>NC_041730.1:15915676-17165676 GCF_004115215.2 Ornithorhynchus anatinus | reverse complement strand
GGTATTTATTGAGCACTTACTGTGTGCAGGACACTATTATGTATTTGCGAGAGTACCATACAACACAGTCGGGACATAGAGAAGCAGCATGGCCTAGTGGATAGAGCATGGGCCCGGGAGTCAGAAGGACCTGAGTTTTAATCCCAGCTCCACCACATGTCTACTGTGTGGCCTTCAGCAAGTCGCTTAACTTCTCTGGTCCTCGGTTACCTCATCTGTAAAATAGGGATTAAGAGTGTGAACTGTGTCCATCCTGATTAACTTCTATCTACCCCGTGCTTAGCACAGTTCTTGGCACACAGTAAGCGCTTAACAAGTACCGAAGTTGCATGTTCCCTGTCCAAGAGGGGAGCTTCCCTGCTAGAGGGGTGTCAGTGTGGTGATCAGCTTTCGGTTGGTTGCCCGGCTGACTGGAGAGTCAGCCTGTAGACGTGCTCAGGCCGGGCCCACACGCCCACAGACGCAGCCCAAGCCAGCCTAGGCAGGAAACAAAAGCAATCCAGACTCGGTGTCAAACTCAGGCCCAGGTGAGAAGAGCCAGGCCCACTCCATAACACCAGGCCTCCTCCGCCTCCCGGCAACCCAGGAACAAAAAGAGAACACAGTTCCTGGAAACCATTGGGAATGACATCTCTTCCCTGAGGGAACTTAGTGGGGTTGGAGAAAGAAGGGGGAGCCTAAATTTGGTTGAGGTCAAAGGGCTATCGGGTGGGGGAGTGGGAAGGGAGGAAAAGAAGAACATAAAAGCTATCAAAAGTGAAAGTCCCAGAAGCATAGAACAACCCAATTCCCAGATGAAGTGCTAAAGTGATCCCATCACCGGTCTGTGGCAGGGAGTGGGAGCTGGAGGCTGCAGAGAGGGGTCCCAGGTCCCCGATGCCCCCTGACCTGCAGGGGGGAGCCGAGTAGGGATTGCAGTCCCCTGGGCTGTTTCTCAGGGCTTCGGCTGCCAGCTGCTCCCTCTGCCCAGTTGTGTCACCCGTTCCCACCTCCCCAGTGGCATGTGTCTACTCCGGAGGCATGAGAGGCAGCTGGAAAGTGATACACCACCACTCAATTACAGTTGTTCCTCTCGAGTCCTGGAGCTAAATTTATTCAGCAGGCCACTGGACAGGGAGACCAGCTCCACCCTCCCCTGGGGAAGGAGGAGAAGAAGTCCCTGAGGGAGAATCTCCAGGACAGGACAAGGTAGGACACCTGCTCCCCAGCCTTCTCCCCATACTCGACTCCATCTCCCAGACTCCATGCCCCAAGTTGCAACGATTCCCCCCTCTTCTGATTCTTGCCTAGTTCCAGAGTCAGCAAGCCCTCGCTCTTTTTCTTTACCTGACCCCTTCCTCATGTTGCCACTTCTCCCCAGTAAACTGCCTCTGGGCAGATCCGGAAGAGGAAGTTACATGTTGCAGAGAGAAATGGCAATACTGAGCCATCCTGCAGACTGGGCCCAGGCTTGAGCTGGAGGGAGACAGTGTGGCCTAGAAGAAAGAGCCCATCCCTGGGAGTCAAAGGACCTGGATCCTAATGCTGGCCTATTGGTTGACCTTGGGTAAGTCACTTAACTCCTCTGTGTGTCTCAGTTTTCCCATCTGTAAAATGGGGATTAGATACTCGTTCTTTCTCCTTCTTAGATTATGAACTAATAATAATAATAATAATGATGTTGGTATTTGTTAAGTACTTACTATGTGCCCAGCACTGTTCTAAGCGCTGGGGTAGATACAGGGTAATCAGGTTGTCCCACGTGAGGCTCACAGTCTTCATCCCCATTTTACAGATGAGGTAACTGAGGCACAGAGAAGTTGAGTATCTTGCCCACAGTCACACAGCTGACAAATTGCAGAGCAGGGATTCGAACCCATGACCTCTGACTCCCAAGCCCGGGCACTTTCCACTGAGCCACACTGGGACGGAGACTGTCCAATCTGATGATCTTGTATCTAACCCAACACTTAGTATTCATTAGAAGCAGCGTGGCTCAGTGGAAAGAGCCCAGGCTTGGGAGTCAGAGGTCATGGGTTCTAATCCCGGCTCCGCCACTTAACTTCTCTGTGCCTCAGTTCCCTCCTCTGTAAAATGGGGATTAAGACTGTAAACTCCACTTGGGACAAACCGATCACCTTGTATTCCCCCCTGCTCCGGCACTTAGAACAGTGCATTGCACATAGTAAGCACTTAACAAATACCATCGTTATTATTCAATCATAATTATTGAGCGCTTACTGTATGCAGAGCACTGTATTAAGCACTTGAGAAAGTACAACACAACAAGAAAGTGACATTCCCCGCCCACAATGAGCTTACAGTCTAAAGGGAGGGAGACAGATGTCAATACAAATCAATAAAATTACAGATATGTACAAAAGTGCTGTGGGGTTGGGAAGAGCAAAAGGAGCAAGGCAGGGTGACGCAGAAGGGAGTGGGAGATGAGGAAGAGTGAGGCTTAATCAGGGAAGGCCTCTTGGAGGAGATGTGCCTTCAGTAAGGCTTTGAAGGGGGAGAGGGTAATTGTCTGTTGGATGTGAGAAGGGAGGGCATTCCAGGTCAGAGGCAGGACGTTGGCTAGGGGTCGGCAGTACAGTGCTTGACATATAGTAAGTGCTTAAATACCAACCCCCAGAAGATAAAGGGAGGTGTAAAAGGATCTTCTCTCTGCAGTCCTTTGTGATTGCCCTTCTGCCAATCTGCAGGAGCTTCTCCTCAGCCTCCCCTTCTCTTTCAGAGAGGCCCAAGGCCAATAGCTCTTAGTCTTTGGGGTCAGTCGACCTGGGACCTGGAGAAACAGACTTCGAGTCATTTTCTGGCTGCGGGCTTCTCCCTAAAATCATTAATCCAGTCAGAGGGAGGCCGGTTGCTCGGAGGTGGTAAATGAATTCGGGAGCCGTGTGGCTCCTGTCCGGCTTTGGCTTCAACCCTGGAGTCGGGGTGTCGTTTCCCGTTGAAGGCGGAAAGGCAGGGTAATACTGAGGCTAAAGGTCATGGGTCATTCTGGGCCACAGTGTTCATGGGAACACCCATTCCCTTTCAACCTTCTGTTACTTCTCAAAGTATTCATTGGAACACCCACTCCCACTCCTTCCTTTAAACCTCTCCTTTTTTTATGGTATTTGTTAAGCACTTACTATGTGCCAGGCACTGTACTAAGCACTGGGGTCGATATGAGCTAATCAGGTTGGACACAGTCCAGGTCCCACGTGGGGCTCACAGTCTTAATCCTCATTTTGCAGGTGAGGCCCAGAGAAGTTAAGTGACTTGCCCAAGGTCACACAGCAGACAAGTGGTGGAGCCAGCAATGGAACCCAAGTCCTGATTCCCAGGCTGGTGCTCTGTCCAGTAGGCCACACTGCTTCTCAGGACTTCTCATGTCCAAAACTGAGCTCCTTATCTCCCCTCCCAAGCCCTGTCCTCTTCCTGACTTCCCTATCACTGTGGATGGTACGACCATCCTTCCCGTCTCTCAGGCCCGCAACCTCGGTGTCATCTTTGACTCGGCTCTCTCGTTCGCCCCACACATCCGATCCGTCACCAAAACCTGCCGGTCTCTCCTTTATAATATCACCAATATCCGCCCTTTCCTCTCCACCCAAACGGCTATCTTACTGGTACAGGCTCTCATAATATCCCGGCTGGATTATTGTGTCAGCCTTCTCTCTGATCTCCCTTCCTCCTGTCTCTCCCTGCTCCAGTCTATTCTTCATTCCGCTGCCCGGCTCATCTTCCTGCAGAAACGCTCTGGGCATGTCACTCCCCTTCTTAAAAACCTCCAGTGGTTGCCTATCGACCTCCGCACTAAACAAAAACTTCTCACTCTAGGTTTCGAGGCTCTCCATCACCTTGCCCCTTCCTACCTCTCCTCCCTTCTCTCTTTCTACTGCCCACCCCGTAGGCTCCGCTCCTCTGCCGCCCACCTCCTCGCCGTCCCCCATTCTCGCCTATCCCACCGTCGTCCCCTGGCCCACGTCCTCCCGCTGTCCTGGGATGCCCTCCCTCCTCACCTCCGCCAAATTAACTCTCTTCCGCTCTTCAAAGCCCTACTGAGAGCTCACTTTCTCCAAGAGGCCTTCCCAGACTGAGCTTCCCCTTTTCCTTCTGCTCCCTCTCTGCCCCCCCCACTCCCCTCAGCTAAGCCCCCTTTTCCCCCCCTTTCACTCTGCTCCTCCCCCTCTCCCTTCCCCTCCCCTCAGCACTGTGCTCATCCGCTCATATGTACATATTTTCATTACCCTATTTATTTTGTTAATGAGATGTCCATCCCCTTTATTCTATTTATTGCTATTGTTTTTGTCTGTCTCTCCCGATTAGACTGTAAGCCCGTCAATGGGCAGGGATTGTCTCTATCTGTAGCCGAATTGAAGCGCTCAATAAATACTATTGAATGAATGAATAACTAACCTCCCCTGGGGAATTTGGACATGAGTACTGGGGCCAGAATAACGGGGAGGGCTGACTCTGCCTGTTTCCTTGTTTCCTCCAGGACACTTTCCCCGCCCAAGCCTTCATCTCCCCTCTCCCTTCTGCATCGCTCTTGTGCTTGGATTAGCACCCTTTATTCACCTCACCCTCAGCCCCACAACACTTATGTCCGCATTCGTAATTTATTTGTTTATATGAATGCCTGTCTCTCCCTCTAGACTGTAAGCTCCTGATGGGAAGGACATGTGTCTACCAACTCTGTTGCATTGTACTCTCCCAAGCGCATAGTACAATGCTCTGCACACATTTAAATGCTCAATAAATGTCATGATTGATTGATTCAATCTTTCTCTGTAGCCCTTCTTCCCTGTCCAACTCACAACTCCAGCAGACCCGAGACTGAGTCCCCTTTAATCCAGCCCTGGGATCCAGGAGAGGGATCTGTTTGCTCCCGTCCTGAACAGATCGGGTACCAAAAAGGTCCAGGCAGAAAGCACAACTCCTCCAGGAGACCTTCCCTGACTAAACCCTCATCTCCTCTTCTCCCACTCTCTTCTGCATTGCTGTTGCACCTGCATTTGCCCTCTTTATTGGCCCCTCTCTCAGGTCCACAGCACTTATTTATTCATATTAATATCTGTCACCCCCTTTAGACTGTAAGCTCGTTATGGGTAGAGAACAAGTCTGCTAATTCTGTTGTATTCTCCCAAGTACTTAGTACAGTGCTCTTCACATAGTAAAAGCTCAATAAATATGATTGTTCGATTGATTATGTGCATATCCATAATTTATTTATTTATATTAATGTTTGTCTCCCCCTCTAGACTGTACATTCATTGTGGGCTGGAAAATGTGTCTGCCAGCTCCGTTGTATTGCACTCTCCTGGAGCTCTGCCACTTGTCAGCTGTGTGACTGTGGGCAAGTCACTTAACTTCTCTGTACCTCAGTTCCCTAATCTGTAAAATGGGATTAAGACTGTGAGTCTCATGTGGGACAACCTGATTACCCTGCATCTACCCCAGCGCTTAGAACAGTGCTCTGCACATAGTAAGTGCTTAACAAATACCAACATTATTATTATTACAGCCCTCTGCACATAGTAAGCACTCAGTAAATTGATCGATTATTGGAGATGTGAAGCTGGAGTGCACAAGGAGTGATAAAAAGGTGATTGTCAGGGGGGCTGCAGCCAAAAGCAAACATGGGTAGGAAGTACAAAAGTGTTGTAAGAGTGAAGGGGAAAGACCAGCACTCTCCCCCTCTTCAAAGCCTTCCTATCATCTCATCTTCTCCAGGAAGCTTTCCCTGACTAACCTCTCATTCCCCCATACCCTATTCTCCCTTCCCTTCTGAGACTCCTCTGCACTTCAGTCCGTGACCCCTGAACACTTTGATACTCACCTCACCCTTATAGCACTTCCGTACAGATCCTTTTATGCCGTTGCTTCCCCAACCTGGAATTGATTTTAATGCGTTTCCCCCATTAGATTGTAAACTCTCTGAGGGCAGAGGTCATGCCTACCTATGCTATTACACTCTCCCTTGCACCTAGTAAAGTGATCTGTGCACAATCAGTACTTGAAACATATCACTGATTGATTGATGGAGTTATTCTTTGGGAGCATGAGAGCAGGAAGGGTGTGGAGGGCTGAATTTTGGCAGGGTGAGGAGAGTCAATCAGTCAATCATATTTATTGAGTGCTTATTGTGGGCAGAGCACTCTACTAAAAGCTTGGGAGAGTCCAGTGCAACAATATAGCAGACACATTCTCTGCCCACAAGGAGAGGTGGCAAATTCTGGGTGGCACAGTTGATACAGGGATGCAACTCATGCCCAAGGACAATAATCAACACAACAATTAATAAACCCTTGGTTTTGAATAGCACTTTAAGTTTTCCAAGGCACAGTTTCATCAGTAATTTCATTTTTCCCCTCAGCAGCCCTGTGAGACAGGAACAAAGCAAACCAACCTTGGGGAATGCAGTAGAGAGGGTGAGGGGAGAAGGGCAAGGAGAATAACAGAAGACTCAAGGTCAGTTTCTGGGAGGAGGAGTGATGGAACGGCATCTCTTTGAACCACGTTGGCTAAGCCAAAGGTGCTAGGTTCCCCCCACTCTTTTCTCCTGGAGGATCCCTCTGTCTCTTGCTTCTGGGAGAGGGTCTGGGATGGCAGTTAGTTGAGGGCAGCCTTGCAGATAACTACACGCCCACCTGTCTCCCTGTCCAATCAGGAGGGCCAGGAGGAAAGCAAGCCAAGATGAGAAGCAGTGTGGCTTAGTGGATAATAATAATGTTGGTATTTGTTAAGCGCTTACTATGTGCAGAGCACCGTTCTAGCGCTGGGGTAGATACAGGGTAATCAGGTTGTCCCACGTGAGGCTCACAGTTAATCCCCATTTTACAGATGAGGGAACTGAGGCACAGAGAAGTGAAGTGACTTGCCCACAGTCACACAGCTGACAAGTGGCAGAGCCGGGAGTCGAACCCATGACCTCTGTCTCCCAAGCCCGGTCCTTTCCACTGAGCCATGCTGCTTCCCCATAAAGCGTGGGTCTGGGAGCCAGAGGTCCTGGGTTCTACTCCCGGCTCCACCACTTGTCAGCCAGTCGATCAATTGTATTTCTTGAGTGCTTACTGTGTGCAGAGCACTGTAATACGCGCTTGGGGGAGTACAATATAACCACGTAACAGGCTCATTCCCTGCTCACAATGAGTTTAGACTCAACAGTATGCTCTGTGACCTTGGGCAAACCACTTCACTTCTCCATGGTGTAGTGGATAGAGCAAAGGCCTGGGAGTCAGAAGGTCAACCCGGCTCTGCCACTTGTCTGCTGTGTGACTTTGGGCAAGTCACTTCACTTCACCGTGCCTCACTTATCTCATCTGTAAAATGGGGATTAAGACTGTGAGCCCCATGTGGGACAACCTGATTACCTTGAATCTAACTCAACGCTTAGAACAGTGGTTATCACATAGCGATTAACAGATACTATTATTATTATTATCATTGTTAGTGGGTATTGGGTACCGAGCAGGTCTCAGTTTAGAGGCCAGGCGGAGGCCAGCTTGGTGCCAGGTGGGGACTGGCAATGTCTGCTGGGGGCTGGGCAGAGGCCAGCTGGATGGCAGGTGGGGACTGTGGTCACCTGGTGGGTGCCAGGCAGGCTTTGGCTGGGTGCCAGGTGGGTTTGGTCTGGTGTCCACTGCGACCCTGGCCCAAGGCAGTGTGGATACAGTCGTTGCGTGGCTAACCCTGGCACCGAAGTGCACAGCAGCCCCCCTCCCGCCTCCACCCCACCCCATCCTTGCGGCAGTCTGTCCGTCAGTCTGGATTGTCCGCATCTTTTCATTCATTCATTCATTCATTCAGTCATATTTATTGAGTGCTTACTGTGTGCAGAGCACTGTACTAAGCACTTGGAAAATACAATACGGCAATGAAGAGAGACAATCCCTGCCCACGACGGGCTCACAGTCTAGAGGTGGGGAGACAGACATCAAAACAAATGAATAGGCATCAGGGTAAATGGAGTTATAGATATACAAATATATACGTAACTGCTGTGGGGCAGGGAGAGGTGAAGAAGAGCAAAGGGAGCTAGTTGAGGTGATGCAGAAGGGAGAGGGACCTGAGGAAAATGGGGTTTATTCTGGGAAGGCCTCTTGGAAGTAGAAAGGGGTGAGGGAGAAGTGGGGGAAATGGGAAAATGGGGAGCCCCAGGTGGGGCAGGACCCACAAACCTTACAGGCTTGGATGCATTTAGCTCAGCCTGTCCAGAAATGCTTCCTGGAAGCAGCACTCCCCCTCCCCGGAGACGAGAAGGGTTTCCGATTTCTCCAGTGGGAAAACCAAAGTGCAAGTCGGGTTGGACAGAGTCCCCGTCCCATTCGGGGCTTCACAGTCTTAATTCCCATTTTACAGATGAGGTACCTGAGATGCAGAGAAGTGAAGTGACTTGTCCAGGGTCAAACAACAGACAAGCGGTAGAGCTGACGTAGTGGGTAGAGCATAGGCCTGGGAGTCAGAAGGTCATGGGTTCTAACCCCGTGTTTCCTGTGTGACCTTGAGCAAGTCACTTAACTTCTCTAGGCCTCGGTTAATCTCATCTCTAAAATGGGGATTGAGACTGTGAGCCCCACAGAGGACAGGGACTGCGTCCAACCCGATTTGCTTGTATCCACCCCAGCGCTTAATGCATTATCTGGCACGTATCAGTGCCTACCAAATACTGTTATTATTATTTTTTATTATTATTATACTGACTCCTAGGCCAGGGCTCCATACACTGCTTCTCAATGATGATGGTATTTATTAAGCGCTTACTATGTGCCAGGCACTGTACTAAACACTGGGGAGGATTCAAGCAAATCAAATTGGATGCAGTCCCTGTCCGATGTGGGGTTTACAGTCTCAATCCCCATTTTACAGATGAGTGAACTGAGGTCCAGAGAAGTGAAGTGACTTTCCCAAGATCACACAGCAGAAAAGTGGCAGAGGCAAGATTAAAACCCATGACCTTCTGACTCCCAGGCCCAGGCTCTATCCACTACACCTTGCTGCTTTGCTCCGTACAGGATAAAGCGTTCAATTCAGTCGTACTTCATTCAGTCGCATTTACCGCTTATCGCGTGCAAAGCACTGTACTAGAGAAGCGGCATGGCTTCGTGGAACGAGCACGGGCTTCGGAGCCAGAGGACGTGGGTTCTAATCCCGGCTCCGGCCCCCGTCTGCTGTGTGACCTCGGGCAACCCATTTCACTTCTCTGGGCCTCAGTTACCTCACCTGCAAATGGGGATTAAAACTGTGAGCCCCAAGTGGGACAACCAGATTGCTCTGGTTCAACCCCAGAGTTTAGAACAGCGCTTGGCACGTAGTAAGCGCTGAGCAAACAAATATCATAATTATTAAGCGCTTAATAAATACTGTGGCTTGATCGAAGACCCAAGGGGAGTGGTTGCCCTCCATTCCCCCAAGGTGTCATCGGAGGTGGCATTTTCCCATCTCATTTTACCGACAACCTTTCTTACGGAGCCCGGACCCCGGCTTCCCAGCTAGGGGGTCACCGGGGCGCAGCCCCCGGAGCTGAGCTGCGACCCCCGAAGGAGCACGAAGAAGCAGCGGCCGGAGAACGAATAGGCGGTGTGTCGGCGCTCCCTCCCGGCCACAACTAGGTACTTCTCCAACGACTTTACCTCGGAATAAGAAATAATAATAATAGCATTCGTTAATAATAATAATAATAATAATAAGTTGGGGATTTGCTAAGCGCTTACTATGTGCCAAGCACTTTTCTAAGCGCTGGGTAGATACAAGGTCATCGGGTCGTCCCCCGTGGGGCTCACAGGCTTCATCCCCATTTTCCAGATGAGGTAACTGAGGCACAGAGAATGATGATGATGATGGCGTTTGTTAAGCGTTACCTATGTGCAAAGCACTGTTCTAAGCGCTGGAGGGATACAAGGTCATCAGGGTGTCACAGTCTTCATCCTCATTTTATACTTGAGGGAACTGAGGCACAGAGAAGCGAAGTGACTTGCCCAAAGTCACCCAGCTGACAAACAACGGAGCCGGGATTTGAACTCATGACCTCTGACTCCCCAGCCCGGGCTCTTTCCACTGAGCCACGCTGCTTCTCTCAAATACAACACCTCCGAACAGGGACTTGAACCCTGGACCCTCAGATTAAAAGTCTGATGCTCTACCGACTGAGCTATCCGGGCTCTTTTTTGAAGTGACTTGCTCAAAGTCACACAGCTAAGTGGCGGAGCCGGGATTAGAACCCATGACCTCTGATTCCCAAGCCTGTGCCACAGCGCGTTTCCTAAAGTGCCAGGCACTGTTCTAAGCACTGGGGTAGATACGAGGCGATCAGGTTGGCCCACGTGGGGTTCACAGTCTTTGATCCCCATTTTACAGATGAGGGAACTGAGGCCCAGGGAAGTGAAGTGATCTGCCCAAGGTCACACAGCCGACGCCTGACGGCACTGGGATTAGAACCCACGTCCTCTGACTCCCAAGCCTGTGCTCTTGTCCCTAGGTCATGAAGAAAGCGAGTGACCATCCAGGTTGGGGCACGTAGAGGCTGGAATTGGGAATGTGAGCCCTGTGGGAAAAGCAAGTTGTTTTTCCTGTCCCCCCGACCCTTCATCTTCCCACCCAAAACCTGTCGACCTGTCCACCCCCTGACTTTTCCATCACTGTAGACAGCACCACCACCACCGTCTCGCTAGCAAGTAACATGGGTGTTATCCTCAACTATCTCTCTCGTTCAACCCACATATTTCATCAGTCACCGAATCCTGTCGATTCAACCTTCCCAACATCGATAGACTCCATCCATGCATGGTGTAGTGGACAGAGCACGAGCCTGGGAGTCAGAAGGTTTTGCGTTCTAATCCCCGCTCCAACACTTGTCTGTCGTGTGACCTTGGGCAAGTCACTTCCCTGTGCCTCAGTTACCTCATCTGTCAAATGAGGATTGAAACTGTGAACCCCACAGGGGACAGGGACATTGTCCAAACCGATTTGCTTGCATCCATCCAGTGCTTAGTACAGTGCCCAGCACATAGTAAGCACTTAACAAATACCATTATTATTATTATTACAAGTGTTTATTCTGTCCCACCTTGATTACTGTATCAGCCTTCTTGCTGACCCCCCTGCTTCTGTCTCTCCCCACTTCAGTCTATACTTCACTCTGCTGTTCAGATCATTTTTCTACAGAAACGTTCAGGACATAATAATAATAATGTTGGTATTTGTTCAGCGCTTACTATGTGCAGAGCACTGTTCTAAGCGCTGGGGTAGATACAGGGTAATCAGGTTGTCCCAGGTGAGGCTCACAGTCTTAATCTCCATTTGACAGATGAGGTAACTGAGGCACAGAGAAGTAAGCAGAGAAGCAGCGTGGCTCAGTGGAAAGAGCACAGGCTTTGGAGTCAGAGGTCATGAGTTCGAATCCCAGCTCTGCCACTTGTCAGCTGTGTGACTGTGGGCAAGTCACTTAACTTCTCTGGGCCTCAGTTACCTCATCTGTAAAATGGGGATTAAGACTTTGAGCCCCATGTGGGACAACCTGATTCCCCTATGTCTACCCCGGCGCTTAGAACAGTGCTCTGTACATAGTAAGTGCTTAACAAATACCAACGTTATTATTGACTTGCCCAGAGTCACACAGCTAAGTGGCAGAGCAGGGATTCAAACCCATGACCTCTGACTCCCAAGCGCGTGCTCTTTCCACTGAGTCACGGTGTTTCCCCACTCCTCAAGAACGGCAGTGGTTACCCATCCACTCTGGCATCACACAGAAACTCTTTACCATTGGCTTTAAAGCACTCAATCGCTTTGTCTCCTCCTACCTCACCCCATTACTCTCCTACTACAACCCAGCCTTCACTTCGCTCCTCTAATTTTAACCTTCTCACTGTACCTCGATCTCATCTACCTCACTGCCGACCCCTTGCCCAGTTCCTGCCTCTGGCCTAAAATGCCCCTCCTCCTCGAATCCAGCAAACGATTACTCTCCCCTCCTTCAAAGCCTTATTGAAAGCCTCTCCTCCAAGAAGCTTTCCATTTCCCCTTCTCCCACTCCCTTCTGTTTCTTCTCCCACTCCCTTTTTTCATTCCCCCCATCCCAGCCCCACAGCAGTTATGTACATATCTGGAATTTGTTTATTTGTATTAATACCTGCCTCCCCCTCTAGACTGTAAGCTTATTGTGGACAGAGAATTATTGCTATATTGTGCTCTCACAAGTGCTTTGTACAGTGCTCTGCACCCAGTAAGCGCTCAATAAATACAATTGAATGAAAGGAAGAGTGAGAGTCTTCATTGCTTTCACAGTGTCAAAGCCCGTGTTTGGGACTGGCCCAGGGTTGCCGACTAGGGAGGCAAGGGGATAATGGCCAGCAAAGCCTCCAGATCTCTAGCCCCCTCCACCTCTTCCCAACCCACAGTTTCGAATAAAAATTATAATAATAATGATATTTGTAAAGCACTTACTACGTGCCAAACACTGTACTGAGTTTTGGGGTTGATCAAGGGAAGCAGCGTGCCTCAGTGGAAAGAGCTCGGGCTTGGGAGTCAGAGGTCATGGGTTTGAATCCCTGCTCTGACATTTGTCAACTGTGTGACTCTGGGCAAGTCACTTCACTTCTCTGGGCCTCAGTTACCTCATCTGTAAAATGGGGATGAAGACTGTGAGCCTCGCGTGGGACAACCTGATTACCCTGTATCTACCCCACGCTTGGAACAGTGCTCTGCACATAGTAAGCGCTTAACAAATACCAACATTATTATTATTACTGTCAGGTTGGATGCCATCCCTGTCCCGCTTGGGGCTCACAGTCTTAATCCCCATTTTCCAGATAAGGTAACTGAGGCACAGAAAAGCGAAGTGATCTGCCAAGGTCACACATCAGACAAGTGGTGGAGCCGGAATTAGAACCCAGGTCCTTCTGAGTCCCAGGTCCGTGTTCTATCCACTAGGCTATGGTGCTCCTAGAGACCCAAAGACCTTCCTGGCTCCAGTCCAACTCCGGCTGGTCTAGCGCCTGTCCAGGGGTGGGCGGGATCAGACCCAGACCCAGGTGACCCCAGAGTGTCCAAGCCAGGATGATTCAAGTGCTTAGTACAGTGCTCTGCACAGAGTAAGCGCTCAATAAATACTATTGAGTGAATGAATGAATGGTGCTCGAACAGTTGGTGTAGATCCACTCTGATCTTGGGGCATGGAGCCCCTTGAGTTGAAGTTTTCACAGGCCTTTGTGATCTGGGCATGGGAACCACTGCTACCTGTCAGCCAGTCAGTCAGTCAGTCAGTCAGTCAGTCAGTCAGTCAATCAGTCATATTTATTGAGCACTGACTGTGTGCAGAGCCCTGTACTAAGCACTTGGGAGAGTACAATATAACAATAAACAGACACATTCCCTGCCCACGTCGAGCTTACTGTCTAGGTGGGGAGGCAGACATTAATAGAAATAAGTAAATGACAGATATGGACATCAGTGCTGTGGGGCTGGGAGAGAGATGAATGAAGGGAGCAGGTCAGGGTGCCGCAAAAAGGAGTGGGAGAAGAGGAAAGGGGGGCTTAATCAGGGAACTATGTGGACTATAGTTCCCCTCAGTGATAGTGAAGGCAACCATATGTCTCAGAATGTGAGTTAGAGGTCCTGGGTTCTAATCATTCAATAGTATTTATTGAGCGCTTACCATATGCAGAGCACTGTACCAAGCGCTTGGAATGTACAAATCGGTAACGGATAGAGACAGTCCCTGCCCTTTGACGGGCTTACAATCTAATCGGGGGAGACGGACAGACAAGAACAATAGCTTGGGTAAGTCACTTCACTTCTCAGTTACCTCATCTTGTAAAAAGGGAATTAAGACCGTGAGCCCCGTATGGGGGACAGGGATTATGTTCTATCTGATTATCTTGTATCTATCTCAGCACTTAGTACAGTACCCAGCATACTAAGTGCTTAATAAATACCATTAAAAACAAAACAAAACAAAAAACCTCTCAGAACCAGGCCGAGAGCTGAGGACTCTCAGGTGGTTCCATCCCCTCACGTCACGGAACATTCCAGGGGGCTGCAGGGTCTCCCTTCCCCCTTGGTCCGCCCTCGTGCTTGTCAACAGTGGCTGCCTAGTAACATGCTCCCAAACCAAAACAGTTCAAATTCTAAAATTCCGTACCTACGCTTCTTTCTCAAACACGACGCAGTTAAACAGACCGACATTCCAGAAGCGCCCGTAGTTGCTGATAAGCGGCCCTGGGGAGGGGGCTGCTCCAGGGCTGTGGTGGGGCGGAGGTTCTGTGCCAGACTCGACAATGGGGATCCCAGCGGCCCCAGTCTCGGGCACAGGTGCCGGGCTCAGCCGATGACTCACTGGGACTATATTGGATCACCTTCCCACGTGTGGCAGCCTACTTGCCGCATTGTTGCTGTCCAAAGCACCCTTTCTCCATGAGAAAATAGGCAGGATGGGCGGCAGGGTGGGCGGCAGGATGGGTGACGGAGTGGGTGGGAGGATGTGGCGGCAGGGTGGGCAGCTGGGTGGACGAGAGGGTGAGAGGCAGGGTGGGCGATAGGTGGGGGACTGGGTAGGCAGTAAGGTGGGTGACAAAGTACGCAGCAGGGTGAGGGGGGTTGGCAGAGTGGGAGGTAGGATGGGC
Organism: Ornithorhynchus anatinus; assembly: GCF_004115215.2. NCBI lineage: Eukaryota > Metazoa > Chordata > Mammalia > Monotremata > Ornithorhynchidae > Ornithorhynchus > Ornithorhynchus anatinus. Next base: position 17,151,085 of record NC_041730.1, on the reverse strand, counting down.
GGCAGGATGGACAGCAGGGTGGGAGGCAAGTGGGCAGCAGGGTGGGAGGTTGGACACAGTCCCTGTCCCACATAGGCCTTACAGTCTTAATCCCCCTTTTACAGATTTGGGAATTGAGGGACAGGAAAGTTGTGACTAGCCCAAGGTCACACAGCAAACAAGTGGCAGAGCAGAGATTAGAACCCATGACCTTCTGACTTTCAGTCCCATGCTCTATCCACTAGGCCATGATGCTTTTCAGATCCACCCCAGTGCTTAGTACAGTGCTTGGCACCTAGCAAACGCTTAACAGATGCCACAATTATTACTATCAGTAGTATTACTGCCACTAATAATAATAATAACTTACATTCCATTGGCTACACATCTCCATCTGCTGCTTTCAGAGTTTCTACAGGATGAATGCATGGGAGGATGAGGTGGTTGATGCATGATTGTATCTGACAACATTCCTCCAGTTGGTGCTAATTAATAATTGCAGTATTTGTTAAGTGCTTACTATGTGTAAAGCACTGTTCTAAGTGCTGGAGTAGATACAAGATAATCGGGTCAGACACAGTCCCTGTCCTACATGGGGCTCACAGCCTAAGTAAGAGGGATAACAGCCATTGAATCTCCATTTTGCAGATGAGGGAATTGAGGCACAGAGAAGTTAAGGGACTTGCCCAAGGTCACACAGCAGATATGTGGCAGAGCTGGAATTATAAGCCAGGGCCTCTGACTCCCAGGCCTCTGCTCTTTCCATTGCTTCTTTCCATGCTGCTTTTCACTAACTCTAATTGACTCGGGAGACTCATTCTTATTTTGCAGGGAGGAGGTTTACCGTTATTTGTGCCTGACCTTTCTCAACCAAGGTTTCTATAATAATAATAATAATAATAATAACAACAACAATACCAGCAGTGGCATTTGTTGAGTGTTTATTATGTGCCAAGAACTTTACTGAGTGCTGGCATAGATAGAAGATAATCAAGTCCCTTTAGACTGTAAGCTCCTTCTGGGGAGGAATTGGTTCAGGAGCAGCATGGCGTAGTGGATAGACCACGGGCCTGCGAGTCAGACGGTCATGGCTTCTAATCTCGGCTCTGCCACTTGTCTGCTGTGTGACCTTGGGCAAGTCCCTTTGCTTCTCTGGGTCTCAGTTACCTCATCTGTAAAATGGGGATTGAAACAGTGAACCCCAAATGGGACAGAGACTGTCCAACCCGATTTGAGTGTATGCACCCCCATGCTTAGTACAGTGTCTGGCACACAGTAAGCACTTAGTAAATACCACAATTATTATTATTAACCCTACTATACTGGGCTTTACCAAGCACTTAATTCAGTTCTGTGCATACAGTAAGAGCTCAGTAGATTCCCTTGACTAACTGAGTGGACACAGGCCCGATCCCACATGGGGTTCACAGTCTAAAGAGGAGAGAGAACAAGTATAAATTCCTATTTTACAGAGAAGGAAACTAAGGCACATAGAAGCCAAGTGACTTGCCGTAGGTCACACAGCAGGCAAGTGGCAGAGTCAGGATTAGAACTCAGGCCACCTGATTTCCATGCCATGCTCTTTCCTCCAGGATCTCTAGGGACAATGCGCCTGCCAAAGAGCTTCCTAGTTAGCCTGCATACAATCATAACTAAACCACCCTGAAGGTGCCCTCTGTCTGGTTCTTTTACTCCATTGACACTCATTTTTAGGGAAGCAGCGTGGCTCAGTGGAAAGAGCATGGGCTTGGGAGTCCGAGGTCATGGGTTTGAATCCTGGCTCTGCCACTTGTCAGCTGTGGGACTGTGGGCAAGTCACTTCACTTCTCTGTGCCTCGGTGACCTCATCTATAAAATGGGGATTAAGACTGTGAGCCTCATGTGGGACAATCTGATTACCCTGCATCTACCCCAGTGCTTAGAACAGGGCTTTGCACATAGGAAGCACTTAACAAATACCAACATTATTATTATTATTTTTGACCCAACTCATGTTTACACTGCCCTTCCTCCTCATTTGGTTTTCTCCCCTGCAATCATTGCCAACTATGCTATAACAGGACAGAGATGTCCACTCCATGGAGGCAATGAGGGTGGTTGTCCTTCTCCCCTAGAGCTTTTTAATAATAATAATAATGATAGTACTTGTTAAACGCTTACTATCTGCCAAGCACTGTTCTAATCGCTGGGGGAGATACAAGGTAATCAGTTTGTCCCACAGTCTTAATATCCATTTTACAGAAGAGGTAACTGAGCCACAGAGAAGTTAAGTGACTTGCCCAAAGTCACACAGCTGACAAGGGGTGAAGCCGGGATTAGAACCCACAACCTCTGGCTCCCAAGCCCGTGCTCTTTCCATTAAGCCATGCTGCTTCTCTTTTTGAGCTCGACACACAAGCTCACTCATCCTCGATCTCTGCCAAGATGAGAGGGTTTCCTGACAGGGCTGAAAAGACCCTAAATGTTGACTTTCTGGCCCGTTAGTTCTTTGAAGCTTGTCCCCTTCCTGTCCTCAAGCCCCTTAAAATCCCTGTCCCTTTTGCTCAGAATGAAAAATTGACTCCTCTGGGCAGGACCAGTGTTCCGATGGGGGAGACCAAGACGGAGGTAACGCTGACTCCCGTCTAGAGGGTCACCTCCACCGGAAAGGATAACTCAGAGGTGTGGCCATGCTGTCCCTTCTGGAAGGCTGGGGCAGACACGTGAGACAGCCTCACTCATGTCTATAATCTATGCCCTAGAGAAGGAAGTTGCTGTTTTCTTCCCAAGTCGCAGTTGGGGAAGCTGGGGCAAAACTGCACAGTGGGTTGGTGGTGCAGGTGAAGCTCAGATTCCCAACTCCCCCAAGCCTCAGGGTTTTTTTGGTTTTTTAATGGTACTTGTTAAGTACATACTATGTGCCAGGAACTGTTCTAAGACCTAAGGTAGTTACAAGCTAATCAGGTTGGGTACAGTCCATGTACCACACAGGGCTCACCATCTTAATCCCCATTTTACAGATGAGGGAGCCCCAGAAAAATGAAATGACTTGACCATGGTCACACGGCAAGCAAGCAGCAGAGCTGGGAATAGAACACAGGTCTTTCTGGCTGCCAGGCCTGTGCTCTATTCGCTAGGCCGTGCCGCTTCTCGGGTTGTGCCTCTCCCTAACAGAACTCCAGCATCAGAGTTAAGGTTACGGATTATGGCAGGAGATCGCACGTTCTGGGAAAATATATCCGTAGAGTCGCCATGAATCGGAAACCACTCGACGGCATTTGATAATCATGATAATAATCGGAGTTAAGGAAGCCAAGAGGAAGCATCTCCGCTGAGCTGAAGCCGATGATAATCGGAGTTAAGGAAGCCAAGAGGAAGCAGCTCCGCTGAGCTGAAGCCGACCCCTGAGAGCAGGGGAGGAAGGATGGATCTTGAGAAAGGGAGCTACCTCTTCCAGGAATCCGGATGCCCCTGTCCCCTTCTTGGCAGGAAAGTGGAGAGCTCTCTCAGTTCTCCCAGGAGTGAGGTGGAGGAGGAGGAAGCAGCAAGCTATGACAAAGGGGGAAGCCCAGGGCCTGAAGAGAGAGTAGGAGGGGGGAGTGGAGCTCCACCGAGGAGATGCTGGAAGAGGGAGATGCCCGGAGGCGCTGGTTGCTGGGAGACTGGATGTGTTTAGGGAGGGCAAGGGCTGGCCGGGCCTGTCACTCATTTTCTGCCCATCCCGTCTCTGCACGGGCCCGTGGCCAGCAGGGGGCGCCGGACACCTCTTTTTGAGCCTGATTTCTCACATCGTAATTCATTCATTCAATAGTATTTATTGAGCGCTTACTATGTGCAGAGCACTGGACTAAACGCCTGGATTGGACAATTCGGCAACAGATAGAGACCATTCCTGCCCATTGACGGGCTCACAGTCTAATCGGGGGAGACAGACGGACAAATAATAATAATGTTGGTATTTGTTAAGCGCTTACTATGTGCCGAGCACTGTTCTAAGCGCTGGGGTAGACACAGGGGAATCAGGTTGTCCCACGTGGGGCTCACAGTCTTAATCCCCATTTTACAGATGAGGTAACTGAGGCACCGAGAAGTTAAGTGACTTGCCCAAAGTCACACAGCTGCCAAGTGGCCGAGCCGGGATTTGAACCCATGACCTCTGACTCCAAAGCCCGTGCTCTTTCCACTGAGCCACGCTGCTTTGACAAAAACAAGACAACTTAATCGTCATAAATGGAATGAAGGGGATGGACACCTCATTGACAAAATAAATAGGGGAATAAAAATCTATACAAATGAGCACAGTGCTGAGGGGAGGGGAAAGGAGAGGGGGAGGAGCAGAGGGAAAGGGGAGAAAGGGGGCCGAGCCTTCCTGCTTCCACCCTAGCTCCAGAGGGAGCTTCTGGAGAGAAAGGAATATTCAATTCAGTTCCATTCGATCGTATTCATTGAATGTTTTCTGTGTGCAAAGCACTGTACTAAACTCGGGAGAGTACCATGCAATGATAACGGACACATTAACATTCCTTGTTCACAACGAATTTACAGTCCATTCATTCATTCAATAGTATTTATTGAGCACTTACTATGTGCAGAGCACTGTACTAAGCGCTTGGAATGGACAATTCGGCAACAGAGACAATCCCTCCCCAATGCCGGGCTCACAGTCTAATCGGGGGAGACGGACGGACAAAACAAGACAACATCATCACGATAAATAGAATCAAGGAGATGGACACCTCATTCACAAAATAAACAGGGTAATAAAAATATATACAAATGAGCACAGTGCTGAGAGGAAGGGAAGGTGGACGGGGAGGAGCAATGGGAAAGGGGGCTTAGCTGAGGGGAGGTGAAGGGGGGAAGGGGAAGGGAGGAGGAGCAGAGAGGGAGCAGAGGGAAAGGGGTAGCTCAGTCTGGGAAGGCCTCTTGGAGGAGGTGAGCAGAGGAGGGGAGGCAGACATTGGTAGAAATCCATAAATTACAGATGTGTGATAAGTACTGTGGGGCTGGGTGCTGGGAATGAACAACAGGAGCAAGGTAGGGCGATGCAGAAAGGAGTGGGAGAAGAGGGAAGGGGAGCTTAGGGAAGGCCACTTAAATGTGCCTTCAATAACGCTTTGAAGGCCCAGAGAATATCTAGGCCGATGGGAGCTGCAGTTAGGGGAGGAAGTGGAGAGAGAAACTGCAGGGTGTAGTGAATTCAGCACGGGCCTGGGAGTCAGAAGGTCATGGATTCTAATCCTGGCTCCTCCACTTGCCTGCTGTGTGACCTTGTGTGACCTTCTCAGTTACCTCACCTGTAAAATGGGATCTAAGATTGTGAGCCCCATGTGGGAAGTGGATTGTATCCAACATGTTTAGCTTGTATCTACCCCATCACTTAGAACAGTGTCTGGCACATAGTAAGAGGTATTTTTAAAATACCATTTAAAAAAGAGGGTTTCAGGTTATCTAGGAGGAAGGACACTGACCTTGCCAAACTCTGGCATGGCAAGGAAGAGTAACCCATCCTTCCCCTATCCAGATCACTGAGGTGAATCTTTCAAAAACCCCACTACCATTCAGCGTGGCTCATTGGAAAGAGCACGGGCTTAGGAGTCAGAGGTCATGGGTTCTCATCCCGGCTCTGCCACTTGTCAGCTGTGTGATTTTGGGCAAGTTACTTAACTTCACTGTGCCTCAGTTACCTCATCTATAAAATGGGGATTAAGACTGTGAGCCCCATGTGGGACAACCTGATTACCTTGTATCTCCTCCAGTGCATAGAACAGTGCTTGGCACATAGTAAGCACTCAAGAAATACAAGTGATTATTAATAATAATAATTACAGTATTTGTTAAGTGCTTACTATGTGCAGAGCACTGTACTAAGCATGTGGGAGAGTACTACATAACACAGTTGGTAGAAATGTTCCCTGCCCACAGTGAGCTTATCATATTCAATATCTCTTTTCCCTTTAATTTTCTGATCAACCCCTTCTTCTCCATAACCAGAGTTTCTTTTCCTTTGACAATACCCAGGCTCTACTCCCCCCCCGCCTCCCTCCCTACTCACTCTTCTTTTCAGAACATTCTTATCAGTTCCTGCTCTTCACCTGCCTCCTTTCACCCTAGTCCCAAATCTTCTACTCTTGTGCAAGTAGACATTCTGTCATGGACCCCTGCAGAGATGTCACTGCCCCAAAATGACAGTGAGCTCACAGTCCAAGTGGGGATGACCAATGCAAAGCAATAAAAATATAATCCTGTTAACAAGGCAGTGGCAGTAGGCCTCTTAGAAAGAGCACAGAACGGGGGCCAAAAAACCTAGACTCTAGTCTTGTCTCTGCCTCCAATGTCACCTTAGGTGAAACACTTGATGGCTCTGTGCCTCAATTTCCTCATCTGTAAAATGGGGGTAAAATACCTCTTATTCCTCCCTTTTAGACTGGGAGCCCATTGTGTGGTAAGGACAATGTCTGACCTCCTTATCTTGTACCTACCCTGGTGCTTGGCACGTAGTAAGCACTAAATACATAAAGTCATTATTATTATTAACAGGAAAAAAAGGGGTCAGATTCAATCATCCCAAAACACCAGCAGAAATCTGGAAGCTTTATTCAGCATTTAGAAGGGCGGTCTTCAGGGACCTCTCCAACTTAGGGCAAAACGGTTCCCGCTCAAGAAGCGGCAAGACTTTCCAGATATTCTAAAGGGGATACAGTTTCTAAATGGTGGAAGGATGGGAGGATGAAGGCAGGTCTCGCCTTTTGACCCTTTAGACCTCCAGAAGACCCCAGAACCCCTATGGTTGGAGGGTTCCAGGCTGAGCCGCTGTCAATCAGTCATACTTACTGTGTGCAGAGCACTGTACTAAGTACTTGGGAGAGTACAACATAACAGAGTTGGTAGACATGTTGCCTGCCCACAATGTGCTTACAGTCAAAAGGGAATCCTTCCCACAATTGACTCTCAAATCTTCATTTCTAACCCAGCCCTCTCATCTGCTTTACGATCCGAAATCCTCTGCTGCCACTGGGGCAACTAATCCTATCCAACCTGCTGGCATCTTGTGCTCAATGTGCCCCAAACTGAGCTCCCTCCCACTTCAAATCTGACAGACCACCACTCTCCCCATCTTCAAAGTCATTAAAATCACATCTCCTCCAAGAAGCCTTCCTCAACTAAGCCCTTTATTTCCCCTACTCCCTTTCCCTTCTGCATTGTCCTTAAACTAGGGTCTGTCACCATTAAGCACTTGATATTCACTCCAACCTCAGTCCCTCAGCACTTACGTATGTCTCCAAAATGTATTTATATTAATATTTGCCTCCCACTCTGGACTGTAAACTCCTTGTGGGCAGGGGATGTGCCTATCAACTGTGCCCTCCCAAGACCTTAGTATGGTGCTCTGCACACAGTAAATGCTCAGTAAATACCATTGATTGACCACTGATTGCTCTCTTCATCTTCCCTTTGAAATCTCCTCATCCTACCTTTCCCATCACTGTAATCAACATCACCATCTTCCCTGTCCTAGAAGCTTGCAACCTTGGTGTGATTTCTGTCTCCTCTCTGTCATCTCCCTCCTACACTCAGTCTGCCTCTAATTCCTGCCGGTTTTTCCTCCACATTATTTCCCAGATCCGCCTCCCTCCTCTCCACTCTTACTACAACCACCCTGGTTCAAGCCTTCATCACCTCCTGGCTAGATCACTAGAACAGCCTCCTGACTGGTCTCCCCGCCTCTCCCTTCAGTCTATTTCCATGGATCATCTTTTTAAAACATTGATTGGAACACATCGCTCTAAAATCTCCCCATTTTTTTTTTTTTTACTGAAGACGAAAACTCCTAACTTTTGGCCTTAGGCTCTTCATCCATTGCTTTTTTTCTTGTTGTTTCAATGGTATTTGTTAAGCACTTACTATGTGCCAGGCACTGTACTAAATGTTGGGTAGATACAAAAGTCAGTTTAGACCCAATCCAGGTCCCACAAGGGGCTCACAGTTTTAATTCCCATTTTGCAGATGAACTAACTGAGGCACAGATAAATCCAAGGTCACACAGCAGAGAAGTGGTGGAGCCGGAATTAGAATCCAGGTCTTCTGACTACCAGGCCTGTGCTCGTTCCACTGGGCCATGCTGCTTCCCGTTGTTTTCTTTTAGATTATAAACTCCTTGAGAAAAGGGACTGTGTCTACCAATTCTATTGTATTGTCCAATCCCAAGCGCTTACTACAGTGCTCTGCACACAGTAAATTCTCAATAAATGCCACTGATTGATTGATTATGATAGAACACCTCAGTTCACACATGTGACTCCTTCATCCCCATTCCCAGCCCCCACAGGACTTAAGTATATATCTGTAATTTATAATAATGTCCGTCTCCCTCTCTAGACTGCAAACTTATTGTGGGCAGGGAAAGTATCTGTTATATCATTTTCCTGTACTCTCCCAAGCACGTAGTATAGTGCTCTGAACCCAGTAAGCACTCAATAAATGCAATTGACGGACTGGCTGACTGACTTCCAAGATTACCTTCTAGTAGGATCTGGCTGGCCACCTTCGCATTTCTGAATTATTGTTTACACCTTTCCCGCTACTGGGGAGGCCTATCCACTCTACTCCTCTCCTTTTCGCTTATCTTGGACGGGGATAAGATATTTTCCCCCTACAGGATGTTCTGCCAACATCTAAAGTGCTCCACTTGTTAGAGTGTAAATTCCTTGTGGGCAGTGAACAAGTCTCTTCTTTGTGTTATCAGTCAATGTGACATTTATTGAGCACATACTGTAGGCAGAATACTGAACGGTCTGCCCCACTCTGCTCCCCTCTTCCAATCTGTGGCGGGAACCAAATATTTTCTTTCTATAGGAAGGTCTGTGAACACCTTCAACAGAGCTCCGCTTGTTAGATTTTAAGCTCCTCGTGGGCAGGGAATGTGTCTCTTCTTTGTGTTTCCATTCAATCAGTGTTATCTGTTCAATGTTTACTGTGTGCTGAGCATTGTACTAAACGGTTGGGAGAGTACAGTTCAACTGAGTCGGAAGACACACTCCCTGCCCACAATGAGCTTCCGGTCTAGAGGGAGAGACAGACATTAATATAAATGAATAATTTACAATGTAAAATTTATAGACGTATACAGATGGACATGTGTTGTGGCTTCCCAACACATTGCACTGCAAACGGTGGTTTTTCCATCAATATTATGACTGTTACTATGACTTCTACTCGGCACCCAGCATTAACAACAAATCCCGTTCTTGATGCTGTTTATCATCATCATCATCAAAGGTATTTATCGAGAGCTTACTATGTGCAGAGAACTGTACTAAATGCTTAAGAGAGTACAGCTAAGTTGGTAGACATGTTCCCTGCCTACCTTGAGTTTACAGTCAAGAGGGGGAGACATTCATTCAAATAAATAACATTATATATATATGTGGACGGTACGACCATCCTTCCCGTCTCTCAGGGGCCCGCAACCTCGGTGTCGTCTTTGACTCGGCTCTCTCGTTCATCCCACACATCCGATCTGTCACCGAAACCTGCCGGTCTCACTTTATAATATAGCCGAGACCCGCCCTTTCCTCTCCACCCAAACGGCTATCTTACTGTTAGGGGCTCTCCTAATATCCCGGCTGGATTACTGTGTCAACCTGCTCTCTGATCTCCCTTCCTCCCGTCTCTCCCCGCTCCATTCTATTCTTCACTCCGCTGCCCGGCTCATCTTCCCGCAGAAACGATCTGGGCATGTCACTCCCCTTCTTAAACACCTCCAGTGGTTGCCTATCGACCTCCGCACAAAACAAAAACTTCTCACTCTAGGCTTTGAGGCTGTCCATCACCTTGCCCCCTCCTACCTCTCCTCCCTTCTCTCTTTCTACCGCCCACCCCGCACGCTCCGCTCCTCCGCCGCCCACCTCCTCGCCGTCCCTCGGTCTCGCCCATCCCGCCGTCGACCCCCGGGCCACGTCCTCCCCCGGTCCCGGAACGCCCTCCCTCCTCACCTCCGCCAAACTGATTCTCTTCCCCTCTTCAAAACCCTACTTAAAACTCACCTCCTCCAAGAGGCCTTCCCAGACTGAGCTCCCCTTTTCCCTCTACTCCCTCCACCCCCCCCCCCCCCGCTTCACCTCTCCGCAGCTAAACCCTCTTTTCCCCCCCTTTCCCTCTGCTCCTCCCCCTCTCCCTTCCCATCCCCGCAACACTGTACTTCTCCGCTCAACTGTATATATTTTCATTACCTTATTTATTTTGTTAATGAAATGTACATAGCCTCGATTCCATTTATTTGCTATTGTTTTAATGAGATGTTCATCCCCTCGATTCTATTTATTGCTATCGTTCTTGTCTGTCCCTCTCCCCCGATTAGACTGTAAGCCCGTCAAAGGGCAGTGACTGTCTCTATCTGTTACCGATTTGTACAGTCCAAGCGCTTAGTACAGTGCTCTGCACATAGTAAGCGCTCAATAAATACTATGGAATGAATGAATGAATGAATATATATATATAATTTATAACTATGTATGTATGTATATGTGTTGTGCATCACAATCATTTAACACAGTGCACTGCACAGAGTAGGTCTTTTGTAAATCTCTGATCTCCCTTCCTCCAGTCTATTCTTCATTCTGCTGCCCGGATTATCATCCTGCAGAAACGCTCTGGGCATGTCACTCCCCTCCTTAAAAACCTCCAGTGGTTGCCCATCAACCTCCGCATGCAACAAAAACTTCTCACTCTAGGCTTCGAGGATCTCCATCCCCTGCCCCCTCCTACCTCTCCTCCCTTCTCTCTTACTACTGCTCACCCCACACGCTCCGCTCCTCTGCCACCCACCTCCTCACCGTCCCCCGTTCACGCCTATCCCGCCGTCGACCCCGGCCCACGTCCTACCGGGGTCCCGGAATGCCCTCCCTCCTCACCTCCGCCAAACTAACTCTCTTCCCCTTTTCAAGGCCCTACTAAGAGCTCACCTCCTCCAAGAGGCCTTCCCAGGCTGAGCTTCCTCTTTTCCCTCTGCTCCTTCAGCTCCCTCTCTGCTCCCCCTCCACCCTCTGCTCCCTCCCCCTTCCCTCCTTCCCCTCTTCACCTCCCCTCAGCTAAACCCTCTGCTCCTCCCCCTGTCCCTTCCCCTCCCCTCAGCACTGTGCTCATTTGTATATATTTTTACTACCCTGTTTATTTTGTTAATGAGGTGTCCATCCCCTTGATTCTATTTATCGTGATTGTGTTGTCTTGTTTTTGTCTGTCTGTCTCCCCCGATTAGACTGTAAACCTGTCACTGGACAGGGATTGTCTCTATCTGTTGCTGAATTGGACATTCCAAGGGCTTAATACAGTGCTCTGCACAAGTAAGCGCTCAATACATACTATTGAATGAATGAATGAATGTAAATATTATGATTACTGTTACTACCACTTCAACTCTCCTAGTGGGATCTGGATCACCACCTTTGCATCTCTGAGTTACTGTTTACACCTTTCCCACTGCTGGGGAGGCCTGTCCATTCTACTCCTCTCCTTCCACTTATCTTGGGCAAGGACAAGATATTTTCCCCCTATAGGATGTTCTGCCAACAACTAAAGTGCTCCACTTCTTAGAGTATAAGTTCCTCGTGGGCAGGGAACAAATGCTGTTATTGATGCAGCGTGACCCAGTGGGTCGAGCATGGACCGGAGAGTCAGAGGGCCTAGGTTCTAATACTGATTCCACCATCTGGGTGACCTTGGGCAAGTCACTTAGCTTCTCTGTGCCTCAGTTCCCTCCTCTGCAAACTGAGGATTTAATACCTCCTCTAGACTGTAAACTCACTATGGGCAGGAAGCGTGTCTACCAACTCTGTCATGCTGTACTCTCCCACGCACTTAATACAGTGCTCTGCAAACAGTAAGTGTTCAATAAATAGGATTGATTGATGCTGATTTTGATTGCGATGGTACCTATGTCTTCCCGCCCTTCTTCCTGAAAACTGACTTTCCCTTCCTTGCCTTACCAAGCGCTTACTATGTGTCAAGCACTGTTCTAAGTCCTGGGGTAGTTACAAGATAATCAAGATGGACATAATCCCTGTTCAACATTGGGCTCACAATCTTAATCCCCATTTTACAGATGAGGTAACTGAGGCACAAGGAAGTTAAGTCACTTGCCCAAGGTTCACTTGCCCAAGGTCACACAGCAGGCAAGTGGCAGGGCGGAGATTAGAACCCAGGCCCTTCTGACTCCCAGGCCTGGGCTCTACTCACTAGGCCATCCTTTGCTACTCTAATTCCCTTCAGTTCCTCTCACCTCTTTCCACTAAAACCCTTAAATCAAAGCCCAGACCCTTAAATGAAATCTCATAAGGGTGTTTGAAAAAAAAGTGGTATTTCCTAAGCGCTTACTATGTGTCAAGCACTGTACTAAGAGCTGGGGTGGATACGAGATAATCAGGTTGGACAAAGTCCCTGTATTTAATGGGGCTCACAATCTAAGGTGGAGGGAATGAACGGAAATCACATGTATCTGACTGGATTGTGAGCTCGATGTGGGCAGGGGATGTGTCTACCAACTATGTTGTACTGTATTCTCCCAAGCGCTTAGTACAGTGCTCTGCACACAGTAAGTGCACATTAAATACCATTGATTGATTGATTGATGTCAGCCCACACCCAAGTAGAGGCATCGATCCATTTTGGGACTGTGACTTTGTAATGTGCCTGTTATGACAACTTGTGGCCCCTTGAACTGATAAGACACAGTGACTTTTTTGGGGGGCGAAGACAGGCATGGTGGCTTAAATGGCTATGACACATAAGATAATAATAATAATAATGGCATTTCTTAAGTGCTTACCATGTGTCAAGCACTTTTCGAAGCACTGGAGTAGATACAAGCTAATCAGGTTGGATACAGTCCCCTGTCCCACATGGGGCTCACAAGCTGAATCCCCATTTTACAGATGAGGTAACTGAGGCCCAGAGAAGATGAGTGACTTTCCCAAAGTCACTCAGCAGACAAGTGACAAAGCCAGGATTAGAACCCAGCTCCTTCGAACTCCTAGGAGCGTATTCTATCTACTAGGCGCAGACCAGAATATAGCTCTCACCGAGCTTCCCGATCTCTCCGTTTCCCCTGGGTAAGATGTGGGGATAAGAGGAGCAACTCCCAAGACAGACCTACTTCAGCTGATGGCGGGGGACAGTGTCAATGATTCCCATTAATCAGAGAGTTAGGGAACTCTTCTCCAGAGAGATCTGTGTTTCCACTTCAGTAGCTCCCTAGCGTTCTGAGTATAATACTCGTCACTAGAAGGTCCATCAGGGAGATTACGCTGACAAATAGACTTACTTAATAAGACTTAAGGATCTCTCGAACCCTCTGTGCATTTCTGAGAGACTGTGGGCAAGAGTTAGTCATTCAGAAATGAACTCTGGAAGTTGGAGCCCAGAGCGAATGTGGGAAATCTTCACAAAGCAAATTCCCTGTTTCTGCCACCGTCACCACGCCCATCATGGAAAATGATGGTGTTTATGGCACTGAGTCAGAAAGTTTTGGCCCCTACCTCCAGGACCCCACATGACAAGGAGGGCAGCAAGAAATCTTGGAAGACAAGTCCATTCAGTCATATTTATTGAACGCTTACTGTGTGCAGAGCACTTTACTCGGTAAAATACGGCAATAAACAGACTTTCTCTGTCCACAACGAGCTTACAGTGTAATAATAATAATAATGTCGGTATTTGTTAAGCGCTTACTATGTGCAGAGCACTGTTCTAAGCGCTGGGGTAGATACAGGGTAATCAGGTTGTCCCACGTGAGGCTCACAGTTAATCCCCATTTTACAGATGAGGGAACTGAGGCACGGAGAAGTTAAGTGACTTGCCCACAGTCACACAGCTGACAAGAGGCAGAGCAGGGATTCGAACCCATGAACTCTGACTCCCAAGCCTGGGCTCTTTCCATTGACCCACGCTGCTTCTCTAAATAAATTGTGGTATTTGTTAAGTGCTTACTACGTGCGAAACACTGTTCTAAGCACTGGGGTAGATACAGGGGATCAGGTTGTCCCACGTGGAGCTCACAGTTTTAATCCCCATTTGACAGATGAGGCAACTGAGGCACAGAGAAGTTAAGTGACTTGCCCAAGGTCACACAGCTGACTAGTGGCAGAGCCGGTATTAGAACCCATGACCTCTGACTCCCAAGCCCACGCTCTTTCCACTGAGCCAGAAGACAAGTCTAATGCAATCATTTTTCTGCCTTTCTCTGGTGGGGAGGGAATCGCTTGCTAATAATGGCCCGCTCTAGAGGTGAGACAGACTTCAACCTCACTTATCGCAGATGAGTTCCTGGCCTGATCCTACTCCCCCTTTCACTGTGAACCCACATAGAAGCAGGATTGAAGCTGATCTGCTTATACTACATTTTCCTCAGTGCTTAGCACGGTGCTGAGCATATTGTAAGCACTTTGCACAGGCCTGGGAATCAGAGGACTTGGATTCTAATCCCGACTCTATCACTTATCTGCTGTGGAACCTTGGTCGAGTTTTTTAACTTCTCTGGGCCACAGTTTCCTCGTGTGAGAAATGGGGGAATTCCATACCTGTTCTCTCTCCCACTTAGACTCTGCCCAATCTGATGATCTTGTATCTACCCCAGCTTTTTGCACAGTGCTTGGCACATAATAAGTCCTTAGAACCACAATTATTATTGTAAATTATTTAAAAAATACTACAATTGTGTCATGAATTAGATGGCAGTAGATCATGGATTCATGGGTAGGGAAAGTGTCAGCCAATTCTGCTGTACTGTACCTCCCAAGCACTTAGTACAGTGCTTTGCACATAGTAAACCTTCAGTAAATACCATCGATTGACTGAATGATTGAGTGACTAGCAGGTCTGCCCAGGACTTCTAATTCAGCACCTGGTCTCTGGTGAAGGATGCACTGGAGGTAGAGGGTTCTCCAGAATAGTCTAACAGGTCTCCAGAGAAGATGATGATTCCTAAATTGTCGCCAGGACTGGCTCCAGAACCGGTTTCAGAGACCATCAGCCTACTGACACATGTTTGCAAAGAGGGGAGAAAGAGCCTGCTTGGCAAAGGTGGCTCTCCTCTTGTGGAGAGCCAAGTCTCACAGTTGGGAACAGACTAACTAGGCTGTTGGCTTGTTTAGGACAGGAGTGGCATAAACAATTTTACAGTCCTTGGGACTGGATAATTTGTCTCCTTCAGAGTATCTGTAAACTCCATCTCCAGAGAGTTCCTTTTCCTCGGGCAGGCTATGCTTATTCTGCTCAGGTAAACAACATTTTTTTAAAAATGGTATCTGTTAGGCACTTACTATGTGCCAGGCACTGCTCTAAGCTGTGGGATAAATACATGGTAATCAGGTTGGACACAATACGTGTTCCACAGGAGGCTTACAGTCTTAATCCCCATTTTACAGATGAGGTAACAGGCACAGAGACGTTAAATTGCCCAAGGTCACAGAGCAGACAAGTGGCTCTGATTCTCAGGCCCTTGCTCTATCCATGTATTCTAGCCATGTATTTTTCTAGGTTTATCAGAGTCCACCCAGGCCAGGAATTTATTCACCTCACTGGGAAGATGGGGAGGAAGAGAAAAATTCCTCCCCAGGCCCTGTATTCTTCAGTGGAGACTAAGTTCACAAGGACCAAGTTTTGGAGTTAGCCAGATGTATATACCCCTGAATTATCAATACTGAGGGCTGTTGGGTGACCTTGGGCAAACCACTTAACTTCTCTGTGGTTCACTGGGGATCAGACACTTTTTCTCCTTAAATTGTGTGGTCCAGTTGGAACAGAGTGTGTCTACCTCAGCATTTAGCATAATACTTGGCCCATATTATAACATTTAATAAATACTATCAGAAGAAACAGAGAAGGAGTATGGCCTAGGGGAAAGAACACGGGCCTGGGAGTTAGAGGTTCTAGTCCCAGCTCTGCTACCTTTCTGCTGCTTCACCTTAGGTAATCACTTCACTTATCTGTGCCTCAGTTTTCTCATCTGTAAAATGAGGATTTAGACTATGAGCCCCACATGGGACCTGGATTGTGTCCAACCTGATTAGCTTGTATCTACCCCAGCACTTAGTTCAGTGTTTGGCACAGAGTAATCACTGAACAAATATTAAAAAAAAATCACAGCTGGGGGGATTTTCACTAGACATGCAGAAGGACCTCCTGAGTGAGGGTGTCGAGACATTCACATAGGCAGATGAGCCAGCTGGACCTTTAGGAAGAGGTGGAGAGTGACCCTCACACAACAGTTATGACTCAGAGGTAAGGGACTCAATCAATTAATCAATCATATTTACTGAGCTTACTGTGTGCAGAGTACTGTATTAAGCACTTGGGAGAGCACAGTATAACAGACTCCCTAGACGACCTCTACACTTGCTTTCAGAATAAGGATTCTAAAATGCATCCCCACCAGAGCTCATCCGAAACCCATCCCCTTCCAAAAAAAAAAATTAAAAAGAAACACGAGGAATCCTGGAAATGCCACGTGATTGTCTGGGAGATGCTAACGTCAAATCAGAGTGATGATTTTGTTTAGCCAGACAAGCTGAATATTCTGGATGCAGAGTCTTTTCCATGTGCCACTCTCCAGTAGACAAACACTCTTCAGGGACAAATGTCTATTCAGTTCCTCCCTGGCCCAGACCTGTGATGGGATGCAATTATTATGTCCATCTCCTTATCCTCATTGATTCCCCTATCTAAAATTGATTTTAACATCTGTCTCACACTAGATTGTAAACTCCTGTCAGTCAACCGTATTTACTGAGCACTTATTGTGTGCAGAGCACGTGGCTTAGTGGAAAGAGCAGGGGCTTGGGAGTCAGAGGTCGTGGGTTCGAATCCCAGCTCCGCCACTTGTCTGCTGCATGACCTTGGGCAAGTCACTTAACTTCTCCGGGCCTCAGTTACCTCATCTGTAAAAATGGGGATTAAGAAGTGTGAGCCCCACGTGGGACAATCTGACTACCCTGTATCTGCCCCAGCGCTTAGAACAGTGCTCTGCACATAGTAAGTGCTTAACAAATACCATAATTATTATTATTATTACTAAGTGCATGGGAGAGTACAATGCAACAATAAACAGACACATTCCCTGCCTACGATGACCTTACAGACTAGTGGGGGAGAAAGACATTAATATAAATCAATCAATTATGGATATGTACATAACTGCTGTGGGGCTGGAAGGGGGGAATGAATAAAGGGAGCAAGTCAGGGCAATGCAGGAGGGAGTGGGAGAAGAAGAAAGGAGGACTTAGGGAAAGCCTCTTGGAGAAGATGCGCCTTCAAAAAGGCTTTGAAGTTGGGGAGAGTCATTGTCTGTTGGAAATGAGAAGGGAGGGCATTCCAGGCCAGAAGCAGACTTGGGTGAGAGATTGGTGGTGAGCTAGACGAGATTGAGGTAATGGTGGTTGAGGGGCAGAGTTTTCTCTACTAGTCAAGGCCAGCCCAACTTCAAGCAGAACAGAGTCTCTTTATATACAGTTAGTACAGCATCCTAGCTTTACCTGTGATCAAGGAGCACAGACCATTGTGTCTACATTAATATAAATAGCAGGAAGTTCTACTCGGGGTGATGAGCAGGTCTTGCCTGGTTTCTCCATTATATGGATCTGGTGGGCAAACACTATTAATAAGCAGGTTAGAAATCCTGATCTATCTTTAACCTGTCTCAATATCTTAACCAAATTTCCTGAGAAGACAGACACCTAGATAGGATGAAACAAGGAAGAGAGGAGAATAGGTGATGTGCCCATTTCGAGTAAATGGCGACTGGGCCAGACAAAATGGCATCCAGGTCTAAAGGCCCGTCATGATCTAAAGGCCCATCATGGTCCTTTGGTATTCTACCACTCCTAGGGACTCTAGTCAACAGAGTTCTCTTGGTCACTTAAACAAGTTGGTTAAGGAGACAATCTGGCAGGTCTAGAAATGTTACAGCTCAGAGGGAGCGGTAAGATGAGAAGGGGCTAATGCAAGGCCTAGACCTCTGGGCTTCCACATTACGAAGCCATAGCACGAGGAATTGACATCATCATCAACAATAGTCTCTCTAGAGTGTTCACTGTGTGCAGAGCACTGTACTAACCATTTGGGAGAGTTGAATATTACAGAGTTGGCAAGTCGCAAGAGTCCCCAGTCGCAAGGAGCTTACAGTCTAGAGGGAGCTTTAATACTCCAGAGTCAGAGCATGATACAATTTTGCCATCTTAACCTCACATTCCACAGCTGCCACAGCAGAAGACGAGCCTAAGGCACAGCTGCATTTTATCCTGGAGACAGTATGTTATGCAGCTAAACTGTGACTCACATTCAAGTAAGAGGAAAATGCTCAAAAGTTACACATCAGCAAGTGAGATGCCAAAAATCATCTCGGTTTTGTCTTGCAAGATGTTCAGATTGATGAATGTGGGGCAGACGGAGGATGGGTGGTGGAGAGAAGAAGCCAAAGGGAGAGAGAATCTGTCTACAACAGCCTCTGCCTGCCACACACGTTCCACAGAGTTTCCTAACAACACTTAGTATTTAAACCTACCCTTTATCCTTGCAACCAGAGTCAACCTAATTAATTCATTAATCCACATGACCTCCTGGGGGGAGGAGCCATGTTATTAACTCCCTCCGGAGGCCATGGGGAGACCGAGGCTCGGAGGGGTTAGGAGTAGGTTGCTCCAGGGAGGCAGGCAGAGCAGGACTGTGGGATTCTTTTTTCTTTTTTTAATGGTATTGGTTAAATGCTTTCTATGTGCCAGACACTGTACTAAGCACTGGGGTAGACACAAGGTTGTCAGGCTGGACACAGTCCCTGTCCCACATGGGGTTCACAGTCTTAATCCTCATTTTACTGATGAGGTAACTGAGGCATAGGAAAGTCAGCTGACTTGCCAAGGTCACCCAGCAGATTAGAATTTGAGGACCGAACCCCGAGTTTTCCTCTCCTGCATGTGTCCGGATTCTGTGCTCTGCTCTTATGACTGGTTCCAGCCAGACTGGCCATCTCTAGAGATCAGGCTACGAGGCATGAGCTAATTCATACTGGGCCCCGTGAAGATCGAAGGGAACCTGCAAAACTCCGATGGAGAGCCCAAATGTGGTCCACAGTACGGAGCAAAGGACTAGGTGACAGACGTTCCCATATCTCTTTTGCCCGGATTGGCTGGGTGACTTTGGTTAAATCGTTTCTCTCTGAGCCCAACTTTGCCCATCCGCTAAAAGGACAAGACTAATTCTTACCTCCTGCCTACACCACAGAGATGTTGCGAGGCTAATTGACATTATGTCTGTAAAGTGCCTTAAACATTAGATTATTCTCATCTCCTCGCTGGGGCATTCCAATAGGAAAAACTCCTTTTCCCATTTCTTGGGATTTGAAATTTGAGATTTTCTGGGTGTCGGTTGCCTGCGGAGAGCTCCCTGTTTGTTCTTTTTCTTTGGTGAAATGGAGACTCCAACCTCCTTTCTCTGCCCTGGACAGCTCCGCTGGGACTATTGTCTCTCTCACTGCTTTGTAAAAAATTAATAACTGTGGTATTTGTTACCTGCTGAGAAGGTGCTAAATTCTGTATGCTAAGGTCTGGGATAGATACAAGATAATCAAGTCGGAAACAGTCCCTGCCCACAAGGATCCCACAGTCTAAGGGAGAGGGAGAGGAGGTTTACAAATGAGGAAACCAAGGCAAGAGAAGCAGAGACACTAGGTTCGTCCGTCTAAACTCTAAACTCACTGTGGACAGAGAATGTGCCTTTTTATTGTTCTTTTGCACTCTCCCAAGCGCCTAGTACAGTGTTTTGCACATAGTAAGCGCTCAATAAATATGATTGAATGAATGAAAGAAGTGACTTGCCCAAGGTCACTTAGAGAAGCAGCGTGACTCAGTGGAAAGAGGACGGGCTTTGGAGTCAGAGTTCATGGGTTCGAATCCCGGCTCGGCCACTTGTCAGCTGTGTGACTTTGGGCAAGTCACTTAACTTCTCTGTGCCTCAGTTACCTCATCTGTAAAATGGGGATTAAGACTGTGAGCCCCACGTGGGACAACCTGATTCCCCTGTGACTACCCCAGCGCTTAGAACAGTGCTCGGCACATAGTAAGCGCTTAACAAATACCAACAAATACCAACATTATTAAGGTCACCCAGCAGGCAAAGAGAGGAGACGGTATTAGAATCCAGATCTCCTGACTCCCACAGATGGGCCAAGCCCCTGGAAGAGCCAGCAGTGTTTGAGAGAAGCAACATGGCATAGTGGATAGAGTGTGACTCTGGAAGTCAGAAGGTCATGAGTTCTAATCTTGACTCTGCCACGTGTGTGCTCTGTGACCGTGGGCAAGTCACTTCACTTCTCTGTGCCTCAGTTATCTCATATGAAAAATGGGGAGCCAGACTGTGAGCCCCACATGGGACATAGCTGTGTCCAATCCAATTTGCCTTATCCACCCCAGCGCTCAGTACGGTGCCCGACACATAGTAAGCGCTTAACAGATACCATAATAATGCTTGGAGGGAGTGGAAAGAAAGGAAATGAGATGGTTTATGGATGGTTTCGATCCCTTTCAAATTTTGCCTGCTCTGCCTCATCCCACCCCAACTGAGGAAGGACTACAAGGGGAGTTCCTCCTGAACCCCGCCTCCGGAGCCTCCCTGTGTCCTCCACCGCCCCACAGCACTTATCCCGACTCTGCCCCTTGTCAGCTGTGTGACTGTGGGCAAGTCACTTCACTTCTGTGTGCCTCAGTTCCCTCATCTGTAAAATGGGGATGAAGACTGTGAGCCTCACATGGGACAACCTCATTCCCCTGTATCTACCCCAGCGCTTAGAACAGTGCTCTGCATGTAGTAAGCGCCTAACAAATACCAACATTATTATTATGTATGTATATATGTATACATATATATATATGTATATATATAAAATTCTATTTATTGATATTGATGCCTGTTTGTATTGACGTCTGTCTCCGCCCCTCTAGACTGTAAACCCGTTGAGAAGTAAGTAAGAGAGGCAGTGTGGCTCAGTGGAAAGAGCCCGGACTTGGGAGTCAGAGGTCGTGGGTTCTAATCCCAGCTCCGCCGCTTGCCAGCTGTGTGACTTTGGGCAAGTCACTTCACTTCTCTGGGCCTCCGTTACCTTATCTGTAAAATGGGGATTAAAACTGTGAGCCCCACGTGGGACAACCTGCTTACCTTGTATCTACCTCAGTGTTCAGAACAGTGCTTGGCACGTAGTAAGCGCTTAACAAGCACCATTAAAAAATGCCTCTTAGAGAGGTCAGTCTGAAAGAATTAGTTAAAATATTTCAGATATGATTAATGTCTACAAAATCATAAAGAGTGTGGATATTGTGACGGCAGAATTGTTTTGATCTAATAATGGTGGTACTTGTTAAGGGCTTACTATGTGCGAAGCACTGTTCTAAGTGCTGGGGGGATACAAGGTGATCAGGTTGTCCTTCGTGGGGCTCACAGTCTTAATCCCCATTTTACAGACGAGGTAACTGAGGTCCAGAAAAGTGAAGTGACTTGCCCAAAGTCACACAGCTGAGAAGCAGCGGTGTCAGGATTAGAACCCATGACCTCTGATTCCCAAGTCCAGGCTCTTTCCACTGAGCCATGCTTCTTCTCTGCCTTGCTTTGCTGTCTGCCCTGTTTAGACTGTGAGCCCGCCATTGGGCAGGGATGATCTCTTATCTGTTGCCGAATTGTACATTCCAAGTGCTGAGTACAGTGCTCCGCCCATAGTAAGCACTCCATAATACGTCTGAATGAATGAATGACATAGTAATGGCTTAACAAATGCCATCATCATTATTATTATTGAGGGCAGGGATTGTCTCTCTTTCGGGGCTGTACTTTCTAAGCGCTTAGTAGCGTGCTTTGCACACAGCAGGAGCTCAATAAAGACGACTGAATGAATGAACGAATGAATGACTGGCTGAATGACTGAATGACTGAATGATTGAATGACTGGTTGAATGAATGAATGACTGAAAGACTGAATGCACTTGCCCTCGCCCCAGATTTTCGGGCAGGGACTGTCTCTATTTCGAGGCTGTACTTTCCGAGCGCTTAGTAGAGTGCTTTGCACACAGCAGGCGCTCAGTAAAGATGATTGAATGAATGAACAAATGGATGAATGAATGAATTAAGGAGTGACTGGCTGAATGACTGAATGTACTTGCTCTCGTCCTAGATTTTTGGGCAGGGATTGTCCCTAATTCGGTGCTATACTTTCCAAGCGTTTAGTAGCATGGCTCACTGGAAAGAGCATGGACTTGGGAGTCAGAGGTCGTGGGTCAGAGGTCGTGGGTTCTAATCCCCGCTCTGCCGCTTCTCAGTTGTGTGACTCTGGGCAAGTCACTTCACTTCTCTGAGTCTCAGTTACCCCATCTGTACAATGGGGATTAAGACTGTGAGCCCCATGTGGGATAACCTGATCACCTTGTATCCCCGTAGTGCTTTGCACATAGTAAGCACTTAACCAATGCCATCATTATCATTATTATTAGTAGAGTGCTTTGCACACCGCAGGCGCTCAATAAAGACGACTGAAGGAATGAAGGAAAGAATGACTGAATGATTGAACGCACTTGCCCTCGCCCCAGACTTTCGGGCAGGGATTGTCTCTATTTGGGGCTGTACTTTCCAAGCGCTTAGTAGAGTGATTTGCACACAGCAGGCGCTCAATAAAGACGACTGAATGACTGAATGACTGAATGAACGAATGAATGACTGGCTGAATGACTGAATGACCGAAAGACTGAATGCACTTGCCCTCTCCCCAGATTTTCGGGCAGAGATTGTCTCTATTTCGGGGCTGTACTTTCCAACCGCTTAGTAGAGTGCTTTGCACACAGCAGGTGCTCAATAAAGACGACTGAATGAATGAGTGAACGAATGAATGACTGGCTGAATGAATGACTGAATGACTGAGTGCACTTGCCCTCGCTCCAGATTTTCGGGTAGGGATTGTCTCTATTTTGGGGCTGTACTTTCCAAGAGCTTAGTAGAGTGCTTTGCACCCAGCAGGTGCTCAATAAAGACGACTGAATGAATGAGTGAACGAATGAATGAATGGCTGGCTGAATGAATGACTGAATGGCTAAACGATTGAGTGCACTTGCCCTCGCCCCAGATTTTGGGGTAGGGATTGTCTCTCTTTCGGGGCTGTACTTTCCAAGCGCTTAGTAGAGTGCTTTGCACCCAGCGGGAGCTCAATAAAGACGACTGGATGAATGAATGACCGAATGAATGAATGACTGGCTGAATGAATGAATGATTGAAAGACTGAATGCACTTGCCTTTGCCCCAGATTTTCGGGCAGGGATTGTCTGTATCTCGGGGCTGTCCTTTCCAAGCGCTTAGTAGAGTGCTTTGCACCCAGCAGGCGCTCAATAAAGACGACTGAATGAATGAATGAACGAATGAATGAATGGCTGACCGAATGAATGGCCGAATGACTGAACGCACTTGCCCTCGCCCCAGATTTTCGGGCCGAGAACGGCTCCGGGCTCCGGGCTCCGGGCTCCGGGCTCCGGGCTCCTGTCGTTCCCGTCTCCGCCGCCGGGGGTCGCTGGCGGCTCGGCTTGGGTCGCCATGGTCACCGTCGGCTGCGCGGGGGGCTTTACGTAAAGAGCGCAGCGGCGGGCGGTCGGGGCGGAGGCGGGGCCGCGCCGGCGCTCGGGCCCTGCGGAAGCGGCCTTGGTGAATCGGGGCCTTGGGCCGCCCAGGATGGAGGAGGAGGCGGCGGCGGCGGCGGCGGCGGCGGCGGCGGAGGCGGAGGCGGCTTCGGGCCGGGCCCTGCGGCGGGAGGGAGGTAAGAAGGACAGACGGACGGACGGGGAGAACGGCGCCGGGGGCTCCGGATCGAGCGGGGGGCAGAGGGGCAGCATCCCCTTGGCACGGGCGTGCGGAGAGGGGCAGCGTCCCCTGGGCAGAGGCGTGGGGAGAGGGTGGCATCCTCTGGGCAGAGATGTAGGGAGAGGGACAGCATCCCCTTGGCAGAGATGTAAGGAGAGGGGCAGTGCCCCCTTGGTAGAGGCGGGGGGAGAGGGCGGTATCCTCTTGGCAGAGACGTAGGGAGAGGGGCAGCATCCCCCTGGCAGAGATGGAAGGAGAGGAGGGGCAGCGTCCCCTTGGCAGAGGCGTGGGGAGAGGGCGGTATCCTCTTGGCAGAGACGTAGGGAGAGGGGCAGTATCCCCTTGGTAGAGGCGTGGGGAGAGGGACAGTATCCTCTTGGCAGAGGCGTGGGGAGACGGTGGTATCTTCTTGGCAGAGATGTAAGGAGAGGGGCAGCGTCCCCTTGGCAGAGGCGTGCGGAGAGGGCGGTATCCTCTTGACAGAGACGTAGGGAGAGGGGCAGTATCCCCTTGGTAGAGGCGTGGGGAGAGGGACAGTATCCTCTTGGCAGAGGCGTGGGGAGACGGTGGTATCTTCTTGGCAGAGATGTAAGGAGAGGGGCAGTATCCCCTTAGCAGAGACGTAGGGAGAGGGACATTATCCCCTTGGCAGAGGCGTGGGGAGAGGGGCAACTACTCCTTGGCAGAGATGTAAGGAGAGGGGCGGTGTCCCCTTGGCAGAGGTTTGGGGAGGTGGTGGTATCTTCTTGGCAGAGATGTAAGGAGAGGGGCGGTATCCCCTTAGCAGAGACGTAGGGAGAGGGACATTATCCCCTTGGCAGAGGCGTGGGGAGAGGGGCAACTACTCCTTGGCAGAGATGTAAGGAGAGGGGCAGTGTCCCCTTGGCAGAGGTTTGGGGAGATGGTGGTATCTTCTTGGCAGAGATGTAAGGAGAGGGGCAGTAGCCCCTTAGCAAAGGCGTAGGGAGAGGGACATTATCCCCTTGGCAGAGGCGTGGGGAGTGGGGCAGTGTCCCCTTGGGAGAAGCGTGGGGAGTGGGGCAGTGTCCCCTTGGGAGAGGTGTGGGGAGAGGGACAACTACTCCTTGGCAGAGGCGAGGGGAGAGGGGCAGTATCCCCTTGGCAGAGGCATGGGGAGAGGGGCATCTCCTCCTTGGCAGAGGCGTGGGGAGAGGGCAGTGTCCCCTTGGCAGAAACGTGGGGAGAGGGGCAACTACTTCCTGGCAGAGGCGTGGGGAGAGGAGCAGTGTCCCCTTGGCAGAAACGTGGGGAGAGGGGCAGTGTCCCTTTAGCAGAGGTGTGGGGAGAGGGGCAGTATCCTCTTGACAGAGACATAGGGAGAGGGGCAATATCTCCTTGGCAGAGGTGGGGGGAGAGGGGTCAATATCCCCTTGGTAGAGGCGTGGGGAGAGAAGCAGGAACTCCTTGGCAGAGGCGTGGGGAGAGGGGCAGTGTCCCCTTGGCAGAGGCGTGGGGAGAGGGGCATTAACCCCCTTAGAGCCGTGGGGAGAGTGCCGTGCCCGCTAGGCAGAGGCGTAGTGAGAGGGGCCGTGTCCGTTTGGCAGAGGCATGGAGAGAGGGGCTGAGTTTCTTTGGCAGAGGCGTGGGGATTGGGGCCATGTCCCCGAGGTGGAGACTTGAGGAGAGAGGCCATTTCCCCTCGGCAAAGAGATGTGGGGAGAGAGACTGTGTCCTCTTGATAGAGGTATGAGGAGTAAGACAGTACTCCCTGGGGAGTGATCATGGAGGGAGACCAGTGCCCTCCTGGGATGGGCATAGAGAAAGGTGTCTACGCCATGATGGGCATGGAGGAAAGGCAGCAGAGCTTAGTGGATAGAGCACAGGCTTGGGAATCAGAAGGACTTGGGTCTGCCTCTGCCACTTGTCTGCTGTGTGACCGTGGGCAAGTCACTTCATTTCTCTGTGCCTCCGTTACCTCACCTGTAAAGGGGATTTGAGACTGTGAGCCTCATGTAGGACAGGGACTGTGCCCAACCTGATTAGCTTGTATCTACCCCAGCGCTTAGTACAGTGCCTGGCATATAGAAAGGACTTTACAAATACTATAGAAAACAAGAAAGAGTGAGGGTGCCCTCCCTCACCCCTAAGATGAATATGGAGAGTGGGCCAGGGCCTCCCTATGCCTAGAATTCCTTAACTCCCATTCTCTCCTAGACCCCCTCCAATCTGGCTTCCGTCCCCTCCACTCTACCGAGACTGCTCTCTCTAAGGTCACCCGTGACCTCCTTCTTGCCAAATCCAATGGCTCCTACTCCATTCTGATCCTCCTTGACCTCTCTGCTGCCTTTGACACTGTCGACCATCCCCTCCTCCTCCATACCTTATCTCACCTTGGCTTCACGGACTCTGTCCTCTCCCGGTTCTCCTCTTACCTCTCTGGCCGATCATTCTCGGTTTCCTTCGCCGGAGCCTCCTCCCCCTCCCATCCTTTAACTGTTGGAGTTCCTCAAGGGTCAGTTCTTGGCCCTCTTCTGTTCTCCATTTACACTCACTCCCTCGGTGAACTCATTCGCTCTCACGGCTTCGACTACCATCTCTACGCAGATGACACGCAGATCTACATCTCCGCCCCTGTCCTCTCCCCCTCCCTTCGGGCTCGCATCTCCTCCCGCCTCCGGGACGTCTCCACCTGGATGTCGGCCCGCCACCTAAAACTCAATGTGAGCGAGACCGAGCTCCTCATCTTCCCTCCCGAACCCGGTCCTCTCCCAGACTTCTCTATCACCGTGGATGGCACGACCGTCCTTCCCGTCTCTCGGGCCCGCGATCTCGGTGTCGTCCTTGACTCGTCCCTCTCGTTCACCCCACGCATCCTATCCGTTACCGAGACCTGCCGGTTTCACCTCTACAATATCGCCAAGATCCGCCCTTTCCTCTCCACCCAAACGGCTACCTTATTATTACGGGCTCTCGTTATATCCCAGCTAGACTACTGTGTCAGCCTTCTCTCTGACCTCCCTTCCTCCTCTCTCGCCCCGCTCCGGTCTATTCTTCACTCCGCTGCCCGGCTCATCTTCCTGCAGAAACGATCTGGGCGTGTCACTCCCCTTCTTAAACAACTCCAGTGGTTGCCTATCGACCTCCGCTCCAAACAAAAACTCCTCACTCTAGGCTTCGAGGCTCTCCATCACCTTGCCCTTCCTACCTCTCCTCCCTTCTCTCTTTCTACCACCCACCCCGCACGCTCCGCTCCTCCGCCGCCCACCTCCTCGCCGTCCCTCGGTCTCGCCCATCCCGCCGTCGACCCCCGGGTCACGTCCTCCCGCGGTCCCGGAACGCCCTCCCTCCTCACCTCCGCCAAACTGATTCTCTTTCCCTCTTCAAAACCCTACTTAAAAATCACCTCCTCCAAGAGGCGTTCCCAGACTGAGCTCCTCTTCCCCCTCTACTCCCTCTGCCATCCCCCCTTTACCTCTCCGCAGCTAAAGCCTCATTTTCCCCTTTTCCCTCTGCTCCTCCCCCTCTCCCTTCCCCTCCCCACAGCACCGTACTCGTCCGCTCAACTGTATATATTTTCGTTACCCTATTTATTTTGTTAATGAATTGTACATCGCCTCGATTCTATTTAGTCGCCATTGTTTTTACGAGATGTTCTTCCCCTTGACGCTGTTTATTGCCATTGTTCTCGTCTGTCCGTCTCCCCCGATTAGACTGTAAGCCCGTCAAACGGCAGGGACTGTCTCTATCTGTTGCCGACTTGTTCATCCCAAGCGCTTAGTACAGTGCTCTGCACATAGTAAGCGCTCAATAAATACTATTGAATGAATGGGCTGGGCATGGCGCGGTGGGCAGTCGTCCTATGGAGAGATGCAAGGAGAAGGGCATACTGCCAGTTCCTCTCCTGTGGACCCCAGGACGAAGGTGGTGAGGGTTCACCTCCTCTCTTCCCCTGAGGTGGTGCCAGCTGGGTCCAGCTGAAGTTGTGGGAAGGAACGTCGTGTTCCAAGGTCTGGACCAGTCAGTTGGTAGCCTTTATGGTTGGCAAAAAATTCAGGAACAAATGAGTGAAAGACCTAAACGTGTCCCAAGGTGGCGGCCAGGGAGAAGCACCCACCCCTCCCACCAAGAAATCTCAAAGAAGAGCGAGACCCTTTTTTTCAGGGTTCCCCCTTCCCTCCTCGCTCCCCTGGCAGTGAGTCCCCGGGTTGTGTCTAGATAATTGCCAGAGAAGCAGTGCGATCTAGTGAAAAGAGCACAGGCCTGAGAGTCAAAGAATCTGGGTTCTAATCCCAGCTCAGCCAGTTGCTTGCTGTGTGAACTTGGGCAAGCCACTGTGAACTTAACTTCTCTGTGCCTCAGTTTCCTCAACTATAAAATAGGGGTTAAATCCTATTCCTTCCTACTTAGACTGTGAGCCCCATGTGGGTCAGGGACAGTGTCCACCCTGATAACCTTGTATCTACCCCAGTGCTTAGAACAGTGCTTGACACATGGTAAGCGCTTAACAAATACCATAAAAAAATTGAATCATCTGCAGCAGCCTCAGCAAGTGAGAAGGGGGATGAACCCCGCCCAGGACCGTTGGAGAATAATAATGTTGGTATTTGTTAAGCGCTTACTATGTGCCGAGCACTGTTCTAAGCGCTGGGGTAGACATAGGGAAATCAGGTTGTCCCACATGGGGCTCACAGTCTTAATCCCCATTTTACAGATGAGGGAACTGAGGCACAGAGAAGTTAAGTGACTTGCCCACAGTCACACAGCCGACAAGTGGCAGAGCTGGGATTCGAACTCATGAGCCCTGACTCCAAAGCCCGTGCTCTTTCCACTGAGCCACGCTGCTTCTCCAAGTTTGCTCTTTGAAGGCCCCGAGTCAAATCGTCTTTTCCATGTATTTGCGCTGCCTTGTTCAGTATTAGGAATAGAAAGGTATAGTCTCGCAACATTTGGGAATCCAAGCTCCTTTTATGAGGCAGCATTCCATTAGTGTTTCGGAGTGGAAGACTTCCTTGCTTTGACCCCATAAGATTTGCTTTTTCCCCTGCGTAATGAAGAGTGGTTCCACCGCTGTGGTGGACTTTCTGGACCTCCTTCTGAAAAGTTTGGGCAAGGGTCTCCCTGGTACATCATTTCTCCACATGTGGTTTAGAGACTCCGAGTGCTCATCCTTAGCTCACGGGGTCCTCGGAACTCCTCGGAGGGGTAGGATCAGGGACTGAGGTAAAGGAATGGAAGCTGAGGAATTGCCCATTGCAGAGGGTATTTGGAAGAGAAAGGGGCACGAGGGAGTGTATGGGGGATGGGCGGCACTATTTTCCAGGGTGGGAAGATGAAAAGAGTGGGCAATCGTTTGAGCCATATTGGTAGGAGGGGGAGAGGAAAAGGAGGAAGAAAACCTGGAAAAAAGAAGTCAAAGTGAATCCTATGCCAAAGGGGTTAATAATCAGGGTTCCTGGTGGAAAAAAAGTTTAGGAACCACTGACAGAGTGAGTCAGCAGCAGCAGCTCCAGAGCCAGGATCCAGGTTTCTGAAACCCAGTCCTCGGTTTGGCAACTGGACCCACGTTGGCTATATGACCCTGCAGGGGCGCAGCCTCCTAGAAGGGTTTTACCCACAGCAAGCTTGTGCCCCTCTTCCCTGCTCTGGATGCCCCTGGGTTGGCTTTCAGAGGCGTCGGATGCCCCCCGATCTAAGGTGTCGGCCTTGGAGGTGAATTTGGGAAATGTTTTGTTTGGAAAGCCACCTCGACTTCCAGGGTTCGAGGGATGAGGTACTCTCCTCTGTATTAGAGCTAGTGAGACGGGCCAGCCTGGCCTGAGGCTGAAGGAAGGGTGTGGGCTGTTAACCCAGAAGGGGATGTTCGTTTCTCTACGGCCTTTCCAGGGACTGAGTCATAGCCAGGTGTAGAAGGGATGAAGGGCAACAGGGAAAAGCCGGAGAAGGGGCGGAGGGTGTGATGGATGCCGGGCAACGACTTCAGCCTGGGCTCCCTGCCTGAGGCATTCTACCTCAGCAAGCCTCTCCAGAACCAGGCCAGGCTGGGACTTGATGCCTGCGAGAGATTGGTCCGTGGTGGTGAAGGTTGTTTGGCCACCGGCCGTTCCCTTCGGGGTTGGGTTTTGGATGAGCTCTGGGGGTTGAATTTTAGAATCCTAATTCTGGAAGCAATCGTACAGGTCACTTAGGGAGTCCCCTGCCTCTAACTATAGTGTGAGGGTCACTCTCCTCTTCTTACAGCTCCAGCTGGTCAACTGCCTATGCAAATGTCTCAACGCCTTCAGGCAGGATGTCTTCCTTATGTTTTCTGTGTGTCTAATCCAAATCCTTCCAGCTACGATTTTTTTTGAAATGGTATTTGTTAAGTGCTTACTATGTGCCAGGCACTGTACTAAGCGCTGGGGTAGATGCAAGATAGTCAGGTCCTCTCCCACAAGGGACTCACAGTCTTAATCCCATTTTACAGATGAGGTGACTGAGCCCCAGAGAAGTGAAGTGACTTGTCCAAGGTCAAATGGCAGATAAGCGGTGGAGCCAGGATTAGAACCCAGGTCCTCTGATTCCCAGGCCCTGGGATTGTCCACTAATAGTAATAATAATCATCGTCATGGTATTTAAGTGCATACTATGTGCCAAGCACTGTTTTAAGCACTGGGGTAGATGTAAGATAGGTAGGACACAGTCCCTGTCCCATATAGGGCTCACAGTCTTAATCCCCATTTTACAGATGAGGGAACTGAGGCGCAGAGAAGTGAAATCACTTGTCCAAGGTCACACAGCAGACAAGTGGCAGACCCGGATTAGAGCCCTTAGCCTTCTGACTCCCAGGCCTGTGCTCTATCCACTAGGCTATGCTGCTTCCCTCAGGATAGGCTACCTCTCATCCTTCTGCCACTTCATCCTGCAGCATGGCTTAGTGGAAAGAGCCCGGGCTTGGGAGTCAGAGGTCATGGGTTCTAATTCTAGATCCGCCACTTGTCAGCTGTGTGACCGTGGGTAAGTCACTTCACTTCTCTGTGCCTCAGTTACCTCATCTGTACTAAAAGGAGTGAAGACGGTGAGTCTTATGTGGGGCAACCTGATTACCTTGTATCTACCCCAGCGCTTAGAACAGTGCTTGGCACACAGTAAGTGCTTAACAAATACCAAATTATTATTGTTATTCTTATGCTACAACTTCATCCTATTTGGACAGCATGAGAAGTTGGCCCTGTTGAGCTGGGGTTAGCAAGGTGGACTTTCATGCGGGGCAGATGGTCTACTGTCTCTCAGCATTGTGGCCCCCTGCCTGGCCAAGTGGCCACTTTGGGGGGGGCTCTATTTTCTGGCAAGTGACATACATTCCCAGGCACCTGGTGACATTACCGGGACCCGATTCCGACAGCCTTTTCGAGCCTGTCAGAAATACCCTCCTAAGTGCCTGTCTCATCAGCGAGGATGATAATTAGCACTGCAGTTATTATTTAGTTTGCATAACCCTCCAGCCCACCCACCGTACTTGACGTGTCCTGTCCTGTTCAACCTTTCGATCTGAAGTTTTAAGAGCCCTTTTCAGCCGTCCCCTTGCCACCGGCTTCAGATGCTGCTTCTCTGCCCGGCAAAACCGGATGGCAGGCAGAGCTGATCCTGGGGCCGATGAGTGGGATTGGCAAGCTTCCCTTAAAAGAGGGGTGAGGATTCGGAGGCTCCCAGGCTCACTGGCGAGGCATCTGTGGGGAGAAATCAAATGCGAGAAGCCTCGGTTTTGGACGTTTCCGGGCACGTCTCCCGGATCGAGAGACGGGATCCTCCCCATGTGCGCCTCAGTCCTGCAGTCACTGTCCCTCTTGTGATTCCCCAGAAATCACCGTGTGAATATCCTCTGCTGCCTTACTTGAGACAGCACTGGGGATTGTGGGCTCTGCTTAAAAAGAGCAGCCAGCAGAAACTTCATCCGAAGTTAGAGTTTGGCAACACAAACTGTTCCTCTTCACCTCTACCTTGGCCTCTCTCTCTCCCCCTCCCTCCCTCTCCCCGCACAATCTGTTCTCTGGAGGCCTCCGCCCTGGAGGGGCGCGAGAATAATAGCTCATCGACTGTCAGTTACTTCAGACACGTTGGCCTTGTTCTGAGGAGTTAAGGGTGTGAGGATTTCCTCATGAAGGCTGCTGGGCACTGCTTCCTGGTGACCTGAGCAAGACACTGCAGGCACATTGGGGGAATCATCAATGAGCTTGTGGTCGCGAAAGAGAAATCTTTTAGAACCACGGTGGCCAGGACTTTGCAGGAAGTGGTTTTCTCCGCTACATGCGGTTTGCCTAAAACGGTTTCTCTTGGGGTTTGGTTTGGTGCTGCTGGATTCTTATGTGCTTCGGAGTGCTTTTTTAAAGCACTCAATCACCTAGCCCGCTCCTACCTCGCCTCTCCTACTCTCCTGCTACAATGCAGCCCGCACGCTTCGCTCCTCTAACGTTAACCTTCTCACTGTGCCTCGATTTTGTCTATCTCGCCGCCGACCCCTTGCCCATATCCTGCCTCTGGTCTGGCTCGCCCTGCCGCCTCAAATCTGACAGACGATTACTCTCCCCACTTTCAAAGCTTTATTGAGGACACATCTCCAAGTGGTCTTCCCCGATTAAACCCCCCTTTCCTCTTCTCGCACTCCCTTCTGCATCGCCCTGACTTGCTCCCTTTGTGCATTCACCTTCCCAGCTCCACAGCACTTAGGTTCGTATCTGTAATTTATTCATATTAATGTCTGTCTCCCCCCTTCTAGACTGTAAGCTCACTGTGGGCAGGTGATGTATCTATTTACCGTTGTACTCTTCTCTCTGAAGCACTAAATACAATGCTCTGCACACAGTAAGCACTCAATAAATGCGATTGAACAAATGAATGAGTGAACGTGCAATGTCTGCCTGAGTTGTGCGAGGGAGGAGGGATTAGCGGGGCGTGCAAATGGAATACTTGGACCTGGACATTCAGGATGGGATCCCTGTTGGGGAAGACGCTCCTGACCGTACACTCATTGCGGGCAGGGAACGTATCTGCCAACTCTGTTGCGTTGCACTCTCCCACGGGCTTGAATAGAGCACGGGTCTGGGAGTCAGAAGGACCTGGATCCTAATCCCAGGTCCACCACTTGTCTGCTGTGGGACCTTGGGCAAGTCATTTCACTTCTGTGGGCTTCAGTTATCTCATCTGGAAAACGGGGATGAAGGCTGTGAGCCCCCCTGTGGGGCAGGGACTGTGTCCAACCTGATTTGCTTGTTTCCACCCTAGACTTAGTATAGTGCTTGGCACATAGTAAGTGCTTAACAAATAGGGTAATTATTGTTATTATAGTAAACACTCCACTGTTTGGGCTGTGAATGTGGGACATAAAACTGCTATTGGGGGACATTATTCAACCCTGAGGGAGAAAGCGGGATGGAGTGGAGTTCCAACCCCCCCAGAATTTGAGCCTGGTTGGGAGTGGGCGTGAGGGTTCTCTGACCCAGGACTGGCTTTTGAGTGGTGGTGTGAGAAGCCTAGTTGATAGAGCATGGGCCTGGGAGTCAGAAGGACCTGGGTTCTAAACCCAGCTCCACCACTTGTCTGCTGTATGACTTTGGACCAATCACTTCTCTGTGCCTCAGTTACCTCATCTGTAAAATGGGGATGAAGACTGCGAGTCCCATGTAGGACATGGACTGTGTCCAACCTGATTAGCTTGTATCTACCCCTGAGCTTAATACAGTGCCTACCACATAGTAACCACTTAATAAATACCACAAAAGAAGGGGAGGGGGGCTTCCAGGAGTTTGCTGCTTGCGAGAAAGGTTTGCCTAGAACATGAGGGCTACAGGGGTGTCTGCCGAGGTGAGGTAATGCTTGGATTTCTCGGTGTGACCTGAGCCTGCTGGCAAGACACATCTGGGAAGGTGGGGTTCAGAAGTTCTGTGGCCCAAAATGCCTGGGTGTACACGGGAACCCTCACATTTGCTCTTTCTCCAAAAGCCCACCCGGGCACTGGCAGATCGAAAACTGCGTCCCACATTCTGCGTCTGTGGATCTCCTCCCCTCCCCCCGAAACCCCGGCCATGAGCAGGGCAGAGGGAAGCTGGGAAAACCAGCCCCAGTCCTGCCTTATTCATCTGCATTCCTGCTCTGACCTCTCCCTGGGCTGGAGGAGTCCAGATATTTCCATGTATGTCTCATGATATTCCTACAAACAGCAACATTTCTATGGAATAACTACAGTAATGCCCATTATTAAGCACTTAGTGCTACATGCTGGGGTAGATACGGGTTTATAATCTCAGATGCAGTCCCTGCCTTATATGGGATTCACAATCTATTTTATCCCCATTTTACAGATGAGGAAACTGAGGCCCAGAGAGATCACACCCCTTTCTCCATCGTGGGCTTTCTGTTTGTTCGGCATCTGCCAGTGGTTCTCTCGGGGTAGCGGGGGCTGGATGAGCCAGACTGATTTTCACTTAATCCCCCTTAGGTTTCCAGCAATTGTGGGTGTATCCTGGCCCCTAGGGTTACCACCAAGGTGGTACCACTGTTCTCAACACTTATTTCCAGTCGCTTGATCATTTTCTCACTAAATTACCCTTTAAAATTTCCCTTGCTTGAGTTAAGCTCAGGAGGTTACTATTCTAGGAAGTTTCATTAAAACCCTTTCAGATGTTTTGAAGTTCTCTGTACTTGGGGGTAGGTAGGAGGAGAGGGTTTTTTTTTTCACCTGGGGGGGAGGTGGATGGGGAGGGGAGGAAAGAAACACATGGAAAAGCTCCAATGCTTGGATAATAAACAGGGTGTGTGTATGTGTGTGTGTGAGAGAGAAAAAGAGAGAGGTGGGGGGAGATGGGGAGAGGGACGATGTGTGTTTTCACTGGAGTGAAGTCGGCATGCTTCAGATTTGTCCAGGATATTCCCCAGGTCTTTGCCTCTTTGGAAACCATTTAATTAATTTAGGATTGATGTGCCTTTATTTAGTTGAGGTTAGGTGATTTATTATTGATGTCCATTCACATGAGAAAAATCATTGTTCACCTTCACAGCAAGCTAATGCCACCCACCTGTTTTTTGTCTGAAGGACACACAACAGGAAAGTGCTTTGTGTTAAGGTACTCAGACACGTACTCTCGCCCCAGGTGCGGTCCAGCGGTCCCTAGGAGCTAGGCGAGAGAGTCCCCTTGGCCTCAGTGCCTGCTAGTTGCAGAGCGAGGAGGGGGTCACCCAGTCGATTTATTGCCATCTTTCTCCAGAACAACGTTAAATGGTGGCCAGTGTTAAGCTGATGCTTTCATCTGGCAATGCAGTTCTCTATAGCTAAGCCGACTGGTTGAAAGACTTAGTTGAGGACAATCGGATGTACCCTGGTAATAACTTTTATTGATCATAAAAGACCAAAAGAGAGAGCAGTCCAGGAACACTTGAATGCCCTAAACATGACCCAGAGATGAAGACACGTGATGTGCAGATGTGTGTGACTGACTGCATTTCCTGGATGGAGCTCTCTAGAGCCCATGTTTGGTCCGCAAGGGGAAGATGCTTTGATTCCCCAGACCAGATGGGAGTCAGAATCTGGGCTTGGGAATGTGTAATTGCACCACTTCCATGCAATAAAAATAACAATAATGACAGTATTTATTAAGCGCTTACTATTTGCTAAGCGCCGGGGTAGATGCCAGATAATCAGATTGGTTGCAACCGGATTGGTCACAGTCCCTGTCCCGTATTTCAAAGTGAGGGAAAATAGGTTTCTTATCCCCATTTTGCAGATGAGGAAAGTGAGGCCCAGAGAAGTGAAATGATATGTCCACGATCATATAGTAGGCTGCTCTGGGTTCTAATCCCAGCTCTGGGAAGCAGCACAGCCTACTGGATAAAGCACGGGAATGGAAGCCAGAGGACCTGCGTTCTAATCCCAGCTTTGCCACTTACCTGCTGTGTGACCTTGGGCAAATCACTTAACTTCTAGGTGCCTTAGATTCCTCATCTGCAAAATGGGGCTTCAATACCTCAGCGTGGCTCAGTGGAAAGAGCCCGCGCTTGGGAGCCAGAGGTCATGGGTTCGAATCCCAGATTTGCCACTTACCTGCTGTGTGACTTCGGGCAAATCACTTAACTTCTAGGTGCCTCAGTTACCTCATCTGTAAAATGGGAATTAACTGTGAGCCTCAAGTGGGACAACCTGATTACCCTGTATCTACCCCATCGCTTAGAACAGTGCTCTGCACGTAGTAAGCGCTTAACAAATACCAACATTATTAATACCCGTTCTCCCTCCTACTTAGTCTGTGAGCCCCATATGGGACAGGGACTGAATCTAGCCTGATTAACTTGTATCTATCTCAGTGCATGGCACATAGTAAGTGCTTAGAAAATACCATAAAAAAAACAAAACAGGCCTGCGTCCCCCATCCACGGGATGGTTTCTGTCCTACAGCCCAACTCAGCACGACCTCATCCCTGTTATGACGGAGTAGTCTGCTCTCACTCAGCAAGCTGGACTCGAAGGAAGCTTGAGTTTCCCCATGCTGAAGTACTGAGACTAGCTAGCTCTTTTCCCCCTTTCTTGTAGACCCTCTGGACCATGGCCTGCTACTGTGCAAATGCCTAGAGACAGTGTAATAGTTCTAACAGTGAAATCAGTCTATCAGTGGTATTTACTGGGCGCTTACTGTGTGCAAAGCACTGTACTCAGTGCACGGAAAGTACAGTTCGGCAACGAATAGGGACAATCCCTACCCACCAACGGGATCACAGTCTGGAAGGGGGGAGAAAGACAACAAAACAAGTAATAATAATGTTGGTATTTGTTAAGCGCCTACTATGTGCGGGGCACTGTCCTAAGCGCTGGGGTAGATACAAGGTCATCAGGCAATGAATAAATCATTTATTATATAGAAGAGGAGCAGTATGACCTAGTGGATAGAGCATGGGCCTGGGAGTCTGGAGGCTATGGGTTCTAATCTCGGCTTCACCACTTGTCTACTGTGTGACTTTGAGCAAACAACCTCACTTCTGTGCCTCAGTTACCTAATGTGAAAATGGGGATTAAGACTGTGAGCCCAATGTGGGACAGAGACTGTGTCCAACTTGATTAGCTTGTGTATATCTCAGATCTTAGTACAGGCCTGGCACATAATAAAGTGTTTAACAAGTGCCATTTTATATATATGTATATAAACTATAAATTATACATATATATATATAATTTAAGGATCTGTACATAAGTGCCGTGGGTTGTTAGGGGGCGGGTGTGTGTTGAGGGGAGCTGTAGTAGAAGCTTGGTTGTTTGGATGACCAAGCTACCCCAGAGGCCTTACCCTCAGGAATGAGGAAAGGCCAGCAAATGGGCGAGCAGTGCGTGGGCTGGTCAGTGAAGAGGCCGGAGTGCTTTTGGGGCTCTCGGTGGCCGGATTCCCAGGGGCAGTAGCCAGGAGCTCTCTGCCATCCCATCAGCCGGGCTGCAACGCAGGGCAGTGGTCTGTCAGGGATAGGGCCGTCGCTCAAGCGCCAAATGGCTCCTGAAGGAAAGGGCAGAATCCTCTGGACACTCGGAGGGGAAAAGGCGGTCCTGGCCCCCGGATGTCTCGCCCCACCCAAGGATATTTGGGAATCCAGTTCTGGACTGCCA
This sequence comes from Ornithorhynchus anatinus, assembly GCF_004115215.2. NCBI lineage: Eukaryota > Metazoa > Chordata > Mammalia > Monotremata > Ornithorhynchidae > Ornithorhynchus > Ornithorhynchus anatinus. The sequence continues at coordinate 17,113,680 of NC_041730.1, read as the reverse complement.
GCAAACTGACATTTCTTTTCACTTCCTCAAATTTCTTCTTTCTGCCGGCCCAGCATTACATCAGTCGGGCCTGGCAGCCATTTCAGCCACCTCCTTCTCACTCAGGTTCCTGTTTCTGCCAGACAGTGGGGCAGCGGGGGGAGGCCGGGGCCCTCAGTTGCCAGAGGGTTGGCAAGAGAGCCCAGCTGAGGCCACCCTCCCGAAGGCTTCTCCAGCATCCCTGATGAACCGTCCTCAGTTTCCCCCAGAATCCCCTGCCAAGCCACTGGACAGCTGCTCCTGCACCTAACTTTCGTGCCCTTTCCATTTCTTGGTGCTCCTTCAGCATCTTTCTAGGCTATGCTTGTTTTTTTATATTTGTTAAGCGCTTACTATGTGCCAGGCGCTGTACTAAGTACTAGCGTAGGTAGAAACTAATCAGGTTGGACACAGTCCATGTCCCACATGGGGCTCAGAGTCTTAATTCCCGTTTTACAGATGAGGTAATGAAGCACAGAAAAGTGAAGTGACTTGCTCAAGGTCATATAGCAGATGAGTAGTACAGTGCTTTGCACACAGTAAGCACTCAATAAATGCTATTGAATGAATGAGTGGCGGAGCCAGGATCAGAACCCGCATCCTCCGGACTCCCCGGCCCGTCCTCTATCCACTGGATGCTGCTTCTCTTCTGTATTACAAATTATTTATTAATATTAATGTCTGTCTCCCTCTATAGACTATAAGCTCATTGTGGGCAGGGAACACGTTTACCAACTCTGTTGTATTGTTCTCTCCCAAGTGCTTAGTGCTGTGCTCTGCACATAGTAAGTGCTTGGTAAATATCACTGATTGATTGATTCTTCCTGCGGAATGTCTCTGTCCCATGGCTTACCCACCTCTGATGGGCCTCAAGCTTGATCTGAATTACCTGGAAGTTTAGATGGGGAGTGGTAAGGGCAGGTGACTTGGCTTGTCCATATCAGGAACTTAGGCAGCCCTCAACAAATGCTACAGTTATAATAATAATTGCGGTAATCGTTAAGCGCTTACTCTGTACCAGGCACTCTACTAAGCGCTCGGATGGATACAAGGAAATCAGATTGGACACAGTCCATTTATATATACAATTATAACGTGGCCACTAGCTTGACCCGGAGGCCCATCGGTCTCCCTCAGTGGCCAAAGGACTCTCTGGTTTAGACCCTTGTGGGAGAGGATTTGAGGGGATCAATCAATCCATGTTTTTTATTGAGCGCTTACCTTGTGCAGAGCACTGTACTAAGCGCTTGGGGGAGTACAATGTGACAGGTAGACACCGTTCCCTGCTCATAATGAGCTTACAGACTAGAGAGCGAGATGGATATTAATTTCAATAAATAAATGACGGGTATGTATGTAAGTGCTGTAAGTGCTGAGGGATGAATGAAGGGCTCAAATCCAAGTGGAAAGGTGATTAAGAAGGAAACAGGAGAAGAGGAAATGAGGGCTTGGTCGGGGAAGGCCTCTCCTCGAGATGTGTTTTTAATAAGGTTTTGAAAATGGGGAGAATGATCATCTACTGCATATGAAGAGGGAAGGCGTTCCAGGCCAGAGGCAGGATGTGGATGAGAGGTCGGCGACGAGATAGAGAAGATGGAGGTACAGTGCGTAGGTTGGCATTAAAGGGGTGAAGTGTGTGGGCTGGGTTACAGTAGGAAATCAGGGGGATAAGGTAGGAAGAGGTAATGTGATTGAGTGCGTTAAAGCCAACAGTGAGGAGTTTTTGTTTGACATGGAGGTCGATGGGCAACCATTGGAGGTTCTTGAGGAGTGGGGAAACACGGACTGAAAAGTTCTGTAGAAAAATGATCCAGGCAGCAGAGTGAAGAATGGACTGGAGTGGGTAGAGAAAGGAGGCTGATACAATAATAATAATATTAATAATAATTGTTAAGCGCTTACTATGTGCCAAACATGTTTTAAGCACTGGGGTAGATACAAGTTAATCAGGTTGGACACAGTCATTCATTCATTCATTCATTTAGAGAAGCAGCGTGGCTCAGTGGAAAGAGCCCGGGCTTGGGAGTCAGAGGTCACAGGTTCGAATCCCAGCTCTGCCACTTGTCAGCTGTGTGACTGTGGGCAAGTCACTTCACTTCTCTGTGCCTCACTTCCCTTATCTGTAAAATGGGGATGAAGTCTGTGAGCGTCATGTGGGACAACCTGATTACCCTGTATCTACCCCAGCGCTTAGAACAGTGCTCTGCACATAGTAAGCGCTTAACAAATACCAACATTATTATTATCATTAACTTCTCTGTGCCTCAGTTCCCTCAACTGTAAAATGGGGATTAAGACTGTGAGCCTCACGTGGGACAACCTGATTACCCTGTATCTACCCCAGCGCTTAGAACAGTGCTCTGCACATAGTAAGTGCTCAACAAATACCAACATTATTATTATTATTCATTCAATTGTATTTATTGAGCGCTTACTATGTGCAGAGCATTGTACTAAGAGCTTGGAAAGTACAGTTCAGCAACAAAGAGGGACAATTCCTGCCCATAACGGGCTCACAAGGGCGTACACTCTTGTCCCCAGTTTGCAGATGAGGCAACTGTAGGACAGAGAAGTTAAGATAGGATAAGTGCCTGGGTTAATATGGAAGCAGTTTGGATGGATTTGGATGAATTTTAGCAAGATTGTGAAGGTGGGACTGACAGGATTCAGTGACAGATTGAATATGTGGGTTGAATGAGAGAGATGAGTCGAGGATAACGCCAACGTTACAGGCTGTGAGACAGGGAGGATGGTGGTGCTGTCTACAGTGATGGGAAAGTCAAGGGAAGGACGGGGTTTGGGTGGGAAGATGAAGAGTTCTGTTTTGGACATGTTAAGTTTTAGGTGTTGGTTGGGAGCGGAGAAGGAGAGAGATCAATTAGCAGGAGACACCCAACCTGTATGTCGAGTTGTCTGGGAAAAGCGAGATGCCAGGGGCCCCAGCTCTGGATATTTCACTTCTCCTCAGGTCCAGAAGTGGAGTTGCACGAAGGGCTTTCACTGGAATTGATCAACTCGAGGTCACAGGTTTGGCTGCGGGACCTGCCTGGGCTCTTTTTCATCCCAGCCTGGAGGGATGGCTGCTCCTGGAAAGACAGACAAGGAATTGTGTGGGGAAGGATCATCCAAGTCCCAGCAGACTCCGGGAGCAGGTGCAGTGGAGCACTTCCAGGAAGCCTTCCCTGATTCTTTCACAGAACTCTAGTATCTGGGACCCACTAGCCTCTCCTAGCCTGTTCCTTTTTAATTCCTAAACTTGGTGCTAATGTGCTATTTTTTAGTTGAGTACTTGACATTTTATTCAGCAGTTCAGCTTCTCATCCTGACACTGGTACTGCTTCCTGTTATAGCTGCTTCTTTTTTCTGTCCCCATAATTTGTAGCTAAGTTTTGTCTGTCTGTCGGCCTGTCTCCCCCATTTGATTGCCCACACTTGGAGGACAGGGAGCGTGTCATGTTTCTGTAGTTCTCGTAATAATAATGTTGGTATTTGTTAAGCGCTTACTATGTGCCAAGCACCGTTCTAAGCGCTGGGGTAAATACAAGGTAATAGGATTATCCCACGTAGGGCTCACAGTCTTCATCCCCATTTTACAGATGAGGTCACTGAGGCACAGAGGAAGTGAAGTGACTTGCCCAAGGTCACACAGCTGATAAGCGGCAGCGATGGGATTAGAAGCCATGACCTCTGACTCACAAGCCTGGGCTCTTTCCACTAAGCCACTCTGCTTCAGAGATGATGGTATTTGTTAAGCGCTTACTACATGCTAAGCACTGTTCTAAGAGCTGGGGTGGATACAAGGTAATCAGGTTGTCCCACATGGGGCTCACAGTCTTAATCCCCATTTTACAGATGAGGTAACTGAGGCACAAGGAAGTTAAGTGACTGGTTCAGTGTCACAAAACAGGCAAGTGGTGGAGCCAGAATTAGAACCCACATCCTCTGAATCCCAAGCACGGGCTTACCACTAGGCCATGCTCTCCCCGAGCACTTAATCCTGAACGCGCAGAGTCCTACCCTGGGGATCGAGCACCAGAGTTTCAGCCCACGAAGGATCCTGATGGGAGGACATCCCCTCTCCACCCCCATAGAGACCTAAATTGCAACTGTGTTCTCTTGAGGTTGACCAAGAACATGGTCAGCAACCTGGTGGTTAACTCAGGATCCATTAATTGTGGTGTTTAAGCGCTTACTATGTGCCAGGCACTTTACTAAGCTCTGGGTTGGATAGAAGCAAATCGGGTTGGACACAGTCCCTGTCCCACGTGGGGCTCACAGACTTAATCCCCATTTTACAGATGAGGTAACTGAGGCACAGAGAAGTGAAATGACTTGCGCAAGGTCACACGGCAGAGACGTGGCAAAGCCGGGAATAGAACCCAGGTACTTCTGACTCCCAGGCCCATGCTGTATCCACTAGGTCACGCTGCTTCTCTATCTATTACCCATAAGGGCCAACTCCCCAAGACTTTCATCCACAGACTTTCTTGTGCTGGACTCCTCCTAGCCTTGCTCTTCCCAGGCCTCCCACAAGACCTGAGAGTTTCCATTCAGGGCCCCAAAGACCCCAAATTGTGGCCTTCTGGCTTGTTAGCACTCTGGAACAAGTCCCCTCCTGGCCTACCATTTTCCCAAAGCCCCGACCCCTCTCAGAGTGAGAAGTTGGCTCCTAGAGGCTCACCCCACGAGGACCTGGACTCCAAGTTGTTAGGAATGGCTGAAGCGAAGACCACCTTAGATCCTGGAATTCATGCTCTGGTCTAATAATAATAATAATAATGTTGGTATTTGTTAAGCGCTTACTATGTGCAGAGCACTGTTCTAAGCGCTGGGGGAGAGACAGGGTAATCAGGTTGTCCCACGTGAGGCCCACAGTTAATCCCCATTTGACAGATGAGGTAACTGAGGCACAGAGAAGTGAAGTGACTTGCCCACAGTCACACAGCTGACAAGTGGCAGAGCCGGGAGTCGAACTCATGACCTCTGACTCCGAAGCCCAGGCTCTTTCCACTGAGCCACGCTGCTTCCCTATTCTGTCTGCATCGCTTCTCTTGAGTTGGGAACACCACTGACTTATTCAGGCATACTTATTGAGCACTTATTGCATGCAAAGCCCTGTATTAAGTGCTTGGAAGAGTACAGTATACCAATAAACAGACTCATTCCCCGCCCACAACAAGTCAGTGCTCAGTAAATACTACTGAATTGATTGACTGCGGGCCGGAAGGAAAGTGCCCTGGCACTGAGAGAATCCCAGTCAGTGGAGTCGTCTGCTTCCCACAGAATCTCCATTCTGAGGGAGGTCTCAGGGCCAAGGCTCATCCGTCATTCTCAAAGGGAGCCTCCGTTCTCCATCTTGGAATGGGACCTGGAGAGGAGCTGGGGGTGGTTCTTCAAGCCCTCGTCTCTTCCTGCTCTCCGTGTCAGTCAGAGCAGAACAAGAGATGGAGAGAAAAAGATCTACCAGGGGACAGATTTCCTCAGCCCAGCTCGGCTTCTCCGGGCTCTTTAAAAGATCTGTGTCCCACAGCCCTGACATTGTTTGGCTCCCTCCCTTTGTTGCCTCTCACCTGCAACGGTATTTCTACCAGAGGGAACCCAAAGGCCAAAACAGAAAGCTTCTCCCCATCTTCTTTGTTCTTCACCAGCCCCCAGTAGGCTGCCTTTAGGCTTTGGGAAGTGTTTCTGTCACCCTGAATGCCCCTGCTGTGGATTGTTCTTTGAGCGGAGGGGGGTTGTTTGAGCTGATGGGAGGTTGGTGGAGCATTTTGAACATCTTGAGCGTCTCCCTCCACATTATTTATGTATTAGTTAAGTGCTTACTATGTGCCAGGCACTGTTCTAAGCTCTGGGCTAGATCCAAAGTAATCAGGTTGGACACAGTCCATGTCCCACAGGGGGCTCAGGGCCTTAATCCCCATTTGACAGATGAGGTAACTGAGGCACAGAGCAGTGAAGTGATTTGCTCAGGGTCGCGCAGCAGGCATTCGGCAGAGCCGGGATTAGAACCCAGGTTCTTCTGACTCCCGGGCCTTAGCTCTATCCACTAGGCCAAGCTGCTTCTCAGGGAAGCCCAGATGCGTTCCACCAGTGAGCATCCTTCAACTACCTGTGCAGAAGCCGTAACCCACCTGAGCTCACGGCGGGTCTCTGCCCGCACAGCCCTTCGTGGAAAGGTAAAGCAAAGGGTATCATGTCATAAAATCCCCTTATAAAGCAGCTGGAGAAGTGCGTCCTGGGATGAATGAATTAGAGGACTTTGCACGAAGCTGTAGTTGGCAGCAGCTGGAGGCTCGACCGCTTCCGAGGGACCCTGCTCTTCAACTGAAACGATCCTTGTAGGGGGAGGGAGAGGTCCTTCGAGGAGGCGGAACTGACGGGCTCCCTCCACGCTGGCCGGAGCTGTGAGGAGAAAGTGTCGAGAGCCTCTTCCCCGTGAATGCAGTCAGTTGTATTTATTGCGTGCTTACGGTGTGCAGAACACGGTACTGAGTGCTTGGGAGAGTACAATATAACAATAAACGAGACGCAGTCCCTGCCCACAGTGAGTTTAGAGTCTAGAGGGGGAGGGTCAGATCTGTTCTGCCGTACAGAACCCTAGTTTCCTGTTTTTCAGGGCTGGGCAGTAGGCACAGTCGCCCAAACAACGTGTATGAGTTCAGGGGGACCATGGCAGCTTGCTTGTTTAGTACAGTGCTGAGCGCTTAGTACAATGCTCTGCACACAGTAAGTGCTCAATGAATACTATTGATTGATTGATTAATTGCTTACTTTCCCCCCCTCATTTGGGATCACCCGCAGGTACTTCTAGGCAGACGCAGCGTGGCCTAGTGGATAGAGCACGAGCCTGAGAGTCAGAAGGACCTGGGTTCTACTCCTGGCTCTGCCATTTGTCTGCTGTGGGGCCTTGGGCAAGTGACTCACTTCTTTGTGCCTCAGTTCCCTCATCTGTAAAATAGAGATTAAGACCGTAAACCCCATGTGGGCTCGCTGAGGGCAGGGGATGCGTCTGTTTATTGTTATACTGTACTCTCCCAAGCGCTTAGTACAGTTGTTTGCATGCAGTAAGTGCTCAGTAAGTATGATTGAATGAATGCGGGACCTGGACTGTGTCCAACCTGGTTAGCTTGGGTCTGCCCCAGCGCTTAGAATAATGCCCTGCCACATAGCGCTTAACAAATACCTTTGGGGGAAAAAAAGAAAAGCAGGTGTGCAGCTCTGCTCCCCGGCAAGAATCGGGCTCCTCCTCTCTAAGGAAAACCCTCCAGTGGACTGAGCCAGGATGTGAAATAATTCGTTGTGTTTACTTTACGCCAAGCACTATGCTAAGCTCTGGGGAGGATACCGAACCCTTAGATAGGGCACAGTGCCTGTCCCCCACCAAGGGGCTTATAGTATAAATGGGAGGGAGAACAGGTAGTTGAGCCCCATTTCACAGATGGAGAAACTCAGGCACAAGGGACTTGGCCAAGGTCACCCAGCAGGCAAGGGGCAGGGCTGGGGCCCGAGCCCACGTCTTATTAATAATAATAATAATAATAATATTTGTTAAGCACTTACTATGTGCCAAGCACTGTTCTAAGTGCTAGGGGGTTACAGGCAAATTGAGTTGGACATAGTCCCTGTCCAATGTGGCGCTCACAGTCACAATCACCATTTTACAGATGAGGTAACTGAGGTACAGAGAAGTGAAGTGACTTGCCTAAAATCACAGACTCCCAGTCCTGTGCGCTTTCCACTAGGCCACCCCACGAGGCATCCTGAGTTCGAGTCTGGGCTCGAGAGCTAAAGGTGACTTAAACATGACTTCTTTCAAAAATGTTCACTCTCGGAGCTCCTCTGAGCCCTCTGCCTTATCCTCGTCAGAGATAGCGGTTTCTGTTTTGTTTTTTGAACTTTTCCTCCCCGGATCCCACTTGGATGAGGCCGGTTTTTTAACCTCGTCCCACGTGATGCCTCCACCTTCCTAGCGGCTTCTCGTGGCCCTGACCCCTCGCCCTTTCACCTGCTGATTTTCATCAATCGTTGGCCACCCGGGAAGGGAGGCTGCGGTGTGGAGGTCTAAAAGCCAAGCCGTTCAGACGTTGGCTTTAAAGACACCGAAGTCAACCCGTGGAATTTCTCATTCCCGCATTTTCATCTCTCTTGAAATGAATTGGCGGCGCCCGCGTCTCACAACCCGTCGGCTCCAGGCCCCTTAAGAGGTTAAGATCTCCGAGGGAGCTGACCACAATCAGCTTTCCCATCTCCTTTCCCCTCCCCATCCCCTATCCCCGCCAAGTCTTTCTGTCTAATGGGCTTTCCAGCCCTTAATGGAGTGCCCCATAAGGCGGTGGAGGGTCGGGGGAGGAAATAACTTTGATCGTACATTCCAAGTGCACTCAGTGGTATGTTTTCCCTGGCCTACGGATTTCTGTTTAAACTGCACCCAGTGGCGGGGTTTTGGAGTGTCGAGCATGGACGTGTTTTAAGAGCAGAGGAGCACAGACTTGACCAAGGAATTTTCTGGAAGGTGGATCGTTTAATCAATCGATCGTATTTATTGAGCGCATACTGTATGCAGAGCACCGTACTAAGCGCTTGGGAGAGTTCAGCACAACAGTGTAACAGACGCATTCCCCGCCCACAACGAGCTTACAGTTTAAGGGACTAAACTCCATTTATCTTTCCCTGTTTCCACTGCAGGGTTTTGGTTAATTTTGGATGTGCGGAGATTCATTCATTCAATCGTATTTATTGAGCGCTTACTGGTGTGTGTGTCGTGTGCCCCTGTGTGAACCTGTTCCGTGAGTCGTGGAGTCACCTGGCTGGTCTGGGTGCCTTTCCAGGGTGGGATGAATTCCCGTCCCGTGGACGTTTCATTTTTCTCAAGGGCCTAATCTGCTCTGAACTGAATCATTCATCTAATCATATTCGTTGAGTGCTTATTGTATGCAGGGCACTGTACTAAGCGCTCAGCTCTGTACTATCATGCGCCCAAGTGCGGTGCTTTCTGGAAGCATCAGAGTCATCTCTCCCTCCTCCCTTCCCTCCCTCCCCTCCTCACACCCTGCCTCCCCAGTTCATCCCACCCTCCCTCCCTCCTCCTGCTTTCCCACCCTTGGTCCTTGGCTCTCCTTGCTGCACGAGTCTGGGAGGAGGCAGGTTGTCAGGTCGGTTAGAACAGCAGGCCCCTGGAGGGGAGGGAGGGACGGGACAGTTGCAGGTGATGCCGGGGTGAGATGTCAGGTAAGATGACGAAACCGCCCGCAGATAAAACTAGTGTCTCCATCCCACGGAAAGGCTCCTTTTAACGTCTCCCGCCGGTGGCAGGCCGAGAAAACGATTGCTAACCGGTCCTGCCGGTTTGAGGGAATCGGGGCTGTTGGTCTCGGTGACGAGGACGTTGCTGTAAAGGAATCATTGTGTTTGCTGCTCTCCTCTTCCTCAGCATTGGGGCCAGCGCTGCTCATCTTCTTTTCCGCCCCCTGTTTCCACAGTCTTGGCTTCGCCCTCCCGCTCCCCTTGCCGTTTTTCGGGGGAGGCCTGGTCTAGAGTCCTCAGCCTGGGGCTCAGCAAGGTTCTAATCCCCCCACAAGCTGCTCTCCCCTCCTGTGGAGGTCAGAGCAAGTAGCCTAAGAGTTGGGGTGTGTGTGAGGGGGGTGGATAAAGCAGGAAGTGAAATCGTTGCAAGAGAAGGAGACTTGTGTCTGTGTTCTGGGGTGCTGGGCAGCAGGGAGGAACTCCCACCTCGGGGAGATGCAAGATGGGGAGGAAAAGCCAGAGGGTCCCTGACTTGGGAGCAAGCCGGTGCTGCGCTCTTAGGACAAGGGGAAGGAGTGCAGGGTCGGGGGGGTGGGGCCGTGGCCTTGTCTCTCTCCCCCATCCCCTCCCGGACTGGGGGTCTGGGCAGGGGGTCCCCGTTCTGTAGGTGTGAGCCAAGGTCCCATCCCACTGCGAGCCTGGTGCCGGGATTTCCCTGCCTGACTGACTCACGCTCTGCTCCGCTGTTGTCGTATATCATGCAGAGGTTGTTTGTGAAGGTGTCTGGGTAATGACAGCGACTTACTTACGCATCTCCCCGCCAAGACGGAATCCCCTGGAACCTAGAGCCGCCAGCCCAGGATGGGGTGACGGTGACGGGGAGTCTGACCCCGGAGCCTCGGGCTCTGCCGCAGCTCCTCTCCCCAAGGAATTCTTCTTGTTCCTGCCGTTCTCGGGGCCCGGCTCCCGATCTCCCCCTTCCTGGCCTTTTCCTGCTATTCCAGATTGATGCCTGGCAGCTATTTCCCCGCCACCCTAGGGGAATGATCCTCGCACTATCCCTAGGGGCGGAAGCCTGATTCGGCAGGGCTGAGAAAACCACCTTGGCCCTTTGTGCCACAGCAAGCTGAGGGGTGAAGGGATCTTTTGGGGGAGGTGAGGGGGGGGGCAGGAGTCTTCACCCTGCCTACAGCTGATTAATTGTTCCCCTTGCCTTGCTGTATGCTCCTCTCCTCCCTCCTCCCAGAAGAAGAGAATAGAGAATTCATTGATTTTTTTTTTCAATCCTGCTGCACGATTTCTGCTTTTCCCTCCCAAGCGAGGGGGTTGCAGAGGATAGTTGAGGGGGGGCTGGCAGGAGGGAGGAGGGTGTCTGTTAAGAGGCATCTTGGAGGTAGCCCTAGGTGCTGATTGATGCCCACGCCCCCCACCCCCCAGCTCAGGGCATAGTTTTCCACGTGAAGGCCCCCCGTGGAGGAGCGTGTCTGTGGTCTGCGGCTGTGCAGGCACACGTATGTCAGCGGGGGTAGATGGGCTGCCATTTCTTCGCGGGCGGTGGGGGGAAGGGCGGGCATGTGCGTGTGAGCAGACAGATGATGTGGAAGCGCTTCCACGCTGGCGTGTGGGGGTGGGGCAGAGCTGCCGGTGTGGGGCGAGATGTGCTCCTCGTGGGCGCCTGCCGCGCTGTCACGGGAAGGTGGTCCCTGCCCGCAGACCCCCGGGCAGCAGAATTTGGGAGGGGCTGCAGGGGAGGGTCTGGCGTCCTAGGGAGCGGGCATCCTAGGGAGTCACTGGCCTTGTCTGCAGAGGCAGGCCCCGAGTGACACGTCCGGCTTCTGGCACGGCCAGGTTTGGATGAGAAGTTGTCGGGCGGCTGCGGTGGGCCGCTCCCCCGGGTGCCAGTCCCTCCTGGGCCTAATCCGGCCCGCCTGGCCTCGCCCGCCGTGGGCCCTCAGACTGAGGCTCCTCGGGAAGCAGCGTGGCACAGTGGATGGAGCACGGACCTGAAAGTCAGGTCATGAGTTCTAATGCCAGCTCCACCACTTGTCTGCTGTGTGACTTGGGCAAGTCATTTCACTTCTCTGGCCCTCCGTTATGTGATCCGTAAAAAATGGGGATAAAGAGTGTGAGCCCAACTTGATTAACTCCTATCTATCTCAGCTCTTAGAACAGTGCTTGGCATATAGTAAGCACTTGCTAAGTACCACAGTTATTATTATTATGTCCTGCCGGGGTCAAGCACAGGAATCCCTCAGTGGTCAGGTGTCCTGGGGCAGACCGGGAAGGGATTTCCTCAGCTCCTCAGGGCCTCTGGATGGGATGATGGGCTCCAGTAGCCCAATAGAAAGAGCAGCTGGCCCGCACGTGGGAATGGGGGCCAGTGGTGGGGGCCGTTAAGCCTTATAGCTGTAGGTGGGGCCGTGCCATTTTGAGCCCCAGAGGCTGAATGAGCAGAACCTGGGAGCCGGGTGCGATTCTGCCAGGCCAGTATCCCTCTAGACTGTAAGCTCGTTGTGGGCAGGGAATATGTCTGTGATATTGTTATATTGTACTCTGCCAAGCGCTTAGCAAGTGCTCTGCACACGGTAAGCGCTCAATAAATACGATTGACTGACTGACTGGACCCCACAGCAAACAGAATGAGGTTAGAATGAGGATCTGCAGAGGGACTAGTGGCTCTCTAGGGGGATTTCTAGCCTCCCGCCTGCACCGTCATCATCACAGTCTTCATCATCCTCAGCGGTATTGAGTTGAGAGCCAGCTGAGTGCTAGACAGTCAGTCAATCGTATTTATCGAGCGCTTACTGAGTGCAGAGCACTGTACCAAGCGCCTGAGAGAGTACAATAAAGCAATATAACAGACACATTCCCAGCCCACTGTGAGCTTACAGTCTAACAGGGAGACAGACATAAATATAAATAAATTACAGATATGTACATAAATGCTGTGTGGTTGGGAGGAGGGATGAATAAAGGGAGCAAGTAGGGTGATGCAGAAGGGAGTGGGAGAAGAGGAAAGGAGGGCTTAGTCAGGGAAGGCCTCTTGGAAGAGATGTACCTTCACTCGTAGGCGGGGAATGTGTTTGTTTATTGTTGTATTGTACTCTCCCAATCGCTTAATACAGTGCTCTGCACATAGCTCGGTAAATATGATTGAATAAGGCTTTGAAGGCGGGAGAACTTGGGAGAATAGAATAACAATGGTGATTCTAATTGGACTCTCTGCTCAGCCATGCCATGCACCATCCTAGGCACCGGGAAAGATGGAATGCAATCAGACCAGAAATAGTCTCTGTCCCACATGGGACTCTCAGTCTAAGGGAGAGGGACTAACAGACATGAGACCCTGGCCTCCAGGAGCTTACGATCTCATGGGATGGATGACAGATAATTGACCAAGAGTGGGAGCTTGAGGAAGAACGAAGATATGATAGGTAACGGTCTAAATGCATCCAGGTGAAATTGCAGAATATGTAATGGAATGCAGTAGTGGTAATACCATTTATTAAATGCTTACTACGTGCAGAGCACGGTACTAACGGCTGGAAAATAATAATAACAGCTGTGGTATTTAAGTGCTTACTATGTGTCGAGCACTGTACTAAGCACTGGGGTATGTAAAAGATAGGTCCCACATGGGGCTCACAGTCTAAGTAGGAGGGAGAACAGGGATTGAATCCCCATTTTGCTGATGAGGGAACTGAGGCCCAGAAATGTTAAATGAAGGCCCCACAGCAGGCATGTGGCGGAGCCAGGATTAGAACCCAGGTCCTCTGACTCCCAGGCCCGTGCTCTTTCCACTAGGCCACGCTGGTGGGAATTCGACACAATCCCCGTCCCAAGGGCAAATAAATATCCAAATAAAAATGTTTCTGCCTGCAAACTGAGAATGGGAATAAGCTAGAGAAAGGCCAAGGGTGGAGTCGCTAGGAAATGTTTGGTAGTAGTGAGAGCGTTCTCATTTGGTTTTTGCCCAGATGGAGGATTCTGAAGGAAATCCACGTAGAAACACGGGTGCGTGTCTATCTCGGTCGTCGGGGGCAAAGGGGAGGGAGCTTATCCTGCCACCCGTCTGACTGGCAGAGTTGGGGGGGCCTGGGGCCTGTGCCCAGGAGAGGGGGGCTGGGGAGAGCTGGGACAGACGGGCTCCAGGGGAGGAGTGGGGAACGGGGGGGCTGAGTGAGTGGATCCAGGGACACAACCATGCACCATTTGGAGAAGGGGCGGGCAGCTCTGCTCCTCCCTGTAGAACTGGCGCTCCGGCTCCCGGCACAACCACCGGCACCCTCCCCGTGGGAGGGGAGCGGAAAGAGCGAGGGGCCAAGGACGGATGGGGCGGAGGTGGCACCGGCGATCCGAGACCACCGTTTGCACGGGGACCCCCACTTTGCCCGTTTAGTCGTGGACGGGAGTCGGCTGGAGACCTCAGAACCTAGGAGCCCCCCGACGCCCCTCGAACATCTTGCTCACGGCAGATGGCAGCCCCGACTCCGTTTCTCCCCGCAGCTCTATTGCATTCCCTCCCCCACCCCCTCGCCCTCCCTTAATTGTCTTTTTTTCCGATTTGGTGAAAGGGAAGGAAAAAAGAGCCCCGCACACTGAGAAAGCTGCTTTTGGAGCGCTCGTGATGACTGATGTTTGAAATGTCGGAATTTAGGACAGAGAATCGGCACAAGCCCTCCCCTCCTCCTGCCCTACATGGGGCTCACGGTCTAAGTAGGAGGGAGAACAGGGCTTGAATCCCCATTTTGCAGATGAGGAAACTGAGGCCCTGAGAAAGGGAAGCCCAAGGTCACTGAACAGGCAAGGGGCAGAGCCCAGGTGAGAACCCAGGTCCTCTAGCTCCCAGACTTGGGTTCTTTCCACCGGAAGATGCTGCTTCTCCTAATCCCTAACCAGGTAGGCAGAAGTGGGAGTCAGAAGGACCTGAGTTCTAATCCCGGCTCTGCCACTTGTCTGCTGTGAGAACTCGGGCAAGTCACTTCACTTCTCTGGCCCTCAGTTACCTCATCGGTCAAACGGGGATTAACACTATAAGCCCTGTGTGGGACAGGGGCTGTGTCCAACCCAATTTGCTTGTATCTACCTGTAGCGCTTAGTACAGTGCCTAGCACATAGTAAGCGCTTAACAAATACCACCATTATTATCCCAGCTCTGCCGCTTGTCAGCTGTGTGACTGTGGGCAAGTCACTTCACTTCTCTGGGCCTCAGTTACCTCATCTGTCAAATGGGGATGAAGACTGTGAGCCTCACGTGGGACAACCTGATGACCCTGTATCTCCCCCAGCGCTTAGAACAGTGCTCTGCACATAGTAAGCGCTTAACAGATACCACCATTATTATTATTATTAGATGCCATAGGCATTTGGCACCATTCCTTAGAAGCACGTCCCCTGTTCTTCCTACCTTTGGGTTCTCCATTGTCAACGGCCCATCCCAGGACTATCCCCGTGGGTTCAGCTGACTCACACCTCATCCAGTATTTGCAGAAGGATTTGCCCGGCCCCAGCAGCCGGGCACAGTAACCAGGTTTCTGTTCCAAGGTGGACTGTGTGAGACTCTGAAAGAGACTGGGGGCTAAACTCCAGCCATTTCCTCAGAAAGGGAAGCAGAGGGACGGCCTTTCGTGTCTCCCCCGTCCCCCATCCTCTTCCCATCCCCGTTCCCACCATTTTTTGGGCTCTGGACATGTCTCAGCGGTGCCTTCTTGGGAAAACCCTCCTAGGTTTCGTGGAAATCCTGCGTGGCCTAGTGGATAGAGCACAGGCCTGGTGGTAAGAAGGCCGTGAGTTCTAATCCCAGCTCTGCCACTTGTCTGCTGTGTGTCCTTGGGCAAGTCGCTTCATTTCTCTGGGCCTCAATTACCTCATCTGTAAAATGGGGATTGAGACTGGTAGCCCCATGTAGAACAGGGACTGTGTCCAACCCAATTTGCTTGTATCCACGCCAGCGCTTAGTACAGCGCAAGGCACATAGTACGCGCTTAACAAATACCATTATTATTATTATAATTATTTTTCCTATCAGTAAATTATTTTAATGATTATCCTACCGTCTAGATTGTAAGCTCCTTGTGGGTAGGGAACGTGACTGTAAACTCTACTGTATTGTTCCCCGGAGATGCAGTGTGGCCTAGTGGACAGAGCACGGGCCTGGGAATCAGAAGAAACTGGGTTCTAATCCTGGCTCTGTTACATGTCTGCTGTGTGAACTTGGGCAAGTCACTTCGCTGTGCCTCAGTTACCTCATCTGTCAAATGGCGATGAAAACCATGAGCCCCATGTGGGACAGGGACTGTGTCCAACCTGATTTGCTCGTATCCATCCTAGTGCTTAATACAGTGCCTGGCACATATTAAGCAGTTAACAAATACCATAAAAAGGCACCCAGTTCAGTGCTCCGCACCCAGTAAGTGCTCAATAAATTCCACTGATTGATTGATTGATCCAGGCAGTTGAAATGGAAATTGACATGGAATTGGCCGGTGGAAACAAAGGGATCGTGGAACATGGTAGACATCCAGTTCACTGTTGTCAAAAGGAGGCATCTTGAAGATGGGAGAAGGGCACCAGAACAGAGTACAGGCCCGGAAGTCAGAAGGACCTGGGTTCTAATCCTGGTTCCTCCACGTGTCTGCTGTGTGACCTTGGGCAAGTCACTTTACTTCTCTGGGCCTCAGTTACCTCACCTGTAAAATGGAGATTAAGACTGTGAATCCCACATGGGACAAGGACTGTGTCCAACCCAATGGCACATAGTAAGCACTTAACAAATACCACAATTAGTATTATTACTAACCCTATCCCAGAGAAGAGGAAGGAGCTGGAGTCTCCTGAAAGATCCTGATGTGCCACTTCCAGGGAGCCTGGGGGCTCAGCTGCTGTTGCCTTCCCCATCCCAATTCAATCGCTGCCTTTGTGTAGTTGAGGAGGAGAAGGAGGAGGAGGAGGACACAAGCCCCTGGGAGCCGCTGAAGCAGGCCACACTTAGACACCAGGAACACATGGAGTTTGCCCTCAGGCTGCCCTCCCCACCCCTCCGCCCCAGACAAAGCTTCCCTGTGTGGCTTCACCCCCTTTCCTTGTGACCTTCACTTCACCTTTGTAGGATGAATCAGATGGAGTCTTTTGTATCAATCAGTCAGTGGTATTTATTGAGTGCTTTGTGTGCAGAGCACTGTACTAAGCGCTTGGGGGGAGTATAGTATAACAGAGTTGGTAGACACATTCCCTGCCCACAATGAGCTTACAGTCTATTTCCTCCACATCTATAGGGTAAAGAAATGCACACAGACACACACACAAAAAAATAAAACCACACACACACACACACTCGCAGAGTACAGAGTTCCCTCCCATCATTTTGCTTGAAAATTCTTCTGGCCTCTCACCTTTCTCTGCCCGTTCCTTCCTAGGCATCCTGCAAAATGGTTTTATTGCCGGAGAGGATGTGGCATTCTCTTCCCTTGGAGACCAGCCCATTCTTTGGAGTGACATGGAGTGAGAGAGGTTTCCCCTACCAGTCAATCGTGTTTATTTATTGTGTGCAGAGCACTGTATAAGCGCTTGGAAGAGCACAATATAGCCATATAACACAGTCCCTGCCCATAATGAGCTTACAGTCTAGAGGGGGAGACAGAAATATATATATAAATAACTGATAGATATGTACATAAGTGCTGTAGGAGTTGGGGGGTGATGAATAAAGGGAGCAAGTAAGGGTGACGCAGAAGGGAGTGGGAAAAGAGGAAAGGAGGACTTATAGTTTTGAACCCTTTCCTAAAGCGTTTGAGCAAGTCTGGTGGAGTAAAAAGCCATGTTCCCTGCCCTAAAGGGGTTTACCATCTAGTTGGAGAGAGGGCACTAAAATAATTTACTGACTGGAAAAAGAAAGAAAATATGAAGAAAACTGTGCCAGTCCAGCCAAGTATAGTGTTTCCAGGAGGATCAATCAGTCAATCAGTGGTATTTATTGAGCGCTTTCTGTTTGCAGAACACTGTACAAAGCACTTGGGAGAGTACAATATAATAACCCAATAATAAATATATTAGATATTAAGATATATAACATATAGATATTATATAAATATAAACTTTTATAAATATATTAAAATATATTTTAATAATACAATAATAATCCAATAGAAAGAAGGAAAAGTGCAGACATGTTCCCTGCCTGCAAGGCACTAGAGGGGAGACAGGCATTAATATAAATACGTTATTTATGTACATAAGTGCCGTGGGGCTGAGGGTGGTGTGAATAAAGAGTACAAACATAAGGGCAACGCAAAAAGGAGAGAGGGGGTAGGGGAAACGAGGGCTAAGACAGGCAAGGGCTCATGGAAGAGATGTGACTTTAATAAAGCTTTGAAGGTGGGGAGAGTGATGATCTGTCGGATATGAAGGGGAGGGAGTTTCAGGCCAGAGGCAGGACGTGGGCGAGAGTTGGCGCCGAGATAGATGAGATTGAGGTACGACGAGTAGGTTGGCGTTAGAGGAGCGATGTGGACGTGCTGGGTTGTAGTAGGAAATCAGTGAGGTAAGGTAGGAGGGGGTGAACTGAGTGAGTGCTTTAAAGCCAGTGGTGAGGAGTTTCTTTCTGAAGCAGAGAAGGGAGAGGTTCAGAGCCAGAGGTCGAGGAAGATTAGGAGAGGATGCATAGATTTGGCCAGGAGATCGTCACTGTTGACCCTGGTCTCAGCAGACCCAAGAGGGCAGAAACTGGATTGCTGTAGAAGGTCAAGAAGGGAGTCGGACGAGAGGAGAGGGAGGCAGCAAGCGTAGACCACTCCTTGGAGAAGTTTAGGCAGGAATAGGAGGAGGGTGATGGGGTAATAGCCGCAGTGGGATCCAGACAAGGGTTTGTACCGAACTAAGAGCTGGAAAAGATCCAAGCCAATCAGGTCAGACACAGGCCATGTCCCACATGGGGGTCCCAGTCTTAATCCCTGAGGTCCAGAGGAGTGGGTGACTTGCCCAAGGTCACACAGCAGACACGTGGCAGAGGCGGAATTCGAACCCAGGTCCTCCTGACTCCCAGGCCCGTGCTCTATCCACTAGGTCACTCTGGTTCCGATCCACCCGTCCTCACCCTGTCACGGCGAAGGGACCCTCACCACCCTTGCCTCTTTGAGACTTGCTGGAACCCTCCCCCCACAAAGCACACACACACACACACACAATCTCTCTCTCTCCTTCAGCCCAGCGGGACCCTCTGTGTCTTTGCCCGCTGAGGTCCCAGCCAGGCTGGCACATGTGGAAGAGAGGTCCCCCCCAACCTTCCCCCACCCCCAAACACACACGACTCATCCGTTTCTGAAACCCTCCCCGCCGAGGGCTCTGCCTTTGGATGCCTCCTCCGATCGCGTGGGGTGTGGAAGGGGACAGTACGGAGGAGGGAGAGGAGGAGGAGCAGGAAGAAATAGGGTAGAGTGGGCAAGAAAAATGTTTTCCCACTGGGTCAATAGCCCACAGTGCTCACCGGTCCAGCTGAGGTCTACAGCCACAAAAGTGGTCTAGAGACTACCCCTATGCTTACTACAATGCTTGGCACAAAGTGCTTAATTATCATTATTAATATTAAGTTTTCTGACCAGGAATGGGAGAACTCACCACTCTAAATCCCTTCTCACTGCTAATGGTCATTGATGTTTTCTGGCCTGCTGCAAACACCCATCACCCCCAGCCAGTCCGCCCCAATTCAGAGTACGGGAATAATATGAATACATAATTAATACCACCTTGAATTCCTCTAGTCATTTTCTGTAAAGAACTCTGAGGGCTTCACAGACGTGATCTCATTCATCCTCCCCAGGATCCAGGGAGGTCGAGAGAGGTCCCCGTTGTCCATGCCAGGAAGGTCCAGAGAACGGGGCAGGCGGCCAGTAGCGGCTGTTCGCTGCTGGGCAGAGAAGGAACCAACCTGATTATTCTGTGTCTGCCCCAGAGCTCAGTTCAGTGCTTGGCACAGAATAAGCGCTTACCAAATGCCATCATCATCGGAGAACCCAGGCCTCCGATCTCCCCGTCCTGGGCCCCAGCCCACATCGCAGTTGTTGATGTCTAGGAACGGAAGCCAAAACCGCAGAGAGCCTATTATGGGGAGCACACTCCTGTGCCCCAAGCAGCCATCGGGGGTGATTGTTTATATGGCAGAGACACACCTCCCCACGAGGAGTTGGCTTCAGAGATCATTCTCACGGGTCTGGAGCCCGGCACGGGCGAAGAAGCAGGTCCAAAAACGCGGTTGATTTCCCCCCCACCACTCAACAGATGTGCCGGGCCAACCTGCCTCCGGGTATCAACCATCAAATGAGATAGTATTATCTCTAATATTATTCCGTGAAACAGCCATATTAATACAGATAATGACGCTGTATTTTCTATTACCCTTTCGGTGAGGACTTTAAAGCTCTCGGCCAATATAATTTTGTCACCTCTGATTATACCTCAGAGGAAGAGTCAGTTGTGATTACCATTTTATAGATGGAAAAACTGAGGGAATGTGTTTATTATTATATCGTACTCTCCCAAGCGCTTAGTATGGTGCTCGGCACATAGTAAGCACTCAGTAAATACGATTGAATGATTGAATGAAAGGAACAGAAAGATTAAGTGTCTTAATTTTTCCACCGGGCCACAGGAGCAGGGTGGCCTAGCGGAAAGACCATGGGCCTGGGAGTCAGAGTATCTGGGTTCTAATCCCGACTCCATTTGGGTTTTCTTCTCAAGTTCCTTGAAGACCAGTCCTGGGTTGGGGAAGTTGAGGGAGAGAACTGAGGTGAGGTCCACCTGACCCTCGGCCGCGGGCATTTCGGAACGGGCAGCAATTTAGTTGAGATCTTTGGCATTTGCAAATCGCCGTCATTTAGTGAAACACCATCTCTGCTCCAAACCCTCCCCAATCTGGCCCCAAAAGACCCCAAGAGACCAGGGACGATGTCGGGGGCGTTGGCTCATGATACATCCCCTCACCCTTAATAGTAGTAATGATAATTGTGGTATTTAACACTTACTATGTGCCAAGCACTGGTACATGATAATCGGGTCAGATACCATCCCTGTCTCAAATGGAGCTCTCAGTCTAAATAGGAATGAGAATGGGTAGCGAGGACCCGTTTTCCAGATGAGGAAGCTGTGGCCCGGAGAAATGACTTGCTCAGTGTTATCCAGAAGGCAGGTGGTGGAGCAAAGATTAGAACGCGGATCCTCTGACCCCAGGCCTGTGCTCTTTCCACTAGGCCACACCGCCCCTCTTCCTTCGGGCCTCCACCGAGAGCCATTCAGGAACCACAGACAGCCTGGGGAAGGGAGATGGGACAGGTGGTGGCTGGACCACTCTCCTGAAAGGTGAGAATTTTTTGTTTCCCAGCTGCACCTTTCCCTCTCAGGATTGCATTTTCTTTCCCTTCCTAGTGCCTCTGCTTCCTCTTTTGGAGAGTGCCTACCTGGGAGATGTTGGGGAAGTGGGTTGTTGAGATTTTGACTGTAAACTCCCCAGTGTAGACCCAAGGCAGGAGCTTCTCTTTCTCCAGCTCCGCTGAGGGGGCCGGAACGCCGGGTGGGTGGTTACCCTCAAGCAGGCAGAATGGTCAGGTGGGAGGAGGATATGTTTGAGGGGCGGTGGGTGGGTGGGGTGCCAAGAGGAAGCAGAATGGCCTAATGGAAAGAGCATGGGCGTATGAGTCAGATCTTTGCTTTAACATTCGTCTGCTTTGTGATCTGGGCCTCAGTTTCCTCAGCTGTAAAATGGGGATTCTATACCTGTTCGGTCATATTTATTGGCCACTTACCGTGTGCAAAGCACTGTACTAAGCTCTTGGGAGAGTACAGTATAACAACAGACACATTCCTGCCCATAGCGAGCTCACAGTCTAGAGAGGGAGACAGACATTAATATAAAAAATTACAGATATATACAGGTATATAATAATAATGTTGGTATTTGTTAAGCGCTTACTATGTGCAGAGCACTGTTCTAAGCGCTGGGGTAGATACAGGGTAATCAGGTTGTCCCACGTGAGGCTCACAGTTAATCCCCATTTTATGGATGAGGTAACTCAGGCACAGAGAAGTTAAGTGACTTGCCCACAGTCACACAGCTGACAAGTGGCAGAGCCAAGATTCGAACCCATGTCCTCTGACCCCCAAGCCCGGGCTCTTTCCACTGAGCCACGCTGCTTCTCTACATATGTACTGTGAGGTTGGGGCTGTTCGCCCTCCTATTCATTCAATCACATTTATTGAGCACTTACTGTGAGCAGAGCACTGCACTAAGCGCTTAGAGTAAGCGCTTTGTACATATAGTAAGTATAGTAAGCGCTCAACACATCCTACATTTTAAAAAAGGCAAAGAAGTCCTAGGATTCTAGGTCACTCTCTGCATCAGCAAGTCCTGGAGCATATGTATGTGCTGCAGCTGACAATGAGCCAGAAAGACTTGCCGAAATCGGGCCCTGAGCCGCAGTCTTCTTCCCTCCGCATCTTATTATTATTAATAATAATAATAATAATAATGATAACAGTGGTATTTGTTAAGCACATTCGCTGTACTAAGAGTTGGGGTAGATACAGATAATTCGGTGAGACACAGTCCCTGACCCACATAGGATTCATAGGCTAAGGCAGAGGAGGAAACAAATATTCCATCCCTATTTGACCAATGAAGAAACTGAGGCCCGGAGAAGTTAAATGACTTGCCCAAGATCCCACAGTGGACAGGTGACAGTGGCGGGATTAGAACCAGAACCCCTAACTCCCAGTCCTGGGTTCTTTCTCCTAAGCCATGCTGCTTTCTCTCAGAGCTGAGAAGAGGTGAGACAGCAATCGATCCATCGGTGGTGTTTGCCGATTGCTTACTTTGTGCAAAACAGTGTGTTAAGGGCTTGGGTGGGTACAATACAGTTGGTAGACATGAGGAGCTTACAGTGAAACAGGGGAGACATTAAAATAAATTAAAAGTTAAGGGAAGAACCAAAGGCAAGGAAATGTATATAAGTGCTGTGGGGACGGAAGGGGGATTAAGTGCATGGAAGAAGGCAGTAGGGAGGTAATAGAGGGTGGAGGGATGAGGGCTTAGTCTAGGAAGACTTCTTGGAGGAGATGTGATTTTAGAAGGGCTTTGAAGACGGGGAGAGTGATGATCTGTCGGATGTGTACGGAGAGGGAGGACATGAGCAAGGGGTGACAACGAGTCGTTTGGTATTAGAGGAGCGAAGCGTGTGGGTTGGTGACCGCCAGTTTGTTTTGGTTTTTGCTTTTTCAATGGTATTTATTAAGTTCTTACCCAGTGACAAACACTGAGCTCAGCACTGGGAAGGATACGGAGTCACCAGGTGGGCAGCACCGGCTGTTCAGGCTTGGTCACTTCATTGAGGGCTAAGTTGAAGTTGTTCTGTCAGACTCTGGGATCATGCTGAGTGTTAAAGGCTACCAATACTGGGTGCACATCCCATGAAGGGAATAGGATTTGAGAGGTTGGGAGTCAAGTTGTCTGGGTTCTGTTTCTGATTTGGCTCCAGATTCTATGCGGAGCCTCGGGCAGGTTTCGTCCTTCCTCCACCGAGCCCCAGTTTGTCCCTCTCTGAAACGAGTTCCAAAAATAGTGTCCGGGTCTGTTTAGATTATGATCTAGACAACAACTTAATACTGGGTAGTGTGGCCTAATGGAAAGAGTGATGAGATGGAGTCTGGAGACCTGGGTTCTAGTCCTGCTTTGCCACTCTGCTCATTGTGTGACCTTGGAGAGAATCACTTAACTTCTCTGGGCCTCAATTTCCTTATCTGTAAAATGGGGGATGAAACACCCATACTCCCTCCCCCTTAGACTGCGAGCCCCGGGTGGACAGGGACTGGGTCCAATCTCCTCTTCTTGCACTAACCCAAATGCATCTAATAAATACCATTAATATTAACACTGAGATTTCATAGGAGTCAAACAATTAATTGTACTTAATGAGCACTTACTGTGTGCAGAGCACTGTATTAAGCTCTCGGGAGAGTCCGGTATAACAGAATTAGCAGATACGTTCCCTGCCCGTATCGAACTTGCAGTCTAGTATTTATTACTGAGTGCTTCCCGTGTGCAGAGCACTGTGTACAGGGCTTCCCTCCCTACTCCTTTCTGTGTTCTGGAAAGTGGAGGTCAGGGGTGGGCCATGATTTTCATCGAAGCCCAGAGAAGCCGTTTGTGTGGAGCTTCTCAGAAGGGCAGACCTAACATCAGAAACAGGATTCTGTCCTTCCGGCTCCAGGTCAGAGCTTTCCTGGGAGGTCCGTTTTCGACCTTCCAAACTAGCATATCTATGGTTATCTTTGAAGGATCCTCCCCCTCCAATGTCCCTTCCCCACCCTCAACGAGATCCCATCCCCGGACTTGAGCCCCCGCTCCTTCAGCTCCTCTGAAACACCTGGGCCCCAACTTGCCCATGCTGCTGGCTTGCATGCATTCTCCCGCTGGGAAAGGCTTCTGCTGAAAATCTTGATGGCCCCTGCGACGACACCCAGGGAGTGTGTCACCCGGCAGGTTAGCCGGGAGCGAGCAGTGCTCGGGAGGCTCCAATCCTGCCCCTCTTCCTCGGGTACGTGTGAAGTAGCGGACACCCCTCCGCCCGCCCGAAAGAAAAATCCAAATGGACTGGGATCCGACAGTCCGAGTGCAGAACCGAGCCAAGGTCAATGTCGGAGAGCCGGAGAAGGCCCCGGCTGGGAGCTGGCGGAGGAGGCGGGAGTCGAACGTCTTCATTAGCAGTCCAGAAATGGGGAGGGCGCTCGGTAAAGAAATCGGCAGCGGATACTCCTCAGGGCGGCGTGGCTCGCTCCGGGGAGTCCCGGGAGGAGCCGACCAGAGACTTGGGATCCAGGTCTGACACGTTTGCATGACTGTTTGGAGAAAAGTAGATTAATCCATGAGGGGTAGATCGGTCTGAAGACCTCCTCTTTGCAGGATGAGAGAATTTTAACATCGCAATGTAGCCAGTTTGGGGCGAGGGGGTTAAGGAGGAGGGTGAGTTGAATGCAGGTTTGCGGCTTGAGGAGAAAAGAGTCTGCCTGATTTGGGGATGCTAGGGGAACTGGGTTTGCCAAGAGGGAAGGCTTCCGGGTGGGAGGCAGAGTCAAAGGGTCACTTTTGGCTTTATGATTTAAAGAGATCTTGGAAAGGGTCCAGAGAAGAGGACACACAGATGACTAAAGACTTGGAAAAGGAACTAAAGGTATGTGATTTATTTAGCCCGGAGAAGAAAAGACTGTCGGAAGGCCCAGCTGAGGACTATGGAGATCCCCTATTGTCCGTGAGGGTAAAATCCTAAGAAATTGGTTTTCACTATGGCAGGAGAGATTTTCAAGTGAGATGTTGAAAAAGGAACTTTCCAAAAATTTGGAACAGTTGACTGAGGGAGGAGGTGTATTGCTTCCTCTCTAATGAGCTTTTGAAATAGGAGAAGGGTCTTTTCTCTGGCTTGCCTGGGATTCTGATCTCTTGGGCCACCACCCTAAAGGTTCTATGATTCCATGAAACCCATTTCCAAGGAAGGTGAAAAAGGGATGCTTTGCCCAATAAAGCAGCTAATTGAAATGAGAAGCAGCGTGGCTCAGTGGAAAGAGCACGGGCTTGGGAGTCAGAGGTCATGGGTTCGAATCCCAGCTCTGCCACTTGTCAGCTGGGTGACTGCGGGCAAGTCACTTAACCTCTCTGTGCCTCAGTTACGTAAAATGGAGATTAAGACTGTGAGCCTCACGTGGGATAACCTGATTACCCTGTATCTACCCCAGTGCTTAGAACAGTGCTCTGCACATAGTAAGCACTTAACAAATACCAACATTATTATTATTATGATAGTAATTCCCTGGATATGGAACTTTCGCATTATTGTTTCCTCACCCCATGATTGTGAGGTAGGGAGAAAGCCCCCTTTTTACAATGAAGGAAACTGGAACAGCCAAGGTGACACACCCGGCGGGCTAGGAGTCGACCTGGGACCACAACCCAGGTGTTCTGTCACCCAGACCTCTGCCCTTCCCACAAGAAAATTCCCGGGTTGATGCGAACCTCTGAGGAGCAGAGCAACAGGCTGAAAGGGGAGACCATACTTCCCTAATAGGAAACAAATTCCCTGCAGTTATTCCTGGATCTAGGTTATAAGCACCACCTCGTAGACTGTAAGCTCCTTGTGGGCAGGGAATGTGACAGTCAACTCTGTTATATTGTACTCTCCTACGCTGTAAACTCATTGTGGGCAAGGAATGTGTCTGTTTATTGTTATATGGTACTCTCCCAAGCGCTTAGTACAGCGCTCTGCACTCAGTAAGTGTTCAAGAAATGCCATTGAATGAATGCTCTCCCAAGCACTTAGTACAGTGCTCTCCAAACACTAAGCACTCAATAAATACCATTGACTGATTGACTGACTGTATCACCCTTCCCGTTCCAACTATTTGTAAATATCTGGGATCTGCATACCTTCCTCATTAGACTATAAGCTCAGCCAAAGGTTCTAATTTCAGTTCCATCACTTGTCTGCTGTGTGACCTTGGGCCAATCCCTTCACTTCTCTGAGCCTAAGTTTCTTCATCTATAAAATGGGGATTCAATACCTAATATTCCTCCTATTTAGACTGTGAGCCCTGTGTGGAATGGGGACTGTGTCTAGCCTAGTGATCATTTTTCTACCCCAGTGCGTGGCACGTAGTAAGTGCTTTACAAATACTATTATTATCCTTTAGGGCAGTGATCATGTCTTTTTCCCCTATTGCGCTCATCCACGTCTTTGGTGCAGTGCTCAGTCAAGACCAGACTATTGATTCTGTTGGGATCCCTTTCACTTGTGGGGTTGTATGACCTAGTGAAAAGAGCATGGGCCTGGGAATCAGAGGATCTGAATTCTAATCCAGCCTCTGCCAGTTGCCTGCTATGTGACCTTGGGCAAGTGTCTTAACATCTCTGTGCCTCAGTTACCTCATCTGTAAAATGGGGCTTGAAAACCCGTTCTGACTGTGAGCCCCATCAGGGACAGGACTATGTCCAATCTGATTAACTTGAATCTATCCGCACGCTTAGAACAGTGTGGTAGACATAGTAAGAGCTTAACAAATATAAAAATAATAATAGTAGTTATAATTTGAATGTCCACTCCAGTGCTTAGTACAGCGTCTGGCACATAGTAAGCGCTTAACAAATACCACAATTATTATTATTAATAGGAGATTCTGGGGAATGATGGGGCGCCAGCCTCCAGGGCAGGGAAGAGACTAGCCGGCCTCTGGATCGCTCTCATGTCTCCGCAGTGCATTCCTCACTCCAGAATAAATCCCAGGAAATGAAAGCGCCAGATTCCAAAAGAGTTGGCCGGCGTCGGTGACTGGGCCAGCAGCAGATGGCCAATTCAGTTCAGTGTAGACAAACGGAAAAGTATTAGAGCGAGCATGCGAAGGTGGGGACTCGGTGCTAAAGGGAACTGTGCTGAGGGAGAGGAATCCAGGATGAGAGTGGAGGAAGGCTTGGAATCTGCAGCTGAGGCCCCCGGGGATGGCCGGAGGAATCTGGTTGGGATTTGGGATGTGCTGACTTCGCCCATGGAGGTGTCATGACTTCTCTCCCCTGGATATTAGTAATAATAATTATGGTACTTGTTAATCGCTTACTCCATGAAGATAAACCTATCCAACCTCCCCTCCATCCCCTCCTCTGCCAACCTGCCCCCTCTCCCCGCACCAAGAAGAAAGCACCCTCTTTTCATAGGTTGTGTTAGTCATGTCAGAAGTCCTTCCCCTCCCCTCAGCTGAGCCCCCTTTCCCTCTGCTCCCCCTTCCCTCCCCCCACCCTCTGCTCCTCTCCCTTCCCCCTCCCCCTCCCCTCAGCACTGTGCTCATTTGTATATATTATTTATTACCCTATTTATTTTGTTAATGAGGTGTACATCCCCTTGATTCTATATATCTTGATAATGTTGTCTTGTTTTTGTTCTGCTCCGCTGTCTGTCTCCCCCGATTAGACTGTGAGCCCGTCATTGGGCAGGGATGGTCTCTATCTGTTGCCAAATTGTCCATTCCAAGCGCTTAGTCCAGTGCTCTGCACATAGTAACCGCTCAATAAATACTATTGAATGAATGAATGGGCCAAGCACTGTTCTAAGCACTAGGGTAGATACATATTAATCAGGTTGGGCACAGTCCCTGTCCCAAGTGCGGCTCACACTCTTATCCCCATTTTACAGATGAGGTAACAGGAGCTCAAGGTCACACAGCAGCCATGTGGAGGAGCGGGATTAGAACCCGGGTCCTTCTGTCTCCCAGGCCCATGCTCTAACCATTAAGCCACGCTGGATTGCCACTCATTCCGAACGCCCAGCCCCTCCCAATGCTGTTTCTTTCTAGGTTCATCTGACCAAGTTTCCAAGCTGGGTCGGAGTGGTGGTGGTAAGTGAACAACACTATTGTTAGGTGAAAGACTGAGAAAACGACTCCAGTTGGCCCGGATCCGCCCGAGAGCCGGTGCCCCCCTCTGAGTCGGGCACTGAACCCAGCCTGAGCTTGGCCCCTACGGTGCCTGCCTCTACCGGCCGACATCAGGCAAAATAGTGGGGTAGAAGGGAACTCTTCGCTTCGCACTTTTCTCTTGCTGAAATCTGGGCCCACCCCTGGGCAGGCTCAGTTCTGCCTTCTGCTCCAGCACATCTGACGTGTGAAAATCAACAGCTTTCAGGCCTCTGACTTGAGTTGAACACACATGGGCACAGCCTGGTGTCACACACCACCGCTAACCCACGCGTGCTCTTGCTTGCCGCCTTCTTCTTCTTCTTCTTCTTCTTCTTCTTCTTCTTCTTCTTCTTCTTCTTCTTCTTCTTCCTGGCCTGGGCATTTCATACCCCAGTTCCCATGCAAGGCCGGGCTGGCTCATGGTAGGGTTTGAGGCCAGTGGCGGGGAAGAGGAAAACCTACTCTCTTTAAAAGACGGTAAGAGAAACAAACTGCCAGTGCTGCGTCCTGTCATTTCCTCTCCAGCCAAAGGAGAAGTCTCAGGTCTTCGGTAGGTGATTGAGAAGTAGCATGGCGTAGTGGATGGAGCATGGGCCTGGGAGCCAGGAAGTCATGGGTTCTAAACCCGGCTCTGCCACTTGTCTGCTGTGTGACCTTGGGCAAGTCACTTCACTTCTCTCAGCCTCAGCTACCTCGTCTGTAAAATGGGTGAGACCATGAGCCCCACATGGGACAGGGACTGTGTCCAACCTGATTTGTTTACATCCACCCCAGTGCTTAGTACATTACCTGGCACATAGTAAGTTCTTAACAAATACCATCATTATGATGCTGGTGATTATTATTATTATTATTATTATTAATAATAAAAAGATAATAAGACTGAGTGTCATATGCCCCGATTCTAGACTCAGCTCTGCCACTGACCTGCCGGATGACCCTGAGCAGGTCACTTCACCTCTTTGGGCCTCAGTTTCCTTATCTATAAAATAGAGATGAGATAGCAAGTATAGACTGTAAGCTCACGTAGGCAGGGAATATGTCTGTTTATTGTTGTATTGTACTCTCCCAATGCTCTGCACATAGTAAGCACTCAATAAATAGGACTGACTGAATGAATAGCAAGTCCTACGTGGGATAGAGATTGTGTCCGAGCTGATAATCTTGTATCCGCCCCATCGTTGGGCACATGACGATAATTAATGCCATCGCTATTATGATCCGGTATTCCTTTTAGCTTTTTAGGGAGGCAAGGCTTTTATGTCATTGGATTTGTGGGCTGTGTCTTCACTAAAGTGCCTGACCTACCTTTCTTGCCTGTTACCAAGGTAGCGAGCTGAGGAGAAATGACTTTGTCTCTGATTCACCAGTAGGATTAGAACTCACAGCCACCGATGCAGCACCTTTACTATCCGGTGCTTTAGGGAACCAAAAACTGGTTCCGAGGGTTGTCTGGGCCATGCGGGGAAGTCCCCTGACTGGCACAGCTATATTTGGATGGGACAACTGGGCTTCCTCAAAATACATAGTAAGTCATCCCTAGGCCAGGGGTTCTTCTGGTAAGCAACACTATCTCCCCATCATCTTTACAAAGCCCCCAAGCTTTCCTACGGAGCCCGGCAGTGACCCTCCCCTAGGAATGTCCCCAGCTCCCCACTCCTCTTAGGTTCCAGCAGACTAGACTGAAATTCTCAAAGCTTCCCCAAACTTCTTCCCTGATGCGGTGCAGCATTCCCAAACTGAGAAACTTCTTCCTCTCTCCTAATAATAATAATAATAATAATGTCGGTATTTGTTAAGCGCTTACTGTGTGCACAGCACTGTTCTAAGTGCTGGGGGAGATACAGGGTCATCAGGTTGTCCCACGTGAGGCTCACAGTCTTCATCCCCATTTTCCAGATGAGGGAACTGAGGCACCGAGAAGTGAAGTGACTTGCCCACAGTCACACAGCTGACGAGTGGCAGAGCTGGAATTCGAACCCATGACCTCTGACTCCCAAGCCCGGGCTCTTTCCACTGAGCCACGCTGCTTCTGGAGTGACTCTGAAGTGA
Organism: Ornithorhynchus anatinus; assembly: GCF_004115215.2. Classification (NCBI taxonomy): domain Eukaryota; kingdom Metazoa; phylum Chordata; class Mammalia; order Monotremata; family Ornithorhynchidae; genus Ornithorhynchus; species Ornithorhynchus anatinus. The sequence continues at coordinate 17,083,893 of NC_041730.1, read as the reverse complement.
CTTCTGAAGTGACTCGCCCAAGGTCACACAGCAGACAAATGGCGCAGCCGGGATTAGAACCCAGGACCTTTTGATTCCCAGGCCCGGGCTCTATCCACTAGGCCATGCTGCTTCCCTTCCCAGTTGGTTCCCAGTTAGTTCCCAGCTCGCTGGAGCTGGAGGGGGCCATCCTGATGTCCTTCCCCAACCTCCAGGGTGGCTGGCCTCTGCACTCTTCCTTTCCTGGCAGTGTCTAACAAAAGCCAGGGAATCAATCGGTCAATCAGTGAGTGGTTTTTATTGAGCATTTACTATATGCAGAACACTGTATTAAGCACCTGAATGCATCTGTGTGCAATGAGGAATGTTCTGTGGAAGCCAGAGAAACCTCAACCTTGCCCAGGTACAGAGAGGAACCTGAGAGGCCACATCTTCCCACACCCAGTGATCAGAATTGTGGTATTTAAGTGCTTACTTTGTGCCAAGTGCAGAAACAGATGGCCTAGTGGGTAGAGCACGGGTCTGGGAGTCACAAGGACCTGGGTTCAAAGCCTAGCTCTGCCACTTGTCTGTTCTGTGTGACCTTGGGGAAGTCACTTCCCTTCTTGGTGTCTCAGTTCCCTCATCCGTAAGATGGAGATTAATACTATGAGCCCCATGAGGGACATGGAGTGTGTCATTGATGATTTGCTTGTATCTACCCTAGCATTTAGTTTAGTGCCTGGCACATAGGGCTTAAAAAATGCCATTTAAAAAAAAAAAATCTTGCAGATGGATGGATCTTGTCTAAGTAGGAGGGAGAACAGGGATTGAATCCCCATTTTACAGATGAGGAAATTGAGGCACAGAGAAGTTAAGTGACTTGTTTGAGGTCACAAAGCAGGTAAGAGGCGGAGCCAGGATTAAAACACAGGTCCTTTGACTCCCACGCCCATGCTCTTTCCATTAGGCCATGCTGCTCATCCAGCCATAAGGTGATCTGATAGGTAGATTTCTGGACTTCTCATTTCAACTCCCAAGTGCTTAGTACAGTGCTCTGCCCACAGTAAGTGCTCAATAAATACGATTGAATGAATGAATGAAGGAACAAACTACCACCCAGCTCACCTAGGTATATGCCATATCCCATCTGGGCCTCTGTCTCCTACTCCTGTAAAATGAAACCAGTCCAGGCCAGAGTGCTTAGAGATCATTCAATCAATTAATGAATGGTATTTGAGTACTCACTATGTGCAGAGCATTGTACTAAGCGCTCGGGAGAGAACAGTATAACAGAGTCAGTCGACAAGACTCCTGCCCACAAGGAGCTTAAATGGGAGGCGGACATTAACGTAAAATCAATAAATTACAGATCTCTATGTAAGTGCCGTGGGGCTGAAGGTGGGGTGAATGGAGGATTCAAATCCAACTGTAAGGGTGACGCAGAAAGAAGAGGGAGCAGGGGAAATGAGGGCTTTGTCGGAGAAGGCCTCATGGAGTAGTTGTGATTTTAATAAGGCTTTGAAGGTGGGGAGAGTGATGGTCTGTCGGATATGAAGGGGGAGGGAATTCCAGGCCAGAGGCAGGACACGAGCGAGGGTTTGGGCATGAAATAGATGAGCTCATGGTTCAGTGAATAGACCGGCGTTAAAGGAACAAAGCGAGAGTATGGGTTGTAGGGAACCAGCGAGGTAAGATAAGAGAGGGGACAAGGTGAGTGAGTTCTTTAAAGCCAATGGTAAAGCATTTCTCTAAGGAGATCATTGGAGGAAAAGCCCAGCAGAGACTCCGGGGAGGTGCTGAGTACAAGGCCTCCTTTGAGACTTGCTAACTTTCTAAAGGACCCCTGCTCTCAGGGTGAAGATTCTTTCCTTGAGCAGAGGACAGTGAAAGCCACACACCCACAAAAAAAAAAAACAAAACCCAAAACTAAACACTTGTGTGAAGTGGAAGGTTAATGAGATGGACTTCATCCCTTGGGAGGAAACTTGGGCTTTGCAGGTTTATTGGAGGGGATCAGGCATCTACACTAGAGCCAGAGAAAAGCTGACCTTGAGGCTCCGTGGGGAAAATAGACGCGCTTAGCTAACGGTACCTAAACTGGCATCTCTAGTGGGGAGTTGGGGAGAGGTATTGTCAAGGGAAGGTAATTGATTAAAGATTTCACCGGAGCTGAAGGAAGGGTAGTTAAACTTAGGGGGCCTTGGGATTTGTGCCTGGAGAGTCGTGATGACGACGAAAAAGGAAAGGCCCTGCAAGTCAGCCTGGTGTCCTAGATAAGAATCTTTTTATCAGTGGTATTTTAGCCTGCTCTCCTTGACTCTGTCGGCCATATTTTATCCAGCCGGTTTTTATCCATCAGGGTCAACTTCACTGCCTCCCTTTCCTCGTTGGAAAAAGACTGATAGGCCAGCTCACTGATCCCATCTGATTCCCACTCATTCAATAGTATTTATTGAGCGCTTACTATGTGCAGAGCACTGTACTAAGCGCTTGGAACGTACAATTTGGCAACAGTTAGAGCAAATTCCTGCCCAGTGACGGGCTCATAGTCTAAACGGGGGAGACAGCAAAGCAAAACAGAACAAAATAAAAACGAGACAACATCATCAGGATAAATAGAATCAAGGGGATCTACACTCATTAACAAAATAAATAGGGTAATAAATATTATATACAAATATATACAAATGAGCACAGTGCTGAGGGGAGGGGAAGGGGGAAGAGCAGAGGGGGGACGGGAGAGGAGGGGGAGCAGAGGGAAAGGGGGGCTCAGTCTTGGAGGAGGTGAGCTCTCAGTAGGGTTTTGAAGAGGGGAAGAGAGTTAGTTTGGCGGAGGTGAGGAGGGAGGGGATTCCGGGACGGCGGTAGGACGTGGGCCAGGGGTCGACGGTGGGACAGGCGTGAACGGGGGACATTGAGGAGGTGAGCGGCAGAGGAACGGAGCGTGCGGGGTGGGCAGTAGAAAGAGAGAAGGGAGGTGAGTTAGGAGGGGGCCAGGTGATGGAGAGCTTTGAAGCCAAGAGTGAGGAGTTTTTGTTTCGTGCGAAGGTTGATGGGCAACCACTCCCGACTCCCAAATCCCAGAGCCAATTCCCGGCCTCCAGCCTCAGCCCCAGCCTCTGGTCACGGGTCCTGGCTCTGCCACCCACCGCCAGCCAGTGAGTCCTCTGGCTTTGAGTCCGAAAGTGGCCGCCTTCTGACTCCCAGGCCTGTGCCTTCCCCACAGTCCATCAGCTTTGCTTAGCCCTTTTCACACATGCCTGGTCCCAACCGGGTAGCCGTGAGCAACAATACCCACGAGATAGGCCGAAGCTTCCATTACTATTAAATTTCCTATTTACTTGAGGCCTATTTGTTTCAGGCCACAGAGCCCAAGGGCCTAGGATAGCGAGTGGGATAGGCTGAGGCCATCTGGGATTCCTGCCTTTCTAAAGTGAGGGAATTGTTGGCCAGGCTCCCTCCTTGAGTCTTCTGGCCCCAAAGAAAGCTCCAGCCCTGCCGGAAGGGGCCCCATGAGGCTAGGAAGGCAAGCCGTACCCATCACCCCAGCATCCGTCCTTCAGAGGGCCACCACGCCCACAGGCCAGGGCAGAGGAGGCTCCTTTGTGATGAGACGGGGCCTGGAGACTGCCTCCCCCCTCACCACTCCCCACCACCACCACCCCAAGACATTTCCCACAGATGAAATCACATCCCCCACCACGAGGCGAACAATCCCGGAATTGTGAGGTGCTGGGGTCGCCCGGAGAAAGAACACCATTCAGGGTCTTTGAAAATAGCGGCCTGGAGATTTATGGCCGTGATGCCGAGTGGAATGGGCGATTTCCGTCCCGGCAGCCCATACACCCCACTGACCCCGGGGCCGGCGGGGCCGGCTGGGCCGAAGGCCCGTCCGCCCGTCCGCCGGCCGGAACGGAGGGCACCTGTGGTTTCCGGCTCAGGTGGGGAAGGGGGAAGCTGACTCCGGTCCGGAGAGGGGGAACGAGGAAGTTCAAGGAGAGCCGGTGGTCCGGTTGTCCTCTCTCGGTGGCACTCGGGCGGCACCTGACCGATATCGGGGCAGTGGCTTGGGGGATGCTGGTTCCTCCAGTCCGAGCTGGCCCCAGTCTGTTGGTGGCATGCTCCCTTCTGAGGCGGGGCGCCTTCGGGAAGGAAGCGGGTTTTCCCACATGGGTGTGCCTTTCGTTAGCCCGCAAATCGGGACAGCTCTCCAGGGCGTGAGAGAAGGCGAGGCCGTAGGTGCTCCTGGTGAACAAGGAGGGCGTAGTTACTGGGATGTCGGCGATTTGTCGGTTCCCTGGATTGACGGTGGTGGGCCCGAACTCGGGTAGAGCAGCCGGTGTCCAGGATGTTACTGCTTTTTAATATTTATTGGGCCCCAAGGTAGTTTGCTGCCTGCCTTCCCCGAATCTGATCTTTAAGCGCCCTGCAGCAGGTCGAGGGAGAGGCTGCTGGAGGTTTCTGTCACTCCGGCTAATGGTGACACTAATAATTGTGGTTTCGGTTCAGAGTTGCCTGTGTGTGAAGACGCTGCGCTAACTGCTGGAGTAGATACGACATAAGATCGGACACTGCCCCTGCTCCAGGGCTGAGAGGGTGGGAGAAGGGGGTATCTTATCCCCATATTTACATAGGAGGAAACTGAGGCGCAGAGCAGTTAAGCGACTCGCCCAACGTCACGCATCCCTACGACAGGCAAGCGGTGGCTGGGATTAGACCCCTGCCTTCTCCTCTCCGGCCCCCCCACCCCCGGTCCCCATCATGGACCAGCCTCTTCCCCGGGGATCCCCCCGCCTTCCGTGGGCCCGGGCCCTCCAGCTCCTGAGGTTTGACCCTCGGTCCTGCGGTCCGGCGGGGCCGCGATAGGATTCCGAGAAAGAAGGCAGCCTCCTAAACTCCGCCGGCATCCGGGCGCTGGAGGATCTCTCTCTTCCCTGACAGCTCCCATTGTCCGGCCCGGCTGACCGGCAGGCCCTCCCCTCCCCTCCCCTCCCCCGGCGGGCCCCAGGCCCAGGCCAGTGTCCTGCAGGGAGCCGGTGGCCGCTCCTCCCGCCCCGTCTCCCCCTTCCCCTATTCTCCCATTCTCCCCCTTCTCCTCTTCTTCTCCCCTTCTCCCCCCTTCCCCTCTTCTCCTCCTCTTCTCCTCCCCTTCTCCCCCTTCCCCTCTTCTCCTCCCCTTCTCCCCCTTCCCCTCTTCTCCTCCCCTTCTCCTCTTCTCCTCCCCTTCTCCCCCTTCCCCTCTTCTCCCATTCTTCCCCTTCTCCTCCCATTCTCCCCCTTCCCCTCTTCTCCCATTCTCCCCACTCCTCCTCCCCCCATGCCCCTTTACCCTCCCTCCTCCTGCTCCTCCCATTCCCTCCTCCTCCCATTCCCCTTTTCCCTCCTCCCTGCTCCCCCCTCCCTCTCCCCTTCTTCCCCATACCTTCCTCCTCTCCCCCTCCCCTTCCCCTCTCCCTCCTCCCCTTTTCTCCCCTCTTCTTCCCCCTGCCCTTCCCCTCTTCCCCCCTCCTCCCTGCCCTTCCCTTCCCTTCCCCCCTCCCCTTCCCCCCTGCTTCTCCTCTTCCCCCACCCCTTTTCTCCCCTTCCCCTTCTTTCTCCTAACCCCTTTCCCCCTCTTCCCCCTCCCCCCTTTCCCCGTCTTGTCCCTCCCCCCGGCCCATCGGGCCCATGCGGGGTGGGGGGGGGGGGGGGGAAGAGTCCGGAGGCCCCGCCCCCCGGCGGAGGCCCCGCCCCCTCGAAGAGGGCGGGGGGTGGAGGAGGAGGCGGCGGCGGCGTATCCCGCCCTTTGGGGTCGCGTGCGCGCGCGCGCCTCGCGCCCTGGGGCCGAGCGGAGCCGAGCGGAGCCGAAGCCCGAGCCGAAGCCCGAGCCGAAGCCCGAGCCGAGCGGAGCCGAGCGCGCCCGTCGGGGCCCCTGCCCCATCCCCTGCCCCCGGACCGGCTCCGGCTCCGTGTCCATTCTTCTCGCCCCCCGGTTGGCCCCGGGGGTGACGTCACTTCCGGGGGGCCGGTCGGCACGACCCCCCCCTCCCCCGCCGGCCGGCCTAGATGGGGTCGTGGGGGGCCCCGGGCCGGACCCGGCCCGCCCGGCCCCCGGAGAGGAGGATGCGCCGCCCCGAGACCACCGGCCGTGTAAGCGCCCCGCCCGCTCATCTCCCTTTCATCCATTCCGTCCTACGGATCGACCGCTTAACTATACTAATGTTGGGATTTAGTAAGCGCCGACTACGTGCGGAGCACTGTTCTAAGCGCTGGGGGAGGTGCAGGGTCATCGGGTTGTCCCACGTGAGGCTCCCGGTCTTCATCCCCATTTGACAGATGAGGGAACTGAGGCCCAGAGAAGTGAAGTGACTTGCCCACGGTCACACAGCTGACAAGTGGCAGAGTGCGGAGCACTGGACTAAGCGCTGGGAATGGACAGTTCAGCCACAGAGACCATCCCTACCCAACAAGGGGTCTGGTCCATTGCGAGTCCCTTACTTAATAATGTTGGTATTTGTTCAGGGCTTACTACAATAATAATAATGTTGGTATTTGTTAAGCGCTGACTCTGTGCAGAGCACTGTTCTAAGCGCTGGGGGAGATGCAGGGTCATCAGGTTGTCCCACGTGAGGCTCACAGGCTTCATTGCCATTTTACAGATGAGAGAACTGAGGTCCAGAGGAAGTGAAGTGACTTGCCCACGGTCACACAGCTGACAAGTGGCAGAGCCTGGATTTGAACCCATGACCTCTTAGTGGGAGTCCCTCCACCGCCAGCGCCCCTGCCCGCACACACATTCATTCATTTAGGGGGCAGTTTCTGTGTGCACAGCACTGGACTACGCGCTTGGAAAGTTCAGTTCAGCAACAAATAGACAACCCCTGAATAGACAACCCGCAGAAACGATCTGGGCATGTCACTCCCCTTCTTAAACAACTCCAGTGGTTGCCTATCGACCTCCGCTCCAAACAAAAACTCCTCACTCTAGGCTTCGAGGCTCTCCATCACCTTGCCCCTTCCTACCTCTCCTCCCTTCTCTCTTTCTACCGCCCACCCCGCACGCTCCGCTCCTCTGCCGCCCATCTCCTCGCCGTCCCTCGGTCTCGCCTATCCCGCCGTCGACCCCCGGGTCACGTCCTCCCGCGGTCCTGGAACGCCCTCCCTCCTCACCTCCGCCAAACTGATTCTCTTTCCCTCTTCAAAACCTTACTTAAAAATCACCTCCTCCAAGAGGCCTTCCCAGACTGAGCTCCTCTTCCCCCTCTACTCCCTCTGCCATCCCCCCTTCACCTCTCCGCAGCTAAAGCCTCATTTTCCCCTTTTCCCTCTGCTCCTCCACCTCTCCCTTCCCATCCCCACAGCACTGTACTCGTCCGCTCAACTGTATATATTTTCGTTACCCTATTTATTTTGTTAATGAATTGTACATCGTCTTGATTCTATTTAGTCGCCATCGGTTTTTACGAGATGTTCTTCCCCTTGACGCTGTTTAGTGCCATCGTTCTCGTCTGTCCGTCTCCCCCGATCAGACCGTAAGCCCGTCAAACGGCAGGGACTGTCTCTATCTGTTGCCGACTTGTTCATCCCAAGCGCTTAGTACAGTGCTCTGCACATAGTAAGCGCTCAATAAATACTATTGAATGAATGAATGAACCCCTGCCCGCAATGTGCAGACACATACAGACTCACACATAATAATATTGTTGGTATTTGTTAAGCGCTTATTATGTGCAGAGCACTGTTCTAAGCGCTGGGGTAGACACAGGGGAATCAGGTTGTCCCACATGAGGCTCGCAGTCTTAATCCCCATTTTACAGATGAGATAACTGAGGCACAGAGAAGTGAAGTGATTTGTCCACAGTCACACAGCTGACAAGTGGCAGAGCAGGGATTCGAACCCATGACCTCTGACTCCCAAGCCCGGGCTCTTTCCACTGAGCCACGGGGTGCCCCCACAACTAGTTAGGAATAATGAGTGGGTGGGATTATATTCCTCGTGCAGCACCCGCCCCTTCCCTTGGGAAGCAGCGTGGCTCAGTGGAAAAGAGTGTAGGCTTCGGAGTCAGAGGTCATGAGTTCGACTCCTGGCTCTGCCACTTTTCAGCTGTGTGACTGTGGGCAAGTCACTTCACTTCTCTGTGCCTCAGTTCCCTCATCTGTAAAATGGGGATTAACTGTGAGCCTCACGTGGGACAACCCGATTACCCTGTATCTACCCCAGCGCTTAGAACAGTGCTCTGCACATAGTAAGCGCTTAACAAATACCAACATTATTATTATTATTCCCTCTGGCTAGTTTAAAATGCTAGCCAGAGAGCAACTGATTTCTCCTTCCATCTGCCACTCCCCCTGCCCAGAGGTGAGGCAGCTCTGTGGTGTGCAAAAGGGGAGACTGAGGCAGAGACATCCGCCCCCCCCCCCCCCCCTTGGCCCCCAGCTTCCCCAAGAACCCCCAGGAAGGCAGGGCCGGGACCTTTAAGGACACAGTCTTGGTACGCACTCTCTAAAAGTCCGCCCCCTTTCCCAACTCCTCGCTTCCCTCGGCCAGTCACCTTTGCATCTTCGCATCGTTTTAATCAGAGGCTGGAGGGGGCGAGGGAAGCCGTCAGCAGGAGACGGGCTCTGTAGGAGGGCACTGATCAGTGAGGGGCCTGTGAGTGAGAGAGGTGGGTGCCAACCGGCGGTGGGGAGGTGGTATTTGGTGGTGACTGGAGCGGGCGGGGGGCTGGGGCAGCAGGGCACGCGCATCAGGTGGCAGGGCTGGGGCGGGTGCCGGTGAGGTGGGTGCGCCAGCTCTCCGGGTGCCTGCTTGGGGCGAGCCGCCGAACAGGGGCCGAGTTGGCGGAGCCCGCATCAGGCCAAACGGCAGAAATGGGCCCCGGGCAGCAGTGGGAATGGCAGCGATGCACAGCTGCTGTTGAGACCTCCACCCCTTTCATCTTATGTTTTCAGATGCCACTCTTCTGAGGGTGGCAGACGCACCCCGTAGCAAGTAGGGGCAGCGATGCCTAAGGTCAGTGCGTCCGTTTTGAGCTCCACCAGCTCTCAGAGGGGAGACTCTCCCTCCCCCCGTCCCGGCCCCATCTCCGTCTCTTCCCTCGGGTCGGTCCCGCCGAGCTTTTCGAGCCTCGCCAAGGAGCGGATCCGGGTGCCTCCCTTCCCGCGCCCTGACTGACGCTCTGATCCCGTGTGCTCTCTGCAGGAGGTGAGCATCGGGCCTGCTGAGCCTCCCCCGACCCGCTAGCCATGCCCGGGATCGTGGTGTTCCGCCGGCGCTGGTCTGTGGGCAGTGATGACCTCGTCCTGCCAGCCATCTTCCTCTTCCTCCTCCACACCACCTGGTAAGTCACAGAGACACTTGGGAGTAGAATCCCCGACTGGGCCTGGGGAACGTGGGGGAAGCCCGGGGCCTTAACTTGGCCAGAGCGGGGAGCGTGATGTGGATAGGCTGGGGTGGACAAATCATGCCCCAGAGCCCTTCTGCTTGTAAGATGGGAGGAGGCAGAAGGCCGTTCATTCATCCATCCATCCATCTCTCCTTTTATCGAGAGCCTCTTGCGTGGGTAGCACTGCCCTGGATCCTTGGGAGCGTACAATAATAACAGCTGACAAACTTGCTGCCCTTAAGGAATTGATAGTCTAGGGCCTCCGGGACCCCCAAGCATCCTCAGTGTCGGCATCACTGCCCCCCTGTTGCCTCACAGGTGGCTCTCAGATGTCTCCTTGCTCCCTCGTCCCTTGCCTGATAACGGACTATCCTCCCCATCCCCAAAAAGTTCCGACCCGAGGGGAGCCCGAGACTCCAAAATCAGCCACCCGGCCCCCGTGCGGTGTGCCCAAGGGAGAGTGGCAACAGGTGGGCCTTTCTCGGGGGAGGCTCTCGTGGACCGCTCCGGCAGCCTCCCCTTCCTTTAACCCTCCTGTCTCAGCTGCCCCGAAATACCTACGCGCCCGAGAGCCGGGCCCGGGTCAGGTGGGAGGGAGGGAGGCGGGGTTCGGTGGGGAAGTAGAGGAAGACCCTCTCCACAGTAGCTGTTTCTTTGTCCTCTTCTCCCGCTGATGACTGGCTTGGTCCCCAGTGGTGATCGGGGCTCAAACTCCAAGGGCGGAGCACTGTAGTAAACACCCGGGAGAGGACAGTACAAGAGAATTAGCGGACACGTTCCCTGCCCAAAAGGAGCTCACAGTCTAGAGGATCTCTAGTGAGCGTCCCCGTTTCCGGCCCCAGGCGCCCCGGGCAGCTGGTCTCCCCACTGATAGCCCGACCCGTGCTTGGCAGGTTCGTGATTCTGTCGGTGGTGCTCTTTGGCCTGGCGTACAACCCCAACGAGACCTGCTCCCTCAACCTGGTGGACCACGGGCGGGGCTACCTGGGCATCCTGCTGAGTTGCATGATCGCAGAGATGGCCATCATCTGGTTGAGCATGCGGGGCGGCATCCTCTACACGGAACCGCGGGACTCCATGCAGTACGTGCTCTACGTCCGTCTGGGTAAGGGCCCTCGGCTCCTCGGCCCGCGGCCGGCGTCGGGCGGCGCGCCCCGTCTCTGCCCGGGCCGGGCGGACGCGGCGTGCCCCGTGTTAATAATAATAATAATGATTATAATAATGCTACTTGTTACACACTGTGTGCCAAGCACTGTTCTAAATGTTGGGGTAGTTACAAGTTAATTGAGTAGGACACGGTCCCTGTCCCGCATTAGGCTCACACTCTTAATCTCCAATTTTTTTTTTTTTTTTTTACAGAGGAGATAACTGGGGCACCGAGAAGCGAAGTGACTTGCCTAAGGTCACACGGCAGGCACGTGGCGGAGCCGGGATTAGAACCCAGGTCCTTCTGACTCCCAGGCCCGTGCTCGATCCACTAAGCCACGCTGCTTCTCAGACCCGTGTTGCCCTCCCTCTGTAGCCCCAGATGCACTGAGCACCAGACTTCCACCTGGTTTTCAACTGCCTTGTTCCTTCACCGGCTCACAAGGCACAGCATTCCTTTCCTCCTAAACCACAGCCCCGTCCTGACACCACCCGGAGGGCCCAGCTCCATCTCCTGGGCGTCAATCACATCCCTTCTCTCTCTGCCTCTTCCAGAGTCAGTCAGTAAGTCATTTGTACTTATTGAGCGCTTTCCTGTGTGCAGAGCACTGTACTGAGTGCTTGGGAGAGAACAATATAACAAACACTCCCTGCCCAAAAACGGGCTTATAGACTAGAGGGGGAGACAGACATGAATGTAAATAAATGACAGATAGGTATATGGGTGCTGTGGAGCTGGGAGGGAGGTGGAATGAAGGGCGCAAAATCAGGGCGATGCAGAAGGGAGTGGAAGAAGAGGAAAGAGCTTATTCAGGGAAGGCGTCTTGGAGGAGATGTGCCTTCAGTAAGGCTTTGAAGGGCGGGAGAGTGTCAGGAATGAGAAGGGAGGACATTCCAGACTGGAGGCAGGACGTGGACAAGAGGTCGGCGGCGAGATAGAAGAGATCGAGGTAGAGTGAGAAGGTTAGCATTACAGGAGCGAAGCATGCGAACTGGGTTGTGGTAGGAGAGTCCAGATCCCTTTCCCACTGACCTCTCCCTGGGGGTCTCAGTCCCCCGTCCCCCCGACACCTCTGTCTCTTTCTCCGTCCCTGAGGTGGCATTTTTAATTTCGGGAAAACGAGCTGGGGGCTTCTTACTTCTTTCCCCTCTTCCCCGAGCCCAGCCTGGAGCCATCTACCGCCCATTTAAGGAGTCCCTGTTTGTGTTGAGTGTTAAGTGGGGACAGCGAAGCAGGCAGGCGGGCCTATCACTGTTTGATGAGGAATATGCTAATAGTCATGAGTTTCTCTGGGGGACAGCCTGGCTGAGAAGGGTCTCTCCCTTTTCCACCTAGCCTCCCTAAGTCATTTTTCTGGGTAAAGGAGCTTGAGGGAGAAATTCTATGTGAATTGCTGAAAGATTAGAGAAAGGATTCAATCAGATCCAGCTCTCTGAACCGCCCTCCCAGGGAACAGCTCCGCAGGGAGGCAGATGGCATTTGGGTGCCTGATGGGGCTTGGCAGAGAAGGTGGGGGATGGGGGCGGGGGAGGGTGGGACATGTCACTAATGATAGGCGTGGCATTTGTTAAGTGCTTCCCAAGTCCCAAGCACCGTATTAAACCCTGGGGTAGATGCAAGGTAGTCAGGTTGGACACTGACCCTGTCCCGTATGCGGCTCACAGTCTAAGGGAGAGAGAGAACGGGTATTGAATTCCCATTTTCCAGATGGGGAAACTGAGGCAAAGAGAAGTGAAGTGAGCAACCCAGCGGCCAAGTGGCGGATCCCCAAGCCTATGCTCTTTCCACTGGGACATGCTGCCTCCCCAGTGGATGAAGGAAAGAGGTGGGGAACAATAAAGAGAAGGAGAGAAAGGGCCACCTCAAGAGAGACAATAAAGGTCTTGCCAAGAAGGATCCCGGAATCCAAGCCGGTGACCCCTCCGGGGCTGCAGTTCTCAGAGTTGTTGGGAACATCACTGGATCTCAGTCCCCGGGTACCACTGGAATTATCGAGTGCTTACTGTGTGCAGAGCACTGTACTAAACGCTTGGAAGACTCTGGGTAGCATCGGAATGGTGGGACCAAATGCTCCTTTCTCACCCGTCTTCCGCCGAGAGGCTCAGGAGGATTTTTTTTATGGTATTTTTTAAGCGCTTACTACGCACCGGGCACCGTTCCAAGCTCTAGGTTGACAGGATCCCAAGAAAGTTGTTTCCCCGCAGAGCGCGTTTCGTTCCCTGGTGTTGCCCCTCGCCCTGCAGAAGCATCCAGCCGCGGTGGGGGGGAAGAGGCAGCCCTCTGGGAAGCCATCACCCTGCCGGACTCTTTCTTTTCAGCCATCTTGCTGATCGAGTTTATCTATGCCATCGTGGGTATCGTCTGGCTCACCCAGTACTACACCTCCTGCAATGACATCACCGCCAAGAATGTTACCCTAGGTAGGTCAGCGTCTCCATAGCAGAGGGCCTGGCTCCCACTCAGCGGGTGAAATTTCCTCTGTGGGCTCCTCCCGCCTGGCTGCGGCCTTGTGAGATAGTTAAGGGGTGGGGATGATTGCCCCCATTTTCAGAGGTGGTCCAGCCGGGGTCCAGACTCCCTGCCCGACATTGTGGACCCTGCCCCTGCTCCTGCTACGTACAGTCACTGGGCCCCCACCACAACCAGGATAATAATGATAGTAATAGTAATGGTGCTTGTTAAGCGCTTATGGACCGAGCACTGTCCTAAACTCTGGGGTAGATACAAGTTGATCAGGTTGGACACGGTCCCCGTCCCACATGGGGCCCACGCTCTTAATCCCCATTTTACCGGTGAAGTAACTGAGGCACAGAGAAGTTAAGTGACTTACCCAAAGTCACCCAGCAGATGTGGCGGAGTCGGGAGCAGCCTGGCCCTGCCGTCACCTGGCACCCGCTTTCCCCTCAGCCACGCAGGGAGTTTGGGCCCCCAGTTAGGGCTCCAGCACCATGTCACTTACCAAAGGGTCACCCAGCAGCCTCTACGCTTGGGTCAGTCCCAGGCAGAAACGGGATCATTCCAAGAGACTGGACCTGTGAGTGAGCACCTCGGCAACCGCAGGCTCAGTTGAGATCTTCCGCCTCTTGTTCGGCGTTCGGGGATCTGTCTATGCCATTGACATTGTAGTACAGAGGAGAGAGCCAGGGTGGGCAGTTGGGAGAGGTTGGCCTCAGAAAGGAGTGAATAGACGGCCTGACCCCTTCCCCTCCGCCTTCCGTCTTTCTCCTCCTGATTTGGCAGGAATGGTGGTCTGCAATTGGGTGGTCATCCTGAGTGTCTGCATCACCGTGCTGTGCGTCTTTGACCCCACGGGACGGACTTTCGTCAAACTGCGGGCCACTAAGAGGAGGCAGCGCAACCTGAGGACGTACAACCTGCGGTAAGGCTAGGCTGGGGGTCAGGAGCCCCTCTGGGTCCTTGATAGCCACCGAGAGAAACAATATGCCCCGTTGTCCTACGAGGAGGTGATCACAAATAATAATGTCAGTTGTTAACGATCGATGGATGGTATTTATCAATCGCTGCGTGCAGAGCTCTGTACAAAGCACTTGGAAAAGTACAACACAACAGAGTTGCTAGGCACGGTCCCTGCCCGTGAGGAGGTTACAGCCGGAGACAGATATTAAAATAGATTTCAGATAGGGGAAGTAGTTGTGGTATTTGGTAAGCGCCTGCTATGTACCAAGCACTGGGCTAGATAAGGTACAGTCAGATCAAACTCAATCCCGGTCCCACGTGGGGCTCCCGTCGGGTGCCTCTTATAGTCACTTCTGGCCTGGCCCGAGACCTTCTCTTCGCAACCCTGCTGGGTCCACATTCTTGCCCAGTCAGCCAATTCCTAAAGCATCTAAAGTTCTGGGGCCTCGGTCTTCCCTAAATCCCGCAAAACCATTTACGGTCCTCATCCTGCTCAGTGTATCCATCTGGGTGGCAGCCCCCATCCCCCCAAATCCTTGTTCCCGGTCCCCACTCCACGTCCTGGCCGTGATCTGTGTCTTCCTCGGTCAGGCCGTCACCGGCTTTCCCCGTAAGCGTTCCTGGGGCCCCATGCTGCCTGCTGGTTTGTGGTTCGGGTTTTGGTGGTTGGCGTCTTTTTAATTTAAAGGGGCTTTCCTGCCATCGGAACAAAAGAGTGGTGGCCGCCACGGCTGTTCCACTTCCTCCCCGCCTGCTGTGTTTCCCCAGTGCCATCAAGTCCAATTTGGTTGGGCCTGTGTCGGGGTAGCCTCCCCTCGCCACCCCACTGCCTGCCTTTGGCAGGTAGCTCAGTGTTACGGGGAGCTGGATCAATCAATTGTATTTATGGAGCGCTTACTGTGTGCAGAACGCTGTACTAAGCTCTTGGGAGTACAGTACAACGGTGTTGGGAGATAGGTCCCTTGCCCACAAAGAGCTTACAGTCTAGAGGACTTTTCTACTTCAGAAATCCACAGGGACACGGAACTCTAGACTAAGTGCATTGTGGGCAGGGAATGCGTCTGTTATATTGTACTCTCCAAGTGCTTTGTACAGTGCTCTGCACACAATAAGTGCTCAATAAATACGATTGAATGAATGAATGCTCTCAACACAATAAGGGCTCAGTAAATTCGATTGACTGACTGAGAGCAGAGGCCTCACGGGACAGTATGAGGTGAGAGGCCCTGTCTTGGCCATCAGGGAGAGGCCTGCTTGCCCGGTGACTGCTTGGGACCCTCAGATTGCTTCCCTTCCACCCTCTTCCCACCACTTTGGGCCCCACACTCCCCTCGCAGCCCTGTGGGAAAGGAGGAGAGCCACGACACCACTCCCCCCACCACTACCTGCCAGGGAGACAAGCTTGGGAGTTAGGGAGTTAGTTTTTGGGTTTGATTCCTTCCAGAATCTGGGTCCTCTGCTCCAGAAATGCCTTCCCTGCCCTTCCCTGTAGTTCCCAGCAGCTCCCAGGTAGTCCCCTGGCTCAGACTCCCGGGCTACCCGAGCATCAGCCACCTTGTCGGCTGAGGAATCCTGTGTCTCAGACCTGGGATCCTTCGCATCCAGTCAGTTGCCAAGCCAGGAGCCCCCCGTCCCTCCCTTCCTCTCCAGCTCCGGGCTGCCCAAGGGCCAGTAAACCTGTCTGCCTGAATTCCTCTGACATTTAAGATGCTTTCAAATCTTCTCAAAGTGGATTTTTTTTTTTTAATGGTTCATTTTTGCTTGATGTCTTTCTTCCCGGGAGCTCAGGGCGCTTTACACTTTTGGCCTCTGGCTTTCAGGGAGGGCACAAGAGTGATTGTCCTTTTTAATGGGTGACCCAGCCGGCTCTGAGAAGAGACATAGCAAATTGGTGGCAAAGCGGAGAGTTGAATTCAGCATTCTGGCACTGAGTCTAGAAGTCTGTGTGCCTCATGCACTCACCCCTCCCCGCCGCCACCACCATTGGGCAATCTCAGATTTCCTCTTTCAGGGGTTCCTTTTGTATGGGTGCTGGAGATAGGCAACATTCCTTTCTCTCTGACCCCGCTCTGTTTATTGTTCCCTCCCCTCCTCCCACCCCCGACTTTTCCCTCACAAATATTGTCTCAATCTCACTCTCCTCCTCCTCCTTGCTTTCTCTTTCTCTCTCTTTCCCTCTCTCTCCCTCTAGACATCGCTTGGAGGAGGGTCAAGCCACCAGCTGGTCTCGTCGTCTCAAAGTTTTCCTCTGCTGTACACGTACCAAGGACTCCCAGTCAGTAAGTACTAGGGAATCCCCCTTTAGAGCAGGAGGATCTCTCAGTACGGTGAGGGCGTTGACCACACCTGCTTCTCCCACCTGCTGGTGGACCTCTTGGGCTGGTAGCGCCATGCTGCCTGAATAAGGGACTCAGTGTTACGTGAGCCACTCAGCGTGGCTCAGTGGAAAGAGCACGGGCTTTGGAGTCAGGGCTCATGAGTTCGAATCCCAGCTCCGCCACTTGTCGGCTGTGTGACTGTGGGCAAGTCACTTCACTTCTCTGGGCCTCAGTTCCCTCATCTGTAAAATGGGGATTAAGACTGTGAGCCCCACGTGGGACAACCTGATTTACCCTATGTCTACCCCAGCGCTTAGAACAGTGCTCGGCACATAGTAAGCGCTTAACAAATACCATAAGGGGAGAGGGCCATCCCAGCTTCTTGGGGATGGCCTGGGAACAGATCGAACCCCACAAGGCTCAGACCCCACCTCAAGACTAGCCCAGCCTCAGGTGGGTCTCTGGAGGATGAGGATGAGAATCCTGCTTCCTGGAGACATTCTCCCGCAGGAATCGGCACCCGGACAGCCATGCCCCAGGGCTAATTTATGGTCTCCTGGCCGTGTGCAGGCTCTAGGGAATTTTCTCCCCATTTTACTGCTGGGAAAACAGGCTCAGAGCTGGGGAATGACCCGGCCTAGGTCAGACAACAGGCGAGTGGCAAAACCCATAGTTGTCACTTCATTTTACTGGAGGATCTTAGACCTCAAGGAAAACTGTCACCAGACAGCCTTTTGTTTCTCACCAGTGGGCTTGTTTTACCCAAAAAAAGGACCACTTTGGAGGGAGCCAGAGATAGCTAAGCTAAAGGACGTGACTAAGGAATGGTGCAGGGCTACTTCCTGAATGTACTCACCAAACTGGGCTCTCAGAAGAGCCCCAAGTGGAGGGACGTTTAGGAAGAGAAGCCAGGAAGCAGGGTCAGGAAGCCCTCATCTCCTGACTTGGGGGACAGGGCCCCCAACCTGATGTTGGTTCCTGCCCAGGACCCTTCTGCGCAAGACCATAAGGCCTTGGCCAAGTTGTTTCCCTCCAGGTTGAGAGAAATTGTTCCCTGGGATGATGATGATGATGATGATACTGGTTTCTCCCTGTATTTTGGGGTTTGGTATGGCTCCTTCCCAATCCTTTGCGTTTGGGTCAGGATAGGACTAGTTTGGGAGATCCTCTCCTGAGGCCTGAGTATCCTGGGAAGCCTGGTTGGCTCTGAGCCCACCCTGGAGATCCAGGTCATGATTCCATGGGTTCAGGGATTCCTGGACTACCCCAATACTGTAGGACCCCACCCCCGACCTCTCAGGTGAAGTTAAGGCTCCCTAAGTACTCAAGAGCCCTTCTCCAACCCGCCCCACCTCTCATGGTCAGGTCATCCCAGCAGCCTCCCAGAAGCCACCCTGGTCTCAGGAGGATATCAGTTTATTCATTTCCCTCTTTGAGTTATTTTGTGGTCACCAGTTGTAGCTGTTCTTGTTTCCGTTGAACGTACGCAATCCGTGCCTGCCTCTTTTCCCCCTTGCGGACAGGGACCACCGTGTCTTCTGCTTTTCTGGTCTGCTCCCAAGCCCTAGAATGAATGGTGCTCTCCACACAGTAGACACTCTGGGCACCCTGATGGATGGTTGTTTGGGTGGATGGATGGATGAATCAGTCACTCTGGCCCAGTACTGACCGGAGTTGAGGGGGTCTGGCAGCTCTTGGCCATCTTTCCCCTCATCCCCTCCCCTTTGCTCCCCTGTAATCTGCTCAACCCCAGTGTCCCAATGCACACACACACACACACAACCCCACAAATATTGCCCATTCTCCTATTTCCAATTTTGAGTAGGTAACAATTCAGAAAGGTCTGCCGGGTCCTCCAAAGGCTGACCAGATGCCCGAAAGATTCCTTTCTTTGAGCTCTCTGAGGCGTAATGGTCGATAACGACAGGATGGCTGCTGGGAACTGGGCCTGGGGGCGGCTCGAGGGCCTGGAGGGAACAGAGCACAGATGCTCTCTGACTGAACCAGAAGGAGCCGGTTCAGGATGAGATTGGGCAATCCGATGCGGAGGAAGGCAGATCCGGGCCGGGGGTGGGGGGGCCACGTACCTCCCCCGAGCACCCTGGCAGGGAGTGGGGCCAGCCGTAAGGTCGCGGAGAAAGATGGAGGGCCAAACGGGCCGGTCGCTTCATCTGGTTCCCGCAGCATTCTGGGTCCTGAGACCCAAATAAGAGGACACTTGCCGATAAGGTGAAAGCAGGTTAAAGAGAATTTTCACAGACTTCACTGGGAAAGAGGAAGTCCCATGATAGAGAATACTGTTATAACAAAGGACTCCCCGCAGTGACATTTGTTGAAAGTCATGGCCAATTGCTTTTATCTGTGATGTATTTTTAGGTTCCAATAGAGTGACCCTGGAAACTCAGTTGAATGCAGGATTTTACTGCTTTTTCTAGTTTATAATGGGAGCTAGGAATAAGACTTAAGTGCAGTTGGTCTGTGTGCCCTACAGCCCCCATTCTCCCACCTGTTTTTCCAGGGTAGCAGGTCAGGACTCCAGGGGACCTCATCCCCCCTGGTTGGGGGCGAGCAAAGAGGGACTGATGGGAAGCTGCTCAGCATGGAGAGCCTAGGGGCCAGAGTGCGGGGGAGCCGGGAGCCTTCAGGCCCAGGGAATGATGAACACCAGAGATGAGCAAGTAGCAAAGGAAGGGATGTGGTTTTAGGAAAGGAGTGGTTTTCTTTGGCTCTAGCGGGTGGGTTTAACCCCCCAGGGACTGATCTGGAGACCCTTGGCGGGCACAAGCCCTCTCCCCCTCCCTCCGCCACATCCCCCCTCCTTGGGCCCCCGCCCCAAGGGAGCAGCCAGTCTGAGGAAGGCAGGAGCTGGTCACTTACCGAACTGCTGATGCCCAGTTTGATTTGATACCCAGTCTCTCTTCCTCCCTCATGCTCCTCCTCTTCCCCCTGTGCTCCCCCCCCCGCCACCCCTCCCCGCCGGATTTTGCAGGACGCCTACTCGGAAATCGCCTACCTCTTTGCCGAATTTTTCCGGGACCTGGACATCGTTCCGTCTGACATCATCGCGGGCCTGGTGCTCCTGCGGCAGCGGCAGCGGGCCAAGCGCAACGCCGTGCTGGATGAGGTGAGCGGGACCGGCCTCCCCGCGGCAGCTTTTGGGCCTCCTGGCTCTCGGCCTGCCTGCGGTCCTGGGGCTGGTGACTCCCCAAGCCTCGTGGTCGAGGTCCCCTCTGCGGCCCGTTCGCGGTC
Organism: Ornithorhynchus anatinus; assembly: GCF_004115215.2. Lineage (NCBI taxonomy): Eukaryota > Metazoa > Chordata > Mammalia > Monotremata > Ornithorhynchidae > Ornithorhynchus > Ornithorhynchus anatinus. Next base: position 17,064,436 of record NC_041730.1, on the reverse strand, counting down.
CCCCCAACTCCTCCCTCTCCAGGGTGAGCCTCTCGTCGTCCTGGGCGGGTGCATCCCCTGCCTTCTGGATGAGATGCTTTGAGTGCGATATAGCCAGAGATTGGGAAGGGATCCTGTCGGGTCGGGGGCGTTGGGTGTGTTGAGACCCCATAAGACCGATCAGATTGGACAGCTGGCGGAATCCACTCGCTTAGGGCACTGCTCTGAGGAGGTGGAGGCGGTACCAGGCAAGATGCCCAGCTGGGACACGGCAGAGGCCTGAACCAGGGTGAGGTTTGCCCCCTTAAGTGGAAGAACAGGGTTGGTATACAGGTCCCAGGGCCCTACATGCTCGGGGAGAGGATTTACTAATCCTTAGCCATCGCTGTATGGTGGGGTGAGAACACCTCTTTACATGTGTGTGTGTGTGTGTGTGTGTGTGTATGTGTGTGCATGTGTGTTTTCCAGGCCAACAATGACATCTTGGCTTTCTTATCTGGGATGCCAGTAACCAGAAACACCAAGTATCTGGATCTCAAAAACTCGGTGAGTCCAGAGACTAAACTCTATCCTTAATTGCTGTCCTCAAGCAAATGACCCCGTAGCCTACTGCCCTTTCCCAGTTTCCTCCCACTCGATGCCCCTCCTCTCCAAAATGAGAGCGACGGAATAGAGGGCAAGCGCCGTCACTGGGCCTTCACCCTGCCCTCCCCCCCAGGGGCCTGGACCCAGTTAGCGCCTTCATTTTGTTACCTGGGGCCGGAGCGGGGAGGAGAACGGGGGTCATCTCATCCCCGTTGGGAAGCAGAGTGCCAACTCTTCATTTCGGGGACAGGGACTTGAGTGGGGGGATGAGGTCTGGGAGAGGATGGAGTTCAAAGAGCAAATGGCCCAGAAAGCCACCAAAATGCCCCAGTTGGCAGTTCTCGGGTTGCAACAGAGACCTGGGAGGAGCGGGGTTGGGAGTCCAGCTCCAACAGCTGTGGGGACCACCACCCCGCCGTCCCCAGGGAGCAGACATCTGGGTGGGGACGTGTCCCCCCGCTCCCCGGATGGCCTTGTTAGAATCTGCCTGCTGCTGCCCGTCTGCAGCCTGAGATGTTCCTTTGGTCAGCCTTCTCCCCAAATTTCCCCAAGCCATCTCTCCTTGCAGATCATAGCAGCCCCGAGTCTTCAGCAACGCTCTCTCCTTTCCACCCACTGCATTCCCTCCCTTCAGACGCATGTGAGTAGTCGAAAGAGCAACATCCCGGGAATCAAGAGACCTGGGTCGAGTCTCAACTCCATCATTGACCTACTGTGTGACCTTCGACAAGTCACTTAACCTCTCTGGGCCGCAGGTTTCTTCGTCTGTTAAACAGGGATGAGGTAGATTGTGAGCCCCATGTGGGACTGGAACTTTGTCCAGACTGTGTAAACCTCAGTGCTTAACACATAGCGAGCACTTAAATAAAGGCCATTATTGCTCTCTCTCCCCCTCAGACTGTGATCCCCATGAAGGGCAGGAACTGTATCTACTGTGCTTACATCGAGTCTACCCCGGTGCTTAGTACAGTGCTTGGCACATAGTAATCACTTTAGGAAATCCCACCGTCGTTATTACTATTGTCTCTCAACCCCGCTCCACCATGGTCCGCAAACTTTGTTCAGTTAAAGATTCCCAAATCTGGATCCCGTATCTAGAAAATTGAGAAAAACGAATAGAGCACAGAGTGCTCGACACATAGTAAGTGCTTAACAAATACCGTTATCATCATTAGGTCCGGGGTTCTAATCCCAGCTCCACCACATGTCTGCTGTGTGGGCACGTCACTTAACCTCTCTGTGCCTCAGTTACCTTACCGCTAAAATGAAGATGAAGAATGTGAGCTTCCCCCCATCTGGGGCATGGACTGTATCCAGCCTGATTAGCTTGTATCTATCCCCATGCTTAGTACAGTGCCTGGCACTTCGTAAGTGCTTAACAAACACCATAAAAAATTAGTTACCCAGTTACTTCTAGGAGGCCCACATTCTTAAGGTCAGTCTGGACTTTAATTTTTATGTCTATATGTGTACACCCCACACACATTCGTATCCTCGCAGGTATATAGGTATCCATATAGCTAACATGGCATAGTGGATAGACCATGGGCCTGGGAGTCAGAAGGTCTTGGTTCTAATCCCAGCTCCCCCGCTTGCCTGTTGTGTGACCCTGGGTAAGTCACTTCTCTGTGCCTCAGTTGCCTCATCTGTTAAATGGGGTTTGAGACCGTGAGCCTGACTTTGGGACAGGGACTATGTCCAACCTGATTTGCTTATATCCACCCCAGCCCTTAATATTGTACCTGGCACATAGTAAGCGCTTAGCCAATACCACGGTTATTATTATAATCCATGCCCATTTAACCCCACCTGCTCCCCTGCATCATAGATAAACTTCACATCTAGTGGCATTACCTCAGAGTACATAGCACCAACTATCTAGTTCTGTGGTCACTCTGAACATAAGTAAATTCCTGCATGAAACCGCATAGGAACCCTAGACAGCTTAGGTGAGGAAAGAGACTGGAGTGAAATTGAGCAGCTGAGCCGGGAGAAGTGGTGCCCAGCACTTCAGAGCTCAGCCCTGTTAGAAATTGACCATTACAGTACCCAGTGCATCTCCCAAATCAAATAAGGAGAAACTAAATAGTCTGTGGTACTGTCCAGTCATTTGGTTTTGTATGTCATCTTCATTTCTGTCATATTTCTGAGCATAACCGTGACTGAATAAAAATAGAAAAAAATGAAATTATCCAGAATATCCTTGAATTCCCATTAGCCTCAATTTGGGTAATTGAGTTTTTCTCCCGTTTGGTCCCAGTCTTCCGCCGCAGCCATCCCATCATCCCTGAACAAAATGGAAAAACTCAACTTTTTTTAATGGCATTTAAGCGCTTACTATGTGCAAAGCACTGTTCTAAGCACTGGGGAGGATACAAGGTGATCAGGTTGTCCCCTGTGGGGCTCACAGTCTTAATCCCCATTTTACAGATGGCGTAACTGAGGACCAGAGAAGTGAAGTGACTTGCCCAAAGTCACATAGCTGACAAGCGGCTGAACCGGGATTAGAACCCACGACCTCTGACTCCCAAGCGGGTGCTCTTTCCACTGAGCCACGCTGCTTCTCTGAGCAACCTTTCCAAGGCCTTCCTTGCCTCTTTGCTTCTGGGTATCCTCCAACTCCCCAGCCCCGCTCATGTGACTGCCTCCCCTTACCGACGGGTCACTGAGTCGGGTCGCTGACCATCACCACCACCATCACCACGTTGGGCCTCTGACGCCTCCAAGCCGTTGTCCCATTCCCTTCCCCGCACCCCAGATCACCACCACCACTTTTGGTCCATCAACGCTGACAGCCCCTAGCCATCCCCTCTCTCAGCCGTCCTCACCCCTCGCCCCTCTCTCAAGCTCACGATCCCCAGTTCCCAGCCAATCTGCGCCAGGTCGTCGAGCCCCGGGTCGCTTCCCTTACGGAGGAACCTGGCGCAGTCGGAGACGCTGTCTGTCAAACCCGCAGCAGCTGCCAGCACTAGCACCAGCCCAGGGAGGGAACGTCTCACAAAGACAATAATTGCTTTTCCACACTTGTTCCTGAAGAGCAGACAGAGAAGACAGGGACGTTTCCGCCCCTTTGGGGCCCTGATTAAGGAGCTACCTACTTAACTTTTCAGGATGACTAATAACCTCTCTTTAACTTTTACAAGGTGACTAATTCCCTGTAAGAGTACGCTAAGCTCTCCGTTCCCCAAGGCTCTCTGGCAGGTGGGAGAAGTTTTTCAAAGGACAGAAGTCCAACTTCTTGAACTGTTTTCCGGAGACCTTCCAGAGTAACAGTGTCGATCAGTCAATCAGTCGATGGTACTTATTGAGCGTTTACTGTCCGCAGGGTGCCGTACTAAGTGTTGGGAGAGTACAACGCAACGGAGTTGGTAGACACGTTCCTCGCCCACCGCGAACTTACAGTCTAAAGAGGGAGACAGACATTGATATAAATAAATAATTTATAGATATGTACATAAGTGCAGTGGGACTGAGGATGGGGTGAATATGAAATGCCCAAAGGGAACAGATCCAAAGTGCATCTACTTTGATCTGTAATAATAATAACGTTGGTATTTGTTAAGCGCTTACTATGTGCCGAGCACTGTTCTAAGCGCTGGGGTAGATACAGGGTAATCGGGTTGTCCCACGTGAGGTTCACAGTTAATGTTCATTTTACAGATGAGGTAACTGAGGCACAGAGAAGTTAAGTAATAATGTTGGTATTTGTTAAGCGCTTACTATGTGCAGAGCACTGTTCTAAGCGCTGGGGTAGATACAGGGTAATCGGGTTGTCCCACGTGAGGTTCACAGTTAATGTTCATTTTACAGATGAGGTAACTGAGGCACAGAGAAGTTAAGTAATAACGTTGGTATTTGTTAAGCGCTTACTATGTGCAGAGCACTGTTCTAAGCGCTGGGGTAGACACAGGGGAATCAGGTTGTCCCACGTGGGGCTCACAGTCTTAATCCCCATTTTACACATGAGGTAACTGAGGCACAGAGAAGTGAAGTGACTTGCCCACAGTCACACAGCTGACAAGTGGCAGAGCCGGGAGTCGAACCCATGACCTCTGACTCCAAAGCCTGTGCTCTTTCCACTGAGCCACGCTGCTTCTCTGTGACTTGCCCACAGTGACTTGCCCGCAGTCACACGGCTGACAGGTGGCAGAGCAGCATTCGAACTCATGACCTCTGACTCCCAAGCCCGTGCTCTTTCCACTGAGCCACGCTGCTTTAAGCGCTTTCTGTGTGTATAGCCGTGTACTGCACCCCCTCCATTCTGATGGTGATAGTAATAATAGCCACGATACTTCTCAACAGGCCTACAAATGGTTGAAAACCAAGTAGTAGTAATGCAATATTTTTCCAAGGATTCCCAAGTTCTTAGGCGACCGCTTTTTGTTCTCAGCTCCCCTAGGGAGGGGTGGAGATAATTCTTCCCATTTAGACAGAGGGAAACTGAGGCTCAGAGAGGGTAAGCGACTTGCCCTCGTTGGCCTAGCAAGCCGGTGGAAGAGCTGGGGCCTCCAGTCTTCCCATCCAAACCATCCAGGATCCCTCAGAGTTAAAACTGGACACGAACAAGAGCTTCTCTCCGCCCAGCAATCCCTCTTCCAGGCGAGACGGTTTCTATTCAATCTCTCCACATTTCTCTCCTCCTCCTTGAGATGAGGAAATCGAGCCAGCACACAGAGGGCCTGTCTGTCCCCAAATCACTAACCCTGGGGATGCAGGGATGGGCCAGGCCTCAGTAGGATTAGAGGTGACCTCATTGCACTGACATAATTAGGCAAATGAATGATGATCTTTGGGAGCTCTCCGCTCTCCCTCCCCCACTCCCTTAGGCCTCACCGCTCTCCTACTTCTTCAGTTACCTGTGAGAGGCCCTTGGGGCTCCCCTGGTCTTTAGGTCTGGGGTCCCGCCTAGTGGGAGAGCTAAAAAGAGGGTGCCAAGGTACGGGGGTGCCCACGGAGAGGAAGGGGAAGCAACTCAGTCCTCCTGCCTGCCTGTCTGTCTGTCTGTCCCCTTTTAGCAAGAGATGCTGCGCTACAAAGAGGTCTGTTACTACATGCTCTTTGCCTTGGCTGCGTACGGGTGGCCCATGTACTTGATGCGGAAGCCAGCCTGTGGGGTCTGCCAACTAGCCAGGTCCTGCTCGTGAGTATCCTTGTTACTCTCCCCGCCCCCTCTCTTCCTCTTCCCTCTGATGCCCCCACCCCCTTCTATCTCCCCTCCACACCCTCCCCCGTCCCCGATCTCTCTTTGCCGCTCCCTGGCGTCGTATTTGTCTTTCTCTTTTCCCTTCCTTTGCCTGCCTTCTTTCTTGTCCCTTCCTGCCCTCCACCTCCTTTTTTTCTCCCGTCTCCACAGTTGCTTCTCCCTTTCTCTCTCCCGGTTGAATCTCTTGACCAAGATGAAAGGCAAGTTTTCGAGACCACCCCTCTCCCCCCCGTCCCCAAGTAAATACTGAAGTCTCCTGGGAGGCCACTGAAGCAGCCCCCGCTTTAAACTCCCTGTCTGTCACCAGGGAGACAGGCAGCAGCAACTCACCCCATCCGGGAAGAGTCCAGCCTCTGCTGAACTCGTCCCCTGCTGATTTCTTATAAGGAACAAAACCCAACCACCAGCCACCCACCTCCCACCGGTCACCAGGCTGAGATCTTACCCCCCTCCCTGCCTGTTCCAGATTGGGTGGGGCTCCCAGGGGCCCTTTTTGAAGTCGAGCAGGTAAAGTGGGCCAGGCCGGCTGTGGGCCGGGCCTGACAGTTCTGCAAACGAGCCCTCGTGTTCTCAATAGCTCTCCCCTACCAGGCCTGCGGAGACAAACTAGGACAGCTCCCAGTGCTCCTGGCTCTCTGGAAGGGGCCGAGGCAGTGTCTGGGCCACCCAAAATAAAAATCTCCTTCCCGCCTCCGTCACTACGGTCCCCTGGGCCCCACAGCCCCAGTTCAGCCAGTGGGGGACACTCTCTGAGTCCAGCCAGCTCCACCGGAGCCCTCATCCCAGAACCAACTGCGCTCAAAGCCCCTGGTGCCACCTCCTGTCGACTGGTCGACTCTTGTGAGTCTCTGGCAGCCTCGTGACAGTTTCCAGTTTTCTCCAGTCAGCTCGCTGACCACCAGCCCCCTCCATGCTCGCCAGCATCTAAGCTGGGGCCACTGGGCAGCCAGGTCTGAAACCCCCAGGATGGGTCTGGCCTTGCCCTCTGCTTGGTCACAGCCCATTTTGAGTTTGATCGTGGGCCCAACGTGGCTGCAGGCGGAGGGACCTGCCCCCGGTGAGAGTCCCGGGTGGTGTTGCTGGCCTCAAAGAGCCCAGCGGCAGGCCGGGCGCTGAGCTTTGTGCTCGCTGTGGGAGCATAGAGCCGGAGACCGGTGCTTGGCACCAAGTCCAAGCACGGGCTTGAGAGTCAGAGGATGTGGGTTCTAATTCCGGCACTGCCACTTGTCTGCTATGTGACCTTGGGCAAGTAACTAAACTCCTCTGTGCCTCAGTTACCTCATCTGGGAAGTGGGGATTAAGACTGTGAGCCCCACATGGGGCAACCTGATTACCTCGTATCTACCCCAGCGCTAAGAACAGTGCTTGGCATGTAGTTAGTGCTTAACAAATACCATATTTATTATTATTATTATTATTAAGTCCACACTCAATAAATATAATTGATTAGGGGCTGGATAGAGAGAGAGCAGAGGCATGAAGGGGATAGTTGGGGCTAGTACCGTCATCATGATGATAAAGTTGGTATTTGTTAAGCCATCACTGTGTGTCAAGCACTCTTCTAAGCACTGGAGTTCAAGATCATCAGGTTGGACCCAGTCCTTATCCCACATAGGGTTCGCAGTCTAAGTAGGCGGGAGAGCAGATATTGACTCCCCGTTTTCCAGATGAGGAAACTGAAGTGACTTGCCCAAAGTCACGCTGCAGGCAAATGGCAGAGCTAGGATTAGAACCCCCGTTTCCTGATTCCCCGGCCTGTGCCCTTTCCACCGGGCCATACTGCTTGACTTAGGCAGAGCAAGATTTCTCTTCGACCTCGGCTCCTGGAGGCCAGAATTCCCGCCCCGGTCCGATCTGCCGGTGTCTCACGCCAAGGCAGGAGCTCAGCTGCAAGAGTGGGTGGGGAGGGTGACATAACCGATGAGCGGGAAGGAAGCACAAGGATGATCCGCTAAAGTCTCCAGCCAGGAAAGCGGTTTCCTCCCGAGGCCCCTCAGCTTCGGGAGAAGTCGAGAGGAGGCAGAAATGGGGCTTTGACCCCAGACTGACAGTAAATGGGAAATAGGTTTCTAATTCACCCTTGGTCACAGATGCCTTGTTTCAGAGTCCCACCCTGAGAGGGGAGACTTCAAGTCCAGTTTCTCCTTTCCCTTTGGGCTCTGGCCTGAGCCAGCACCTTGCTTCCTAACTTCTGACCTCTCCAGCCACCCTTGCGGCTCCAGGCTGATCTCCAGGTATGGCTCAGAAGGGCATATACCTTTCTGGGGGAGAGTTCAGCAGTCAGCCTCCGGTCTTCGGCATAGTGGATAGAGTTTGGGCCTGGGAGTCAGAAGGTCATGGGTCCTAATCCCGGCTCCCTAATTTGTCTTCTGTGAGACCTAGGGCAAGTCACTTCTCCGGGCCTCAGTTACCTCATCTGTAAAATGGGGATTGGGACTGTGGGACAGGGACTGTGTCCAGCACGATTTGTTTGTTTTCTCCCCAGCCATCAGTATAGTGCCTGGCGCACAGTAAACACTTAACAAATACCATAATTATTATTATTCCTCGGGGCTGTACTAGATGCCCAGATTAGGTCAGCCCAAGTCAGGTGATCACAGCCTTTCCTGGAAGGGCAAGAGTCATTCCGCATGAGACATTCAGGCCAGTCCATCCAGCGATGGATCACCATGCCCATGTTGGTCTGTGCCCCTTAACAATACAACAGTTGTTGATTATTCTCCAAACACTTCCCTCATGTTTCTCACAGATCTTCCTCAATCAACCAACCAGTCATATTTAGTGAGCGCTTATTGTGTGCAGAGCACTTTACTAAGCCCTTGGGAGAATACAATATAACAGAGTTGGTAGGCATGTGCCCGCAACAGGCTTACAGTCTGGCGGGGGTCTGGTGGGGGAGACTAACATGAATACAATAAATCATTTATGGATATGTACAGAAGTGTTGTGGGGCTGAGGGAGGGGTGAATAACGGGTGCAAATTCTAGTGCAAGGGTGACGCAGAAGGGAGCGGGAGAAGAGCAAATGAGGATTTAGGCAGGGAAGTCCTCTTACAGGAGATGTGCTTTCATTACGGCTTTGAAGGTGGGCAGAGTGATCATTTGTCAAATACGAAGAGGGAGAGTGTTCCAGGGCAGAGGCAGGATGTGGGTAAAAGGTCAGCAACAAGATAGACGAGATCAAAGTTCAGTGAGTAGGTTGGAATTAGAGGAGCAAAGTGTGCAGGCTGGGTTGTTGTAGGAAAACAGAGAGGTAAGGTAGGAGGGGGACGATAAGCAGTGTCTGATGTGGAGGTGAATGGACAGCCACTGGAGGTTCTTGAGGATGGGGAAATACGTACTGAACGTTTTTGTAGAAAAATGATCCGTGCAGCAGAGTGAAATATGGATCGGAGTGGGGAGGTCAGCAAGGAGGCTGATGCGCTAATCAAAGCGGGATAGGATAAGGGCTTGGATTAATATTGTAGCCGTTAGATGGAGAGGAAACGGTAGATTTTAGCACTGTTGTGAAAAAAGTTGAAGCGACAGGATTTGGTGACAGATTGAATATGTGGATTGAAAGAGAGATGAGTTGAGGACAACGCCAAGGTTATTTTTTTCTGGGAGGGAGAAGACCAGGACAGTTCTCCCCCGTTTTCTAGGTAGAGGGACTTGAAATTTGGAGAGAAGCAGCAACAGACCGAAATTCTCTTGGCAATTCACTGCTGGTGGCAAGGAAGAGAATCCAGAAACAGGTATTTCTGGATCCCATTCCGTGCCCTTATCTCTAACTGCCTGGCCTTCCCAGGGGTGTCTGGGTGTTGCATGTCCACGAAGTTGACATCAGCCCAATCATCCTCTGCATTTCCTTGCACTTTACAACTGGCTCTTGCCTAGCATGGACCTCTCCTTGCAGGTTCTGTTGCCAGGGGGCCTGTCCAGACTTCACTCTGGGAGCTCATCTAATCTCACCCCATGGGGAGCAGAGGCTCACCCCAGTTTTTTTTTCATGATACTTTTAAGCACTTACTATGTCAACCCCTCAACCCCTCTAGGCCCTGTTCTAATAGTGTTGGGGTAGTTACAGGGTAATCAGGTTGGACACAGTCCATGTCCTACATAGGGCTCACAGTCTTAATCCCCATTTTACATTTTACAGATGAGGTAACTGAAACCTAGAGAAGTTAACTGACTTGCCTAAGGTCCCAGAGCAGACAAGTGGCGGGGCGAATATTAGAACCCAGGTCCATCAGACGTGCAGGCCCATGCTCTATCCATTAGGACAAGCTGCTTCTCGACCCCAGTTGTTTCCGCCCCGGGTTCTTAGACGGTTTGTTTACTGGCTGGAAATCAGGCTTTGGTTGTAAGGTCTCATTCATTCATTCATTCAGTAGTATTTATTGAGCGCTTACTCTGTGGAGAGCACTGTACTAAACGCTTGGAATGTACAATTCGGCAACAGATAGAGACAGTCCCTGCCCATTGACGGACTTACAGTCTAATCGGGGGAGACGGACGGACGAAAACAAGACTACTTAATCACAATAAATAGAATCAAGGGGATGTACATCTCATTCACAAAATAAATAGGGTAATAAAAATATATACAAATGAGCACAGTGCTGAGCGGAGGGGAAGGGACGGGGAGGAGCAGAGGGAAAGGGGGCTTAGCTGAGGGGAGGTGAAGGGGGGGCAGAGAGGGAGCAGAGGGAAAAGGGGAAGCTCAGTCTGGGAAGGCCTCTTGGAGGAGGTGAGCTCGAGCACAGCCCTGAATGATGATAAGTCACTCGGGTGGTCACAAGAAATTCCAGCTTCTTAAAGACCTGGCAATAATAACAAGGCGTTAAAAGGCCAAAAGGATCACCCGGCCCTGTCTTCCCCTTGTAAATTCAGTTAGTGGCCAGCTCCCCCTGGAGGTCTTTATTTAAGCTTTCTCTTGGGATGGATTTCTACCTCTCCGGAACCCAGCTAATCTTAATAATAATAATAATACTTGTGGTATTTGTTAATAGTTATGGTATTCGTTAAGCGCTTACTACATGCCAAGCACAGTACTAAGCGCGGGGATAGATGTAGGTTCATCAGGTTGGACACAATCCCTATCGTACATGGGGATCACAGTCTGACCGGGAGGGAGTAGGAGTCAATCCTCCCCATTTTACAGACGAGGTAACTGAGGCACCAAGAAATTAAGGGACATGCCCAAAGTCACATGGCAGTAACGTGGCAGAGCCGGGATTAGAACCCAGGTCCTCTGGCTCCCAGTCCCACTAGACCAATGCTGCTTCTCATTTGTTCTTCCCTCCTCTATCCCCCTGCTGCTCCTTTCCTGCCGTCCCTCCGCTGAGGAGCTGAGCGGCCCCTCTGGCTCTCCACAGGTGCTGCCTGTGTCCCACCCGGCCCCGCTACGGTCCAGGCGTCACCATCGAGGAAGACAACTGCTGTGGTTGCAACGCCATCGCCATCCGCCGCCACTTCTTGGACGAGAACCTGACCTCCGTGGACATTGTCTACACCTCCTGCCATGACGCGGTAAGGGTGCAGGCCCCAGGTGTTGGCCAGTCTGGCCAGTTGACCAAGAGAGTGTCTCTGGCCTGTGGCTGGAGGGGACTGATTCCCCCTCTCTCCCCACAGCCTCAACCCAACCCTGCCGGGCAGCCGAGGGGGAAGATGAGGTCTGGCGGGGCTCGTAGGCTGTTACCCATCCCTGTCCTTCATGCGCGGTAGTTCCGTCGACAGGAGCGGGAGGACTCACGGAGTTGCTTTGGAGTAGTAATAACCGTGGTATTTGTTAAGCATTTACTGTGTGCCAGGCACTGTAGTAAGTGCTGGGAAATATACAGGCTAATCGGGTGGGACGCAGTCCCCGTCCCACACGGGGCTCGCGGTCTTAATCCCCATTTTACAGATGAGGAAACTGAGACCCAGAGAAGTGAGTCGACTTGTCCTAGGTCGCACGACAGATAGGTGGAGGACCAGGATTGGAACCCAGGTCCTCCTGACTCTCAGGCCCGTGCGCTACCCATTAGGGCACGCTGCCTCTGGCACTAGGGAGAGGAGGACCTGGCAGCTCCAGTCAGGGAATCCCTGGCGCTCTGCCCCCTCCTTTAAGCATCTCCATCCCTGTCCTTGTTGAGCATTTGCTCGGATGCTGTCTTTCTCGAAGTCCAGGGCCGGCGGAGTCCCTGCTTCTCTGCTGGGGAAACTGAGGGGATCTGGGCTGGTGTGAGCAGGGACAGAGCCAGGGCTCATGGGATGGGATTAGAGGAGCCCCAGAGCCTCCCGTGGCCACATGGTTCTGCCGGCCTGCTTGCGGTCATAACGTCTCACCAAAGGAACAGGTCCAAGCCCTCAGGGCTGGACGTGCCGACCCATGTGGCCCTCTCCTCAGGTCTACGAAACTCCCTTCTACGTGGCAGTGGACCATGATAAGAAGAAGGTGGTCATCAGCATCCGAGGAACGCTGTCCCCCAAGGTACCCTGTTCCCCCCTCTTTTTTTTTCCTTAGTGGTATCTGTTAAACACTTACTAAGTGCCAGGCACTGTAGTAAGCACTGAGTAGATAAAAGCTAATCAGGTTGGACACAGTCCCTGTCCCACATGGGACTCACAGTATTAATCCCTGTTTTAATAATAATAATGGAATTTAATAAGCATTTACCATCTGCCAGACTCTGTTCTAAGCGCTGGGGCGGATCCAAATAAATCGGGTCGGACACAGTCCCTGTGCCTCGTGGGGCTCACAGTCTCAATCCCATTTTACAGATGAGGTAACTGAGACCCAGAGAAGCAAAGTGACTTGCCCAAGGTCACACAGCAGACAAGTGGCGAAGCCGGGATTAGAACACAGGTCCTCTGACTCCCAAGCCCGTGCTGTCTCCACTAGGCCACGCTGCTTCCTCCGCACCACCTCTTGTTTCATTTTGTTTTTGTGGCATTTGTTAATTGCCTACTACGTGCCAGGCACTGTACTAATCGCTGGGGTAGGGACAAGTTAATTAGGTTGGGCACAGTCCCTGTCTCACGTGGGGCTCCTGCTTCCCTGGGGCCCCCCACCCCCGATATCTAACAGCTCAATGCCATTTGGCTCCCTGGAGTTCCAAATCAACTGTGGGGATTCCCGCCCAACAGCCGCAGCAGCGGTGCCCATAGACCCTCGGGTGTAGGGAGGCCGCCTCCCTCCGGCCTCTTTTCCCAGGAGATTCTGGTTGCTAACCCAGAGGCCGGTATCCATCAGCGGTATTTACTCAGCACTTACTATGTGCAGAGCACTGTACTAATCGCTAGGGAGAGTACGATACAACAGAATTAGCAAACTCGTTCCCTGCCCGTAACAAGCTTACAGTCTAGAGGGGAAGATGTCCAATTCCAACCGTCTAGGAGCCAGCGGGCCATCCTGTGCCCACGGGCGTTCAGTACATCATCCTCAGGGGTGCGGAGAAGGGGCCGAACCATGTAAATGACCCTGGGGCTTCTGCACGGAACCGGCTCAGACCCCTAGGAGCCTTTCTGAGGTACTGGGCGGGACCGGTCTTTTCTCAAGCGGACGGGGATTGGGTGGAACCGGTCCAACTCTGAGCTGCAGGGAGCTGAGCAGCAGCTGAATGGCTTTTGGCTTAACTCCCCCTCCCCGCCTCCACCGAACACTGACACCCCCTTACCCATCCAGCCTCGTTGGTTTATCCCACCCTGACCCCCGTGTCTCCCTTGACTCCTCCCCCATCCAGACTGGCTCATTTCCCCTCCTTGGTCCCTTCACCCTGCCCTCCTGTTCACCTCACCACCCCCAGCTTCCCAGCACCTGGCTCCCCACCCCGACCCGACTCTCTGGCCCCGACTCTCGCCCTCTCTGATGCGTCTGGAATCTCTCCCTCTCAGGATGCTCTCACGGACCTGACTGGGGATGCAGAGCGCCTCCCGGTGGAGGGTCACCATGGAACTTGGCTGGGGCACAAGGTATTGCTCAATGAGGGACTCTCCCACCCTCATCGGCCAGCCCCCTCTGCCTCCCCCTCTGCTCTCCCTGGCCTAGTGGAGCCGGGCCCAGAGGTGATTGGGCACAGCACCCAGTGTCTCCACAAAGGGAGCGGCGTTGCCCTCTTCCACTGTCTGGAAGTGGCCAGTGCAGGTGCTTCTGATGAGGATGATGATAACAGAAGTAGTAATTTCGGCGAAACGTGATTACATAATCAGATGGGACACCGCCTTCTCCCAATAGTAATAATAATATTGATGGTATTTGTTAAGGGCTTACTGTGTGCCAAGCGCTGTACTAAGCCCTGGAGTGAATACAAGGTCATCTGGTTGGTCCCAATCCCTTTCCCAGACCAAGAGGGTTGGAGACCAGATATTTTATCCCCAATTTACAGATGAAGAACCCGAGGCCCAGAGACGTTAAGTGATTTGACCAAGGTCCCACAGCAGGCAAGAGGCAGAGCCGGGATGAGAACGCAGGTCCCAGGCCCTTTCCGCTAGGCCCCCAGTGAGGGGGGTCTTACAAAGACAGCCATGCTCACATTTCTCAGGGATCTTAGAAAAATGAGGATGCCATAGTTTTCCATCCATAATATCCACCCTCAGCCAGCGGGTCTGGGCAAGGACCACCCAAGCCTTCATCTCTTCCCTCTGGCACTTTGTTTTTGTGTTCCCATCCCCATCTGTGGTGCCGACCCGCCATTCCTGGTGGAGTTAGAGTAGCTCAATGGGGGGCTCCGGGGCAGGGAGGTGGGCAGGAGGAGAGCACCTTGCTGACTCTCTGACCTTTCTCCCCCCTGCCTGGCCTCATTCAGGGGATGGTCCTCTCTGCTGAATACATTAAGAAGAAGCTGGAGCAAGAGATGGTCCTCTCTCAGGCGTTTGGGCGGGACCTGGTGAGTCCTGTCCCTGTCGCTGCTGCCTCAGGGGCTGCTCGAGGATCTGAGGTCTCTCCCTCTGTCCCCCGAACGTCCCTCCCACTGTCCGTCCATCGTTGCCATCCCGTTTCCTCCATGGGCTGGGGCCCCACTGGCCCCTCCAGAATCTGTCCCTCTGGCTACTGTCCCTGGAGGGGAAGGGTCTCATCCCAAGGCCTGGACCCTACCCCTTTCCTGTCCCCGGCGTGGCCCAGAGCAGAGGAACCTAGAAGCTTAGAGATTGAATTCCTGGCCCCACTGAGCCAAGAGCCTGGGGTCCCCTGGAGCACTGAGTTCCTTTCCAGCTGTGGGGTAGGGGAGAAGGAACCCGCTTGGCCGGAGAGGGTTGGCCCGGGGCCACCGCCGGCCTTTTGACAGGCTTCTGTCTCCGTCTTCCAGGGCCGAGGAACCAAGCACTATGGCCTGATCGTGGTGGGCCACTCCCTGGGGGCGGGCACCGCCGCCATCCTCTCTTTCCTGCTGCGCCCTCAGTATCCGACGCTCAAGTGTTTTGCCTATTCTCCTCCCGGCGGGTTGCTCAGGTAAACGAAAGGCTGACGTGTCCTCAGAGAGGCCAGATGGAACAGGGGTCCTTGAGGGTCTGAGGGTGCCGAAGCCTGAAGTCCTGGTTGGGGCTGGAGGCTTCCAGGTGAGGCTCGTGTCCCTAAGAATCCCCACCACTGGGATTGTCAGGATCTTAAACTGGGCCCAATCTCAGATCTAGGCACAGCACTGGGGGTGGAGGGGAGCATTAGAAAATTGCCCCCCTCCCCAGCTTGCTTGGGGAGGAATGGGGTATTGGACTCTCCCTGTGAGTAGTTCTGGGTGAGGAAGCCTGACCTCTTTTGGGTGAAGGTGTGAGGGGAGAGGCAGCTTAGTAAACGCGTAGGGACCCAGAAGCCTTGCACCGAGGAGCCCCAGCCCCCAACCCCCCTACTCTCTATCCCACCCCCTGAGAACCCCTTCCTCCATGACCCGGTGTTCCCTTCCAGTGATGACGCTATGGAGTACTCCAAGGAGTTTGTGACAGCTGTCGTCCTGGGCAAAGACCTCGTCCCCAGGCAAGTCATCCACCCTTGCCCCTTTCTGGCTCCCCCACCCCCCGGCCTCTCCGATTTCCCTCGGAGACCCCGGGTCACCTCCCATCTCCAGCGGTCTTCACTCCCCCATCCTCATGTGCTCCTCCTGTCCCTCTCTCCCTAGTTACCAGTCTCGCTGTGGTGTGTGCTGTGTGTCTCTCACCCGTCTGTCGGCATGTCCCTCCCCTCTCTCTCAGTTGCCTGTGTGAGCGGACCAGGTGAATATCCCTCCCTGCTCCTCCCATACCTCCTCGCTCCTCCCCACCGTCTCTCCACCTGGCCGGGCCTCTCCCTGGAGATGTAGGCCGGTCGTCAGAGTGCTGATTCCTACGTGAGCCCCCAGTTAGCCAACCCGGCCCCACCTTCCCCGGCCAATCCCACTGGAGCCGAGGATCCCCCGGGGCTAAGGCTGGTTTGGGCGTGAGCCGGGCTGGACGTGGCTTGGGGCTCATTCCCCAGGCTGTTCCTCAGAGGCAGGTCTCCTCTGGACCGCTGGGAGCTGGTGTCCCGGCAGCCTCGGGGGTAGTGTCGGACTTGCCAAGGTGGAGACGCGTTTTCCCCCTTCCCCCCACCCCCGCCCGCCCCCAAAGTGAGGTTTAGGCTCATTTGGGAACTGGTGCGGCACAGCCGCTAGCTGGCAGGGTCTCAGCCCTAAGCAGGGTACCCTCTGTAGGGGTGGCACCAGCCCGGGCTTGTCTGGGCAGAGCTGTGTGCCACACCTGCCTCACAGGATCTGGACCGGCCTGACCGGGCCGACTCTCCTCTCCGGCACTTCACTCCTCATCATCATATCTCCCCATTCCATCCGTCCCCATGTCCTCCCCCATTGCCCCATTGTCAGTCCCACACCCTGGTCTCCCCCTTCCCTGTGGATCCTCAGCTCTGACACCTCCTGGCCGGCAGGCCTCTGTCCCCTCTACCGCCCTGCATCCCCTGCTCTCTGCCCCCCCTCCCCCGGGCTTCCCGGGCTCCTTGGGCTTCCCGGGCAGTGGCTGAGGGGTGGCTTCCCCCTCTTCCTGCAGGATTGGCCTCTCGCAGCTGGAGGGTTTCCGGCGACAGCTCCTCGACGTCCTCCAGCGGAGCACCAAGCCCAAGGTGAGGGGCGACCCCCTGCCTCTGCTCTTGGCCCTGCCCGCGGCCGGCCTGGTGGGGAGGGGACTCAGGGAAGGCATGGCCAAAAGGTTCAGAGAAATACGGCGCGGGGTCGGATGGTGTCAAGGGGCCATGCTCAATAACTTTCCTGGGGTTGGGGGACAGACTGGGCCTGGAGCTCCACTAAGTTTACCACACTGTAGCTGATAATAATAGGAATGATAACCATAACAACTCTGGTATTTGTTTAACCACTTCCTATTTTCCTAACCCCGTGATAAGTGGTGGGAGAGATACGAGCAGATCAGACTAATGCCAGTTCCACGTGGGGCTCCCAATAGGAGAATGGGCATTTAATCTCCATTTTCCACATGAGGAAACTGAGGCACAGAGAAATTAAGTGACTTGCCCAACTTCACCCAGCAGACACGTGACAGAGCCAGGATTAGAACCCAGTCTCCTGACTCCCAGGCCTGTGCTCTTTCCCCTCAGATTCTTGAACACCTGAGAAAGGAAATTCTTGCTAACGAATTTGGAGTTTTCCCCCAGTCGCATTTCCCATGGAAAGCAGGTGTCTTTTAACCAAAACGAAGCGGGGAGCAGTGTATCGATGTGATCATTGGTGGCCTGGGGGCTCAGTGCCCTCCCAAGGCCTTGGGGTTCCAGCTCCCTGTTCAAGGCACAAGAGCATGCTCACTTGGGAACGGGGTCTTTGGAAGCTGCTCTGGCTCTTTCATTCAGTCGCATTTATTGAGCGCTTACTGTGTGCAGAGCACTTTACTAAAGGCTTGGGAGAATACAATGCAACAATGGACACTTTCCCTGCCTACAACGAGCTTACGGTCTAGAGGGACCAAGCGTGGGGACAAAGCACTGAGGTTTCATGGGAGAAGTGTTTTAGGGCCGGGTCCTTGGCAGGCATTGCAACATCTCAGCTGAAGGGATTCACTGCAAGTCAGCCATTAGCCTGGAGGCTAGTCCGGGAACTAGTCTCAGAACTAGCCCAGGGATCGATCGATCGGGGCGTGTGTCAGGAGCTATGAGATTCCTCCCGAGCCCAGCTGGTGACGTCTGCATTTTACCCTTTCTACCATTCAGAGCTGCCCCACCAGTGGCATCCGAACCCACTGCCCAGCTGCCCACCTCCCCTGGTGCTGCCCACCTCCCCTGGTGCTGCCCCTACCTCAGCAATCCCTCACTCCCCTCACGCTCAGAGTCCTGCGCCTCATTCGGCCATTCCACTGCCAGAGCTCCAGTGATGCCCCCTGCAGCCCCTGGCCAGATTCTCCAACCCTTGCCACTGGCCCCGGCCAGGCTACCCGCGACCCCACCTCTGAGCTCTCTGACCACGGGCTATCTCCTCTCCCAGTGGAGGATCATCGTGGGGGCCACCAAGTGCATCCCCAAGTCAGAGCTCCCCGAGGAGGCAGAGGTGACCACCATGGCGAGCAACCGGCTCTGGACCCACCCCAGTGACTTGACCATCGCCCTGTCGGCCAGCACCCCCCTCTACCCACCTGGCCGCATCATCCACGTGGTGCACAATCACCCCGCCGAGCAGTGCTGGTAGGTTCCCCTGGCTAAGCCAGGCCCCTGGGCACAACCACCCTGCCAAACGGTGCTGGTTGGTACTCCCAGCCAGGCCAGGCCGCTGGGGACGGCCACTCCATTGAGCAGTGCTGGTAGGTGCCCCTAGAGCCTCTGACGTGGACCCCGCCAACCTCTTTGGTCAGCCCCCTTTGCTGAGGGACCACATCCTCAAAATGCCTCGCCTAAAGCTAGAAATAGGCTACCGGTCAGTATCTGGCCACCATTTTTCTCCTGTAGAGGACAGAGGGGCCCATCTAGGGCCCCCATGGGGATCTGCATCTGGAGAGGAACCTTGTCACGCTTGGGTGGGCCTGAAATGAGGCAGATCCCCGAGCCTGCCGAGCCACGGCTCGGACCCATAATAATACCAGATGTTTTTTGTTAAGCACTTGTTATTTTGCCGGGCACTGTACTAGGCGCTGAAGGAAAGGGTAGCCGAGGTTTGAGGGTCCGCTGCCCGCAGTCCCCGAGCCCCCGGGGAAGCCTCAAGCCCGGCCTCTTCTGGTTGGTGCTTCACCACTGCCAGGATCCCAGCAGGGAGCCAGTGCGCCCGGAGTCTGTCTGCTCGATCGCTGAGGACCCCAGAACGGTCCCACCTCCTCCAGGAGCCCGGGCCTCTATCTTCTGCCACTAGGTGCCCAGGATCTAAGGTTGCGGGGGTTTTTTTATGGTATTTGTTAAGCACTTAGTGTGTGCCAGTACAGTGGAACTAACCACTGGGGTAGATGCAAACTAATCAACTTGGACACGGTCCAGTAGTGGCAATCGGGTGGCGCTCACCCCGGCCCCAGGGCGACCTCAGCCTGGACCAGAGCAGTGGTTGAAGGTTTGGGGGCTGGCGGCCAGGGGGTTGGGAGGCATTGACAGTGCCAGGTCCTTGCCAAGCATCACCGACCCCTTCGGCCCAAGCCAAGGCTGGCGCTGAGGAACAGAGCCACTCTGGGCTGGGGAGACTTCTTAGACACCATCCCGGAGGATGTACTGGGCCTCCCCATGCTCATCCCTCAGGGGCTGAGGGCAGATAATACTTTGGCCTGGGGCTCTGGCTATCCCTCTAGAAGCCTCGTGGGGCATGTTTGGCTCCACCGCTGTTTAGATCTGCCCCTTTGCAGGGGCAAAGAGCAGCATCCGAGGAAGCGGGGAAGTGCCAAATGCAGCTGGGATTTTCCCAGGATGTCACTGTCCTCTCGGGCCTCCCTCTGGCTTACCCTTTGCGCCCCTTTCCCGTCCCTGTGCAGTTGCTGTGAGCAGGAGGAGCCCACGTATTTTGCCATTTGGGGTGACAACAAGGCCTTCAACGAAGTGATCATCTCCCCAGCCATGCTGCACGAGCACCTCCCGTACGTGGTCATGGAGGGGCTCAACAAGGTAAGGCTGGACAGGCTGCCGACCGGGGCTCGGGAGGCCCTGCAGGCAGCTCCTTGGGCCCTCCCCGAGGGTCTGGGCGGGGCTGGGGTTGGCAGCATTGCCCAGATCACACTACCTCCATCCCCAGAGAAGCATCAACCACGGTCTACCCATTTTGGAAGGCCCCTCGGGGGCAGGGGGCAGGAAGCTGCTGCCCAGGCCCAGCCACTGCCCGCACCACTCTCCTCTACCGCAGCTTCCGATCCGGGTCCCGGGCCTAGATCCCGCCACTGCCTCCGTCTGGGAGGACAGAGAGGGAGTGGGTGGCCCGGGGTAGCCCGGAGTCCGCGTCAGAGTCTGGATTACCAGACCCAGAAGCTTGGGTTCAGCCAAGCTGAGCCTGACCCTCCTGTAGGTCCAGGATCTCCCCTGGACTACAGGCAAAACGGTCCGCTGCAGGTGGTCCTGGGCAGAGCTCCGGCAGCAGGGACGACAGCAGGGTTGCCCAGGACAGAGGGTCGTGGGATGGACGTGGGACGGCAGCCTGCCGGGCCGACCGATCTAGACGGGCTGTGCCTCCAGTGGGAGAGCTTGGGCGAGGGGGGATTGGACCTGGGGAGGGGCTTCCCGACTCGGGAGTGGTGAGGGACGTGGGGCGGTGGTCTACTGTCTCGAAGTTCTGGACAGGACAGACTAAGGACAGGTTCTGGATGGTACAGGGAAGTTAATCAGGGTGGCAGAGGGATGGTCCCTCCTGAGATGCCCTCTGGTCCCCCAGCCCTGCGCAGAGGGACCTTACTGTCCAGTGGGCACGGGATCCGGGGCTTACCCCCGGCCCCCCAGCCCCCCGGCCTGGGCCCCTGGCACTGCCTCCCTCAGGCTCTGTTACTTTCCAGGTCTTGGAGAACTACAACAAGGGGAAGACGGCCCTGCTGTCCGCAGCCAAAGTGATGGTCAGCCCCACCGAGGTGGACCTGACCCCAGAGCTCATCTTCCAGCAGCAGCCGCTGCCCACCGGCCCCCCGGTGCCCACCAGCCTCACCTTGGAGCTGCCCACGGCCGACGGGAGGAACAGCAGTGTCAAGTACGGGTCCGGGTCCCTCCCCACGTAGCATGAACCCCATAGGGGTGGTGGGGCGGCGGGAGTGGGAGGGGTCTCTCCTGGGCCACCTCTTCCATCCACCTTGGTCTCTGTCGGCTCGAGTCCTTTTTATCGGGGGCAGCGCCCTAGGGGCTAGAGCTGAGGCTCCGGCAAGGTTGAAGATCGAAGCTGGCACTGTCAGTCAATCGGTGGTATTTATCGTAAGTTTATTGGGTGCAGAGCCCTGGACTAAGCACTTGGAAGAGTACAGTACAACAGAGTTGGTAGATGCGCGCTCTCCCCACAAGCAGCCTGAGCCCTGCATCCCCCACCTCACCTCCCTTTCCCCTCCTCCTCCGACCTCTCTGCCTGCCCCCGCTGCTGGCCCGAGGGACTGGAGCGGCCTTGGGGAGCCTTGATCTAAGTGGCTGTGCAACTCCTGCTTCTCCCCGCAACCCATCTCCACTAATGATTGCGGGGTCCTGTCTCCTTCCTGCTTCTGCCCCGACACCGCTCCACCGTGCCACACCTCTGCAGTCCCTCCCCAAGTGGCAGGGCAACCCTGGAGCGGGTAGAAATGGCAGTTTGGACGAGATCTGTCCTCGGGCCTGCCAAGACTCCCCACGGCTCCGTCCCCAGCCGGGCCCTCCTCTCCTCTCTCCCCATCCTCTGTGGCCAGAGGCAGTGACACCAATCAATCCGTGCTATTTGTTGAGCCCCTAAGGTGTGCAGAGCTCCCCTTAAGGACAGTACCACGGAGTTAGCAGACATGTTCCGGAGCTTACGGTCTAGAGGGGAAGCCCACCCGAGATCATGATAGGGACTTAGGGGCTCCAGCCGGTCTGTGAGAGCCACGCGCTTCCCGTTCCCTTGGGGGGGAGCGTTCTTCTTCACGACTGGCCGGCCGGCGGAGCCGGGGGAGGCTTGTGGACGGGGCGGCGATGGGACCGCCACCCCGCGCCGGGGCTCTGTAAAGAGCAGCCACACCCGGGGTCGGGGGGACCGCCCTGCCTCGATGCCCCCACCGGCGCTTCATCCCTCTCCCTCGCCCCCCGCCTCCACAGGAGCAAGTCACAGTCGGAGATCAGCCTGGAAGGCTTCTACGAGGCCAAGCCCCTGTCCCCGGGCCCCAAGGACCCCGTGGAGCTGCTCCTGCTAACCACGCAGGAGCGCCTGGCGGCCGAGCTGCAGGACCGGCGGGCCCCGCTGGCCACCATGGAGAGCCTGTCGGACAACGAGTCCCTGTACAGCCTGGACTCCCGGCGCTCTTCGGGCTTCCGCAGCATCCGCGGCTCGCCCAGCCTGCACGCCGTCCTGGAGAGGGACGAGGGCCCCTGCTTCTACATCGACCCCGCCATCCCCGAGGAGAACCCCTCGCTCAGCTCGCGCACGGAGCTGCTGGCCTCGGACAGCCTGTCGAAGCACTCCCAGGACAGCCAGCCCCCGGAGGCGGGCCCGGGCGGCGGCCCCGAGGAGCGGGGCTCGCCCCCCGGCCCGGCCCTGCACAACGGTCGGCTCGGGGACTCGCCCAGCCCCCAGGTGCTGGAGTTCGCCGAGTTCATCGACAGCCTCTTCAACCTGGACAGCGAGAGCAGCTCCTTCCAGGACCTGTACTGCATGATGGTGGCCGACAGCCCCGCCCCCCGCGGCCTGGCCGACCTGCCCAAGTCCGTGAGTGAGCAGGAGATCCTGCTCCGGGCCCAGTTCGAGCCCAACCTGGTGCCCAAGCCCCCCCGGCTCTTCGCCGGCTCCACCGACCCCTCGTCCGGCATCTCCGTGTCGCCCTCCTTCCCGCTCAGCTCGTCCGGGGAGCTCACGGACCTAACCCCCACCGGCCTGAGCAGCCAGGAGTGCCTGGCCACGGACAAGATCCGGACTTCCACTCCGGTCGGCCCCCCGGCCGGCCCCTCCAAGCAGGAAGACCTGATGATCTCGGCCCTCTAATGGCGGGGGGAGGGGAGGCTCCCGGGCCCCTCCCCCGCGGCCGCCTCGAGGGAGACGGGCCGGGTTACCCCGGCCCACCCGGGAGGGGACGTGAACCAGAGGGGCACCCCGAGGGAGGGAGCCCGTGGGCCCCCAGGGCCCCGGGGAAGGGCGGGGAAAGCGGAGGTGGAGCGGCCACTGCCAGCCACCGGTCCCCACGGACGTAGGGCTCGTCAGCCTGCTTGTCCCAGGGCGGGGGAAGGACCCAGGCCCCCCCCCACAGGGACTGTGCGAAGGAGAGCCCGGCCGCCTGGCTGAGCTCCTGGTCCGGGAGGAGGCCGGCTCGCCCGGCTGAGAGCGCGGTACGGGTGAGGGGGGACGGGGTCCTCTCGCACCAGCCCAGCCCGAGACCCCTCCTGTCACTGACCGCTTGCCGGCGTGGGTCCCCCGTTGGAAAGCCATCCAGGATGTGACCCCCAAGAATACGGCTGCCCCTCCCCTATAGGGGCAGTGAACTACCCGCCCACCCCACCTGTTCTCCCCTCCCCCACAGACCCCAGGATCTCTGGATCAGTGGGGGCCATGCCCCTCCTGCCCCGTAGAAGCAGCCTCCGCACAGGTGGGTCCCCAGAACGCTGGGTCAGGCGGGCGTCGGACCTGCCGGCCCACGCCCGGGCGCCACCCCGCTCTCCGCCCCGCGCGGTTCAGGGAAACGGCCGGCCTTCACCGCAAGCCCGCGGCGGCCACACGCGTTTACATCGGGCTCTGCCCGGGACGTCTCGGCCGTGGGAGGTTTGGGCCCTCGCACCTCCGGCCCACCCGGCTGCCACCACCTCCCCTTGGCTGGGGCGGCCTCAGTCTCTGAGTGGGCGGCCTTCCTCTGACCCCTGCTACCGAGCCCCGGCTGGCCGGGCTCCCCTCGGGCTCTTTGCCCCAAGGGGGCTGAGACCTCCAGGTCCACCCTGCCTCTACCCTGGCCCACCCTACCTCCCCTCTGGCCCTTGGGTCCGAGCTTCATCTCTCCTTTCCCCGTTTCTCACCTCCCTTAAGCTCTGTGCTTACATCGCCCTTCCCTGCCATCCTACCCCCTCTGGAGTATCCGGGGTGGACCATCCCCTGAGCATCCTCCCAAACCGGCCCAGGACTCGGATGACCCTTCTTCATTTCCCCCTTGAGGGGCAGATGCGGCTGGAGGGGGAGCCGTGTGGTAGCTCCCCACCCCCGTTGCCCATCTCAGGCGGGCCCCAGCTGCTCATCAGGAGCCCCAGAGGAGACCGCTGGCCGGTCAGCCCTTGAAAGGCAAGGAGCTCTGGCTACCGGTTGGGGCTGGCGGGAGCCCAGCTCCCTGGGGCCGCAAGGGCTGCCGGCCAATGGGCCCCCAGTTCTATCTTCCCCGGGATTGGCCGCAGGCCATCCTCTCTGCACAACTTTTGCCTTCCCCCGACCGACCCCCACCCCCAGCTCGAGCACCCTGGGTCGGCTCGACCCAGAAGCACTGCTTTCGTACACCCCAGACAGCCTGCCCGTCCCCAGCTACTGGGCCTCCGCTGTCCGCCGGGTCCGCACACCCATCTCCCTCTCCCCTGCCGTCGGGGCCTGGCCACGATGAAGTCCTGGAGCCCCCTGCCAGCCAGAGGGAGATTCCACCCTTGCCTGCCCCTAGCACGTCTCCGCCCGTTCCAGAAATACAGCTGCTTCTTGGGGTAAAATAATGAGCACCCCAGCAAAGAGGGAGGGGGAGAAGGCAGGTTCTTCAGAGACAGGGGTTCAGCTCAGGGTTCTGGACAGAGATAGGCACCCTGCCTGCACCACTCTTCTCTTGGCCTCACCCCGGAGCCCTTCCCGCCGGCCTCTCCCCTGATCCAGCTTGATGTCCATCCAGGCCCCGGTCCATCGTAGAGAATCTGCCCCCACCTCTATCCCTTCCCTGGCGCTAAACGCCTTCGACTTGGGAATCTGAAACCAAATCCTTCACTCCCTCCTCCCGGCTGGCCCCCGGTCTTGCCACAGGCTGCCTGAACTGACTGGAGCGGGAGGAAGGACACTCAGCTACTTTGCACACTAAACCCCCTGGTCTCCTCCCGCTGGTCCTTTACGGGTCTTCTTTTCCCTCCGGAGGGTAGCCCAGCCTGTCGCCCCTAGCAGATCCATACCCATGTCGGCTCTCCTTGGGACCCGGGAGCTTTGCCAGTCGCCCCATCCCCCGCCCCGTGGCTCACCACGGCCTCGGGGCCAGCGGTGACCTTGGCGATGAGGCTGGGAGAGCTGCTGTTCCCAGCTGCTACTCTCTCCCTGGCTCCTGCTGGGTCAGATCTGCTCCTGCTCTTGCTCTGCTTTTCCTCCTCCTCCTCCTGCTCTGCTCTCCACCCGCTTTTCCTCCGAAGATCTGCCGGTTGGAGCCGTGGGTCCCCAAGGGAACGGATCGGCATCTCGTACTCCCAGCGCCTATTGTGGAGGAAGGGTCTCTATCTTGCATCTTAGCGCTTTCCCGTCCAAGCCGAAACGACTTGGAGGACGACGGGAACTTAGCTTTTTTCTGGGCCTGTCTGGCTGGGAAACTGCATGCGTGTGTCTGCGCGTATGTTGCGTGTGCATGGGCGCATGTGAGCGTGGCTGTCAGAGGGAGAGCTCACCTTGTCCCCGTGGGCCCACCCGCTCCCAGGTCTCCCAGGATGTTTCCGGCAGCCTCGCCGTAGGCCTTCCCCCGCCTCGGCTCCACCCTGAGGGGCACTTGCTTCCTCGTCTCCCTCTGCGGGCACGGTCCCCTCCGTGGTCCTCCTGGCTTGTTTTGCCCCCTGGGAGGGTCCGGCCCTCTCCTCGGCCCCCTTTTCTACCCCTTTGGCCTGCCTCCCCTCACACCCACCCCCGTGCAGTCCGATCTCTTTTCGGAGAGGGGTTCGGGCAGTCAGCCCCTTCCACCCAAAATTTTCAAGTGCCAACAGCCAAGGGTGCCGCCTTGGAAATGGGTCCATTTCGTCCCCTCTCTCCCACCGCCGGAAGCGGCGGCACACCGCCTCCGGGCAGCCCTCCTTCACAGGAAACGGAGCCGCGTCGCACGGCCCCGGGTGATTGCGCCAAGGGGTAGGCCGTGAAGGGGGAGGGCTGGGGGCTGCCCGACGGGCCTCGGGACCCCGCAACCTCCCCGGTGGGGTCGTGGGACTGCGGCCCTGACCTTGCTGGAGACCTTTCTCCTGGGTCCCAGGTTGGTTCTGCCCCGTTACCCGTTGTGGCCTCAGGCCCGCTGTTCCCTTGGTGCGCCTCACCTCCATCCTGCCTACCTGGGCCTGGTTGGACGGGCAGAGCTGCCCTAACCCTGCGCTGAATGTGCCAGGATTCCTGGGCGCCCGGCGGGGAAACTAGCAGCAAAAGAGGGGCAAATAGAGCCACCCAGCATTGTCACCCTCACTCCCTGCCCCTGCCATAAGCCCTTGGCCGAGGGCAGGTAGGGTTTGGACCTGGGCTCCCCAAGGATCCCCCGCAGAGCTGCCCTCACCTTCCCTCTCCGGTCTGCCTCACAAGGTGGGCATTGCTGCCCTTTGCCCTCCCCGCAGCCCGCCGGGCTTCGGTGCCCAGTTTGGCTGGTCCGGGGGGAGGGCTGTCTCTGCCTGGACCCTCACCCCTCTTCCTCTTCCTCAGGGCAGGTCGGAGCGAGAAGTCCCAAGGCAGCAGAAGCCCTCGGTCCTGTGGGGATCCGGGCCTAGCTAATCCCCTCAAGGCTCCCTTTTCGGGGGGCTGGGGAGGGGGCCCTGACCAGTCTTAATATGCAATCACCAGGGAAACAGCCAGGCCCGGCCCCTCCCCGACCCCCCACTCTCCCACACGCTCCGTGTCCCGTTCTCACCTGACCCGTTTTTTTGTACCGAATGTATGAAAGATCCAAACTAATATTACTGTAAAAAGGAGAGACAAATTAATATAGCCTATTCTATAAATATATCTGTATATAAAGGTTTCTGTATATTGTATAGAGCGGTGTATAAACTGGATGTAGAAGCCGACTGTGTATTGTGCGACTCTTCCCTGCCGCAGGGGCTGGGGCGCTGGATTTATCGGCCCGGATTGCGCTCAGCAACTTGGCCTAGTGGAAAGAGCACGGGACTGACTCAGAGGTTGTGGGTTCTAATCACGGCCCTGCCGATTGCTCTGCCTGTTGCTAGTTGTGTCACCTTGGGCAGGTGACAACTTCCCTGTTCCATGGTTTCCTCAAATGTAAAATGGGGATTCAATGCCTGTTTTCCCTTCGACTTAATAATGTTGGTATTTGTTAAGCGTTTACTATGTGCAGAGCACTGTTCTAAGCGCTGGGGGAGATACAGAGTGATCAGGTTGTCCCACGTGAGGCTCACAGTTGATCCCCATTTTACCGATGAGGTAACTGAGGCACAGAGAAGTGAAGTGACTCGCCCACAGTCACACAGCTGACAAGTGGCAGAGGCGGGATTCGAACCCATGAGTTCTGACTCCCAAGCCCGGGCTCTTTCCACTGAGCCACGACTTAAGAGTATGAGCCTCGTGCGGAACAGGGACCGTATCTGACCTAACTGACTTCTAACTACCCCAGTGCTTAGAACAGTGTTTGACACATAGTAAGCACTAAAGAAGTGCCATAAAACAAAAGCAAACAAAACAGCGTGGTTTTTCTTTATGGTGTTCGCTAAGTACTTTGTGCGGGTAGATACAAAATAATCAGGTTGGATGCAGTTCATGTCCCACCTGTGGCTCGCAACCTTAATCCTCATTTTACAGATGAGGTAACAGGCACGGAGAAAGGAAGTGACTTGCCCAAGGTCACACAGCAGGCAAGTGGCCAAACAGGGATTATAGAATCCAAGTCTTAATGACTCCCAGCACTGTGCTCTATCCACTGGGCCACGCTGCACGGGGGTGGAGTGGGGAGGCGGGGTACCGAATCCTTGAGCATCCAGTAAAGGGGAAATGCTCAGTCAACCCTATTTTTTAAGTGATTATTAGAAATAAGAATACTAATTGTGGTATTAAGTGCTTACTATGTGCAAGGCGCTCCACTATATGCTAGGGAAGATACAAGGTAATCGGGTTGGGCACAGTTCCCCTCCCCTTGGGGCTCACGCTCTTAATTTCCTTTCTACAGAGGAGGCCCAGAGAAGTGAAGTGACTTGCCTAAGGTCACACAGCAGACAAGAGGTAGAGCTGGGTTTAGAACCCAGGTCCTCTGACTCCCAGACCTGTGCTCTGTCCACTAAACCACACTGCTTGCTGTGTACTAAGTATTTGGGGGAGTACAATACAGTAAAGTGTCATGATCTCTGCCTTCAATAATAATAATAATGATGGCATTTGTTAAGCGCCTACTATATGCAAAGCATTGTTCTAAGCGCTTGGGGGGAATACAAGGTGATCATGTTGTCCCGTGGGGGGCTCACAGTCTTAATCCCCATTTTCCAGATGAGGTAACTGAGGCCCAGAGAAGTCAAATGATTTGCCCAAAGTCACACAGCTGACACGCGGTGGAGCCGGGATTAGAACCCATGACCTCTGACTCCCAAGCCCGGGCTCTTTCCTCTGAGCCACACTGCTTCTCAAGAACCTTACAATCTAATGGGAGAGACAGACACAATACATACATACATTAATAATCCTCTACCACGTAGAGGAAAGAAAGGGAAAGACTGAGAGTTAAATAAATAAATGTTAATACAGCAGAGGATGAAAATCCATACATGGATAAAAGTCACGGGGCCTACTGTGTGAGCGGGACCCTCTGCTGCCGTGGCCTCTGGAGGGATGGAGTTGAAGAGGATCGGGGGGCTGAGGGGCTAGGATAGAAGGCGGGGCAAGAATCATTCAATCAATCGATGGTATTCATTGAGCGCCTGCTAGGTGCAGAGCACTGTACTAAGCACTTGGGAGAGTACAATATCACAGACTTAGCAGATACGTTCCTTGCCCGTAATGAGTTTATAGGCTAGAGAAAGGCACGTGTTAGTTACCTTTCCCCGTACCAACCTACGTACCCAGGGACAGAGAGGGATGTGGAGGTTGTGGTATTCAATAGTATTTATTTTCATTATTATTGTGGTAATAATAATGATAGTATTTGTTAAGCACTTACTATGTGCCAGGCACGGAGCTAAGCACTGGGATGGATACAAGCCAATTGGATTGGACGCAGTCCCTGTCCCACGTGGGGCTCACAGTCTCAGTCCCCATTTTACAGAGGAGGAAACTGAGGCCCAGAGAAGTCCACCCTGGACTTGCCCAAGTTCACACAGTACTTAAGTAGCGGAGGGGGGATTAGAACCCATGACCTTCTGACTCCCAGACATCTCCTTTTCGTCCGCTGCATCCCCTATGCGTAACCTATTTTAACGTCTGTCTTCCCCTCTGGGATGTAAGGTCTTTGAGGGAAGGGGTCGCTTAGTATGTGCCAGGCACTCCCAAATTGTACTCTACTCTCCCAAGTGTTTAATACAGTGCTCTGCACATCGTAAGCACTCAGTAAATACCACTGAGTTCTCTGTGACAGCAGATGGCGCCATCCCCTAGCCCTCTGCAGAAGCTGACGGGAGGTAATAATAATAATATTGGTATTTGTTAAGCGCTTACTACGTGCACAGCACTGTTCTAAGCGCCTGGGGGAGATCCAGGGGAATCAGGTTGTCCCACGTGAGGCTCACAGGCTTCACCCCCATTTTACCGATGAGGGGACTGAGGCACAGAGAAGTGAAGTGATTTGCCCACACACAGCTGACAAGGGGCAGAGAGGGGATTCGAACCCATGACCTCTGACTCCCAAGCCCGGGCTCTTTCCACTGAGCCACGTTCTGTTTCTCATGGTATACTATGTGCCAGACACTGTACTAAGTGCTGGGGTAGAAACAAGCTAATCAGGTTGAACACAGTCCATGTCCCACATGAGGCTCCCAGTCTTAATCGCCATTCTTCAGACGAGTTAACTGAGGCACAGAGAAGTGAAGCCCAAGGTCACACGGCGGGCAAGTGATGGAGTCGGGATTAGAACCCAGGTCCTTCTGACCGTCAGGCCCGGGCTGCTTCTCCGTTCCCCACCCCCTGGAGCTGGTCTGCCTTGCCCTCCCCACCGCCCTCTCACCGTACCTGGCTGTGTACCAAGCCCCACCCCAGTCCTCGCTTTCCCTGGGAGAGACTTCTACAAGTTACCTGCTGGGGTCCTGCATGGTGTCCCGTCCACGACCACGGGATGAGGTGTCCTGAAAAACCAACCCTGGCCCCCCCCGGTCCGGATCGGGTACGGTCTAGGCTCCCTGTGGACCAACCCTCCTCCCGTTTCCCCGCTCGTGCCAGTGGATAGAGCACGGGCCTGGGAGTCAGGAGGACCTGGGTTCTAATCCTGTCTCTGCCACTCGTCCGCTGTGTGACCTCGGGTAAGGCACTTCACTTCTCTGGGCCTCAGTGACCTCATCTGGAAAATGGGGATTAAGACTGCGAGTCCCACATGGGACGACCTGACTGCCTTGTGTCTACCCCAGTGCTTAGAAGAGTGCTTGACACATAGTAAGCACTTGACAAGCGCCGTAATTATCATTATTATTACTATTATTCTCTGGGCCTCAGTGACCTCATCTGGAAAATGGGGATTAAGACTGTGAGCCCCACGTGGGACAGAGACTGTGTCCAACCCCATGACTGAATCTAGGCCAGGGCTCAGAACGGTGCTTGACACACAGTAAGTGTTTAGCAAATATTTAAAAAAACAAACAAACGACCCAAAACAACAACAAAAAAGCCACTTCTGGACTCTGCCAGCTCCAGACGCCATACTTGACTCTGTGCCAACTGCCCCCTCTTCTCACCCATCCCCGTGCCGGTGCCCAGACAGTGATGGTTAATGAGTAATACAATAAGATAACAGTAATGGGGACTTCCGCTTCCAGGCTTCCAGGGGGGCTTCCCTAGCAGGAGGCCCCTGAGTCCACTGCGGGCTCCCTCCACCCCCAGGACTGGAGCTGCGATCTGACTCTGGCCCCCCTTGAGGATTGAGAAGATCCTCCCGGCCTGACAGGGCAGACCCCCGCCGCCACCAGATTGGCGGGCTCTGCCCCCACCAGCCGTGTCCCAGGAGGTGGAACTGGTGACCGGATCGATTCGACCCCCGGGGTTCAGGGGTGAGGCTCCCAAGAGGAGTGGGGGAGGCCAGGCCAGTGGACTGCGGCTGCTCCAGGGGTCCGAGACGGGCCTAGGACCCCCCTCTGAGGACACGGGTCCGTGGGTGAGGACAGTGGATAGAGCGCGGGCCTGGGAGACAGAAGGACCTGGGTTCTAACCCCGGCTCCGCCACGTGTCCGCTGTGTGACCTTGGGTAAGTCACTTCATTTCTCTGGGCCTCAATTTGCCTCATCTGTAAAATGGGGATTAAGAATGCGAGCCCCGTGTGGGAGAGGTACTGTCCAACCTGATCGACTTGTATCTACCCTGGTCCTTAGAACGGTGCTTGGCACGTAGTGATCAACCAGTATAATAATAATTATTTGATCGTAATAATAACCTGGGCAATAATAATAATTATCATCATGATTATCTGGGCCCCCTGAGCGTTCCCTCGAGGGGACCTGGATCCACCCTGTTCCCCTCAGATCCGGAATGTCCTGGACCACGGATCCCCCGTTTCCTCTGGGGGAGTCAGTGGTGGGTGGCTCGATGGGGTTCGGCTGCCGATTTCAGGCAGCCGGCCTAGCGAAGCCCGCGTCCCGGAGGGGAAGGGTGCCGGAGGGAAGAGTAGGTGGGACCACACGGTGGGGAAGTCGGGGGTGCCAGGGAGGGGACTGGTTTGGGCGACGACCCCACCCCAGCCCCCCAGGTCTGCAGACAGTTGAAACATCCATCGCTCCCCCTGCCCGCACCCCAGAGAGGAAGCTGGGCAGGGGGCTGGACTTTGAGCCTCGGGAGCCGGGAAGCATTGATTGTGAATAACCGCAGGCCCCCCACCCCCCGCCCCTGAGTCGTGTGCGTGTCCGGGAGGGTCCGGAGTGGAGCGGACCCTGGGAGGTCAAGGAGCGGCCGGGCCAGGCCGGCGAAAGGGGAGACAGAGACCATCTGCTCCTCGCCTTCACCCCTCCCTGCGGCCAGACGGGTAAGCGGGCCGGATGTCTGGGTCTGGGTCGATGACCGGAGGAGGTGACGGACGGATGGAGAGGCCGCACCTGCTCCGCACCCCTAGGCCCCGGCTGGCGCTGCTCCGAGGCGGGAGGGAGTGTGTTTACCCAGCCGCTGGGTACCACGGCGACGGGCCCGGGCACCACGGCGACGGGCCCGGGCACCACGGCGACGGGCCCGGGCCCGGGCGGCATCGGGGTCCCCCGCAGCGGGGCGAGGTAATGGCCGGGGAGGGGGCAGGAAGCCGCCCCCACAGACTCATCCCTCCCAGACCCCCTCCCATCGCCGACCCCGTAGCCTCATTCCCCCCCCCCCGCCCCTTCAGCCCCTATCCAGGATACCCCTGGTGAGGAGGGGAGGAGGGATCGAGGCGCAGTGGGGGGAGGGCAGGAGCAAAGGGTAAAAATCGTCTTAAAGGCGTGAGGGTAGGGATGGGGGGAAGACCTCCCCAGCTTCCCAGCCCCGAAATGAGAAGCAGCGTGGTTTAGTGGAAAGAGCAAGGGCTTGGGAGTCAGAAGATGTGGGTTCTAAGCCCGGCTCTGCTACTTGTCTGCTGTGTGAACTTGGGCGAGCCACTTAACCTCTCCGCGCCTCAGTTACCTCATCTGTCAAATGGACACGTGGGACAATCTGATTACCTTCTATCTACCCTAGTGCTTGGCACATAGTAAGCGCTTAACAAATGCGGTAATTATTATTATAAATAAGAGGCCTATTAGTGGGGCCCGCCCCTCCCCCCCACCTCCCTCGGGCCTCCCGCCCCTCCCCGCCCCCCCCCAGAGAGGAACGGGTCAGTCCACAGCTGGGGAAGCCAGCAAAATCTGCTTCTATATCTAAGAGAAGCGGCCCTAACAGGCAGGCCCGCGGAGCCGGACAAAACCCCATTGTCCGCCGTCTCCGCGGACCAGAGAATGAAGGCCCAGTGCCGGCCACTCTGGCCCGCTGCCGTGGGGGGACGGGCCCCACATAATCACTGTCCGCGCATTGACCGCCTTCGGCCCGGGCCCATCGATTGTGTCCACATCTGGAAGGGGGTCCCACCAGCCCCCCTCCCCCCAGGAGGCGGTGGGCCCGTGGGGGAAAGAGCCTGGGGCCCGGCTGGGCCGGGCCTGGGATGGAGAGGGGCGAGGGAGGTCGGGGGGAGATGCCGGAGGACCACTCCCACCCCACCCTTCCTCCCCGACTCGTGCGGGCCTCACTGCCCCCCCGCCCCGCCCCCATCATCTCACTGGAGACCCTACAGTTACAGAGTTGGGTGTGGAAAGAGCGCGGGTTTAGGAGTCAGAGGTCGTGGGTTCTAATCCCGGCTCCCCCACTTATCCACTGTGTGACCTTGATCGGGTCACTTCACTTCTCTGTGCTTCAGTTACCTCACCTGGAAAATGGGGATTGAGACTGCGAGGCCTACGTGGGACAACCTGATTACCCGGTATCTATCCCGGCGCTTAGAACAGTGCTTGGCACATAGTAAGCGCTGAACGTATCGTTTTTATTGTTATTATTATTATTATGTCGAGCCCCCCCATCAATCATTCCATCCATCCAGGTTATTTGTTGAGCGCTATACCGTATCCACCCCAGCGGTCAGTTCAGTGCCTGGCACGTAAGTGCTTAACGAATGCCATCATTAGCCCAGAGGCCCGGGCGCTCTCGGAGTCGGCTAGGACCTGACCCGGCCCCTTCCAGGGTGAGTCCAGCCCGCCGGCCGGCCCGCACAGGGGGCGGAGGAAAGGTTATCGATCCGTCCCCCAGGCGGCCTGCAGACCCCACCGCATCACCGCACCACCGCATCCCGGCCACGCCGAGCCACACTATGGTAACAGAGTCACTTCCGCAGCCCTAATATCATTAGGCTATTATTATGATATTATATACTATTATATGTAATGTATTTTATTATCTTCTTGTTATTATGGCATTTGTTAAGCGCTTACTATGTGCCAGGCACTGTACTGAGCGCTGGAGTAGATACAAGCAAATCGGGCTGGACGCAGTCCCTGTCCCACGTGGGGCTCACAGTCTCAATCTCCATTTTACAGATGAGGTAACCGAGGCACGGAGAAATGACTTGCCCGAGATCACACGGCAGACAAGTGGCGGAGCTGGGATCGGAACCTACTCACGTGGTCTCAGTTTACCTGGAGGGCGACCGCTGGGTGCAGCCACGCCCTCAGCCGAGTGACCGCCCCCCCATCCCTGTTTACACCCCGGGGGGGTGACCCTACAAAACCAGCACGGGGTCAGCCCGCAGCCCGGGAGGACCCACAGGCCGGATCCCGCAGGGCCCGTCCTCCGGGCCCGATCCCGCAAGGCCGGTCCCGCGGGCCCGATCCCTCAGTTTTAATCCCATAGGACTCGTCCCGCAGGATCGGTTTCCCCAGGGTTAATCCCGCAGGGCCGATCCCGCAGGGTTGATCCCGTAGGGCCCGTCCCGCGGAACCGGTCCCCAAGGTTAATCCCGCGGGGCCGCTCCCCCAGAGCCGGTCCCGCGGGGCCGATCCCGCGGGGTCGGTTCCGCAAGGCCGGTCCCGCGGCCTTAATCCCGTAGGGCCCGTCCCGCGGGACTGGTCCCCAGAGTTAATCCCTCAGGGTCGATCTCACAAATCCGGTCCCCCAGAATCGGTCCCGCAGCGTTAATAAATAACGTTGGTATTTGTTAAGCGTTTACTACGTGCCGAGCACTGTTCTAAGCGCTGGGGTAGACATAGGGGAATCAGGTTGTCCCACGTGGGGTTTACAGTCTTAATCCCCATTTTACAGATGAGGGAACTGAGGCACAGAGAAGTTAAGTGACTTGCCCACAGTCACACAGCCGACAAGTGGCAGAGCTGGGATTCGAACTCATGAGCCCTGACTCCAAAGCCCATGCTTTTTCCACTGAGCCACGCTGCTTCTCCTGTTAATCCCACAGGGCCGGTCCCGCAGGCTCGATCCCACGGGGCCGGTCCCACGGCGCTAATCCCGTAGGACCCCGTCCCGTAGAACCGGTCCCCAAGGTGGATCTCACAAATCCGGTCCCCCAGAACCGGTCCCGCGGGGCCGATCCCGCGGGGTCGGTTCCACAAGGCCGGTCCCGCGGCCTTAATCCCGCGGGACTGGTCCCCGGGGTTAATCCCGCAGGGTCGATCCCGCAAATCTGGTCCCCCAGAGCCGGTCCCGCGGCGTTAATCCCTTTAGGGCCTGTCCCGCGGGACAGGTCCCCAGGGTTAATGCCACAGGGTTGTTCCCACAAGACCGGTCCCCCAGAGCCGGTTCCCGCGGGGCCGATCCCGCAAGGTCGGTTCCACAAGGCCGGTCCCGCGGCCTTAATCCCGTAGGGCCCGTCCCGCGGGACCGATCCCGCAGGTTTAATCCCGCAGGGTCGCTCCCGCAGGACCGGTCCCCAGGGTGGATCGGGCAGGGTCGGGTCCCTTGGGGCCGGGCCTCGTCCCGCGGGGAGGGAGCCGCAGCGGCGGGGGACGCCGGCAGGGGGCAGTGCGGGCAGGGGGGCGGCCAGTGCGCCCAGTGCCCCCAGTGCGGGCGGCGCGGGGGGCGGGCGGGGCGGGGGGCGGGCGGCGCGGGGGGCGGGGGCCGGCCCGGGCGCGGGGAGCGCGGCGCCGAGCCCAGCCGCGGGGGACCCGGCGCGGGGCGGACGGGACCGGACCGGACCGGGGGACGGGGGTCGGGGGACGGGGGTCGGGGGACGGGGGTCGGGGGTCGGGGGTGGAGCCGGGGATGCCGCCCCGCCGGGCGGGACAGTAGCGGGAGCCGGGACGGACATGGAGGTGGTGGACGAGACGGAGGCGCTGCAGCGCTTCTTCGAAGGTGAGAGTTCGCTCGGCCGGACGGGCGGAAGGGGGGAAGCGCCGACCCCAGGACAGGACCCCCCCCCCCCGCCTTCCCCGGGCTCCGACCCCTCTCTCCTCCTCCTCTCCTTCTTGCCCCCGACCGCAGGGTCGGACCCCTCTCCCCGGTCTCCCCCCGACCCCGACCCCAGGCCGGACGCTGGCCAGAGCCCGGGCGCCTGCAGACGGATCCCGGGCTCGTTTCTGAAGTTCTTCCCAGCGGTTCCATAGCTCCGAGAGACCCCGAGGGAGAGACCCCCGAGGTTTTCTCCCCCACCCGCATCAGCTCTCCTGCCCCGACCCGTGACCCTCGATCGGACCCGGGATCCTTCCCTCCCCCAGCCCCAACCCCTGCTCCTGCTCCTAACCCAGCCCCGGCCTCACCCCAACCCCTGCTCCTCCCCCTGCCCCTGGCCCCAACTCCTGCCCCTGTCTCACCTCCTGCCCCTAACCCACCTCCTGCCCCATCCCAACTCCTGCTCCTATCCCACCTCCTGCCCCTATCCCACCTCCTGCTCCTGCCCCAGCTCCTTCCCCTGCCCCTGCGCCTGTCCCACCTCCTGCCCCATCCCGCCTCCTGCTCCTGCCCCAGCTCTTCCTTCTGCCCCAACCCCTGCCCCGTCCCACCTCCTGCTCTTGCCCCAGTTCCTCCCCGACCCCAGCTCCAACCCTGCTTCGGCTCCTCCCCCAGCCACTACTCCAGCCTCACCTCCGACCTCCGCCCCTGTGCCTGCCCCAGCCCTCTGCCAACCCCTACCCCTGCCCCAGCCTCTGCCCGGGCCCAGGCCCTGCTTCAGCCCCTTCTCTTGCTCTTTATCCTCTCCCTGCCGCATCTCAGGTTCGGCCCCTGCTCCGGCCCCGGCCCCGACACCGTCCCCGGCCCCGACACCGTCCCCGGCCCCGACACCGTCCCCTCCAGCTCGGAGAAGTCTAGGGGACGGGAACTGTCCTGAGGAAGAGCAGGGAATGTGGACACTCCGCAAAGCAGGGCAACCTGGAGACGGCGGGTGGGGGGAAAAAGGCTCCCAGAAACAGCCCTTGCCCTCTTTCCCCTTTGGGTTAGCCATCCTGGGACTCAGATACCCCTCCTCCCGCTCCCACCCACCCCTATCCTACCTTCCCCTCCTAGTACTCCTGTTTCAGCTTGAACTCCATCTCTCCCTCCCCTAACCCTAACCCTAGCTTCCTTTCCTCTGAGTGTCCCATCTTGATGGAATTTGGGGACCAAAAAGCTATCACCCTGGTTCACTTTCCCCTTCCTGGAGTGGGTGGCAGGGTCTTTTTGACTGAAGGGTCCCCTCCCCCAAGGGCCAGAGGAGCTTTCACCCCGCAAACATCAGTGGGGATCAGATCCTCCTTCTCTTTGGTGTGCGGGCTTGGTTGGTCTCTGACCTTTGACTTTCCTGATCTCTTTTATGTTTGGATGGGGAAAAGAGGCGGGGAGTCTTCGGGCCCCCAGTTTCTCTGGGTACTGAAAGCAAGACCTCCTGGGATTGCTCAAGAATAGAGGCCCAGAGAGTGGCTGACTCTCTGACGATCCTTTGGGGACAGCCCAGAGATCCTTGTCTGGTTTTGGGAGTTGCGGGGAGAGGAAAGGAAGCACGACAGGGAGGAAAGCGGAGAGAGTATCCCAAGCCTTGGAAAGTTAGATGAGGAAGGTGCCCCATACCTGGCATCCCTAAGCATCCTTTGGGGACAGCCCAGAGATCCTTGTCTGGTTTTGGGAGTTGCAGGGAGAGGAAAGGAGGCACGATAGGGAGGAAAGCGGAGAGAGTATCCCAAGCCTTGGAAAGTTAGATGAGGAAGGTGCCCCATAACTGGCATCCCTAAGCTTTGATGGACCTCTCTCCCCTTACGGCTCTTTTCAGAAATTGGGTCCGCTTATTCACCCCAACCCCTGCGGAGCCGGCCGTCTTGCCCCATTTCACAAAGGAAAAACTGAGGCCCAGAGCACCCCGCGCTCACCAGCCTGGGTCACAGAGTAGGGCCCGGGCCTCTGCCTACTGCCCCCCCAGGGTCAGCTTCCCGGTGGGAGCGAGGGGAACAACGGGAAAGGTGGTCAACAGGTCTCCCTCCCTCATCCAGGCAGGGAAAGAAGAGGGCTCAGGGATGGGGGAGGAACAGGGAGGAGACAGAAGGAGATTGAAAGCTTGGTTGTGTGGTGGAGGAGCTGACTGATGAGAAACATGGATTCCTACTGGCTGGCATCTCCGAAAGCTTCCCAGTTCCCAGAACTTGAGGGACACTTACTGCCTCTTAGAGCCGTCCCTCCCCGTCAGCCCTACCCCTTTGAGTCATTCTCGGGAACAAGGCTCTCCCGTGGCCGTGCCCCCGGCTCCCCCCCAGCTCTAACTCCCGGCAGTGTCCCGGAGCTACAACCCCCTAAACCCAGGCTGCACCCTCCAGCTCCTGCCCCAGGAGTCAAGCAAGACACTGGAAACCCCAATGCCCAGCCACCCTCTCCTTGCCCTGGTTGGCTCCGCTTCCAACCAGCCCCTGGAGGGGGCAGGAAGAGCCGAGCCTCGGGGTGGGGGTCTGGGGCCCGGTGTCTGGGGCCCAGTGGAGGTTTCAGCCACCGAGCGGGCAGATCTCTGCTGCCTTAGGGGGTGAGGGAGAGGGGAGCGCTTGAGGCTTGGCTCCATCCTCGCCCCAAACCCCATCGGCCCCCCGGCCGCGTGGGGGAAGTGCTGACGCCACAGATCAGCCATGCGGCCCGAAGGGCGGCGGAGATAAGGGGCCGTCCAAGAATGCCTCCGGCCAGAGACGGGCCTCGGGCTGGGGGGTGGGTACTGGGCCTGGGCCCGGGGCGGCGGGGGGGAGGCGGCTGCCCCGGCCTAGCGTACCATTAGAGGTCGGTGAGTGCGTGGACACGAGAAACGGGCGGGCTTAGACGCGTGCCAGGGCGTGCGGCAACGGGCTCACGGGTAAACGGCTCCAGGAGTGGGATTTTGTTGTGCGCGTGTTTACGTTACTGTGCGTCGACGCGTTCGTGGGGGCGTCTGTACGGATCCATGCCTACCGGGGCCCACTGGCCCGAGAGCCTGATTGGAGAGGGGGCGAGAGGTTGGGGGCGACCTGGGCAGGCCCGGGGCCCTTCCTGGCCCTAAGGGGATGGGGGTAAGGCGAGTGTCAGTCTTCCTCCGTGTTCCCGGGCCGTGCTACAAAGCTAGAGGCCTTGCAGGGCCAGCTCCATGGAGGCGAGGACCGTCTCCCCCCATGGGGTCGACACCTGTCGTAAACAGACTTTGGGGCATTCAAGGGTGAGTGTGTGTTTCTGTGAGTGTCTGCGAATTCTCTCTCAGCCAGGACAGGTGTGCACATGTGATTGTGGGAGAGAGATAGTGACGGGAAATGAGTCAGCGTCATCCGAACTGGAGTCTTTTAACTGCACCCGGGGGGGGGGGAGAACATTGAATGATCCCCTCAGGAGCTGCCTATGGTGATTGGCAGGGAAGGAGGGAGGGCCCAGGGGCCCCTAGCCTCTGTTCCCCCTGGCTCTAAACCCTAGTTCTCTTACCTGTGTCCGTCCGGGAGATGGAAGAGAGAGTGGGGGGGTTGTCTCAGAGGCGGGGAGGGCCAGCAGGACCAGGGAGAGGCTGTTTGGAGGAGGAAGGGGGGAATCAGAGGAGATCGTGGTTTGAATAGACTGAAAGGAGGCAGAGATTGAGGCTAGCTGGAGTGGGTGACTGGGGAAGAAAGACCCCTCTACCACTCCCCCTTCACCCTCCCTATGACTCAATCTCCCTCTTTGCTACCCCCTCCCAGAGTGGTGGCCCCACTTGCCCCTTCTCAGCAGCGTGGGGTTGAGCAGGAAGGGAAATTGGCCAACTGGCATTATTTCCCAGAAGCCAGGGCTTCTGGCCTTCCTCCTCCCTCCTCCCCTCCTTCTCGCCCCTATCCCCCACAGACTCATCCCCTTGGAGGGACCCCCTTTTTTAATGGTAGTTGTGAAGTGCTGACTATGTGCCGGGCACCGTAATAAGCACTGGGGTACATACAAACAAATCAGTTTGGAGACTGTCCGTGTCCCACGTGGGCTCGCAGGGTTAACTTCCGTTTTACAGATGAGGTAACTGAGGCACAGATAAGTCAAGCGACTTGCCGAGGTCACCCAGCAGACACGTGGCGGAGCCGGAATCAGACCCCAGGTCCTCTGACCCCCAGGCCCGTGCTTTAATGGCTAGGCCTCGTTGCTTCTTAGGAAAAATCATCGGGACAGCCAGGGGCTTCTGGGAAGCGAGCACTTGTTACCGGAGCAGGGCCAGGGCCTGGAGCAGACCCGTCTCCTGAGAATCTGGGCCCCTTTCCACCCCTCCGTTAGGGTCAGGATCCCCCCCGAACCTAGAGGTCACTGATGGTACCTCCTGGTGGCTGCCTCGGAACCGTGTAGGGGAGGAATGACCCTCCCTCCCGCCCCCATCCATTGCACCTGGCTTAAGAAGGAGTGGAGAGGGGGCTAAGGAGCTTTGTGGTGAGGGAGGCAGTGACAGGGAGCCCTAGGAGGCTGGTACATCCCAGCCGCATGACTGACCCTAGGTAATCTCCCCCCGCCCCCGCGGCAGGAGACGCCCCCTGCCAGGGAGCCAGGAGCGGCCCCACAGAGTGGAGCAGGGAGCTGGGTGGGCAGCGGAGAGGAGTGGCGTGGCACTCTCCTGCAGGGATGCGCTGGGTCAGAGCAGGTAACCTTAAGGATGGGAATGGGGGTGGGGGACGGAGTTGCCTCCCTGAATCTCAGCTCCAGGGGAGGTAGGGAAAGGCTGGCAACGTTGTGGGGGTAGGAAGGAGAGCAGCTGCTGGAGCGGGAGCTCCCTCTGTAAAGGACCAGGCCGCGGGGGTTCCCCGGGCCCAGCTCCCGTGGAGACCGATGGTCTCCGGCCCCGTTACCTAGGGCAGGAAGATTCAGGGGCTCCTGGAAAGCCCGGGGAAGGGGGCGGAAGCTCCTGAGGCATGACTTGATGGAAAAAGCACGGGTTTGAGAGTCAGAGGTCGCGGGTTCTAATTCCGGATCCGCCGCTGTGTGACCTTGGGCAAGTCACTTAACTTTTTTGTGCCTCAGTTACCTCATCTGTCAAATGGGGATTAAAACTGTGAGCCCCACGTAGGACAACCTGATCACCTTGTGTCCCCCAGCGCTTAGAACAGTGCTTTGCACATAGTAAGCGCTTAACAAATACCACAACTTAACTTAACTTCTCTGTGGCTCAGTTAACTCATCTGTAAAATGGGGATTAAGACTGTGAGCCCCCTATGGGACAATCTGATTACTTCGTATCCAGCCCAGTGCTTAGAACAGTGCTCAGCACATAGTAAGTGCTTAACAGATACCATAATTATTATTATTAGGGGCAGCGAGGGGTCTGGGCCAGGAAGCAGGAGGCAGAGGGAGATTAGGGGTTGGAGGGGCAGGATCCGGGCCCATTCAGCACATCTCCTCCAAGAGGTCTTCCCCGACTAAGGCCTCCTTTTCTTTTCTCCCACTCCTTCCGGGCCACCCTTAAACTTGGATTTGCTCCTCTTATTCAGCCCTCTCTCAGCCCCACAGCATTTATGTGCAGATCCATAATTTATTTACTTATATAAATGTCTGTCTCCCCCCTTTAGACTGTAAGTCTCACTGTGGTCAGGGAGCATGTCTACCAACTCTGTTATAGCGTCCTCTCCCAAGCGCTTAGAATCGTGCTCTGTACACAGTAAGCACTCAATTATCATGATTGATTGACAGGAGAGAGAGGAAGAGAGACACAGGGCCCAGGGGCAGTCACGGACAGGGGCTCCCAGGAGACTCAGCAAGGCAGCAGGAGGGAGAGGACAATTTTCCAGATGGATCGGAGGAAGGAGGAGCTAGAGGGGGAGTGGATACAGGAAACGCCAGGAGATAAAGCGGGAGAATGGCTGGGTGTCAGTGGACAGTTAAGAAGCAATGGCTGGGTGTCAGTGGACAGTTAAGAAGCACTGAAGGGAGTAGAGGTTGGTGACGGGGCCAGCAAGATACCTTAGCGGAGTGGATCCCTGCCTCCTTCCTGCATGCAGTGCTGTTCTCTGGCCAGACTCCCTGTGGCTGAGCACATAACTGGAGGAGAGAGCCCTACACCTGTCTAAGCCCGTCAGTCGTTTTTATTGATCACTCACTATCTGCAGAGCACCGTACTGAGCGCTTGGGAGAGGAGCGGGCAGAGGCAAGGGGCAGGGAGGGGGCTGGGAGGGGACTGCCGGCACTGCGGCAAAAGGGCCAGGGCATTGAGTCAGAGAGGAAAGCGGGATTGGTGGGTCTGGGGGATTCCGGGTTTGGAGGACTTCCTCCTTCCAGTATGCCAGAACGGGCGGCAGAGGCTGGGTCAGGAGCCGGCAGCCAGGTGAGAAGTTGGGGGCCCAGTCTGGAGGGAAAGCTTGGGCCTGGGAGGGAGCGGCGTTGGGGAAAGTGGAGGCCAACAGAGAAAGGATCCCGCGAGGAGCCATGACCTGCGGACGGTTCTTGGGAGCTTGGGCCGAGGCGGGCGGAAGAATGGGCCTCGGAGAGGGACCCCTTCTGGTGCTCCCCCCGCCCCCCTTCCACCTCCCATTCCGTCCACTGAGGTTCCTCGTGGTGCTAGGTTTGGGGACTTCCTGAGCTCAGAGCCCCCAGGCTGAGGTAAGAAGCGGAGGGGCACAGGCGGAGTCCAACTTCCTTGAGGAAAGGGTGGAGAAGGGCCCCAGGCTTGGGCCTGTTGTGGGGCCTCGCCCGATGGGCCTTAGACATCTGGGGGAAAGTGGGCTGAGGGGAAGGAGGAAGAGTAGACACGCTGCCGCCCCAAGCCTGGAGGCTTTCCCTCGGGGACTGCCGTCCTCCCCAGCAGAGAGGAAGACCCAGCCTGGGGTAGGGTGACCCTCGCCTCCAAGGAGTTTGGAGACTCTGCCTCCACGCTCGAACCCAAGGGCCAGAGCTCTGTCTCCCCAGTTCTCAGGCCCAGGGGGTAGATTAAGGGCTCTGGCCCCTCTGCTTTCTACTTTCACCTGAAGAGAGCAGGCCTCCAGTCCCCGAGACTTTCTGTGCATAGTAGAGGGGGCAGCCTTTGGGGTGTGTGACTATGGAAGGCATCCTGGGAAATCCCCGGTGGCCACAGATTGGTCCCGCCCTTGAACTTTGCGCTGCCCGATAAGGAGTCCTGAGCCTAGCCACTGAGGAATGATTAACCCAGGGCTCCCCCGATCCCATCCTCTCTTCCTTACCTCCCTCCTTCCCTTCTTCCCGCCCTTCCTCTTCCTTTCCTCTCCCTGAGTGGTTCTAGCTTGGCCTAGAGGGAGCAGGTAATTCAGATGGGGGAGAGTCTGGCTTCTACTCCTCTCTTGGCCTTAAACAGGCCTTTTCCTCCCACTCCGGTCTCGGTTTAGGAAGCAGCATGGTCTAGTGGATAGAACACGGGCCTGGAAGTCAGAAGAACCTGGGTTCTAATCCCTGCTGTGTGACTTGGGCAGGTCATCTGTAATATAGCCATTGAGACTGAGCCCTGTGTGGGACAGGGACTGTGTCCAACTTATTAGTTTGTATCTACCCCTGTGCTTAGTACAGTGCCTGGCACTTAATAAGTACTTAACAAATGCTACAATTATTATTATTATTATTATTATTCTATCTCTGAAGCCAGCCCTTGGAATGGGGACAAAAGCTCCATGAATTATTCCGGTGGCTTACTTTATGCCAAGCCCTGTGGTAGATACAATGCAATTAAATTAGACAGTTCCTGTCCCACATGGGGCTCACACAGTCTAAGGGAGAAGGAGACCAGATTTTTCATCCCTATTTTACAGATGAGGAAATTGAGGCACCTAGAATTAGACTTGCCCAGGGACACACAGAAGGCAAATAGGGAACCTGGGTTTAGACTCCTGACTCCCAGTCCCGTGCACTTTCCGATAGGCCCTGTTGCTTCTCTTGAAGGGGATGAGGGAATGGTATTTGGGGGATTCCCCCAGCTCAGAACAGTCTGCATGAAGACCTGGAAGAGGCCCCTCCATATGTGGATGATGTGATGGGGTGGGAGAGGACCAAGGGACAGTGGCATCCTGTGGACTGGGCCAGAGGGTCTTGTCTCCTCACGGA
Organism: Ornithorhynchus anatinus; assembly: GCF_004115215.2. NCBI lineage: Eukaryota > Metazoa > Chordata > Mammalia > Monotremata > Ornithorhynchidae > Ornithorhynchus > Ornithorhynchus anatinus. The sequence continues at coordinate 17,020,676 of NC_041730.1, read as the reverse complement.
GGAAGCTTCCTGTGCTCAGGCTTAGCTTGAGGGCTGGGACATCATTCTTCTCCCCATCAACCCAAGTGGGTGCCAGTTTGTTACCCGGTCCGGATGTTCAGTCCATTCCCATGGGCTGCCTGTGGCTCCATGGTCCCTACTCGGCTGCTGATCCCTGAAGGTTTGAAGAGGCAGGGTGAGTTACAGCATGATTTCAATCCAGGTCGTGGCTGGTGAGATCGGATGGCTGTCGGCTGACTACCCAAGGCAGCCTTATCTCGGCTGCGGGCCGAGCGGTGTCATTGCGGTATTGGGCGGCCCCTCCCTATCCTGCATCACTCTCACCTTGGGTCCCCAGGTCTGGTAGGAGAAACCTTGTGCTGGAAGAGCCCCCGAGACCCCCCGTCAGTCCTTAGTCAAGCCCTGACAGGGGCCGGGCTGGGGCCAGGGGCAGGGTCAGTCAACAGCAGAGTCGGCTAGGAGCCAGCTCTGTGGAAGTCCTTCAGTGGCAGCTCTTTGCGATCACTGTGGATTCATCAATTTCTTCCCAGGCAACAGCCAGGCCCCATCTCCCTGCCCATTCTCACCTTCCCAGCTTCCCAGCCTCTGTCTCCCCCTCGGCTGCTCTTCTTCCCTTTGCTCAGTTGGGCATCTCGGATCCTCCCTCCCTCCCTCAGCTTGGGGGCAAAGTGGACGAGTCTAGACCTTTGGGGAAGAGGAAGGGGAGGATGGAGCGCAGAGCAAGGCCTGGGTCAGGCAGCTGGTGCTCTGGGTCTCAGGCCCTCGGCCATCTCTGTGCTGCGGGACCTGGGATGCCAACCTACGTCCCCTGCCCATCCCTACATCTCCCTGACCATCCAGAGCTCGGTCAGCTCAGTTTCCCTGGGAGACAGGACACCGCCCTCTTCCTCCCAAGGCCGCCATCCTCCCGCCCCACTGCAGCCCCAAGAGAAGGGTGGGTAGACCGCTGGTCTGGCTGAGAATCATCAGGCTGGACTGGTGCCTGTTTCTGAGGGGTCTGGATGGGAAAGGCGCAGTGGCCACGAGAGTGCGTTAGGTGGGTGCAGGCGAGTGGGCAACGTATCTCCGGTCCTGTGCATGAGGGCCAGGAAAGGTGCCCCGGCCCATGGCAGGGGAGCCAGGGCATAGGTCTCCCCGCACCTACTGCCCGCGGAGAGCAGAGCCCGACGGAGCCCGGCATCTGTGGCCTGCTGGCTGGGACAGGGGAGGGACGGGAGGGAGGCCCACTGCAGATCCTGCAGCCCCTTGGCTGCCCGGCAGAGCAAGCTGGACCCGAGGCGGGAGCGCAACCGGCATAGGCCAGCCGGTGAGGCCCAGAACCGGGCCTCCCCGACCCTAGCCCCCTCCTCACCCGCCCACCCAGGAGCGAGCCTCCTCTTGCCCCCATTGAGAGAGAGGGTCAAAGGCTGCAGGGAATGGGGGTGAGGGTGACCAGAGAGGCTGCAGCCGGATGCTACGGAGGAGTCCCAGGAAGAACCCTGGTTCCAGAGATCCTCGCCCAGTCCTGCCCAGCCCTTCCGGCAACCAGCCTTGGACACAGTCACCTGCCCGAGTCGAGCTCGGGACAGAAGCTGCAGCTGTCGAGGACCATGGACAGCAGAGGTGGGACGAGGTGGGATCGGGCGGGACCAGGAGGGACCAGGCCCCTCTCTGCTGAGGGTCCGCACTCCCATCTTAGAATCCTAAACCCCTATGGTAGAAGGACCCTGGAGAGATCACTCAATCCAGTCCTCCTTAAAAATAATAACAACAACCTCGGTATTTAGCACTTATTATGTCCCGAGCACTGTCCTAAGCGCTGGGGTGGATACAGTGCGGTTAGGTCGGACACACTGCCTATCCCACGTGGTTCACAGTTGAAGGAGGAGAGAGAACGGGTATCGAATTCCTGTTTAGCAGTTGAGGAAACTGAGTCACAGAGAGTAATGATAATTGCAGTATTTGTTAAGCACTTACTATGTGCCAGGCGTTATACTAACCACTGGGGGTAAATACAAGCTTGTCAGTTTGGACCCAATCTGTGTCCCCCATGGGGCTCGCGGTCTTCATTCCCATTTTACAAATGAGGGAACTGAGGCTCAAAGAAGTGAAGTCAGTCAGTTATATTTATTGAGCGCTTACTGCGTGCAAAGCACTGTACTAAACAATTGGGAGAGTACAGTAGAACAATATAACAAACGCACTCCCTGCCCGCAACAAGCTTATAGGCTAGAGGACTTGCCCCAGGCCACACGGTAGGCAAGTGGCAGAGCCGGGGTTAGACCCCCAGGTCCTCTGACTCGCAGGTCTACTATGCTTCTTCCAGTGAGCCGTGCCGCTTCTCTAAAAATCAGCCCCAATCGCTCTCGGCAGGAGGGAGCCCACCTTGGAGGTGGACACTCCCGGGCCTCCCTCAGTTCCACAGGGCAGGGTCAGGAAATTCTTCTTTTTGCGAAAACCCTCTTGCCGCGGCTTCAGCCCATTCCTTGGGGCTCTGCCCCGAGCAGCGATGGGAAGAGCTGGTCCCCGTATTCTGTGAAAGGGCCCCGTGGAGACGTCAAGGCTTAGTTGGGGAAGACCTCTTGGAGGAGATGTAAGACTACTGGGAAGGTAGAGAGGAGGCTGCCTGGGGCAAGGAGTCCTCCAGGATGGGGAAGAGGAGGCTGCCCCAGGACTACCCCTAGGACACTGAAGCAGGGAGACCAGAAAGACCCCCAGTCAGCAGGGATCATAATTGAAGGAGTTGTGGAAGAGTCTTGTCTGGCTGTCGAGTCGTCTCAGACCCATAGCGACTCCGTGGACATATCTCTCCCAGAACGCCCCACCTCCACCCGCAGTCATTCTGCTGGTGTATCCATAGAGTTTTCTTGGTCCAGATGCGAAAGTGGTTTCCCCCTGCCTTCTTCCCCGCAACCAATTTGAGTCTCCGCCCTTGACTCTCTCCCATGCCGCTGCTGCCCAGCACAGATGAGCAGATTGTCTTCCATTCATTCAATAGTATTTATTGAGCGCTTACTATGTGCAGAACACTGTGCTAAGCGCTTGGAATGTACAAATCGGTAACAGATAGAGACAGTCCCTGCCCTTTGAGGGGCTTACACTCGTTAGCCACCGCCCAAGCTAGGAATGGAATGGTTATGCCTTTGCTTGACTCACCCTCCCCTCGCCGAGAGTGGTAGAATACTGGAACCTCTCCAGCTGTGATCCTGAAAGGGACGTGGAAGAGTACGGGGAGATATTGAGAAGCAACGTTGTCTAGTGGAAACAGCCCGGGCTTGGGAGTCGGAGGATCTGGGTTCTAATCCTAGCTCCACCACTTGTCTGCTGTGTGACCTTGGGCGAGTCTGTCACCCTCTCTGTGGCTCAGTTACCTCATTTGTAAAATAGAGCAGGACGTGGGCTGTCTTCAAACTGATTCTCTTGAATCAATCAATCAATCAATCGTCCTTATTGAGTGCTTACTATGTGGACAGCACTGTACTAAGCAGTTTGGAGAGCACCCATATAACTGAATGAGCAGACAGTGCACGGCACATATTAAGTGCTTAACGTATACCCATCAATACCAAAAGATAATAAACGGCTGTGGATGTTGCAGGGCAGCTCTAGCAGGGAAAGCTTCTTGGCAAAGGTGGTCTTGGAGGAGGTGAGTGGGAGGCATGGAAGGATGACCTGTAGCCCAGGGACTGGGAGGAGGGGGAGTCAGGCCTCCCCTCTGAGGTGGGAGGAGGAAGGGGTGGCCAGCAGGACCACGAGGAGGGAAGAAGTCGAAAACAGCCAGGTGGGCAGTGGTAGAAGTTCTGGCTCAAGGCAAGAGGAGGCTTGGAACTGGGAGGAGGAGGTGGAGGAGGAGGTGGAGGCGGAGGGGGAAGAGGAAGAGGAGGTGGCCACGGCCCTGGCTGACTCCCTTCCCGAGCTTGCAGCTCCGGCAGGGTTTCCAGTGGTTCAGGTCAATGAGCGGGCAAGGAACTGCCAAGCTGGGGCCGGCCCTCAAGCAGCGAGGGTTGGGGCTCTGGCCCAAGGTGGACAGGGTACCATCAGTGGCCAGAGGTGTGGGTAAAAATGCTTAGGTTCCTGGAGGAGACCGGGGCCCCGCCTTGGCAGTGTGATGAGGAGGGTCTGGGATTGAGGGGACCTGGGGCCACTGGGGATGGAGTGGAGAGCTGGAGAGGGCTCCATACCCCTTGGGGTGGTGGAGAATGGAGTGGGGAGTGGGAGAAGGCCCAGTGCTCTTTAGGGCCACGGGGAACATATTGGGGAGCTGGGGAGGGCCCTGGGCAAGGATATTTGCCTGGGGGCAAAGCTGACCAAGAGACTGGGGTCAGAGCTGGACCCCAGAGAGCTCGGAGTGTAGCCGGGAGCTGGCCCCAGGTGGGGAGGCGGGGCCCAGGGTGCTGGGGCCTAGGGTGTTGCCTGTCCAGCCCCCAGCCCGGGGTGTCAAACAAACAGGCCAATGTGTCCTGGCCCCTGCCCCCCGTGTTTGTGTTTGTTGGTGATTTCCGCCATCTTAGCCCATGAATTAACAAGTGACCCATTGACGGGGGTGGAGGGGGGGGCCCTGGGCCCCGCACAAACCTCCCACTGTGTGGCCTCTCCCACCTTCCCTTCCCCCCTTGCCCCTTGGACAATGGCGTGGTCTGAGCCAACGGCCACAGCTGGCGGGGGTGGGGGAGGGGGCCGGAAGGGGGCAGGCCACCAGAGGGCTGGGGGGAGCCCCAAGGGGCACTGACCCTCCTAGGTTCAGGTTGGAGGGCCACCTGTAGCCAGGCCCCGGAGATCCCCGAAGACCCGACCCAAAGGTCCACACGATAATGTCCCTGCTCCCTCCTTCCTCCAAGGAGGCGTTATGTGGACGCGGCCCATCCTATGATCCTCACTGGGCCCAGGGGGGCAGAGAGGAGAGGGCAGCGTTGCTGCCTCTGCTGGGAAACCAAGTCTCTGGGTGGGGAAGGGCCTTGACCTGGTCACCAGTCTTGGTGACGATGGAACCAAGGTGCCTTGAGCCTCTCCTGCTCCGTGGGAGACTAGGCCCAGAGGGATGGGTGGGGGGAGGGGTGAAGGCCTTGGCCTCCCTGAGTGAGCCCCATCCCCCTCCCCCACAGGAGCCCTCGACGATCTGTGGGGCGAGAGTGAGTAGCCGCCAGCCCCTCCTCTGGGTGGTCCCAAGGGAAGGGGGAGGGGAGCCCAATCAGACCACTTTCCACGGCGGAGTAGGGGGGAGGAAGGGGAAGACAGGAGAGGGGCTGGTTATCCTTAGCGTCAGGTAATAAAGAGCATAATTAATGAGGAATGCTGGCCACATAGCTCAGAGGGGAGGGGTCGGAGTTAAACTGTGTCTTGGGGTGGGGGGTGGGAGGTGGGGTCCTCTGGATCTCTTCGAGGACCGCTCTTCTCCCCGCCTCCCCCCGCCCCGAGCACATGGTCCCCAAATCCCTCTTCTGACATCTCCTAGGGACCCTTGGTTTGTGGGGGCAGAGGGGGAGGCCAGTGCTTTTGAGGGTCTTGTGGCCAGCCCCTTGGGGTGGTTAGAAGGAAGTTGATGGTGGAGGAGGGGTGGGGAAGGGGAGTCAACCCCCACCCCCACTCCTCCTCCTCCTCCTCCTCCTCTCCATCTCCCCAGCCAGTGTGGGGCCACCAGAGTGTTTGGTCAGAAATGTCGAGTGTGGATTCTGGAGGCTTGTGGCAGGGCGGGTGGCCAGTGAGCAGAGAGGAGCAGATAAATGGAGCGGAGGGAGGGGGCCGTCGGCTGTCCTTACTTGCCGGCGGCCCACTGTGGGCATGGCTTGAGCAGGGTCAGCGCCGCGCACTGACCCCAGGGCTGACCGGACCAGCCTGGGCCCTCCCCCACAGTGCCCTCAGCTCCATGGGGAGGCACAGTGGTGCTTCGGAGATGCCAGGGAGTGGTCCATGCCCCGGGGGCTTGAGGGAGACGGGAAGTACCCAGGATGTCCAGGAGGTCGCTGCCCCCAGGTGCCAGCTTCAGCAAGACTAGAAGTCTAGAGGGCCCCTACAGGTGTCAGCACTGCCCCGGGGTCTGGCCTCTGGCCCCCTCCAGCCAGCCCCTCCCTGCCCGCTCAATGACCGTGGCACACTTTGGCCAGGGCCTTGAAATCGAGGCCTTCGGGCTGGAGCTGCCACCCTTGGCGGGCTCCCCTCTTCTTCCCACTTCCCAGAGACCCAGCAACATCTGGTTCTCGTTAGGGGGTCCGAGCCCCCCGCCCCCCATCTCTGGAGAGGGAGGGCAGAAGTGAGGATTAGGGCGATTAGGAGCGCTGCCGGCTGGGGGAAGGGAGGAGGCTGGGGGAGAAGAGCCGGCTTGTTATAAATAGAAATACCATAAACTTATCAGCCTATCACTCTAGGTAAATTCTGAGTTTAATCTTGAAAACTTGTAAATACAGAGGCTGGGAGGGTGAGGGTAGCTTTAACCCCTTTTTGCCCAGCACCCACCCAGGACCCCTCAGGGTTTTGGAGTCTTAGAGGCTCCTGGAGAAAGAGCAGGGGCCCGGGGTTCAACTGCCGAGAGTAGGATCCTGCCCCTGGTCTGGACTTCCTCTTTCTCATCTTCCCTCCTGCTGAGGCTGCCAGGCTGAGGGTGGAGGTGGAAGAAGATGGGGAGGGGGGCCCAGGGAGCAGGGAAGAGGTGTGGGGCCCAGCGGACTCTTTTGGCCACAGATCAAGTTGTGGGGCAGGAGGAGGGGAAGCCAACCAAACAGTGGGATTCCTAACATTCCCACGTGTCTCCTTCTCTGGGGTCCTGGATCTCCAGCCCCAGCTCAGGGGAAGGGTAGCGGATGGGTGGAGGGAAGGGGTCTCTCAGAGATTGGGAAATACTTGGGGTAGGTAGAGGCCTGGTGGGCACCTGGAGAGGGGGGAGAGAGAAGCACTGTTGGGCAGGGGGCCTGGGGACCCGGCGGGGAGGAAGAGAGCAAGATGAGGGCTCCCATCCCCAGGGTGGAGAACTGTGGGTCAGAGGGAAGGGGAAACGGGCAGTAGCTCCCATGAAAGCAACAGGGAACAAGGGCAGGGGAGGGGAGGACTTTCAGGAAGAGATGGAGGTGTGTGGACCTGATGGCTGCCCAACACCGACCTGCCTCCCGGTGGTTCTCCTGCCCGCTCCCCTCTAATCCCGGGCTGCTGAGGGCGGGTGGGCCGGGGGTCCCGGGCCTGTCTCTGGGAGCGCGTGACCGTAGCAAGCGGCATTAGCCTCTCATTAATTACCTAAGCTGGAATGGTGCTTGCAGCAGCCTCTAGGAAAACCCTTGGACAGCCTGGGCCACTGGCAATACCCAGGCTACAGGCCTGGGGTGGGAGGGAGGAGAGGCCTGGGGCTGAGCTGGGGGAAGGAGGAACAGGGGAGCCTGGAGTGGAGAGGGAGGAGGGGTGGGGGGCTTGGGGCTAAGGGGTAGGAAGGATGGGGGCTGTGCTGCAGAGGCCAGGAATGGGGAGGCTAGAGGTGGGGAGCAGCTCAGTGTGGGGTCTGGGGAGGAAGGGTGAAGTGGAAGAATTGGTAATAGGGAGAGAAGGGTATAGTGATGAAGAGGAGGCCCGGAGGGTCTGGGAAATGTGAATCTCAGGAATTTGGGAAGCAGGGCGCAAGACCAAGGACTTGAGTTCTAATGTGGCTCCACCACTTGTATGCTGGGTGACCTTAGGCCAGTCACTTAATTTCTCTGTGCCTCAGTTACCTCAACTATAAAGTGGGGATTTAGACTGTGAGCCCCGTGTGGGACAAGAACTGATTCCTATCTGATTATCTTTTATCTATACCAGTGTTGAGCACAGTGTCTGTCTCATTTTAAGCTCTTAACAAATACCATAAAAAAAGAGAAAGACTGGGTGGCCCCTCACACCCTCACATGTATCTCTCGGCCACTGGCTGACGTGGAAGTCACAGACCCATGTTACACGTGTTACACAATGTAGTGACATCAGCTAGAACTTTTCACGGAAATACTCAGACCCCAGATCTACCCGCCTCAACTTGATCCAGAGGGGTCCCTTTGTAACCCCCACCCGAGGTCCCTCTGAACATCAGTGACATTTCTGAGCCGCGGGATTTGTCGGTGGTGCTGGGGTGGAGAGATGTTGAACAGGAAGGAGCCGTGACTGCCCCTGACTGCAAGAGGAGTGGCTAAAAGCATACCGAGGGCCACACTGGGGAGAGTGGACAGGCTTCGGCTGGCCCGATTTGGGCCAAAAAGAGCCCGCAAATGGGTGAGCTCCCAATTCCCCCAACTCGGATGGGCCTCTGCCTGCTCACTGCTGGCCCAGGTGCTAGCAGACACTAGTCTTCCTGAGGCTTGGAGCCGAGAGGTGGCAGGGCCGCTTCTTGTCTCTCCCAAGTCTCCCAAGCAAAAGCCCAGAGCATCTGGGGCCAAAGATAATAATAATAATGTTGGTATTTGTTAAGCGCTTACTATGTGCAGAGCACTGTTCTAAGCGCTGGGGTAGATCCAGGGCAATCAGGTTATGTCACGTGAGGCTCACAGTTAATCCTCATTTTACAGATGAGGTAACTGAGGCACAGAGAAGTGAAGCGACTTGCCCACAGTCACACAGCTGACAAGTGGTGGAGCCGGGATTAGAACCCATGACCTCTGTCTCCCAAGCCTGGGCTCTTTCCACTGAGCCACATTGTTTCTCTAAAGATGCAGGGAAGCAGCATGGCTGGTGGAAAGAGCACAGGCTTGAGAATCAGAGGAACTGGGTTCTAATCCTGGCTCTCCCAATTGCTTACTGTGTGACCTTGGGCAAGTCACTTAACCTCTGTGCCTCAGTTTTCTCATCTGTAAAATAGGGGTTAAATACATGTTTCTCCCTCCTACTTAGACTGTGAGTCCCATGCATGCATGACCTAGTTAACTTGTATCTACCCCAGCGCTTAGGCCAGTGTTTGATACCTAGTACGTGCTTAATAAACACCATAGAGAAAGAAAGAAGGCAAACTGAGGCAGGGGACCGAGGGACTTGGGGGCAGGCCCTGGGTCAATTAATGATACTTATTAAGGGCTTACTGTGCCCAGAGCACTGTACTAAGCACTTGGGAGAGGACAGTGTAACGGAGGAGGTAGATATGTTCCCTGCCCGCTGGGAGAAGCCCGAGGCCAGAGGGCTGGTTTCTGAAGAGCTGAGAGCTGGGTTCAGGTCCACCCCATCCACCTGCCTCCTTGAGTTCCCCTGAGGGGGTCCGAGGGAGATGCCTCCTCCCAATCCACTCCCCGGTGGTTTCAGGAGCACCTCAACATTAATCTTTCCCTTCCCCAACATCTGAGGACCTCAGGACCCTAGCTTCGGGTCCCCCTCCCCACAGCGTCCTCAAGGGGTGGAGGTGGAGCAGGGGACAGGGAATCAAGATACCTCCGGCCTCTTGCTCCTGGAGGGGGAAAATATTCTCTGGGCCGCCCTACTAGGTCCTCCATCCTCAGCCAAGCTGTCTGCTCTCCCTGGGCGGAGATTAGGCTGAGGCTGGGCCTGGCCAGGGGGTGGGCCTGGCCAGGGCCGGGGTTGGTCAGGAGCTGGAGCTGAACAGAGGCTAGGCTGGGGGCTGGGCTGGGCTGGGGCTGCGAGGAGGACTGGGCAGGGGCTGGGATGCAGCTGGGCTGAGCAAGAGCTAGGCTAGGGGGTGGGGCTGGGGCTAGGCTAGGGGCTGGGTAGGACCACAAGAGCCAAGTTTCAGATTCCAGAAAAGGCTCTGAATCCAAGCTCCCGGCCTGCCCGGGCAGGGGTAGGACCAGCCACCCTCTTCCCACCCCAGAGGGCCCCAGGATTCGGCTCAGTTTCCCCTCCCTCTGTGTCCTCCTCCCCCATAGCCTCCTGCCGGGACGCTAAGGAAGAGGTTGGGGTGGTGGGTCGTGGCTTCCAGCTCACAGAGCCCCGAGAAGGGGGAAGAGTGGGTAGGGCACCCCGCTGTCTGTCTCATCTCCCTGACTGCCTTCCTGCTTCCCCACCCCCCAACGCAGGCCATGACATCAATGGGGCGCTGGAGCCCTCCAACATCGACACCAGTATCCTGGAAGAGTACATCAGCAAGGAAGACTCCCCAGACATGTAAGCCCATAACTCCCCGCTCTAGTCCATCCTCATTCCCTAAGCTCTCACTCCCTTCCTGGATTTGGGTGGTGGCAATTTTCTACTTCCAAAGCTTTTTCATATGATCGCTCTTACTCTATCCTCACAACGTCCTGGGAGCTGTCGATGAGGCTCTTCCCATTTTACCCACTGGAGCCTGAGGCCCAGAGAGGTTAAGAGGCCTGCCCGAGGTCACCCAGGAACCAGTTCTCTTAAGTCCCAGATCTTCCCCTTTTCCACCAGATCCTGAAGTGGGTACCATCTTCCCCACCCATTATTCTCTCTTTCCTTCCGCCCCCCTCCCTCTCCATCTCCTCCTTCCCCTCCCCAGGTTCAGTCCTTGGCTCCCCCAAATGCCCCAGGCTGGAAAGGCCATTAGAGGATATCCTACCTGGATCAGGGTGGCAGTGGTGGAGGAGAGATGGTGGGAGGCACATGGGAGGCAGAAGGCTGGGGATTGAGAACTGGTCATGCCACTGATTCGCTCTGTGAGCTTGGGTAGTTGCTAAGACCCGCTATTCCTCAACTTCCTCCTCACCTGAGCGGTGAGGAAGAGGGTCCCTTGCCTCCTCTCACTGCCCCAAGATATAAGAATCTCTTCTACACCTTCCCCTAGCCGAGGAGCACATCCAGCGAAACTGTGTAGGGATGGGATAGTAGTAATACTGTTTGTTAAATGCTTACTGTGTGTAGAACACTGTACTGAGCACTGAGAGAATACACAGATGAGAATTAGACACGGGCCCGTTCCTCGGTGAGCTCACAATCTAAAAAGCGTGAAGGTATCTCTTTTATGTTCAAAGGTCTCCTGAGGGAGCTTCCACCCTCTCCACCAGGCCCTGCAACCAATGGGGGGTGTTATTTGGAACACCCCTTTTAGGGAAAAATCTCCTCACAAAGTCTTTGTGAGAGCACTACAGAAGCAAGGAGCAAGTTTCCTGCCCTCGAGGGGTTTGCCATAGAATAGGGATTCAGTAATGGAAAGCAGGAGGAAGAGGCAGGATAGGACAGGAAGGAGTACTAATGCTCAGACAAAATCGCTGAGCAAATAATTGTGAGGGTGGAGCCTCCTGCCGAACCTGAATAATCAAGACATGCATACCCAGGTGCTGTGGAGAGGAGTTAAGTACCTAAGCATTAAGAGAGTATTAAGAGAGTCCATGGGGCTGGCGGGATGAGGTTTTCTCTCACAAGGCCCAGGGGAGAGGGAAGGAGGGAAGAGAGGGGCCTGCAAGGGAGAGCTAGGGGGCCTGGGCTGGAGACTTCCCGGATCCCATTTCCCATTCCTGTGCGGGCTCCGGGCTCCATTGCTGAGAGAGGGATTCCCTATTTTCCACTCCAAATTCCGCCCCCGGCCACAACGTCACTCACCCGGCCTCCCCACAGTCTTTCCATGCCCACGGTCTTCCTGTGCCCATGGTACCTTCCAGCCTCTGATTCCCTGGGCCTCCAGTTCCCCCCAGCCTCCAGTCCCCACAACCACCAGATTGGGCTCAGCCCAATCCCTGAATAGTAATAATAAGTGTGGCAATTGTTAAGCGCTTGCTATGTGTGAGACACTGTACATAAGCACTGGGATGGATATCGGCGAATTGGGTTGGACACAGTCCCTGTCCCACATGGGGCTCATAATCTCCATCCCCATTTTACAGATGAGTAACTGAGGCATGGAAAAGTGAAGTAACTCACCCCAAGTTACACATCAAAGTGGCAGAGTCAGGATTAGAACCCAGCTTCTTCTGTCTCCCAGGCCCGTGCTCTATCCACTAGGCCACGCTGCCTCCTGAACTCCTCTGCTCTGCCTCTCCCCCACAGCTGTTTCCCGGACATCCCCGCCCCGGCTGGCTATCCGCACCCCCAGCCCTCTGGATCGGCAGCCGGACCTCTCGCAGCCCACGGGACTTCCCCTGGCTCCGGAGGCATCCACCATCTGAGCCCCCAAGGAGGGGGACCCTCACCAGGACGCCATGGGCCACCTCTGCCCCCGCCCCCCTGCGGGCCCGGCTACAGCGGCCACCTCAACTGCAACAACAACAACGGGTTGGGGCCCAAGGGCTTCCTAGGGGGTCACTGCCTGAGCGGCGGGGGGCCCCCAATCAAGGCGGAGCCCAAGGCACCCTACGCCCCCGGGTGAGTGTGGGCCGGGGGAGGAGCGGAAGGCAACCAGGGCCTGGAGATATCGAATAGGCCAGGGCAGTAGAGAGTGGACCACAGTTCCTCGGTTGACACTAGGTGGGAAGGGGCTCGAGAGAGGGAAGGGGGAAGGGAGGGGCAGGGGCTTGGGAGAAGGCGAGAGGAGAGAAATAGCTGTGGAGAGGGAAGGATCTTGGGAACGGGGAGGGAGAAGGGAGGGAATGGGGGGCAGGGATAATGGGGCCAGCCTGCAGAGCCCCTCTCACCACCCTACATAGCCCAAGTCCTTTTCCTGTGCCCCATCACAGCCTGGGCCCAACCTGAGCTCAGGGCCCTCTGGTTGTGGAGATACAAGAAATGTCTTCTTTGACCCTCACCTACCGGTTAGCACATCTACAGGCCACGGGGGCTCCCGTGCCTCCCCACACTGGGTCTCCGTCGCGTGCCTTCTGGCGGCACTGCTGCCCGCTGCCCTTGACCCTATACCCCAGGGCCAACAGTGGTAGGGGCCGTGCTCACTTCAAACTCTGCTCCCCGGGTCGAGCAGGAATCTGTGGGGCTCGGGGGCTCGGGGGAAGACCGCAGAGGACCCCCTTGTCCAGGGAATTAACCCGCTGCCGACTCACCAACTGCCAGGGAGAAGGGGGCAGATGTCATCTGGAAGGCTGCAGGAAGCTTGGGGCATCCAAAGACCAGTTTACCCCCAAGCTCTGCTCTTGGTCCGGCCCGGCAGGACGCACCAGGCCTCCCCCTTCCTGGAGGCGAGTCAACCCCAGGTGCCAGCCTTCTCTGACAGAGGCCTGCCACCTCTCTGCAGGAGCAGCAATGTCACAGAGGGAAAGCCTTCTTGCAGCCCTGGTGGCTCTTCCTTGCCCACCCCACTCCTAGCTGCTGGGATCCTGGGAGAGGGGGCACTGAGCTTGGCTTCCTGCTGCTTCTCTCCCCTTCCCTAAGCCCCCGTGCTGGGCTGGGGGTCCAGAGGGATAGGAGTGGCAAAAGTGAGTCTGGGAGGGAGTGTGAGCTTGAGGTGCAGAGAGTCCTGCCCCTTCTGTCAATCAGGCAGGCCCGTGGACCAATCAGAAAGCACATGACACGCAACCCCTTCCCCCCGCCCGCCCCTCCGGCTTAAAAATGCCCAGCCTGCCTGGGCTGAAACGAGAGGATTTCAGCTGATCCTAAAGAGAGCGGGGCAGGTGGGCAGCAAAAGCTGCTGGGTGCCCATTTCCTGGATTTGGGTGGAAGAGGGGATGGGAATGACAACTCCATTAGGAATCTGGCAGGTGGGGGCTGGGATAGGGCCACTGACTTTCCCAGCAGAGCCTCAACCTTAGCTAGACTTGAGTTGCATTGATGTGGCCAGGATAGGGGGTGGGGAACCGATTCTAGCTACAGCCCTGAGGGGCAGGGAAGCCCTGGCTTCATCCCCAGCCTGTTCCAAGAACCCCTGCGGAAGCCGCAAGAGTAGCCGTCTCCCACCAGCCCGTGTTCTGTCTCCCCTGAGAGAGCCTTGGAGCTGGGGGCCTAGGGAAAGGCTTTGAGGGTGGAAGTCTCTCTCCTAGGGTAATGCTCCCTGCCTCCCAGAGACCTCTGGGGCCTGCATGCTTCCTCCTGAATCTACACGGGCTGGCCGCTGGAGGGGTTGGGACTGTCTAGGTATGAGTAGCCACAACTGGTTTCAGTGCAGAGGATGGAGGGTCTGGCCTCTGGCCCCAACCCAAAGTCCCAAGGGCTCCTCCCATCAGTAAGAACTGGGACAAGGAGAGAGGGATTGGAACAAAGCAGCTGAGGAAACGTTGTCGTTGTTCCAGAGGGTGAGGTTTCCTGAGGAGCTCTGCAGGCCGAGAGACCACCACGGTCCAGTTCTCATCCCGCTCGGCCCTGCGGGAGACGCCGGGTGCTTACTGGGGCTTCGGTCCCGTCCGTGGGTCAGTGTGGCTGGTGTTTGGGGCGACCGCTCCGTTGCTCAGAGCTGGTAAAGGGAGGAGATTTGAGGGTTGGGGGCTACAGGGACAGTTCCTCTGGTCTCAGGATGGGTGATGGATGGTTGCCCCCACCGCCCCTGGGCCCTACCCCTCACCCCCCCGCCTCCGGGGGTCCCCCCTCCCTGCTTCTGGGCCCTTCCTCCGCCGGATCCCAGCCACGTTCTGCCCTGGTGGTGTTCTCCCATGCCCTGGTGGTAGTCTCCCTTGCCCTGGTGGTGGTCTCCCTTGCCCTCAAGATCCTGACTGTGAAAGAGGCTGACCGAGGCCCTGGTAGGTCAAATCTCTTACGGCCAATAGTGTCGCACGGTGCGCATTGGGTCCGGACGTCATCGTTCAATGCTACTGCGAGATACTGTCCCATGCAAACAAGATCGGTTGGTAATACAGCTCACCAACTTCACTGTAAAATCAATTAATTACAGGTATTTATTGAATACCTATGTGCAGAGCACTGTACTAAGGCTTGGAAGAGTATAGTAGCGTATTGAAGCGGCGTGGCTCAGTGGAAAGAGCATGGGCTTGGGAGTCAGAGTTCGTGAGTTCGAATCTCGGCTCTGCCACTCGTCAGCTATGTGACTGTGGGCAAGTCACTTCTCTGTGCCTCAGTTACCTCATCTGTAAAAATGGGGATTAACTGTGAGCCTCACGTGGGCCAACCTGATTACCCTGTATCTGCCCCAGCGCTTAGGACAGTGCTCTGCACAAAGTAAGCGCTTAACAAATACCAACATTATTATTAACATTATTATTATAGTACAATCGAGTTGGTAGACTTGTTCCCTGCTGGCCAGGAGGTTTCGGGCCAGAGGGGGAGATCACATCACCTCTGGCCCCGTCGGGGCGGTTGTGGGTTCCTGAAGGAAGAGGAGGAAGAGAAGGAGAAGGAGGCCTTCAGTGTCAGCTGTGTGTTGCACTTCTGGGACCCAGAGGAAGTTGGAGGGGTCTATGAGTCCTCTGGGAGGGGGAGGCTCTGGTGGATACAATGTGCTAGCAGTGCCAGGGCCCATCTGGGAAAGATGCTTGCAGGCCGGCCTGACCTGGGTGGGACCGTGGACAGGAACATCTATGTCCTTTCCTTCAGATGGGTGGTCAGCTTGGCCCGGGGCACTTTTCCCACTGTCCACCTCACCATGGGAGCTGATCCAGGTCCCAGAGGGATGGCCTGCCATCTGGAGATGCCCAGACTGTGGCAGACATCCTCCCTGTTGGGCATCCATGCCCTCCAGCCCAATCTTGGCAGCACCCCATGGGCCTAGTCCTGGTTCTCCTGGTAGAGAGCTGGGTGCCCCAGGCACAGCACGTGACACTTAAGGCCCCCGCCACGATCAGGGATATCCTCACCAACCTCAGCGTGAAACCTTTACCCCTAAGCCAGGGGACTGGGGTGGAAGATGGGGGCTAGACCTGGGGCAGAAGCAGGACTTTCCCTACCCCAGACCCTGTTGGGAATGGGTCTTCCAGGGGTTGGGAAACCCACCAGAGAGAGTAGGGTTCGCCCCATCTTCCCTTCTCCCCCTCTGCTGGGTCTGGCGGGGACGTGCCGACCTTCCTGGTTCCTTTGTTCCTTTTCCGAGTTGCTGATAACACCCCCGCCCAGGGCCTGGCCCTCCGCCCGATGCCTCACCTGCCCGTCCCGGGGCCTCCGCGGGGCTGTCCCTGGGCAATCCTCTACTTTCCTAAACCCTGGAGGCGGGCTCCCACCCTGCCCTTCCCTGCTGAACCAGTGCAGGATGAGCTCAATGAGCAGTGCAGAAGGCCAGGCCACTGCTGTCTGCAGAGGGGAAGAGCAGGCCTGGGCAGTTTGGGGGAATGGGGAGGATAGGACCAGGTGGAAGGACGGGGCCTAGGCAGGGCAGATGGGGCCCCGGTGGGGAATACTGGGCTCAGGCAGGTGGGACTGGGCTTGGACAGGGGCGGGGGTGGGACCTGGGCAGAGAGAATGGCCCCGGGCAGGGGAGACGAGATCCGGGTGAGGGGCACGGGCTGGGGCATGAAGGAGTGGGTCCTTCATGAAGAGAGGGACAATTGTAGCTGGTTGGCGGATGAGGGATCTCTCTCCCCAATACCAGGGTAGATTGTGATGGGGTGATTCCATGGCAGGCCCCCAAAGGCTCAGGCCCGCCCCCCACGCCGGCCTCTTGGGACCGTTTCCCTAATGACGGGGCTGGCCTGGCTTCTCTTTCTTTATCTTTTGGCGCCCCTTCCCCCAGACAAGGAGAGGGAGGGTCAGCTGTCGAGCCACAGGCTCAATCCCTGGCAGCCTCCTGGGGGACGAGGCCGGGAGAAGGCAGTGCCCTGTAGTGGGCGGCCCTGGTGCCCTTGGAAAGGGCAGCGTTCGGCTGGGGCCAGTCTGCCCCATCCAATGGGAGGAGCTCAGGGGCTCCTGGCCCACAGCCGCTGGGAGCGGGGCCGTGGGGCCAGCGGACCGGTGGCCCCGGCTCACCTGCCCTCTCTCTCCCCAGCACGCTCCCCGACTCTCCCCCGGACTCGGGCTCTGAGGCCTACTCTCCCCAGCAGGTGAATGGTAAGTCTAGCGGGCAGCGCCGCCTCCCACCCGGCTTTGGGGAGAGTGGTTGGCCGGCGTTATCGGGCGGGCGGGCAGGGGTGGGGTAGGGAGGCGCGGGGCGGGGGGAGCTGGCGGCGGCCACATTACGTGGGGAGAGAGAGATTATCGCTCGGCAAATACTCCCCGGCTCCTGCCTATTGTTCGGGCCGAGGGGCGGGGGGGGGCACGCGGGGTGGGGAGCGGCCCGGGGACCCAAGAGAGCCCGGCCCCCCGAACGAGCCCAGCCCCCTGAGTGAGCCCGGTCCCAGGGGCGTCGGGTCCCGCTGCCGGCGCCTGCCGGCGCCCATGCGGGCGATGAGGCGCCCCTTGCCAACCTCGCCGTGCACTCGCCCTTTAGTGGTAAGTCCTGGCCTGACCCCGGGTACGTCTCTGGGACGGACGTGGACCCGGGAAGAGCTCTTGGGCAGGGCGACGGCGGGCAGGCGGGAGGGACAGGCCAACCGGGAGATTCCAGGGGAATGGCTCTGTGACTCGGGACCTTCTGGCCGGAGCCACCCAGAGCGAGGGCCTCTGGGAAAGGCCTCTCTTTCTCTCTCTCCTCTCCTGCATTTCAGCAGTTCCCCTGCAGAATCCGCCCTGCAGAGGCGCCCAGCTCGCCTCCCCGTGTTGGGAGAGGGGTCAAGAGTTCTGTTTATCTTACCAAAAAATCCCTGGAATTCCTCCGGGCCTTTCCTCCAGTGGAACAAAGGGAATGGGACCTCCCCCCACCCCACCAGCAGCCCCTCAGCTTGCCTGGGGGCTGGCCTGGGGTCTGGCCTGGAGGCCGGCAGGAGGCCGGCCAGGGGTCTGGCCGGTGGGGGGGCCTGCTGGGACCCTCGCCCCGGGGGAGCTGGCCGGGGGTCTGACCGAGGGCTGGCTGGAGTCTTGTGGGGTCTGGCCCGGGGTCTGACGGAGGGCTGCCCGGAGTCGGGGGAGGCCTGGTCGGGGGTCTGGCTGGGGACCAGCCAGGGGGAGCCATCCTGTTCCCAGAGGTGGGACGGCTCCGAGAGAGGCCGGCTGGAGACTCCGGGGCTCCCGGCTGCTCTGGGGACAGAGGGGGACTCTCCCCAATCTTCCCATTCCACCCATCCCGTCCTACTCCCGACGGTGGGGAAAAGTGGCCCTTCCAGCCTGGAAATGGAGGCCCCAGCCCCAGGAGGAGGAAGAGGAGGAGGCTGGAGCCGAGCTTGGGCTGGGGAGGGGGGTCAAGGAGGAGTGGGGATGGGAGGGTCCAGACCAGGGTTGTCCCGCTGAGCCCGCTGTGCCTAGGAAACAGTCTCACGCCTGTCTCCTTCGCCAGCTTCAGTCACCCAGTCCAGACTCCCTCGGGCCCGGAGTGATGTGATTGGCTGGCCAGCTGGTCTCTTGTCACCTGGGCCTGGACGTGTGTTCACACTTGAAGATAAAAAGGCAGGGCCCCGCGAAGCCGGTGGCCCCGTCCTCCCGTGGGAATCGCAAAGCAGACGTATCCCTTGGAGCCCACCTGGCCTTATCCCAAGGGCAGCGTGAGCAAGCGGTGTGGCTCAGTGGATAGCGCCCGGGCGTGGGAGTCAGAGGTCATGGGTTCTAATCCCGGCTCCGCCGCTTGCCAGCTGTGCGACTTTGGGCAAGTCACCTAACTTCTCTGTGCCTCAGTGACCTCATCTGTAAAATGGGGATGAAGACTGGGAGCCTCACGTGGGACCACCTGATGACCCTGTATCTACCCCAGCGCTTAGAACAGTGCTCTGCACATAGTAAGCGCTTGACAAATACCCACATTATTATCCTCAATACTGATGCAACCACCCCCTTTAGAGGGCCCAGGTCCTTGGCCTCTGAGCGAGAGGGAGAGAGGGGGAGGTCGAGGTGGGGGAGGAGAGCCTCGATACTTGGGGAGTGTTCTGGGTCGTCCCCACCCTGTCCGCCTCGGCAAAATCCGCCTTTCCCCTCCCCCTCCGTTTCCCCAACCTGACCCCCAGCAACACCCCTGGGCTGGAACACACAGTCAGACTGGGCTTTCTTCAGCTCTACTTTGCTGCCGCAGAAGCCTCCCTCCCGCCTCCCTGCTTTCCCGCTTCCTTCTCTCCTTTAGCCTCCCTCCTTTCCCAGCCCCTCGCCCCCTTTAGCCTCCCTCCTTTCCCAAGATACCTCCCTCGTTTAGCCTCTTTCATTCCCTATCCTCTCTTCTTCAGCCTCCCTCCTTCCCCAGCCCCCTCCATCCTTTTGATGGTATTTGTTAAGCATTTACTCTGTGTTAGGCCCTGTAGTAAGCGCTGAAATGGATACATGATAATCAGATTGGACACAGGCCATGGGGCTCCCAGTCTGAATTCCCATTTTACAGGTGAGGTAACTGAGGCACAGAGAAGTGAAATGACTTGCCCAAGGTCACCCAGCAGATAAGTGGCAGAACCTGGATTAGAACCCATGGCCTTCTGACTCCCTCCTTCGCCAGCTTCCCTTTCCTCAACCCCCTCCCTCTTTCCCTCTATCCTTCCCTCCCTCCCTCTCCTGCCTTCCCCCTTTCCTCCCTCCTCATCAGCCCACAGCTTGTCGAGGTACAAGGCGCTTCACTTCTTCTAGGGACTCAGGTCAAAAACATTATGGCGTAGCGGATAGAGCCTGGGCTTGGGAGTCCGAGGACATGGGTTT
The DNA here is from genome assembly GCF_004115215.2 of Ornithorhynchus anatinus. Taxonomy (NCBI): domain Eukaryota; kingdom Metazoa; phylum Chordata; class Mammalia; order Monotremata; family Ornithorhynchidae; genus Ornithorhynchus; species Ornithorhynchus anatinus. The sequence continues at coordinate 17,001,332 of NC_041730.1, read as the reverse complement.
TAATCCTGGCTCCGCCACTTGTCTTCTGTGTCTCTGAGCCTCAGTTACCTCATCTGTAAAACAGGGATTGGGACTGCGAGCCCCAAGTGGGACAAGGACCGTATCGGACCCGATTTGCTTGTAGCCATTTCAGCACTTAGTACGGTGCCTGACACATAGTAAGCGCTTAACAAATGCCACAGTTATCATCGGTCCCTTCCGGCAGACTTGTTCAAAAAGAGTCCTTCGAATCGACCCTTACTGGTCAACGTTCTGGGAACCACAGACAGAATTGTTTATACGAGATATTCTTCCCCTCGACTCTATTTATCGCCATCGTTCTCGTCTGTCCATCTCCCCCGATTAGACCGTAAGCCCGTCAAACGGCAGGGACCGTCTCTATCTGTTGCCGACTTGTTCATTCCAAGCGCTTAGTACGGTGCTCTGCGCATAGTAAGCGCTCTATAAATACTATTGAATGAAAGGAGAGACTGACTGACTGAGAGATTGACAGGGATACTGACAGACTGACAGACAGGCAGATTTCTTTCCTTCCAGTCCTTAACGCCCAGGATGGCTGGGTTTGGGGGAGCCCTGGGGAGTGTGATGTGTTTGCTGTCACCGCTGAGCAGGAACAAAGACTGGGGAAAGGAAGGCGGTGGCGGTGGGTGGGCAGGGGGCTGGAGGGGGACAGCGGGGGGATCCTCCTCAGGGAAGAGTTGGTTCGGTGCCCCGGTCCTGATGGACGGCCATGGGCCAGCGCCGCGAGGATCTGACAGGGTCACGGCCCCACTGACTGCGGACCACGCGAGCCGGGGGCCGAGAGGCGAGGGGGGCGGGGCAGGAAGGAGGCGCGAGGAAGGACTGGCCACATTCAGAGACCAGAGGGAGACCTGGGGGCTATGTGGGGTCCAGAGTAGTGTGGCACAGTGATAGACCATGCACCTGGAAGTCGGAAGGTCATGGGTTCTAATCCCAGCTCTGCCACTGTAACCTTGGGCGAGTCACTTCACTTCTCTATGTCTCTGTTACCTCACCTGTAAAATGGGGATTGAGACTGGGAGCCCCATGTGGGACAGGGACTGTGTCCCACCCGATATGCTTGTATCCACCCTTGTGCTTAGTACAGTGCCTGGCATGTAGTAAGTGCTTAACAAATACCGTTGTCGTTATTATTATTACTAAACCTAGGGCTGGGCAGCAAGTGGGGGTGGGCAGAACCCAGTTCCTCCAAGCCCCAGGTGGCCGGGGGTGGCAGTCTCTGTTCTCTCTCTCTGGTCTGTGTCTGTTCTGAAGGGGGATGGAGGGATTTGGGGGGCAGAGGAGTTTAAAGGGGGAAGGGAACAACAAATAAGAGGAAGAAGAGGTTGGTAGGAGGGGGGACTGGAAGCTCGCCGGGGGGAGAGGGGGCGACGGGGAGGGAGCGCGGGGCCCAGGCCTGGCTCCTCCCCGGGTCTGATGGCCACGGGCCTTGGGTTTCTCTCCCAAAGATTCCCACCTCCTGCGCACGATGACCCCCGAGAACATGTGCCACGTCAGCATCTCCTCCCGCCTGGAGCACCCCCTGCCTCCGCCCCCACCCCACCTCCCCGGCCCGCCCCCGCCCCCCTCCCACCTGCCCGGTCCGCCCCCTCCCCCCTCCCACCTGCCCGGTCCGCCCCCTCCCCCCTCCCACCTGCCCGGTCCGCCTCCCCCTCCCCACCCCCACCAGCCACCCCCTCCGCACCCACCGCACTACCCCGGCCTGCAGAGGGATCTGTACATGAAGGCCGAACCCCTGGTGCCCCCCTTTGCCATGGGGCAAGGCATGGCCCCCGGAGACCTCCATCACGCCCAGCAAACCCAGATGCTTCACCAGCTACTGCAACAGCACGGAGCAGAGTAAGAGAGGAGAGAGGGAGGGGGCCCGGGGGGGGGGGGGACCCGGGGTGCGGCGGGACTGGGTATGACCCTCTCCGGGACGGCAACCCGACGGGCACCCGGAAGCAGCAGGAGGACAGGATTTCGTCCATTCATTCGATAGTATTTAGCGAGCGCTTACTGTGTGCAGAGCACTGTACTAAGCGCTTGGAATGGACAATTCGGCAACAGATGGAGACAATCCCTGCCCAGTGACGGGCTCACAGATTTGAGAGGCGAAGGCGGGGTCTGGGCCTTGGGGTGCAAGCAATGCCATGAGGCGGGTTGGTATCGCTCCGGGGCAGGTGATCACGCCACTGGGAGGGAAGAGGGATGATCCTCCCAAAGTGCAGAATGCCCATCAGGGCCAGACTTCTGGGTGGGTGACAGAGAGTGGGGGGAAATAAGCCCTAATCAGCCGCGATGCCTCGAGGAGGAGGGCGTCAAGCAGTCGGGGGGAATCCATCTGTGGGCAGGAATGTGTCTGTTGTTATAGCGTACTTTCCCAAGCGCTTAATACAGTGCTTTGCACACAGTAAGGGCTCGATCGAATTGTAGAGGAGTAAGGTTCGGGGGTGGGAACAGGGTGGGAATGGACCGTAGAGAGGCAGGGTTGTGAAAACCCATCCTCTCTCAATAGGCTCTCTTGAGCACTTACTCTGAGTAGAGCACTAAACTAATGCTCAGGAGAGTACAGTCGTGTTAGAAGACATAATCCCTGCCCTCAGGAAGTTTACAGCCTAGTGGAGGGTGCAGGAAGACAGACACGACAATATTCATTCATTTAATCGCATTTATTGAACACTTACTGTGTGCTGAGCACTGTACCAAGTGCTTGGGAGGGTACAATACAAAAATAAACAGACGCATTCCCTGCCCACGGTGAGCTGGCAGGTAGGCCGGGGAAACAGATGTTAATTCAAAAAAGAAATGACAGATACGTAGACAAGGGCCAGGAGGCTGGGAGGGAGGGAGAAGCAGCGTGGCTCAGTAGAAAGAGCCTGGGCTCGGGCAGTCAGAGGTCATGGGTTGGAATCCCGGCTCTGCCATTTGTCAGCTGTGTGACTGTGGGCAAGTCACTTCACTTCTCTGTGCCACAGTTCCCTCATCTGTAAAATGGGGATGAAGACTGTGAGCCTCATGTGGAACCACCTGATTACCCTGTGTCTACCCCAGCGCTTAGAACATCGTAAGCGCTCAACAAATACCATATTAGAGAAGCAGCGTGGCTCGGTGGAAGGAGCCCGGGCTTAGGAGTCAGAGGTCATGGGTTTGAATCCCAGCTCTGCCACTTGTCAGCTGTGTGACTGTGGGCAAGTCACTTCACTTCTCTGTGCCCCAGTTCCCTCATCTGTAAAATGGGGATGAAGACTGTGAGCCCCACGCGGGACAACCTGCTCACCTCGCATCCCCCCAGAGCTTAGAACAGTGCTCTGCACATAGTAAGCGCTTAACAAATACCACCATTATTATTATTAACAAAGGGAGCAAGTCAGGGCGGCGCAGAAGGGAGGGGGAGAAGAGGAAAGGGGGGGAGCGGTCAAGGAAGGCCGCTCGGAGGCGGTGTGACCGGGGGGGCGGCCCCTCCTGACAACCGGGGGTCCCCTGCAGGCTCCCTGTGCACCCCACCAAGAAGAGGAAGCACTCCGAGTCGCCCCCCAATACCCTCAACGCCCAGATGCTCAACGGCATGATTAAACAGGAGCCAGGTACGGCGGCGGCGCTGCCCCTCCACCCGGCCAGAGCCCCAACGCCTCCCTGGCACCAGCAGGGGGCGCTGTCGCCAGGAGCGGGGGCCCTGCCCCTCAGCATTACCAGAGCCCCGACGCCTCCCTGGCACCAGCAGGGGGCGCTCTCGCCAGGTAGGCCCCCCCCCCCCCCCCCCGCCCCCGGGTCACCTCAACACTGGTGGGCGGAGGGAGGCCAGGAGGAGGGGGCCCAGCGGGACCCTCCACTGGGACACCAGTGGGACGCACTGGCCACGGGGGATGGGAGAAGGGGGCTCCTGGGGAGGAGGCAAACCCCCTGCCTCCCCGTGGCGAGGCAGGGAGCCCGGAGGAGGGGACGGTGGGGCAGTGGGGCTGGGGAGGGACGGGGGGCAGGGTGGGATGGGCTTGACCCAGGTCTTCCCCTCGCCCCCCAGGCCTCATGCAAGACAATGACAGTCTGAACGGCTCCTACCTGGACCCCAACTACCAGTCCATCAAGTGGCAGCCCCACCAGCAGAACAAATGGGCCTCGCTGTACGATGCCAGCTATAAGGAACTGTGAGTGATCCCAGGGGCCCGGGGACCGCGGCTTCGCTCTCCCCGTCTCCCCCCTCAGCCTGGCCCCCTCTCCACCCCCGGGGGGTCAGTCCTGGGTCCGGAATTGGGAACGAGCCGACTTAGAAGGGGAGGCGGAGGTGGGGAGAGGCCCGCGGGCGGGGGAGTCGGGCGGCGAGAGATGGATGTTTGGGGCAGGGACGGGGCCGGATCCTCCCTGCATTCCAGAAAGGTGATAGGAAGCTGGCCGGCCGTGGGGGCCCTTCCAGGAACCACCGCCCCCGCGCACCCCGCCCGGACCTGGGGAGGGAGGGAGGGAGGGAAGGAGGGAGGTGGGGGGGAGGGACTGGTCCACTCTTGGGAGGTGGGAACCGGCCTGGGGGCTGCCAACCTCTTTAAGGGCTCCCGTGGCCCCGGACCACCCAGGGCTGGATCGGAAAGGGCGACGGTTGCCGCCCCTGACCTCCCAAAACTGAGGGTCTGGCCCCAGGGGGTGTTACCCGGGAACCCCTTCCAGAGGGGTAGGGTCTCCCAGCCGCATCTGACCCAGAGCGGGGCAATGGTAGGGAGGGGATGAAGGGCTTGGGTCCCTGCTCCTCCACCCCACCCTGGGCTGACTCCCTCCTTGGGCCGGACCAGAACTCGATCTTGGGGCAGCCGTGACGGGAACTGACCGAGCGGCCTTAGGGGTCGGGCTGAGGCCCGAGCCCTCTCCCCCGTCCCGATCCCTGGCCTTCCGTGATGCCGTGATCCATGGCTGTGATCACCTGCCAGGAAGCTGATGTCAGCCCTGTGCACCCCAAGACAGATCCGGGTGTGGACGGTGGAGAAGAGGCTCCCTCCCCTCCCCCAGTTCTGGTCTGAGTAGTCAAGGAGGGGCACCTAGGAAGGGAGGAGGGGAGAGCTGGCAGCCTGCCCCGCTGGACATTAACCAGACTCCGCTCCCTGGCCCTGCCTCCCAACTCAGCCGGAGCAGCTCCCTGTCCTGTCCTTGGAGGCTTGGGCCGCCCGTCCACCGAGCACCCCGAGGAGGTGGGGAGAGAGAGACGGGAGAGCTGGGGGTCGAAGGGGGAGGGGAGGACTGGATGGAGCCAGGTGGGAGTTGGGGACTGAGAACTTTGGCTCAGGGAGGCTGGTCCAATGGGGTCCATCCCCGGGGAGGCTCCAGAACGCGTCAGAGCAGAACCAGAGCTCAGGAGAGCCGAGTCGACCTCCTCCCAGCCCGGGATGGGACCGAAGGCTCCTCCCCGATCCCGGTGGCGGCCTCGGAGGGGCAGGGACTGAGAGAACAGGGGAAACTGAGCAGGGGAGGGGCCCGGGCCGGCACCGGACAGGGGCCGGGAGGCAGACCACTCTCCCTACGAGGCCCTGGCCCGAGAGGCTGCCGGCGGGAAGGGGCGGTGGGGGGCCGGGGGCAGGGGGAGAAGGGGCCCGCTGGGTCGGCTGCATAGTTCCCCATCCCCATGGCAACCAGCCGTCAGCCCCAGATGAGGCTCCCCAGATGGCAGGGGCTGCGGCTACTCTCGCGGCCTGGGCCCCTGCCCCCTTTCCCTCCCCCCCCCCCCCCCGGGGAGGTGGAGGGGTGGGAGAGTCTTCCAGGTGGTTCTGATTTGGTCAGGAATCTGGCAGGGGCAAGGCAGTGTTGGCTTCAAGTATCTGCTGGGCCAGTCCTCTCCCAGCAACTTCACAGATGGAATCTCCCCCAACTCTGTCTCCCACACTGCCCCCCTCTCCTCTGAAGAGCCCAGGCCCCTGGCTGGGGAGGGCCTGAGGTGGACCTTAGGCCTGGTCTAGGGCTGGGGTGGGCCCTGAAATGGGCTGGGGGGTCTGGTCTAGGGCCAGGGCCTGAGATAGGCCAGGAGGTGAGCCAGTGGCCCGGTCTAGGGCCGGGCCTGAGATGTCTAATGGTCTGGCCTAGGGCTGGGGCCTGAGATGGTCTGGGGGCCTAGTCTAGGGTGGGAGAAGGTCCCGAGATGGGCCGGGGGCCCGGTCTAGTGTTGGGGTCTGAGGTGGGCTGATGGCCTGGCTTAGGGCCGGGGCCTGAGACAGTGTTGGGGACTAACCTAGGCTTTGAGAATGAGCTGAAGTGGGCTGGGGGCCTGGTCTAAGGTTGGGGGAGGACCTGAGATGGGCCGGGGGCTCACCCTGCGGTTGGATCTTGAGTCAGGCTTGGGATCTGGTCTTAGGTTGGGGCCTGGTCTAGAGTTGGGTCCCGAGGCAGGCTGGGAGTCCGGTTAGGGTCGGAGCCTGAGGCAGGTGGGATGTCCGGTCTACGGTTGGGGGACCATGAATGGAGCAATGAAAAAGACTGGGAGTCAGGCTAAGCTCAGTCTCAAACTGGGGCTCGTTGTGCTGAGCCAGGGGGCAGGCGGCAGGGCAGAAAGGTGTCAGTGTTCCGGGAACCACGGCTGCACCCTGCCCGCTCGGGGGAGGGAAGGCCGGGGGATCCCGGTGGGCCGTCCAGAGATCGGCTCTGAGCCGACAGGGCTGGCGGGAGTGGCCAGTGGGAGCTGAAACTTTAGACGGAGCCCGGAATCAAGCCGGGCCGGAGGAGGGGATCCTCCCAGCGCCGCCCCCAGCCGGTCCAGCTGTGGCCATCTTGACCCCTGCAGCACTCAGCCCCGCCCCACCCCTCCCCACCCGTCCTGTCCTGTCCCCTCAGGCCCATGCCTACCTACCGAGTGGACGCGGACAAGGGCTTCAACTTCTCCGTGGGGGACGATGCCTTCGTGTGCCAGAAGAAGAACCACTTCCAGGTGACGGTCTACATCGGTATGCTGGGGGAGCCCAAGTACGTCAAGACCCCCGAGGGTCTCAAGCCCCTCGATTGCTTCTACCTGAAACTACATGGAGTCAAGGCAGGTCCATGTCCAGGGAAGGCAGTTGGGGTGTGTGTGTGCGGGGGGTGGGGGTCGGTTCAGGGCCCCTTTCTCTGCCCCGTCGGGGTTGGCTAGGGCAGCCCCCGCCCCAGCAGCCCCACACAAGGAGCGTCTCCCCCCACGCGGCCCTCTTCCTCCCGAAGAGCCCGGGCAGGCCCCGAGACGGGCCGGGGCGGGGCCGGGGAGAAGGAAGCTAGAAATGGGGGCAGGATCACGAGGGAGTTGGGGGAGGGTGGGCTGGGAGGGGACAGGAGAGGGATAGTCAGGCCCGGGTTAGAGAACGGGTCCTTGGGAAGGGCACGATGAGGGGACGTGGGCAGGCCCTGGGGATGGAGGTGGGAAGAGTGGGAGCTGACGACCAGGTGGCCGTGGGCCCTAGGCCAGGGCTGGGGCTGGCCGGGAATTGGTAAGTAGGTAAGTAGTGGTAAGTGGGACTCTGAGGCTCAGGGGCTCCGAGGCCCTGGGGTCCCGGGCTTCTGGGGAATAGTCCAAGCGGAGAAGCTGCCTCCAATGCCGACGTCACTCAGCCCCGACCCGCTGCTCCCTCCCTCTCTGGGGTTGTCCTTCCTGGGCCTGGCAGCCAGTTGAGGGGGGGAGATGTGCTGAGAGGCGTTAAGGCAGAGGGGTCGGGATGGCGGGGGCCGGGATGGGCAGTGCCCACCCCCTGACCTGTGTCCCCTGGGCCCTCTCCCCGCAGCTGGAGGCCTTGAACCAGTCCATCAACATTGAGCAGTCTCAGTCAGACCGGAGCAAACGGCCCTTCAATCCTGTCACGTGGGTATTTTCTCCCCACCCGCTGCTGGGGTGAGGAGGGACCCCTACCCTCCGGTGTGGGGTGGCAGGAGGGGGCTTCCAGCTCCTGGGGAGGGGCTTTATCTCTCCCATCACTGCCTTCACCGGGTCCCTGAGCTTCCCCTCCCTGGGGGGAGCCGGTCGGCCTGAGCCCCACCACCTCCCCGCAGGGTCACACTGCCCCCAGAGCAGGTCACCAAGGTGACAGTGGGGCGCCTGCACTTCAGCGAGACCACGGCCAACAACATGCGCAAGAAGGGCAAACCCAATCCTGACCAAAGGTGAGCCGGGCGGCACCTCCCGGGGGCGAGCTGGGGAGGGTCGGCTCCCTGCTCCGAGGGTGCATCCGGAGGGTGGGAGAGGGGAAGACGGAGCATCCGCTGGCGGTGGTGCCCGCTAGGTTAGGAGGGGACATTGGGTGCCCCCTGTTGGGGACCTTGTGGGGCACCGAGGAACAGGGGTCAGTGTCCTCTGGGGAGCGGGAGATGGGAAGGAATTGGGACTCCTGCTGGAGCGCAGACAATGAGAAGGGGCGTAAGGGGCAGTGACCCCTGGGGAGGAGGGAGTGATGAGGCATGGTCCGGCCCTTGGGCCACGGGTAACCTTGGGGACAGACAGTGCCCGGAGGCAGTGCTCCCTGGTGCGGGGGGGGGGTGGGAGAGAATGCTGAGGGGTGACCCCCCTCCCCACCCGCCGCCTCGGCCGTGAAGATGAGGATAGAACGTGCCCTGGGGCACTGCCCCGTTAGCCCATGGGGACAGACAGTGCGCTGGGGCAGCCCGGTGGAGAACCTCACCTGCTCTCTGCCCAGGTACTTCATGCTGGTGGTGGCCCTGCAGGCACAGGCCCAGAACCAGACCTACACCTTGGCTGCCCAGATCTCCGAGCGGATCATCGTCAGAGTAAGACCTGTTCTCTCCCGCCCTTTGGGGTCCCCACCCTCCCCCAGGGGTGCGCTGGCCAGCGGGGATCGGGGAGGGGTTTCCCCATCCTTTTCCTAGACTCCCAGGGCTCCGGACTTTTCCTCGGTGGCTCCCGTCACCAGTAACGAAAATCCGCTTGGAGGCGGGGGATGAACGAATTAACCTCTGAGGTCCTTCCCAAGCTGGGGGTCGAGGACTGTGGCAGCACTGCTGCCCGGGTGTGTGGATGGCCAGAGGGCCTCCCGGCTGGGAGCCCAACTGGGCCCGACTGGCGTTGGGCCCTTTCCCATTCCCCTTCTCCCAGAATCTGGGGGTGTTGGGGGGGTAGAGATGGGCGTCACTAGAAAAGCGGTATGGCCTAGTGGAAAGAGCATGGGCCTGGGTGTCAAGGGACCTAGGTTTTAATCCTGGCATCGCCGTATGTCTGCTGTGTGACCTTGGGCAAATCGTTTCACTTTTCTATGACTCAGTTAATTCATCTGTAAAATGGGGATAAAGAGTGTGAGCCCCATGTGAGACGTGGTCTGCGTCCAACATGATTAACTTGTATCCATTCCAGTGTTTAGTGAAGCGCCTGGCACATAGTAAGCGCTTAACAAATACCATTTAAAAAAAAAAAAAGAAACCCGACCCAACTTCCAGGTCTTGGCCCACCCTTCCCTGGGTGACTCCCCTGCCCAGCCCCACTGCCCACCCTCTATGGCTCCTAGTGTGACCCTAGGTCAGCGCCACCGGCCCAGTGACCGCTGGCGTCCCCGGGGTCACCCTCGGGAGGTGTGAGAGGGAGGGGTAGAGAGGAAGAGCCGGTGGCACCCTGGGCCCTGACTCCCCGGACGATCCAGGGCCCCGCGCTAACGCTCTGGTGCCCTTGCCATTCCCCAGGCCTCAAATCCGGGCCAGTTCGAGAGCGACAGCGATGTACTGTGGCAGCGGGCCCAGCTGCCCGACACCGTCTTCCACCACGGCCGGGTGGGCATCAACACCGACCGGCCGGACGAGGCCCTGGTGGTCCACGGCAACGTGAAGGTCATGGGCTCACTCATGCACCCCTCGGACATCCGGGCCAAGGAGCACGTGGAGGAGGTCAGGGCTCGGGGCTCCTGGAAGCCCCGGGGTGGCGGGCACTGCTGGGGGAGGGGCGGGGGAGGCAGTTGGGGGAGGGACGACCAGTGCAAGGGGAAAGGGCAGGTTCAGGAGCTGACTGGGCCCTGCCTGGCCCGACGCTGCCCCGGTGAAGAAGAGCCCCGCCTTGAGGGTCAGGATATGCCCAGCTGGGGACAGAATGTGCCATTTGGGTCCTGGGATTTGAGTATGTTTGGGATTGGAGGGCACGGGACCACCCACAAGGAGGACACTGCTTGGTTCTTGGGCTCTGTGGTGGCCCCTAAAGGGTAGCCCTGGGCTTGGTTTGGGGGACCGGGGTGCACAGGTGGAGGAGGAAGAGAGGTCTAGAGTGGAAACACCCTCCCCAGACCTCGGCCCCAAGGCCCCTCAGGGCCACCCAGGGCCACGTAGGATCCCGCTCTGTGCTTCTGCATCTGCCTGGGGACCACCAGGTGAAAGAGCCCTGGGATCGGGGGCAGGAGAGTGGGCCCTTAGAGCCCTGCCACTAGCCCCCATCCCGTGGCTTGCCCATGCCAGGTGGACACTACAGAGCAGCTGAAGAGGATCTCCCGCATGCGGCTGGTGCATTACAACTACAAGCCTGAGTTTGCTGCCAGCGCGGGCCTCGATGCTGCTCCCGAGACAGGTGTGGGGCCCCCCCCATCATGGGGGCCGGGGCGGGGGTGGGTCTCTGCAGACTGGTGATGTCCTCTCTGCAGCCGCATGATCCCTTCCCTGCAGCCAATGGCTGGGGTCAGCCAGCCCAGACTCTCTAGCCCTAGACTCCCTAGACTCTTGAGGCTCCGAATGTTTCCTCACTGGCTCCAGTAACAGAATCCTGCTTGGAGGCAGGGGGATGAACAAATTGGCTTCTGAGGTTCCTCCCAAGATGGGATTCGAAGATTCCCGTAGCACGGCTGCCTGGGCGTGTGGTTGGTCAGAGAGCCTCCTGGCAGAGTTTGACTGGACCTGGGCTCTCTCCCATTCCCCTTCTTCCAACATCTGAGGGCGTTGGGGGTCGAGGTGAGCGTTGCTAGAGAAGCAGCCCAAATCCAGAGCCCAAGTCCAGAACCCCAATCCGAAGTCCAGAGGCTGAGCCCAAGCCTGGAACCCCCCGGGTCCCAGCAGCCTCCTCAGTTGGCTCTGTCCGTGCTGCAGGCGTCATCGCCCAGGAGGTGAAGGAGATCCTCCCCGAGGCAGTGAAGGACACCGGGGACGTGGTCTTTGCCAACGGGAAAACCATCGAGAACTTTCTGGTGGTGAACAAGGTCAGAGGGGGGCCCGGCCCCCGGCAGGGTCGGGATGGGGTCTGAGGCGGGCTCCAGGGAGAAGCCGATTGGCATCGTGGTCCGTTCCCCCGGCACTGTGATTCCCTTTCAGGAGGGTCTGGCTGGGGTGAGAACGGATCAGAGGGAAGTGGGTCCCGGAGCTAGGCCGGGGCGGCAGGTTCTGGGCAGCGGCCGGGCCCCGAGCCCGAGCCCTGACTCCTGCTGGGCCCCCGGCCCTCCAGGCCAGCCAGTGCCGATGTCCTGCTCCCCAACCCCACAAGCGGAGCCGGCCCGCCTGCTCACCTCCAATCTACTCTCCCTGTGGCCTGGGTCCCGGGCCTGTGCCCCGCAGGAGCGGATTTTCATGGAGAACGTGGGGGCCGTGAAGGAGCTGTGCAAGTTGACCGACAACCTGGAGACACGCATCGACGAGTTGGAGCGCTGGAGCCACAAGTTGGCCAAGTTGAGGCGTCTGGACAGCATGAAGTCCACAGGCAGCTCGGGGGCCTTCAGGTGGGACCCCGTCCCCCCGCCGCTCACTCCCCTCTGCTGCCCCCGGCCCCCACTCGCTCCTCCAGGGCCAAGGACAGAGGGAGGGAAAGCCCCGGGAAGGGCGCTGGCCCAACCCCCCACATCTCTCTCCTCACACAGCCAAGCCGGCAGCCAGTTCAGCCGGGCAGGGAGTGTACCCCACAAGAAGAGGCCCCCCAAACTGGCCAGCAAGGTGAGGGGCTGGGCCCGTGACCCAGGGCGGAGGAATGTGGGCCCACAGAGGGGATTGGAGGTGGCCACGCCGCTTCTCCCAGCATCATCAGTGTGCAGCTCCCTACCACTCTCCGCTCCCGGGGAAGCGGCCTTCTCTCTCCACCCGATCTCCCCAACGCCCACCTGCTCCTTTCCCATCCCGGCCCCTCCCCTGCATCCCTGCCACCCCCCTCCGCTCTCCCTTCCATCCTTCCTCATGGCTAGCAGCAGATTCCTCCCGTTTCGCCCCCTCCTCCTGCCGTGTTTCATCCAGCCTGCTGCCACCTCCGACCCAGTCCCTACAGACCTTCTGGTCTCCCCCACACCCCTACCCACGGACAGCCCCGAGAGCACGGTCCTCGGCCCTCGTGGTGCCCCGGAGAGGGGGTCAGGTCCCCTGCCCCTCCCAGGACCTGAGGAAGGGACCGCACCCTTCCTCAGCGCTGGACCTTCCTCTCCCCGTACAGGCCCCCTCGGTGGTTCCGGACCAGGCCTGCATCAGCCAGCGCTTCCTGCAGGGCACCATCATCGCCCTGGTGGTTGTCATGGCCTTCAGGTGAGAGGGGGGTGTCCTGGGGTTGAGGGGCGGGGTGCCAACAGGAGAGTCCTCGCAGGGTAGGGTAAGGCAGAGCCTCAGGAGCGCCGGGCCCCCAGGTGGGGAGAGCGTGACCCATTATACTGCCCGGATGGTGCTGGGAGGTTCCGGGACCAGTCCTCCCTCCCCACAATACCCTTCTTACAGCTCTCCCGGTCCCCCCCGGTCCTGGAAGTGGAAGATGAGCACAGGGAGTGAGCCCAGGTGGTGGGTAAACCCTGCAATGACACCCCACCCGCCTCCCTCTCTCTCTCTCTCTCTCTGTAGCGTCGTGTCCATGTCCACGCTGTACGTGCTGAGCCTGCGGACCGAGGAGGAGGTGGTAGACACAGATGGGTATGGCCCCGGAGATTCCCTGGCCCCTCTGCCAATCCCCGCTCCCTGAAGGGTAGCAGGGGTGGGAGGGGCAGCCGGGGCGAGCTTTCAGAGTGAGGAGCCTTGCCCACCACTATCATGGCGTCTTCCCAACTCCCAGGAACAGGGAAGGGCCTCCTGCTTTAGAAACCAGGGGATACAGTGATGGTTTTGGCCCTGGGCTCTGTTCAGAAGATCACCGTGGCTTTGGGGGCTAAGTACCCTTCTCTTCTCCACTATTCCTGAGTCGGGAGCCCTGGGGCTGGACCTCAGGAGGATGAGACTGTGTCAGCCAACCTGGATGGGAGAGCAAGTCTTGGCTTGGGTTCAGGAGGCCGAGGGGTGGGGTTGGGAGGCGGGCGGTTGGGCCGGTGATAGGCCCAGACCCTCTCGGACCTGCCCTGCTGATGTGTGTCTTTCCTCCTCCCTCATCTTTGGTCTGTGCCTTTCTCCCTGTCTGCTCTCCCCTAGTTCTTTTGCTGTGTCCACTTCCTGTCTCCTGGCCCTCCTCCGGCCCCAGGACTCTGGGGGGGCTGTGGCTTTGTGCCCGTGGTATGTGAGCACCCCTCACCCCCACCCCGTGTTCTCCGTGTTGCCTCTTCCCTGCCACCCTCCTTCCCTCTCCTCTCTCTTCGTCTGCCCGTGGTCCCTTCTTCCCTGTTTCCAGCCACCCAGGTGCTGCTTCGTCTTCCCCGAATCTCCTCGTTCTCCCCAGCTCTCGCAGGGCTCCAGAGCTCCCCAGCTTCTCTTTCCAAAGTGTTGTGCAGGCCATATTCCTGGGGCCCCTCTTGTCCCACGAGCCCACGTAGACCCCGCCCGGCTCTGTCCCGCCGTCACCTCACTCCCACTGGTCCGAGCAGCTCTGGGGGAGTGTAAACGTGTTGCTTTTTCCAGAAGCCACTGGCTTCCACCCCCACCTCCCATCGGAGCCCTCAGCCTACACGACCAAGCCCTGCCCACTGGTCCTCCCAGAGCTCACCCCTCATCCTCATGGTTGCAGGTCAAGTCAGAGTTATGGGACCACTCAGGTGCGCCTGTCCACCTCCTCCCTTGGCCCCGCCGTCAGACCCTTTTCCCAGCAGCCTGGTGAGTGCCCAGAGAAGCCGGGAGAGGGAAGGGCTGGTGTGGGGAGGAGGGAAGAGGGAGGAGGGTCATACTGGGCTCTTGAAGGCGGGATGGGACAGAGGGGACCTGGGAGGAGTCAGTGCCTGGCTGTCTAGGAAGCAGCCTGGCCTGGTGGATAGAGCGGGGGCCTGGAAGTCGGAAGGACCTGGGTTCTAATCCCTGCTCCACCACCTGTCTGTTGTGTGACCCCATCTCTCAGTCACCCTGACCCCGCCAAGCTCTCCCCCCGAAGTGGCCATTCCCCACTTGAACCTGTGCCCCATCCCCCGCTGCCCGGCCGTCTGCTGCTCCCTGCCTATCCCCAGCTCCACCTCCGGCACCAGCCTCAATGCCAACCGCTCAGGTACGTGCCCGGGGGGAAGGGCCTGGGGAAAAGTGAATGGGTCGGGGGAAGGAGGGGTGCTCTTTATTAAATGCCCGGTGCCAAGCACTGTGCTAAGCACTGGGGGTGTTACTAGAACACCCAGCCTGTGGACGGGCAAGGAGAGCCGTCTCTAGGGGTGGGGGAGAAGCGCAGGTGACAGTCTGTTCCCAGGGGCCTGATACAGCGCCCTGCCACTTGGGACTCGGAAAATGCCCTCGATGATGATGATGTTGAGGGGGTGAAGGTGGGGAAGGAAGAGTTGGAGGAGGGAGACTCTTCTGGACACTGATTCCCCCCTGCCCTTCTTCTCACAATGTCTCTCTCCCCCCTCTCCAGACCAGAGCCAGGGCTCGCTGCTGCAAGTCCCCAACATCCGAGCCAAATCCTGGGGCCTCCCGGGCAACGGGATCTCTCACGTCAAACGCCCCAAGAGCCTGGAGCGGGGCGCCGGAGGGGGTCCCCCGGCCAGCCCCTCGGCCCCCTTCACTGGGGCTCAGAGCAAGGCCAAGAACAGCCCCAACCTGTCCTTTCCCGCCCGCGCCCCCCGCAGCGTCCCCCAGCCCAGCCCGGCCTGGGCCGGGGCCCAGCCCACCAGCCCCTCCGTCCAGCACGGTGAGCCCCCAACAGCCTTTGCCCCAGGAGCCGACTGGCCCTTCCCCTACCAGGTGTGCAGCCTCCTTTCTGCCCTCCCCCGCCCAACGGGAGCAAACAGGGGTACTCTTACCCAGTGCTGTGAAGCACCCGACTCCAAGAGCTTAATAAACCTTTGGAAAATGGCATTTGTTAAGTGCTTACTATGTGCCAGGCACTGTACTAAGTGCTGAGGTAGATACTGGCTAATGAATAGGAGCCCAGTTCATATCCCATGTAGGGCTCCCAGTCTTGATCCTCATTTTGCAGTTGAGGAAACTGAGGCACCGAGAAGTGACTTGCCCGAGGTCACGCAGCAATCACGGCAGAGCCGGGATTAGAGCGCAGGTCCTCCGACTCCCAGGGCCGTGCCCCTTCCCCTAGGCCGTGCTGCTTCTCGTACCCCCGGGCCTGGACCCCACGGGTCCTGTGGTGCCCAAGGCTGTCTGTCCCCTCACCCCCTCTTGTCAGTACCACTGCTGGCTTGGCTGCAGGCCTCGCCCCTCTCTTCTCCGGCCCCGGCCCTCCTTCCCCCTACCGCCTCTCTCTTTGCAGACCTGCCTCCCTCCCTGAGCTCCATCCAGGTCCTGGAGAACTCGCTGCCCATCACGTCCCTGTATTGTGCAGCGGGCAAGGCCTGCAGGTGGGTAGAAGGGGGAATAGGGTCCCTCACGCCCCGTTGTCCCTCCGGTGAGCCCAGGCCTCCTGCCTCGTAATGACGCTCCCGACAGGGGAGCCTCTGGGGTCTGAAACCACTTCTCTGCCCTCACCAGGCCGGGGAACTTTACCTATCGAATCCCCATCAGCAGCACCACCCCACTGCACCTCAGCCTGACCCTGGAAATGAAGTGAGTGAGCGGGGGGCCCGGGGCCGGGGAGGGAAGGGCCGGCGTGGAGAAGGGGCGTAAGATGGATGCTCGGGTTTCATCACGGAACAGGAGGCAGGAAGGGCCTGGTGTTGGAGGATCGTCCCTCCTTCCCCTTCCCCCCGCCTCACTAGGGTCTCTTTTCAGCGCCTCCTCTCCTGTGTCGGTGGTGCTGTGCGGCCTCGTGTCCCAAGAGACCCCCTGTGAGGAGGGGAGCCGTCCCTACAGCCTCCCGGACACCCCAGACACCCAGGTAAGAACTGAAGCCAGGGAGCACCCCCGGTCCCTTCCCTTCTCTGGCACGGCCGCACCTCTGGATGGTCCGTCCTGCCTGGGAGAAACAGCAGCAGTCCTAACCGGGGACCCCACGCTCTTCATCCACCTCATAACCGGGGAGTTCTCACCCTGTGGGGTGCCTCAGTTTCTCCATCTCTCCGGGGAGGATCTGCAATGGCAGTGTAATAGGGAAATAGGATGGGAAGGGTAACGGAGGTGGGGGCCGCTGGGGGCGGGGGGGTCCCGCTAGAAGGATGGTTTCTCATGGTGCTTCCTTTCATCCCCTTCCATTCTCCCCAGGGCACTTCTCACCAATGGGCCGTAGCTCTCCTATCTTTCCGCGAGTTCACCTACCATTTCCGGGTGGCGCTGCTGGTGAGTTGGGGAATCCCTGACTCCCTCCCTCTAACCCGCCCGAGCCCTCCTGCCTAGGCCAGGGGCAGGCGACACAACCCAGGGCCTCTGTCTGGATGGGAAAGGGCAGGAGGGGACTAGGGGGAGAACCCAGCAGGGCTCGCTGACCCTTTGGAGGGCTGGGGATCAGAGAGACGGGACGGGCCGCTGGTCAGACCACCCTCTGAGCCCCTCTTTCACCCCCCGCCTCCCCCAGGGCCAGGCCAGCTGCAGCTCGGAGCCGCCCGTTGGCCCCGTCAGCGACTACTACTTCCACTTCTACCGGCTGTGCGACTGAGCCGCACCCCCGCAGCCCTCCTCCCTGGGCAGCGCCCACTCCCGGGACTCGGGACCCTTTGGGGCCCCTCTCCCCCTGCCCGGATGTGACCACATGACACTGGAGTGGGGTGGGGTGGACCGATCCCACCCCAAGCCCGGCCTCACCGACACTGTAGCCCTCGGGGAACACACTGGAATTCCTGCTGGAGACTGAAGCCGGGCAGCTAGGCCCGGATCTGGACAAACTGGAAGTTCTTTACACTGGAGTTGCTGTTCCTGCTGGTTGTTCTGGCCAGACCGACTGCTTCCTCCCTTTCTACCGCTCTCTCGTCGAAGGGGGTGTCGCAGCTCCCTCCCCTTAAGGAGCCTGCACCCCTCCTCCAGAGCCGGGTGGACAGACTCACACCTGTCCAGATGTGGGAGGCATAGAGGAGGGTGAGATGACCATCCCACTGCCTTTCTGAGCACACTTCTCTCTACTCCCTCCCCTTCTTAGCTTTGAGCCGCCCCCCCAGCCTTGGGGCTCCGCCCACGGCCTCCCCCCAGTCCTAGCAACTTGGCCAGGGCCCAGAAAGGGCAGCAGGGTTATGGCTGGGATCCCCGATACCCACCAAGCTGTCCTCTGGAAGGCAGCCGGTGACCGTTCTGGGGTTTTTCTGTTACGTCCGATATGAACTACTGAGCTGTAAAGCTGGAGTGGTGGGTTGTGGGGGTGGTCTCTCCGCACTCCCTCTCTTCTGCCATCCTTCCTCCGGTCCCCTCCCCCGAGATGCCCAATACCTGTAGAGAAGCCCTAGTCCGGGGTCTGGTCCTGGGGGGAGAGCAGGGCAGGGCTGGGGGCGTGGGGGTGGTCCGGACTGAGTCCCCACTCCCAAGTCCCACGGCGCTGGATGAATGAAGAAGGGCTCAGCCCAGTCACTGTGATGCCCAGTCCTAAGAGCCTCTCCGGGACACGTGCAGTTGGCCCCAGGCTGGAGGCGGCGGCAGTCCCGGAGCCTCTGTGGTCAGCCCCTGGGGTAGCTTCTCAGCCACTGACTCCCCGTTCTGCCTCCGTCTTCCCCTCTGTTTTGACCTTCTGGGAAGCTGGGTGAGAGCACGGGGCAGGAGGGCAGCAGGCCAAGGTGGCCCCTGGAGGCAATTGAGTTTTCTGTTGTTACCGAGCGACTTACTCAAATGCACTTGAACTGCGGCCAGGGCAGGATGGAGAAGCCCAGGGTCCTTGGGATGACGCTCGCCTGGAAGGCAAGGGTCCTGAACCCTCCCCGGTCACGCCGGGAAGACTGCGGGGCCCCCACCCCTTCTCCCACGCTCAAGCCAGAGGAGTCAGAGGGGGCTGCGGGAAAGCAGCGTCCAGCGGCCCCCGGCTAAGGGACGTCCTCCACACCCAGGCTTTCCCCTGCCGGCACTGACAAGGGCCTTAGCCAGTTCCCAGCATCGGGCCTCGCCCCCACCTTACTCTCCCCAAGTCCCCGTCTCTACCCCGGGCTGATGGGCCGTGAGCGTGGGGACCTGCGATCATCAGGCCAAACACCACCCCGTCCCCGTGAGCTGGGCCCGTCCCCAGACCGGAGGGTTTCCCGCAGCGTGCGGTACATCCCCTTACCAGGCTTTTGCACTTACGGCGCTGTTCGCCAAGGATCTCAAAGCGCTTAACCCGGGCAGGCAGGGGCCGGGTGCTGGCCCGGCCCTCCCAGGGAGCAACAGGGAACGGCAGAGATGCCCGGCCTCACTCTGCACGGCTCCTCTTCCTCTTCCTGGTATAGGGGCACACACGGACGCTCCCCCCTTCCGGGGCAGGGGGACCCGGACCCTGAGGGGACACCCTCTCACCTCCCGCCTGGTAGCGGCCCTACCCTGTCCGTCCCCGAGAACAGGAATCCATTGCTGCCCCCACCTCGGGTCAGCCACACGCTTGGTCTGAGACTTGCCCGGCCCTCAGGGGAGCGACCACCCTAGCCGACTCTCCCCGGAGACCAGCGGGCAGACCAGCAGCCGGGGTGGCCCCAGAGGAAGGTGAGGGTTACAGGGTGGAAGGTCCGGGTGGGAGCGGGATTCCAGCCGGACGGTGAAGGGGAGCTCTGGACCAAAGGTGCCTTATTCCCTCGGTAAAAGGGTTTCTGGGAAGGGGAGGGAGAAGCTGGCTGGGCCCCGAAGAAGCCCCCATCAGCCTGCCCAAGCAGCACCCCCTCCCACTCCTCTGCCCCCTCCCCGCTGTCTTTTTCTAGTTGCCCTGCGCACCCCCACCCCCACCAGCTTCCGGCTGTAAATAGCCCCGCCACGCACTAATCTGCCCGGCCGAGATTGCGCCCTCACCGCTTGTGCCCCCGTAGAGCTGCCTCGACGCCACCTACTAACGAGCCCCGATTCTCTCCTCCACTGGGTGGGGGCAGCGGAGCTTCCCGCCGCCGCGCTCCGCTCTGTATTTATACCGCGCTCGGTCCAGGCGCGACGCCCCTTCTCGCCTGGGGTTTTGTTTAGCTTCGTCTAGACCATCCTTTCCGCTGGAGGTGAATATACATATATATATAAATAAATATATAAATACGGCTTTGTATCCAAGCCCGTCTCCCCGCTTCCTCGTGTCGCGACGAGCCCCGGGGTGGCGGAAGCAAACCCCGGAGGGCACCCCCGGCCGCCCCGACTGCAGATCGCCGTGTCTCAACATGTTTCTCTTCCTCAGGGCCCCGGGGTGACTGGATGTAAGGCTGCGGCAGGCCCGGGAGCCAGGGACCCAGCCTGCCTCCCAGCTGCTCCCAACAATAATGATAATAATGCTTGTTAAGTGCTAACTCTATGCCACTGTGTCCGTAGAGACAAGCTAGTCAGGTTAGACACAGTCCAGTCCCTCATAAGGCTTTCGATCTTAATCCCCATTTTACAGATGAGGTAACTGAAGCGTGAAGAAGTTAAATGACTTCCCCAAGGTCACCCAGGAGATGTGTCGGAGCCAGGATTAGAACCTAGGTCCTTCTGACTCTCAAGCCCGTGCTCATTCTTTTAGGCCACACCGCTTCTAGAGCCGCTAGACCCCACCTTCTAGGGGCGCAGAGTCAGGGGGCTGGGGCTGGATGAGGGAAAGGAGTTTTTGGTGGGTGAGAGTGGGGCAGGGTCTGAGTGGCCCCTTCCTCCCCCTCTCACTCCAGTCCCTTAGCTTTGTGGGGACCGCCAGCAAAGCTATAAAAGAACAGAAATACTACAGGATGGGAGTGGGAAGGATGACTAGGGTCCAGGGAGTGAGTAGATTTTGGGGTGTAGGAAGGGGTGTAGACCAGGAAAACCATGTTTTAGGAACCTGGGAGGGGGAAGGCTTACTTACACGGCAAGTGGGCAGAAACCAAAGCAGCAATCGCTACAATTGGAAGTCATTTCCAGGAAGTGCCACGGCCCTCCCCGCCACCCCCACGCCCCCAGAGCTCCGGGCCTCCTTCCCGAAGAAACCCGAGGCCTCCATTCCAAACTGGCCAGAAGACCCAGCGGAGAGGGGCAAAAATGACAACTCCCCCTCTCTTCAGCGAGGGCCATGACACATCTGCCTTTATTGTCCACAGCTGGAACAATTTTTGCCAGAGTACAAAATTTTCTTTTTTTTAAAAAAAGTGGAATTCCGCAAGGTCTTCTGACTGGAGCCTAAAATGAAAGATGATATAGGGCTGAGAATCCTCCTCCGCCTAATGGGGTGGGCCCACCAGTTCCTGGGCGTCCCCCCACGGAAAGGCCACATCACTGCCCCACTACTACAGGCGGGTTCCTTGCTTCGGACAGGGAAGGGGCTGAGTGCCTAGTTCCTCAGCCCAAGGAGCTTCCAGGCCCGTGCCGGTTTCACCCGCCAATACTATATTTAAGGGCAAGACAGGGTGGGTGGTGTGAGGCGATTTTGGATCTGTGCCCAAAGCTTCTCCTGAGGCCGAGGTACGCTCGCCCGAACTCTTCTCTCTGGGATTGTGGTTCTTACCTAAGCAATGGGTCAGACATATATGCCAACCCAGAGGAGGAGGAAGAGGACACCAAAGCCCATGAAGAGTGAGGCCACCAGAGAGATGAGCAACTCTTTGTAGATGTCCCGGGTATATTTGGTGGAGGTCACCTCATAGCTTCACAGAGCAGTTAAGGATATGACCAGTGAGAAGGACTTGGGGGCGTGGTGGACATTCTGAACTCCCCCCGCCACCCCTTTCTGGCTCGAGGATCCAGGTTGGCCAACCTCCAGCTCTGGCCTGGGGAATCCTCTATCTAATACACCTGAGGTGCCGGGTCACCCCGAAAGTCAGATACCAGGGTGGCTCAGTGGAAAGAGCCCGGGCTTCGGAGTCAGAGGTCGTGGGTTCGACTCCCGGCTCTGCCACTTGTCAGCTGTGTGACTGTGGGCAAGTCACTTAACTTCTCCGTGCCTCAGTTACCTCATCTGTAACATGGGGATTAACTGTGAGCCTCACGTGGGACAACCTGATTCCCCTGTATCTCCCCCAGTGCTTAGAACAGTGCTCTGCACATAGTAAGTGCTTAACAAATACCAACATTATTATTATTATTATACCAGGTAAATCTGTTAGCATGGATTCCAGCAAGGACCAAACTCCACCCCAATGATTCCCTTGTTTGGGCTTCCAGAACCACCCCCCACCAGAAGCATAATCAAGTCTGTAGGGTTTTGGGTTTTTTTTTTAAGGTATTTGTTAAGCACTTACTATAGGTCAGGCACTGTACTGGGAGAGATACGAGATAATCAAGTTAGATACAAGTCCACGTCCCACACGGGGCTCACAGTCTTAATTCTCATTTTACAGATGAGGTAACTGAGGCTTCGAGAAGTGAAACGACTTGCCCAAGGTCCCCCAGCAACCAAGTGGTGGAGCCGGGATTAGAACCCAGGTCCTTCTGACTCCCAGGCCCATTCTCTATGCACTAGGTTATGCTGCTTCTCTGTGATCTCTCTCCCCCTTAGCCCAGCTTCTTCTTCTCTCCTGGGTCTGTCTGCTACTCAGCCAAAGGATACACGAAGAACCAGGCAGTGAAGAACATGCCAATCGCCAACAAGACCACCGTGAGGTGAGGGAAGACAGCTGGGTTCACTGGGCTGGTATATCTGCTCATGGCCTCGAGCTCCTAGGGAGAATATGGGTCCAAGGATTAACTCCGGCAAAGAATCTCAGACCCTCAGAGAAGCAGCATGGCCCAATGCAAGAAGTATGAGACTGGGAGTCAGGACACCTAGTAATTGTGATATCTGTTCAGTGTTATGTGCCAAGCTAGGATAACAATAATAATGTGGGTATTTGTTAAGCGCTTACTATGTGCCGAGCACCGTTCTAAGCGCTGGGGGAGATACAGGGTCATCGGGTTGTCCCACGCGAGGCTCACAGTCTTCATCCCCCTTTTACAGATGAGGGAACTGAGGCCCAGAGAAATGAAGTGACTTGCCCACAGTCACCCAGCTGACGAGTGGCGGAGCGGGGATTCGAACCCACGACCTCTGACTCCCAAGCCCGGGCTCTTTCCGCTGAGCCACGCTGCTTCTCTTAGATACAAGAGAATCGATTGGACACAGTCCTTGTCCCATATGGGACTCACCACCTATGTAGGAAGGAGAACAGGTATTGAATCCTCATTTTACACATAATGAAACTCAGGCCCAGGGACACCGAGTGACTTGCCCAAGTTCACAGAGCTGATAAGTGGCAGAGTCAGGACTAGAACCCAAGGCCTGACTCCCAGACCTGGATTCTAACTCCAACTCCTCCATTTTTTTTTTTTAAATAGCCTTCGTTAAACACTTACGATGGGCCAGGCACTGTACTAAGCACTGGGGTAGATACAAGATGATCAGGTGGGAACAATCCACGTCCCACATAGTGCTCACAGATTTAATTCCCATTTTTCAGATGAGGTAACTGAGGCACAGAGAATTTAAGTGACTTGCCTAAGATCACACAGCAGACAAGCGGTGGAGCTGGGATTAGAACCAAGGTCCTTCCGACTCCTAGGCCCGTGCTCTATTCATTCACTGATTCAATAGTATTTATTGAGCGCTTACTATGTGCAGAGCACTGGACTAAGCGCTT
Organism: Ornithorhynchus anatinus; assembly: GCF_004115215.2. Taxonomy (NCBI): domain Eukaryota; kingdom Metazoa; phylum Chordata; class Mammalia; order Monotremata; family Ornithorhynchidae; genus Ornithorhynchus; species Ornithorhynchus anatinus. Next base: position 16,978,539 of record NC_041730.1, on the reverse strand, counting down.
GGAATGGACAAATCGGTAACAAATAGAGACGGTCCCCGCCCTCTGACGGGCTTACGGTCTAATCGGGGGAGACGGACAGACGAGAACAATAGCAATAAATAGATTCGAGGGGATGAACATCTCATTAAAACAATAGCAAATAAATAGAATCGAGGCGATGTACATCTCATTAACAAAATAAATAGGGTGATGAAAATAAATACAGTTGAGCGGACGAGTATAGTGCTGAGGGGATGGGAAGGGAGAGGGGGAGGAGCAGAGGGAAAAGGGGGAAAGAGGGTTTAGCTGCGGAGAGGTGAAGGGGGGGTAGAGGGAGCGGAGGGAAAAGGGGAGCTCAGTCACACTGCTTCTTAATTTGCCTGCTGTGACCCTGGTCAAGTCACTTCATTTCTCTGCGCCTCAGTTTTCTCGTCTGAAAACTGGGACTTTAATACCTGTTCTCCCTCCCCCTTAGTCTGTGAGCTTCGTTTGGGCACAGGAACTGTGTCCAGCCTGAGTGCTCTGAATCTATTAGAGGGTGGCACAGTGAAAGCGCTGAACAAGTACGGCATTTATTAGTCCAGGAGATCTGTTGGGCGCTTGCTGTGTGCAGAGCACTGCACTGAGCGCTTGGGAGCGTACGATTATGTCCAAATCTGTAATTTACTTATTTGCATTGATGTCTGTCTCCCCTCCTCTAGATTAAGCTCGTTGTGGGCAGGGACTGCGTCTATTTATTGTTGCACTGCGCTCTCCCAAGCGCTTATTACAGTGCTCTGCACATGGTAATCACTCAATAAATAAGACAATGCATATAACATTACAACAGACACATTGCCTGCCCACAACCAGCTTCTAGTTCTAGTGGGGTTCGTTAGGAGCTAACATCCCTTCAGGACCACCTCCAGGACGGGCTTGGGCCCCCGGGCCCTGTTCATTCATTCATTCAGTAGTATTTATTGAGCGCTTACTATGTGCACTGTACTAGGCGCTTGAAATGTACAATTGCTGCAGGGTCGGTAAGTACGGCCCCCTTTTTCCCCACTGTTAAGCGCTTAACTATGTGCAGAGCACTGTAGTAGGCGCTTGGAATGGACAATTGCTGCAGGGTCGGTAAGGATGGCCCTTGTTTTCCCCCACTGTTAAGCGCTTAACTATGTGCAGAGCACTGTACTAGGCGCTTGAAATGGACAATTGCTGCAGGGTCGGTAAGGACGGCCCCTTTTTTCCCCACTGTTAAGCGCTTAACTATGTGCAGAGCTCTGTACTAGGCGCTTGGAATGGACAATTGCTGCAGGGTCGGTAAGGACGGCCCTTTTTTTTTCCCGTGTTAAGCGCTTAACTACGTGATAATAATAATGTTGGTATTTGTTAAGCGCTTACTATGTGCCGAGCACTGTTCTAAGCGCTGGGGTAGACACAGGCCATTCAGGTTGTCCCACGTGGGGCTCACCGTCTTAATCCCCATTTTACAGATGAGGTAACTGAGGCACCGAGAAGTTAAGTGACTCGCCCAAAGTCACACAGCTGACAAGTGGCCGAGCCGGGATTCGAACCCATGACCTCTGACTCCAAAGCCCGTGCTCTTTCCACTGAGCCACGCTGCGCAGAGCACTGTACTAGGCGCTTGGAATGGACAATTGCTGCAGGGTCGGTAAGGACGGCCCTTTTATTTCCGGTGTTAAGCGCTTAATTATGTGCCAGGCACTGTACTAGGCGCTGGGGTGGATACAAGCAAATAGGGAGGGCCCCAGTCCCTGCCCCAAGCGGGGGTTTTCACAACTTCAATCCCCATTAGAGAAGCAGCATGGCTCAGTAGAAAGAGCCCGGGCTTTGGAGTCAGAGGTCATGAGTTCGAATCCCAGCTCTGCCACTTGTCAGCTGGGTGACTGTGGGCAAGTCACTTCACTTCTCTGGGCCTCAGTTCCCTCATCTGGAAAATGGGGATGAAGCCTGTGAGCCTCACGTGGGACAACCTGATAACCCTGGATCTCCCCCAGCGCTTAGAACAGTGCTCTGCACACAGGAAGCGCTTAACGAATACCAACAATGTTGGGAAGCAGCGTGGCTCCGTGGAAAGGGCTTGGGAGTCAGAGGTCATGGGTTCGAATCCCGGCTCCACTGCTTGGGAGCTGTGTGACTGTGGGCAAGTCACTTAACTTCTCGGTGCCTCAATTCCCTCATCTGTAAAATGGGGATTAAGACTGTGGGCCCCACGTGGGACAACCTGATTCCCTTGTGTCTTCCCCAGCGCTTAGAACAGTGCTCGGCACATAGCAAGTGCTTAACAAATAACATTATTGCTTTATTATTATTATTAAGTCACTTCACTTCTCTGTGCTGCCTCAGTTCCCTCATCTGTAAAATGGGGATGAAGCCTGTGAGCCTCACGTGGGCCCACCTGATGACCCTGGATCTCCCCCAGCGCTTAGAACAGTGCTCTGCACCTAGTAAGCGCTTAACAAATACCAACATTATTATTATTAACGAATTAAATAGGGTAATAAAGGTATATGCAAATGAGCACAGCGCTGAGGGGCGGGGCAGAGGGAAGCAGCGTGGCTCAGTGGAAAGAGCCCGGGCTTGGGAGTCCCAGGTCATGGGTTCGAATCCCGGCTCTGCCCCTTGTCAGCTGGGTGACTGTGGGCGAGTCACTTCTGTGTGCCTCAGTTCCCTCCTCTGCAAAATGGGGATGAAGCCTGGGCGCCTCACGTGGGCCCAATGTCCAGCCTTGAAGCCCAGCGTGAGGAGCTTTAAAAGCTCAGTAAAGAGGAGGGAAAGAAGGCAAAGCAGCGGCCAGGGGCCCCGCACTCACCATGCCGCCTCTTCTCCTCACGCCCAGACCGGAAGTCCACGTCGGCCGGGCCCGACGCCTCCCGCCCCGGTAGCGGAAAGGCCGGGGCTCCCACCCCTGAGGGAAAAGGGCGACCTTTGCACGGTGGAGGGGCGTCACCTGCGGCAGGGGAGAAGGGGCGAGGAGGCCAAGCGCCATGGGGCCGGGGCCTCCCCCGCACGCCTGAGGAGGCCGGCGCCAGCGCCCACCGGCGAGAAAAACTACATCTCCCAGGGGGCTGCGCGCGCGGAGGCGGGAGAAAAACTACATTTCCCAGGGGGCTGCGCGCGGGAAAAGCGGGGGGGGGGGGGGGGGAGAGAAACTACATTACCCACGGGGCTGCGCGCGCGAAGGAGGGCGAAAACTACATTTCCCAGGGGGCTGCGCGCGCGAAGGCGGGAGGAAAAACTACATTTCCCAGGGGGCTGCACGCGAGAAGGCGGGGGGGGGGGGAACTACATTACACAGGGGACTGCGCGCGCGAAGGCGGGAGAAAAACTACATTTCCCAGGGGGCTGCGCGCGCGAAGGCGGGAGAATGTTGGTATTTGTTAAGCGCTTACTATGTGCCGAGCACCGTTCTAAGCGCTGGGGTAGACACAGGGGAAATCAGGTTGTCCCACGTGGGGCTCACAGTCTTCATCCCCATTTTACAGATGAGGGAACTGAGGCCCAGAGAAGTGAAGTGACTCGCCCACAGTCACCCAGCCGACAAGTGGCAGAGCTGGGATTCGAACTCGTGAGCCCTGACTCCAAAGCCCGTGCTCTTTCCACTGCGCCACGCTGAAAAGCTACATTACCCAGGGGGCTGCGCGCGCGAAAGCGGGAGAAAAAGCTACATTACCCAGGGCGCTGCGCGCGAGAAGGCGGGGGGGGGGGGGGAAACTACACTACCCAGGGGGCTGCGCGCGGAGGCGGGAGAAAAACTACATTGCCCAGGGGGCTGCGCGCGCGAAGGCGGAAGAAGAGCTCCCCTAGCCCGGGGGCTGCGCGCGCCGGGGGCGTCACGTGACGGGAGCGCGGGCTTTGGAAGTCCGGGCCCCATCTCAGCTCGGCGAGCCAAAAAGGGCGCGCTTTCGGCCTGGACAGAAACCCCTCTGCGCTCCGCGACCCGGTGAGCCCCTTCCACCCCCCCCCGTCCTGGAATGCCCTCCCTCCTCCAAGCCCTTTCGGAGCCTGGCTAATTGAAGCAGCGTGGCTCCGTGGAAACAGCCCGGGCTTGGGAGACGGAGGTCGTGGGTTCTAATCCCGCCTCTGCCACTCGTCTGCTGTGGGACCTCGGGCAACTCACTTCGCTTCTCCGGGCCTCAGTTCCCCCGTCTGGAAAAATGGGGATTGAAATGATAATGTCGGTATTCGTTAAGCGCTTACTATGTGCCGAGCACTGTTCTAAGCGCTGGGGGAGACTTGACTCTATTTATCGCCATCGTTCTCGTCTGTCCGTCTCCCCCGATCGGACCGTAAGCCCGTCAGACGGCGGGGACCGTCTCTATCTGTTGCCGACTTGTTCATCCCAAGCGCTTAGTACAGTGCTCTGCACAGAGTAAGCGCTCAATAAATACTATTGCATATTGAATGAATGGGAGACACGGGGGAATCAGGTTGTCCCACGTGGGGCTCACAGTCTTAATCCCCATTTTACAGATGAGGTAAGTGAGGCACCGAGAAGTGAAGTGACTTGCCCACAGTCACACAGCTGAGAAGTGGCCGAGCCGGGATTCGAACTCATGACCTCTGACTCCAAAGCCCGTGCTTTTTCCACTGAGCCACGCAGCTTCTCTTGAATGTAAGCCCCACGGGGGACAATCTGATCGCCCTGCATCTCCCCCAGCGCTTAGAACAGTGCTTTGCACATAGTCAGCGCTTAACAAATACCATCATTAGTATTAATAAGTCCCCCCTAACCAAAAATACCATCATTATTATTAATAAATCGCCCCACCTGGCTGTGGGGGTGGACCAGGGAAAGCAGGCCGCGGTGAAAATGGGAATATATAATAATAATGGTATTTGTTAAGCGCTTACTCTGTGCCGAGCACTGTTCTAAGCGCTGGGGGAGATCCAGGGTCATCAGGTGGTCCCACGTGAGGCTCACAGGCTTCATCCCCATTTTACAGATGAGGTCACTGAGGCCCAGTGAAGTGACTCGCCCACAGTCACCCAGCTGACAAGTGGCAGGGTCGGAATTCGAACCCATGACCCCTGACTCCGAAGCCCGGGCTCTTTCCACTGAGCCACGCTGCTTCCCCTATTCCAACTCGGGGCTTCTGCCTAGAATGGGCACAGAACGTAACTGTTTTATTGTTACATGGCACTCTCCCGAGCGCTTAGTACAGTGCTTTGCGCAGAGTCAGCGCTCCATAAATACGAATGAATGGACGAATAATAATGATGGTATTTATGCCCTCCCACCTCAGAGCCCCTCCAAAGCCTCACTGAATGATAATGATGGTATTTGTCAAGCGCTTCCTCTGTGCCAAGTACAGTTCCAAGCGCTGGGGTGGATGCAGGGTAATCAGGTTGACCCACGCGGGGCTCGCAGTCTTCATCCCCATTTTACAGATGAGGGAACTGAGGCACCGAGAAGCGAAGTGGCTTGCCCGGGGTCACACAGCAGACAAGCGGCGGAGAAGGGATCAGAACCCACCACCTCTGACTCCCAAGCGCGGGCTCTTGCCACTGAGCCACACTGCTTCTTCTCCAAGAGGCCTTCCCAGATTAAACCCCACTTTTCCTCATCTCCCACACTCCCTTTTGTGTCGCCCTTTGCTCTTTCCCACCCCACAACACTCAATATCTATATCCGTCATTTTATTTATTTATATTGATGTCTGTTTTTGTCTTGATGCCTGTCTTCTCCCCCACCCCAGACTGTGAACCCATTGTGGGCAGGGATTAACACTCTTTATTGCTGTATTGTACTTTCCCAAGCCCCGAGTGCAGCTCAAGAAATAACGATTGAGTGAACGCATGACCAGGCGGGAAGGCGCCCGACTTCCTCCTGCCCATCCGCGCGCTCCCTCCGATCCCGCTCTTCCCCCCCGGTGCCACGGGAATCAGCCTGGCGTAATGGGCCTGGGAGGCGAAAGGTCATGGGTTCTAATCCCAGCTCCTCCCCCTGTCTGCTGTGTGAACCTTGGGCAAGTCACTTCAGTGACCTCATCTGTAAAATGGGGATTGAGAGTGTGAGCTCCACTTCTGTTCTCCATCTCTACTCACTCCCTCGGTGAACTCGTTCGCCCCTACGGCTTCACCTATCGTCTCTAAACAGATGGCACCCAAATCTCCATCTCCTCCCCGTTCTCTCCCCCTCCCTCCAGGCTCGTATCTCCTCCTGCCTTCGGGACATCTCCACCCGGACGTCCGCCCGCCACCTAAAACTCGACGTGTCCAAGACTGAGCTCCTCGTCTTCCCTCCCAAACCCTGCCTCTCCCTGACTTCCCCGTCACTGTGGACCGCACTACCATCCTTCCCGTCTCACAGGCCCGCAACCTCGGTGTCATCCTTGACTCCGCTCTCTCATTCACCCCACACATCCAATCCCTCACCGACACCTGCCGGTCTCACCTTCACAACGTCGCCAAGATCCTCCCTTTCCTCTCCCTCCAAACTGCTACCTTGCTGGTACAAGCTCTCATCTTATCCCGACTGGATTGTTGCGTCAACCTCCTCTCTGATCTCCCATCCTCCCGTCTCTCCCCGCTCCGGTCTATTCTTCATTCCGCTGCCCGGATCATCGTCCTACAGAAACGCTCTGGGCCTGTCACTCCCCTCCTCGAAAGCCTCCAGTGGTTGCCTGTCAACCTTTGCATGAAACAAAAACTCCTCACTCTTGGCTTCAGAGCTCTCCATCCCCTTGCCGCCTCCTACCTCACCTCCCTGCTCTCCTTCTACAGCCCAACCTGCACACTCTGCCCCTCTGCCACCGCTAACCTCCTCACGGTCCCCCATTCGTGCCCGTCCCACCGTCGACCCCCGGCCCACGTCCTCCCGCCGTCCCGGAACGCCCTCCCTCCTCACCTCCGCCGAACTGACTCTCTTCCCCTCTTCACAGCCTTACTGAGAGCTCACCTCCTCCAGGAGGCCTTCCCAGACTGAGCCCTCCCTTCCCTCTGCTCCCCCTCCCCATTCCTCCTACTCCCTCCCTCCGCTCTTTCCCCCTCCCCTCCCCACAGCACTTGCGCCTGTTTGTATATATTATTTATTACTCTATTTTGTTAATGATGCGTATGCATCTGTGATTCGCTTTATCTTGATGATACTGACGCCAGACTACTCGTCTTGTCTGTCTCCCCCGTTTAGACTGTGAGCCCTTTGTGGCAGGGATGGTCTCTGTCTGTTGCCAAATTGTAGGTTCCAAGCGCTTAGTACAGGGCTCTGCATATAGTAAGCGCTCATTAAATACGATCGAATGAATGACAGGGACTGCGTCCAACCCGATTTGCTTGTATCCGTTCCCAGTGCTTAATTCAGTGCCTGGCACACAGTAAGCACCAAAATTATTATTATTATTATCATCATTGATGGCTGACCATCCCCCAGCTAAGGTGCCTCCCTCCTCTCTGCCCTGTCAGGATGATCCCACTTCTCCATCTCCCCGTCTGTATTGCCGCGGGAATCCGCGACTGCCCTCCCGCCCCCCCCAGCTAAGGTGTCGCCGCCTTCTCTGCCCCCTCAGGACGGTCCGCCCCTCCCCGCCGCCATGGGAATCCACGGCCTGGCCAAGCTGATCGCCGACGTGGCCCCGGGGGCCATCCGGGAGAACGACATCAAGAGCTACTTCGGGCGCAAGGTGGCCATCGACGCGTCCATGAGCATCTACCAGTTCCTGATCGCCGTGCGCCAGGGAGGCGACGTGCTGCAGAACGAGGAGGGCGAGACCACCAGCCACCTGATGGGCATGTTCTACCGCACCATCCGCATGGTGGAGAACGGCATCAAGCCCGTGTACGTCTTCGACGGCAAGCCCCCGCAGCTCAAGTCGGGCGAGCTGGCCAAGCGCGGCGAGCGGCGCGCCGAGGCCGAGAAGCAGCTGCAGCGGGCCCAGGACGCCGGCGCCGAGGAGGACGTGGAGAAGTTCACCAAGCGGCTGGTGAAGGTCACCAAGCAACACAACGACGAGTGCAAGCAGCTGCTCCGCCTCATGGGCATCCCCTACCTGGAGGCGCCCAGCGAGGCCGAGGCCAGCTGCGCCGCCCTGGTCAAGGCGGGCAAGGTCTACGCCGCGGCCACGGAGGACATGGACTGCCTGACCTTCGGCAGCCCCGTGCTGATGCGGCACCTGACGGCCAGCGAGGCCAAGAAGCTGCCCATCCAGGAGTTCCACCTGAGCCGGGTTCTGCAGGAGCTGGGCCTGACCCAGGAGCAGTTCGTGGACTTGTGCATCCTGCTGGGCAGCGACTACTGCGAGAGCATCCGGGGCGTCGGGCCCAAGCGGGCCGTGGACCTCATCCGGCAGCATAAGAGCATCGAGGAGATCGTGCGGCGGCTGGACCCCAAGAAGTACACCGTCCCCGACAACTGGATGCACGAGGAGGCCCGGCGGCTGTTCCTGGAGCCCGAGGTGGTGGACCCGGAGACCGTGGAGTTGAAGTGGAGCGAGCCGGACGAGGACGGGCTGGTGCTCTTCATGTGCGGAGAGAAGCAGTTCAACGAGGACCGCGTCCGTCACGGCGTCAGGCGGCTGAGCAAGAGCCGGCAGGGCAGCACCCAGGGCCGACTGGATGATTTCTTCAAGGTGACGGGCTGCCTCACCTCGGCCAAACGCAAGGAGCCGGAACCCAAGGGACCCACCAAGAAGAGATCAAAGACGGCCCCGGCGGCCGGGGGGAAGTTCAAAAGGGGCAAATAAAAAAAAACCCTCAGAGCTCCGGAACTTCGGCCCTCCTCGCTGTCGCCCACACCGTGCTGGGTAGTCCGGCCTCCCGTTAAGTTGTAGGAAATCCGGTTGCCTTTCCGGCTCCGGGGCGGGGTAGGACATTCCTCGGGCTTGCGGAGAAGCCAAGGCCTCGTTGAGGCTGCTGCTCTTTTAAGTATCTGATCCGGGATTTGGGGCGGGAGGGTCACAAGTCTGTCGTCGGGAGAGGGGAGGGAGGGCGAATGGGAGGAGGGAGGGAGGGGGAGACGCGAGGGACTGAGTCTCCCCACCCGGGGCCACGGGGCCCGGCTGGAACCTGTCCTCTTGCCGTAGCAGACTCTCGGATGACCGTAGTCGAAGGCACGCGGACCGGATCGTGGCCTGGAAAGCGGCTACCCTCTAGGTGGCTCTTAGACATCCTCCCCTGCCAGGTGGGGGATAGCGATTGCCCACTGGAAGGAGAGGGCTGAGAAAATGGGGGTCGAATGAATTAGGTGTGGCAGGATGGAGCCCCCGAATCCGAAAGCATCCCCAAATCCCAGGCCACCCTCGCGACTGATGGTCCCGACTGGATGATTTCTTTCCCGAGTTAAGAGTTGAGATCCAGTTCGCTCAGTCCGGGGCTCCGGTGTTGATGTGCCAGAGACGTGAGGAAGCGCCGTTCCCACGTTTCCCCCACCGAGGTTGAAACGAGACACGGTCCTGCCTTTTCCCCTGGCTTAGTTTTAACTGCTGCGAGTGGGTACAGGAAGCTGCAGTCTCCCGGGCCTGTACCGAGGAAAGGGTGCTTTTTATTTCCCCCCAACCCCGGGCTTACGCGTGGTGTGTTTCTTTGGAAGACATCAATAAAATCTCAGATCACCTGAACGCTGATTTTTTTTTTATTGGAAGGAGGGAGCTGTCTGAGGAGGTGAGCGTCGATGCCGGGGAAAAGAGTCGGATCCAGAGAGGTGCCTCTTTATAGGGGATAATAATGTTGGTATTTGTTAAGCGCTTCCTACGTGTAGAGCGCTGTTCTAAGCGCTGAGGTAGATACAGGGTCATCAGGTTGTCCCGCGTGAGGCTCACGGTTAATCCCCATTTTAATAATAATAATGTTGGTATTTGTTAAGCGCTTACTATGTGCAATGTTCTAAGCGCTGGGGTAGATACAGTGTCATCAGGTTGTCCCGTGTGAGGCTCACGGTTAATCCCCATTTTAATAATAATGTTGGTATTTGTTGAGCGCTTACTATGTGCAGAGCACTGTTCTAAGCGCTGGGGTAGATACAGGGTCATCAGGTTGTCCCGCGTGAGGCTCACGGTTAATCCCCATTTTAATAATGTTGGTATTTGTTGAGCGCTTACTATGTGCAGGGCACTGTTCTAAGCGCTGGGGTAGATACAGGGTCATCAGGTTGTCCCGCGTGAGGCTCACGGTTAATCCCCATTTTAATAATGTTGGTATTTGTTAAGCGCTTACTATGTGCAGGGCACTGTTCTAAGCGCTGGGGTAGATACAGGGTCATCAGGTTGTCCCGTGTGAGGCTCACGGTTAATCCCCATTTTAATAATAGTGTTGGTATTTGTTAAGCGCTTCCTATGTTGCAGAGAGCACTGTTCTAAGCGCCGGGGGAGATACGGGGTCATTAATGGTTAATCCCCATTTTACAGATGAGGTCACTGAGGCCCAGAGAAGATAAGCAGAGGCGGGATTCGAACCCATGACCTCCGACTCCCAAGCCCGGGCTCTTTCCACTGAGCCGCGGGATGGAAGCCCCAGGCCCGTGTTTAACGAGGGCTACCCGCGGGGGGGCGCCATTTCCTCGGAGAAAATTTAGTGGCCATTCTGCAAACCGAAGTGGCCTCTTGGTTTTGAATCCAGAAAAGCCACGCTACCCTGGAGATTATGTTCTATTGACTAAAGTTGGGTTCCTGAGTTCCTCTGTCTGTCCTGCCTCGGGAAAATATGGCCTAATAGATGCCAAGATAAGCTCCTGGGCAAGGGAACACATCTGAGAGGCAGCGTGGCTCAGGGGAAAGAGCCCGGGCTTGGGAGTCAGAGGTCATGGGTTGGAATCCCGGCTCTGCCGCTCATCAGCTGGGTGACTGTGGGCAAGTCACTTCACCTCTCTGTATCTACCTCATCTGTGGAATGGGGATGAAGACTGAGCCTCACGTGGGACAACCTGATCACCTGGTAACTCCCCCAGCGCTTAGAACAGTGCTCTGCACATAGGAAGCGCTTAACAAATACCAACGTTTTTATCGTTATTATTACCAACTCTGTCAACGTACTCTCTCAAGGGCTCCGTTCAGTGCTCTGCACACAGTAAGCGCTCAGTAAATAACAATGACGATGGCAGAATGGACTGATCTTTCAGGCTCTAATCTTGCCTCTAACCCTAATTTGACCAGGAAATGGAGCGAGTCATTCCTACGGCTCATTATATAACTTCCAGATACTTTCCCAAATGCTTCGTATGGCGCTTGTTCATGATAATAATAATAATGATGGTGTCTGTTAAGCGCTTACTATGTGCAAAGCACTATCCGTACTATGTGCCAGACACTAAACTAAGCACTCAGGTAGATACATGCTAATCAGGTTGGACACAGTCCATGTCCCGTGGGGGGCTCACAGTCTTAATGCCTCCTTTTGTTCTCAGATGAGGTAAACGAGGCCCAGAGAAGTTTAGTAGTCCTGGTATTTAAGTGCTTACTGTGTGCTAGGCACTGTACTAAGCGCCAGGGTGGATAAAAGCAAATGGGGTTGGGCACAGTCCCTGTCCCTCATCGGGCTCACAGTTTCCCTATTTCGCAGGTGAGGTAACTGAGGCCTAGAGAAGTGAAATGACTTGCCTAAGGTAACGCGGCAGACAAGTGGCAGAGCCGGAATTAGAACCCAGGTCCTCCTGACAGGCCCATGCTTCATTCACTGGGAGATGCCGCTTCACTCTGCACATGGTAGGTGTCCAGTGTAATGCCTGCCCTCCATACAGTTGGTGCCCAGTACAGTATAATCTTCTAGACTGTAAGCTTCTTGGGGGCAGGGAACATGACTACTTTCATGTATTATACTCTCCTAAGGGCTTAGTTTAGCGCTGTGCACACAATAAACAATAAATACCTTTGATTGATGAATCGATACAGTGCCTTGCGTATAGTAGACACTCAGTGCCATTTCTCTTCTGTAAAAATGGCTTCTCGGTGAGGATCACTAAAATGAAAGCTCCGACTTTCCTAGGCAGCGGCACCGTGTGACCTAAGGAATTATTTTATCGTAGGTATTGGCACCGAAACCCTTAGATCAGCACAGTGTGCTAATTTATAGGGTGGAAAGAAACGGGCTCTCGTTCCGTTCGCTTCCGATCCTTCTCGGGGGTCATATTCGGGTCTGAGATTCCCACTCTTAGGAACTGAATGGTACGTGTCCAGGAGGCCCTCGTTAAAATTGTATTGTAGGTCATCAGCTTTGAACTTGCTGAATGTTTTGAGCTCCCCTGACCATTTTGGGGCACTTATTGTCGAGTGCTAAAGGAAATACCTTAACGCCTCTTGAGATGAGCTGGGAGATCACTAACCGTGGCGGAACAAGTGAGCAGGGAGCCGAGGCTGAGAAGTGGTGGAACTGAACTGCGGCTTGGGGAAAGATTAAATATTGGGAACACGGTTTTGGCCGGCTTCTCCAAACGTGCTGTAAAATCTTCATCGGAGGGATCAAAAAACCCTGCGCTTCACTGCGGTACTAAGTTTAATTTCCTGTGATTCACGTGGTGTTGGATCCCGAGGTCCCAGGGTGGAAACTGAGGCTCGGGCAGTGGCCCTTAAATCATGGTATTGACCAGGCAGGAGTCTTAATGTCTGTTTTCCCCGTGGTGGGGGTGAAATGCCATGACACGGTATCATAATTAACTGAGTTTCAGGTGGACTGTTCTAATCCCTTCCAGCGGCCTAATCTTTCGAGAGTTGGCCAGCAGCCTGCATCTAGAGAAATATTTGAGGGTAAGTCGATTGCGATGGATTTCTTTAATGATTCTTTGGGCTGCCAACAGAAGTACAAGTGTAGGAGAAAGAGCAAGGAAGAGGGTTAACACGCGGCTGGCGACTTGCAGCCCCGCGCCAGAGTCTTACGCATTCCAAATACCGTAGCGTTACACGGTTAAGGAGATTACACGTCCACAAGTTTACTCTGCAAACGTTTTATAGGAGGAAAAAAATCCCAAACCACCGGTTAGTGATTACCGTGAATACCCCTCTCTGAAAAAAACGAAGGCTGAAGTCGGGGGGAAACAGGGTGGGGCTGGGATATTCTAAACTCGGTGAGTGGTGGGGGAAGGTAAATCATGGGGATGGGGAAGGTTTGTGACTTTTCTCCTCCAGGATATCTTGTTCCCCATTTCCCTTCTCCTTCCACAGTTTCCGGGGGATTTCTCAGTTAGCGCTCGTGTTCGGAAGTAAAGGAAAAGAGGGAATGACCCCTATCGGAGCAGAAAAGAGTCGGTCTAGACTGTAGGCACGTTGTGGGGAGGCAGCTTGTCTACCAGCTCCGTTAAACTGTACTCTCCCAAGCGCTTAGTACAGTTCTCTTCAAGGCAGGAAGTGTTCAATAATGAGTGGCATTTACTGAGTGCTATGTGCAGCTCACCGAGTGCTTGGGACAGTACAATAGAGCAGACATGTTCCCTTACCATATTGAGTTTACAGTAAACGATTGATTATCTTGGGATGGGAAACTTTCACAAAAGAACTCCCAGTCAGGATTAACTTTATTGGTCCCTGGTTTGGGCCACAGGACTGTTGCATTGTCCTCCTCCAAGCGCTTAGTACAGTGCTCTGCACACGGTGAGTGCTCAATTGATCACCATTAGTAGCACGATGACTGGTGACTGTTGTGAAGGCACTGATTTCAACTGGATTCTGAGAGTTTGGGATTTAAGCAGACAAATGAGGCTGGGTCCCGGGATGGTCCTTTTAAATATGCTGCCATCGTCATAGACCACTTGGTATCTTCAGTGGCCAAGGCCAAAATCCAGAGAGCGGGGCTAACTACAATGAAGAGCCAGAAAAGCCTCAGCTGTCACGCCTTTTGTTTTTTCCAGATTTTGCAAATCTGTGCTTAAAACCGAAATGAAAGCTGAGGCAGGACTTGACCTGCTTCAGTCCAAACTGGAAAACACCTGGTGGTTCTTTGAGATTTCCTCTGATTCCATGTCCCAGACTATTTGATCCCTCTGCCATCACCTCCTAAACCTTGTCTTTCCTCCCCTTACTGGAAAGAGCACGGGCCTGGGAATCAGAAAGGCACGGGTTCTAATCCCGGTTCCACCGTGGTCAAGTCACTTCACTTCTCTGGGCCTCAGTTACCTCATCTGTCAAATGGAGATTGAGACTGCGAGCCCCTCATGGGGCAGGGACTGTGTCCAACTTGATTTGCTTGTATCCACCCCAGTGCCTAGTACAGTGCCTGGCCTATAGTAAGCGCTTAACAAATGCCATCATTATTATTACTAACTTTATAGGATCCACCTTTATTTCATAGCTCCAAATCAACCTCTGTGTGCTTTCTTTGTGTCAGGATTCTAATATGCCCACCTCTCTACAAAATTTTGCTACCTAGGACGGTTGTACACACATAGTAAGTTCTCAACCTTTAGCAGCGTAATATAATGTCTCATCAAGATGACCCTTCGATTCTAAACCTGAAAATGAAAACTTAGGGGTACCCTCATGCTGACCATTTTTTTGTGGGAGGTGAGACTACCAGCTCAGAAATCATCGCTTTCCCCTCTTAATTCCAGGGCTTTTCCCCTTGGTTCTGCCCAGTTTTACGGGCGGGGTGGGTGACCATCTCTACCCTGGTCCAAGGAAGGGGGGAGGTCACGGTGGAGGGGGGTTAGAGGGAAAAGCCGGCCACGTTAGAAAATACATTCATCATCGTCATGAGCATCAATGGTATTTAATGATTGCTTACTATGTGCAGAGCACTGTACTAAATGCTTCAGAGAGCACAACGGAGTTAGCGGACACGTTCCCCGCCCTAACCACGAGGATGGCTAGCTAGAAGAGCACTTATCACACTGATCTTCCAAGGATTTTTTGGGGGGGGGGGGGGGGAGGGAAGGGCCTGTCCCCAAGAATACTGAGCTAGAGGGACCTTTGGTCTGCCTCCGGATTGCATTTCTTATGTTCTTTCGGTGACAGGTAGCGTGAAAAACAGATTTCCCAACCCATGTTTGCTATGCTCAGTCCTTCAGGCCTCGCCTCTAGGGACAAGTTTCATTAAGACAACTTCACTGAGGCCCTCAAAGGGTGAGACCAATGAGGTTTCCATATCACTTGAAGGAAACGATGAGCGCGTTTTTCTGGGACTCGATTCCTGGTCTGGAAGGTGTTCACACTGTTTAATGCCCTCTTTGTTGTTTCAAGTAAACCTTGCCTGCCTCGCAGCAAGGGGGGGATGAGAGTTCTCAGCTTTGTGCCTGGGCCTTTACCATGATTTGTCTGTGTAATGAATTCATGAAATGGGTGCTTGAGGAAATAAGGGGAAAACCGATCCCTCTTCACCTGGAAGGGGGGCTGCCTTGCACCTTCAGTTGGCCAAGACCACAAACCGCCAGGATGCAGGGGGATCTGGCTGCCAGGATCTGGCCCCCTATTGCGGCCAACCCACATCCCTACCTACTCTCGGCAGCTTTGTCTCTTGGGCGACTGAGGCGCACGTTAGGGGGTGTGAACGAGAAGAGGGAGTCGGGAGGAGAAGAAAAGGGGTTTTTCAGACACCAACAGCTTTGCTCGCCTCCAACCGGGAGGGAGGGAGACGGAGCCACGGACCTCTGACCCGAAAGGTTTGTCGGGTTTAGCGCTCAGCCGTTTGGCCGAGAGTCCAGCGAGCTGATCTCCGTGCTCCTGAGGACACGAGAAGCAACTTATTTTCCACGATGCTCGAGGCTGGTTCAGGACTGTCACCTCAACTTGGTCTCCTCGGCAGAGTCGGAGCTCCCAGTTCTCCGCCCTTCAGCCGAGCCTTGAGGGCCGCCGTCTCGGGCCCTGGCTCCGGCTAGCTTGGCGGCCACCCCAGAGAACTGGGTGCGAAGCGTTCTGCTCACGGGATTTCCACTGGGAGTAGCCCACGTCCTAGGCACCAACCCCACTGGGGCTTCCTTTCTCCCTCCAGTCTGGGAAGAAGTCTGACAGATCCTTGCTCCTCAGTCCGAGGCGTTGCTTCGTCTCTCCGGCTCTGGCGAGTAAGATGCGGTGCTCGTCTTCATTTCTACCTCCTGCTCTCCTAGACTCCACTAAATCCCCCTCTCTTCTGCCCTCCCAGCTCCCACCTTCTTGGTTTCCAACCAACCCATTCTCCAGCTCTGCCGTTCCGGCACACGGCTGGGCCGTCGCTCTTAGTCCGATGGTTCTTCTTCCCCAGCGGGGTCTCCACTACCTTTCCCGACCAGTCACCATTTCTGTGCCCGAAACCGAAAGAGGGGAAAACGGGTAGGGTAGATTCCCGGTTCCAAATCCCTGCCCCCCATTGGAAACTAGATTGAAAGCGGCCCAGTCCTTCGTCTTCTGCTGTTCTTGGCTCCAGGTTTCCCTCCTCTTTTTCCTCTTCCTTTAGAGGCTGCTGGTTATTTGTGAAGGTAGGCGTCCAGCCACAGTTCCCCCGACTCCTTCAGTGAGCTGCAGCGGGGAAAGATCGGAGAAGGAGGTGGTAATAATAATAATAGTAATACTTCTTAAATGCCTGCTATGTGCCAAGCACTGTTCTAAAAACTGGGGTAGATACGAATTAATCAGGTTGGACATACTCCCTGCCCCCCATGGGGATTGCACTCTCAATCCCCATTTTACAGATGAGGTAACTGAGGCACCGAGAAGTGAAGTGATTCACCCGAGGTCACGCAGAAGGCAAGTGGCAGAGCCGGAATTAGAACCCAGATCCTGCTGACTCCAGGCCCGTGCTCTATCCACTGAGCCGGGAGGATATCCTGGGACACCCAGTTAAGTAAAACCACCTCTGTCACTTTCGGTTTTCTGCTCTTCTCCTTTCTTTCTCACTTTTCTTTTCCCACTCCCTTCTGCGTCACGCTGACTTGCCCCCTTTAGTCATCCCTCCCCCGCTCCACAGCACTTCTGTCCAGATCTGTCGTTTATTTATTTATATTAATGCCTGTCTCCCTCCTCTAGACCGTCAACTCTTTGTGGGCAGGGAGCGTGTCTGTTTATTGTTGTATTACACTCTCCCAAGCACTTGGTACAGTGCCCTGCACACAGTAAGTGCTCAATAAATGTGACTGAATGAAGGTGCTAAACGCTCCGCTCCGGTTTCCAGAATGCCATCGGGGAGACGGCCTTGAGGATCAATGGCTTCTGGATGTGAAATGGCTCGGAGAGTCGCCCAGGAGGGAGGGCAGCCTGGGGAAGAACAGAGGCCCGAGTTTGGGGGATACCGGACTTAGGCCCCTGGCCCAGCCCAGGACACGCAGACGGGCCCAGTGTGCCCTAATGGAAAGCGCACGGGCCTGGGAGTCAGGAGGACCTGGGTTCCGATCCCGGCCCCTCCACTTATCCGCTGTGTGACGCTGGGCAAGTCGCTTCACTTCTCTGGGCCTCAGCGACCTCATCTGGGGGGGTGAAGACCGTGAGCCCCGTGCGGGACAGGGACTGGGTCCAACCAGGTTAGCCCGCATCCGCTCCGGCGCTTAGTACAGTTCCCGGCGCATCGTAAGCGCCGAACTAATACCGTAAAAAGAAAACGAACCCAAAACTCTTTAAGGTCAGTCCTGTCTCACTGCCACAGCCCTCTTCCTTTTCCTTCCCCTACCAGGGCACTGCCGCTCCCTCCCACCCACCCTTCAACCGCCCACCAGTCCGGAGGTACTTACTGAACAATGTCAGCGAAGGCGGTGAACAGGGGCTTGGACTTGTAGACCACACCATGCTTGGCACACAGAGACTTCACCAGTGGGGCCACTTTACGATAATTATGCCTGGGCATCGTAGGGAAAAGGCTGGCGGGGAGAGCGAGGGGAGGGTTTACCGGGCTTCCGTTCCCTTGCCGACCGAGCGCCCTTCCCCGAGCGTCCGCGCCCGTCCGTTAACCTCCTTCTTCCATTCCCTGACGTTAGTACTCCCTCCCACCTCGTCCGGTGCCCGCGCCGTAACCCCCCGAGGGCCCGCACTCACTGATGCTCAATCTGGAAGTTGAGGTGCCCGCTGAACCAGTCATTGAAGGGCGACTCGTGCACGTTACACGTCGCCTGGAGCTGGAAGGAGGAATCGGAAATGGGGGAGCGTGAGGTTGGGGGGGGACGAAGGGCGGGTGCTGGACCCTGCCCTTGGGGACCACTGGACGAGAAGCAGCGTGGCTTAGTGGAAAGAGCCCGGGCTTGGGAGTCAGAGGACGTGGGTTCTACTCCCGGCCCCGCCACTAGTCTGCTGTGTGACCTTGGGCAAGCCACAAGCCCCTCAGTTCCCTCATCTGTGAAATGGGGATTAAGACTGTGAGCCCCACGTGGGACAACCTGATTACCTTTCATCTACCTCAGCACTCAGAACAGTGCTTGGCACATAGTAAGTGGTTAACAAATACCATAATTATTATTATTATTGTTATTATGAGGGCCCCTTCCCAGGGCCTTAACCAGGATTGCTACCCAGCCACTTCATTGACCCCATCATCTCATCTTGGTGGAAGGAAAATAAATGAAGGAATAAATGAATGTTGATTTGTTAAGCGCCTACTATGTGCAAAGCACTGTTCTAAGCGCTGGGGGATACAAGGTGATCATGTAGTCCCACGCGGGGCTCACGGTTTTAATCCCCATTTTACAGTTGAGGTAACTGAGGCACAGAGAAGTAAAGTGACTTGCACAAAGTCACACAGCTGGCGGAAGAGACCGTGAGGGGATTTGGGGGACCCCTCTTTCCTGTGGCCACTGTGCCCCCTTTCAGATGCTGTGATTCTTGTAAACACCCAGTAAAGACTTCCTAACTGACTTAGACTTAAAGGTCCTCGGTTCTGGGGCCATCCCATAAATCTGGGCTCCTCCTATACTCTCGTATATAGGGAAGTAGCGACACCTAATAAAAACAGCACGGGCCTAGGAGTGAGAGGGCCAGGGTTCTAATTCCGGCTCTGCCGCTCGTCAGCTGTGTGACCTTGGGTGAGTCACTTGACTTCTCTGTTCCTCATCTGGCAAATAAGGATTCAACGCCCGTTCCCCCTCTCCCTTAAACCGTGAGCCCCACGTGGGACGGGGACTGACTTTCCGGTGTCTGCTCCAGCGCTGAGTACGGTGCTTGGCGCGGAGGAAGCACCGAATATCACCATTTATCAGTACTGTCATTATTATTCTCTCTCCATTTAGCAACGGCCCCGAGTATCTCTTGAACACTGGCTTCTCTGCCCTCAATCCCTTACCTGGGTGGAGACCCAATCCATATTCCGGTCACGGTCAATGTGCATGGGGATGTGGTTCATCTGTGTCACCCACACAAACCAGTTGCTCTCCAAGAACCTGGTCACACACACATACACACACACGCGCGCGCACAGTGGTTGTTGCCCGGAATCTAACTGTTGCTCTTCCCGACACCGCTTGCCACTTAGCCACCGCCCCCGGCCGACCCGGCACCCACAGCCCTCCCCTGGAGCCTCCCCGCCACCCCGGGTGACACCCGGATCGGGGGGCGGGGGGGAGAGAAAGGTATTCCACCTAAAGGCACGGTCCCCTTCCCTGCCCTGACCGCTACCTGACCAGGAAGAAGAGCCCCACAAAGCCTTTCAATCCCAGCAGGGGCGCATAGGTGAAGAAGAAGCGGACGTAGAAGGAGATCATCCAGGCCAGATCCTGTGGACGGAGGCAGAATAACAGGGAGGGGCACGAGGGCATCAGGCGTTACCTTCGACCCCCTTCGGGGAACCAGGGCAGCGAAGACTCCGTGTCCAACCCTCTCACTCTCCCCCGCAATGACACCCGGATCCTTCCTCTCCAACCAGAGGCCTGGGAGGCTCCCTGAAACAGCTCTCTCTAAGCAATGGCACCCCCCTCCCCCATTTTAGATCCTGGGAGCAATGTCGGACGTGTGAATCCGGAGTGGGGGGTGTCTCCCGTTGAGATCCGCCCGAGATTACCCCTCTCCCACCAGCTCAGCAGCGGAGACAGGAATGGAGAGAGGACCCGGGGCTGCTGCGTGAGGGATACTCACCACCCACTTCTTGCGCTGGATGACAAAGTAGAAGATATACCACTGGAAGTAGACGGGCAACAGGGCGGGGGGTCCAACTGGAAAGAAAAGCGAGAGAGGGCAGAGTTGTCAGAGGCAGGGAGGGCCAGCCGGGTGGGCACTGGAGCTCTGGGGCTGAAGAAAGCTATTATCTTTCCATCTCTTCCTCTCCTGAGCCCTCTTCTCCCCATTTCTTCTGCCGGTTTCCTCGTCTATCCGGGGAGCCTGCATTAGAGAGAGCTGGAGCGCCGCAGACGAGGCTGACTAGGGAAGGGATGCCAGCCCAGGGAGAACAGAAGCTTCGAGGGGCCGGGTCCCCCAGGAAGTTCGGCCTAGTGGGACGGAGAGGGAACACCTGTCCCCCTAGTCAGAGCCGAGTCCCGCCTCGAGTACGGCTACATCTTACAACCGTGCTCGGGGAAGGGCTGGACTCTGCATATCGAAGGGCTAGTGCCATTCCACCGTCAGTTGACCCACGGTATTTACTGAGTGCTTATTGGGGGTAGAGCACTGTTGTAGACGGTGTATGTTAGACCACTTCTCGAAGGCTTGTCGGTTCCAGGAAGGACAGCCAGGGCGGGGGGCGGGGGAGAAGGTGTAGTGGGAGAAGGTCGGGTCTGGAGTTGGGCAGCCATGACTTCCTTGAGCATCTGAGTGAGGAAAGGCAGGGGAGGGCTTCCCTGAAGAAGAGGTGGAGAGCACGGGAGGAGTGGAAAGGAAAGGCCAGGAACAAGGGAGGGGCCCCTACGAGGAAGAACCAGCATGTGGAAAGCACAGCATTCACTAATAATTATAGTAATTATGTTATTTGGTAAGCGCGTACTATGTGCCAAGCACCGTTCTAAGAGCTGGGGTAGATACAGGGTAATCTGCTTGTCCCAGGTGGGGCTCACCGTCTTACTCCCCGTTTTACAGGAGGTAACTGAGGCACAGAGAAGTTAAGCGGCTTGCCCACGTATCAAATCACAGATAACTGGCGGAGACGGGATTAGAACCCAGGAGGAGGAAGAGCAGATTTCTACTTCCTTTGGGAGAGGAATGTGTCTGCTTATTGTTGTATTGTATTCTCCCAAGGGCTTAGAACAGTGCTCTGCCCACAGGAAGTGCTCAGTAGATATGATCGAATAATGAATGAATGAATGACAAGGGTAGAGTGGGGGTTCCCGGGGGCCCCTCCTTTTTTCTGACTCTCAATACTCAGCAGATGTGCTGTTAAGTAGCTCCTGGTTGGCTAGGGTGCATCTCCTTAGAATTTCCATATCTTTTGTTAATAGTAATAATAATCTGTGGTATTTGTTAAGCACTTACTATGTGCCAGGCTCTGTACTAAGCGCTGGGGTGGAGACAAGCAAATCGGGTTGGACCCAGTCCCTGTCCCTCACGGGGCTCACAGTCGTCATCCCCATTTTCCAGATGAGGTCACTGAGGCCCAGAGAAGTGACTTGCCCAAGGCCACACGGGAGACGAGTGGCGGAGCCGCGATTAGAACCCGGGACCTTCTGAATCCCAGGTCTAGTGGCATGCTGCTTCCCGGGTCTTGGGACACTTCCCTCCCGGCCCCTGGATGTAAATACTCACTAAGGAAGAAGTATTTGTGCTGATGGTTGTAAGGCATGTACTTCTTCTTCTGCACACCGAGCTGCGGGGAGAGGATCGGAGACGGGAGCTGAGCCGCCCGGCCAAGACACCGCCCATCGCCCTCTTCCCGGCAGCACTGTCCACTCCCAAACATCGGGCTGTGTCCTGCCCCTTCTCTCTCCTCCCGCTCCTCTTTCCTTGAGCCTCCCACTGTGTCACCGCTCTCCAAACCTGCCCAACTCTGACCTTGCTTAGCCGTCGACCCAGAGCACAACATCGGGTTATTCCCTTATTCACCTACGTAAATACTACGGAGCTAAATAGGCCTCTCGGGGCTTAAAGGGAAAAATACAAAAGGTGATCTGGACGTCAATTCTGATAGGGGAGTCAGTGCCAGGGAACTGGCTTCTTTGATTAGGATAAGGTGGGGAGGTGGAAAGGGAGAGAAATGGCCAAGGGAGGGGGGAAAAGGATTTGAGGCTGGGGTCTGCTCCTGCGCCCCATGGATGGAGGAGGAGTCTAGGAGGACTGTGGGACACCAGTGGGGAAAAAGGGGGGGTCCCTTCTGATCTCCCAACCTCCTTTCTGATCTCCCAACCTCCTGTCTCTCCCCATTTCAGTCTATACTTCACCTCTGCTGCCCGGATTATCTTTTTACAGAAACGCTCTGGACACGTCACTCCCCTCCTCAAAACTCTCCAGTGGTTGCTTATCAACCTTCGTATCAAGCAAAAACCCCTTACTCTTGGTTTCAAGGCTCTCCATCACCTGGCCCCCTCCTACCTCATCTCCCAACCCATCTCTCATCCAGCCCAGCCCGCACACTCCGCTCCTCTGGTGCTCACCTTCCTCACTGTGCCTCCTTCTCGCCCGTCCCGCCGTCGACCCCTGGCCCACATCCTACCTCTGGCCTGGAATGCCCTCCCTCCTAACATCCG
The DNA here is from genome assembly GCF_004115215.2 of Ornithorhynchus anatinus. Classification (NCBI taxonomy): domain Eukaryota; kingdom Metazoa; phylum Chordata; class Mammalia; order Monotremata; family Ornithorhynchidae; genus Ornithorhynchus; species Ornithorhynchus anatinus. Next base: position 16,956,146 of record NC_041730.1, on the reverse strand, counting down.
CCAAACGAGCTCCCTTCCCCACTTCAAAGTCCTACTGAGAGCTCACCTCCTCCAGGAGCCCTTCCCAGACTGAGCCCCCCCTTCTCCTCTGCTCCCCCTCCCCATTGCCTCTGCTCCCTCTGCTCCACCCTCCTCCCCGCCCCAAGGCACTTGTGTGCATATATGTACATATTTAAATTTCTATTTATTTTATTAATGATGTGTATATATCTATAATTCCATTCATTTATATTAATGCTACTGATGTCTGTCTACTTGTTTTTGTTTTGCTGCGTCTCCCCCCTTCTAGACTGTGAGCCCGTTATTGGGAAGGGATTGTCTCTATTTGTTGCCGAATCGTACTTTCCAAGCACTCAGTACAGTGCTCTGCCCACAGTAAGCGTCAATAAATACGACTGAATGAATGAATGAAAAAGCTACGCGGCAGGGCCTGAAGCCAAGGGCCGAGAAGGACAGATGAAGGAGAAGAAGTGGAGCAGAGCAAGGCTCCAGGATTCCAGAGAGAGCTAAGTCATCCCTGCCCCCAACCTTTCTACCAATCCTCACATTTCCTGGTGATAATTATGAATCCACAACTTTCATCTCATCTTCCCAAACGTGACCCAGAGCAGATCCTTAGAAAGGGGAAGCGGGGGTTAGCAATTATTCTACGCGCCTCCTACCTTACCTCGCTGATTTCCTATTGCAACTCAGCCCACACACTTCATTCCCCTAATGACAACCTCTTCACTGTATCTCCATCTCATCTACGTCACCATCCTCAAACTCCCTCTCTCTTCATATCCGACAGTCCACCACTCTCCCCACCTTCAAAGCCTTACTAAAATCACATCCCTTCCAAGAGGTCTTCCCCGATTAAGCCTTCTATCCCCCTACTCCCGCTCCCTTCTTCGTGGCCTACGCACACGGGACTGTACTCTCTCTTGTCTCATGCCGTCGTCTCCGACCCGTAGCGACGCCGTGGACACGTCCACCCCAGAACGCCCCACCTCCATCTGCAATCGGTTCTGGTAGTGGATCCACAGAGTTTTCTTGGTAAAAGTACCGAGGTGGTTTACCCTCGCCTCCTTCTGCACGGTAAATTTGAGTCTTCGCCCTCAATTCTCTCCCATGTCGCCGCTGCCCGGCACAGGTGAGTTTTGACTTGCAGCAGATGGCCTTTCCACTCGCTAGTCACTGCTCGAGCTAGGAATGGAACGGGTAATGCCTCTGCTTGACTCTCCCTCCCGTTGTCGAGACCGGTAGAGTCCTGGAAACTCTCCAGGTGCGACCCTGAGAGGGGGCTGCACTCTTTAAGTGCTGGTTGAATGGCAGCCTCACAGTACTCACTTCTGGACATATCCAAAATTGATTTATTTATTTTCCTGTCTCTTGCTCCAGACTGTGAGGTCCCTGTGGATAAGGAGTATGTTTACTCATCCTATTGTAGAAGCAGCATGGTCCACTGGATGGACCCTGGGCCTGGGGGTCAGAAGGACCTGGGTTCTAAACCTAGCTCTGCCACTTGTCTGCTGTGTGACCTTGAGCAAGGCACTTCACTTCTCTGGGTCTCAGTTACCTTAGCTGTAAAACGGGGATTGAGATTGTGAGCCCCATGTGGGGCAGGGGACTGTGTCCAATGCGATTTGCTTGTATCCATCCCAGCGCTTAGTACAGTGCCTGGCACATAATAAGCGCTTAACAAATACCACAATTATTATTATTAGTAGGTGAAGGAAGATAGAGTTCACCATGGGAGACACTGGAGGACACACAGGTAACCCCCAAAAGACAAACAGAACAACAGCCTCTTCGTCTACTCCTCTCTCTTCACTCTTCCTTCTGGTGAATTGGGGAATCTAATGGTGAGGAAAGGGGAGGAGACGTAACAGCCATCGGCTGAATTTTCTTCCTTTGTTATCAATTGGTCATCTGAACCCTACTGGGAGCGGAAGGAAGACTCAGTGCTAGGAGACGATCGAGAGGCTGGTAAAATAATAATGTTGGTATTTGTTAAGCGCTTACTATGTGCAGAGCACTGTTCTAAGCGCTGGGGGAGATTCAGGATCATCAGGTCGTCCCACGTGAGGCTCACAGTTAATCCCCATTTTACAGATGAGGTAACTGAGGCCCAGAGAAGTGAAGTAACTTGCCCACAGTCAGCCAGCTGACAAGTGGCAGAGCCGGGAGTCGAACCCATGACCTCCGACTCCCAAGCCCAAGCTCTTTCCACTGAGCCACGCTAAGCGCTTGTAAAATGAGGCTGAAACACCTGTTCTCCCTCCCTCTTAGACTGTTGGAAAGAGGATACAGTAAGCGCTCAATAAATACGATCGAAAGAATCCCCATTTTAAAGATGTGGTGGGGGACAGAGAGGTTAACGTGACTTGGCCCAAGTCACACAGCAGACAAGGGGCAGAGCCAGGATTAGAACCAGGTCCTCTGACTCCCGGCCGGAGCTCTCTTCACTTCTCCAACCGTATCAGGGAGCCAGAGGCTCCGGCACCACCGGGGGCAAATTTTAAAGGGCAATAAAATACATCATGTCTGTCTGCCCCTTCCAAGACCTCTTGTGGGTTCCAGTGATCAAGGGAACGAGAGTTCGGAACTCGGTGGTGTGAGATGGAATACGCCCTTTCCCCAGTGTTGCCTGGGTTCACGCCCCATGGAGCTGTTTCCCAAAAAAGAAAAGATCGGGCTAGTTGAGAACCCACTTTTCTGCAGCCATCCCATCCCTAACATCCTCTGGCAAGGAAGTCTCAAAAATCAGGAGTTCCAGGAGCAATCAGGAACAATGAAGCAGCATATGGCCAACTTTATAATCTCTGCCAAGGTTTTCCTTTTATCCAGGCTCTCCTTATCATTGTGGCTGATTGCAGAAGGGATAATAGCACCAACTGACTCTCTAATAAATTGACAACAAAAACTGTCATTTGCCGGATTAAGCAGCCCAGCCCAGCAGAGGCTTGTGGAGGGGGGGGGGCGTTCTATTGAGGATCAATGAGCACATTCTGGGAAGTCTGTTAAACACAGGAAAAGATAACAAAAATGAGGGGCTGGGCCAATTTATCCTCTGGATTTGTTATAGCTGGACACATTCTCTGCTCCCAAGGTTTCCAAACAGCGTGGGATTAGGGGACGGGGGGAGCACAGGTGCCCGCTGCTGGTTACCCCCAACATTTGGAAGGAAGATTTTTTATTTTTGTTGTTTCTTTTTAAATGGTATTTGTTAAGTTCCCCGCTCAGGGTCACACCTGGAGAGTTTCCAGGACTCTACCAGTCTCGACTACGGGAGGGAGAGTCAAGCAGAGGCCTGTCCATTCCATTCCTAGCTCGGGCAGTGGCTAGCGAGTGGAAGGCCATCTGCTACAAGTCAAAACTCACCCGTGCTGGGCAGCAGCGGCACGGCAGAGAGTCCACGGTGGAGACTCGAGTTTACTGCGCAGGAGGCGGGAATGGTAAACCACATCCGGATTTTTACCAAGAAAACTCTATGGACCCACCGGCAGAACGATTGCAGATGGAGAGCTGGGTGTTCTGGGAAAGATGTATCCATGGCGTCGCTATGGGTCGAAAACGACTCGACGGCATAAGACAAGGCAATTTGTTAAATGCTTACTATATGTCAGGCACTGTAACTAAGCTCTGGGGTAGACACAAGATAAGCGTGTTCGACACAGTCCGTGTCCCATGTAGGGCTCACGGTTTTAATCCCCATTTTACGGGTGAAGGAACTGAGGCACAGAGAAGTGAAGCAACTTGCCCAAGGTCAAACAGCAAACGAGTAGCAGAGCCGGGATCAGAACCCAGGTCCTCTGACTCCCAGGCCCGTGCCCTTTCCACTACATCACACTGCTAAGTTTGCTGCAGTTCAATGACTCAGGCTTGCCTAATGGCAGCCGAGGTCCCCCACCCTGAAAAGTGAAACACCTGGGCCTGACTTCTTAGGACACTTTATATTCTTATATATAATAATACGTAACCATAATTAAGGGGTTATTAGTTAAGCACTTACTTGGTGCCAAGTACTGTACTAAATGTTGGGGGAGATACAAGATAATCGGGTTGGACACGGCCCCTGTTCCACATGGGAATCACAGTCCAAAGGGGAGGGGCATCAGCTACTGAATCCCCATTTTACAGATACTTAAACTGAGGCATAGAGAAGTGAAGTAACTTGCCCACGTTGACACAGCAGGTCAGTGGCAGAGTCATGATTAGAACCCAGGTCTTCTGATTCCCAGGCCGGTGCTCTTATCAGAGAGAGAGAGAGAGAAAGAGAGAGAGAGAGAGAAATTGGGAGAGAGGAAAAGAGTCAGAGTGAAAAGGGGAGGGTAGAGCCATCGAAGGAAAATGAACCTGGGAATTTCCTGTCTCTCCTTCCATGTATGGTGGCTTCCCATCAACTTTTCGGTTCGAATGGGAATTGAAGGTTTCAGGAAACAGACCAAACAAAGGCAGTCTCGTACCTCCTCCTGCCTTCAAGACATCTCTACTTGGATGTCCTCCCGTCATCTCGAACTCGTCCAAACCGGAGAGCTCCTTATCTTCCCACCCAAACCCTCAGCGACTTCCTCATCACTGTAGAAGGCAACACCATCCTTCCTGTCTCACAGCCCTTTACCTTGGCATATCCTTCGCCCCTCTCTGTCATTCCCACCTGTCATTCTCTGTCGGTCCCACCTTCACATCATCGCAAAAATCCACCCTTTCCTCTCCATCCAAATCGCTACCACATTAATACAATCACTCATCCTCTCATGCCTGGATTACCGCATCAGCCTCCTTGCTGACCTCCCAGCCTCCTGTCTTTCCCCATTCCAGTCCATACTTCACTCCGGTGCCCGGATCACTTTTCTACAGAAATATTCAGGACATGTCACCCTTCTCCTCAAAATACTCTAGCGGTTGTCCATCCACCTCCGTGTCAAACAAAAACACCTCACCATTGCTTTTAAAGTGCTCCATCACCCTGCTCCCTCCTACCTCACCTTGCTCATCTCCTTCTACAACCCAGCCACACACTTTGCTCCCCTAGTGCTTCGATCTCGCCTGTCATTCATTCATTCAATAGTATTTATTGAGCGCTTACTATGTGCAGAGCACCGTACTAAGCGCTTGCAATGTACAATTCGGCAACAGATAGAGACGGTCCCTGCCCAATGACGGGCTCACAGTCTACCCCTCGCCCACATCCTGCCCTTGACCTGGAAAGCCCTCCCTCCTCAAATCTGACACTCTCCCCACCCTTCAAATCCTTACTGAAGGCCCATCTCCTCCAAGAGGCCTTCCCAGACTAAGCCCCACTTTTCCTCATCTCCCATTCCCTTCTGCATCGTCCTGACTTGCTCCCTTTACTCTTCTCCCCTCCCAGCCCCAAAGCACTTATGTACATATCTGTACCTTTATTTATTTGTATTGATGTCTGTCTCCCTCTTCTAGATAGACTGTAAGCTCATTGTGGGCAGGGAATGTCACCGTTAATTGCTATATTTTGCTTTCCCAAGCGCTTAGTACAGCGCTCTGCACCCGGTAAGCACTGAATACGACTGAACGGGATGCATGAATAATGTCAGAAGGACTTGGGTTCTAATCCCAACTCTGTCACGTTTCTCCTGTGTGACCTCGGACGAGTCGCTTAATTTCTCTATGCCTCAGTTATCTCATCTGTAAAAATGGGGATTCAATCCTATTCCCTCCAACTTAGACTGTGAACCTCATGTGGAACAGGGACTGTGTCCAACCTGATTCATTCGTATCTACCCTGGGTGCTTAGAACAGTGCTTGGCACACAGTAAGCGTTTAACAAGCACCATAACCATTACTAATTATTATTATTATTACAAGGAAGTCAGAGGTGGAGAGGGAAAAGTTGTTAGGTGACATGTCTGTAAATAATAATAATAATGATGTTGGTATTTGTTAAGCACTTACTACGTGCAGAGCACTGTTCTAAGCGCTGGGGTAGATACAGGGTAATCAGGTCGTCCCATGTGAGGCTCACAGTTAATCCCCATTTTACAGATGAGGGAACTGAGGTGCAGAGAAGTTAAGTGACTTGCCCACAGTCACACAGCTGACAAGTTGCAGAGCCGGGATTTGAACCCATGGCCTCTGACTCCCAAGCCCGGACTCTTTCCACCGAGCCACGCTATATTAGGATGAATGTCCAGGACGGCGACCTTAATTCTCTTCCTCCAAGCACCCTGTTGCCACCCCTGGAGACAAAATTCTGGGCCCGTTTGGTCATTCGGTCTGGTCAGGAATGGCACTTATTTATGTCAAAATGCGCAAGGTTAAGTATTTGTGCTTCTTGTGCGTGTAGGAGGGGCCGGTGAGTGGGAAGGGATGTGTGCTGGGTCATTGGGCAGCAGAGGAAAAAAACATCTCCTTTCCACCCTCAAGAAAGGCTCTGTGGAGGGAGAATCGGCCAAAAATCCTAACTCCCCCCCCGGTTGCCTCTCGGAAACAAAGCCGTTCTGAGAAGCCTCTTGCCCACTGGCTCTCGCCCTCCTCCGAAGTGCCAAGTCCTTGCCCTTTTGGATGTGAGCAATTGGCTCGGTCCCCTTATTGTGGATGACTCTCCCTCTCTCCTGCCACACTCAACCCTTTCCTTCCTCCTCATCTCAGGGATCTCTCTCTGACATCAATCAAGCTCACCTCCACAGACAGAACTTTCCCCAGAGCAAAGAGCAAGGGGTGCATGTTGATGTCCGGGTCTTTACGATAGCAGTTGGGCTTGGCGTGGTGCTGGAAGTGTAGGTGATTCCACCAGCTGGCAGGTGCCCCCTAGGGAAGGAGACGAGAGAGGAAGACGGGAAGAGGATTACATTTTCGCTTCTATCGATTAATCGATCCATCGATGGTACTTATGGAGTGCTTACTGTCCGCAGATCACTGTCCTGAGAGCTGGGGAGACTACAATACAACAGAGTCGGCAGAGGCGTTCCCTGCCCACAGTGGGCTCCTATTGTGTAAAGATGTGTTCCCTTTCCAAGGATTCTAACTAGTCTCAGAATGTTTTTTCAGCGTAAAGTCAGGGGATCTTTGTGCTCAATGGGCTCAAAACATTTTGCAAAGATTGCCCTCGCCCCACCTTTTCAAGAGGGAGGAGGGGAAAGGCATGCTGCTGACCTGCGGACCGTAAGCTCCGCGTGGGTGGGTATATATCTGCCAACTCTTGTACTCTACTGGAGCACGGGCCTGGGTGTCAGAGCCCCGGGTTCTCATCCCAGCTCTGTCATTTGTCTGTTGTGTGACCTTCAAGTCGCTTCAATTCTCTGGGACTCAGTCCCCTCATCAGTAAAATGGGAGTCTATTACCGGCTTTCCCTCCTACTTAGATTGTGAGCTCCATGTGGGACCTGCTTATTTTTATCTAGCCCAGCTCTCGGAAGAGCGCTTGGCACACAGTAAGCGCTTAACAAATACCGCAGTTATTAGCGTGATTAGAATTTACGCTTTTTAGGGGCAGGGATCATGCCGGTTTTATTGTACTCTCCCAAGTACTTACTGCAGTGCTTTACACATAGTGAGCGCTCGATGAATAGGACTGATTGGTCTGAAGTGTCTCCGCAGTTCCAAGCAAAGGTTGGAAAGGAGCTCTCACTAACAAGTGACTGATGGATTATTATTATTACTGTCCCAAGGGATTTGTACAGTGCTCCAGATATAGCTTGCGCCTAATAAATACCATTGACTGACTGACTGATTTTCCCCAGAAGGCACCCTCTTTGATCCTACTTCAATTTCTTCGCTCAAGACAGACCGCTCCATCTTGGTTCAAACGGCCCCCGAGAAAACTGGGATCATTTCCTAGGCACCGACCTTACGAGGCTAAGCCAAAAATAAAGAGAGTCTTCCGGACTCACGGCCCGTCGCCAGAGAGGCCGTTCCAGTCTCGAAGCCGCGCTCCCCCTCACCTTCAGATGGCCGATGACGAACTTCTGAAACAAGTGGTTCCATCGAGACTTGCTGAAGACCGACAGGTGACCGAAGTCATGCTGCAGCCACCCGGCCTGGGCCTAGGACGGAAAGGACATAGCTAGGGCCGCACCATCTTCCGGCTCCTCCACCTCAGCGCACCGTGAGGCAGAGGGGGCGTTTGTTGTGACCCGAGAGCCGCTGCTTGGACTACCCTCCCCGTTTTCCCAGGGGAGTCCGCGGTGGATACGGAAACCTCACAAGGAGTTTGGAGCCGGGAGGCGGAGAGGCGCCGGGGGCTCCTCCGAGATTCCTGCTTGGGAGAGTCACATTCGAGGAAATGCAGGAAGTGGGAGGGGCTGCCAAACCTTTCTGGGCAACTGACTACGGGGCCGTACGGGTTCCTGTGGAAACGGGACCTGGACCTGGCTTCCATAGGCTGTGGAGGCTAGACACCGAAGCTTAGGGCGATACGGGGAGCTTCCGGGATGGGAAAACAGGGGTGAAAAGAAGAAATGAGGGGATGCAGCGACGGAAGGACAGCTGATGGGATCAGAAAGAGGAAGAGGATCAAAGAACTGACTATAGTCAGGAGCAGATAGGCAGCTAACACTTCCGGCTTGAAAGAACGAACCAGTTGGCAACAGCCAATGGTCTATATATTTTTCGTATCCCAACTTAGCCCTTTGGGAATCTGGAAGGACAGACAAGGAAACTTAGACAAGTGCTCAATAGAAGCCACACAGTCTAGAGGAAAGAGCTCAGAACTGGCAGGCAAGAAGAGCCGGGTTCTAATTCTGGCTCCGCCTCTTCTCAGCTGTGCGACCAATTGAGCAAGTTACTTAGTTTCCCTGTACCTTACTTGGTTTCCTCAGCTGTAAAATGTCGATTAAATACCTGTTCTCCCTCCCCCTTATTATTAATATTAATAATAACAACTGTGGTATTTGTTCAATGCTTACTATGTGCCAAGCATTCTACTAAACCCCGGGATAAATAAAAGATAATGGGATCGGGCACAAAATCTCTAAGGAGCTGTGAGCCCCACCTGAAACAGGGACTCTGCTTTATCTGACTGTACTGTAGCTAACCCAGTGCTTAGCATATAGTACGCATTTAACGTATGTCACGAGTTCGATTACTATTATTTTAGCTCTGCGGTCCATTCCCTGCCCTCCCCTCTCCTGCTGGTTTAGCCTTTTAGCTTCGGTCCCCTTTTATCAATAACTTCCTTGAGAAGCAGCATGGCCTAGTGGAAAGAGCACAGGTCTGGGAGCCAGAAGACCTGGATTCTAATCCCAGCTCTACCACCAGGCTGCTGTGTGACCTTGGGCAAATCGCTTCACTACTCTGTGCTTCAGTTTCTGCATCTGTAAAATGGGGATTAAATCCTACTCCCTCTTACTTAGACTATGAGCCCCATTTGGGACAAGGACTGTGTCCAACCTGATTATCCTGTATCCACCCCAGTGCTTAGAACAGCGACTGATACATAGTAAGCGCCTAACAAGTACCACGTACAAATACCTGCCCAAATCTAGAGAGGGCTTCTTTTTGATTTTATGGTATTTGTTAAGTCTTCCTATGTGCCAGGCACCGTGCTAGGTACAAGCTTATCAGGTTGGACACAGTCCATGTCCCAAATGGGGCTCACAGTCTTAACAAGTGGTGGAGCCGGGATCAGGACCCAGATCCTCTGACCCCCAGGCCCGTGCGCTATCCACTACACCGCGCTGCTTCTTTGGCCCGGGGGATGCCCTGAAGAAGGCAGCTGGGGATCTGCTTACCTGGACGGCACTGAGTAACAGAGCACAGACAAGGAAGGGCATCGGGGATGTCCCAAAGAACCAGAGGATCAGCCAGGCAGCCACGTCCAGCAGAAGGATGTGCAGCAGGTACAGCAGGAAGAAGACCTTGCTGGCCTTCAAGAGCCCCATCTGCTCCACAGTTGTCCGAAGAGCGCGGAACTCATCCACCAGTTCTTTCTGTGGGGGTGAGGTAGCTAAACGTTACCGACTATAGGGCCTGAGAACGTCTCAACGAGAAGATGCGCCTCGGAGGACGTCTGTGGAAAGTCTGAGGAAACTCGAAAAGCCACAGAGGAGGGTATTCTGCCCGCTTCCCTGAAAGGCTAATGATGTCCCTTGGCCAGCGACCGTTGTGGGCAGGGAACGAGTCTGCCAACTCTGTTGTGTTGTACTCTCATTCATTCATTCAATAGTATTTATTGAGCGCTTACTCTGTGCAGAGCACTGTACTAAACGCTTGGAAGTGGAGTGTACTAAGCTCTCTCCCAAGTGCTTAGTACAGAGCTCTGCACACACTAAGTGTTCAATAAATACCATTGCCGCTGATGATAATAATAGCAATAATGATAACTGTGATATTTGTTAGGCACTTACTATGTGCCAGGCACCGTACCAAGCGCTGAGGTGGATACGAGCAAATCGCGTTGGACACAGATTCGGTCCCATATGGGGCTTACATTCTCAATCCCCAATATACAGAGGAGATGACTGAGGCACAGAGAAGTGAGGTGACTTGCCCAAGGTTACACAGCAGACAAGTGGTGGAGGCGGGATTAGAACAAATAGTATCCCTCCAGAGCTTAGAAGAGTGCTGCGCACACAGTAAGGACTTAAATACCATCATCACCATCATGTCTGCTGCGTGACCTTGGGCAAGTCGCTTCACTTCTCTGGGCCTCAGTGACCTCATCTGCAAAACGGGGGGTGAGACCGGAAGCCCCATATGGAACCGGGACTGTGTCCAGCCCGATTTGCTTGTACCCACCCCAGCGCTTAATACAATGCCTGGCACACAGTAAGCGTCTAACAAATACGACGATCATTATTATTTGGGTCTTCACACTGCCCCGCCTGGCCAACTCACATTCTTGCTGGGTTCGAAACTGGGTTGGTCCGGAGCCAGCTCCCCAATCAGCAGGGAACTCATATACTTGCGTACCAGGGCCTTGTTGATGTGGAAGGCCACGAAGGGATCCTGCAACAGAAAGGAGAAAGGATGAGAAAACCCGCCGCGGACGCTCAGTCCCCGACGCCCCCGGCTCAAGGACAAAGAAGCCGCCGTCCCGTTGGGCTAGCCGGCTCTCTACTTCTTCCTCACCCACCCTTTCTGCATAGGGTGGTCATTTTTCTCAGCTCTCCACGTGGAAAGGATTAACGTGAGCTACTTGGTACTCTTAGGAAAAAGAAAAAAACCCGTAACCTTCGTCTTCCCCAGGGAGGTGTAACACCGTCCGGCCCCAGTGCACAGACACTATCTGGAGTCCACGCGGGCTCAGACATTTAGCCCTCTCATGTTCTTCTCATGCGGCACCTGGGGAGGGAACATGGCTCCAGCAGAACCGGTTTGGAAAATGCAGCTTGTGTCCAGAAAAGACAGAAGTGAAAATCTTCACTTGTACTTAAATAAGGACCACCTCATTGCTTGGCCCCCCTTTCCCTCGGCTCCTCCGCCTCTCCCTTCCCCTCAGCAGTGTGCTCATTTGTATATATTTTTATGACCCTATTTATTTTGTTAATGAGGTGTCCATCCCCTTGATTCTATTTATCACGATTAAGTTGTCTTGTTTTTGTCCGTCTGTCTCCCCGATTAGACCGTGAGCCCGTCACTGGGCAGGGATTGGTTCTATCTGTTGCCAAATTGTATATTCCAAGCGCTTAGTACAGTGCTCTGCACAGAGTAAGCGCTCAATAAATACTATTGAATAAATGAATGAATTGCTTGAAATAGAAAACAGACCTGCCTGGCTAGTCAGTCACTTACCTGCGCGCCTCCTCCTGAGAATCAATCAATCAATCAATCAATCGATAGCATTTCCTGAGCACCTGTCGTGTCCCAAGCACTGTACCAAGCATGTGGGAGAAAATGACTTGGGAGAAAGGAGTTTATAATCCGGCAGGGGAGACAGAGACTTAAAGAGAATACAGAGGATAGGAGGAAGTAGTAGAGTATTTAAGATATGGATGTGAGCGGTAAGGGGGCTGTGAGTGTTTAAACACTTGGGCGGAGCGGAAGGTCTGAAGAGTCAGTTGGGAAATACAGAGAGGGGCGATTAGAATCAATCAGGGAAGGCCTACTGGAGGAGGTGGGAGGTCAGAAGGGCTTTGAGGAAAGCTGGGGTCTGTCAAATATGATCGGGCAGGAGTGCCCAGATCCGGGGTGGGGAGGGAGAGACATAATAATAATAATGGCGGTATTTGTTAAGCGCTTACTCTCTGCAAAGCACTGTTCTAAGCGCTGGGGGGATACAAGGTGATCAGGTTGTCCCACGTGGGGCTCACAGTTTTAGTCCCCATTTTACAGATGAGGGAACTGAGGCACAGAGAAGTGAAGTGACTTGCCCAAAGTCACCCAGCTGGCGAGCGGCAGAGCCGGGATTAGAACCCATGACCTCTGACTCCCAAGCCTGGGCTCTTTCCACTGAGCCATGCTGCTTGCTCACGACATGAGCAAGACGTCGGTGAGGAGCATCTAAAATGAGGCACGGCGAGTACGATGTAAGGGGACCACCATCCCGGTGCTTAGAACAGTGCTTGGCATATAGTAAGCGCTTAACAAATACCATTATCATTATTGTTATATGAGGACATTGGGACAAAGAAATGGGATGGGAAGCCCAGAAGTTGGAGAAAGTGAACCTGGGTGTCGGGGAGGGGGTCTAGTTGCTCTGTTCTACATTTCCCAGCGCTCAGTGGAAAGAGCCCGGGCTTGGGAGTCAGAGGTCATGGGTTCGAATCCTGGATCTGCCACTTGTCAGACTGTGTGACTGTGGGCAAGTCACTTCACTTCCTCTGTGCCTCAGTTACCTCATCTGTCAAATGGGGCTTAAGACTGAGCCTCACATGGGACAACCTGATGACCCTGTATCTCCCCCAGCGCTTAGAACAGTGCTCTGCACATAGTAAGGGCTTAATAAATACCAACATTATTATTCTTATTATTAAGGATACTGATGATTATGACTATGGTATTTGTTAAGCGCTTACTATGTGCCAAGCACTGAGCTAAGTGCTGAGGCAGATAACACGTTACATAGAGATAACACGTCACACAGTCCCTAGTAGTCTATGTAGAAGGCTACTGAATCCCCATTTTTCAACTGAGGAAAGTGAGGCACAGAGAAGTTAAGTGACTAGCTCAAGGTCACATAGTAGGCAAGTGGCAGAACCGGGATGAGAACCCAAGTCCTCAAACTCCCAGGCCTATATTCTTTTTGTCTTTTAATGGTATTTGCTATGTGGTTACTATGTGCTAGGCACTGTACTGAGCACTGGGGTAGATTCAAGCTAATCAAGTTGGACACAGTCAATGACTCACGTGGGGCTCACAGTCTTAATCCCCTTTTAACAGATGAGGTAACTGAGGCCGGAGAAGTGAAGCGACATGCCCAAAGTCACATAGCAAACAAGTGGAGGAGCCGGATTGGAACCCAGGTCCCTTCTATTAGGTCATGCTGCTTCTCATTAAACTGCTCTGCAAATGGTCTCCTTCTCCCTTAACAGAAATCTGTTTCCAGAGGTGAGTTCAAGGCTGGGGTTTGAAGCCTCAATTGCCCCCAGAGCACAAATATTTGTCCGTTTATTGCTATATTATACTCCCCCAAGTACTTAGTACAGTGCTTCACGCAGTGCGCTCAATAAATACGATTGAATTACAGCAGCATTACTAATAACAACTGTGATATTCATTAAGTTTTTACTATGCGGCAAGCACGGTACTAAGAGTGGGGCAGATAATCATAATTTTTATGGTATTTGTTAAAGGCTTATTATATGCCAGACACTGCCCTAAGTGCTGGGGTGGATACAGGCAAATCGGGGTGGACACAGTCCCCATCCCATGTTGGGCTCAGCGTCCCAATCCCCATTTTACAGATGAGGTCACTGAGGCATGGAGAAGTGACATGCCCAAAACAAGCGGCAGATCCGGCATTAGAACCCATGACCCTTCTGACTCCCAGGCCCGTGCTCTACGCGCTAAGAGATGCTGCTTCTCATTCATTCATTCGATCGTATTTATTGAGCGCTTACTGTGTGCAGAGCACTGTACTAAGCACTTGGGAAGTATAATTCAGCAATAAATAGAGACAATCACTGAATGAATGAACAAAGAGAGAGAACAACCGGTCTCTTTCTACTGGGCCACTGCTGCTTGGTGTAACTTTGATTAATAATAACAATAATTTTGGTATTTGTTAAGCACTTACTATGTGGCGAGCACTGTTTTAAGCGCTGGGGTGGATACAGGGTAATCAGGTTGACCCATGTGAGGCTCACAGTCTTCATCCCCATTTTCCAGATGAAGGAACTGAGGCACCGAGAAGTGAAGTGACTTGCTCAAGGTCACACAGCTGACAAGTGGTGGACCCGGGATTAGAACCCATCACCTCTGACTCCTAAGCCCGGGCTCTTTCCACTGAGCCACGCTGCTTTTCTTACAGAACCTACTTCACCCTTTCAAACTGATGGAAAAAGAGGGTCTCTTTGAACCCCCACATCTTGTCCCCCTCCCTTCCGGGTCACCTCAACTCTCTCCCTTTGCTCTCCCCTCCCCAGCCCCACAGCACTTACATATATATGCGGATACCTATAATTTTATTTATTTACATCGTCACCTCTTTATCTGTTTTAATGTCTACCAACTCTGTTGTACTGTACTCTCCCTAGCGCTCAGTACAGTCTAGAACATCGACTTCGGGGCTACGAGGGGGACAACGGTGACATTAATATATTTGATTCCTATGAATCTCTCTGGGCCGTGGAAGTCTCGAAGGGAGGTACAGACCCGGGGCACGGAGCTGGTCACACCCGGGAACCCCCACCCTCCCAAGCGGCGGGGCTGCTCTGAAAACTGTCATCCTTTCCAGCCGGGCAGGAGGCGGGGGCGATGACAGGCAGAGCCGCTCCGAGCCAACCTAGCTGGCACTTGGCCTAGCGACCGCGTTGCCATGAGGTGAATCTTTTTTTATTTATAGTATTTGCTAAGCGCTTACTATGTACCGGGCACCGCACGGCACCCTGGGGTGGATACAAGCAAATCGGGTTGGACCCGGTCCCTGCCCCACAGAGAGCTCGGTTTTATTCCCTATTTTAAAGATGAGGCAACTGAGGCCCAGAGAAGTGAAGTAACTTGCCCAAGGTCACACAGCAGACAAGTGGCGGAGCCGGGATTAGAACCCACGGCCTTCTGACTCCCAGGCCCGGCCTCTATCCCCTACGTCATGCTGTCTCGGCATTAGAAGGTAACCGGTATGGACACAGTCCCTGTCTCACGTAGGGCTCGACAATCTTACTCCCCATTTTACAGATGAGGGAACCGAGGCACAGAAGAGTGAAGTGACTTGCAACACCGCAGACAGGAGGCAGAGCCAGGATTAGAACCCAGGTCTTTCTGACTCCGACCCGTGCCCTAGCTGCTGCTTCTCCCCCGTTTTCACTAATTTGAGGGTTTTCTAAGGCACGCGTGAGACCCCAACTCTCCAAGGAGCGCCAACCCCATTCTTCTAGACGATCATCTCCCCTCTCCTCTTCCTCATCTCACAATCCCGAGATTATTCCCTATTAGTCTGTCGTACCCGCCGGAGCACTTCCTAGTGACGCTCCGCTTGCTAGCAAGCACTTGGTCCAACGCTCTGCACGCAATAGGCGCTCAATAAATTCGACTGAATGAATTAATCAGTTTGTTCTACCTGCCCGAGCACTTTCCACTGATGCTCCTCTGGCCTCTTCCCCTTTGCCAGCCCTCTTTTCACGCTCTGCTTCTTGACAGTGCCGGATGTTCCCCCATAGTGGTAGTAATAGTAGTAATGATATTTAGTGAATGCTTGTTTTGTGCTAAACACTGCAATAAACGCTGGGGCCGAAACGAAATAAGCAAATTCAGGTCCTTTCGGGACTCACAATCGCTGTGGAGGGAAGATGTTCCACAGTGGTACGTTAATGGTCAATGGACCAATAATTCCTAAAACCCTCCTGTGGATATTGGTCCATTTCTTCATTCGTTCATTCAATCAATCGTATTTATTGAGCGCTTACTGTGGGCAAAGCACAGAACTAAGCGCTTGGGGGAGGACAGTATAACATCGGACACATTCCCTGCCCACGGTGAGATCACGGTCTAAAGGGGGAGACAGACATTAATATGGATAAATATATAAACTACAGATATATACCGACATATACATATACGCTACGAGGAAGGGAGGGAAGATGAATGACGGAGCAAGTGTGAGCGACGCATAAGGGAGTGGGAGAAGAGAAGAGGAGGGCTCAGTCAGGGAAGGCTTCCTGGAGGCTACGCTGTCCCTGCACCTCCTACCTCCTGTCCCGGAGTTAACTAACTTTCCTCAGAGACCCTGCGCCCCTCCTTTGTACAACTTGAACCCACATCCTTTTTCATTCATTCATTCATTCAATAGTATTTATTGAGCGCTTACTATGTGCAGAGCACTGTACTAAGCGCTTGGAATGGACAATTCAGCAACAGATAGAGATAATCTCTGCCTCTCTGCCCATTGATGGGCTTACAGTCTAGTCAGGGGAGACAGACAAAAACAATAGCAATAAATAGAATCGAGGGGATGTACACCTCATTAACAAAATAAATAGGGTAATAAATACGATACAAATTATACAAATCTGTAAAAATACAAATGAGCAAATGAGCACAGTGCTGAGGGGAGGAGCAGAGGGAAAGGGGAGAAAGGGGGCTTAGCAGAGGGGAGGTGAAGGGGGAGCAGAAAGGGAGCAGGGGGAGCAGAAAGGGAGCAGAGGGAGCAGAGGGAAAAGGGGAAGCTCAGTCTGGGAAGGCCTCTTGGAGGAGGTGAGCTCTTGCTGCCCTAGGCAACCTCACTCCCTTTGGATTTAGCCCTTTGTCTATTACAGACTGTAAGCTCGTTGTGGGCAGGGAATGTGTTCGATGCCGTACTATCCTCTCCCAAGCGCTCCGCACACAGTAAGCGCTCAATAAACATGATTAATAATAATAATACAAGCATTCCCGGGGGCGCACTACTCTCCTTTATCCGTATTGCAGTTCCTTCCTCTGACCCTCCCCCTCTCACCTGACCCTCCCCTTCGCAATAAGATGCTCATTTGGGATGGAATTCCCTCTTATTCCCTGCCTTTTAGCTTATTTAGTTTAGAGAAGCAGCGTGGCTCAGTGGAAAGAGCGCGGGCTTGGGAGTCAGAGGACGTGGGTTCTGATCCCGGCTCCGCCCCCTGTCTGCTGTGTGACCTTGGGCAAGGCACTTCTCCGTACCTCAGTTACCTCATCTGTAAATTGGGGATGAAGACTGAGAGCCGCAAGTGGGACAACCTGATTACCCTGTATCTACTCCAGTGCTTGGAACAGGGCTTGGCCCATAGGAAGTGCTTAAAAGAAATACCATAATTATTATTTCTTTGTCCTTTTCATTCTCTTCTTTGGATATGGCGTGGATCCTGGGTCCCAGGTACGCCCATCCCGCCGAAGGGTCTGAGACAATGAGCAGTCCTCCCCGCCTCCCCAGGATTGGCAGCCCTCCCAGGACTGGCAACTGTGAGCCTGCTGTTGGGCAGGGATTGTCTCTGCTGCCCAACTGTCCATTCCAAGCGCTCAGTATAGTACTCTGCACATAGTAAGAGCTCAATAAATACTACTGAACCAATGAATCGCCCCCCCCCCCAACTCAGCACCGACATCCCTCAGAACTGGCAACCCCCCCCCCCAGGACCGGCATCCTTCAGGATTGGCAGCACTCCCAGGACCGGCAACTGTGAGCCCGTCTTTGGGCAGGGATCGCCTCTATCTGTTGCCAAACTGTACGTCAGCTGTGTGACTGTGGGCAAGTCACTTCACTTCTCTGGGCCTCAGTTACCTCAGCTGGAAAATGGGGATTAAGACTGTGAGCCCCATGTGGGACAACCTGATTCCCCTATGTCTACCCCAGCGCTTAGAACAGTGCTCTGCACATAGTAAGCACTTAACAAATGCCAACATTATTAAAAAGCTTAATATAGTGCTCTGCACATAGTAAGCGCTCAATAAATAGAGCGCTTTTAGCTGCTTTAGAGAAGCAGCGTGGCTCAGTGGAAAGAGCACGGGCTTTGGAGTCAGGGCTCATGAGTTCGAATCCCAGCTCTGCCACTTGTCGGCTGTGTGACTGTGGGCAAGTCACTTAACTTCTCTGTGCCTCAGTTCCCTCATCTGTAAAATGGGGATTAAGACTGTGAGCCCCACGTGGGACAACCTGATTCCCCTATGTCTACCCCAGCGCTTAGAACAGTGCTCGGCACATAGGAAGCGCTTAAACAAATACCAACATAAATACTGGCGTGACTGTGGGCAAGTCACTTAACTTCTCTGTGCCTCAGTTCCCTCATCTGTAAAATGGGGATTAAGACTGTGAGCCCTACGTGGGACAACCTGATTCCCCTGTGTCTAACCCAGCGCTTAGAACAGTGCTCTGCACCTAGTAAGCGCTTAACAAATACCAACATTATTATTATTATTATTGATTGAATGAAGCCCCCACCCCCCTGCCCCTAGGACCGGCATCCTTCAGGCCTGGCAGCCCCCCACCCTCTAGGACCGGCATCCTTCAGGAATGCCCCCCACCCTCCAGGACCGGCATTCATTCATTCATTCATATTTATTGAGCGCTTACTTTCATTCATTCATTCATTCAATAGTATTTATTGAGCGCTTACTATGTGCAGAGCACTGTACTAAGCGCTTGGGATGAACAAGTCGGCAACAGATAGAGACAGTCCCTGCCGTTTGACGGGTTTACGGTCTAATCGGGGGAGACGGCTTACTAGGTGCAGAGCACTGTACCAAGCGCTTGGAATGAACAAATCGGTAAGAGATAGAGACAGTCCCTGCCCTCTGACGGGCTCACAGTCTAACCGTGGGAGACGGACAGACAAGGACAATAGCAATAAATAGACTCAAGGGGATGAACATCTAAGACAATAGCATCCTTCAGGCCTGGCAGCCCCCCAACCCTCCAGGACCGGCATTCATTCATTCATTCAATAGTATTTACTGAGCGCTTACTATGTGCAGAGCACTGGACTAAGCGCTTGGAATGAACAAATCGGTAAGCGATAGCGACAGTCCCTGCCCTCTGACGGGCTGACTGTCTAATCGGGGGAGACGGACAGACGAGAACAATAGCAATAAACAGACTCAAGGGGATGAACATCTCATTAAGACAATAGCATCCTTCAGGACCGGCAGCCCCCCACCCTCCAGGACCGGCATCTTTCACGACTGGCAGCCCCCCCCCCCCAGGACCAGCACCCTTCAGGCCTGGCATCCTTCGGGCCTGGCAGCCCCCCACCCTCCAGGACCGGCATCCTTCAGGACTGGCAGCCCCCCCAGGACCGGCATCCTTCGGGCCTGGCAGCCCCCCACCCTCCAGGACCGGCATCCTTCACGACGGGCAGCCCCCCCCCCCAGGACCGGCATCCTTCGGGCCTGGCAGCCCCCCCAGGCCCGACCCCCCCCTGAGGATTGCCCTCCCCGCCGCCCCCCGCCCAGGCCCCGCAGCGGGGCGCCCACCGTGGCATCCTGCCCCGCGTAGTGGCTGATGACCCGGGCTCCCCCCGGGTGCCGCCGGCTGAACTCGCTGATGTCGTAGACCTTCCTGTCGATCACCAGCCACCGCTCCGGCTCCCGCCCCGACCGGCGGCCCACCTCCTCCCAGCTGAAGAACCGGGGCTCCGGCGCCGGGGCCATCGCCGCCGCCGTCTGGGCGCGAGGCGCGAGCTCGGGGCGCGAGGCGCGCGAGGCGCGAGCTCGGGGCGCGAGGCGCGGGGGGAGGGGGAGGGGGCGCTCCTCTCCCGCTCTCCCATTGGTCAAGACGCGCGGCGCCCTTCTTTCCCGCCTTCCCATTGGCTGCCGCCTCAAGGCCGCGAGAAGGGGCGGGCGCGCGCGGGGTGGCCCTCCCTCCCTCCCCCTCCCCCCGCCCGCGGCCCTCCCTCAGCCCTTCATTCATTCATTCATTCATTCATTCATTGACTGAGCGCTTACTACGGGCGGGGCACTGGACTAAGCGCTTGGGATGGACAATGGGGCACCCGAGAGAGACCTTCCCTGGGCTCACGGGCTCCAAAGAGGGGAGGCAGGCGGCAAAACCAAACAAAAGTAGGCAGGCGTCGATACCATCCAGAGAAATTCAATAGTATTTTCGATAGTATTGATTGGGCGCTTACTATGCAGCCATTCAATAGTATTTATTGAACACTTACTATTCATTCAATAGTTATCGAGCGCTTACTATGCATTCATTCCATAGTATTTATCGAGCGCTTACTATGCATTCAGGCAATAGTACTTATTGAGCGCTTACTATGCATTCATTCAATAGTATTTATTGAGCGCTTACTATGCATTCATTCAATAGTATTTATTGAGCGCTTACTATGCAGTCAGTAGTATTTATTGAGCGCTTACTATGCATTCATTCAATAGAATTTATTGAGCGCTTACTATTCATTCAATAGTATTTATTGAGCGCTTACTATTCATTCATTCGATAGTATTTATTGAGCACTTACTATTCATTCATTCGATAGTATTTATTGAGCGCTTACTATGCATCCATTCAATAGTATTTATTGAACACTTACTATTCATTCAATAGTATTTATCGAGCTCTTACTATTCATTCATTCCATAGTATTTATCGAGCGCTTACTATGCATTCAATCCATAGTATTTATTGAGCGCTTACTATGCATTCAATCCATAGTATTTATTGAGCGCTTACTATGCATTCATTCAATAGTATTTATTGAGCACTTACTAGTCATTCGATAGTGCTTATTGAGCGCTTACTATTCATTCATTAAATAGCATTTATTGAGCGCTTACTATTCATTCATTCAATAGTATTTATTGAGCGCTTATTATTCATTCATTCAATAGAATTTATCGAGCTCCTACTATGCATTCATTCGATAGTATTTATCGAGCGCTTACTATTCATTCATTCAGTAATATTTATGGAGCGCTTACTATTCATTCATTCGATAGTATTTATCGAGCGCTTACTATTCATTCATTCGATAGTATTTATTGAGCGCTTACTATGCATTCATTCAATAGTATTTAT
This sequence comes from Ornithorhynchus anatinus, assembly GCF_004115215.2. NCBI lineage: Eukaryota > Metazoa > Chordata > Mammalia > Monotremata > Ornithorhynchidae > Ornithorhynchus > Ornithorhynchus anatinus. The sequence goes on along the minus strand of NC_041730.1, from coordinate 16,935,119 downwards.
TGAGCGCTTACTATTCATTCAATAGTATTTATTGAGCAATTACTATTCATTCATTCAATAGTATTTATTGAGCGCTTACTAGTCATTCATTCAATAGTGTTTATTGAGCCCTTACTATGTGCAGAGCACTCTACCAAGCGCTTGGGCTTACTATGTGCAGAGCACTGTACTAAACGCTTGGAATGGACAATTCGTCAACAGAGACAATCCCTGCCCATTGACGGGCTCACAGTCTAATCAGGGGAGACGGACGGACAAAAACAAGGCAACTTAATCGCAATAAATAGAATGAAGGGGATGGACACCTCATTAACAAAATAAATAGGGGAATAAAAATATTCATTCATTTATTCATTCAATAGTATTTATCGAGCGTTTACTATGTGCAGAGCACTGTACTAGGCGCCTGGAATGGACAATTGGGCAACAGATAGGGACAATCCCTGCCCATTGACGGGCTCACGGTCTAATCGGGGGAGACGGACAGACAAAAAGAATAGCAATAAATAGAATGAAGGGGATGGACATCTCATTAACCAAATAAAAATAGGGTAATAAAAATATATACAAATGAGGACAGTGTGGAGGGGAAGGGAGATGGGGAGGAGCAGAGAGAAATAGAATCCTAGAGATAGACACATCATTAACATAATAAAAGAGTCATAAATAATCGATACAAATATGCACAAGTGCGGTGGGGAGGGGAAAAGCAGAGGGAGGGAGTAAAGGGGAGTGGGGAGGGGAGGAGGAGCCGAGGGAAAGGGAGGGCTCAGTCTGGGAAGGCCTCCTGGAGGAGATGAGCACATCTCCATCATTTATTGATTTATATAATAATAATAATGCTGGCATTTGTTAAGCGCTTACTATGTGCCAAGCACTGGGGTAGCTAGAAGGTGATCAGTTTGTCCCAGGTGGGACTCGCACCCTTAATCCCCATTTTACAGATGAGGTCGCTGAGGCCCAGAGAAGTGAAGTGACTTGCCCAAAGTCTCAGAGCTGACGAGCGGCAGAGCTGGGATTGGAACCCGCGACCGCTGTCTCCCAAGCCTGACTTCCACTAAGACGCGCTGATACCAATGTCTGTCTCCCGCTCTGGACTATAAGCTCGTTGTGGGCAGGGAAGGTGCCTGTTCATGCATTCAGCCGAGAAGCAGCGTGGCTCAGTGGAAAGGGCTTGGGAGTCAGAGGTCATGGGTTCGAATCCCGGCTCTGCCACTTGTCAGCTGGGTGACTGTGGGCAAGTCACTTCACTTCTCTGGGCCTCAGTTCCCTCATCTGCAAAATGGGAATTAACTGTGAGCCTCACATGGGACAACCTGATAACCCTGTATCTACCCCTGCGCTTAGAACAGTGCTCTGCACATAGTAAGCGCTTAACAAATACCAAGATTATTATTATTACTATTTAATAAGTGCTTGGGAGAGTACAATACTACAATAAACAGTGACAATCCCTGCCCACAAAGTACTCTCCCAAGCGCTCAGTACCGTGTTCTGCACACAGTAAGCGCTCAATAAATAAGAATGATCGATCGGCAGGTGGAAGGGCAGAGAGGAAGTTGGCCTGGGCTGTAGAAGCCGAGAGGATGTTGACCCTCATGAGGGGTGTGAGGAATGGACGCCTGCCCCTGTTGCCTAATGGCGGGGACCATCCTTTTCCTTCTTAGATCAATCAATAGTATCTACTATTGGGAAGCAGCGCGGCTCAGTGAAAAGAGCCCGGGCTTGGGAGTCAGAGGTCACGAGTTCGAATCCCGGCTCTGCCACTTGTCGGCTGTGGGACTCTGGGCAAGTCACTTCACTTCTCTGGGCCTCAGTTACCTCATCTGTAAAATGGGGATGAAGACTGTGAGCCCCACGTGGGACATCCTCATTGCCCTGTATCTACCCAGAGCTTAGAACAGTGCTCCGCAATAGTAAGCACTTAACAAATACCAACATTATTATTATTATCCCACCTCTGCCACTTGTCAGCTGTGTGACTTTGGGCAGGTCACAACTTCTCTGTGCCTCAGTTACCTCATCTGTAAAATGGGGATGAAGCCTGTAAGCCCCACGTGGGACAACCTGATTACCCTCTATCTACCCAGCGCTTAGAACAGTGCTCTGCACATAGTAAGAGCTTAACAAATACTAACATTATTATTATCATTATTATTATTATTACTACTGAGCACTTACTGTGTGCATCATCATGTAATGATAATAATAATTATGGTACTTGTTAAGCGCTTACTATGTGCCAGGCACCGTTAAGCGCCGGGGTGGCTAAAAGCAAATCGGCTTGGACACAGTCCCTGCCCCACGTGGGGTTCACGGTCTCAATCCCCATTTTACAGATGAAGTAACTGAGGCCCGAGAAGTGAAGCGACTTGCCCGAGGTCACACAGCAGACGAGTGGCAGAGCAGGGATTAGAACCCACGACTAGGATTGGGGAGTAGGATTTAATCCCCATTTTTCAGATGGAAAACTAAGGTCGCGAGAAGTTGATTGACTTGTCCAAGGTCACTTAGCAGACGAGTGGTGGAGCTGGGACTAGAACCCAGGTCTTCTGACTCCCAGGATCGTGCTCTATCCATTACGCCATGCTGCTTCTCTTGTAAGCTACTTGTGGGCAGGGAATGTATCTGTTTATTTTCATATTGTACTCTTCCAAGCGCTTAGTACAGTGCTCTGCACACAGTAAGCACTCGATAGAGAAGCAGCGTGGCTCAGTGGAAAGAGCACGGGCTTTGGAGTCAGGGCTCATGAGTTCGAATCCCAGCTCTGCCACTTGTCGGCTGTGTGACTGTGGGCAAGTCACTTCACTTCTCTGTGCCTCAGTTACCTCATCTGCAAAATGGGGATTAAGACTGTGAGCCCCATGTGGGACAACCTGACTCCCCCCTGTGTCTACCCCAGCGCTTAGAACAGTGCTCTGCACATAGTAAGCGCTTCACAAATACCAACATTATTATTATTATTATTATTATTAAATACTTTTGAATGAATAAATTGGATGGAATGAACATTTTTTGAGCAGCTACTATGTATTGTACAAAGCTCTGGGGAGAGTATAATACAACAGAACTGGCAAGCGTTGTCTCTGCTCACAAGGAGTTTACAGTCTAGCGAGGTAGACAGACATTAATATCAACAAATAAATTAGTACGTAATGGGTGTAGAGACAGACCAATAAATAAATAAATTACGAACGCCTCTATTCTGAGACCACCTTCTGTTGTCTTTGCAGGACTCTGGTAGAAGGGGGTCGGAGGTGAGCATGGTCAGATAATCTTTTCCGGCTAATAACTGCGGTGTCGGTTACTACCTGCCAAGTGCTGTGGTAGATATGAGAGAATCAGATTAGGAGTAGTTTATACCCCATGGGGGGCTCCCAGTCTGAAGGGGAGGGAGAAGCGACGTGGTTTAGTGGAAAGAGCTCAGGCTTGGGAGTCAGAAGACCTGGGTTCTAGTCCCAGCTCCACCGCTCGTCTGCTAAGTGACCTTGGACAAGTCAGTCAACTTCTCTCGACCTTAGTTCTCCATCTGAAAAATGGCGATTAAATCCTACTCTCTCCTACTTAGACTTTGAGCTCCACGCGGGACAGGGACCAGCTCCAACCTGATTAATTTGCATCTACTCCAGCATTTAGAACAGAGCTTGACACACAGTAAGTGCTTAACAAGTACCGTAAAAATGATAATAGTAATGTTGGTATTTGTTAAGCGCTTACTATGTGCAGAGCACTGTTCTAAGCGCTGGGGTAGATACAGGGTAATCAGGTTGTCCCATGTAAGGCTCACAGTCTTAATCCCCATTTTACGGATGAGGGAACTGAGGCCCAGAGAAGTGAAGTGACTTGCCCACAGTCACCCAGCTGACAAGTGGCAGATCCAGGATTCGAACCCATGACCTCTGACTCCCAAGCCTGTGTTCTTTCCACTGAGCCACGCTGCTTCTAAAGCAAACAAACAAATGAAAAACGGGGATTTAATCCCCAATTGACAGATGAAACTACGGCACAGATAATCCAAGTGACCTGCCCAAGGTTACGCAGCAGGCAGGCGTCGGAACTGGGATTAGAACCCGGATCTCTTGACTCCCTATTCCGTGACCTCTCTACCGGGCCACGCTGCTTCTCCAGTCCTTTCACACTGCCAGATTACGGGCGGAGGGAGAGGCAGCGGGCCCAACCCTCTGACTCTCCCATTTACCTCACCCCACGATCCCTCCATGTACCACTCACCTCCTGCCCAGGTTAGAGAAGGCGGGGACCAACGCGGGTGACGGGGGGAATCAGGCCCGCCCCAGGGCCCGCCGGGGAACCTCCGCCTGTGTTAACCCACTGGTCTGAATTTCCCTTTTGGACTCTGAACCCCAAGCCTCCTGAGGTTGAGTCCATGAAAGTCAGAAGAGATTCCAACGGGTGGAAATGATAATAACTGTGGCATTTTTTCAATCCTACCCAACTGCCAAGCACTGCGCTAAATGCTGGAGGGGATTCCTGGACGTCCGCCCGCCACCTAAAACTCAACGCGTCTAAGACTGAGTTCCTGATCTTCCCTCCCAAACCCCGTCCTCTCCCTGACTTTCCCCTCACTGTGGACGGTACGACCGTCCTTCCCGTCTCACAAGCGCCAAAGATGGAGTCCGGAGCGGGGCGGCCATGTGCGCTCCACGCGACGCTCCACACACAGTGAGCGCCCAGTGAACGTCACCGCTGGACCGACGGATCGGGCGGCGCCACCCTGGCTCGGCTCGGCCCCCGCACCCCATCCAGCCCTCGCCCTCTGCCTCCGGACCAACGGGACGCACCGAGGAACCCGGAGCCGGCTCCCCTCCTGGGCACTGAGGAGAGGGGGCCGCTCGGGAGAGTCCGGTTTATTCATTCGATAGTATTTATTGAGCGCTTACTATGTGCAGAGCACTGTACTAAGCGCTTGGAATGGACAAATCGGTAACACTTGTCAGCTGTGTGACTTTGGGCAAGTCACTTAACTTCTCGGTGCCTCAGTTACCTCATCTCTAAAATGGGGATTAAGACCGTGAACCCCACGTGGGACAACCTGATTCCCCTGTGTCTACCCCAGCGCTTAGAACAGTGCTCGGCACATAGTAAGCGCTTAACAAGTACCAACATTATTATTATTATTAACAGATAGAGACAGTCCCTGCCCTCTGACGGGCTTACAGTCTAATCGGGGGAGACGGACAGACAAGAACGATGGCGATCAATAGAATCGAGGGGAAGAACAGCTCATTAAAACAATAGCAAATAAAAAATAGAATCAAGGCGATGTACATCTCATTAACAAAATAAATAGGGTGATGAAGATCTATACAGTTGAGGGGACGAGTACAGTGCCGAGGGGATGGGACGGGAGAGGGGGAGGAGCAGAGGGAAAAGGGGGGGAGAAGAGGGTTTAGCTGCGGAGAGGTGAAGGGGAGGGTAGAGGGAGCAGAGGGGAAAGGGGAGCTCAGTCTGGGAAGGCCTCTCGGAGGAGGTGAGCTTTAAGTAGGGTTTTGAAGAGGGGAAGAGAATGAGTTCGGCGGAGGTGAGGAGGGAGGGCGTTCCGGGACCGCGGGAGGACGCGGGCCGGGGGTCGACGGCGGGACGGGCGAGAACGGGGGACGGCGAGGAGGTGGGCGGCGGAGGAGCGGAGCGTGCGGGGTGGCCGGTAGAAAGAGAGAAGGGAGGAGAGGTAGGAAGGGGCGAGGTGATGGACACCCTCGAAGCCTAGAGTGAGAAAGCCTAGGTTTACCCCCGGACTGTGGGAAATGGGGCGGTTTTGGACAACGCTTCCCTGCCGATCGGAAGCCTGGGACAGGGACTGCGTCCAACCTGATTACCTTGTCGAATAACACAGAAAATACCCCAGCATTTAGTTCAGTGCCTGGCAGATAGTAAGTGCCAGGGGGTTGCACGCAGTGAGCGCTCAGTAAATACCACTGAATGAATGAATTCCCCCGCAGACCTGAACCCCACCGCCTCCAGGCTGGGCTGGGGTTGAGCTTGCCCAAATCTCCCGCCTCAGAGGCCCATCCGCTAGCCCCCGAGCAGACAGGCAGCAGTGGGGGATGGGGTTGGTGGATATGGGCTGGAAATTATGGGGGCGGGTGACCGTTGCGGGGGAAAGCCAACACGGACCAGCCAACGCCCCCGGCTCTGTCCTCTCCATCCCTAGTGACCCAGTATGGAACCCCCCTGATTCTCCCCTCCCCATCCCTGCCTCTCTCGGCACGGACCATCCCGCCCCCCGGCTCCCTGCCATCTAAACCCGCTCCCTTGGAGTCCTGTCTTGTTTTTATCCGTCCGTCTCCCCCGATTGGACTGTGAGCCCGTCATTGGACAGGGATGGTCTCTATCTGTTGCCCAGTTGTATATTCCAAGAGCTTAGTACAGTGCTCTGCACATAGTAAGCGCTCCATAAATACCATTGAATGAATGAATGAACAAACCCACAACCTCGGTGTCATCCCTGACTCCGCTCTCTCATTCACCCCACACATCCAATCCATCACCAAAACCTGCCAGTCTCACCTTCGCAACATTGCCAAGATCCTTCCTTTCCTCCCCATCCAAACCGCTACCCCGTAGGTACAATCTCTCATCATGGCAGCGTGGCTCAGTGGAAAGAGCCTGGGCTTCGGAGTCAGGGGTCACGGGTTCGACTCCCGGCTCTGTCGCTCGTCAGCTGTGTGACTGCGGGCGAGTCACTTAACTTCTCTGTGCCTCAATCACCTCATCTGTCAAATGGGGATTAACCGTGAGCCTCACGTGGGACAACCTGATTACCCTGTATCTACCCCAGCGCTTAGAACAGTGCTCCGCACATAGTAAGTGCTTAACAAATACCAACGTTATTATTGTATCCCAACTGGATTACCGCATCAGCCTCCTTTCTGATCTCCAACCTCCGGTCTCTCCGCGCTTCAGTCTATACTTCACTCTGCTGCCCAGATCAACTCTCTGGGCATGTCACTCCCCTCCTCAAAAATCTCCAGGGGTTGCCTATCAACCTTCGTATGAAACAAAAACTCCTCACTCTTGGCTTCAAAGCTGTCCATCCCCCGGCCCCCTCCTACCTCACCTCCCTTCTCTCCTTCTCCAGCCCAGCCCGCACACTCCGCTCCTCTGCCGCTAAACTCCCGAATTTGCCTCGTTCTCACCTGCCCCGCTGTCGACCCCATCCCACGTCCTACCGCTGTCCTGGAATCCCCTCCCTCCTCACCTCCGCCAAACTGACTCTCTTCCCCTCTTCAAAGCCCTACTGAGAGCTCACCTCCTCCAGGAGGCCTTCCCAGCCTGAGCCCTCCCTTTTCCTCTGCTCCTCCTCCCCTCCCCATTCCCCCTACTCCCTCCCTCTGCTCCCCTTCCCCCTTCCCCATCCCACAGCACTTGTGTATATTTGTACATATTTATTATTCCATTAATTTTATTAATGATGTGCATATATCTATAATTCTTTTATCTATTTTGATGCTTCTGATGCCTGTCTACTTGTTTTGTTGTCTGTCTCTCCCTTCTAGACTATGAGCCCATTGTTGGGTAGGGAGGGTCTCTATCTGTTGCCAAATTGTACTTTCCAAGCCTTCAGTTCAGTGCTCCGCACACGGTAAGCGCTCAATAAATACGACCGAATGGATGAATGAATACGGGATAATCAGATCAGAAAAGTCGACAAGGAAGAAGAAAAACAGGAAAGATGAGCCCCACTCTTAATAACAATTAATAACTGTGGTATTTGTTAAGCGCTTACTATGTGGCGGGCATCGTACGAAGCACTGGGGTGGATACAGATAAATCGGGTTGGACACAGTTCCAGATGGTTAGTGGTGAATAGTCTTAATCACCATTTTACAGCTGTGGTAACTGAGGCCCAGAGAAGTCAAGTGACTTGCCCAGGTCACGCAGCAGACGAGGGAGAGTAGAGCAGAAATAGGAGCTTACAATGAAGTGGGGAAAACAGACACTAAAATAAATTGGAGCTAGCCCCAGTGACAGAATCCAGGAGACCCCTAACATAAAGTGCTTCGCCGTCAGCTAATTTCCTAAACACGAAAGCCAGTGTCTCAGCTTCCAAGTCGTTATTTTCAAGAAAAGACCGTAGATGTACCACAGTTTGGAGTGTTTTTGTTGCCAACCTTACTCCATGCCTATTAGGAAGGAGTAGCTTATCCATTGGCCTAAAATATTCATTTTGTTAGAGGCCTCAGTTATCTTTGATTTTTTGGAAGAAAGGAGCCATACTGCAGAAGCTAAACAATTTACTAACCATGTTTGCATAAAATATTCATGACTTTTCCATGTTTCTTTTTCCTGGATCTCCCCAAACGGATCCTCTGTGTTGCCCCTTGTATTTGCCTGAAAGGAGGCATGGCTTAGTGGAAAGAACATGGGCCTTGGAGTCAGAGGATTTGGGTTCAAATCATGGCTCTGCCCCTGTCTGCTGTGTGGCCTTGGAAAAGTAAGTTAACTTCCCTGTGCCTCAGTTTCCTCAACCTTTTTTATGGTGTGTGTAAGCGATGTGGGCTAGGGGAGTCAGAGGAGTCTAATCCCAGCCCTGCCGCTTGTCTGCTGTGTGACCTTGGACAAGTTACTTAGCCTCTCTGGGCCTCAGTTACCTCATTTATAAAATGGGGATTGAGATTGTGAGCACCATGTGGGACGGGGACTGTGTCCAACCTGATTATCTTTTTGAATAACACAGAAAATACCCCAGCATTTAGTTCAGTGCCTGGCAGATGGTATGTGCTTAACAAATAACGATACATAAAAAAAAAAGCTAGAGACTGGGGAGGGTCACTGTTGTCGACTACAGTGCCTGACACATAGTAAGCACTTAACAAATACATAAAAAAGAGAGAGAGAGCTAGTTTCCTGTCTCCATTTCACAGATGAGGAAACTGAGACAGAGAGTGAGAAAGTGACTTGCCCAAGGTGATACAGTAGACCAGTGGCTAAAGCTGAGATTAGAGGCGAGGTCTCCTGACTCTTAGCCCCCCCCAAATTTCTAATAGACCACGCTGCTGTACGTGTTTCATAAACGTTAGTGCTGAGCACTCTGCGTTAGGGAAGCAGCGTGGCTCGGTGGAAAGAGCCCGGGCTTGGGAGTCAGAGGTCATGGGTTTGAATCCCGGCTCTGCCCCTTGTCAGCTGTGGGACTGTGGGCCAGTCACTTCATTTCTCTGGGCCTCGGTTCCCTCATCTGTAAAATGGGGATGAAGACTGTGAGCCTCACGTGGGACAACCTGATTGCCCGGTATCTATCCCAGCGCTTAGAACAGTGCTCTGCACATAGTAAGCGCTTAACAAATACCAACTTATTATTATTATTTACGTGCTTTTCAGGATGGACACACCAAAGGATCAGGAGGGAGGAAAGCAATTGGATAGGGCTCTGGCTCCATCATGCCAAAAATCTGGGGTCGCCTTGGGAGGACCTCGTCCTATCCAGTTACGCGCTGGCTCTCAAGTCACCCTCTTCCCTCCGACTTAGATTGGGAGGCCCACGTGGGAAAGGGACTCTGTCCAACCTTCTTGTCTTGTATCTCGCCCAACGTTTAGCCCAGTGCCTGGCATATAATAAGTGCTTAATACCATAAAAAAAAGACACATCATGTCGGTGCTACAAAGTTTTTAGCTGATTAAGTCTTGGCATGTTAGAAACCCAAACTACTAAGGACCTTCATTTCCAGACTGTTAAAGATTAGGCAGCCGCCTTTATTTTCCTACATTTTGCAGTGAACTCTAGTTCCGGAGCTTACGCAATGGCTAAAATGTAAAAGGTTTTACTAGATATGGCAGAGCTAAGCTCACTTCAAGCCCATCATTACAATCCAGGTTAAAGGTTATAAGCCAAATCTAATATTTAACACAGAAATGGGGGAAAGTGCACTCAGAATTTTTCCACTTATTTATAAAAATGGGGATTCAATACCTGTTCTCCCTCCTGCTTAGATTGTAAGCCCCCTGAGGGACAGGGACTGCGTCCAACCTGATTATCTTGTATTCATTCATTCATTCATTCAATAGTATTTATTGAGCGCTTACTATGTGCAGAGCACTGTACTAAGCGCTTGGAATGTACAAATCGGCAACAGATAGAGACGGTCCCTGCCCTTTGACGGACTCACGGTCTGATCGGGGGAGACGGGCAGACGAGAACAATGGCAATAAATAGAGTCAAGGGGAAGAACATCTCATTAAAACAGTAGCAAATAAGTAGAATCAGGGTGATGTACATCTAATAATAATGTTGGTATTTGTTAAGTGCTTACTATGTGCAGAGCACTGTTCTAAGCGCTGGGGGAGATACAGGGTCATCAGGTTGTCCCACGTGAGGCTCACAGTTAATCCCCATTTTACAGATGAGGTAACTGAGGCCCAGAGAAGTGAAGTGACTTGCCCACAGTCACACAGCTGACAAGTGGCAGAGCCGGCAGTCGAACCCATGACCCCTGACTCCGAAGCCCAAGCTCTTTCCACTGAGCCACACTGCAGGCTGCTTTACCTCATCTGTAAAGTGGGGAGTGAGACTGTGACCCCCATGTGGGACATGGATTGTGTCTAACCCGATTTGCTTGCCTCCACCCCAGCGCTTAGTACAGTGCCTGGCCCATAGTAAGAGCTTAACAAATAATTATAATTATTACTATTAATAACCTGATTATAATAATAATAATGTTGGTATTTGTTGAGCACTTACTATGTGCAGAGGACTGTTCTAAGCGCTGGGGGAGATACAGGGTGATCAGGTTGTCCCACAAGAGGCTCACAGTAGAGAAGCAGCGTGGCTCAGTGGAAAGAGCCCAGGCTTGGGAGTCAGAGGTCATGGGTTCGAATCCCCGCTCTGCCACTCGTCAGCTGTGTGACTGTGGGCAAGTCTCTTCACTTCTCTGTGGCTCAGTTACCTCATCTGTAAAATGGGGATTAACTGTGAGCCTCACATGGGACAACCTGATTACCCTGTCCCTACACCAGTTCCCTCTGCTCCTCCCCCTCTCCCTTCCCCTCCCCTCAGCACTGTGCTCGTCCACCCAATTGCATATATTTTTATTACCCTAATTATTTGGTTAATGAGGTGTCCATCCCCTTGATTCTATTCATTGCTATTGTTTTAATGCGATGTACAGCCTCTTTATTTATCACTATTGTTTTTGTCCGTCTCCCCGATTAGACTGTAAGCCCCCATCAGTGGGCAGGGATTGTCTCTATCTGTTGCCGAATTGTCCATTCCAAGCACTTAGTGCAGTGTTCTGCACATAGTAAACGCTCAATAAATACTGTTGAATGAATGAATGCTCCTCCCCCTCCCCCCCTTCACCTCCTCTCAGCTAAGCCCTCTTTCCCTCTGCTCCTCCCCCTCTCCCTTCCCCTCCCTTCAGCACTGTGCTCATTTGTGTATATTTTTATTACCCCATTTATTTTGTTAATGAGGTGTACATCCCCTTGATTCCATTTATCTTGACTCTGTTGTCTTGTTTTTGTCCATCTGTCTCTCCCGATTAGACTGTGAGCCCATCATTGGGCAGCGATGGTCTCTTTCTGTTGCCAAATTGTACATTCCAAGCGCTTAGTACAGTGCTCTGCACATAGTAAGCGCTCAATAAATGCTATTGAATGAATGAATAGAACAGCGCTCTGCACATACTAGGCACTTAATAAATACCAACATTATTATTAATAACCCCATTTTACAGATGAGGGAACTGAGGCCCAGAGAAGTGAAGCGACTTGCCCACAGCCACACAGCTGACAAGGGGCAGAGACGGGATTCGAACCCATGACCTCTGACTCCCAAGCCCGGGCTCTTTCCACTGAGCCACGGCTATCTTGAATCTACCACGGTGCTCAGTACCAGCGCTTGACACATAGTAGGTGCTTAACAAATACCATTAAAAAAGGCATAAAATAAATGCAAGAATTCATCATCATCATCATCATCTTTTAGATAGCAAAAGTACACAGATCCAAAGTTCATTATAAATATTTATAGAATTATTCACCAGTTTTCTAGAATCTGTAACTTAGTTGGCTTTAGTAATGCCCGATGAAGATTTTCTCCCTGGAGTCTCTGTTTAATGGCTTGTATTTATTGAAATGGATTAATTTTTTTCCACTGCTACTAGGCCAGTTTAGAGCGACTTCAGGATCCAGCAGAGCCTAGCCAGAAAATAACCCAAAAATAATAATCTCAGGCTGGGAAAAGAAAGCATTGCTTTTTCTTTTTTTTCTGATGCTTTTCCAGTCTAGGCTACGAGCTCATTGTGGGCAGGGAACGCGTCTTCCGAGCGATTTGCGATTGCTCTGCACACCATAAGCACTCATTAAATACCACTGATTGATTTTCCCTTATGAAAAGTCGCCAAGAAGCTCAGTATCTTGCCCTGTTCCACCAATTAATCCATCTTGGCAGATGTCCCTACCTTTTCTGGATATCATAACTGGAAACTAGATTTTTCTAGAGCTCATATTGGGACGGGGAATGGCGTTTCAGGATGAAGGGCCAATGTTTTAGGGGCCTGGAAGAAAAATGAGGAAGAGGAGAAAGAGGTGGAAAGAAAAAGACAGAAAAGGAAGATCAAGCCAAAAGGCAAAGAGTGAGAACCAAGGAGACGTTACTGATAACAGACATACACGTAAGCAGACACCCACGTAAGTCGGGACCACACACACGCACATAGCAAGAAAACACATATTTAGATTCAAAGCCACGGACCTGGTAACACACGCAGTCTGATCTCCGGGTTTCGCACGGAGCTGAGTGGAAGCAGAGGAAATAAGAAGGGTTTCTCAAGGGTTTCTACTTTGTCTGCCTGGCACAAAGTCAGTAGGCAGCCTCAGAGAAGCAGCGCGGCTCAGTGGAAAGAGCCCGGGCTTTGAAGTCAGAGATCACGGGTTCGAATCCAGGCCCCGCCACCTCTCAGCTGTGTGACTTTGGGCAGGTTACTTAACTTCTCGGTGCCTCCGTTACCTCATCTGTAAAATGGGGATTAAGACCGTGAGCCTCACGTGGGACAACCTGATTATCCTGTATCTACCCCAGCGCTTAGAACAGTGCTCGGTACATAGTAAGCGCTTAACAAATACTGACATTATTATTTCTCTGGGGCTGGTGGAGGGGAGAAGCTTGGGGAGCTGGAGGGAAAACCTGGATCGGCTGCCGTTTCCACTTAGCAGCGTGGCGAAGCAGGAGTAGTGGATAGAGCACTGGCCCTGGAGTCAGAAGGTCATGGGTTCTAATCCCCTCTCTGCCACTTGTCCGCTGTGTGACCTCGAGCAAGTCACTTGAAAGAGCATGGGCTTTGGAGTCAGGGCTCGTGAGTTCGAATCCCAGCTCTGCCACTTGTCGGCTGTGTGACTGTGGGCAAGTCACTTAACTTCTCTGTGCCTCAGTTCCCTCATCTGTAAAATGGGGATGAAGACGGTGAGCCCCACGTGGGACAACCTGATTCCCCTATGTCTACCCCAGCGCTTAGAACAGTGCTCGGCACATAGGAAGCGCTTAACAAATACCAACATTATTATTATCATTATTATTACTTCAGTTCTCTGGGCCTCAGTTCCTTCATCTCTAAAATGGAGTTGAGACCGGGCGCCCCATGTGGGACAGGGACAGTGTCCAACCCGATTTGCTTGTATCCACCCCAGCCCAATGCTTGCCATGTAGTATGCACTTAATAAAAACCACTATTAGAGAAGCAGCGTGGCTCAGTGAAAAGAGTCCGGGCTTGGGAGTCAGAGGCCATGGGTTCGAATTCCGGCTCTGCCACTTGCCAGCTGTGTGACCTTGGGCAAGTCACTTAACCTCTCTGTGCCTCAGTTACCTCATCTGTAAAATGGGGATTAACTGCGAGCCTCACGTGGGACAACCTGATTACCCTATATCTACCCTAGTGCTTAGAACAGTGCTCGGCACATAGTAAGCGCTTAACAAATGCCAACACTATTATTATTATTAACCTTTCCTTGTAGGGTCGCTCAGCAATGTGATTTTGATTTCCAGGGCCAAAATCAATCAATCGGTTGTATTTTTTGAGCACTTACCACGTGCAGAGCACTGTATTAAACACTTGGGAGAGTACAGTACAACAGGGATAGGTTCCCTGCCGACGACAAGCTTATAGCCTGGAGCCGAGACGAGGTTTGCCAGCTCTGGCAGGTGACAGGACATGGAGCAAAATTCCTCTCTGTCTTTCCCATTCATTCATTCAATCGTATTTATTGAGCGCTTACTAGGTACAAAGCATCGTACTAAGCGCTTAGCCCTGTACTAAGTGCTAAGTGGGTCCCAGTGAAGGACCCATTGGTCTCTACTCAGAGCAGACATTGGCTGCTCTGAGTGTGGTATTTGTGAAGCGCTTATTATGTGCCAAGCACTGCACTAAACGCTAGGGTGGAGACAAGCTAATCAGGTCATGTGCAATTCCTGTTCCCTGTGGGAGTCCCAATCTGAGTAGGTGGGGGAATGGGTGTTGAATCCTCATTCTATAGATGAGGAAACTGAGGCAGAGGAGTGAAGTGATTCACCTAAGGTCACACAGAAGGCAAGTGGCAGAGTCGGAATTAGAACCCAGGTCCTCAGACTCCAGGCCCTTGGCTCTTTCCACTAGGTCACGGCGCTTCCCCCGCTCCTTGAAGGGGAGGAGAGGTAAAGAGGGGGAGAGTGGGATGATTTCCTCATCCCCACTTCACATTGAAATACAAACGATGTCTTTATCTATGTCTTAGTGGAAAGAGCCCGGGCTTGGAAGTCAGAGGTCATGAGTTCGAATCCCGGCTCTGCCACTTGTCAGCTGTGTGACCGTGGGCAACTCACTTAACTTCTCTGTGCCTCAGTTACCTCATCTGTAAAATGGGGATTGACTGTGAGTCTCACGTGGGACAACCTGATTACCCTGTATCTCCCCCAGCGCTTAGAACAGTGCTCTGCATTTAGTAAGCGCTTAACAAATACCAACATTATTATTATTATTTATCATCAATGGTACATATTGAACACTTACTAAGCGCTGGGGGGAGAGTACAGTTCAACAAAATGGATAGACAGAGTCCCTAGGTACCTTTATGACACGTTTGGGTGGAAAATGGGATCTCAGTGGTGCCCTCAGAGTGTTGCCATGGACCCAGTGCCCTCTGGGGCATGAAAGGCTACTTCTCCTCTGCCACTGAAGAGTGTGGGAGGGGGGAATTGTGTTGGACGTGAAGAGAAGGGTGACACCAAGGACAAAGGGGCCTAATGCTGCCATCCTTACCTTCCACCCTGCACTTGACTCCTACACTGAGGACGACACCGCTCAGCTGAGCACGAGATAGTGAAAGAAGCCCTGAGGAAGAGCATATGTGCTTACTGTGTGCCAAGCGCTGTCTTAAGTACTGGGGTAGGTCCAAATCAATCGGGTTGGACACAGTCCCCGTTCCACAGGGGGCTAACGTTCTTAATCCAGATGAGGTAACCGAGGCCCAGAGAAGTTAAGTGACTTGCCCGAGTTCACACAGCAGACATGTGGCATAGCGGGGTTTAGAACCCGGGTCCTCTGACTCCCGGGTCTGTGCCCTATCCACAGAGCCGCGCCGCTTCTCTGACGAGATGGGGGAGGGAGTTGGTAGAACTGCGAGCAAAGGAAAATTTAACTGCGATGGATAGGGGCCAACCAACCAACCAACATTCTGAAATTTGTAAGCTGTCTTGTACGCCGGTTCTTGCGGACAAGGATTTGGGAGGTACTTGGAGGCTAATTGACCCTCCCCTACAACTCCAACAAAGATTCGTTGGTTCGGATTGGGGGTGAGTCTTCTCAGGGCTTCTCTTGGAGGAGTTTGGATGAATTAGCGGTGGCCCTGGGGAGACTGGGCTGGATCTCTGGGCATCTCAATTCCTCAAACTGGAGTTTAAGTTGCTTTCTCATGTCCCAGGAGGAAGGCCTTACATCCTTGGGGTTCATTCATTCATTCATTCATTCAGCAGTGTTTATGAGCGCTTACTATGTGCAGAGCACTGTAATAAGTGCTTGGAATGTACAACTCAGCAACAGATAGAGACAATCCCTGCCCATTGACGGGCTCACAGTCTAATCGGGGGAGACAGACAGACAAAAGCAATAGCAATAAATAGAATCAAGGGGATGGACATCTCTAACACAAAAAAAAATAGGGTAATAAAAATATATACAAATGAGTGGACGAGCACAGTGCTGAGGGGAAGGGAGAGAGGGAGGAGCAGAGGGAAAGGGGGGGGAAGGGGGCTTAGCTGAGGGGAGGTGAAGGGGGGCAGAGAGGGAGCAGAGGGAAAAGGGGAAGTTGAGTCTGGGAAGGCCTCTTGGAGGACGTGAGCTCTCAGGAGGGCTTTGAAGAGGGGAAGAGAATTAGTTTGGCAAAGGGGAGGAGGGAGGGCATTCCAGGACAACAGGAGGACGTGGGCCAGGGGTCAACGGCGGGACAGGCGAGAACGGGGGACGGTGAGGAGGTGGGCGGCAGAGAAGCTGAGCGTGCGGGGTGGGCAGTAGAAAGAGAGAAGGGAGGAGAAGTAGGAGGGGGCAAGGTGGTGGAGAGCCTTGAAGCCTAGAGTGAGAAGTTTGGGGTTATGGGCCTGATGATGTTGAGTCTCTAAGGAGACTCAAGATGGACCTGTCTTAACCCCACTCCCTTAAATTGGAGTCAAGGTTGCTTTCCATGGACCCTTAGTCCTTGTGACTATGGGTCTGATGATGTTGCAAACTCTCTAGGGAGACCCAAGATAGACCTGCCTTGAATGGTCCGAGCAGATCCAGACCAATACTGTGAGCCCCTTGGGGGACACGGACTTCATCTTACCCGACTAGCTCATATCTGCCCCAGAGCTTGCACTGGCTACCTCATTACATAGGAACAGATAGGCACAAAGCCAGCAGGGGTAATTAGCTGAGAGAGATTTTGCCCCGAGCAATTGTTTCTGAAAATTGGCTTCACCCAGGGCAGAGAAGGCAAACTCTCCCCAGAAAGCCTCAGTGGTCTCTGGGAAATGTAGGCAATCCAGTTCCTTCGCTCCCTAGGTGATGCAATTTTTCCCTCTCCTTCCCTTCAGTTCCCTTCCAGACCCGAGCAGGGAGACTGAGAGAACACACCACTCTTACCCAGAAGACTGGCTGGGACTCCACGGTCTAGCAAACTCTTGGCTAGAGCCAGATCACCATTCAGTGCCCATATCTACCTGACCTCTTCCTTCTTCCTCTCTCCCCTCTTCCAGGTAGTAACTCGGAGAAGATGTTGGGAAGCAGCGTGGAAAGAGCGTGGACCAGGGAGTCAGAGGCCCTGGATTCTAACCCCAGCTCCATGTAATCTGGGGCGAGTCACTTTAACTGTCTGTGCCTCGGTGTCCTCAACTGTAAAATTGGGATTCAATATCTGCTCTCCCTCCTACTTAGACCGTAAGCTCTTTATGGACGGGGAATGTGTCTACCCACTCTCCCAAGTGCTTAGTACAGTGTTCTGAACCCAGGAAGTGCTCAATAAATACCCCTGGTAGACTGTGAGCCCCTTGTGGGGCAGAGATTGCTCTGCCCAGAGTAAGTGCTCAAAAAATATGACTAAATGCATGAATGAATGATCTACCCCAGTGCCTAGAACAGTGCTTGATGCGGAGAAGGCATTTAACAACTGCTTCAGTTGATTAATGAATGACTTAAGATGGGTTTTAACCCAATCCCAAGGGCCATGGATCAGGACAAGAGCTAGTAATCCATGGACCCATGGATAGGAGTCAGAAAGAGACAAGGAAAGACTGGGAGAGGGCTCAGAAGATAAGGAAACCTCAGATCAAAAAAAAAAAAAGAAGAAACAGCCAGGGAAAATATCTGAAGAAGAAGTGAGAGAAATAAACCAACGACTATATTGAGTGGTTGGAGTACTGTCTGAGAATTGATTTTTGAGTTTCTTTACCTCCTACTGGGTGACCTTAGTCAAGTCACAACCCCTCTGGGTCATAGTTTCTTCATCTATAAAATGTGATAATGCTACTTGATCTTTGGGGTGAGCAATAATAAGAATGGCTGGTATTGGTAAAGGGCTTACGACGTGCTAAGCACTGGGGTAGGATACCATACGATCGGGCCAGACTCACAGTCCTTGCCCCATACGGTGCTCACAGTCTAAGATGGCGAGATGAACAGGGATTTAATTCCCAATTTACAGTTGAGGAACTTGAGGACCGGGAAAGTGAAGTGACTTGCCCAAGGTCACCCAGCAGCTGGGATTAGAACTCAGGTCTCCTGACTCCCAGCCCAGTGCTCTTTCCACTAGGCCACACTTCTTCTCAGCATAGCGACAAGCTGAGAACGAGAGATAAAAGAAGTTGCAAAAGGGAACCAAGGTGGAACTGTGAAATTTTTGTCCCTGGGGGTCAGTCAGTCAATCAATCAATCAATCAATCAATAGTGTTTATTGAGCACTTACTGTGTACAGAACATGGTTCTAAGTACTTGGGAAAGCCCAACAAAGTTGATATACATTTCCTGCCCACAGGTTTACAGTCTAAATGATCTATAAGTCATTATTATCTGTAAGACCCGGAGACCTTAAGCACCTGGGAGAATAGAACGGAGTTGGTAGACATGTTTCCTGCCCACAGTGAGCTTACGTTCTAGAGGATCGGTCAGACTAAGAGACCCCCGAAATCGACGGGGACTCCCCCCACACACACCTAAGCGGGAGGGTGGAAACCCGTGGCTCAGTTTGAAGAGCATGGGCTTGGGAGTCAGAGGTCATGGGTTCAAATCCCGGCTCTGCCACTTGTTAGCTGTGTGAATGTGGGCAAGTCACTTCACTTCTCTGTGCTTCAGTTACCTCATCCATAAAATGGGGATTAAGACTGAGAACCTCACGTGGGACAACCTGATGACCGTGTATCTACCCCAGCGCTTAGAACAGTGCTCTGTACATAGTAAGTGCTTAACAGATGCCAACATTATTATTATTATTATTACGTGCAGTCGTATCTAGGAGGTGGGAAAAGGAAATAAATGACCGCTTAAGGTTCCTGCCGGTTTCACGATTCCAAGAGTATCTGAAAACCCACTTCAGAACCTCACAGAGAAAGGTCCTTTTGGATCTAATCATCAAGAACATTAACAGAGCAGTAAAGAAATGGAGCAAACAAATGAGATACACATAGCTTCGTGGGAAGTAAATGACATTTCACTCCTTTCCCCTTTTCCAGTTTCCTTGGAAGAAAAAGCTGGAGCTGAATGGAGCATGAACTTTGTGGGTCTCATCTGCATAATTTCCCTTGCAAATGAGCAGGCGAATGGAGTGCTATACAAGAACCGGGAATTCTGGCAGGCTGGATCAAGCCAAGGGAGCCTGGGATAAGCGGGTAGAGAGAAACGGTCCCAGGACCCTGAACCGTATGTTTGCTGAGAGGAAATTCATCCTCCAAAGCTGGGTCCTTCCTGTCCCGGGCAGAGACACGCAGACCAGGAGCCCTCTCTAACGCCGCTGAATTAGAGCTGGCAAAATCTAAGTCTCGCTCAGAATGATCTCCCGGGAAACTGGAGCGTGAACCCCCTCTAGTTTTCTTTCTCCGGGATACGGGAGCCTGTCGTGAGGGAGAGGACACCTCCCAGTCCCCTCTTCCACCGGGACTCCCACCAGGCCCTTCTTTTCCAGCAGGTATGGAAGGAACAGCTGCAGCACAGGTCTTTAGGAAGACTGTGACTACGGTCGGGTCTGTGACGGTTGGACTCTGAGCTGTTAGGAGCCTGAAACTGCTCCTCTACGCACAGTGCCCCGGTCCTCCTGTTGTATATATCATCGTCTTTCTTTTACACCGCTTCCGTGTCTGTCACCCAGCCCCTCTCCACCCCCTTATGCTTAGATCGTGAACCCCTTTTCGGCCAACAACCACGTCTAATTTTCACCTGCCTATTTTTTCCCCAGGGCTTAGGACGGTGCTGTGCACAAAGTAGACACTTAATGCCATTATCGCTATTGCTCCGACCTCTAAATCTCACATTTCTTCTCGTCTCTGGGACGTCGCCGCTTGGATGTCCAACTGTCATCCCGATCTTTTATCTACCCTCGCAGATCCTCTCCTCCATCTAACTTTCTCGTTACAGTCGACAATATCACCACCGTTCCTATCCCTCAAACCCACTGATCATGGAGAAGAGACTGGAAAGGAGAGAGACCGGAGGCAGGGAGATCAACGAGGAGGCTGGTGGAAAAGTTAAGACAGGATATGACGAGGAACTGAACCAGTTCGGTGGCCATTTGGAGGAGAGAGAGGGGAGGATCCTGGAAATGTTTCGGAGGAAGAACCAAGAGGATTTGGCCATAGACTAAAGGGTTTGAAAGAGAGGGAGGAGTCGAGGATAATGCCGGCTAATAAGCTCCCTAAGGGCAGGGAACATGTCTGTTAACTGCTGTACTCTCTCAAGCGCTTAGTACAGGGGTCTGCACATGTTAAGTGCTCAGTAAGTACCAGTGATTGAAAAATACCATTCATTAGTATTTACTTCATGCAAAAGTATTTATTCAATAGTATTTATTGAGCGCTTACTATGTGCAGAGCACTGTACTAAGCGCTTGGAATGAACAAGTCAGCAACAGATATTTTTTGAGCGCTTACTATGTGCAGAGCACTGTACTAAGCACTCGGAATGTACGAATCGGTAAATCAAATACCACTGAATGACAGCTTACTCACTGGGCCTCCTTCTTATCTTTCCCACCATCAACCTCTTGCTTGAAAGTCCCGCCCCGTTTTTGTCCCACGGATCACTGCTCTCCCCATTTTCAAAGCCATTCTGAAATTACATCTTCTCCAGGAGGCCTTCCCTGAGTAATCTCTCCTCTCCACACTCATATCCCTCCTTACTGCCACATGAGCACTTTCACACTACGTGAATACTTAAGTGCTCACACTCATCAGTGGCATTCATGTACATAGCTTATCATTTCCTCCGATTGGTAGTGAATTTAGTTTCTTTCATTCAGTAGTATTTATTGAGCTCTTACTATGTGCAGAGTACTGTACTAAGTGCTTGGAATGTACAAATCGGTAACAGAGACAATCCCTGCCCTTTGACGGGCTTACAGTCTAATTGGGGGAGACGGACAGACAAGGACAATAACTATAAATAGAATCAAGGGGATGAACATCTCATTAAAACAAAAGCAAATAAATGGAATCAAGGCGATGTTCATTTCATTAACAAAATGAATAGGGTAATGAAAATGTATACAGTTGAGCGGACGAGTACAGTGCCGAGGGGAGGGGACGGGAGAGGGGGAGGAGCAGAGGGAAAGGGGGGAGAAGAGGGTTTAGCTGGGGAGAGGGGAAGGGGTGGGTAGAGGGAGTAGAGGGAAAAGGGCCTGGAAAGGCCTATTGGAGGAGGTGAGCTTTAAGTAGGGTTTTGAAGAGGGGAAGAGAATGAGTTTGGCGGAGGTGAGGAGGGAGGGCGTTGCGGGACCGCGGGAGGACGTGGCCCGGGGGTCGACGGCGGGATGGGCGAGACGGGGGGACGGCGAGGAGGTGGGCGGCGGAGGAGCGGAGCGTGCGGGGTGGGCGGTAGAAAGAGAGAAGGGAGGCGAGGTAGGAAGGGGCAAGGTGATGGAGAGCCTCGAAGCCTAGAGTGAGAAGTTTTTGTTTTGTGTGGAGGTTGTTAGGCAACCAGTCTCCTTGGCTAGATTATAAACTCCTTGAGGGCAGGGATCATACTTATCAATTGTATTGTAATCTCCCAAGTACAATGCTCAGCATGCAGTAGGTATGCAGAGGGGCCTAGTGGATAGAACATGGGCCAGGGAGTCGGGAGGACCTGAGTTCTAATCCCAGCTCCACTACTTATCTGCTGTGTGACCTTGGAAAAGCCACTTCACTTCTGAAGCAGCGTGGCTCAGAGGAAAGAGCCCGAGCTTGGGAATCAGAGGTCGTGGCTTCTAATCCCGGCTCTGCCACTCATCAGCTGTGTGACTGTGGGCAAGTCACTTCACTTCTCTTTGCCTCAGTTACCTCTTCTGTAAATGGGGATTAAGACTGTTTCCACTCAAGTGCTTAGAACAGTGCTTGGCACATAGTAAGTGCTTAACAAAATACCATTATTATTATTGTTATTATTATCACTTACCTCATTTGTAAAATGGGGCTTCATACCGTGGACTGTGTCCAACCTGATCAGCTTGTACCTACCCCAACACTCTCTACAGTGCCTGGGACATAATAAGCACTTAAACACCATTTAAAAAAAATAGGGGCTCAAGAAATATTCATTCAATCATATTTATTGAGCGCTTACTGTGTGTACTAAGTGCTTGGAGTGTACAGTTTGGCAACAGATAGAGATAATCCCAGCCCAACAACGGGCTCACAGTCTATAAGGGCGACATAGAGAACAAAACAAAACGAGTAGTCAGGCATCAATACCATCAAGATAAATAGAATCATAGATATATACACATCATTAATAAAATAAATAGAGTAATAAATAATATACACAAATAGCACAAGTGCTGTGGGGAGGGAAAGGGGGTAGAGCAGAGGAAGGGAGTAGGGGCGATGGGGAGGAGAGGAGGGGCAGAGGGAAAAAGGGTAGCTCTGTGTGGGAAGGCCTCTTGGGAGGAGGTGAGCTCTCAGTAGGGCTTTGAAGAGGGGAAGAGAGCGAGTTTGGCGGAGGTGAGGAGGGAGGGCGTTCCGGGACAGTGGGAGGACGCGGGCCGGGGGTCGACGGCGGGATAGGCGAGAACGGGGGACGGTGAGGAGGTGGGCGGCGGAGGAGCGGAGCGTGCGGGGCGGGCGGTAGAAAGAGAGAAGGGAGGAGAGGTAGGAGGGGGCCAGGGGTGGATGGGCTTTGAAGCCCAGAGTGAGGAGTTTTTGTTTCGTGCGAAGGTTGATAGGCAACCACTGGAGGTTTTTGAGGAGGGGAGTGATCTGCCCAGACCATTTAGTATGGATTGACTTCTACTACTACTGCTACTGCTATAACTAGAGAAGCAGCGGAGCTCAGTGGAAAGAGCCCAGGCTTGGGAGTCAGAGGTCGTGGGTTCTAATCCCAGCTCCGCTCCTTGTCTGCTGTGTGACCTTGGGCAAGTCACTTCACTTCTCTGGGCCTCAGTGACCTCATCTGTAAAAATGGGGATTAAAGAATGTGAGCCCCACGGGGGAGCAATCTGATTACCCTGTATCTACGCCAGCACATAGAACAGTGCTCTGCATGTAGTAAGCGCTTAATAAATACCATCATTATTATTATTATTATGACTGCTGTTATTACTACCAGTAATACTATTATTATTATTATTATTGTTACTATTACTGCCGGTATTGTTACCACTATTATGGTTATTACTACTGCTATTACGACCTGTACTATTACTATTATTACTAGTAATAATTAATTATTATTATTACTATGGCTATTACTCCCACTACTATTACAATCGCTCCAGCTACTAGCATCACAACTGTTTTTCAGGATCTTGGGCCCCCCCACCCCGAACTTTTTCGATTCATTAATTCAATCGTATTTATCGAGCGCTTACTATGAGCGGAGCACTGTACTCAGCGCTTGGAACGGACAATTCGGCAACAGACGGAGACCATCCCCGCCCGACGACGGGCTCGCCGTCTAAACGGGGGAGACAGACGGCAAAGCAAAGCAGAACAGAACAGGAACAAGACAGCATCGTCGAGATAAATAGAATCGGGGAGGTCCGCACCTCATTAACAGGATAAATAGGGTAATTAAATAATAGATACAAATGAGCACGGTGCTGAGGGGAGGGGAAGGGGGATTCCTCTCCTCTCCAAAGCCAGAGATGGCTTGGGCTCTTCCCGCAAATGTGGACAAAGGAGGCATTGAGACCCCAATTCCCAGGTCCCAGTTCTATGCTCCTTCTAAGATCGGCCTGGAAAAAGTCCAATCCCGCCTCTAAAGGTCCCTCTCCAAGGATACACGACTGCTAAAAAAATAAAAAATTCCCTCAATCCCCTTTGTCCACACATACTTTCTCCTGCTCCTTCAAGGGAGCGCCTATGTGCTAAGGTCACGCCGGGAGTCTGTGAGACCCGGCACATAATAGGAAGTAGTGTGTTCAGGGCCAGGGGTGACCATCCCTCCTCCTGGGCCCTCAGCGAGGCAGTATGTTCCGTCCCCGCCCAGGGTTCGAGGATGCGGCCAAGAACTCTGCCTCCTGAGAGTGGGGTGATGTTAACCCCTCCCTCCCCATCCCAGAGGCCCGGTTGCAGCCGCGCTTCCGTCCCAGGATCGGACGAGGCCACCTCCCCGCCGCACCCTGAACCCCGGAACGTGGCGGCCCACGACAGCTCCGGGACAGGCTGCCGCGTCCTGCCGGGCAGGCCCAATTCATTCACTAGCTCAATCATATCTATTGAGGGCTCACTGTGTGTGCAGCACTGTACTGAGCGCTTGGGAGGGTACAATACAACAATAGCCAGATACGTTCCTTGCCCACAGTGAGCTTACGAATGCCCCTCCCCTAGTACGAGGTGGGATGAAATATCAGCCACGAAGCAAGCAGGAGTCCCCATGGGGCAGGATTTCAGAGCGGCGTCCGGTGACTCTCTCGGGAGAGGCTGCTCTGAAGAATATTAATAATAATTGTGGCATTTGTTAAGCACTTACTATGTGGCAGGCACCGTATTAAACGCTGGGGTGGATACAAGCAGAGCGGGATGAACGGTGCCCCCGTCCCATGTGGGGCTCACAGTCTCAAGCCCATTTTCCAGATGAGATAACTGAGGCACAGAGAAGTGAAGCGGCTCGCCCAAGGCCACACAGCAGACAAGCGGCAGAGGCGGGATTAGAACCCATGACCTTCTGACTCCCAGGCCTGTGCACCAGACCGTAGAGCCAGGAGGCCCGTTTGCCTTGCTCAGGAGCAGCAACTCTCCCTGTGCCCCCTTTCCCCTCTGCTTTAGAGCAGAAATGACTGTATTTATTGAACACTTTCTGGTAGTGGCTCAGGGAAGCAGTGTGGCTCAGTGGAAAGAGCCTGGGCTTGGGAGTCCGAGGTCATGGGTTCGATTCCCCGCTCTGCCACTTGTCAGCTGCGTGACTATCGGCGAGTCACTTGACTTCTCTGGGCCTCAGTTACCACCTCATCTGTAAAATGGGGATTAAGACTGTGAGCCTCACGTGGGACAACCTGATGACCCTGTATCTACCCCAGCGCTTAGAACAGTGCTCTGCACGTAGTAAGCGCTTAACAAATACCGACATTATTATTATTAGTGAAAAAGCGCCCAGATTCATTCAATAGTGTTACTGAGGGCTTACTCTTTGCAGAGCACTGTACTAAGCTCTTGGGAAAGTACAACGCAACGATAAACAGTGACAGTCCCTGCCCACAACGAGATGAGAATTAGGCTCGGTCCCTGGCCCTCAAGAGGCTCAAAAATCAAAGATAAAGTGAGGTGAATTGGCAATAGCTCTATCAGTCAATCGATCGTATTTACTGAGCACAGACTTACTGTGTGCAGAGCGCTGTACTAAGAGCTTGGGAGAACACAGTACAACAAAGATGGTAGACACGGTCCCTGCCCACAGTGAGCTTAGCTGAAGAAGCAAGAAACAGAGAAGCGACTTAAAGAAACAAGGATAGGACTAGCTACCGTAGGAGCTGATGATAATCGCCGTGGCTTTTGTCAAGTGCTTATTACGTGCCAAGCACCGTCCCAAGCACTGGGATAGATAGAATGAAAGCCGATCTTACTTATTCCCTGTCCCTCGTTGGACTCATAGCCTAAAAGAGAGAAGAGTGCTTAGTTTATCCCCATTTTGGCAGATGAGGAAACTGAAGCATAGAGAAGTTAGGTGACTTAATAATAACGTTGGTATTTGTTAAATGCTTACTATGTGCCAAACACTGTTCTAAGCACTGGGGTAGATAGAAGGTAATCAGGTCATCCTACTTGGGGCTCACAGTCTTCATCTCCATTTTACAGATGAGGTAACCGAGGCACAGAGAAATTGTGACTTGCCCAAGGAAACACAGCTGACAAGCGACAGAGCCAGGATTAGAACCCATGACCTCTGGCTCCCAAGCCCGGGCTCTTTCCACTAGGCCTTGCTGCTTCTCAAACAAAATGCTGAAGAACAATAAGGCTAAAGGAGCCTTTTGTCTATATACAGGCAGGTCTATATAGAGTCCAAAAATCACAGAAGCCACGACCCCAGCCACCGCCAACCCTGACGTCTTAGATTTCAGAGTCCTTGTAGTCCTGCCTCTTCTTCATCCCGCCACGGTGGAGAGTGCAGGATCTTCGAGGGCAGGGGATATGTCTACCAACTCTGCTGTATTGTACCCGCCTGAGTGCTTAGTACAGTGTCCCGCACACAGTAGCCCTCGGTAAATACCAATAAGCTCGTTGTGGGCAAGGAACTTGGTCTACCAACCCTCTCGTGTTGTACTCTCCCAAGTGCTTGGCACGGCGTTCTCCAGCGTTCAATAATTACGGTCGATCGATGGACGGATTGCTTGATAGGGCTGGAGGTGGAGGGGCAGAGTGACCGCAAGGTGTCTTCCGGCGGTGGGGCTCGCACGGGGTTGTCGGAGGCGTGCCAAGCGGACCCATCCTGGCACACTTAGGACATCTGGAAGTGATCCCGTCGCTTCTGGAGAGATGCCAGTCTGACCACTAGCCTGGGGACTTGGGGAGAGTGGCAGATGGCAGGCTGGTTGGAGAGGGGCCTTATTGCCCCTCTGACCATATATATAAATATAACATTTATATATATTAAATAAATAATATTAAATAAATTAATATTCAACATATAAATACAATGTAAATATATATCATATCTATTTATATCTATAATGATGTGCATACATATCTATACAGATATATATAGGATTCGATAAAGATATATATAAATCTTATATATATATAAAGATATATATATAAATCTTATATATAAAGATATATATAAATCTTATATATATAAAGATATATATAAATCTTATATATATGAAGATATATATAAATCTTATATATATGAAGATATATAAATCTTATATATATTTATTTATAGATATGTATACACATCATTATAGATATAAATAAAAATGATATATATGGGGGGGGGGAGAGAAAGAGAATTATAGACACCATTCCCGTTTTCAAGGAACTAATATTCTAGTGGGGAGAAAGACACTAATGCTCCATTGACCACATATGTAATATATGTGTGTGTGTATAATATATATATAGACATATATATAGAGACATATATGTGGGTGGGTGTGTCTGTCTCTCTCAGAGAGCAGGGGAGGGTTATAAACACAATCCCTGCCCTCAAAGAACTGACACTAATGTCTCAATGACTATATATATCCATATATGTATATCATATATCTATCTAACTATATATATAGTTAGAGTGAGAGGGTTATAAAGATGACCCCTATCCTCAAGGAACTGACAGTGTAGCAGGGATACAGACACTAATGCCCCATTAACCATAAATATTCACATATATATATATATTACACATATATAAATATTCATATATATATATGAGTGTCCATCTGTCTCTATGTATATACACATACATATGTATATACATATATACACATACATATACATATATTCACATATATATGTGTGTGTGTGCATACACATATACACACATACATACGTATATATGTACACACACATGTATACACACACGTATGTTCATTCATTCAATAGTATTTATTAAGCGCTTACTATGTGCAGAGCACTGTACTAAGCGCTTGGAATGGACAATTCAGCAACAGATAGAGATAATCTCTGCCCATTGATGGGCTTACAGTCTAGTCAGGGGAGACAGACAAAAACAATAGCAATAAATAGAATCGAGGGGATGTATACCTCATTAACAAAATAAATAGGGTAATAAATACGATATACAAATGAGCAAATGAGCACAGTGCTGAGGGGAGGAGCAGAGGGAAAGGGGAGAAAGGGGGCTTAGCAGAGGGGAGGTGAAGGGGGAGCAGAAAGGGAGCAGAGGGAGCAGAGGGAAAAGGGGAAGCTCAGTCTGGGAAGGCCTCTTGGAGGAGGTGAGCTCTTGCTGCCCTAGGCAACCTCACTCCCTTTGGATTTAGCCCTTTGTCTATTACAGACTGTAAGCTCGTTGTGGGCAGGGAATGTGTTCGATGCCGTACTATCCTCTCCCAAGCGCTCTGCACACAGTAAGCGCTCAATAAACATGATTAATAATAGTGATAATAATAATACAAGCATTACCGGGGGCGCACTACTCTCCTTTATCCGTATTGCAGTTCCTTCCTCTGACCCTCCCCCTCACACCTGACCCTCCCCTTCGCAATAAGATGCTCATTTGGGATGGAATTCCCTCTTATTGTGTGTACATACACGTTCATATACATATATTCACATATGTGTGTGTGTATATATATACATACATATGTATACAGAGAGAGAGAGAGAGAGAGAAGGTTATAAACACGATCCCTATCTTCCAGGAGCTGACACTAATGTCCCATTGACCGTATAAATACAGAGAGAGTGAGAGAGAGAGCTATAGGCGCGATCCCTGCCCTCAAGGAACCGATACTCTAGAAAGGGAGACAGACACTAAATTAAATAGCAGGTAGGGGGAAGCAACCAGGAGAAAAGCAAAAAAAAAGAGCAGAAAAACAAAACCGAGAACAACGGTGACCAGAAAAAGCACCCAGTTGTCCCCCTCGCAGATAGAACCAAATCTGAAAACAGCAGATGCGTCAGAGCGGGGCAGCTGCAGGCAAGGGCGGTTGTTTCGGGCAGCAGCATGGCGTCATGAGATTTCTACCTCTGGGTAGATTGGGGAGCCCGATGCCAACCGTTGCCTGATCCCACATCGCCCTTTCCCTCTCCACCCATCCAATCCAGTGAAGAGAGACAGCTCACAACGGGCATCATCCCCGTGCCGTCGCCGTGAATCATCCACCCTTCATCAGGTTGCCCAGGCTCACCTCACTCGGGGCTGTGATGTTGACTCTACCCCGGCCCGGTCCACGTGCTAAAAATGACGCCATTCTTTCCCCACGGTGAATTCTCGTGGTCTCGCAGCGTCCCGTACGGACGTGGCGCTCGAAGACAGGGAGGTCGGTCGGAATTAATAATAATAATAATGTTGGTATTTGTTAAGCGCTTACTATGTGCAGAGAGAGCACTGTTCTAACCGCTGGGGTAGATACAGGGTCATCAGGTTGTCCCACGTGAGGCTCTCAGTTAATCCCCATTTTACAGATGAGGTAACTCAGGCACAGAGAAGTGAAGTGACTCGCCCACAGTCACACAGCTGACAAGTGGCAGAGCCGGGAGTCGAACCCATGACTTCTGATTCCGAAGCCCACGCTCTTTTCACTGAGCCACAGGAATTGAGTACTTACTGTGTGCGGAGCACCGTACTAGGCGCTAGGAAGAGTATACTATAACATTGTAACAGACATATTCCCAGCCCACAGTGAGCTTACAGTCTAGAGGGGAGACAGACATTAATATAAATAAATAGATTACAGATACGTAAAGCAGAAAGAGGCAAAAACCCATCCCCCGCACTACACCAGCAAAGACTACGTGCTGCCTGTGGGCAGGGAACGTGTCTACCGACTTTAATGATTGCGGTATTTAAGTGCTTACTAGGTGCCAAGCACTGTTTTAAGCGCTGGGGTAGATACAAGGTGATCAGGTTGTCCACGTGGGGCTCACAGTCTTCATCCCCATTTTACGGAGGAGGGAACTGAGGCACAGAGAAGTGAAGTGACGTGCCCACAGTCACACAGCTGACAAGTGGCAGAGCGGGGATTCGAACCCATGACCTCTGACTCCCAAACCTGGGCTCTTTCCACTGAGCCAAGACCACAGTTTTAACTATCAGTGCCGATCTGGATCCTGATGACAGGAGGACAATACACAGGATAAGCCAGTTTTCATTTTTATTTATTCTTCCACAGGCCTGTCCTAGAAAAGGGGCCTTCTGAGTATCATGTTTTCCTTTTAATTATTCCAATTATGACTATTATCGTTATACTTGTCAAGTGCTTATTAGGTGCCCAGCATTGTTCTAAGCACTGGAGTAGATAAAAATTAATCAGGGTGCGGAGTAAATACAAATTAATCAGATTTGATATAGGGGCTTACAATCTAAGTAATGATAATAGTATTTCTTAAGTGTTTAGTATGTGCCAAGCACTGTTCTAAGCACTGGGGGGGGATACAAGATAATCAGGTTGTCCCACGTGGGGCTCACCGTCTTCATCCCCATTTTACAGACAAGGTAAGTGAGGCACAGGGAAGTGCCTCACGTGGGACAACCTGATTACCCTGTATCTACCCCAGCGCTTAGAACAGTGCTCTGCACATAGTAAGCGCTTAACAAATATCAACATTATTATTATTATTATTTGTTCAGTACTTCCTCTGAGATAGTTCCCTCATCTGCAAAAATGGGGATTAAAAGATGTGAGCCCCACGTGGGACAATCTGACAATCTGTATCTACCCCAGAGCTTAGAACAGTGCTCTGCACATAGTAAGCGCTTAACAAATACCATTGTTATTATTATACTCTCCGAAGCGTTTAGTACACTGCTCTGCACACAGTGAGCATTCCAGAATTACCACTGATTGATTTATTACAATAATAATAATAATTGTGGAATTTAAGTGCTTACTGGCTCAGTGGAAAGAGCCCGGGCTTGGGAGTCAGAGGTCATGGGTTTGAATCCCAGCTCTGCCACTTGGCAGCTGTGTGACTGTGGGCGAGTCACTTCACTTCTCTGGGCCTCAGCGACCTCATCTGTAAAATGGGGATGAAGACTGCGAGCCCCACGTGGGACAACCTGATCACCCTGTATCTACCCCAGCGCTTAGAACAGTGCTCTGCGCATAGTAAGCGCTTAACAAATACCAACAGCTCAGTGAAAAGAACACGGGCTTGGGAGTCAGAGGTCATGGGTTCGAATCCCGGCTTTGCCGCGCGTCAGCTGTGTGACTGTGGGAAAGTCACTTCACTTCTCTGTGCTTCAGTTACCTCACCTGTAAAATGGGGATGAAGACTGCAAGTCTCACGTGGGACAACCTGATGACCCTGTATCTACCCCAGCGCTTAGAACAGTGCTCTGTACATAGTAAGCGCTTAACAAATACCAACATTATTATGATTATTATTATTATCACTTATGCCAAGCACCTGTGCATCAAACAAAAACTCCTCATCACTGGTTTTAAAGCAGTCCACCACCTTGCCCGCTCTTCACCTCACCTCGCTACTCTCCTGCTACAATCCAGCCCACCCACTCTGTTTCTCTAATGCCAGGCTTCTGGCTGTGCCTCGGTTTCCTCTAACTCACCTCTGATCTCTCCCCACACCCTGGCTCTGACCTGGAGTGCTCTCCCTCCTCCTAACAGGCAGATAATTGCTCTCCTCCACGTCACAGCCTTACTAAAGGCCCATCTCCTGTAAGCCGGTCAAACGGCAGGGACCGTCTCTATCTGTTGCCGACTTGTTCATCCCAAGCGCTTAGTACAGTGCTCTGCACATAGTAAGCGCTCAATAAATACTATTGAATGAATGAATGAATCTCCTCCAAGAAACCTTCCCTCACTAAGCCCTCCTCTCCTCTCCTTTCTGCGTCGCTCTGACTTGCTCCCTTCATTCATTCTCCCTCCCGGCCCCACAGTACCTATGTATGGCGTATGAGAAGCAACGTGGCTCAGGGGAAAGAGCGCGGGCTTGGGAGTCAGAGGTCATGGGTTCGAATCCCAGCTCCGCCGCTGGTCAGCGGTGTGACTTTGGGCAAGTCACTTCACATCTCTGTGCCTCACTTACCTCCTCTGTAAAATGAAAACTAAGACTGTGAGTCCCACGTGGGACAACTGATCACCTTGTATCCTCCCCAGTGCTTAGAACAGTGCTTTGCACATAGTAAGGGCTTGTCTTGTTTTTGTCTGTCTCCCCCGATTAGACTGTGAGCCCTTCATTGGACAGGGATTGTCTCTATCTGTTGCCGAATTGTATATTCCAAGTGTTTAGTACAGTGCTCTGCACATAGTAAGCGCACAATAAATACTCTTGAATGAATGAATGAACAAATGCCATCATTATTATTATTATGTATAATATATATCTGTTATTTATTTATTTATTTATTATGTCTCGCCCCCTCTAGACTGTGAGCCCCTTGTGGGCAGGGAATGTGTCTGTTTGTTGTTCTATTGGACTCTCCAAGCACTTAGTACAGTGTTTCGCACGCAGTAAGCACTCAGTAATTACATTTGAATGAACGCATGAATGAATGAGTACTAAGGCCTGGGGCTGTTGCAAGATAATCAGGTCAGACACTCCCATCCCACTTCGGTCTCACAGTTTAAGAGGGAGAACAGACATTTATTCCCCCATTTTACAGATGAGGAAACTGAGGGCCAGAGAAGTGAAGCGACTTGTCCGTGGTCCCACAGCAGGCAAGTGGCAGAGCCCTGATTAGAACCCGGGTCTTCTGACTCCCAGGCCCCGGCTCCTTCCTCTAGGCCCTGCTGCTTGATTGCTGGAAGCTCAGAGTCGGGATTAGCATTCCCCCAAGGCGCTCCATGTCAGCTCTCGGCCTAGTCTACTCAGAACCTGAAAAACGTCTTTTCTAGCTACCCAAGTGCAAACTCTGTCCTTTGACTAGAGAAGATGAAACAAGAAGTGGGGAACCTTACTTAAATATTTGAAACCTAGAGCAGCGGGGCCTAGTGGATAGAGTCCGAGCCTGGGAGTCAGAAGCAGCGTGGCTCAGTGGAAAGAGCCCGGGCTTCGGAGTCAGAGGTCATGAGTTCGACTCCCGGCTCTGCCACTCGTCAGCTGTGTGACTGTGGGCGAGTCACTTCACTTCTCTGGGCCTCAGTTACCTCATCTGTAAAATGGGGATTAACTGGGAGCCTCACGTGGGACAACCTGATTCCCCTGTATCTACCCCAGCGCTTAGAACAGGGCTCTGCACTTAGCAAGTGCTTAACAGATACCAACATTATTATTAAGGATCTAAGGTTCTAATCCTGTCTCCACCACCTGGCTGCTGCGTGATTTTTGGGCAAGTCCCTTCACTTCTGTGGGACTCAGTTACCTCATCTGGAAAATGGGGATTGAGACTGTGAGCTTTATGTTGGACAGGGACTCTG
The DNA here is from genome assembly GCF_004115215.2 of Ornithorhynchus anatinus. Taxonomy (NCBI): domain Eukaryota; kingdom Metazoa; phylum Chordata; class Mammalia; order Monotremata; family Ornithorhynchidae; genus Ornithorhynchus; species Ornithorhynchus anatinus. Next base: position 16,901,987 of record NC_041730.1, on the reverse strand, counting down.
TCCAGCTTAATTAGCTTGTTTGTACCCCAGTGCTTAGTTTAGTGCCCGGCACATAGCAAGCAGTTAACAAATACCATAAAAAACCAAAAAACAAAACCTTGGGTCTTTGCTCTTTCCAGATTAAGATGTGAGAGATGATCTGATAATAATAACAATAATAACGATGGCATTCGTTAAGCGCTTTCTACGTGCCAAGTACTGTTCTAAGCACCGGGGTAGATTCACGGTAACCCGGTTATCTCACGTGGCGCTCACAGGCTTCATCCCCATTTTACAGATGAGGTAACTGAGGCACAGAGCAGTTAAGTGACCTGCCCAAAGTCACACAGCTGACAAGTGGCAGAGGTGGGATGTTTACAGTCAGTGATTTTTCCATGCTTGCCTTCTCCTGCCCCCCCAGATTGTAAACCCCCATCCCCGATTTATAATTTTTTTGTAGTTCTGAGCTGCCTAGTGCAGGTTTTGCGCAAAATAGGCATTTGGCAAATATTAGTAGTAATAATAATAATAAATGACGATTAACCAGGAGTCAAACTCGAGGCTCATTAAGGGAGTGGAGGAAAGCTGCCAAACACCAGTGAGGTGTGCTTGGGTGTTGTTCGCTCGCCCTTGGGGAAACCGAGGCAATTAAGAGTGATGTGAGCGATGTCCCACGGGAGGTGAGACAGCAGCTCATTATGCTCCTGCTCTTGGCAAAGGTACAGAGGGGAATCCAGTTGAGGGAGGAGAGGCAGTACAGGCTGGGCAGGTAGAAGCTCTTCCCTAGGCTGTAATAATAATGTTGGTATTTGTTAAGCGCTTACTATGTGCAGAGCACTGTTCTAAGCGCTGGGATAGATACAAGGTGATCAGGTTGTCCCACGTGGGGCTCACAGTTTTAATCCCCATTTTCCAGATGAGGTAACTGAGGCCCAGAGAAATGAAGCGACTTGCCCACGGTCACACAGCTGACAAGCGGCAGAGCCGGGATTCGAACCCCTGACCCCTGACTCCCAAGCCCGGGCTCTTTCCACTGAGCCACGCTGCTGTCTATTGCTATACTGTACTCTCCCAAGGGCTTAGTTCAGTGCTTTGCACACGGTAAGCGCTCGGTAAATCAAATCGAACGGACGAACGCATGAAAGTGAGGCCGTAGAGGTTGGGGAGGTGAGACAGGAGAGCTGGGGAAGTTGAGGCACGATAGGTGGATGAGGTGAGGCAGTCTCCGATTGGGGGAGGGAGGCAGGACAGGTGGGGCAGTTCAATCTCCTCTTCCTCCTCCTCCTCCTCCTTATTTTAATGGTATTAAGTGCTTACTATGTGCCAGGCACTGTATTAAGAGCTGGGGTAGATACAGGACAATCAGGTTGGACAAAGTCCCTGTCCCACATGGGGCTGATAGTCTCAATCCCCATTTTACAGATGAGGTAACTGAGGCACAGAGAAGTGGAGTGGCTTGCCCAAGGTCACACGGCACCCAAGTGACTAGCTGAGTGGAAAGAGCACGGGCCTGGGAGTCAGAGGACCTGGATTCTAATCCCGGCTCTGTCAATCGCTTGCTGTGTGACCTTAGGCGAGTCATTTAACTTCTCTGGGTCTCAGTTCCGCTGTTTTCCCTCCAACTTAAACTGTGAGCCCCATGTGGGACAGGGTCTGTGAACAACCTAATTAACCTGTATCTAGCCCAACACTTAAAGCAGTGTTGACCCGTAATAAGCAGTTAACACATACCCTAAAAAAGTGGCAGAGCCAGGATTAGAACCCAGGTCCTTCTGACTCCCGGGCCCACGCTCTCTCCACCTGGCCATGCTGTTTCTTTTCTTCTCCACTACTTTTCGTCCTCCACTACTTTTTCCTCTCCATTGCTTCCTCTTCCTCCTCCCCTTCCTCTAGACTCTACGATCATTGTGGGCAGGGAATGTGCCCGTCTTAGCGTTCTGTTGTACTCTCCCAAGCACTTAGTACAGTGTTCTGCCCAGAGAAAGTGCTCGATAAATACAATTGATTGACTGGCTGACTCCACCACCACTGCCTGAGGCCCAGAGAAATTAAGTGCTCGCCCAAGGTCGGCTGCGTGACCTTGGACAGGTCACTTAACTTCTCTAAGCTTCAGTTACCTCATCTCGAAAATTCCCCATTTTAAGACTCTAAGCCCCACCTGGGACATGGACTGCGTCCAACCTGATCAGCTTGCATCTACCCCGGGTGTGAGGACGGTGCCTGGCTCATAGTAAACACTGAACAAATATCATAAAAACAAACCCAAAAAAAGACTCACCGGCATTCTGATCTGTTTCGGCCGTGCCACTCCATGCCACTCCTGTGGGAGAAGCCCCCAGGGCCCCCGTTGCTACCCAGGAGTCAGTCAGTCGGTCGAACAATCGTATTTATTGAGCACTTACTGTGTGCGGAGCTCTGTACTAAGCGCTTGGGAGGGTACAGTATAACCATAGAAGGGACACATCCCCTGCCCACAACGAGCTTACATTCAAGATCGGACGTCTATCAGGTCGGCGCCGGCAGGGCTTTGGACCATCTGAGCCGCAGCCGGAGCCCCCTGCGGCCCCCTTCCCCCACCGTCCCGTTACCACGGGCTGCCCTGCTTCCCCTCCATCCCCGTCGTCCCATTTCCGACAGAAGACCGTGTGAGCGACCAGCGCGATGTCTTGAGGTCGTGTGGAACGGAACGGTCATACGGAAGCCGGCCGCGTTCGCGTCTCTTCCAGGGGCTGCTCTCCTCTCGTTCGTCTGCGTGACTCTCCCATAAACTGTCCCCGTTAACTCGGATCCCTCTTCGCGCAAGCCCAGACAGGGCCCCAACACGAAGCTGACCTCAATATGCCGGTTTCTCCCTGCAGCTGACATTAGGGATGAGCTGGCTGTTTTGCCCCAAGGACGGCCCTGCCCGGCCCAACGACCCGTCAAGTAAAGGCTTGATGGAAGAAGCCAAAGTGGGCTGGGATGCTTTGAGAGGAGAGATGCCGGGTCAGCTCCTCATTGGACGATTGGGTTGAGGCTTGGTCGGGATACGCCTCAGACACGGACCTGAAAATTGTCCATCTTGGGATTTTTTTTTCCAGGATGACAGATTTCACAAACCCGTTCCAGTCATTATTATTATTATGGTATATGTTAAGCGCTTACTAAGTGCCAACCACTGTTCTAAGCACTAGGGCAGAGACAAGATAAGCAGGTTGGACAAAGTCCCCGTCCCACATGGGGCTCACAGTCTCGCTCCCCATTTTACAGTTGAGGTAACTGAGGCCCGGAAAAGTTAAGTGACTTGCCCAAGGTCACACAGCAGACAAGGGGATTAGAACCCACGTCCTCTGACTCCCGACCCCAGGCTCTTGCCACTGGGCCGTGCTGCTTCCCGTATCACATGCTGCTTCCCAGTCATCCTATATCAAGAAATCTTTCTTGCTGCCTAAACTGATTCTGTCTTGCTGCCCTTAATTTCTCCCCAAGAAATCTCATACTATGTTTGTTACGATGGTAATTGTGCTATTTGTTAAGCACTTGTATTAAATGCTACGGTAGATACAAGATGATTAGGTTGTCCCAAATGGGCTCACGGTCTTATTCCCCATTTTGCAGGTGAGGTAACTGAGGCACACAGACGTGAAGTGTCTTGCCCGAGATCACACAGCAGAAAGGTGGCGGAGCAGGGATCAGAACCCAGGTCTCTCTGACTCCCAGGCCCGTGCTCTATCCACCAAGCCACGCTGCTTCCCTTTAATTGGCTTTTCTAGGCTCAGCAGCATAAATCTGTCTAAACTTTCTTTGTAGGACTCATTTTCTATCCCTCTAATCCCTTGGGTCACTCTCCTTCTCTGCCTTAGTGATGATCCCTAATCTGGCCAATCGATCAATCCATCAGGTGTATTTATTGAGCCCGTACTATGTGCAGAGCACTGTACTAAGCCCTCGGGAAAGTCAGACAACAGAATTAGCAGATTTGTTCCCTACCCATAACAAGCTTACAGTCTTGAGGGGGAGACAGATTTTAATATGATAAAATGTCATTTATAATATATAATTTCAAGATAAGTACATAAGTGCTGTGGGGTTGGGAGTGGGGAAAATAGCTAATGTCCAAAAGTCACAGATGGAAACGCATAGGCAACGTAGAAGGGAAATCGAGCCGGATAAGAGGGGACTTAATCAGGGAAGGTCTTTTGGAAGAGATGTGACCTTAGTAATCCTTTGAAGTGATCAAACCAGTTCTCTCCCCACAATCTCCCAGAAAAGGTAGCCTTGGTTTTGGAACGTATTTCCAGATGGCGAGAGAAGAGAGGGTGCCAGAAAAGGAAGGGGCTGACAGAACACTAACAATTATTATTATAATGATAACTGTGGGATTTGGTGTGGGCTTACTGTGTGGCAAGCACTATGCTAAGCATTTGGGTAGATAGAAGATAATGAGTTTAGGCCTAATAATAAATGTGATATTTGTTAAGCGCTTACTACGTGCCAGGCACTGTGCTAAGCTCTGGGGTAAATACAAGGTAATAGGGTTGGACACAGTCCCTATCCCACATGGGAGCTCACCTCCTCCAAGAGGCCTTCCCAGACTGAGCTTCCCCTTTTCCCTCTGCTCCCTCTCTGCCCCCCCTTCACCTCCCCTCAGTTAAGCCCCCTTTCCCCCCCCTTTCCCTCTGCTCCTCCCCCTCTCCCTTCCCCTCCCCTCAGCACTTTGCTTGTCCACTCATTTGTATGTATTTTTATTACCCTATTTATTTTGTTAATGAGACGTCCATCCCCTTCATTCTATTTATTGCTATTGTTTTTGTCTGTCTCTCTCCCCCGATTAGACTGTAAGCCCGTCAATGGGCAGGGATTGTCTCTATCTGTTGCCGAATTGTCCATTCCAAGTGCTTAGTACAGTTCTCTGCACATAGTAAGCACTCAATAAATACTATTGAATGAATGAATGGGGCTCACAGTCTTCATCTCCATTTTACAGATGAGGTAATTGAGGCATAGAGAGGTTAAGTGACTTACCCAAAGTCACACAACAGACCAGTGGGGGAGCCGGGCCCTTCCGACTTCCAGGCCTGTGTTCTACCCAATAGGCCATCCTGCTTCTCAATCCCCATCCCACTCAGGACTCAGAGTGGAAGGAGAAGAGGTATTTTATTCCCATTTTACAGAGGAAGAAACTGAGGGGCAGAGGAGTTTAAGTAGCTTGCCCACAGTCACACAGCAGGCACCTGGCAGAGTCAGGATTAGACCCTTTGGGGTTGGCTGAGGGAACTGGGGCCTGGTGCCGACGAAAGACCCCGTGTGCCCTCCCCACCTCCGAAGTCTTATCGACCGCACTTCTCCTCCAAGACGCCTTCCCCGACTAGCCCCTCATCTCCTCTCCTCCTCCCTTATGGGTCACCCCTTGTCCTTAGATTTGCCCCCTTTATCCACCCCTCCCTCAGCCCCACAGCACTCATGTACATATCCATAATTCCTTTATTTATATCAATGTCAGTCTCCCCCTGTGGACTGTAAGCTTGTCGTGGACAGGGAAAATGTCTACCAACCCGGTTATATTGTACTCTTTCAAATGCTTAGTACAGTGGAGGAAATGCGTGGCGTATGGAGAGAGCACGGTCCTGAAGGTCATAGGTTCTAATCCCGGCTCCCCCGCGTGTCTGCTGTATGATCTTGGACAGGTCACTTCACTTCTCTGCGCCTCAGTTCCCTCATCTGTAAAATGGGGATTGAGACTGTGAACCCCACGTGGGACAGGGACTGTATCCAACTAGATTTGCTTGTACCCACCCCAGCGCTTAATACGGTGCTTGGCACATAATAAGTGCTTAACAAATACCACGGTCTAGCATTTAGAATAGTGCTCTACCGCCTAGAACAGTGCTTGGCACACAGTGAGCGCTTAACAAATACCATCATTATTATTACAGTGCTCTGCACAGAGTAAGCACTCATTAAATATGATTGACTGGGGCTAGAAGTTGCAGCTCTCATACGACGTGGCTGGCATGCCATATCCTTCCTGGACACTACACTGATTGATAGGACAGAGAACGGATCAACTAAAAACCGTTGTTGTCCGTTCGGTAGAAATCTGAATGAATGGCCAGAGAGAGAGCTGAAGTCAGAAAGTCCCCCCCTTTCCCTCTGCTCCTCCCCCTCTCCCTTCCCCTCCCCTCAGCACTGTGCTCATCTGCTCATTTGTATATATTTCTATTTATTTTGTTAACGAGACGTCCATCCCCTTGATTCTATTTATTGCTACTGTTTTTGTCTGTCCGTCTCCCCCGATTAGACTGTAAGCCCGTCAGTGGGCAGGGATTGTCTCTCTCCGTTGCCCAATTGTCCATTCCAAGCACTTAGTACAGTGCTCTGCACATAGTAAGCGCTCAATAAATACTATTGAATGAATGAATGAATGAAATGGCAGCGTGGCTCAGTGTGGGAAGAGCCCGGGCTTGGGAACCAGAGGTCGTGGGCTCTCATCTCGGCTCCGCCACTTGTCAGCTGTGTGACCTTGCCAAGCCACTTAACTTCTCTGGGCCTCAGTTCCCTCATCTGCAAAATGGGGATGAAGACGGTGAGCCCCTTGTGGGACAACCTGATTACCTTGTATCTACCCCAGTGCTTAGAACAGTGTGTGACACACAGTCAGCGCTTATCAAATACCATCATTATTATGATTAAAGCTACCGGCCAATCGCGATGGTCCATTAGCTCCCTGTAACATTTACATATTTATTTATTCACATTTTCATGTCGTTCTCCGTAGTGAGAGTGTAAGCGTACTTTCCCAAATGCTTAGTTCAGTGCAGAACCCCTCTGGATGCTCAATAAAGGAATTCATTTACTAGCTCCAAGACACAGCCCTCAGGACCGATTATATCAGCACAAAGTCATCCTGACCCGCTTTGGACTGGGTTTGGAAGGACTCCCAGTTCCCCGAAGGTCCCCGTTTTAAGTGGGGGCCGGCCAGAGTGAAGTCAACCAGAAGTGAGCCTGAATTTGTTTCCAAAGGACTCTGTGATACACACAGTGGTGTGACCCAGAGGAAAGAACCTGGATCCTAAACCCTACTCCTCCTCAGGGCTGCTGTGTGACCTTGACAAGTCACTTCACTCCCTGTGCCTCTGTTTCGTCATCTGTAAAATGGAGATTAAATACTTACTCTCCCTCTACTCTGGAATGGTACATTCCAAGCGCTTAGTAGTGCTCTGCACATAGTAAGCGCCCAATAAATACGATCGAATGAGTGAATGAATGAGAGAGTTGGGGTTTTTTGTTTCGTTTTGCTTTTTTGGGGGGTATTTGTTAAGCACTTACTACGTGCCAGGCTCTGTATTAAGCCCTGGGGTAGATACAAGCCGGGCGGGCTGGACGCGGTCCCTGTCCCATGTGGGGCTCACAGTCTTAATCCCCATTTTAGAGATGAGGCAACTGAGGCCCAGAAAGGTGAAGTCACACAGCAGACTAGTGGCGGAGCCAGAATTAGAACCAGGTCCTTCTAACTCCCAGGTCTCTGCTCTATCCACTAGGCCACGTTTCCCATGTGGGCTAGGGACTGGATCTGATCTAACTCTGTTACTTCTACCCCAGTGCTTGACACACAGTAAGCACTTACCAAATACCCCGATTATGATTCCTGTTACCTGTTCATTCATTCAATAGTATTTATTGAGCGCTTACTCTGTGCAGAGCACAGAGCACTGAGCGCTCGGAATGCACAATTCGGCAACAGATAGAGACAATCCCTGCCCATTGATGGGCTTACAGTCTCATCGGGGGAGACAGACGGACAGAAAACAAGACAACTTAATCACGATAAATAGAATCAATGAGATCATTCAGTCATTCAACGGGGGAAAGAGCCAGGCCTAGGGGCCAGAGGTCGTGGGTTCTAATCCCGGCTCCGCCACGGGTAGGCCGTGCGAACTGTTGGCTCCTAAGTATCTGAGGCAACCATAATTTAGTGATGATTCCCGCTCCAAGCCTGTAGTAATGCAGGTCTGGACCCCCCTTCTGATCCTCACCTACTCCAGGTCACCCCAACTGAGGTGGGGTGGTTTCCAACAGGGAAGATCTCTTTTCTAGGGGCCAAACTGCCTACTCTGGGCAATGCCAAGGAAGGAGTGTGGCTCAGTGGAAAGATCCCAGGCCTAGGAGCACGACCATTTGGGTTAGGTCCTTATAGAAGTCCTTATGGAAGCAGCGTGGCTCAGTGGAAAGAGCCCGGGCTTGGGAGTCAAAGGTCGTGGGTTCTAATCCCAAGTCTGCCCCTTGTCAGCTCTGTGACTGAGGGCAAGTCACTTCTCTTCTCTGTGCCTCAGTTCCCTCATCTGTGAAAATGGGGATTACAAAATGTGAGCCCCACATGGGACAATCTGATTACCCTGTATCTACCCCAGTGCTTAGAACAGTGCTCTGCATATAGTAAGCGCTTAACAAATATCATGATTATTATTATTATAGCACAGTGCATTTCGCCTGGGCAGGGAGGTCTCAATAAAAGCTACTACAAGTAATAACAATGATGATATTTGTTAAGCGCTTACTATGTGCCAAGCACTGCTGTAAGCACTGGGGTAGATACAAGGTCATCAGGTTGCCCCACGGGGGGCTCACAGTCTTCATCCCCATTTTACAGATGAGGTGACTGAGGTACAGAGAAGTTAAGTGGCTTGCCCAAAGCTGATGGGATTAGAACCCGTGACCTCTGACTCCCAAGCCCAGGCTCTTTCCACTGTGCCATGCTGCTGATAATAATAACACTGTCTGTTAAGTACTTACTATGTATCGAGCACCGTGCTAAGCACTGGGGTAGATACAAGATAATCAGCTCAGATGCAGTTCGTCTCCCACATGAGGGTCACGGTCTAAAAGGGAGGGCGAAAAGATATTTATCTCCACCGTACTTATGAGGAAACTGAGAAGTTAAGTGACTTGCCCAAGGTCACGCAGCTAGCCAGAGCCGGGATTAGAACCTAGGTTCCCTGAGTCCCAGACCCTTGCTCTTTTCACTAGGCATCGCTACTACTCCTAGCTCTGTGTGACTGTGGGCAAGTCACTTCACTTCTCTGTGCCTCAGTTACCTCATCTGTAAAATGGGGATTAAGACTGTGAGCCCCACGTGGGACAACCTGATTCCCTTGTGTCTAAACCAGCGCTTAGAACAGTGCTCTGCACATAGTAAGCGCTTAACAAATACCAACATTGCTCTTCTGCTTCCAAATGGCCACCTCCCTGGTCAAGGCTCTCACCGTGTTCCAGGTAGGTTATTGTATCGGCCTCCACGCTGGCCTCCCTGGCTCCAACCTCTTCCCAGGCCAATCTATACTATCTGGATTGTTTGTCTAAAACACCATATCATACCCATCTCTTTGCTCCACAATAGCTTTCAGTAAATATTCATTCCTCCCTGCCTCAAAAAGAAACTCCAGCCCACCATCTTCAGGCCCTCCCTTCAGCTCTCTCCCCATTACTACTCAACGCCCTTCTCCAACTAGACCCCTGCTCACACTCCTTCTACCTCTCAAACTGGCCTTCTCAATTTGCCTCATTCTTGTCCCTTCACCTCTGACTCCTTGCTGCTTCCTGGAACTGCCTCTCCTTTCAAACTCTCCAGGCCACAACTCTCACCTCCTTGAATAATGACCACAACAATAATAATATGAAAGCAATAATAATGACATTTGTTAAGCATTTACTTTGTGCCAAGCACAGTAGAAGGGGTTGGGGTAGATAAAAGATGATCAGGTCGGACACAGTCCCCGCCCCACATGGGGTTCACTGACTAAGAGACCAGGTGTTGCAGATGGGGAAACTGAGGGATTCAGCTTAAGCCCGGCCCGTGATGGGGACGTGACTTGCAGCCGAATTGTACTTTCCAAGCACTTAGTACAGTGCTCTGCCCACAGTAAGCACTCAATAAATAGGAATAATAATAGTATTTGTTAAGCACTTACTATGTGCCAAGCACTGTTCTAAGATCTGGGGTAGATACAAGGAAACCAGGTTTTCCCACGTGGGGCTCACAGTCTTAATTCCCATTTTACAGATGAGGTCACTGAGGCCAGAGAAGTGAAGTGACTTGCCCAAAGTCACCCAGCTGACAAGTGGCGGAGCCAGGATTAGAACCCATGACCTCTGACTCCCAAGCCCCGGCTCTCGCCGCTAAGCCACGCTGCTCCCATTTCAGATTTCATTTACCCACCTAACATCTTTCCAAGCTCTTTTTCCTTCTGCCTCCCCCTTTAGATTGTCAGGTCCTTGGAGCTAGCTATCGCGCATCTGCCTCTAATGTACTCTCCCAAGCATTTAGTTCAGCGCTTTGCACATAGTAATAATAATAATAATGTTGGTATTTGTTAAGTGCTTACCGCGTGCAGAGAGAGCACTGTTCTAAGCACTGGGGTAGATACAGGGGAATGAGGTTATCCCATGTGAGGTTCACAGTCTTCACCCCCATTTTACAGATGAGGGAACTGAGGCACAGAGAAGTGAAGTGACTCGCCCACAGTCACACAGCTGACAAGGGGCAGAGTCGGGATTCGAACCCACGACCTCTGGCTCCCAAGCCCAGGCTCTTTCCACGGATTGATTCCTAGCCAGTGGAAGGTACTTGACCATCAGCATCGGTGTGGGAATTCACGGAGGAACCTGGAGACGGAACAAAGTGTAGTACGACGGAGATCGCACCTAGAGCTGGGGCGTGTGTGCGCCAGCCACTCCTCAAGTATATTTTGCTGAATCCACTTGCCAAAACCAATAATAATCATAATTATGGTATTTGTTAAGTGCTTACTGTGTACCTGGACTACCTCCATCCAGTGTCAATCACTGGCAAATCCAATTTGAGAAGTTTTTGAAGATAGGTTTGGAGTGTTCAGATTTTGGGGTTTGGTGGAACATTACAAGTTAGCCCGGCGCAATCACCCCCCGTGCCTCAGTTCTCCTGTTTTTCCTTCAGCTTAGACTGCGACCCCCAGGAGGGGCAGGGACTTTGTCCAACTTAATCCACCTGTATCTACTTAGATAAAAGCGTTTTAGTACGGTGTTCTGCACACAGTAAGCGCTCGGTAAATAGGATTGAATGAATGAACGTCATTTCAGATCTCATTTGCCCACCTACCATCTTTCCAAGCTCTTTTTCCTTGCCTCCCCCATTAGACTGTCAGCTCCTTGAAGCGAGCGAACGTGTATTTACCTCGAGAAGCAGCGTGGCTCAGTGGAAAGAGCACGGGCTTTGGAGTCAGCGGTCATGGGTTCGAATCCCGGCTCTGCCACCTGTCAGCCGGGTGACTGTGGGCAAGTCACTCCACTTCTCTGGGCCTCAGTGACCTCATCAGGAAAATGGGGATTAAGACTGTGAGCCCCACATGGGACAACTTGATTCCCCTGTGTCTACCCCAGCGCTCAGAACAGTGCTCTGCACATAGTAAGCGCTTAACAAATACCAACATTATTACTGTATTCATGCTTAGAACCAGGTTTGACTCTAGTAAGCGCTTAACAAATACCATAAAAAACAACAACCCAAAGGCTATGTCAACTTCCCCAGGCCAGGCCACTGACCTCCCCCCACCAGCCGGGAAAACCACCCCAGTCTCGACAGGGAGTTTGGCTTTTCACCCATTTGGCCAGAGGGACCTTGTGATTAGTGATTGATGCAGAAATCTGCTGACCACCAAGGAATTTCTTCACTCAATGTCATAGGGTCAAAAGGTCCTGGCTCTATCTGCGCCGGCCTCTCTGTTGTTTTCTGGGAAAAGAGGTTTCCAAAGTAGAGAACGATGATGGGAAGACGGAGGCCCAAATTAGGATAATAATAATGCTATTTGTTAAGCACTTACTATGTGCCAAGCACTGTTCAAAGCACTGGGGTAATAATAATAATAATGTTGGTATTTGTTAAGCGCTTACTATGTGCCGAGCACTGTTCTAAGCGCTGGGGTAGATACAGGGTAATCAGGTGGTCCCACATGAGGCTCACAGTCTTAATCTCCATTTTACAGATGAGGTAACTGAGGCACAGAGAAGTGAAGTGCCTTGCCCACAGTCACACAGCTGACAAGTGGCAGATCTGGGATTCGAACCCATGACCTCTGACTCCCAAGCCCAGGCTCTTTCCACTGAGCCACGCTGCTTCTCTAAGCACTTGTTAAGCACTTACTATGTGCCAAACACTATCTGGGGCAGATACAAGGTTGTCCCACGTGGGGCTTACAATCTTAATCCCCATTTTACAGAGGAGGTAACTGAGACAAAGAGAAGTGAAGTGACTTGCCCAAAGTCACACAGCTGACAAGCGGTGGAGCCGGGATTAGAACCCACGACTTCTGGCTCCCAAGTCCGGGCTCTTTCCACTAAGCCACGCTGCTTCACGTCCCTAGGATCTCTAGAAGGGTTAGGGGGATTTGGGGGTGAGGGGAGAGGGTGGGGACAGTTCCAGTATGGGGTGTCTCAGGATGATGACGGGAATAAAGGACCTTGTTAAAAAATGATAAAATGTTCACGTGACTGGGAATCTGGGAGGGGTTTCACCACCCAACTGCGATAGAACTCAAACCTCTCGGGCTTCGGAAACCCCCCATTTCTTCTCACACAACTTCTGCCTGGATCATTTTTCTACAAAGACGTCCAGGCCGTATTTCCCCACTCCTCACGAAACTCCAGTGGTTGCCCGTCCACCTCCGCGTCGAACGAAAACTCCTCACCATTGGCTTTAAATCACTCGATCACTTTGCCCCCTCCTGCCTCAACTCGCTGCTCTCCTTTCATTCATTCAACAGTATTTATTGAGCGCTTACTATGTGCAGAGCACTGGACTAAGATCTTGGAATGGACAATTTGGCAACGGATAGAGACAATCCCTGCCCATTGACGGGCTCACAGTCTAATCGGGGGAGACGGACGGACAAAAACAATAGCAATAAATGGAATCAAGGGGATGGACATCTACTACAGCTCAGCCCACACACTTCGCTCCTCTAATGCTAACCTTCTCACTGTACTTCCATCTCGTCTCTCTCGCCACCAACCTCTCACCCACATCTTGCCTCTGACCTGGAATGTCCTCCCTCCTCGTATCTGACAAATAATTACTCTCCTTCCCCTTCAGAGCCTTACTGAAGGCATATTTCCTCCAAGAGGCCTTCTTCCCTAAGCCCGCCTTTCTTTTTCTCTCGCTCCCCTCTGCATCGCCCTCACTTGCTCCCTTCGTTCATCCCCCCACCGCCAGCCCCACAGCACCTGACTCAGTGGAAAGACCCCGGGCTTGGGAGTCAGAGGTCTGTGAGTTCTAATCCCGGCTCCACCGCTTATCTGCTGTGTGACCTTGGGCAAGTCACTTCACTTTCCTGAGCCTCAGTGACCCCATCTGGAAAATGGGGATGAAGACTGTGAGCCCCACGTGGGACAACCTGATTGCCTCGTATCTCAGAACTGTGCTTGGCATCATACCATCATTATGATATTTGTAATCTGTAGTATATTTATTTATATTAATGCCCGTGTCCCCTTCTAGCCGGTTCTGGGAAGGGAATGTGTCCCTTTATTGTTATTCTGTACTCTTCCAAGTGCTTAGTACAGTGCTCTGCACACAGTAAGCAGCACGGAAAGAACCTGGGCTTGGGAGTCAGAGGTTGTGGGTTCTAATCCCGGCTCTGCCACTTGTCGGCTGTGTGACTTTGGGCAAGTCAATTCACTTCTCTGGGCCTCAGTTCCCTCATCTGTAAAATGGGGATGAAGACTGTGAGCCCCATGTGAAGCTTGTATCTACCTCAGTGTTTAGAACAGTGCTTGGCACATAGTAAGCACTTAATAAATGCCATCATCATCATCATCAGTAAGTGCTCAATAAATACCACTGGATGAATGAACCGAAAGAATGAATGAAAACGGCAACTGCCGAACATTGGCCTCAGAGCTCTCCTTGTTCTTTCTCCCTCTTACCAGTCAGTTCTCACCTGTTACATCCCAGCTAGCAGGCTTTGCTCCTCCCAAGTGTTCTTCACTCACAATTTCCCCCATCTTATTCATTCATTCATGCAATAGTATTTATTGAGCGCTTACTATGTGCAGAGCACTGGACTAAGCACTTGGAATGGACAATTCGGCAACAGATAGAGACAATCCCAGCCCAATGATAGGCTCACGGTCTAATCTCACCCCCAGCTGCCCCCACAACCCTTTTGTCCATTGTGTTATACCCTGCTCCTTCCCTAGTTGTAGTTTATTTCATGTCTGTCTCCCCGACTAGACTGTAAGCCCCTTGAAGGCAGAGAGGTTGTCTACCATCTCTACTGTAGTGTAAAGTCTACCAAGCATTTTGTACGCTGCGCACAGTACACAGCGAGGGCTCGGTCCATCCTATTTATCCCTTCCTCATTTATTTCTGCATCGAACTGCACACTCTTTAATTGTTGTGTCTCTTCCTCTTTTCCCGATGATAGGTCGAATGATTTACTTCCACATGCCACCTCCTTTTGATCGTAACCTCCCCAAGGGCAGGGATTCTATCATTCAATCAATTAAAGGCATTTGTTGAACACATACGATGCGCAGAGCACTGTACTAGGGATTCTGCCCTGTTTTTCTTTAAAAACTCCCAATTGTCTGGAGATAGGACTCTGCCTACCCCGATTGGTGATGATTATAATGATGATGATAATGACCCCATTGTTCTTCACTGTTTGGTAGCTAAACTGTGAAATTTCCCATGTTTGCCTTTCCCCTTAGACTGTGGACTCCTTGACCATTTGTGTCTTTGAAGTTTCCCCAGCTCTTCATATAGGACTGTGTACTCACCAAACACTTATCAACCAGTATTCCCAGGACCATAAATTTCCTCGGGAGGGGAGGAGGGGCTTTTCCCCTGAGGGACCTCTGTCTGTGGAGATTTGGTGTGCCTGGTGAGCTTGGCCAAAGGGACCTGGAGACAGCTTTCTGCTTGCTTCCTTGCTTGGCTTTCATCTGGTGGAACCAAGTGAAGTCCAAATGCCATGCCAAGGCCCTGGAAAGAGGATCAAACACCTCTTGATAATGCCAGGGGACAGAAAGGCTACTCCCGCCATGCCTCTTCCCCAGTTACGGCCAGTAGAACTGGAGCACGCTCGATGCTCCCTTTGAAAATGTTCTGATCATTCCAGCCAAAAAGCCAGAGCAATAAATAAGAGTGTGAACAGGGTAGAGAGTTAGCAGGTGCAGGGAATTATGATTCTGCACTTGTGCCAGGATTTTTACATCACCAGGGTGTGCGCGTGTGTGTGTGTGTGTGTGTGTGTATTCACATCCTCAATCTTGCTCATCCCTCCAGAAGAAGATCTTCTCTTTTATCAAAAGAGAGATCTAGCTCTTACTTGCTCCCCCATTCATCCTTCCTCCCAGCCCCACGGCACATATGCATATATCTGTAATTTATTTATTTAGTTAGTTTGATGTCTGTCTCTCCCTCTAGATTGTGAGGTCGTTATGGGCAGCAAGGTGTCTGTTGTTTTATTGTATTCTCCCAAGAGCTTCCTTGACCTCTTTGCTGCCTTTGACACTGTCGACCATCCCCTCCTCCTCCATACCTTATCTCACCTTGGCTTCACGGACTCTGTCCTCTCCCGGTTCTCCTCTCACCTCTCTGGCCGGTCATTCTCAGTCTCCTTCGCTGGAGCCTCCTCCCCCTCCCATCCTTTAACTGTTGGAGTTCCTCAAGGGTCAGTTCTTGGCCCTCTTCTGTTCTCCATTTACACTCACTCCCTCGGTGAACTCATCCGCTCTCACGGCTTTGACTACCATCTCTACGCAGATGACACGCAGATCTACATCTCCGCCCCTGTCCTCTCCCCCTCCCTTCGGGCTCGCATCTCCTCCCGCCTCTGGGACGCCTCCACCTGGATGTCGGCCCGCCACCTAAAACTCAACGTGAGCGAGACTGAGCTCCTCATCTTCCCTCCCGAACCCGGTCCTCTCCCAGACTTCTCTATCACCGTGGACGGCACGACCATCCTTCCCGTCTCTCGGTCCCGCGATCTCGGTGTCGTCCTTGACTCGTCTCTCTCGTTCACCCCACGCATCCTATCCGTTACCGAGACCTGCCGGTTTCACCTATACAATATCGCCGAGATCCGCCCTTTCCTCTCCACCCAGACGGCTACCTTACTGCTACGGGCTCTCGTTATATCCCGGCTAGACTACCGTGTCGGCCTTCTCTCTGACCTCCCTTCCTCCTCTCTCGCCCCGCTCCGGTCTATTCTTCACTCCGCCGCCCGGCTCATCTTCCTGCAGAAACGATCTGGGCATGTCATTCCCCTTCTTAAACAACTCCAGCGGTTGCCTATCGACCTCCGCTCCAAACAAAAACTCCTCACTCTAGGCTTCGAGGCTCTCCGTCACCTCGCCCCCTCCTACCTCTCCTCCCTTCTCTCTTTCTACCACCCACCCCGCACGCTCCGCTCCTCCGCCGCCCACCTCCTCGCCGTCCCTCGGTCTCGCCCGTCCCGCCGTCGACCCCCGGGTCGCGTCCTCCCGCGGTCCCGGAACGCCCTCCCTCCTCACCTCCGCCAAACTGATTCTCTTTCCCTCTTCAAAACCCTACTTAAAACTCACCTCCTCCGAGAGGCCTTCCCAGACTGAGCTCCTCTTCTCCCTCTACTCCCTCTGCCACCCCCGCTTTACCTCTCCGCAGCTAAACCCTCATTTTCCCCTTTTCCCTCTGCTCCTCCACCTCTCCCTTCCCATCCCCACAGCACCGTACTCGTCCGCTCAACTGTATATATTTCCGTTGCCCTATTTATTTTGTTAATGAATTGTACATCGCCTCGATTCTATTTAGTCGCCATTGTTTTTACGAGACGTTCTTCCCCTCAACTCTATTTATCGCCATCGTTCTCGTCTGTCCATCTCCCCCGATTAGACCGTAAGCCCGTCAAACGGCAGGGACCGTCTCTATCTGTTGCCGACTTGTTCATCCCAAGCACTTAGTACAGTGCTCTGCACATAGTAAGCGCTCAATAAATACTATTGAATGAATGAATGCTTTGCACACAGTAGGTGCTCAATAAATACAATTGAATGAACAACTGAGTACCATACTCTCCCAAGTGCTTAGTACAGTGCTCTGGACACAGTAAACACCCCCAGAATAAAAATAATGTTGGCATTTGTTAAGCGCTTACTATGTGCAGAGCACTGTTCTAAGCGCTGGGGGAGATACAGGGTAATCAGGTGGTCCCACATGGGGCTCACAGTTAATCCCCATTTTACAGATGAGGTAACTGAGGCACAGAGAAGTGAAGTGACTTGCCCACAGTCACACAGCTGACGAGTAGCAGAGCTGGGAGTCGAACTCGTGACCTCTGACTCCGAAGCCCAGGCTCTTTTCCACCGAGCCAGAATGCCATTGATTGATCGGCAGTGAGAGTGAAAAGGCTTTGAGAGCTGCAGACATGGTTTCAGGGATCCTAGTGGGGAGGGAGTTGGTTGGAAATCAATCAATCGATCCACTCTGATACAACTGGTAGACACGGTCCCTGGGTAGTTCGCCACTGAAGAGCTGAAACTGGGGAAGCGAAAGCAAGGGGGGCAGAGGGAAGGACACGATTAAAAAAAAATCCTCAGAGAGTGCTGCATCCCAGCTGGAGATTGGAAATCCATTGCGGAGGATAGAGCTGCATGGCTCACTGTCATCAAGAAAGGAAAGACTTTCTTTGGGCAAAAGTGGAATAGGGAAGGAGAGACAAGGAGGCAAAAGGAAAACAGCTCCAGGCACCACAAAATACTAAGGACAGTAACATACAAAGGACAAATTTTGGGCGTGCCCAGTGTGACCAGGACTGTGAATCCAGCATTGGCCTTCTTGGTCACACATGCACTGATAGGAGAACTTAGAAGCAGCGTGGCTCAGTGGAAAGAGCATGGGCTTTGGAGTCAGAGGTCATGAGTTCAAATCCCAGCTCTGCCACTTGTCAGCTGGGTGACTGTGGGCAAGTCACTTAACTTCTCTGTGCCTCAGTTACCTCATCTGTAAAATGAGGATTAATAATGTTGGTATTTGTTAAGCGCTTACTATGTGCCGAGCACTGTTCTAAGCGCTGGGGTAGACATAGGGGAATTAGGTTGTCCCACGTGGGGCTCACAGTCTTAATCCCCATTTTACAGATGAGGGAACTGAGGCACCGAGAAGTTAAGTGACTTGCCCACAGTCACACAGCCGACAAGTGGCAGAGCTGGGATTCGAACTCATGAGCCCTGACTCCAAAGCCCATGCTCTTTCCACTGAGCCACGCTGCTTCTCAATTAAGCTGCTTCTCAGGATTAAGACTGTGAGCCCCACACAGGGACTCCTGGGACATCCTGATTCCCCTGTGTCTACTCCAGCGCTTAGAACAGTGCTCGGCACACAGTAAGCGCTTAATAAATACCATCATTATTATTATTAACTTCATTCATTCATTCATTCAATCGTATTTATTGAGCGCTTACTGTGTTCAAAGTATTGTACTAAGCACTTGGGAGAGTACAATATAACAATAAACAGACACATTCCTGCCCACAACGAACTCACAGTCTAGAGGGGGAGACAGACATTAATACAAATAAATAAATTACCTATATACAGACAGATAGATATAGATATATGCACATGTGCTGTGGGGATGGGAGGGAGGATGAATGAAGGAGCAAGAGCGGCAAAGACCGGAGAGGGAACAGAGGAGAGGAGGGCTTAGGCAAGGCTTCTTGGAAGAGATGTGTCTTCAATAGGTTTTGAAGCGCAATTATCCGTCTGATATGAGGAGGGAGGACTTTCCAGGCCAGAGGTAGGATGTGGACGAGACTTCAGCAGCGAGATAGACGAGATCGAGGTACAGTGAAAAGGTAAACTTAAAGGAATGAAGTGTGAGGGCTGAGTTGTAGAGGGAGAGTAGTGAGGTGAGGTAGGAAGGGGCAAGTTGATTAAGTGGTTTAAAGGCAGTGGTGAAGAGAGTTTTCACTTCTGTGGTTTTAGGATTCTCAGGACCACTATATGGAGGTGTCAATGAGGTGATGATGCTGGGGGCCTCATGATGAAGTCAACCCAAATGTTTTGCTTGCCCTTGCCTGGATTGCACTGGTCAGCAGTGATTATTGGCCATTTTCTCAGAACTGAGTCCACCTGCATGGCAACTTGCCCAGTGCCCATGGCAACCTGGCTTTGGATACAAAATATTAGTAATGATTGAGAAATCTGAATAATTGAAAATAATGACAAAATCGGTCCAGGGCCAGACTTTGAATAAGCAGCAGCAAGAAAAGCTTGAAATTCGCCAGTTCCTTTCCTCTGGGGATGGAACTTGCCGAGCTTTAAAAGCATAATAATCGTGGTATTTGTTAAACGCTTATTGTGTATTCGGCATTCATTCATTCATTCATTCAATCGTATTGATTGAGTGCTTACTATGTGCAGAGCAGTGTACTAAGCGCTTGGGAGAGTACAGCACAACAATAAACAGTCACATTCCCCGCCCCTGAGGCCTCTTGGAGGAGGTGGGTCTTCAATAAGACTTTGAAGTGGTTTTCTGTCAGATTTGGAGACAGAGGGCATTCCAGACCAGAGGCAGGACAATGGCTAGGGGTGGGTGAGATTGGAGCACAGTGAGAAGGTTAGCACTTAGAGAAGCTGTTGGGCTGGTTATCTGACAGATAACCACTCCCCCCCAACTTCAAAGTCTTATTGAAGGCACATCTCATTGGAGGGGCCTTTCCAGACTGAGAAGGAGAGAAATGAGGTGAGAGATGAGGGGGCAAGGTGGTGGAGTGTTTTAAAGCCAGTGGTGAGGAGTTTTTGTTCGATGCGGAGGTAGATGGACAACCCCTGGAGTTCTCTGAGGAGCGGGGTGACAATCCCTGAACATTTCTGTAAAAAAATGATCCGGGCAGCAGAGCAAAGTGTGGACTGGAGTGGGGAGAGAGAAGGGAGCCAGGAGGCTGATGCAGTAATCTAGGTGGGAGAGGATGAGTGTATTAACGTGGAGGGAGAGGAAAAGGCAGATTTTAGCACTGCTGTGAAGGTGATCGATAGGATTGAATACGTGGGTTGAATGAGAGAGAGGGGTAAAGGGTAATGCCGGGTTACGGGCTGGTGAGACGGGAAGGAGGGTGGCACTATAATAGGGACTGGGGTAAATAAAAGAGAAGCAGGTCTCACACGGGGCTCATAGTCTAAGTAGGAAGGCGATCAAGTATTGAATCCCCCATGCTGCAGATGAGGGAACTGAGGCACAGAAAACTCAAGATACCCAAAGTCACACAGGAGGAACGTGACGGAGCTGGGACGAGACTCCCCACGTCCTCTGACTCCCAGCCCTGAGCTCTTTCCATTAGGCCACATAGCTTCTCTCAGTGCCACTGTTGGAGTCTGTGTCTGTTATCTCTGTTTTTCTGATCGATCTAGCAAGAGCAGTTATCGAACACCCTCGGTATGCAGAATATTGTACTAAGCATTTGGGAGAATACAAAAGGATTAGTAGGCAAAAAGTGGAGGGGGTAGATTTTAAGAAGAGGTGGAAGGGGGGAAAGATGGGAGAGTAGAATAAGGGGCTAGAGGAGGGAGAGAATGGAGGAGTGCAGGGAAGATTTTAGGGAGCTCATTCATTCATTCAATCGTATTTATTGAGCGCTTACTATGTGCAGAGCACTGTACTAA
This sequence comes from Ornithorhynchus anatinus, assembly GCF_004115215.2. NCBI lineage: Eukaryota > Metazoa > Chordata > Mammalia > Monotremata > Ornithorhynchidae > Ornithorhynchus > Ornithorhynchus anatinus. The sequence goes on along the minus strand of NC_041730.1, from coordinate 16,881,355 downwards.
GCGCTTGGAATGGACAATTCGGCAACAGATAGAGACAATCCCTGCCCAATGACGGGCTCCCAGTCTAATCGGGGGAGACAGACGGAAAAACAAGACAACATAATCACAATAAATAGATCGAGAATATGCCCAAACACCCTACTGGCTTGGTTTTGGCTTAACTCGAGTACACTCATTCAATCCATTGTATTTTTTAAACACTTACTGGGTGCCCAGCACTGTACTAATTATGAGTTTGGGAGAGTACAAGTGCAGAATTAAGCTTGATGATTTCAATTTTATAGGTGAAATGGGTGGCCAGATGATTAGGAACAAGAGATAGGGAGGCAGTGGGGATAGGGGATTGGAGGACGGAGTGAAAAATCTGAAACAACCGGCTTGGGCAATGGGCATGGGAGTCACTGAGGGTGAAGAACCATCACTGGGGATGAGTCTGATCCCATAATTGTTTTCACCCCGGTGACCCGGGAGTCCCGCATTCTACCCCCTCGTCCGTCTACACCTGACCTCTTAAGGTTAGGGCACTCTGACCTTCTAGTCTATCTTGCTGCCAGGCTTTCGCCCGCACCCTGCCTCTGGCCTGGAATGCCCTCCCTCCTCTTATCCGACAATCACTCTCCCCTCATTTATACTGAAGACACCTCCTCCAAGAGGCCTTCCCTGACTAAGTCCTCTTTTCCTCTTCTCCCTCTTCCTTCTGTGTCACCCCGACTTGCTCCCTTCATTCATCCCCCCTTCACTCATCCCCCCTCCCAGCCCCACAACCCTTATTCATTCAATCGCATTTATTGAGCGCTTTCTGTATGCAGAACACTATACTAAGCGCTTGGGAGAGCACAATACAACAATAAACAGACTCAGTCCCTGTCCACAAGAGCTTACAGCCTAGAGGGGCTTATGTCCCTATCTGTAATTTATTTTGTCTGTCTCCCCCTCTACACTGTAAGCTCGTTGTGGGCAGGGAATGTGTCTGTTCTATTGCTATATTCTACTCTCCCAAGTACTTAGTAATAAAAATAATGATGGTGTGGTTTAAGTGCTTATTATGTGTTAATCACTGTTCTAAGGGCTGGGGTAGAAAAAGCTAATCAGGTTGGCCACAGTCCCTGTTCCACCAGGGATTCAGTCTTAATCCCCATTTTACAGATGAGGTAACTGAGAAGTTACAGAGAAATTAACCCAGAGAAGTGAAGTGACTTGCCCAAGGTCACACCCCAGACGAGTGGGATTAGTACTCTGCACATAGTAAGTGCTCAGTAGGGCTTAGCAGTCAGGGGTCATGGGTTCTAATCCCGCTCCGCCCCTTGTCAGCTGTGTGACTTTGGGCGAGTCACTTCACTTCTCGGTGTCTCAGTTGCCTCAGCTGTAAAATGGGGATGAAGACTGTGAGCCCCACGGGGGACAACCTGATTACCTTGTATCTCCCCCAGCGTTCAGAACAGTGCTCGGCCCATGGTAAGTGTTTAACAAATGCCATCTTTATTATTTATTATTTTACAATTAGATTGCTCACATGCTTAAACAGTGCTCTGCAATAAATACCACTGATTAATTAAGGTAAGGGGCTTACCTTAAGGACTGGAGAGGCTAGGAGGGAAAATCAGACCAGATAAGCCCAGAACAATGACCTAGAAGATCGAGCGGGTACCTTGGAGTCCAAAGATTGTGGGCCCTAATCTCTATCTGTTGCCGAATTGTCCATTCCAAGCGCTTAGTACTGTGCTCTGCACACAGCGCTCAATAAATACTATTGAATGAATGAAATACTATTGAATGGATAATCCCAGCTCCGCCACTTGTCTGCTATGTGACCCTGGGCAAGTCCCTTCATTTAGGGAACGTCTCCGCTAATTCTGTTGTTTTGTACTCTCCCAAGTGCTTAGTAATAATAATAATAATAATTGTGGTATTCGTTAAGTGCTTACTATGTGCTGGGCACTTTTCTAAGCATTAGGGTAGAGACAAGATAATCAGATTGGACACAGTCCCCCGAGCGGTGGGGTCACTATCTTAATCCCTATTTTATGGGGATGAAGACTGTGGGCCTCTTGTGGGACAACCTGATTACCCTGTATCTCCCCTAGCGCTTAGAACAGTGCTGTGCACATAGTAAGTGCTTATCAAATACCCATTTTACAGATGAGGTGATTAAGCCACAGAGAAGCGCAGTGACTTGCCCAAGGTTACAAAGCAGACAGGTCACAGAGGCAGGATTGGAACCCACAATCTTCTGACTCGCAGGCTTGTGCTCTATCCACTAAGCAATAGTGCTCTGCAGAGGAAAGAGCCCGGGCTTGGGAGTCAGAGGTCATGGGTTCGAATCCCAACTCTGCCCCTTGTCGGCTGTGTGACTGTGGGCAAGTCACTTCACTTCTCTGTGCCTCGGTTCCCTCATCTGTAAAATGGGGATGAAGACTGTGAGCCTCACGTAGGACAACCTCATTCCCCTGTATCTACCCCAGCGCTTAGAACAGTGCTTGGCACATAGTAAGCGCTTAACAAATACTTTCTCAGGACTTATGTACAATAGCATATAGAACATATGTGCTACGTACATAACGCGTAAGTCCAAAGTACCTATGTACATATCTGTAATTTTATTTATCCCTTTGTTCTTCCCCCTTCCCAGCCCCAAAGCCCTTAGGTACATATCCGTAATGTTATTTATGATGCTAATGATGATGGTATTTGTTAAGCGCCCGCTCTGTGCCGAGCACCGTTCTAAGCGCTGGGGTAGATACAGGGTGATCAGGTTGTCCCACGCGGGGCTCACAGTCTATTTTCCAGATGAGGAATCGAGGCACGGAGAAGCTAAGCGACTTGCCCAAAGTCCCACGGCTGACAAGCGGCAGAGGAGCGGGGATTCGAACCCGCAACCTCTGACTCCCAACCCTGTGCTCTTTCCGCTGAGCCACGCTGATTCTCAATTAATCTGTAGTGATGTCTGTCTCCCCCACCCCCCACGGTGAGTTCCATGTGGTCCGGTAATGTCACTGTTTACTGTCCCAGTGCACTTTCCCAATCGCTTAGTACAGCGATTCTATGATAGCGTGGCTCAGTGGAAAGAGCCCGGGCTTGGGAGTCGGAGGTCGTGGGTTCTAATCCCGGCTCCGCCACTTGTCTGCCGTGTGACCTTGGGGAAGTCACTTCACTCCTCTGGGCCTCAGTGACCTCATCTGTCAAATGGGGATGAAGACTGGGAACCCCACCTGGGACAACCTGATGACCTTGTATCTCCCCCAGCGATTAGAACGGTGCTCGGCCCATAGTAAGCGCTTAACCAATACCAACAGTAATTAATAAATTCTATGATTCTATTTATCTTGATGGTGTAGAGAAGCAGTGTGGCTCAGTGGAAAGAGCACGGGCTTGGGAGTCACAGGTCAGGGGTTCGAATCCCTGCTCTGCCACTGGGCAGCTGTGTGACTGGGGGCAAGTCACTTCGCTTCTCTGTGCCTCAGTGACCTCATCTGTCAAATGGGGATGAAGACCGTGAGCCCCACATGGGACACCCTGCTCACCTTGCCTCCCCTCCAGCGCTTAGAACAGTGCTTTGCACATAGCGAGCGCATAACAAATGCCATCACTATTATTATCGATGCCGACTACTTGTCACCTAGTAGTGGGGTGGGAGGCATACGTTGTGGACACAGGATAGAGAAGCAGGGTGGCTCAGTGGAAAGAGCCCGGGCTTAGGAGTCAGAGGTCATGGGTTCAAATCCCGCCTCCGCCACCTGACAGCTCTGTGACTTTGGGCAAGTCACTTCACTTCTCTGGGCTTCAGTTCCCTCATCTGTCAAATGGGGATGCAAACTATGAGCCCCACGTGGGACAACCTGATCCCCCTGTATCTCCCCCAATGCTTAGAACAGCGCTCTGCACAGAGTAAGCGCTTAGCGAATACCAACATGATCAGTATCATGGTTCCAGCGGGTAGAACAGCACTCTGCACAGAGTAAGAGCTTAACAAATACCAACATGATTACTATTATTGCCCCAGCGCTTAGAACAGCGTTCTGCACAGAGTAAGGACTGAACAAATACCAACATGATTAGTATCATTGCCCCGGCGCTTAGAGCAGCGCTCTGCACAGAGTAAGTGCTTAGCAGATACCAACATGATTAGTATCATTGCCCCGGCGCTTAGAACAGCGCTCCGCACAGAGTAAGCGCTTAACAAATACCAACATGATTAGTATCATTGCTCCAGGGCTTAGAACAGCGCTCTGCACAGAGCAAGCGCTTAGCAAATACCAACATGATTGGTATCATTGCCCCGGCGCTTAGAACAGCGCTCTGCACAGAGTAAGCGCTTAGCAAATACCAACATGATTGGTATCATTGCCCCGGATCTTAGAACAGCGCTCTGCACTGAGTAAGCGCTTAGCAAATACCAACATGATTAGTATCATTGCCCCGGAGTTTAGAACAGCGCTCTGCACAGAGTAAGCGCTTAACAAATAACCACATGATTAGTATCATTGCCCCGAGTTTAGAACAGCGCTCTGCACAGAGTAAGCGCTTAGCAAATACCAACATGATTGGTATCATTGCCCAGAGTTTAGAACAGCGCTCTGCACAGAGTAAGCGCTTAGCAAATACCAACATGATTGGTATCATTGCCCCGGAGTTTAGAACAGCGCTCTGCACAGAGTAAGCGCTTAGCAAATACCAACATGATTAGTATCATTGCCCCGGAGCTTAGAACAGCGCTCTGCAGAGTAAGCGCTTAGCAAATACCAACATGATTGGTATCATTGCCCCGGAGTTTAGAACAGCGCTCTGCACAGAGTAAGCGCTTAGCAAATACCAACATGATTAGTATCATTGCCCCGGAGCTTAGAACAGCGCTCTGCAGAGTAAGCGCTTAGCAAATACCAACATGATTAGTATCATTGCCCCGGAGCTTAGAACAGCGCTCTGCACAGAGTAAGGACTGAACAAGCACCGACAGGATCAGTATCATTGCTCCAGGACTTAGAACAGCGCTCTGCACAGAGTAAGCGCTTAGCAAATACCAACATGATTGGTATCATTGCTCCAGCGCTTAGAACAACGCACTGCACAGAGTTAAGGACTGAACAAGCACCGACAGGATCAGTATCATTGCTCCAGGGCTTAGAACGGCGCTCTGCACAGAGTAAGCGCTTAGCAAATACCAACATGATTAGTATCATTGCTCCAGGACTTAGAACAGCGCTCTGCACAGAGTAAGCGCTTAGCAAATACCAACATGATTGGTATCATTGCTCCAGCTCTTAGAACAACGCATTGCACAGAGTAAGGACTGAACAAGCACCGACAGGATCAGTATCATTGCTCCAGGGCTTAGAACGGCGCTCTGCACAGAGTAAGCGCTTAGCAAATACCAACATGATTAGTATCATTGCCCCGGAGCTTAGAACAGCGCTCTGCACAGAGTAAGCGCTTAGCAAATACCACCATGATTGGTATCATTGCCCCAGCGCTTAGAACAGCGCTCTGCACAGAGTAAGGACTGCACAAGCCCCGACAGCATCAGTATCATTGCCCCAGCGCTTAGAACAGCGCTCTGCACAGAGTAAGGACTGCACAAGCCCCGACAGGATCAGTATCATTGCTCCAGGACTTAGAACAGCGCTCTGCACAGAGTAAGCGCTTAGCAAATACCAACATGATTAGTATCATTGCTCCAGGACTTAGAACGGCGCTCTGCACAGAGTAAGCGCTTAGCAAATACCAACATGATTAGTATCATTGCTCCAGCGCTTAGAACGGCGCTCTGCACAGAGTAAGCGCGGAGCGAATAGCAACACGATTAATATCAGGGGGCCCAGAGGCTCGCGCCGGGGCCGAGGGTGGGGGGAGGGGCGGCGGCGGGCGCGAGGCCCCGGGCGCGAGGCGGCGGGCGCGAGGCGGGCGGCGGGGAGGGGGGGAGGGGGGAGGGGCGGACCCTTCGAAAGATCGGCGGGAGCCAATGAGAGGAGGGCGGCGGCGGCGGCGGCGCACGCCGATTGGTGGAGAGGCTCTGCTGATTTCCCCCCCCTTCCCAGGCCGGGCCCCTCCCCCGCGCCGCTTCCCCGTCCCGCCCCTAGGGGGCGCCCGCCCGGAGGCGCGCGCGCCCTCGCCGCCTCCCCCCCCCCCCCCCCCAGCACGAGGGCAGAGGAGACAAAAGGGGCGGGACGAGGACGAGGCCCGGGAAGGGAAGGGAAGGGAAGGGAAGGGAAAGGAAAGCGGCGGTCCGGTCGGGAAAAGCGGGAGCCGGGAGGCATGGGCAAAGGCGGGGAGCAGGGCGGCGAGCAGGGGGAGCTGCAGGCGCCCGTGCCCACCTTCAGCTGGGAGGAGATCCACAAGCACGACCAGCGCGCCGACAGGTGGCTGGTCATCGACCGCAAGGTCTACAACGTCAGCCAGTGGTCCAAGAAGCACCCGGGGGGCTTTCGCCTCCTCGGACACTACGCCGGGGAGGATGCCACGGTAAGGGCCGGGGAGCACGGCGCGCAGGACCATCGCCCCCCGCCCCCCCCAGGACCGGACGTTGGCAGCGAGGCCGGACGTTGGGGCCTGGGGGGAGGGGGATGGAGGAGGAGGAGGAGGGAAGGAGGACGGGGACGGAGGAGGATGGGGAGGGATGGGGGAGGAGGAAGGAGGAGAGATGGGGAGGAGGATGGAGGAGGAGGGCAGGGAGAGATGGGGAGGATGAAGGAGGATGGGGAGAGTTGGAGGAAGAGGATGAAGGAGAACAGGGAAGATAGAGGAGGAGGATAAAGGAGGAGAATGGGGAGAGATGGGGGAGGATGAAGGAAGAGGTCAGGGAGAGATGGAGGAGGAGGTTGGGGGAGGATGAAGGAGGAGGACGGGAGGGGGAGGAGGATGAAGGAAAAGGAGGACAGGGAGAGGTGGAGGAGGATGAAGGAGGATGGGGAGAGGAGGAGGGTGGGGAGGGATGGGGAGGGTGGAGGAGGAGGACGGGGAGAGATGGAGGACGATGGAAGAGGAGGACGGGGAGAGATGGAGGAGAAGGATGGAGGAGGAGGATGAAGGAGGAGGATGGGGAGGAGGATGAAGGAGGAGGAGCATGAAGAGAAGGACAGGGAGAGATGGGGAGGATGAAAGAGGATGGGGAGAGTTGGAGGAGAAGGTTGGAGGAGGACGGGGAGAGATGGGGGAGGATGAAGGAGGAGGAGGACGGGGAGAGATGGGGAGGAGGATGAAGGAAAAGGAGCAGGAGGAGGACAGGGAGAGATGGAGGATGAGGAAGGGGAGGATGGAGGAGGAGGACCGGGAGAGATGGGGAGGATGAAGGAGGAGGATGGGGAGAGATGGAGGAGGAGGACGGGGAGGATGATGGAGGAGGACGGGGAGGGGGATGGAGGAGGACGGGGAGGGGGATGGAAGAGTACAGGGAAGAGATGAAGAAGGACGGGAATGGAGAAGAATGGGGAGGGGGCTGGAGGAGAGCGGGGATAGGGTGGGAGTGGACGGAGGTGGAAGGATCCCCGCTATCTCAGATGGAGGAGGACGGGGAGGGATGGGGAGGAGGACGGAGGACCCCCGCTCTTTCAGAAGGTGGCTTCGGCCCTTTCCCTTAGGGAGCTGCCCCGGACAGCTCCGGCTGGGCTCCGTGTCCGGTGTTCCCCGTCTCCTGCCCCGGTCTAGGCGGTCATCCCCCATTCCCTTCTTTCCCGTCCCAAGAGGCTCCCCGAATCTCTTTTAGGCTCCCGTCTGAGACGTGTGTGGCCTGTGTATGTTGCGGTGGATGTGAAGTAGACCGTCTCTGTGTGTGTATATATCCTCTTAAGAGTGTATATTTGTGTAATGTTCGTATGTGGTGGGTATGCAGTGTGTGATGTGTGCTTTGTGCATATGTAAGTATGTGCAGTGTTTGTGTATTGTGGTGTGCGGTTTGGTGTGTATGTGGACACTGTGTGTGTGGGGGGGGGAGGGATTTGAAGGGTTTTTTGTCTCTAGGATTTTTACTTTGCTGTCCCATGTGGGGGGAACGATGGCTGAGCTGCCGTTGGGGTTTGCGGCTCCGGGAGAGCCCTGGGCTGCCGAGCCGCCGGTGTCGGGTGGCTCCTGGAGAGAGCCATCTGGATAAAGATGGGGACTCCAGGACCATAGGAACGTTTTTCTTCGGTGGATGGCTTTAGGTGATTGTTGGAATGATCGTTAATCGTAGTAGTAAACAAAGAGCTCATTGTGGGAAGGGAATGTGTCTGTTTATTGTTGCGTGGTAGTCTCCCAAGCGCTTAGTACGGTGCCCTGCACCCAGTAAGCGGTCAGTAAATGGGATTGAAACAATGAGCGAGAGCGGTCCGTGGGCTCGTCTCGGGCCTCGGAGCCCGAGCGCTTAGGGCTAGCCCCGCCTTGAGAGATTGCCCTCCTCCTCCTCCTCTTGCAGTGGCTAAAGGTGGAGTGACTCCGGCAAGGCGACAGCCGCTACCGGCTTTTTCATTCGTTCATTCGATCCTGTTCACTGAGTGCTTGTCGTCCGTGCAGAGCGCCGCACTAAGCGCCTGGGAGAGTACAGTACAACAATAGACACATTCCCTGTCCACAGAGAGCTTGCAGTCTAGAGGTAGGGAGAGGCAGCCATCGGTACAAATAAATAAATGACAGATCTGTACATAAATGCTGTGGGGCCGGGAGCGGGGGAGAACAAAGGGAGCAAGTCAGGGCGACCCAGAAGAGGGTGGGAGAAGAGGAAAGTGGCGGGAAGGGGAGCTGAGTCTGGGAAGGCCTCTTGGAGGAGATGTGTCTTCAGTGAGGCCTCGAAGGGCCGGGAGGGTAATTGTCCGATTTGAGGAGGGTCAAGGCTTTTCCCGAAGAGCCAGCCCGTGCAGGTTCACCAGACGTCGGCGACCTGCTCCCCGGGGTCGGGCGGCGGCACTTCCCCTTGCTGGACCCCGGAGGGAGGGTGGGTCCGGACCCCAGGGCTGCCAGCCCAAGGAGCAGGAGGGGCACCGCGTGGCACGGGCGCGGCTGGATCCCCTCCCGGGAGCGACCCCGGCCGCGTTGGCTAAAGAGCTCCGGGTCTGAGGTTACTTCAGGTTAGTCTCTGGGAAACTCAATGGCGTGTACTGTTTCTTAAGCCGGGCAGCCTCCTCTCCCGTCCATCCTCCTCCCCAGCTCGGGGAATCGCCCGTCTCCACAGGAGCGCGCGTATGAGTACACCGTGTCTGTGCGCTTACACGGACCTGGAATGGAAGCCCTGTGAGACAGGAAACAAAGACCGTGAAGAAAAAGAAGAGGCAAGAATGGAGGGCCAAGAGAAAGGCCCGGCTCCGGCCGGGTAGCCAGGATCGGAGCAAAGAGAGGAATAGAAGGGGATGGACCCATCAGGCTTTTCAGTGCTGCGGGGAGACGGGAGCAAGCGGAGAGCGGTGAGGCGGGGACCGCAGACATCCACGAGTACCCAGGACCAGATTCAGAAGCACCGTCCTGCCCCGAAGGTCTTTCCACACAGAGCAGGGAAGAGGTGGAACAACTGATTTGGGGGTGTTTTCCAGGAATTGATAGAGGGATATTTGAGGCTCAGGGGTCCCTGGAAATGTCTCATCAGGTGTCGAGAGCGTCCCCGCTAAGCAGGACACACGTACACATTCTCTCTCTGCCCCCGCTCCCTTCTCTTTATAATCCGTGCCACCCTTGCCCCTGCAGAGTCCAGTACCAACATGAATACCCGCCTGGAGAAGTCGGGGGCATTCCACATGGAACAGAACCTCCTTACCGTCGACTTTAAGACACTCAGTTAGCTCTCCCCCGCCTACCTTACCTGACTCTTCTCCCACTGCAGTCCAGCCCGCGAGCTTCACTCTCTTAATGCCAACCTACTCCCTGTACCTCGCTCTCATCTCACCACCAGCCCCTTGCCCTCGTCTTCCCTCTGGCCCGGGCCCCCCACCCCCTTCGTATCCGACAGATCACCACTCTCCCTACCTTCAAAGCCCTACTAAAAGCCAATCTTCTCCAAGGGCCCTTCCTTAACTAACCCCTCACACTCCCACTCTGTTCACCCTCCCTTCCGCGACGCCTCGGCATTTGGGTCTGTACCCGATAGGAACTTTGATACCCCACCCCCAATCCCACGGCGCTTAGATGCATGTTCTTATTCACTGCCGTTTCCCCTACTTGTAATTCATTTTAAGTCCGCGTCATCCTCTAGACCTGTGGGCAGGGATCGCGTCTACCAACCGTTCTGTATTCTCCCAGTGCTCAGTACAGTTCTCGGCACACACTAAGTGCTCAATAAATGCCATTGATTGATTACACCCTGCTCCTAAAGTGGATCTTGTTTTCCGTAACCAGTCAACTCGCACTGCCGGGCACTGCCGGGGCTACCGTCAGCCAGTTCCCAGTGCCATAGGTGGCACTTTGGGAATCCTAATCAGTCGATCCGTGGTCTTTATTAAGCACTTACCGTGTGCAGAGCACTGTATTAAGTGCTTGGGAGGGCACAGTACAACGGAGTTGGTAGACGTCTTCCCCGTCCACAAAGAAGCAGAAGAGTGGATAGAGCACGGGCCTGGGAGTCAGAAGGACCTGGGTTCTAATCCCAGCTCTGCCACTTGTCTGCCGTGCAACCTGGGGCAAGTCACTTCACTTCTCTGGGCTTCAGTTCCCTCCTCTGTAAAACGGGGATTAAGACCGTGAACCCCATGTGGGACATGGACTGTGTTCAACCCGATTATCCCGGCGCTTAGAAGCACATAGTAAGCGCTTAACAAATACTATTAAAGAAAGCAATTTACGGTCTAGCAGGAGAGACATTCAGATAAACTATGGATATAAGTAATTATCGGACCACCTCGCCTCCAGCTCACCTGGTGGCCCCCTCCTGCTCTTGCGTCCAGCCGTATCTCAGGCTTGGTGGAGCTGCAGAGCTTCTCATCGTTCATTTTTTTCCATCCACCTGGACAACCCCAGGCAGGACCCAGTCTCCCTTAAACCCTGCTGGAGGCCCCATCTGCGTGATAGGACTCGAGATGACCCCTGTCCCCACTTCAAATCACAGTGTACTCAGTGACGTGAACGGGAGAGAGGCAGTACCTTTCCACTCATCCAGAGGGGCACAGGGAGAGCGCCCCGTACTCTCTGACGTTCCTGAGATTCAAAATTCCCTGAGCAGATTCCTCCCGTTCCTTCCTTCTCATCTTATTCGTCTCCAAGAAGCCTTCCCCGATTGAGCCCTCTTTTCCTCCTCTCGCTCTCCGTTCTGCATCATCTTATTCACTTGGATCTGTGACCTTTGGACATTCGCTGCTCGCCCCACCCCCAACCCCACTGCATTTAAGTACATATCTTTAAATTACATATTGTAAATCACTTATTTATTCCTATTAATGCCTGTCTCCCCCTCAAAGCTGGAAGCTTATTACGGGCAGGGAACGTGTCTCCTAATTCTGTTGTACTCTCCCAGTCGCTTAGTACAGTGCTCTGCCCAGAGTAAGCACGCAATAGATACCATCGATTGATTGATGGTGAAAGACAATTCATTCATTCATTCAATAGTATTTATTGAGTGCTTACTATGTGCAGAGCACTGTACTAAGCACTTGGAATGTACAATTTGGCAACAGATAGAGACAGTCCCTGCCCAATAACGGGCTCACAGTCTCAATGGGGGAGACAGACAGCAAAGCAAAACAACAAAACAAAACAATATCATAAAGATAAATAGAATCTTGGAGATATACACCTCATCAACAAAATAAATAGGGTAATAAATAATGTATACAAATACGCACAGTGCTGAGGGGAGGGTAAGAGGAAAGAGCAGAGGGCGGGAGGGGATGGGGAGGGGAGGAGGAGCAGAGGGAAAGGGGCTCAGTCCGGGAAGGCCTCCTGGAGGAGGTGAGCTCTCAGTAGGGCTTTGAAGGGAGGAAGAGAGTGAGTTCGGCGGAGGTGAGGAGGGAAGGCATTCCAGGTCAACGGTAGGACGCGGGCCGGGGGTCGACGGCAGTACAGGCATGGACGGGGGACCGTGAGGAGGTGAACGGCAGAGGAGCGGAGTGTACGGGGTGGGCAGTAGAAAGAGAGAAGGGAGGTGAGGTAGGAGGGGGCAAGGTGATGGAGAGCTTTGAAGCCAAGAGTGAGAAGTTTTTGTTTCGTGCGAAGGTTGACGGGCAACCACTGGAGGCTTTTGAGGAAGGGAGTGACATGTCCAGAGCGTTTCTGTAGGAAGATGATCCGGGCAGCGGAATGAAGAATAGACTGGAGTGGGGAGAGACAGGAGGAAGGGAGATCCGAGAGGAGGCTGATGCAATAATCCAGTCGGGATATTGTGAGAGCTTGTACCAGCACGATAGCAGTTTGGATGGAGAGGAAAGAGCGGATCTTGGCACTCTTGCCCAGGAAAAATGAGAAGGGTGGAGGGTGTCCCGGGTGCAGGTGATGAAAGGGATACCCCTGGCTCTCTGATTTATGATGGGGAAAGATAGGGCCTCTCAGCACCTTTCATATAATCCAGCAGCATAAAAGATTGATAACCCCTAGCTCTCCTCAACCTAAGAACACATAAAGCCTTTCCTTTCGAACAGATCCGCCAGCTCTGACAGCCTCGACTTCTCTCACGGGCCCCCAGCGGCTCCTTCTCTGCCCACACAGTGTGGCGGTCCCGTCTTCACCATCCGTATATAAGGGAAGGGGTCGGGACTTGGATGTCAGTTGCAAAGAGGAGCGGGGCTGCAGGAATTGGGAACTCAAGGTCGGAAGGAAGAGGGTAGGGGGATTGGCTGGAGCTGTGAAAATCAGGCCGGTTATCGGTTACTGATTTTGGTTAAATCCAAATCCTGTTCCGAAGTAGAGTATTCTGAAGGCACCACTGAAGGGGAAATGCTGGAAAGGCCAATGTGGCACCCTCCGGCCTTGCCACATTTTGCATACAGAATGGCTTGCTGTGCTGTTCCATTTAACGTTTGCAGCACTTCATGCTCTTTTCTCCCCTGCCTCCTTGCCCTTCACTCCTTTCTTGATGGTATTTTTAAGCACTCACTACGTGCCAGGCACTGTACTAAGCGCTGGCCTAGTGGCAAGAGCACGGGCTTGGGAGTCAGAGGACCTGGATTCTAATCCTGGCTCCTCCACGTGTCTGCCGTGTGACTTCGGTTAAGTCACTTCACTTCTCTGTACCTCAGTGATCTCATCTGTAAAGTGGAGATTAAGACTGTGAGCCCCACGTGGGACAACCGGATTACCTTGTATCTACCCCAGCGCTTAGAACAGTGCTTAGCACATAATAAGCGCTTAACAAATACCATCATTATTGCTAGTATTGTTATTTCAAGCCAATCAGATTGGACTCGGTCTCTGTTCCACATGGGGCTCTCTGTCTTAATCCCCATTTTTCAGATGAGATACCTGAGGCTCAGAGAAGTTGAGTGACTTGCCCAAGGTCACGCAGCAGATAATTGGCAGAGCCGGGATTAGAACCCTACAGGCCTGTGCTCTATCCCCTAAGCCGCACTTCTTTGCGATGCTTTCGCTCAAAACAAAACACTCTTTCCTTTATAGCAGTGCATTATGCTGCTGTGTCCTCGCCAATTTATTTCCAATTTTTAGCTAGATGCAGCATTGTCTGAGGCTTTGTTTTACCCCGTCCATAAAACACTTCCTCTGCCCTCCTGGCTTTCAGTTTCCCATATTCAGCTCTCCCGAGAACAGTCGTTTGGGTAGCCTGCTGTCGTTTGTTCTCCTCATATATCCTACCCAGGGTCACTGTGTTCAGGTGAGCGGAGTTTTGCTGCTAGGAGACCGACTCCGTTCCAGAACTTCATTGTCTGTGAACTTGTCTTGCCATTTGATACCGAGCCAGAGGCGGTGCCTGGGTAGGCACTGTTCCTCACTCTGCCTCTTCCAAAATAAAAGTTCAAGCCAAGGGATATTCGGAAGACAGAACCTCCTTTCGGGTATATAGATCACAGGGGCAACGAGACTTGTACGGTGTCAACTTAATATAATATAAAGAGATTGGAGGTGGGGACTGCCTTTTATGCTCGTTCTCGAAAGATCAGAAATCCAAATGGGAAAGAAACAAGCTGGCGGGGTGACCGACTAGCAGTGACCCAGAGCTCCGGCCGGATGGGGTGTTCCTTGTTCTCTTTTCCAAAGGGGTGGAGAATAGGGGAAGGTGGGGATGGTGATCTGAGAGAAGCAGATGATGGGTAAGGGTAACTACCATAGCGGACGCTTAAGTGGGAGGGGTGGGCCCGGCGGGAAGATTGCACACAGTAAGTGCTCAGTGGATACCATAGTTGATGGATGGATGGATGGATTGAGAGAGCCGGGTTACCGGCCAAATGGTGTGATCCTTGGGTTTACCAGCGTGGCTCAGTGGAAAGAGCCCAGGCGTGGGAGTCAGAGGTCATGGGTTTGAATTCCGGCTCTGCCACTTGGCAGCTGGCTGACTGTGGGCAAGTCACTTAACTTCTCTGGGCCTCAGTGACCTCGTCTGTAAAATGGGGATGAAGGCTGTGAGCCTCGCGTCGGACAACCTGATTACCCTGTATCTCCCCCAGCGCTTAGAACAGTGCTCTGCAAATAGTAAGCGCTTAACAAATACCAACATTACTATGATTATTATTATGTCAGGCTAACCTGGAAGACAGCTGTACACTGGGCCAGTCAGGAAGAAGGAAAGGCAACAGTCTGAGGATTTCCCGGTTGTTGTTTTTTTCATTTGTCCATTTTACCTGGAAGGAGGAAGGATCTGGAAGCAAAACCCCATTTTCCTCCCAAATAAAACTGGGTTTCCAGGACCTTTTTCAAAATGCTCTTTCATTGGAAAGCTGAGAAACCTGGCTTGAATTCAACCACACATTACCATCTTCCCATTACTGCCTCCCGAGAAAGAAGGAGGAGACCATTAAGGACTCCGAGCCTTCTGTCTCCAACTTTTTACTAAGGGACCCTGGGACACTCAATGAATTTTACTGCAGAATAATTCTGGTTTTCCTTTTGGTCTGAACCTGATTCCTTTAACTTTTTAAAATGGGGTTCGCTTTACACAGATTAGTTTAGGGAAAAGGGTGCCTAGAGGAAAACCAGGCAGGCCAAGAAGCTGGACTCTGAATACCGGGAATTCAGAGTAGAACTAGGTAGACCACAGAGGGAACGAGGGTGCGTTTCCAAGTTTGTTTTCTCAGAGTTTAGCATTGTTGGAAGAATTAGGGGATCAATGTGGGCTTGTGACTTGAGTCGTTTGAGTTGTTTGATTCCTTTTACAAGGAATCCGATAAGAAAACCTGCCTCATTAACATCTTTAAATGACTTTAAAAAATAAAATAAAGTAGGACTCTTCCTTTAAGGGACTTCTGCATGGTTCTTCACTCACATCACAGCCCTTAGGGCCACAACCGAGAGGGATTGTGGAGAGACGCGAGCGGTTTAAAAGTAGTCTGGGAATCAGAAGATCAGTGGCCCTATTCTGGGGTACTGGCATCACCTCGCCCTGTTATTTTGTGAAGGTCATTTGGTCTCTCTGGGACTCTGTGATCTCATAAAGAAATGCGGTTATGTGGGGTAGGTGAGTCCTTAATGGTCTCTTCCTTCTCGGGAGGCAGTTTTGGGAAGATGTTAATCTGTGGTTGGGTTCAAGTCAAGTTTCTCTGCTTTCCAATGAAAAGGCGTTTTGAGACAGGCCCTGGAAACCCAGTTTTACCTGGGAGGAGAATGGGGTTTTGTTTCCCGGTCTTCCCTCCTTCCCGGTAAAAGGAGGGACGTAAAGGAAAAAAATCTTTATGCTCATATGTTGTGGGTGGAGGGAGGGTAGAAACTCATAAAAACGGTAGAACCCCCTAGCTCTGTGCTCTTACCTCGGGGGCAGAAACCTATAAAAGGAACCTCACGCGTAGAAAAAGGGAAAGAGCCAATGTAGGGAACTGATGGCCTGATTAGCCTGGGGCCTACGCAACTTCAGCAGCAGTGTTTTTGCGAAGCCTGCAGTCAGGGAGAACTGAGAGAAGGAGGCCAGACCTCAGACAAGGCTTTTATTTGTGGCAAACTGACTGGAGAGGGACTCCCGTGTCAACATACTCACAGAACTTCCATCTGGCCTGTCTCGTCGCCACCCCCTCAGCCACGTCCTCTCTCTGGCCTGAAACTCCTTCCCCCTTCACGTCATCCCTCTCCTCACCTCAAAGCCTTGTTATAATCACGACTCCTTGAAAAGGCCTTCCCCGACTAAGCTCTCGTTTCCCCTCCTTCCCCTCCCTTCTGCATCGTTTATGCATTTAGAGCTGTACCCTTTAAGCCTTTTGTACATTTGCTATTCACCCTATACCCACAGGACTTATTTTAATGACGGTCTCCCACTCTAGGCTGCAAGGTCCTTTTGAACAGGGAGTGGATCTACCAACTCCGTTGCATTGTACTCTCCCAAGTACGTAGTACAACGCTCTGCACACAATAAGTGCTTATTAAATACCATTGATTGATTGATTTCATAACTGTGCCTTCCGAGATGTTGTCCGCCCTGACCGAACAGGCTGTGTCCCTCCTGAGTCCCAACACTGAACAGGAGGGAAGAGGAGATTAGCCCTGGGGCTTGGTTCCCATTCTCAATGCTGGCGAAGCCCATTTCCCGAGGTACTAGCCACCGGGAACACTGGATGGGCAGATTGCCGAGGAGCGCCGCTCCCGGAAGACCCAGCCTTCTGAAAGTGACCTCATTCACGGAGAGTCCCTGTCCCTCCTCTGTTAAAAGGAAAAAGAACATATTCACAGCCACGTTGTACCCTGCTCCCTGTCTGCTTTCCCCGCCAGAGGTATACGGAGACTCCATAAATGAAATCTGCTACTCTCTGTACATGACACGTAATTCTTGTTGAGTGGCTAGTTTGCGAGTGAATCTCCACAAGGGCACGGAAACGAAAGCCGGTGGAGAAGGTCCCAGGCTCGAGCATTGACACATTCATTCATTCAGTCATATTTATGAAGCGCTTACTGTGTGCAGATCACTGTACTGAGCACTTGGGAAAGTACAGTACAACAGAAAAGTGACAGTCCCTTCACACAATGAGATCACGATCTCGGGGAAGACAGACATCACAAGGGCTTGGGAGGAGATGCAACAGTGCTTCGTAGACTGGAAACTCCCCTCTGGACTGTAAGCTCCTTGTGGGTGGGTAGGGAACGTGTCTGCACAGTCCCATGCCCACAGTAAGTGCTCAATAAATACCACTGATCGATTGGTTGTTAACCGCTGTCAGGGATCACATGATATCCACAGGTGCTGGCTGCCTTGGGCCTTCCTTCCACATATAGAGGTCTCCCTGCTTATATCTGGGTGGCCAGATCGCCTTAAAGGATCGTGATAGAAATGAGTGATAGAAAAGCATCCTAGACTCCGGGGCAGAGCAACCTACCTGGGAAGCGCTCAATAAATAGGACTGAATGAATAAAAGCAGAGGATGGAGAAGCAGGTGGAGTTCTGTAGTCCAGCAGATGCCGTAACCTCTTTCCCCGCCTGTCCGCTCTTCCCTCTCAGGATGCTTTCCGCGCCTTCCACCTGGACCTCAACTATGTCAGGAAGTTCCTCAAGCCTCTGCTGATCGGGGAGCTCGCCCCAGGGGAGCCCAGCCAGGACCGAGGCAAAAGTGTGAGTCGGGATGGGTGGCGCTGGGCAGCCGTGAGTCGAAGTGCGAACTTCCACACCAGCTCTGGAGTCCCTCAGATGTCCGGCTTCATGGGAGAGCGGGTGTCTTGGGTTGGCTTCTCCCCTCACCCCCATCCCCACCCATATCTCTTCAGTCCTTGTTTTTCACCCCTTCCACCCATCTCCCATTCGGCCCCACCTCTCTGTCCACCGGTCTTCCGCCACGTTAGAAATTTTCCAGTTTCTTCAATGGGGGGGAGAGAGGAGGTTTCTTCCGCCGGTCCTTCCAGGTCTTCTGTCCTACTTCAAACCCAGGGCCAGTCTGGTCCCAAACCGAGCTGAGGCACAAGCCCGGCGATGAGCCCCAGGCCCAACCTGGACTTTCGTGGGTAGCTGTACTAGACTTTGTCGAGGCCCAGAGTCACCGTGGCCCCAGGGTCACAGAAGGTCGGGCTCCACCTCTCTGCACGTGGCTGCCCTACTGGGTGGACGTCCACGAGGGGTCGGCCGAAGGTCCCGAGGGCGACCCGAAGCAGGATGGAACTCTCCGCTTACTGCTTCACCTCCCCCGGCCTGCAACTCCCTCCCCGCCAAAAGTCTGCCAGGCCTTGACTTTTCCACCTTCAAAACCCTCCTAAAATGCCATCTCTGTCTACCGCCCCCGGTTAGATTGTGAGCTCCTTGTGGGGGGGGTCAGGGAATGGCCCGCTGCTTCTGACGTTCTTTCCCAACTGCAGTCAGGTACTCAATAAATACCGTTTCTTCTACTATTCCTGCTGGGAAATGCAACTTGGCCCTGGGCTGCTCTGTCCTGGCAAGCTTTAGGCCCTGGAGGGTGTGAGTTGGTTGGTCGCGTGGGGTCAGGCAACTTTCTTGTTCAGCTCTCTAAGCAGACGTCCTAGAGAGCCCTGCTGTCGCTCCCAGAGTTCTGCTCACTGAGCACTCAAGTCCGTTGCCTGCCTTCCTGGCTGCTTCCACACCAAAGCCCCACGCCACCCACTGGCCCTGTCCACCGGGGACTGGTGGAGCTCATCTGACATCCCTGGCTCCACTGGCCCAGCCCCAGCCCCACTGGCCCAACCCCAGCCCCGTTGACCCGCCGTGGCCCCAGGACAGAGGTGAGCTCCCCCAACGTCCCACCAGCCTCCGCTCCCTCTAAGTCCCCCCGCAGCCCCGTTGGCACGAACCCGCTAGCCTGGGAGAGGTGCAGGGCCCAGCTCAGGGGGGGGACCCACGTGGAATCGAGCCCAGGGCCCCGTCGCTGGGGTGGGGAGGCTGCGGCTGGCCGAGAGGGGAAGCCCCACACGGAGTGGATTGAGAGACTGCGTGCTTTTCCCTTGGGAGGTGACGCGGTCGGCCCAGTGGACCGAATTCTAGTCCCAACTCTGCCGCCGGCCTACCGCTGACCTCGGGCAAGTCACCTAACCGCTCCGTGCCCTTGTCTCCCGGTGTGTAAAACGGGAACATGCCTACCACTCCCTACCTGACAGGTTGATGTGTAGATAAGATGAGAGAAGTGATTAAAAACGCTAGGTATCGTTCCCAGAGAAAGTGGCCCCGCAGGCCTAGGTGAGGCTCCCGAGGGAGCCGCCGGGGCTTCGGCTCTCGTGGTCCGCCCCGCCCCATGATGCCCTCTTGTCTGACAGACCCAAATCACGCAAGATTTCCGCGCCCTGAGACAGACGGCGGAGGACATGAACCTCTTCAAGGCCAACCACCTGTTCTACTTCCTTCACCTGGGACACATCTTCGCCATGGAGGGGCTGGCGTGGCTCACCGTCTCCTACTTTGGCACCGGCTGGATTTCCACCATCCTCACGGCTTTCATCTTGGCGACCTCCCAGGTGAGGGCTCCCTCGGAGCCGTCGGGGTCCGGCCCCCCTACCCCACCCCGACCCCCTCGAGCCTGCCACTATCCTGGAAGTCCTGTTCTCCTTCATCCCCAGGCTCAGGCTGGATGGCTACAGCATGACTACGGACACCTCTCCGTCTACAAGAAGTCCTCGTGGAACCACATAGTCCACAAATTTGTGATTGGCCACCTGAAGGTAAATGGCGTCGGCCGGAGGTCGCCCTGTGCCGCGGGTGGGGCCGGGAGGAGGACTCGCATTTCGGTTCCCCACGGAGATTGGCGCCGCTCCTTGGGACCCTTTGTAATTTACTTATTTATATTGTCTATTTCCCTTCTAGGCTCTTAGCTCGTTACGGGCAGGGAGTGTGCCTATCATGTTGTCATACTGTACTCTCCCGAACGCTTAGTACTCACAGTAAATATAATTGGCCGACTGACTGGGTGCCAGTGAATACCAGTGGCATGCCAGTGGATACGCAGACCCCAGAAGAAGCCCAAAGGCCAGAGCCTCCCTCCTTCAGCCCCCGTTGCCACTCCAGCTTTGTGGTTCCACCATCGTGGCTCAGTGGGAAGAGCATGGGCTTTGGAGTCAGAGGTCATGGGTTCGAATCCCAGCTCTGCCACTTGTCAGCTGTGTGACTTTGGGCAAATCACTTAACCTCTCGGTGCCTCAGTCACCTCATCTGTAAAATGGGGATTAAGACTGTGAGCCCCACGTGGGACAACCTGATTGCCCTGTGTCTACCCCAGCGCTTAGAACCCAGTGCTAGGCACATAGTAAGTGCTTAACAAATCCCAACATTATTATTATTATTATTATTATCCCCTGCAGACTGCGAGACGCTTTCCCTTTTCACATTCCTCTCAGGGGCTTTGGGATGAGGCTCTGCCTGCTCAGGCCCCAAATCTAAATCATAAGAAAGACTCCACAGACAGTTCCATCCAGCCCCCGTCTCCAAGAAGGTGAAAACCAAAAGCGAGCGAGGGGGATGGAAGCACCCAACTGCCCTCTGGATTACTTAAGGACCAAGTTTCAAGGGAAGGAACGAGTGTGAAAAATTGGTTTCTTTCCAACAGCACAGTCCGGCCCTTTGTTCTCTCTCCCATTCTCCACAGCTGCAGACAGTAGGAAGTAGCGTTCCCTTTCCAGGCGTTTTATCTTTTGGTAACAAGGACAGATTGTCTGCTGCTCTTTGGCTCCTGCCCAGGCCCGAGGAGAGGGATTCCTTGCTTGAATCGCTCTCAGCCCTCAGACGACTCTTAGAGGAGCAGCGGAGGGGAGGGCCAAGCAGGCTGACCCCAGCCCTAGGAGGGATCTGGAATGGCTGGGAACGATCCCCGATGGAGGCCCGCCTGTGGCCTGAGGTCAAACCCAATCCTGCAGCGGAGAGCTGGAGTCAGGTGTCAGCAGCTGGGCCCGCCGGACAAGGCAGCGGCGATGCCATTCTGCCAGCTGATGGGCCCCAAAGTGTGGTGGCCCGGCTCGGAGGAATGAGCCCGGGCTTGGGAGTCGGAGGTCACGGGTTCGAATCGCGGCTCTGCCACTTGGCAGCTGGGTGACCGTAGGCAAGTCACTTCTCTTCTCTGGGCCTCACTTCCCTCATCTGGAAAATGGGGATGAAGACTGTGAGCCTCACGTGGGACGACCTGATTGCCCTGTATCTACCCCAGCGCTTAGAAGGGTGCTCTGCACATAGTAAGCGCTAAACAAACACCAACATCATTATTATTATTATTATTATTAACTCCTCCTCACCCATCCCCTCTCTCTTCAGGGAGCCCCCTCCAACTCTACTCACCCCCAGACTTTCGAAGGAAGATTCCACAGCCAAGTCTTTTATCCGTGCTCTCCTCGGACAGTCCATCATGCAGTTAGTGGTTATCCACTGATCCGAACCAGGGCTAGTTTATAATTGGACCAAAAAAGAAGTGCTTAGGGGGCCAAGCCCAATTTTTTGGCTCTGCAGATATTCAACTAGCCAACCTGTTTTAGGCCTGGTCACTTAAGATAATTGTCTTTCCACTGTTCTAGACCGATTGTAGTTTGTTTTACTTCTCCACATCGGTTATTTCAGTTGTCCAACCGAACTTGAGCTGGTGATTTCTCATCTCTTTTTCTAGCCACCCAGGCCATTTTAAATTCTAGCCCTACCTGCCAAAGTACCGTCCACTAAAGCCCCCAGTCCAATCAAACCCATCCATCAGTGGTAGTTAATGAGTGTTTACTGTGCACGGAGCACTGTGCTGAGCACTTGGGAAAGTTTCACACAGTTGGTAGAAATGATCCTTGCCCTCAAGGAACTTACAATCCCTTTTCCTCCTAGAAGCAGGGTGGCTTAGTGGGACGAGCACAGGCTTGGCGTTAAGGGGTCGTGGATTCTAATCCCGGCTCCGCCACTTGTCAGCTGTGTCACTTTGGGCAAGTCATTTCACTTTCCTGTGCCTCAGTGACCTCATCTGTAAAATGAGAAATAAGACTATGAGCCCCAAGTGGGACAACCTGATTACCTCGTATCTACCCCAGCACTTAAAACAGCGCTTGGCACATAGTAAGTGTTTAACAAATTATTCTCCTCTTCCTCCTCAATTGTCGAGGGAGCATACTTACAGTATCACCCCCTCTTACACTGGGCGGGGGGGAGGTTACAGTGCTCGGCACACAGCAGACGAGTGGCGGAGACGGGATTAGAACCCAGGTCCTTCTGACTCCCGAACCCGGGCACTCCCCACTCCGTCACGCTGCCTCTCTAGAGGGCAGAGATGCCGAGGGAAGCGTGTTGGTGCCGTTTGGGGATCCTTATCGCTCCCTAGTTGGATGCCCACTCCACTGCACAACTCCGGGTTGTCGGTCAGTGAATGTGGGCCAGGCTGGGCGCCGCCGAGAAGCCGGCCCCGCCGCAGACCCCAACGCTCCCGTCTCTCCCCGACTCCAGGGCGCCTCCGCCAACTGGTGGAACCACCGCCATTTCCAGCACCACGCGAAGCCCAACATCTTCCAGAAGGATCCAGATGTGAACATGCTGCACGTGTTTGTCCTGGGCGACTGGCAACCGATCGAGGTAAGAGGAAGAGAAGGGGTGAGGGGTGATCTCGCTTCCGAGTCGACAGCAGTGCCCCTCCCCGGGCTCTAGCTTTTTTTTAAAAGATGGTATTTGTTAAGCGCTTACTATGTGCCAGGAACTGTACTAAGTGCTGGGGTGGTAATAATGTTGGTATTTGTTAAGCGCTTACTAGGTGCAGAGCACTGTTCTAAGCTCTGGGGTAGATATAGGGTAATCAGGTCGTCCCACATGAGGCTCACAGTTAATCCCCATTTTACAGATGAGGTAACTGAGGCACAGAGAAGTTATGTGACTTGCCCACAGTCACACAGCTGACGAGTGGCAGAGCCGGGAGTCGAACCCGTGACCTCTGACTCCGAAGCCCGGGCTCTTTCCACTGAGCCACGCTGCTTCCCCAGATAGAAGATCATCAGGTTAGACACAGTCCGTGTCCCCACATAGGCTTCAGGGTCTTAATCCCCATTTTACAGATGAGGGAACTGAGCCACAGAGAAGTTAAGTGACCTGCAGCGTGGCTCAGTGGAACCAGCCCGGGCCTGGGAGTCAGAGGACGTGGGTTCTAATCCCTGCTCTGCCACTGGTCTGCTGTGTGAGCTTGGGCGAGCCACTTAACCTCTCTGTGCCTCAGTGACCACATCTGTAAAATGAGGATGAAGACTGTGAGCCCCACGTGGGACAACCTCATTAACTCGTATCTACCCCAGCGCTTAGAACAGTGCTCGGCACATAGTAAGCGCTTAACAAATACCGTAATCGTCATCATCATCACTTGCTCAAGGTCTCTCGGTAGAAAATGGCGGAGCCGTGACCAGGTCCTCTGACTCCCAGGCCCGTGCTCTCTCCACTAGGCCACACTGCCCCTCCAGCTTCCAGTTGCCTGAGCTGGGCCTCCCCTTGCCACCCAGCCAGGGCCCCCCCTGCCCGCTCTGCTTGGTGTTACTTGTTTTGGGGGACCTGGGGTCCGTTCCTCCTCCTCAAATGTGGTTCAGGAGGTGTCTATATCCTGACAGATGGCAGCGCATGCAACAGCTGGCAGAGCGGCAGAGTGGCTCCCTCCCCTCCCCACAGATTCCCCTTTTCCGTCCAGCCGGAGGGCCCCTCCCCCTGCCAGGAAAAATGGCACTTCCAGGAATGGCTCGTCACGTTAGGGCTCGCCGTTCTTGAGAGGGGCCAAGGATAAAAGCGATCCTATATCCCGGAGGCCCCATTACACCATCCTTGAAAAAGCACCGCAATCGCCACAGAGCGAGTCCTCAGCAAAGCAGGCACTTCCAGATTCATTACCCTGTTTATTTTGTTAATGAGATGTACATCGCCTCGATTCTATTTAGTCGCCATCGTTTTTACGAGAAGTTCTTCCCCTCGACTCTATTTATCGCCATCGTTCTCGTCTGTCCGTCTCCCCCGATTAGACCGTGAGCCCGTCAAACGGCGGGGACCGTCTCTCTCTGTTGCCGACTTGTTCATTCCAAGCGCTTAGTACAGTGCTCTGCACATAGTAAGCGCTCAATAAATACTGTTGAATGAATGAATGAGATGCAGAAAGCCGGTGTTCTGATGGGTGTGTCTGACGGTCCTTGGGAAAGGGACACCAGTGTCTACGAAGGTAACTTAGAGAAGCAGCGTGGCTCAGTGGAAAGAACCCGGGCTTGGGAGTCAGAGGTCACGGGTTCGAATCCTGGCTCTGCCACTTGGCAGCTGTGTGACTGTGGGCAAGTCACTTCACTTCTCTGGGCCTCGGTTACCTCATCGGTAAAATGGGGATTAACTGTGAGCCTGACGTGGGACAAGCTGATGACCCTGTATCTACCCCAGCGCTTAGAACAGTGCTTTGCACGTAGTAAGTGCTTAACAAATACCAACATTATCATGATTATTATGAAGGCAGTTCTCTCTGAAAGTAGAAGGAAATGGAATGCTCCACTCTCGGCTGCCTGGGGCGCGGGTGCTCTCTCTCGCTCTCTCTCCCTTCTCTCTCTCCTCCCCCACCCTGGGTGGTATCGGATTAATAAGGATGACATTTAATTCTTTCTCTCTCACGTCTCTGCCAGAAGCCTGGCTCTAATAACGATGATTATTTATTAAGCATTCAACTATGTACCAAGCACCGAGACAGAGACCGGATAATCGGGCCACACACCGTCCCTGTTCCTCTCGGGGTTGGCGGTCGAAGAGGGATGTATTTTATCTCCATTTTATAGATGAGGAAACTGAGGCATCAAGAAACTTAAGTGACTGGCCGAAGGTCATGCACCAGGCAAGGGTCTTTTGACTCCCAGAACAGGCCATGATGGTTCGTTGTCTCTCTCTTTCTCTTTATCTCTCTCCGTCTCCTTGGCTTTCTGTCTTTTTCTGAGTGGCTCAGCTGTGTCTCTGTGTGTTCCCTTTTGTGTTTGGAGGAAAAAGAGTGTTACCCTTTGGGAAACAAAGTATGGACTTCTTTATCAAACGAGGAGCATGGCGGCCAGGTGACGGGTTAAGAAAACAAGTAATACTATTTTGGAAGTGGCAGTGTGCTCGTCTGGAGTTAGCAGAGATCTCACTTTCTGCCATAACGTATGTTTTTGCTAAGAAACAGTTGATTTCAAGGCCAGAGATGAGGCAGAGGAATTGGTTAGCATGTTGGCTTCAGCGTGGTTTAGGGGCAAGAGCACGGTCTTGGGAGTCAGAGGCCGTGGCTTCTAATCCTGACTCCACCACTCGTCTGCTCCGTGGCCTTGATCAAGCCACTTAACTTCTCCGTACCTCAGTTACCTCACCTGCAAAATGGGGATTAAGACTGTGAGCCTAGTGTGGGGCAACCCGATGACCTTGCATCTACCCCAGTGCTGAGAACAGTGCTTGGCACATAGTAAGCGCTTAACAAATACCATCATCATCATTATTATTATTATAAGGAAGGAACAAGGCTCTCCACTCTGAAGGCTGTTTTCTATGAAGCGTTGACGGCTGTAGGTACTGCACTCTCCCAAGCATCTAGTTCAGTGCTCTGCACGCAGCAAGCATTCAGTAAATGCCTTGGATCTCCAGAGCCACACAACTGAGCCGGAAAGGTGGCCCGTGGCAAGCCGGGGCTGCTGCTCCAGCCCAGTGTTCCTGGCAGTGGCCTCCGGCTTATTAGGCTCACGCGGCTGGCTCCTTCCTGGGAATCGGGAACCAATAAAGTGGTCTTGGGCCGAATACCCTCAGGGCGAGCACATCTTGGAAACCCCTAAGCAGCCAGCCAGGGTTTGCAAGCCGCCAGATTCATAATGATCATGGTATTTTTTAAGTGTATACTGCGTGTCAGGCACTATACTAAGCACTGGGATGAATTCAAGCAAATCAGGTTGGACACAGTCCCTGTCCCACGTGGGGTTCCCGGTCTCAATCTCCATTTTACAGATGAGGTCACTGAGGCACAGAAAAGTGAAGTGACTTACCCAGGGATCGCAGGGCAGACAAGTGGTAGAGGCCGGATTAGGACCCACCACCTTTGACTCCCAGGCCTGGGATGGTGTGGTTGTGTTTCTGGCACTGGCCCAGAAGTCTCTGACAATAAAAAGTATTATTTAAAAAAAATTATTCCTGGCTAAAAGCTACTCTGGTGCTTACGGTGCTGTGCTCTACTGAAATCCATATTGAGTTTGTTTGGATTAGGGAGAGGTGCTCATAATAATAATTATTGTATTTGTTAATCACTTACTATGTACCGAGGACTGTACTAAGCCCTGGGGAAAATTCAAGATAGCCGGGTTGGACGCGGTCTCTGTCCCACCTGAGACCCTCAGTCTAAGTAGGAGGGAGAACAGGTACCTTCCCAAGCGCTTAGTACAGTGCTTTGCACACAGACAGTGCACAATAAATACGATTGAATGAATGAACAGGTAGTGAATATAATAAGCGTAATAATAATAATGGGATTTGTTAAGCTCTTACTATGTGCCAAGCACTGTTCTGAGCCCTGAGGGGGATTACAAGGAAATCGGGTTGCCCCACTTGGGGCTCACAGTCTTCATCCCCATTTTCAGGTGAGGTAATGAGGCCCAGAATATCCATTTTACAGATGAGGAAACAGAGAATCAATCAATGGTATTTATTGACTGTTTACTCTGTGCAGAGCACTGTACTAAGTGCTTGGGAGAGTACAGTAGTAGGCAAGTTTCCTGCCCATAACAAGTCTAGAGGAGTCAGGTGACTTGCCCAAGGTCACACGGCAGGTAGTCATTGGAGCCGGGATTAGAACCCAGGTCCCCGGACTCTCAGGCCTGTGTTCTCTACCCAAGATCACGCTTGCTGCTCAGGACCTCTCCTGGGCTTCTTGGCCCTCTACTCCACCAGCCAGCAGCAGCAGCACAAGCCTCACTCCCTTGCACTTCTATCCAGCCTCTCTCCGAGACGCCCCGAACACTCGGCTCGCCACCTCCCGTTCGTCATCGCAGCCTCCTTGGCATAACCCAGCAAGCCCGGATGACAGATCCGTAAGCCGTCGCCTCCGGAAAGCCCTCCAGGGCTGGCTTGCCGAGTTGGCGGCGACTCGGTCTCCCCCCTCCCCACCGCACCCTTCCACCCGGGGAAAAGCCTCGATTACCTCCCAGGTGGGAAGGAGTGCCCTGCACACAGTAAGCGCTCGATAAATACGATCGAATGAACTGAATGAATGAAAGAAAAGTAACCGACCGTCAGAAAGGGCCGGCTCGGCATTCCGCTGTTTGAACCGGGCGAGAGCGGTCCTTTGGGTTTTCTCCAGCAGCAGTCAGAGGAACTGGGCGGACCCATCCACCCATCCCGTGGCAGAGCTCCCGGGCCCCGACTCCAACCTGCCCCCACACGCAGAAGGGAAGACGAGATGTTCCCCGTGGGGCGATCTAGCTTGCCTCCCTGTGCCAAACGGCGTGGGAGCTGTCCGGCGTCCGCTCACGCGCCCGCCCAGCCCCGGGGTTGAGCTGGTGCCGGGAGGGACTCGGGCGGGGAGCCGGGCCTCCCATTTCCAGGGTAGCACGAGTCCCGGACCGGAAGGGGCAGGGAGGGGAGGGAGGCGAGGGGGGCGGCTGGACACGGGCCGTCTCTTTGCCCGCCTCCCTCCCCAACCGGCCCCGGCGTGGGCCGGGGGACGGGCGAGCTGGAAACCATACTATTCGACGTGTGAGAAATCACCCTGCAGCAAAGCCGGCTCCCCTGTGTCTTCCCTGAAAATCAGCACCTAGAAGGGACTAAGGGTCTACTCTGCCCGTTTCTTCCTCACCTCGGGGGGTCCGGATGTCTGAAGCCAGCCCTGGTCAGTAGCCTCTGCTGGGGTTTCTCTGATGTGTCAGAGGTGTGTCAGGCTCCAAAGCGTCAAGGCCGGCTTGCTTCTGATTTGCCCGCGGCAGCCCGTGCGGCCTAGTGACAGACGGTTCACCCGGGCCGACAGAACGGTGCTGGATTCCCCTAAGGACCAGCCCCTCTGTATACATTTCTCCCGTGGGTGCGACGGAGGGGGATTTGAAGTGGGAAAAGGAGGGGCTGAAGTAGATCTCATTACGAAAAGGATGCTATATTCAAGGAACAACATACCCTGCCCCTACCGACTCCCTCAGAGATAGAGGGAAAGAAATAACCTCGGATGAAAAAGAATCCACTTCATTCTTCTCCCCACTTCTCCTCTCTCTGTGAACTCCTGCCCCGTCAGAAGGTCTGGCCTCCTTCCCTCCCCACCAGCAACCCCCAATCCTGGACCAGTGCAGTACCCACCCCGCATCGAGACCGGCCACCCTTCTGGCTGTACGGTGGACAGTCTGGTTTTCAGCTGGCCTGTCCCCTTTCGACACGGTGTTTTAATTTTCGGCCCCGTGTCTCCCTTCACCACGGCTCCGGCCACCGGGTGCCACAGCTCAGACGCGGCCCCCGGTTTCCCACGGACCCGGGAAGGGACTCCCCCCTCCCCACCGCACCCTTCCACCCTGGGAAAAGCCTCGACTACCTCCCAGGTGGGAAGGAGTGCTCTTGCACACAGTAAACGCTCAATAAATACGATCAAATGAATCGAATGAATGCAAGAAAGGTAACCGACCGTCAGAAAGGGCCCGCTCAGTATTCCGGACTCTGGAATACTTTGGGACACTAGGCGCTCCCCGAGAGAAATGGTCTAGGATCACCCCAGCTCAGTGCACATCCACAAAATGATGCCCGTGACAGCATCATCATCACGTTAGCTCTGAGTGCCCAGTCTGACACGTGATGACACGTGGGTCTCCTTGACAACTATTTGCGAGAGCTGTCTGTGACCACCCTACCCCACTCGACCCAGTCCTCTCCCACTTCCCCCCAGGATCACAAGAGTGACTCTGAAAGAAGTCAGGCCTGGAAGTCAGAGGACCTGGGTTCTAATTAATAATGTAATAATGTTGGTATTTGTTAAGCGCTTACCATTTGCCGAGCACTGTTCTAAGCGCTGGGGTAGACACAGGGGAATCAGGTTGGCCCACGTGGGGCTCACAGTCTTCATCCCCATTTTACAGATGAGGTAACTGAGGCAGCGAGAAGTTGAGTGACTTGCCCAAAGTCACACAGCTGACAAGTGGCCGAGCCGGGATTCAAACCCATGACCTCTGACTCCAAAGCCCGTGCTCTTTCCACTGAGCCACGCTGCTTCTGGAATTCCGGACTTGCCACCTGTCCGCTAAGTGGCCTTCACTTCTCCGTTCTCCATCTGCCTTGATCTGTTAACTCCCTATAGGACAGAGACTGTGTTCAATTTGATTATCTTGTCTCCACCCCAATGCTTGGCAAAGTGCTTGGGACACTTTAAGTGCTTAAGAAGTACCACAATTACTGTTATTATTACTATTTTCTACCCATTCCATTTTTTATTAGTCCTCCTTCAATTGGCTGGTCTATCCCTAGCCAAATCTCTTAGCTTAATGCCCTCTACCAGTTTAGCCCGGAAAGATCTCACGCAGATTGGCCAGTGGCCTAATCTTCATGTTTCCAGCCCTTTCTCTGATCCGCCCCCCAGCTAAAGCCCCGTTTGTCACAAATGACTAATAAAATGACTCTTGGGAAGCAACCAAACATGTTTCGGTCGGTCAGTCAGTCAGTCGTATTTCTTGAGCATTTACTACGTGCAGAGCACCGTACCGATCGCTTGGGAGAGTACAGTGAAACGATTTAGCAGACACATTCCCTGACCACGGTGAGCTTACAGTCTTGAGGAGGGAAACAAATAAATGACGGATATATACATAAGCGCTGTGGGGCTGGGAGTGGGGATAAATAAAGGGAGCAAGTCAGGGTGACACAGAAGGGAGTTGAAGAAAAGGAAAAGAGGGCTTAGTCAGGGAAGGCCTCTCGGAGCAACTGTGCCTTCAAT
Organism: Ornithorhynchus anatinus; assembly: GCF_004115215.2. Taxonomy (NCBI): domain Eukaryota; kingdom Metazoa; phylum Chordata; class Mammalia; order Monotremata; family Ornithorhynchidae; genus Ornithorhynchus; species Ornithorhynchus anatinus. The sequence goes on along the minus strand of NC_041730.1, from coordinate 16,851,536 downwards.
AAGACTTTGAAGACGGGGGGAGAGTAATTGTCCGTCGGACACGAGGACAGAGGCAGGATGCGGGCGAGAGGTTGGCAGCCAGATAGACGAGATCAAGGTTGAGTGAGAAGGCTAGCGTTAGAAGAACGAAGTGTGTGGGCTAGGATGTGGGAGAGCAGTAAGGCGAGGCGGGGGGAGCAAAGTGGCCAAGTGCTTCTCAAGGCTACTACTTTAGTCCACCATCTTGTTTCCCACGGGAGATTGTGGGTGGTCTCTTTAGGGTCCACACCAAATAGCCATTCTTTTACATGCCTCTTCAAAATCCAGCATCAACCCGTGAGCTTTGAACTGCATCATCATTAGAAGTGGGAACGGGAAGCAGCGTGGCTCAGTGGAAAGAGCCCGGGCTTGGGAGTCAGGGGTCGTAATAATAATAACGTCGGTATTTGTTAAGCGCCTACTATGTGCAGAGCGCTGTTCTAAGCGCCGGGGTAGATACAGGGTCATCAGGTTGTCCCACGTGGGGCTCACAGTCTTAATTCCCATTCTACAGATGAGGTAACTGAGGCCCAGAGAAGTGAAGTGACTCGCCCACAGTCACCCAGCTGACAAGTGGCAGAGCAGGGATTCGAACCCATGCCCTCTGACTCCCAAACCCGGGCTCTTTCCACTGAGCTACGCTGCTTCTCTAAGGTCATGGGTCTGAATCCCGGCTCTGCCACTCGTCAGCTATATGACTGTGGGCAAGCCACTTCACTTCTCTGTGCCTCAGTTCCCTCATCTGTAAAATGGGGATGGGGATGAAGACTGTGAGGCTCATGTGGGACAGTCTGATTACCCTGTATCTACCCCAGCGCTGAGGACAGTGCTCTGCGTATAGTAAGCACTTAACAGATACCAACATCATTATTATTATTATTATCGTTAAGTGCATTTCCAGAAATGGGGAGACACCCAGAACTCGGGGAATGGTGGGGGGGGGATATGGTCAATCAGCGGTATTTATGGATCACTTACTGCGTGCCGAGGACTGTAATAGAAGCTTGGGAGAGAACAGTACAGTAGCATTTGTAGACAAGTTCCCTGTCCGCAAGGAGCTCCCAGTCTAGAGGGGGAGACAGACATTAAAATAAATTATTGATGGAGAAACGGTCAGGGCCAATGGGCTATCCACTGGGTAAAAGCCTCAGGCCGACCTCGGCGACTCTTCTCCTCGCCTGTCCGGATTCAGCTGGATCTGAATCCCAGATTAGACCCGGGTTCAGAAGGGACAGGAGCAAATGGAGAGGACCCCCCCCCAAGAAACAAGCTAGTTCCAGGAGCAGAGAGCCTTCTGACTGCCAGATCAGAGCCTGGGCTTGCTCACGGCCTCAACACATCTCCCTGCAGCCCAGCAGCTACCACTGGACTGTTTCAAAACTCGTCTCTGGAAGGAAACAGTTACGGTCCCACACTGAGGCTTTCTTGTCCAGCCTGACAAGGCCAAATCCCCCTCTTTGGCAACCACAGCCCGAGTCTTAATTCAAATCCCACAGGAATGTGCATTCTGAACAAGGATCCAGGCTGAGGAGGCAGGGAAGGAACAAAGAAGTCATTTGTTTTGGACCTCCTGGGCCGCTCACGCCGCTTCTGGCCCGGAGACAAAAGGGCAGAGGGCCAGCTGGATGTTTGTCCTGTCGTGTCCCACTGGATCGTCTTTCCTCCTTCGGGGACTTGGTGGGCATCTGTGGCCCTCTCCGGGTCTGGAAGAAGAATAATCCCCATGGCCTTGCAGGGAACCAGGGTGGCCTGGTGGAAAGAGCCCGGGCCTGGGAGTTAGGAGACCTGGCTTCTAATCCTCGCTCTGCCACTTACCTTCTGTGTGACCTTGGACAAGTCCCTTCCCTTCCTCTGTGCCTCAGTTACCCCAGTTGCCTGTAAAATATAAATTTATATTTAAAGTGTAAATGTAAAAGTTGTCTCAGTTATCTGTAAAATGGGGATTAAAGCCCTCTCCCTGTGATTTGGTGTGTAAGCTCCAAGTGAGACAGGGGACTATGTCCAACCTGATAAACCTGTCTCTACCCCAGTGCTTAGGACGATGCTTGGCATATAAAATATTTTTGTTATTATTATTAGCAATAATAACAATAATAATAAAGTTAAGGGTGGGATAGAGAGGTCAGATAGTCGCAGTGTTGTTGGGGATCCCTCTCTGTACCATTCGATTGGAACTCCCAAAAGGGCAGGGAGCGTACCCGGCGGCTAGTCACCCTCGGCGGACCCTTAATCCTCTGACTCAATAACGGTCTGGAAGGTAGAGCTTTTTTACGCCAGTCGATCAATCGATGAATCGATGGTATTTATTGAGAATTTACTGTGTGCGGAGCACTGTACCAACCAATCGGAAAAGCACAACGTAAAGAAGTTGGTAAACCTGATCCCTGTCCAGAAGGAGCTTACGATCTACAGGGGGAGACCGACGTTAAAAGAAATTACACACAGGGGAAATAGTAGGGTATAAAGATATTTACCTGACTGCTGTGAGGCTGGGAGGTGTATCAAAGTGTTTAAGGAATACCCAGCCAACCGTCTGGTCAATGCAGAGAGGAGGGGGTGGAGAGGGCGGGGGGGGGGGGGGGGACACAAAGGAAATGAGGGAAGTTAGGCAAGTCCCACATCACCACATGTGGCAATTTTTCACTTTTAGCTGCTCTCCTCCGGGGCTCAGGCTGCATTGAAGTGATTGACGAGATCAGTCTTTGTGAAGAAAAAGCGGAATCTCAGAAAAAAGGGACTGTTGAGGTTTAAGTCATTGTTACCCTTACCAAGACACTTGGCCTTTACGGCTCTCTATTCTCTACTCGAATAGGACTTTCACTGATTCAGTCATTGTCATATTTACTGAGCACTTACTGTGTGCAGACCACCGTACTAAGCGCTTGGGAGAGTACGATATAACAGTAAACAGACACATTCCCTGCCCACAGTGAGCCTACAGTCGAAAGGGGGAGACAGACCATTACTATAAATAAATAAATAAATTACAGATATGTACATAAGAGCTGTGGAGCTGGGAGGAAGGATGAATAAAGGCAGAAAGACAAGGTGATGCAGAAGGGTGATGAAAAGTGGAAAGAGCCTGGGAGTCAGAGGATGTGGTTTCTAATCCCAGCTCTGCCACAAGTCTGCTCTGTGACTTTGGGCAAGCCATTTAACTTCTCTCTGCCTCACTTCCCTCATCTGTAAAATGGGGATTAGAGCCCCCTTTGGGACAGGGACTGTGTCCAACCCGATTACCTTATATCTACTCCAGTGCTTCGAACAGTGCCTGGCACAGAGAAAGCGCTCAACAGATACCACAGTTATTATTATTACTATGGGAGTGGGAGAAGAGGAAAGGGGGCTTTTGTCAGGGAAGGCCTGTTGGGGAAAATGGGAAGATGTCGGGGAGCGTAGTTGTCTGTTGGATTTGAGAAGGGTGGCATTCCAGGCCAGAGGGAGGATGCGGGCGAGGGGTCGGCAACGAGCTCGACGAGATCGAGGTACAGTGAGAAGGTATTAGAGGATGCTGGGATGCTGTGCCCTCAAGGGGAGTGACTGAGAGACACCCAGCCGGAGCCTCCTAACCCGCGGGGCTTGTCCAGAGTTGTAGCTGCGCTCCGGGCCACCCTCTCAAGCAGACCCCGGTGTGTTCTTTCGGCGGCTGCTTCTCTCCACACCCATCTGGTGACAAGCCCGGGGTGTCAGCCGGGGCCGTTCATGTCAATATCTAATATGTGCCCAGGAAATGTGACCAAAAAGTAGGCAGTGAGGTGGGACATCTAGTCTGGTAACTCCTTACCTGCAAATCCCAGTCCTCACCAAAGACTTCCCAATTTTTTTTAATGGTATCTGTTGAGTGCTTACTGTGTGCCAGGCACTGTAGTAAGAGTCGGGATAGATACAAGCTAATCAGGTTGGACACATCCCTGTACCACATGGAGCTCACAGCCTTAATCCCCGTTGGGCAGGTGAGGCGCTTGAGGTACAGAGAAGTGCAGTGACTTGCCCACGGTTAACTCAGCAGACAAGTGGCAGAGCTGGGATTAAATCCCAGCTCCTTCTGACTCCCAGGCCCGAGTTCTATCCACTAGGCCAGGTTGCTTACAGCGCTCAGCACACAGTAAGCGCTTAACAAATATCACAGTTATTATTCTTATTATCTGTTTGGCACCCCCTTTCTCTCCCTCCTCTCCTAACCTTGGTCCATATGATTTGGCATGCAGAATTTGGGTTACGATGTTAGAACGGGGAGAACACAGTCGTTTATTGCCGGATACTTTTATATTAGAAAGTGGGGTCGCTCTGTTATCGGTTTCCCTAAGACGGTGCTGTAGGCATAGAACTTGGACGTCCGGTAATTTACATGTGATTAATCGACTGATCGTTAAAATCCATTCCCCACCTATTACGTGGGCAGAGTGATCCCACTTGTCACAGTACATTTGCGTGTGTGTATGTATTAATCAGTCGTCAAAATTGAGTGCAGAGCAAGGTACTAAGCACTTGGGAGAATACAATATAACATAGGAGACATCGCTTGCTGCCCACAATGAGTTCACAGTCTAGAGGGGCTTCGTCTGTCCTAGATAGGAGACAATCGTGGACGCTTTTAATAAAGCAATCTTTTGAGCTTCGGCTACCAGCCGTCTTCTGGCCGACATTATTCATCTTATGACTCTGAACCTCACCTTGCCCTCACAAAACTCTGTCCTCTGGGGAAAAATAGATTCATCGAGAGAGGGAAGGATCTTGATGAGAAAGGATGTGGTCCGGTGAGAGTGATGATTATCTTGGCGGTGAGAGTGGATTTTTCAGTGCTTTTGGAGCGCTCCCTGTTGGTAGTAAAGTTTTGAGAACGAATTCAAACAATTTCCTAGCCTACCGCACAAGCCCTGTGGCCTGATGGAAGGAGCGCGGGCCCGGGAGGACAGAGGACCTGGGTTCCTTCAATAGTATTTATCGAGCGCTTACTATGTGCAGAGCACTGTACTAAGCGCTTGGAATGAACAAGTCGGCAACAGTTAGAGACGGTCCCTGCCGTTTGACGGGCTCACGGTCTAATCGGAGGAGACGGACAGGCCAGAACGATGGCGATAAATAGAGTCGAGGGGAAGAACCGCTCATTGAAACAATAGCAAATAAATAGAATCGGGGTGATGTACATCTCATTAACAAAATAATGCATCAATACCTCTTCTCCTGCCTACTTAGAATGCCCTGATGGGCCCTGATTATCTTGTGTCTGCTACAGTGCTGAGTATAGTCCCTGGCACATAGTAAGCACTTTAGGTGACGCGTTATTTGTTATTATTCTTCTTTTTCTTCCTCCATTTAACATCCTGCTCTCACCGTTCATTCATTCAGTCGTATTTATTGAATGCTTACTATGTACAAAGGACTGTACTAAGCGCTTGGAATGTACAGTTTGGCAACAGATAGAGACAATTCCTGCCCAACCACGGGGTCACAGTCTAAACAGGGCAGTACAGGAATAGGGACATGAATGGCGAGAGCATTTCCACTTATCCACCTAGTCTACGTTCTCAATACTGAGGATATGGTCTCGTGGAAAGAGCCCAGGACTGGGAGTCAGGAGACCAGGGTTTTAATCCTGGCTCTAGCACTTGCCTGCTGGGTGACCTTAAGAAAGTCGTTTCGCTTCTCTGTGCCTCAGTTTCCTCATCTGTAAAATGGGGATCCAGTACCCGTTCCCCTTCCCCCTTAGACCGTGGCCTTCATATGGGACAGGGACTGTGTCCAATCTGATAATCGTGAATCTATCCCAGCACTCGGCACAATGTCTGACGTAGAGTAAGTGCTTAACAAACATCACAGTTATTATTGTTAGGGAGTCAGTGACTTCCCAAGGCTGCTGTAATAAACTGTGGCTGGCCTCAGCTGTTTCATCGTCATCAGTGGTATTTTTTGAGCACTGACCTAAGTGTTTGGGAGAGTAGAGTACAACAGACCTGAAAGACACGTTCCCTGCCCATGATGAGCCTACAGTCTAGCTGGAGAAATACATATTACTATAAATAAATCATTAGGGATACATATATGTATATATAGAAAATATAGATATGTGCTTGTAGATGTTTCTTTTCTCTCCTTTTAGTATGGCAAGAAGAAGTTGAAGTACCTGCCCTACAACCACCAGCATCAGTACTTTTTCTTGAGTGAGTGTTTCATTTCCCCCAGTCCCCGCCACCTCTCCTCTGGTCAGCTGGGGCTGCCCCAACCCAGGATCCTTTCTTCTCCGGCCAGGCCCTCCCTGGTGCTCACCTCGGCCCCGTCAGGCCCCTTCCTGCCATCGAATCTCAGACCCAGGACGGCCTCTGGCGGCGTGGCCTAGTAGGAAGAGCACGGGCCTGAGAGTCAGAGAACCTGCGTTCTGATTCCGGATCCGCCATCTGCTCTGTGACCTTGGACAAGTCACTTCGCTTCTCTGGGCCGCAGTTACTGCATCTGTAAACTGGGGATTAAGACTGTGAGCCCTATGCGGGACATGGACCGTGTCCACCCTGCCTATCTTGCATCTACCCCAGCGCTTAGTACAGTGCCAGGTACATAGTAAGCGATTGAGACAACGTAAAAAAATATAAAAATGTCAGGACAGGACTTGAGGAAGAAGCAAGGTGAAAACCAATTCAGGACCTCTAGCCTTCCCACCCCAGCCCCCTTCAACCTTCCCCTGGACCACCGGCCTCTCTCGAGGATCCCCCCTTCTGCTCTCTCGTAGTCGGGCCGCCGCTGCTCATCCCAATGTACTTCCAGATGCAGATCATCATGACCATGATCGTCCGCAAGGACTGGGTGGTGAGTGGTGCCTCTCGGCCGCCCCGGGACCGACTGGGAATGGCAGAGCCCGGGAGAGCGGGTGAAGCGTGGGCGGCAGGTGCTTGGGGTGCAGAGCGGGTGACTCCGGCCTTACACCAGAGAACCGTCGAAGAGGAGCGGGCCTTTATAGACCTGTGGCTCAGGCCTGGTGCCCCAGGAGAGTGAGCACGTTGGTGGGTTTTTTTTTAAATAGCAATCTGAGTGTGCTGGGTTAAGGGAGAGCTCCCTCTCAGCACCAGAAATAACACACCCATCGTCATTCGGCCACGGTTTCCCTCCCCGGATTCCCAAGAAGCGTCCAATCCCCCCGCAGATCCCTCGGTTCTGGACGGGGACCATCCAGCCCAGATCGCCCCAAGGGGTACAGACCACCCAGGTCCTGAGGGCCAGTAGCCCCCGGCAGCCTGGATTGCTGCAGCATAGGGTTGGGGTGGCTCCTGGAAGGTCCAGACTGGCACCACAGGGGAGGGGAAGAGGAGACGGTGCGTTTGGCTCGACAAATCCCTTTCCTCTTTCCTTAGGACTTGGCCTGGGCTATCAGCTATTACACCCGTTTCTTCATCACTTACATCCCTTTCTTTGGGGTCCTGGGAGCTCTGCTTCTCCTCAACTTTATCAGGTGAGTGAACAGAGCCGAGGCCCTATGTTTAGACTATGAGCCCGTCGTTGGGCAGGGATTGTCTCTATCTATTGCCGAATTGTACATTCCAAGTGCTTAGTACAGTGCTCTGCACAGAGTAAGCGCGCAATAAACATGATCGAATGAATGAATGAAGAGCACTCTACATTAGAGGATTTCAGGCAGGCACCTTTGCCTTTGGCAAATCCCATTTTCCAGGTATCTCCCACACTCCCAGGGAGCGGAAACCTTTATCTCCTATCTTCTCCTGTACAGAGGAATATGAGTATAAACGGCATAGCCCTGTGGCTAGAGCACGGGCCTGGGAGTCCAAAGGACCTGGGTTCTGATCGCGGCTCTGCCACTTGTCTGCTGTGTGACCTCGGGCAAGTCGTTTCACTTCTCCGTGCCTCGGTTCTCTCATCTGTAAAATGGGGACTTAGACTGTGAGCCCCATGCGGGACATGGACTGTGTCCAACCTGATTATCCTGTATCTATCCCAGAATTTAGGACGGTGCCTGGCACATAGTAAGTGCTTAACAGATACCATAAAAAAATGCAATAGAAGTAAATGACATGGTCTCTGCCCTCAAGGGGTTCACAGTCTACTAGAGCTTTCAACCTGAGTTTTGACGGCATCCTTAGAGAAGCAGCGAGGCTCAGTGGAAAGAGCCTGGGCTTGGGAGTCAGAGGTCATGGGTTTGAATTCCGGCTCTGCCACTTGTCAGCTGTGTGACTGTGGGCAAATCACTTAATTTCTCTGTGCCTCAGTACTTCATCTGGAAAATGGGGATTAACTGTGAGCCTCACGTGGGACAACCCGATTACCCTGTTTCTGCCCCAGCGCTTAGAACAGTGCTCTGCATGTAGTAAGCACTTAACAAATACCAACATTATTATTATTATTACTCGTCTTCTGGCTGCTACTTATCCCAGAACGCCAGCTCCTATCATTCAAAAAATCAGTGGTATTTATTAAGTGCTTACTACGTGTAGTGCACTGTACTAAGGATCCCTGGCCGGTGTGGTCCCAGCCTTCCAGATGCCCAGGCTAGGGAAGGTAGGTTTAATAGTGTTTTCTTGTGTTTGCTGCAAAGGTTCCTCGAGAGCCACTGGTTCGTGTGGGTCACCCAGATGAATCACATCCCCATGGAGATCGATCGCGAGAAACACCGAGATTGGCTCTCGTCTCAGGTAAGGGATACAGAGACCCCATTCCCCTTCCCCTTTCCCTGGGGCTCGCTCACAAGTCAGGATCATTATCCTTGGTTCTCGTGCCTGAGTTTTAGTTAGGACTTTGGGCCTGGGCACTCCGGGCCTGGGTTGTCCTCTTTGACCCTGGGTACTTGGAGCCTGGGCTCTCCAGCCCTGGGTTCTTTGGGCCTTTGCTCTCTGGTCCTGGGTTCTTCAGATCTGGTGTCGCTGGGCCTGTGCTGCCTGGTCCTGAGCTCTCCAAAGCTGGGCTTTCCAGATCTGGGCTCTCCAGACCTGGGCTTTCTGGGCCTGGTTGTCTGGTTCAGGGCTCTCCAGCCCTGTGCTCTCTCATCCTGGGCCCTCTAGATCTAGGCTCTCCAGCCCTGGGCTCTCTGGGCCTGGGCTCTCCAAAGCCGAGCTCTCCAGATCTGAACTTTCCGGACCTGGGCTTTCTGGGCCTGGATCTCCGATTCTGTACTCTCCATCCCTGGGCTCCCTGGCCCTGGGTTCTCCTGGCTTGGCCTGTCTGGTCCTGGGCTTTCTGGCCCTGGACTCTCCTTTCCTCTTTCCGGGACGCTATGGCTCTAGGTTCATGAATGCTGTCGGAGTGCTGTCCTCTTGCACTGCTCGGTATCCTGGGAGAGCAGGGAACCCTGATCCCTTGGGGAGGAGGAAAGGGACCCAAGGGAAGAGCGTCCAGCCTGGATGCTAGATAGCATGAAGGGGTCAAGCCACCCCTGATGGAATGAGGGTGGGGGGATGCCAGTGGGGTTGTCAACCCAATAGAGACACCGAGGCTAACAACCTGGAACAATTAGACCAAGCACCAGGACGGTCCCCTCCCTGTCACTTACGTGGTGGTTTTTCTCCCCGGCAGCTGGCGGCCACCTGTAACGTGGAACAGTCCTTCTTCAATGACTGGTTCAGTGGGCACCTCAACTTCCAGATCGAGCACCAGTGAGTCAAACCCCCGGGGCCGGGAGGGAGGTCAGAGGTGGAAAGGCCAGGGGTCACCCACTCACCCAGCTTTCTCTTTACCGGCTCATGGACGGAGCGATGTCAGGCCGGCCTCTTCTGCCGGAGAAGAGGAGCTCAGCTACTCAGCATCTCCTGCCCAGCAAGACTCAGCCCGTCCTGCCGTGGACTGTTTAGGTCTCCAGCCCTTCTGCCATTTCCAGGGTTTCTGCAGAAACCAAGAGGGGATGGTTCCTAAAGCTTTTTCCCTGGAGACTGAGTGCGGGCTGCTCCTCCATTTCTGTGCCCACCTCCCACCCCTCATCCCTGCCCGACCCAGGGTGGTTTCAGTCACTCCTGAGCTGAGGGGTCAGATCAGCCCAGGTCCTATAGGCCAGAGAGGGACCATCATTCTTGGGTCTGCATGAAAACATGGAGCCTGGAGGGATGCCCTTGTCTAGAGGGTGCCCCTGACTCAGAGGTTAAGCCACCTCTTTTTCTTTCTTTCTGGCCACCTTCTTTCCTCCTGCTCTCCCTCCACCCACACCCCAGAACCTCGGGCCCGGTCCTCCCCGGGACCTCTGTCCTAGCAGCCAGGGAGAAGGAGCCACGGCTTCCCTGAGCTCCAACTCTCTCAGTCACTTACCGGCTCCCCTGGATTCTTCCAGCCTCTTTCCCACGATGCCTCGGCACAATTACCACAAGATCGCCCCGCTGGTGAAGTCTCTGTGCGCCAAGCACGGCGTCCCGTATCAAGAGAAGTCCCTGCTGCGGGCGCTGCTGGACATTGTTGGGTAAGGGGACTAAGATTGGCCCGAACAGAGAGCCATGGGGCCAGGGGGTGACCCCAGCCAGGCATGACCCCTCCAGGGGCGTGAGGAGGGAACCAGGTGATGGGAGGGGTGTGGGCCGATGCCATCAAGGAGTGATTTGTGGCTGGGAGGCAGAGAGCGGTAGTGCTGTCTCTGGGGTCTCTGGCAGATCTGGGCAATGGAAGCCCACTTTTCAGCAAGCAAGACTCCCACGGTGCTCCAGAGCTGGAGGGCTTGCCCCTGGATCACATTCCTTTCTAGTGGAATGCTGTTGTTCCTTGCTTGAAACGGGGAAACATGGTGGGGGTGGGGGGGAGCCTCATCTCCCTGCAAACACCCCCTTATCGGGTCTCTGCCCTCTCCCTTCAGCATCATCTGTGCACTTGGATATGTGACCTTTGGGCGTTTGGTATTCACCCAATTCTCAACCCCACAGCACTTAGGCACATATCTATAAATTATCTATTACAAATTATATTAATGTCTGTCTCCCCCTCTAGATTGTAAGCCCGTTGGGGGCAAGGGGATGTGTCTACCGACTCTACTGTACTCTCCCAAGCGCTTAGTGCCGTGCTCTGACACCGCACCTAGTAAATACCACTGTCGACGATGATACCCACGAGCCCCAGAGAACTAGTGTCATCCCTGCTCCACCAAGGAGCCCCCTCCTCTCAGCCAGCGGTGGCCCCCGCCCTGCCCGTTACTAGAATTCTCTCCCTCTCTGCAGGTCCCTGAAGAAGTCTGGAGACCTTTGGCTGGATGCTTATCTCCACAAATGAAGCCACCTCCGGGGGGACGTGACGGGAGGGGAGAGAAGGGAGAAGTGCCGAACGACTGTCTGATTTCTGTCCTGGTGCTGTGTCTGTGTGTACGTTTGCTGTTTGAAGAGTTTCCTGGGCTGGTCCATCCATGCAAAGAGCCGGTCGACCCGCAGTTTGTCCCGGGGACCGAGGCCCAGCGCCTACTACCCAGCTACTCCGTCAGCTGAGCCCGCTGACTCTTTCCTGGGTGTTGGTGGGTAGGGCGAGGGGTGAAACGGGGGAAGACTGCCTGCACCCAGCGTCCCACCAGCCCAGATCCAGCAACTCGGGCCCGACCCTGGCCTCCTCTTCCTTCCACCCTGTGTGTTGGCCCCTGAACTTCACTGGACTTGCCGCCCTCTGGAGCTCGGGACCACCTCTCCACCAGCCCTGGTGTTTCCTGCCCCAAGGGGCAGCTGGAGAAGTGGCCCTTCCAGGTTGGTGGCGGGGAGGAGGGTCCACTAGCCAGCCCTCTCTCTCTCAGCGGTCCCCAGAGAAGGCAGTCTCCCCCGCCCCAGATTCCTGTCACCTTTGGAAGGGGAAGTGGGAAGGCAGAGGAGGAAGCAGCAGCCCATCTCTAAGAACTCCCAGCCTCCACTGCTGCTCCCTACCCTTCCCCTCTGCCTAATCCCCGTATTTCACCAATTCGTACTTGCTCCCCCGGTCCTCCAGACCGGCATTTTGGCTCCGAAACTGTGCGGGCAGGTTCCAAATGAGATGAGACGCTTTGCCATTCTGTCCCATCCTGGGCCCTCTCGGCTCTTCTTTGCCACCTGCACCCCTCTGAACGGCTCCCTACCTGCCAGGGGTTTGTTCTGAGTCTTAGTTGGTTCTTGGAGCCGGCCCTCTTCTGAGGAGAGATTCCCTCAGAGAGGAAGCCAGACAGCATCAAGGGGTTAGCATCCGCTTTCGAAACGGCCCACGGCCTGTCCCCTGGGCAAGGGAGACCGAGTGGTTTTGAATAGTCAGTCTCTTCAGGAACCTGTTCCTCTAGAGTTCATCTTGCCCTTCTCCTACTCTTTTCTACTTCCCGCCTCTTTTTTTCCCTAGTCTCCACCCAAGCCTCTGTAGGCTTTGCCTCACCCCTTTGTGGCCACTCTCTAACCCCGGGGAAACTCTCAGAATTGCCGGGGGCTCAAGAGGGCTGCTCTCTGAAGTCTACTACTTGCGACTACTGCTGGCATACCTGGACCAAATTCCAACTAGAGGCATTTTTAGCTTAGGGCTGCCTGACCCCAGTCCCAGAAGGACAGCCCTCCTCCGCTTCAGTGGCCCTAAAGAAACCTCAAAACCCCACTCCCTCTCATCTTCTCCCTTCTCCCCCTCATCTTCTTTCCTCTCTGATCTCGGCTGCGTTGGCTGGCTCGTGGGCACAGGGTTGAGGAACCCTCGGAGAAGTCTCAGTTCGGATAACTCAGATTTTGCCATTGGGTGGAGGTGGAAAAATGGGACTGGAGATTTCAACCAGGCCTGGAGGATGGACGTCTCCTTTGAAGATCCAATTCTCTCTCCCTAGAGGACAACTGGGTATGTGGAGCCAGGTTGTCCCTGAAACCACGGTCCCTAGCCAGTGTGCTGGGCTGGCTTCAGGGCTGAATCAGCTGCCTGGGCTTGGGGCTTTTTCCCTGAGAGAATTCCAGGTCCCAGCTGGCTGCAGGAGAAACCGGGGGTGTGAATAGCGGGAAGAGAGACCAAGCCCGCCTGGCCCCTGAGTCCTAGTTGCAAGGGGTAAATAGAGCAATATTTAATCTCGATGTCCTGTAGCTGAGTCCGATCAGAATGTCCCCTTGGCACCGTGGGGCTGCCGGTGGCGGGGAGGGCCCTGTGCTCTTAGGAACTATCCTGTCAGTGGGGTCCCCTCAAAGCGATTGAAGGTGGGGGGAGGCGACGTGTGGAGCTGCGGCTCACCCAGACAGCAGAGCATCTTGCACAGGGCAGGGGAGAGGCTGAAAAGCAGGGAATAGGTGTTAGAAACAGATGGAGTCTGAGGGGAGTGAGGAGGATGGAGACAGAGGGACCCGAGAAAGTGAATTGAGAGCCACAGGGATGTGGAGGAGGAGGAGGAGGAGGACCAGAGGGAGAGTCCTAAGGTCAAGATCCAGGCCGGGGGGAGAGAGAAAATAGGCAAGAGCAGCCGCTGACGGAAGTGGGGGAAGGAAGAAATCCAGGATTGGCTGGCTAGCCCCGGGGGTCTTCCCTCCCAGTCTCTGCTGGGTTGAGGTGCCTTCCGCACCCCACAAAGCCCGAGGGAATTAGAGTCTGTGTTTCTAACTCACTAACAAGCTCGCTGGATTCCAGGGTTTAGAAGATGAAGAGAAAGCCCCCGGGATTGTCAGTGACCTCCTGCTCCAATCTCCCCAGTATTTCCGTGGCAGTAAGATGCCCGGCCACCCGCTCTCTGAGAACCCCATTTCTGCAACCCCCTACAAGCACCAGACCCCTCCGTCCATCCCCTCCTTCCCAGTTGGAGTGAAGGCGGTCCTTCTTTCGCCCCCAGATCAACTCCCTCCCTGAGACTGAACCCGCAGGGAATAGATCATGATTTTATCACTTTGGATTGTTTTTCAAATATTTTGGAAATAAAAGAAGCTATTTTTTTCTGGTGTATTTGATGCTCAATAAAATCATAACCTTTTGTGGAATGGAAAGTGTCGCAGGTGGTTTGTTTGGATCCCGGGGGTGAAAATGAGGAGTGAGGCTTCCCAGTGGCCTGGCCCCAGGGAGCCCCCGGGTCCTCAGCTGGAGGCCGGGTCAGCCAGAATGCATTCTCCTACCCGGTGGAGGTTCCTGGAGGTGCCAATCTAGGCCGGTTGTTCAGAGGAAGGAACTCATCCCTGTGGGGATGGAGTAGAGGGGGCGGGGGGCGGCCGGCTCGGGCCCGCCATGAGGGGAGGCCTACCGTGAGGGGAGGCAACCTCACGGTCGGTCCTCTGCCCACGGTGCTGGGCTTCCTGTGGGATGACGTGATTGGGGTCCGCCGACACCTGACCCCAACTTCGATTCTCTCCAGGCTCCCCTGGGCCGGGCAGTCATGAGGGGCCCCAGGACCCTTGGATGGGACACTCAGAAAAGGCCTGGGAGGTCTCATTCCTAGATGCCCTGGGGGCGCGGAGAGGGGTCACGGAGCTGCCCTTCTCCTCCTGGAGCTCCTTTCCAACTGAGTCGGTACATGCTGAATAATGGCCACCCACCCCCTGCCCGATTCATCCCTCCTCTGTCCATCAGTTACCTCATTTGTAAAAAGGGGATTGAGACTGTGAGCCCCACGTGGGACGGGGCTGGGTCCAACTCAATTTGCTTATATCCACCCCAGAGCTTAGTACAGTCCCTGGCACATAGTAAGCGCTTAACTATTACCTTCATTATTATTAATAATAATAATGTTGGTATTTGTTAAGCACTTACTATGTGCAGAGCACTGTTCTAAGCGCTGGGGTAGATACAGGGTCATCAGGTTGTCCCACGTGGGGCTCACAGTCTTAATCCCCATTTTACAGATGAGGTAACTGAGGCCCAGAGAAGTGAAGTGACGTGCCCACAGCCACACAGCTGACAAGTGGGAGAGCGGCGATTCGAACCCATGACCTCTGACTCCCAAGCCCGGGCTCTTTCCACTGAGCCACACGGCTTCTCTATTACTATTACTATTGGAAATCCGGGGACCTGGACTACAATCCCAGCTCTGTCGCTCGCCCGCCGCGTGACCTTGGGCAAAACACTCAACTTCCCTGTGCTTCAACTTCCTTATCTGTAAAATACCCATTTTCCCTCCCAATGAAGTCTGCATATGCATCCGACTTGACTATCTTGTGTCTGTCCCACTGTTTATACAGTAAGTGCTTAACAAATCCCGCCATTGTCGTCATTAGCAATGGTATTTATTGAGCACTTACTGTGTGCAGAGCCCTGCGCTAAGCGCTTGGGGGAGTACAGTACAACAGAGTTGAAAGACACATTCCCTTCCCACAATAAATATATAGTCTAATGCCACTGTTATTATGATTCCTGTATTCTTCCAGATGGGGGAAAGTGGAGCCTGGAAGAGGAGAGGTGGCCACGTGTCCACCTATTCCATAGCTGATATTAATTGTGGCATTTGTTAAGCACTTACTACGTGCCAGGCACCGTACTAGGCACCGGGGTTGATTTGAGCAAATTGGGTTGTACAGAGTCCCTGTCCCACGTGAGGCTCACGGTCTTAATCCCCATTTTACAGTTGAGGTAACCGAGGCCCAGAGAAGTTTAGCGACTTGCCCACGTTCACACAGGTGGCAACTGGGCAGAGCAATTGGATTAAAGCCCAGGTCCTCCGACTCTTTCCAGTAGGCCATGCTGTTTCTCACCGATTCCACACTAAAAGCAATCTCTCCATACTTGGAATATCTCAGGAAATCTGTTCATTTCCTTGCCCCCCCGGCTCCTGCTGATAACTTGGCTACTTTAGGCAGGGACTCACTCTGTCCTTGATCTTGTTTCCTCTCTTTCTTGAGCTTGTGTTTTCTCAACCAGGGTGAAAAGATCCAAAGTACAGGGTGACCTTTTGCCATCCATCACTGACTCTGTTGCACCGTACTCTCCCAATGCTAGAAGCAGCGTGGCTCAGTGGAAAGAGCCCGGGCTTGGGAATCCGAGGTCATGGGTTCGAATCCCCGCTCTGCCACTTGTCAGCGGTGGGACTGTGGGCAAGTCACTTCACTTCTCTGGGCCTCAGTCACCTCATCTGTAAAATGGGGATTAACTGTGAGCCTCACGTGGGACAACCTGATCACCCTGTATCTACCCCAACGCTTAGAACCGTGCCCTGCACATAGTAAGCGCTTAACAAATACCAACATTATTATTATAGTCAGTGCTCAATAAGCACTGTTGATTGATCGATCCATCAGTTGGTCTGAGCCTCTGCCAGGGTAGAGCTGTATGAGAAGCCCTCAGTTCCACGAGACGAGAACATCTTCTCCCATTCCCTTCTCTTCCTTTTGCAGCAGACCTTACTGTGCCCCGGGAAAGGCGGGCGAGCAGGCAGCTATGAGCCCTAGACTCCCTCTATTTTATTCTGTAATGGCACTTGCTAAGCGCTTACTATGTGCCTCGCTCTGTTCTAAGCACTGGGGTAGATACAAGTTAATCAGATTGGACACAGTCCCTGGCCCACATGGAGCTCACAGTCTTCACCCCCCATTTTACAGACGAGGTAACTGAGGCCCAGAGAAGTTAAGCGACTTACCCAAGATCACCCAGCAGAGATGTGGGGGAGCCAGGATTAGAACCCAGGTCCTTCCGACTCTTAGGCCTGCGCTCTATCCGCTAAGCCAAACTGCTCCTCTCTCTCGGGATGTGGTTTCACGGTTGACCCCTGGCAGGAGATGTCTTGCATTGTATTCGGGAAAGAAGGCTCTTGGGAAAGGCGGGCAGCATTCGTTCATTCAATCGTATTTATTGAGCGCTTACTATGTGCAGAGCACTGCACTAAACACTTGGAATGTTCAATTGGGCAACAGATAGAGACAATCCCTGCCCAGTGACAGTCTAATCGAAGAGGCTGCCAATGTGGCCTAGAGAAAAGAACAGGGGCTTGGGAGTCAGGAGACGTGGGTCCTATTCCTGTCCCTCCCACTGGCTTGGGATGTGACCTTGAGCAGATCGATTCACTTCTCTATACTTCAATTTCCACATCTGTAAAATAGGGATTCAATACCTGTTCTCTCCCCTTCAGATTATGAGCGTGTGTGGGGACTATGTCAACTTGGTTATCTTGTATCTACTCCAGCGCTTAATACAGTCCCCAGTGCTTGGCACATATGATTACGATTGTTGTTATTACTTTTAACTTTTAATAAAATGGAGAGACCTGGACCTGCCAGAGAAGCAGCGTGGCTCAGTGGAAAGAGCCCAGGCTTGGGAGTCAGAGGTCGTGGGTTCTAATCCCGGCTCCGCCGCTTGCCAGCTGGGTGACTTTGGGCAAGTCACTTAACTTCTCTGGACCTCGGTTACCCCATCTGTAAAATGGGGATTAAAACCGTGAGCCCCACGTGGGACAACCCGATCACTTTGTAACCCCCCAGTTCTTAGAACAGAGCTTTGCACATAGTAAGCACTTAACAAATACCACGATTATTATTATTCATTCATTCGTTCATTCAATAGCATTTATTGAGCGCGTACTATGTGCAGAGCACTGTTCTAAGCGCTTGGAATGGACAAATCGGCAACAGATAGAGACGGTCCCTGCCCACTTAGGCTTACAGTCTAATCGGGGGAGATATAGATGGACAAAAACAATACTTATTAAGCTTCATCTGATTTCTTGAACCATTTCATCGGATCTAGATCGTAAGCTCGTTGTGAGCGGGGAATGTGTCTGTTTATTGTTATACTGTACTCTCCCAAGTGCTTAGTACAGTGCTTTGCACACGGTAAGCACTCAATAACTATGCTCGAATGAATGAATGGATCTTCCCCCATGAGCCTCTCTTACTCCTAGCGGAAAGAGTTTAGGCTGGGGAGTTGGAGGACCCGGGTCTTTATCCAAATGCTCTGCAGTTGCCTGCTGTGTGACCTAGGTCAAGTCACTTAACTTCTCTGGGCCTCAGTTACCTTAACTGTAAAATGGGGATTAAGACTGCTCAGGTGCACAGACCACTGTGGCCTCGAGGCCCCGGGTTCCAATCAAGTTCTCTAGCATCAAAGTGGGGCTCCGCTCAACCGAGTGGGAGAGCACGGGTGAAAGCAGGAGACCGGAGCCGGGCAGCTCCATCTGGCCAGCGGGAGGAGGCCAGTCACAAGCTAGTGGGCAGAAGACTATTACTATTATTGTATCTGTGAAGCACTTACTATGTATCGGGCACTGTACTGAGCACTTAGCCTCTCTCTAAAGAAGCAGCGTGGTTCAGGGGAAAGAACCCGAGCTTGGGGGTCAGAGGTCATGGGTTCGAATCCCAACTCTGCCCCCTTGTCAGCTGTGTGACTGTGGGCAAGTCACTTCACTTCTCTGGGCCTCAGTTCCCTCCTCTGTAAAATGGGGATGAAGACTGTGAGCCTCACGTGGGACAACCTGATTACCCTGTATCTACCCTAGCGCTTAGAACAGTGCTCTGCACGTAGTAAGCGCTTGACAAATACCAAATACCAACATCTCTAAGCATCACCATGGACTGCTGAGAAACAGCACGGGGGCAGCGGGGAGTTTGCCTGACAGCTGTAAATAGGACCAGGTCCCTCCCGGCCAGGCAGCTGCAGCCTGTGGAAGTGGACGGTTGGGAAAGGGCTCTTTATGGATCACCACACGGAGGGGGTGTACAGGGCAAGGAGCCGGAAGCTTGGGGGACAGCGGGGTCTAGTGAAAGGAGCACGGGCCTAGGAGTTGGAAGACCCGGATTCTAATCCTGCCTCCGTCACGTACCAGTTGTGTGACTTCAAGTCACGTAACTTCTCTGTGCTTCAGTTCCCTCATCTGCAAATTGGGGATTCATTCATTCAATAATATTTACTGAGCGCTTACTACGTGCA
The DNA here is from genome assembly GCF_004115215.2 of Ornithorhynchus anatinus. NCBI lineage: Eukaryota > Metazoa > Chordata > Mammalia > Monotremata > Ornithorhynchidae > Ornithorhynchus > Ornithorhynchus anatinus. Next base: position 16,832,810 of record NC_041730.1, on the reverse strand, counting down.
GAGCACTGTACTGAGCGCTTGGAATGTACAATCTGGCAACGGATAGAGACAATCCCTGCCCATTGACGGGCTTACAGTCTAACTGATACCTTTTCTTTCCGGTACTTAGATGGTGAGCTCCATGGGGGACCAATAATAATAATAGTAATGTTGGTATTTGTTAAGCACTTACTAGGTGCAGAGCACTGTTCTAAGCGCTGGGGGAGATACAGGGTCATCAGGTTGTCCCACGTGAGGCTCACGGTTAATCCCCATTTTTCCAGATGCGGTAAGTGAGGCCCAGAGAAGTGAAGTGACTCGCCCACAGTCACACAGCTGATAAGTGGCAGAGCCGGGAGTCGAACCCATGACCTCTGACTCCGAAGCCCGGGCTCTTTCCACTGAGCCACGCTGCTTGTTGTTCCTATGCCGGTGCTTGGCAGGTAGGAAGCATTGAACAAATATTATTATTATTTTGTTGTTGCTGTTCTGTCCTTGCAGCTTCCTCCCCATTTTATCCCAAAAGGGGCCCGAGGGAAATGTTTGAGCCCGAACATGAATAGGGAGCAACTCCTGCAGCTCCAGTAGGTGGTGGTGGCGATTCGGCTTGCTCTGTCGGCTCCGTCGACGGGGGGGAAAAAGAAGGGGGAGCATTCAGGAAAACACGGATTCCTTCCCACCCGTGGAAGGGAAAAGGTAGCCCTTGTCCCCATATAGCAATAATTACGGTATTTGACGATGCCTACTATGTGCCGGGCACTGTTCTAAGTGCTGGGATGACTACTGTCAGCTGTGTGACTGTGGGCAGGTCACTTAACTTCTCTGTGCCTCAGCGACCTCATCTGTAAAATGGGGATGAAGACTGTGAGCCTCATGTGGGACAACCTGACTACCCTGTGTCTACCCCAGCGCTTAGAACAGTGCTCTGCACATAGTAAGCGCTTAACCAATACCAACATTATTATTATTATTACAAGCGAATCAGCTTGGATGCAGTCCCTGTCCCGCTCACCGTCTCCATCCCCATTTTACAGAAGAGGTAACTGAGACCCGGAGAAGTGAAGTAACTTGCCCAAGGTCACACAGCAGACAAGTGGGGGAACCCGGACTAGAACCCGTGACCTTCCGACTCCCGGGCCCGTGCTCTCTCCGTTGGCACTGTTTATCGTTGTATCGTACTTTCCCAAGCGCTTAGTACAGCGCTCTGCACACAGTAAGCGCTCGATAAATACGATCGAATGAAGGAAAGCATGCATTACATCATGCTGCTGCCCTATATATACAACTTTTCACGCCCTGGAATTTCAGGGGGAGAAAATTCACCTCTGATGATCCAAAAGGAGAAAGTGAGTTCGTGAGCAGCAGCAAGGGTGACTGAGGTCAGAAGAACATCCTGAGAAAAATGTTACATTCCTCAGGTGGGAGGTGAAATCCCCTGCCACGGAGATCTACACAGACTGGGTAGTGTATGTGACCTAACGTGGTGCAGGAAGTACGGATGAGGTACTTTAGGTGCCGGGAAGTATGGAAGAGGCAGTATGGCCTGATGGAAAGAGCACAGGATGGGAAATAAGAAGACCTGCCCTCTAATCCTGGCCTGCTGTGTGACCTCAGGTAGCTCACTTACCTTGTCAGTGCCTCGGTTTCCTCCTTTGTAAAATGGAGTTTCAGTGCCTGTTCTCCCTCCTTCTTAGACTGAGCCCCAGGTGGGACAGGGACTGGGGCTCACAATCTAAGGGAGAGGGAGAATGAGTACTGGAACTCCCATTTTGCAGATGAGGAAACTGAAGCACGGAGAAGTCAAGTGACTTGCCACACATCAGGCAAGTGGTGGAGTTGGGATTAGAGCCTGGGTCTCCTGCCCTCCAGTCCTGCGTTATTTCCACTCAGTCAGGCTGCTGCCGCTCGTGGGTGAAGGAAAGCCGGCTGCTAAGTAAGTCAGAAACTCAACAGAGAAGCAGAAAGACAGATTCAGAAGAGGTTACACCCAGTCACCCAGACCGAGGGCCTCCTTGTCCGCAAATGTGTTAAAGCAAGTGTCACCTCCCACAGCTCTGCAGAGTGCTCTCCCCCTCCACTCACCACCCATTAGGGAAGGCCCTGGATCTGAGCATTTTTTTTATGCTATTCGCTAAGGGCTTACTTTGTGCCAAGCACTGCTCTAAACACCGGAGTAGATACGAGGTAATCGGATTTTACGCAGTCCCTGTCCCACGTGGGGCTTCAGTCTTAAGACCCAGGGGAGTGAAGTGACTTGTCCAAGGTCACACAGAAGGCAGGTGGTGGAGCCGGGACTTTCCCGACTCTGCCCCTTGAAAGCTGTGTGACTGTGGGCAAGTCACTGCACTTCTCTGTGCCTCAGTTCCCTCATCTGTAAAACGAGGATGAGGATTGTGAGCCTCACGTGGGGCAATCTGATTACCCTGTGTCTACCTCAGCGCTTAGAACAGTGCTCTGCACATAGTAAGCGCTTAACAAATAGCAACATTATTACAACCCAGTTCCTCGTGACGTCCAGGTCTGGGCTCTATCCGCTAGGCCACGGCACTTCTGTCCCAGGACCTTGGGGCGGGAAAGAGGAGCCCGGTTAGACCATTCCCCACGGCCCCGGCCTTTTCTGTAGCCAGGGTGAGAACAGCCTGGGGGGGGATGAGGGGGAAGGCGGGCAGCAGGGCGGGATCCCACTGTGGAGCCTGGAAGGGAACCAAGAGATGCTTGGGTGAGTCACGGCCCCGGGCCTGTGAATCAACCTCCGAACTCAGACCACACAGTGTTCTCCGAGTTAGGCATTACAATGGTGACGCTGGGACAGGCGAATCCCGGTTTATTCGGTCTTCCTCCGGGCGGAGGGCTCACAGGCAGGGCACGGGGCACGTGACAGGGTACGGGGCCCACAGGCTTGTGCACATGGACCCACAGGCAGGGAGGTCAGAGGATACACAGGCGGAGCACACGGGCGAGACACACGACTCATAGTCAGGGCGGGCACGGGACACCCAGGAAGGGCACGAGGCACATAAGGCTCAGATAAATTCCCATCAGAACTGGGCAGTTGGCAGAGATGGAGCTGGGCAAGGGCAAGGGGGCAACCAAACCCTTTCTCCACCGATGCCAGGAGGGATCAAATGGAGCCAAATGGAAAAAACGGTAAATGGGGGCTCCGCAGCTGCTGCCCAGGCCTGGCTCCATCCCTCCACCACACCCCATCAGGAAGAAGAGCCAGGGCGAGTTTGGCCCCCCCGGCTGGCCTCACGGATCCTCTCTCGGACCAGCCCACCCAACCTGAACCTCCGACTGCAGCCACTCTGCAGCTGTTCCCCATCTGTACCCACTCCCTTGGAGAACTCATTCTCTCCCATAGCTTCAGCGATCATCTCTATGCGGATGAATCCCAAATCTACTTCTGCAGCCCCGACCTCTCTCCTTCCCTGCAGTCTCCCATTTTCTCCTACCTTCAGGATATCTCTGTCTGGATGCCCCGCTGACATCTCTAACTAAAGATGGCTAAAACTGAACTTCTCATCTGCCCACGCAAACGGTGTCTCCTTCCATCTTTCCCATCACTGTAGACGATGCCACTCCCCGATACCGATACCACAATACTAATACCACAATACCCTTTCTCACAAGCCCATAACCTTGGCATTGTCCTTGACTCATCTTTCTCGTTCCACCAACATATTCGATCTGTCATCAAATCCTGTTGGTTCTACCTTTCGAACATTGCTGAAGTCCATCCTTTCTGCTCCGTTCAAACTATTACCACGCTGATCCAGACACTTATCCTCTCCCACATTCGTTTATCGCATCTGCCTCCTCGCTAACCTCCCTGCCTCTTGTCTCCCCTCACTCCAGGCAAATACTTCACTCTGCAGCGCGGATCATTTTTCGACAAACCGTTCAGTCCATGTCTCCCCACTTCTCAAGAACCCCTAGGGGTTGCCACTTTGCTCCTCTAGTGCTAACCTTCTCCCTGTTCCTCCATCTCTCCTGTCTCGCCACCGATCCTTAGCCCACATCCGGCCTCTGGTCTGGGACGCCCTCCCTCTTCTAATCTGACAATTATCTTCCCCGCTTCAAAGCCTTATTGAAGGCACATCTCCTCCAAGAAGCCTTCGAAGACGAAGCCCCACTTTTCTTCAACTCCCATTCCCTTCTGCGTTTCCCTGACTTGCTTCCTTTGCTCTTCTCCTCCACCAGCCCCAGAGCACTTAAGGACGTCTGTAATTTTATTTATTTGTATCGATGTCTCTCTCCCCGCTCTAGATAGCTTCTTGTGGGCAGGGAATGTCACCGTTTATTGTTGTATTGTAGTAATGATAATAATGCTATTTGTTTAGCGCTTACTGCGTGCCAAGTACTGTTCTAAACACTGGGGGAAATACAGGGTAATGAGGTTGTCCCACGTGGGGCTCACAGTCTTAATCCTCATTTTACAGATGAGGTAACTGAGGCGCAGAGATGTGAAGTGACTTGCCCACAGTCACACAGCTGACAAGTGACAGAGCCGGGATTAGAACCCGTGACCTCTGACTCCCAGGCCCATGCTATTTCCACTGAGCCATGCTGCTTCTCTTGAACTTTCCCAAGCCCTTAGTTCAGTGCTCTGCACTCAGTTAGCGCTCAATATATATGACTGAGTGAATGAATGAATCCACCTCCGCATCAAACAGAAACAGAAAACAGGGGCTTTTAAGTACTCAGTCAGCTCGCCCCACCGGGCCTCACATCACTGATCTCCTTCAATAGCCCAGCCTGCACCCTCCGATCCTGTAGCGCCGGTTCGCTCACTCTGCCCCCATCTCGCTTGTCCTAAAAGGGTCTCCGCCCCACGGCCAGGACTCCCCGCTAAGTTTCTTGAGGGCAGGGATTGCGTCTACTTACTCTACTTTGCTCTCCCAAGCTCTTAGTATAGTAAACGTTCGATAAACTCCATTGATTGATTGATTTTAAGGTCACATCTCCTCCAAGAGGCCTTCTCCCATTAAGCCCTCTTTTCCCCCGATCTCTCTCCCTGCTGCGTCATCTATGCACTTGGATCTGTGACCTCTGGACATTTGATAATCACCCCAACCCCATGGCACTGATGTACATATCTTTAAATTACGTATTATAAACCACTTATTTATTTATATTAGTGCCATTCTCCCCCTCTAGACCGTAAGTTCGGCAGGGAACGTGTCTGCTAATTCTGTTGTACTCCAAGTGCTTAGTACAGTGCTCTGCCCACCGTAAACGCTCAATAAATACGACCGAGTGAATGGATGCCCTGAACACAGTAAGACTCAATAATTGATTGATGGGATGAAACCGAATCGGCTTGAAATGACCCGGATTCTCCTCCAGCCTGACGACCCACAAGGAAGCTTGGCTTTTCGGGCCTGGGGGTGGGGGGTTGGGGGCAGGCTGTGTGGGCAGTTGGGCAGGAGGACTATGACAGCTTGGTGTTGGACAAGTCAATCTCCGGTCCCTAGTCCCACTCCTCAGACCCTGTTCCCCAGTTGCCAGTCCAAGATCTCATCCTGTTGACCAGTTCCCTATATCGACTCTCCTCTACGCAGTCCCCGTTCCCTGGTTCCCAGTCCCTGTTAATGATGATGATGATAATGATGATGATGATGGTATTTGTTAAGCACTTGCTACATGCCGACCACTGTTCTAAGCGCTGGGGTAGACACAAGCTAATCTGGTTGTCCCACTTGGGGCTCATAGTCTTCATCCCCATTTTTCAGATGAGGGAACTGAGGCCCAGAGAAGTGAAGTGGCTTGCCCAAAGCCACACAGCAAACAAGTGGCAGAGCCGGGATTAGAACCCATATCCCCTGACTCCCAAGCCCATGCTCTTGCCACTAGACCACGCCGCTTCCGTTCACCAGTTCACTGTCCCCGGTCCCCGTTCTCTGGTCCCCAGTTCCATAACCAGTTCCCTATATCCAGTTTCTCATCCTTGGTCTCTGTTCCCTGATCCACAGTGTCTAGTCGTGGCTCAGTGGAAAGAGCCCGGGCTTGGGAGTCGGAGGTCACGGGTTCTAATCCCGGCTCTGCCGCTTGTCAGCTGTGTGACTGTGGGCGAGTCACTTAACTTCTCTGTGCCGCAGTTACCTCATCTGTAAAATGGAGATGAAGACTGTGAGCCTCACGTGGGGCAACTTGATTACCCTGTATGTACCCCAGCGCTTAGAACAGTGCTCTGCACATAGTAACCACTTAACAAATACCAACGTTATTATTATTATTTCCGTCTTCCCAGTCCCGGGCCCAGACCCCAGTCCCTCCCTCCTGTCTCAGCCAATCAGAGCCGTGCCACCTCTCGATGAAAGCCGGAGAGGAGGGAACCGAGCCTATTCCCAAAACGCCAGGCCCACTGAGCCCCAAGGAGCCCCACGCTAGGCCCATTGAGCCCCAAGGAGCCCCAGGCCCTGGACCAACCCTCAGGAAGCCACCTCCGAACCAGCGGCGGGCTGGGGTCAGGGCCGGGGTCAGGGCTGGGGGCGGAGGGAGTGGCCATAATCCCATCACGCCTCTACTGGTGTCCTGAGTCACGGCTGAGTCGTGCGGTAGGCCCAGCTTTGCCGGGACTCGGCCCGGAGCTGCCCGCCGAGGCAGGCAATTAGCCGCCGAGCCGCGCTGACAGAGGAAGCCGTCGAGCCGTGCTGCTCGGCACGTAGCTCCGGGAGGCCGGAGTGGGCGGGGAGAGGCCTGGGTTTCCAGAGAACTGGGTCTCGACTTGGTGTTGAAGCGATGACCCCGTCCCCTTTTCTCTCGGGCCCCCAGCCAGGCTTGTCCGTGAGCGGGGTTTTGGATCCCGGGCTCTGGGACTTCACAGATTGGGGAAGCCTTCGGGACATGTAACATGCAGGGGCCTCCGGCATATGGCCAGGAGGACTCCCCGCAGCTTCCTAGAGCCGGCTCCTTGCGGGCAGGGATCGTGTCTACTTCCTCTACTGTGCTCTCCTAGGCCCTCAGTATGGTAAACGTTCAGTAAATACCATTGATTGATCGATCGATTTTTCAGGACGCAGTGGCTTAATGGAAAGAGCACAGGCCTGGGACTTATGTACCGATATGTAATTTATTTATTTATATTAGTATCTGCCTCCCCTCTGGACTGTATGCTCGTTGTGGGTATGCTTGTTGTGGGCGGGAATTGTGTCTGTTATATTGTTATACTATACTCTCCCAAGCGCTTAGTACAGTGTTCTGCAAACAGTAAGCGCTCAAAAAAATACAATTGACTGACTGGGAGTCGGAGGACCTGAGTTCTAAACTTAGCTCTGCCACTTGCCAAGTTGGACAAGTTTCTTCACGTCTCTAGACCTCAGTTTTCTCATCTGTAAAACAGGAATTAAATATTTTGTCTTCTTTCCACAGCTGCCCAACCCATGTGGGACCGGGACCGTGTCTCATCTGATTGTCTTGCACCTATCCCATCACTTAGCGCGGGGCTCGGCACATAGCGAGGGCTCAACAAATACTATTATTAATAGTAATTATAGCGATATTACTTATAAGCATCCCAGTGGAAGAGAGCTCAGAACCAGAGGGACTGTGGAGAATCTTGCCAATTTCCCATGCACCGAGCAAATTTGGCTGAAGTACATAATTGTAGAACTAGGCTTTTTTAAAGTGGTACTTGCTAAGCCCTAACTACATTCCAAGCATTGTACTAAGTTCACAGTCTAAGTAGGAGGGAGTAGGATCTAATCCCCATTTTACAGATGAGGTAACTGAGGCCCAGAGAAGTGAAGTGACTTGCCCAAGATCACACAGCAGACAAGGGGGGAAGCCAGGATTAGACTGACTCCCAGGCTCGTGCTCCTTATGTCGTGGGCAGATTGGGCAATTTGCAGGTGGGAGGAGCTGTAGTCATGATGTAGTAGGAATTCAAAAGTGGAGTCATGTATCAACCCCAGCACTTAGTACAGTATTTGGCACATAGTAAACACTTAACAAATACCACAGTAATAATAATAATTATTACTAGCCTGAAGTCTCCATACCCTAGAGAAAAGGGGCTCCATAGTGGTCTAGGCCCCATCACTCCAGCAGAAAGCACAGGTATGCAAGCTACTCTGGTTCGTATTGTTATATTGTATTTAACTTTTATATTTATGTTATGTAATACTTATGTTATATATATATTTAATATCCAATGTGATAACAATAATAATAATTGTGGCATTTGTTAAGCGCTTACAATGTTCCAGACTCTGTCCTAAGTGCTGATGTAGATTCAAGATAATCGAGTTGGACACAGTCCCCTATCCCACACACGGCTCACGGTCTTAATCTTGTTTTACAGATGAGGCAACTGAGACACAAAGAAGTTAAGTGACTTGCCCAAGGTCACAGACAAGCGGTGGAGCCGGGATTATCTCCCAGGTCCTACTGACTCCCAGACTCCTGCTCTATATCTTTATGTCATATTGTATGTACATTTGTGTTATATATTGTTTATTGCCCAAAGTCTCTCCCAAACGCTTAGTACAGTGCTCTGCACACAATAAGCACTCAGTAAATACAACCGACTGACTGACTGACGGCTACTTGTTCCCGGAGACTGTGGTTCCTGGCTCCCCCTGAATCCTGGCCTCCAGCTCCCCTTTCTGCCGTTCCCCCTCAGTTCACTTGTTGAGAAATGTTCCTGTTGGTCATCGCTGGGCCGGTTTATCAGGCGACTCCCGAAATCTGGCCTCGGGGCCCAAGGCGGGTGAGTGTGTGGAGGAAAGCCACTACGGAACCCTGATAAACAAATCCAGTGATGCGCCGGGAAGAACCCGCACGTCTTGGGAATCAAGGGACAGAGGATCTAATTCCAGTTTATTAGGATGGATCGGGAACTAGAGTGAAAGAGAATCGAGTGTCGGCATAGAACAGAACTCAGAATTAAACAGCCCCCTGCCCCACTGACCGGGCCCAAGAGAAACAAGTTCAAATTGAAAAGGACAGCAGAGACGTCACCTGGGAACATCCGCTTTTTGTGCCAGCTGAGGCTCTCTATATGACAGCCGCCGGGTGAAGCTGGAGGGAGACCTACAGTGAGAAATCACATGAATATCTGTTTCTGCAGAAACATTCATAATTACATTCATAAATACAGAAAGTTCCTGGGATGAGGAGAACATATTGGAAAAATACTAGTCTTCCTCCTCCTCGTCTTCTTCCTCCTCCTCCTCCAAAAAGAGTCTGCAGAGAAGTGAGTGTTACTAGAGAGAATTCCTGTCCGACTCCAAGCTCCCACGGCTGATTGGCAGATTCCAGCAGGAGGCCAACCTCCAGGGGAAGGTCACAGGCACAATCTGGTTTTCCTTATAAAGCTGGCTCCGCTGAGCCCCCGGGAGAAAGTGCAAGCAGACAGCCTTCTGCGGGTGCATTGGGGTGAGGGGAGAGGCGTCGTGATGGGGTGGCGGGCGAGGGGAGGAAATGAGGGAGGCAGAGTGGGCGGAAGGGAAAAAAGGAGGGGAGGAAGGGGAGGACCAACTCCTCCTTCTGCAGGCCACTGGCCCCCAACCCTTTCAGACATCATCCAGTCTAGTGAGCCCAGAGGCCGGTGAGAAAAGGATGCTCAGACTTGGAGGGGTCTCGGGGAGAGAGGATGCAAACCAGGCGGCGAGATCTTGGTGGCGGCGTCTGTCCCGGCCTCCGGTCTGCTCCCCCTCCCTGGGAAGCCTCCTTGGGAGACCCCCTCAGATTCAGAACCAGAAGAGAGTCGGCCGGTCATTCCGCACTCCTCCTCGCCCCCCTCCCGGGCCTGTCCCCGAGCGGCTTCATTTGTGGAGGTAGGCGTCCAGCCAGACTTCTCCGGACTTCTTCAGGGACCTGCGGAAAGAGGGGGAGTCAGAGGGCTGCCCGGATGGGATTCCAGCTCAAACCCAAGCTCCCCTTAAAGGAATTTTGGTCCGTGTTTGGGGCAGGGTTCATTGGTGAGTGTGGGGATCCCCGCTCAGGGAAACAGGGATCATGCAGGTGGCCTGCTGGGCAGGAGGCTGGGGACCGGGTCCTGGGAGCTGCCCTCATCTCCGCTCCCCCGAGGATCCGGATTTATAAGCTCCCCGGCTAGATTGTTTGTTCCTAGCAATTCTACTGTACCCTCTCGGGCGCTCGGTTCAGTTCTTTACCCAGAGGAAGTGGTCCAGAACTACAGCTGGTGGATTGGATGAAAATGTATGTAAATATGTAGCTTTGGAAACAACCTCTCTTTTACTTGCCCGGGGGGCGAGAAGCAATTTATGGCAGACGAGTCACATTTCCACGAGGGGAAAGGGGGAAGGAAAGGCATCAGGTGTTCGGGCATAGTTACTAGTTGGTGTTACAGTCTTCCCCTGGGGGGACCGGGGAGACCTGGGGCTAGAGGCCCGGTGGGGCAGCGGGACCTGAAACCAGGCTACGGCAGGGATTCTGCCCGGGTGTGGATTCTGGACAGTTGGATCGGTCCTCGGGCCCGCTACAGACCGAGCTTGAAGTTGGCCCCAAAGCATCTCTTGGCGTCAACTCCAGGAGATGGGGAAGAAAGGAAAAGCACATTCCCGGGGCAGCAACGTGGCCTAATGGAAAGAGCACGGGCCTGGGAGTCGGAGGACCTGTGTTCTAATTCTGGCTCTGCCAATCGTTTGCTATGTGATCTTGGGTAAGTCACTTGACTTCTGTGCGCTTCAGTCCTCCTGTTCTCCCTCCTAGTTAGACCGTGAACCGCACGCAGACTGTGTCCAACCTAATTCACTTGTATCAACTCCAATGCTTAGGACAGCGTTCGACACACAGTAAGCACTTAACAAACACCATTAAAAAAAAAGCGTAAAGGCCTGTGCCGAGACGCACAAATCCCCCCCTCCCATCAGTTGCGGGGGTCTCTCTCAGGACGCATTTTCCTAGTACGTCCTCGCGCTCTCCGGAGCTCCCGGCCCGATCACGTCCGTGCTCGGACGGCGAGCGCTGGAGGGCTCTGAGGCCGGGCAGACCTCGCCCCCCCCAACTCCTTACCCAACGATGTCCACCAGAGCCGTCAGGAAGGGTTTCACCTCATAGCTCAGGCCGTGCTTGGCGCATAGAGACTTCACTAGCGGGGCCACCTTGGGGTAGTTGTGGCGAGGCATTGTGGGAAAGAGGCTGGAAAAATCACAGAGAGGAGGTGTGAGAGACGCTTGGCTATCAAATCAGAAGGCCACGGCGCCCCGAGGAGACTCCGGGGCAGGGGGAAGCTATCGGGAACGCCGTCCCCCGACTCCCACCCCGCTCCCACCCCAGTGGGCTGCGGAAGAGTACGGGCTCCGATGAGGTGGATGGCTCCGACGGGACCCTTTCTCTGAAGCAGGAAAGAGCGTAGGCTTGGGAGTCAGAGGACCCGCCTCCGCCACTTGCCTGCTGTGTGACCTTGGGCAAGTCCCTTCAGTTCTCTGGGCCTCAGTTTCCTCATCTGCAAAATAGGGATTCAATACCCGTTCTTCCTCCTACTTAGTTTGTGAGTCCCATCTGGGACAGGGACTGGGTCTGAAGCGATTATCTTGTACCGCCCCTGGGCTTAGTAAAGCGTTGGTACGGAGTTATATCGCAGTGTTCTGTTATTGTTCTCTGGGGAACCGAATCCAGACCTAAAGCCCGAAGCCGACAGAAGGGAGAGAGGTTGGCCCCGCTCCCCTGTCGGCCAGTGGGCGGGTCGGTTCCGAGGGGAGGAGGAAGGAGGCTCTGATAGGGCGGCCTAGGCCTTCTGCCGTGGGCATCTCACCGGTCCCCCCACCGCCAGCCCCCGTTCCCCCCCGGGCCAGACTCACTGGTGCTCGATCTGGAAGTTGAGGTGCCCACTGAGCCAGTTGATGAAGCAAGACGGCTCCACGTTACAGGTGGCCATCAGCTGCCGGGGAGAGAAGCCCCCCAGGGGGTCAGGGATAGCAGCCCAGGATCCTCCGTGCCCAGCTCTCTGTCCACCTCCCTCCCGGGGGCCCCAACCGAGTCACACTTCCCATCTTGGGCAGCCTGCCCCGTCCCTGACCAGGTCCCTGGAGATTCTCCCTATCGACTCGGGGGACGGTGACTCTCCTCGGGGCGGGCTCCTGGGGCCCGGTCAGATCGGCCGAGATGCTGAGAAGCAGCCTGGCCTACTGGGTAGAGCACGGGCCTGGGAGTCAGAAGGTCATGGGCTCTGATCCTCACTCTGCCACTTATTTGCTGTGTGACCTTGGGCAAGGCACTTGACTTCACTGGGCCTCAGTTACCTCATCTGTAAAACGGGGATTGAGACAGTGAGCCTCATGTGGGCCGGGGACCACGTCCAACCCGATTTGCTTGTAACCACCCCAGTGCTTAGTACGGTGCCTGGCACAGAGTGAGCACTTAAAAATACCATAGTTTTTATTCATTATTATTATTATTAGCTCAGGTGCCTTTCCCTGACACCTCTTTCGGGAGTCCCAGTCAATCGATGAGTGCTTACTATGCGCAGAGCACTGTACTGAGCACTCGAGCGAGTACGGTACAAAATTATCAATGGACACAGTCCTTTCCCAGTTTGAGCTGACAGTGGCATGTCCTTCTGCTGAGCCTTACCTGACTGCTGACCCAGTCTCTGTGCTTCTCACCGCCAATTTCCTTAGGAATGTGGTTCATCTGAGTGATCCATACAAACCAGTGGCTCTCCAGCACCCTTCGGGGCAAGGTCAAAGAGAAGGGGACCCATCAGCCCCTCACCCACCCTAGGGGGGAGGATGGTGAGGAGAAGAGGAGATGATGGGAAACTGTGAGGGAGGGGAGCTATGGGAAAAAGGGACCGAGAACAGAGAGTCGGAAGGGACATTGGCCCCAGAACCTTTAAAAACTGCAAAAATCTCATTTCTCTGGAAGCGTAAACCCCAAGTGGAAGTCAACCCAATCCTCGGCCGGACCCAGATGGGGGATTTGGGTTCTGCTAAGGGCCCCAAGCTCCGGTTGAGTCAGACACGAGGAACATGAGAAGCAGCATGACTTAGGGGAAAGAGCCCGGGCTTGGGAGTCAGAGGTCATGGGTTTCAGAGGTCATGGGCTCTAATTCCGGCGCTGCCACTTGTCAGCTGTGTGACTCTGGGCAAGCCTTCTCTGTGCCTCAGTTCCCTAATCTGTAAAATGGGGATTAAGACTGTGAGCCCCACACGGGACAACCTGATCACCTTATATCTACTCCGGTGCTTAGAACAGTGCTTGGCACATAGTAAGCGCTTAACAAATACCATCATTATTATAATAGGTTAATGCTGTGGGAGTGAAAAGCAACTCCTTCAAGAGGCCCAAAACTGAGTCTTGGAAGAAACGGCAAAGGAGTTAGCAAGACAGAGGTGGGGGAATCCAAAAACAGCGCGGCTTAGTGGAAAGAGCCCGGGCTTGGGAGTCAGAGGTTGTGGGTTCTAATCCCGGCTCTGTTACTTATCATCTGTGTGACTTTGGGCAAGTCACTTGGCTTCTCTGTGCCTCAGCTCCCTCATCTGTAACATGGGGATGAAGACTGTGAGCCCCATGTGGGACAACCTGATTCTCTTGTATCTACCCCAGAGCTTAGGACGGTGCTTGGCCCATAGTAAGCGCTTAACAAATACCATCATTATCTTCTAGACTGTGAGCCCGTTGTTGGGTAGGGATTGTCTCTATCTGCTGCCGAATCGTACTTTCCAAGCGCTCTGTACAGTACCCGGCGAACAGTAAATGCTCAATAACTACGATTGAATGAATGAATGATGAATCTCCTTCCCCTGTTCCCCGACTACCTCCCTGCCAATTCTTTCCTGATGGGCAGAGGAAATGATGGGGGTAAGGGAGGAGAGGGTTTGAAGGGAAGGACTGGTGGCCATGGCAACCTACAACTTTCCTCGATGGCTGTCGACAGGCCGACAATGCCTCTCCCCGTCCCCCTTCTTCCCCAGCACCAGCGAGGCCACTCAGCAGCTGAGTGACTGAGTAAGCTCGACCAACGAAAACCAAGGGGGCGTCCGCCTGCCAGAAACCTGACTTGCAGCGGAGAAGGAGCACGCATTTCCGGAGGCCCCCCGAAATCCTTACCTGACAGAGGCAAAGAGGAGCAGGGTCCCCATGGTTCCATAGAAAGGGATGTACGTGGTGAAGAAGCGGACATAAAAGCTGATGGCCCATAGCAAGTCCTAGAGGGGGAGAGACGAGATTAGACACGACGCCTCCCTCTCCCCAACCCACCGACCCGATCGGTGAATGAAAGTTGTCCCCCACCCCACCATATCTCACTATTTCTAACTCACTTTGAGGGGAGAGAAGGGTTTTTGTTAAGTGCTTACTGTGGGTCGAAGACTGTTCTAAGTACTGGGCTAGATAGGTCCCCGTCCCATATGGGGTTCACAGTCAAGTAGGAGGAGAACATGAATTGAATCCACAATTTATAGTTGAAGAAACCGAGGCAGAGAGAAGTGACTTTCCCAAGATCATACAGCAGGCAAGTAGTGGAGCTGGGTCCTTTGGCTTACAGGCCGGGTCCTTTGGCTTACTCACTAGGCCAGACTTTATTGTGTAGGCCGTTGTTACGCAAACACACACAAACATCACTTAGCTTTGTTAGAGCATAGGATCGGGAGTCAGAACACAGGATGGGGAGGCAGAACACGTGAGATCTAGTCCCCGCTCTGCCCACTTCAATCAACCAATTGTATTTATTGAACATTTACCATGTGAAGAGCACCGTACAAAACACTTCGGAAAGTATAGCACGGTAGAGTGGGTAGACGCGTTTCCCGCCCTCGGTGAGCTTAGCCTAGAGGGATGACTTGCCTGTTGTAAGACCTTAGGTGAGTCACTTGACTTCTCCGTACCTCAGTTTTCCTATCTGTAAAATGGGTATTACATATCTGTTCTCCCTCCCTCTTAGATCATGAGCCCCTTTTGGGTCAGAGACTGTCTGATCTGATCGCACTGTATCTACTCCAGCCTTTAACACAGTACTGCATTCATTCTTCCATTCAATCGTATTTACTGAGCACTTACTGAGTGCAGAGCACTGTACCAAGCACTTGCCGAGTACAATATAACAATAAACAGACACATTCCCCACCCACGGTGAGCTTACTGTCTAGAGAACGAGCTTGGCCCAAATATCACACGTATTGTTATTATTCCTATAAACCCACCGCACCTACCCAGCTAGTTCCATGTGGACACATTTACAAGTCTGAAACTCTCGTTTCAGCAGCATGGCATAGTGGATAGAGCACGGACGTGGGAGTCCGAAGGTCATGGCTCCACCGCCTGTCTGCTGTGTGACCTTGGGCAAGTCATTTCACTTCTCTGTGCCTCTGTTACCTCATCTGAAAAATGGGGATTCAGATTATGAGCACCACCTGGGACTGGAACTGTGTCCAACTCAATTTACCCGTTTCCAACCCAGAGCTTAGGAGAATGTCTAGGACATAGTAAGCGCTTAACAAATACCATCATCATCATCACACTCTCCCACTGAACACATTCACACCCATTTCCACACTCTCATGCACGTTCACACATTCACTCACTCTCAAGCACACACTCATACCGTCCCACGCACCGATGCTTACTTGCACACAGGCGCACGTACTCGTACACTCACTCAGCCCTTCGGGGAGGTCAGGCCCACGGTACCCCCTGCTCTCCCTGGGCCCGGTGGGCAGTGGAGCTCGGCGGGAAGCTCCACACTCACCATCCATCTCAGGCACACGATCATGTAGGCCAAGTTCTCCACTTCGAAGTTAACCAGCGTGAGGAGCGGCGGCCCAACTGCAAAGGGGGAGCGGGGTATGCCGTCAGAAGTCGTCGGAGGGGATGCCTCACGGGATGGGGTCTACCGGGGCACAGGGGGTGATCCCAGGCTCTGGGGAGGGTCGGGGTTTGCTGAGGTTCTGGGAGGGGCTGTGTCAGCACCAGCCCGGGTGCCCTCAGAGAAGAGAGAGACCAGGATTGATTACAGGTCACTTCAGGTGACCCAATCAGCCGCAGGCCTTCCAGCTCTGGGCCGACCCGGGATAACCATCCTCTCGTAGTAGCCAATGGGCCAAGAGTTGGTGACCGAACAGTGCGAGGGGTTGGGGAGGGGAGAGGCCTTGCCTGGTGTCGTCTGCTGGGGCCTGGGGACGGCACTGGGCCGGGACCCTCCCCAGCCAGCCCCCGGGGTGGGGGGTGGGGGGGAAAAGCTTCATCAGATGTCAGAAAGGAGAGTCCAGCTGGGCAGGAAGTAGCCCCCAGAGCCTTGGAACGATCACATCTTCCTCTTGGCGGGGATATGGTGAGACAGAGGGGAGAAGGGACACTCACTCAGAAAGAAGTACTGATGCTGGTGATTATAAGGCAAGTATCTCCGCTTCTTCTCGCCGTACTGAATGGAAAGGGGAAGGAATTTGGAAAGAGGAAGGAGGACGGGATCATCTTATGACAGAAGGGGTCACCTTGGGACAGTCGGACGGCCCGACGGGCCGGGACTTGCCAACTCACAAAACAATCTTGCCTGGTAATGGGGGACTCGTTCAGTGTGGCATTCCCAACTCAGCCCACCCCTGGTGGGGCAGGGGGAAGCGGAGCCATCCTCCAGCCCCTCCCTCGTCAAGGCCTGAGCTAGAATGGAGGCAGGGGGATGGACCGGTTGACCTGTGGAGGGCTCTCCCAGCCCTATGATCCCATGGAAACAAAATTCTAGATTTACATTAGCTCAGAAGACAATTGGTCCCTTGGGAAATGCCCCAGGCAATTGAGATTGACACTCTCACTGGCCCCGCCCCTCCCCAAAAGGGTCACAGCTGAGGCCTGGTCCCTGAGGCCAAGGTCGAAATAGTCACTGCCCACTGCCACAGTTATCGTCGCCGCCCCCCTGCTGCTCCGCCGCCCAGTCCCTCATTTGTCCTGGATTCCCAGGCATCCTCAGAGCCCATTCCGCTTCCTCCGCCTTCTCTCTCTCATAGTCCTTTGCTCCTGGCTGGAAGCTTCCCGTCTGCCTGACCTACCTCAACAGACGACTCTCCCAGGAGAAAAACTGGGGCCACGGTCACATCTGGGTCTTTGTGGAAGATGTTGGGTTTGGCGTGATGTTGGAAGTGTCGGAAATTCCACCAGTGGGCTGAGAAACCCTGCAGAGGGTAAAGAGGCGTCAGGCAGGCCCTGGGTGTATACGACAGCCCCCTGCCAGGGTGGGACCTAGTTACACTGAAAACTCTCTCGCCGTGTCCACCTCCATCTCATCTATCTCGCCGCCTTCCTCTCGTCCACGTTCTGCCTCTGGCCTTGAGCTCCCTCCCTCCTCATAGCCTATTGACAAGTACTCTCACCCCCTTCCAAGCCTTAGTGAAGAAGCATGTCCTCCAAAAAGTGATCACTCGCTCCTTTCCTCTTCTCTCACTCCCTTCTGCATCATCCTGCCCTGCTCCCTTTATTGCCCCTTCCCAGCCCCACAGCACTTATGTACATTTTGTAATTTATTTATTTCTATTAATATCTATCTCTCCTCTAGACTGTAAGCTCGTTGTGGCCAGGGACTGGGCCTGTTTATTGTTATACTGTACTCTCCCAAATGCTTAGTACGGTGCTCTGCACACAGTAAGCGCTCAATAAATACAAGTGACTTAATGACTGACCTCGGGCCACCCTCCCAGCGGGCTGGTCAAGGAGATTCTCCTCTTGGCCCATGCGTCAGAGGCAACCATCTCTATTCCATCCCATGCTGAGGCCCCACTGGCTCCAAGGAACTGGTGCCAGGCTCCTGGTCCCTGGTGCCCTGTCTGCCCACCTCCTGTTCACGGCCTTTACCTTCAAATGCCCCATCACAAACTGCTGGGCGAGGTAGTTCCACTTGGACTTCTGGAAGACGGAGATATGGCCCAGGTCATGTTGCAGGCACCAGCACTGGGCCTGGGAGAGGAAAAGGCAAGTAAGAAGAGGAAAGAATTAGACATTGGGGTCAAAGACTTGACAACTTTTTACCTGAAGCTCTCTCGATTTATAGAGCCTCGGGGCCGGGCGAAGAAATCTGGAAAGGGCTCAAAGTTGGTCTGCAAGTAAAACCCTGGAATCCTTGAGCTGGAAGGGTCCCTGAGAGGTCATCTGGTCTAGCCCCCTGCCTCTCTGGGACATTAGTCTTCACCATCCATGCTAAATGCTAAGTGGTGTGGCCTAGTGGAAAGAGCAAGGGCCTGGGAGTCAGAGGACCTGGGTTCTAATCCCACTTCGGCCATGTGCCTGCTGTCTGACCTTAGGCAAGTCTCTTAACTTGTCAGTTAAATGCCTCAGTCACCTCATCTGTAAAAGGGGGATTCGATCCTACTCCCTCCTACTTAGACTGTGAGGCTCATATGGATCAGGGACTGGGTCCAACCTGATTAACTTGTATCTACCTAAATGCTTAGAACAGTACTTGGCACATAGTAGGTGCTTAAGAAGTACTATTTTTATTATTATCGGTAGTAGTAATAATAGTAATAATAATAGCAACAAATGCCACAATTCCACAATTTTTCTTTCTTTTCCTTAAGTGCCACAGGAATGGAAAATTTTCCTCCAAGAGCTTTATTGGGCCAGAAGAAAGGGAGTTGGAGGCTCTTTCCCATGCTAGCAGATGCTGGAGGTTTGGGCTCTGAGGCAGTGGGGCAGGGAAATTTTTGGGTGGGACCTGGACAGAAGGCTATGGGGCTTTTTGTAGACAGCTTCATTGTGTCATGGTATGGGAAGTTTGATTTTTTTCCTCCTTTTAACCACTCGATTCCCCTTTCAACTGAATTTTTGGTTCAATAGCAGAAAAAGATTCCAAACGTTCAGTATGGCCTGCCTGAGTGCCACACTTAGCAGTGGCTTATGAGTTAATAATAATAATAATAATATTAATGTTGGTATTTGTTAAGCGCTTACTATGTACCGAGCACTGTTCTAAGTGCTGGGGTAGTGACAGGGTAATCAGGTTGTCCCACAAAGGGCTCACACTTTCAAACCCCATTTTACAGATGAGGTAACTGAGGCACCGAGAAGTTAAGTGACTTGCACAAAGTCACACGGCTGATAAGTGGCGGAGCGGGAATTAGAACCCATGACCTCTGACTCCTAAACCCGTGCTCTTTCCACTGAGCTACCATGCTTCTCGATGGGTGAGGGCACCGCAGAATCTATTCCTAAAGGACATCTCACAGAGATACCCTGACCCACGCCCACAGACGGCATCGGCTCTCCCTGCCAGCCACCTCACCTTGCTTGCTGCTGGCCTCCCGGGAGCTGGGTGAGAGAGTGTAGATGGCTCAGCACGGGCCATCATTCATTCGTTCATTCAGTCGTACTTATTGAGCGCTTACTATGTGCAGAGCACTGTACTAAGCGCTTGGAAAGTTCAATTCGGCAACAGATGGAGACAATCCCTACCCAGAAGCCCCCAATGGTCGATCTATGGGAATACCATGGGTGAGGGAGAAGCGCTATTGAGCGATACAAAGCTCACTCAGAGGGGAAAGGACTATAAAATTGTATTGGTGTTTTCAGGCTGACCTTCATAAACACAGACGGTAAGATTCTAGGCTGTAAGCTCACTGTGGGCAGGGGCTGTGTCTGTTACATTCTATTCTCCCAAGCGCTCCGCACACAGTAAGCGCTCAATAAATGCAACTGGCTGACGACTGGGCTGGCACCCAACAGTTGTGTCTAGAATCCCCGTTCGAGGTCAGGTGTCAGCTGTGCTCCTGGCTGCTTCTCTTCCAAAGGTAGGGAAGGGAAGAGGGAGAAACCAGTGGCCGGTTATGGAAATGTCTGTGGACCTGCTCATCTCTGCTTTTGGCAGCTTTTTCCGGGGCGTGGGGGAGGCAGCCTGGCCTACTGGAAAGAGCAGGAGATGGGGAAACAGGAGACCCCCATCTCTGCCCCTGGGCTGCTGGGAGACCTTAGGTAACTTCATTTAACTTCTCTGAACCTCAATTTTTTCATCTGTAAAATGGGGATGACCTTGAGTACCTCTCATTTAACCTCTCTGAGCCTCAGTTTTTTCAACTTTAAAATGGGGATGAGCTCGATTGTAAAGTCCCACATGTGACAGACACTGTGTCCGATCTGATCATTTTGTATCCAGAACAGCACTTAGTGAATAATAAGCTCTTAATGAATCAATGGATCTTATTTATTGAGAAACAGCGTAGCTTAGTGGATAGAGCCCGGGCCTGGGACTCAGAGGGACATGGGCCTCACAGTCTTAATCCCCATTTTACAGATGAGGTAATTGAGACCCAGAGCAGCATGGCTCAGTGGAAAGAGCACGGGCTTTGGAGTCAGGGCTCACGAGTTCGAATCCCAGCTCTGCCACTTGTCGGCTGTGTGACTGTGGGCGAGTCACTTAACTTCTCTGTGCCTCAGTTCCCTCATCTGTAAAATGGGGATTAAGACTGTGAGCCCCACGTGGGACAACCTGATTCCCCTATGTCTACCCCAGCGCTTAGAACGGTGCTCGGCACATAGTAAGCACTTAACAAATACCAACATTATTATTATTATTAAGTTAAGGGACTTGTCCAAGGTCACACAGCAAACACGTGGTGGAGCCGGGATTCGAACTCATGACCTCTGACTCCCAAACCCGGGCTCTTTCCACTGAGCCACGCTGCTTCTCTACAACACAACAGAGAGTACAATACAACAGAGTTGGTAGACAGATTTCCTGCCCACAACGACCTTACAGTCTAGAATCTAATAAATGCCATCGGGATTATTTATTATCTTGCTAAGAGGCCTGAGGCTGAGCAAATCGGATGCGAGTGAGGGTGGGGATGGAGGTTCTAAAGTCTGCTCCAATTCCAAACTCTGGTGTCCCAGAGGCCGAAACCACCTGGAGAAGCTTCAGTAGGGGTGCTCGCCGTGTCGGGGTGGGTTAGCTCCCGGGGCTTCCCCACGGCCGGCCCTGGCGGCTGCTGTCGGAGGGGACCGGCTGGGGCCTCACCTGGGAGATGGCCAAAATGAAAGCTGCCAGGATGGTGGGAATCCAGCCGGCGCCGAAGAAGTAAATCATCAGCCACGCCACAGCCTCCATGGCGAGGATGTGACCCAGGAGCAGGGAGAAGAAGCGGGTATCCGCCTGGAAGAGCTTCATGTCCTCCACCGTCTTCCTCAGGGTGCGGAAATCTTCTATCAGCTGAGGCTAGAAAGAGGAGAAGACAGGGCGTTGGCCGCCGGGCCGGTCCAAAGGAGCCTCCCCGAGCCTGAGGGCCCGTCCCCGTCCACACCCAAGCTCTGACAGCGGAGCGGAGACTCCCAAACTCACTTCACGTGGGGCTTCCCCTCGGTGCCGGGCTCAGCCTTCCCCTGGGCCGCGTTCTGGGCCCCATCCCATGGGAATCCCTTCCTGAACTGAGCCCTGCACCTTCCTTCATTCATTTATTTATTCAATTCAATCCTATCTATTGAGTGCTTACTGTGTGCAGAGCACTGTACTAAGCACTCGGGAGAGTACAACATTATAACCTCTCTAGACTGTAAGCTTCTTGTGGGTAGGGAATGTGTCTGTTTATGATTCTAGTGTACTCTCCCAAGCGCTTAGTACGGTGATGATGATGATGATGGTATTTGTTAAGGGCTTACTAGGTGCCAAGCACTGTTCTAAGCGCTGGGGTAGATACAAGGTAATCAGGTTGTCCCACGTGGGGCTCACAGTCTTAATCCCCCTTGTGCAGCCGAGGTAACTTAGGCACAGAGAATTTCAATGAGTTGCCCGAAGTCACACAGCTGACAAGTGGCGGAGCAGGGATTAGAATCCACGACCTCTGACTCCCACACCCTTGCTCTTTCCACTAAGCCACTGCTTCTGGTTTGTGGTTGGCAAACTAACTCACGAGAGCAGGGAATTTCTGTTTTGCTTCCCCTTTACACTCCCACGCACTAAGTATGGTGCTTTTACACGAAAGTGCTTAATAAACACTACTGATTTTTGAGTACGAAAGACGAGCAGTAAAAAGATTGGGGAAGTTTCATTCCCACTATAAAGGTATAATAGACATGCCAAGCCGTGAAACAAATACATTGCAGAAAGGAAACAAGTCCCAAGATGAGGAGCAGCGTGGCTCAATGAAAAGAGCATGAGTTTGGGAGTCAGAGGTTGTGGGTTCTAATCCCAGCTCCTCCACCTATCAGCTCTGAGACTTTGGGCAAGTCACTTAACTTCTCTGTGCCTCAGTTACCTCATCTGTAAAATGGGGATTAAGACTGTGAGCCTCACAAGGGACAACCTGATTACCCTGTATCTACCCCAGCATTTAGAACAGTGCTCTGCACATAGTATGCGCTTAACAAATACCAACATGATGATTATTATTATTATCCGGCCATAGTCTATTAACATAGCTTTGTCATGATGTACAGTGCAGGCGCCTAGTACAGTTCTTTGCTTACTGTAAGCACTCTGCACACAGTGAGCGCTCAGTAAGTATGACTGATTCTAATAATAATAATAACAATGATGGTATTTGTTAAGCGCTTACTATGTGCAGAGCACTGTTCTAAGCGCTGGAGTAGATACAGGGTAATCAGGTTGTCCCACGTGAGGCTCACAGTTAATCCCCATTTTACAGATGAGGTAGGCACAGAGAAGTGAAGTGACTTGCCCACAGTCACACAGCTGACAAGTGGCAGAACAGGGATTAGAACCCATGACCTCTGACTCCCAAGCCCATGCTCTTTCCACTGAACCACGCTGCTTCTCTGGACTGTTAGGTCACTGTGGACAGGGAATGTGTCTGTTTATTGTTATAGTGTTCTCTCCCAAGCGCTTAGTACAGTACTCAGCACACAGTAAGCATTAAATAAATGATTGAATGGATGAATGAGCAATAAACAGACACATTCCGTGCCCACAACAAGCTTACGCCTCTCCTAGCCTGGCAGGTTTGTGCCAATAGGGCTGCCGATGGGACGTCGGGGGAGTTCAGCTCTGACCCAGTGCCGGGGCGGTGAACAGAGCTGGTCCTGGGGTTGGGCCAGTGGCACTGGGGCTGGACCACTGAGTCCAGGGCAGACTGAGGAGCTCTCCCAGTCCCCTGCTGATAGGGCCAGTGGGCGACGCGGGGCTTTAATGAGAAGCAGCGTGGCTCAGTGGAAAGAGCACGGGCTTTGGAGTCAGGGCTCATGAGTTCGAATCCCAGCTCTGCCACTTGTCGGCTGTGTGACTGTGGGCAAGTCACTTAACTTCTCTGGGCCTCAGTTCCCTCATCTGTAAAATGGGGATTAAGACTGTGAGCCCCACGTGGGACAACCTGATTCCCCTATGTCTACCCCAGCGCTTAGAACAGTGCTCGGCACATAGTAAGCGCTTAACAAATACCAACATTATTATTATTATTTACTGTGGAAGCAGCCGGCGGGCAGACGACGGGCCAGAATACTCAGTGAGCAGAACTCTGGGAGCTCTGGAAGGGAGGGTCCCGGAATGGGGTTAGGATGACCGAGAAGCAGCATGACCTAGTGGATAGAGCATGGGCCTTGGAGTCAGAAGGACCTGGGTCTAATCCTTGGCTTTGCCACATGTCCGCTGGGTGACTTTGGGCAAATCACTTCACTTCTCTGTGCCCGACTTATCTCAACTGTAAAATGGGGATTAAGACTGTGAGCCCCACGTACACCATAGGCTGAGTTCAACCTGATTAGCTTGTAATAATAGTGTTGATACTATGTGCAGAGCACTGCTCTAAGCGCTGGGGTAGATACAGGGTAATCAGGTTGTCCCACGTGAGGCTCACCGTCTTCATCCCCATTTTACAGATGAGGTAAGTGAGGCCCAGAGAAGTGAAGTGACTTGCCCACAGTCACCCAGCTGCCAAGTGGCAGAGCAGGGATTCGAACCCATGATCTCTGACTCTCAAGCCCGGGCTCTTTCCACTGAGCCATACTGTTTCCCTAGTTACCCCAGCACTTAGATCAGATCCTGGCTTAACAGTAAGTGCTTAACAAATGCCATAAAAGCAACAACAAACGGGTTAGAGGAGAGGCCTGGAAAGGACTGCTGGTGGCCCTTTCCAGGGTGGTGCCTACAGTTGGGGGGTGGTTCCCAGGCAGGGAAATCTTGGGGAGTAGACCCATGTGACCCCAGACAAGCCTGAAGGAAAGAGCAGCCAGAGAGGAAAAGTTTGGCTTGGACCAAGGATAAGTCCAGGGATGGGGGATGTGAAGGATGGAGGGATGAGGGGATCAGGTTTGGGTCCCAGGGGCAAGAGAAAAGCTGCGGGGAGCTGTAGGATGGTGGAGGGAATAAAGAACAATAAATAAAAAGCCTTATGTGGGTAGGATTTTATAAAAACAAGACAATAATAATAATAATGGTACTTGTTAAATGTTTACTATGTGCCAAACACTGTTCTAAGCACTGGGGTAAATACAAATTAATCAGGTTGGACACAATCCCTGTTCCACTGGGGCTCACACTCTCAATCCCCATTTTTTAGAGATGAGGTAACTGAGGCACCAGAGAAGTTAAGTGATTTGCCCAAGGTCACACAACAGACACGTGGCAGAGCCGGGATCAGACCCCACATTCTTCTGACTCCCTGGCATGTGCTCTACCCACTAAGCCATGCTGCTTTTCCCCCCACTATATTTTTAAAGAATCCTTTTTTTATTACTTCATTGCAAAGTTCCAGCGTGACCCATAGGATTTTGAGTAGTCTCGTTTGTTGCAAGATCCACTCCTGGAAATAGTCAAACACAGGTTGATTAATCACTCGGTGGTATTTATGGAGCACTTACTGCAGGCGGAGCACCATACTAAGCGCTTGGGAGAGTACAATACAGCAGAGTTGGTAGGATGGGTCCACAGTGAGCTTACAGTCTTCTAAGCAGATAGTATTTCGGTGCCCACCTGCCACGCCTCCCTAAACTGGTTGGGTTCTGGAGGAGTTGGGGCCCAAAGGGGGTAGGTCTGAGGGGTCCAGCCAGAGCGGAAGAGAATGGACATGGTGGGCTGAGCTGGCCCCCAAACTGCCCAGAATTTCCAGAGCTTCCAGGTGGGCCAAACCATTTTCTGAGAGCACCGTGGTCTGGACTGGAGGGAGGGAGATGAGAGAGCTCAATGCTGGAAGGGAATGTGTCTGTTTATTGTTGTATTATACTCTCCCAAGCACTTAGTAATGGGCTTGTTTCGTTTCATTGTCTGTCTCCCCCTTCTAGACGGTGAGACCGTTGTTGGGTAGGGATTGTCTCTATCTGTTGCCGAATTGTACTTTCCAAGCGCTTAGTACAGTGTTCTGCACTGCAGTCATATTTGAGCATAGTAAGTGCTCAATGAATACGAATGAATGAACGAATGAATATGAGTGACTGTTAGCCCGTTGTGGGCAGGGAATATGTCTGTTTATTGTTATAGTGTACTCTCCCAAGCGCTTAGTACAGTGCTCTGCACACAGTAAGTGCTCAATAAATATGACTGACTCCTCTAGACTGTAATCTCATTGTGGGCAAGGAATGTTTCCGTTTATTGTTATAATGTACTCTCCCAAGCGCTTAGTACAGTGCTCTGCACACAGTAAATGTTCAATAAATGTGACTGATTTCTCTAGAATGTTAGCTCGTTGTGCGCAGGGAATGTGTCTGTTTATTGTTACGGTATACTCTCCCAACGCTTTGAACAGTGTTCCACACACAGTAAGTGCTCAATAAATATGACTGATTGACTCCTCTAGACTGTAAGCTCGTTGTTGGCAAGGAATGCCTCTGTTTAATGTTATAGTATACTCTCCTAAGTGTTTAGCACAGGACTCTGCACATGGAAGAGGATTTTGTCTGGGTCCGAGTTTAATCCAGATGGGTTGTTTGATCCTGTCTCATGTAAGAAGAGTAGGTGAATGACCGCGAGAGCAGCAATTACAGACGGGGGAATGAAATGAAACGCGAAAAAGCGGGTTAAGGTTGCTTTGTCTACCGAGAATCCCACAGTAAATGCTCAATAAATATGACTAACTGACTGATTTGCTTTCTCCCAGGGTGAAGAGGAGGAGGAGGAGGAGGTGGCAGAGCAATGGCGAGGGAGTGGAGTTTTCCAGAACTCTGGCCCAAGTGCTCTTAGCTTTTTAGAGGCGAGGCTTTGGAACCTCTGTCCAAAGGGTTATTAGCATCATTATAATGAAATGAGAGTAGCTGGGGCCTCCTGCCCCACCAGGGAGAGGCCTCCCCTCTCCACCCTCTAGGACCTGGAGCTCAGAGCAGCTCTCAGTTCATCCTCGTGGCTCTCAGGTGACATGTCAACACGGACCATCGGATCATGAAAGAGGAGTGACTGTCCAGGGCTGGGCTGGGCTGGGCTGGGCTAGTCTGGGTGGAACTGGCCAGCGAAGCCTGTGGGGAGAAGCTGGGGTTTGGCCTGGGCTCATCTATTGGGCTTGGGCCTCAGTTGGGCTTGGGGTGGAGCTGGACCTGGGCTGGGGAGATGGGCAGCTGGGACTGGCAAAGTCAACGGTGGGGGAGGGAACCGGCTGCAGAACAAAGGTTTTCAGTCTGGAAAACCTGGGCCTGGTGGAAGGAGAATGGCTGGAGGGATGGGGTGGGTGTCAGAGAACTTTGGCAGGTAGGAGCACAATGCCCTGCATAAGTGCTCAATAAATACCATCGATCGGTTGCTCTCCCTCTTTCTTTGACTGTGAGCCCCTTGAGAGTCAGAGGCTGCGTCCCATCCGATCTCTTGCGTCCACCCCAGTGCTTACTTAGTAGAATGCTTGGCACACAGCCACCAGACCAACACATACCACTAGCCGCTTGGCAGCAAGCTGGTCCTTGAGGCTTTGCGTAGCCAGGGCAGGCGGTCCTAGGCCTAAGGAAACAGCAGCCCCCTGCAGCCACTGATCTAAAAGAGAACAGCGGGCACCACTCCTTCTGACCACATGACCCCTGCCTTGCCGACATCCTACGAACACAATTCAGGAAGGAAGTCAGCAGGAGGTCAAAACTCACAGGAAGTCATGGGCCTTCTCCATAATGGGTGGGAACAGCCAGGGAGCCTCTGGAACCAAGGGAATATAGCGCCCTAACTTACAAAAACAACATCTTATCTTTTATGACCGAAGCCCTTCCCTGGGAATTTACAAGAATTCACGTAAAAAAGTTGTCAAAATGCCAGTGGCACCAGCAGCCTCCGTTGATATTAAGCAAGAAAGGCTAAACAGAGAATCTAAGCATTTTAAGGGTGAAAGAATAAGGTCATTATTAAAGATCTCTGTAGTAAAATTCTGCAGGACCCAGGGGGAGGAAGAGAAACGTCCCGTTCTCTTCACCTGAACCAGAGCTGTGAACCCTGTCCTGTTTTCCTGCAAGTTTCTTATGTGGTAAAACTCTTATCTGGTGAAGCTGTGTGATATATCGTGCATCTGTGATATTTTTTCCCCTTGAAGAGCTGTACAATACATTGCTATATTGGCTACTGTGAAGTTTTTTTTTTCTTCTATAGAATTTGGCTCTGACATCGGTGGCAGGTTACTTATCAATAGTATTCAGGAGTTCTTGGTTATTGTTACTATATCATGTTTTGATGTATTAAAAGAGATAAAAAATCATTATTACCACCCATACTTCCTCTTGAATTTCCAGGAGTAGTGCCTTCCCAACTGCAGAAGTGCAAAGATGTGGAAGGCTGACAGACGATCACTTTCCCTACCTTCAAAGCCTTAGTGAAGGTCCATCTCCTCCAAGAGGTCTCATTTCCTCTTCTCCCACTCCCTTCTGCTTCACCCTCGCACACAGATCTGCACCCTTTATTGTCCCCTCCTTCAGCCCCTCAGCCCTTATGTACAAATCCGTAATTTATCTTTATGCCTATCAATCCCTCTAGACTATAAGCTTGTTGTGGACAATGAACGTGTCTACTGACTGTTATATTGTACTCTCCCAAGTCCTTGGAACAGTGCTCTGCACACAGTAAGTGCTCAATAAATGTGATTGATTGATGGGAAGCTGAAAGCAAAACCTTTCCTCATCCAGCAGATCCAAGCCCACGGGTTGAGTCTTAGCATCTGCTAGAATCCAGAGCTTCCTGGAAACTCCCGCCTTCCCACTGCCCTCCCCTGACCACCTGCCCCTCTCAAACTCACGTTTTGGTCTTGGTACTGGCTGGGCTCCCCTGGGGCGAGCTCCCCGATCAGCAGAGGCTTGAGGAACTTCCGAACGTAGCTGAGGTCCAGGTGGAAAGCACGGAAAGCATCCTGAGAAGGAAGAGCAGGCAGACAGACGGACAGGATGAAGCAACAGTCGGGCAGATGGCAACCCAAAGCATCCCACCTCTCCCCAGTACTCTTCTCCACTCTTCTCTGCTTCCTTATTATTATTATTATGGTATTTATTAAGTGCCTACCATGTACCTAGCACTGTTCTAAGCTCTGGGGTAGATACAAAGTAATCAGGTGGTCCCACGTGGGGCTCACAGTCTTAATCCCCGTTTTACAGATAAGGGAACTGAGACACAAGGAAGTGACGTGATTTGCCCACAGTCATACAGTTGACAAGTGGCGGAGCCGGGATTAGAACCCATGATGTCTGACTCCCAAGACTGTGCTCTTTCCAGTAAGTCAGGCTCCTAGTCCTTTCTTTATGGGGATTCCCAGCTGGCACCACGGACTTGAAGGAGAGAGAGAGGCATGGACTGCCTCTCGGGACAGAAAATGGGCCATCACATTGTCTATAGTGGTATTTGTTATTATAATATATAATATAATGATAATATAATAATTATATTAATAATAATCATGGCATTTAAGCGCTTACTGTGTATTCATTAATTCATTCAATCATATTTATTGAACACCTACTAAGCACTCTCCCCCCCCTCCCCAACACTGTAAGCTCCTTGTGGGCAGGGTATCTATCTCTTTATTGTTGTATTATACTCTCCCAAGTGATTAGTACAGTACTCTGAACCCAGTAAGCTCTCAGTAAATATTACTGAATGAATGAAAGAATACAATACAACAATAAAAAGACACATTCTCTCTCCACAATAAGCTTGTACTAAGCACTGAGGTAGATAGAAGACAATCACGTTGGACGCAATCTCCGTCCCCTATAAGGCTCACTGACTTAATCCTCATTTTACAGATGAGGTAACTGAGGCCCAAGGAATTTAAGTGATTTGCCCAAGGTCACACAGCAGAAAAGTGTTAAGCACTTTTCTATGTGTTGCCATAGACGCAATCAGATCAGACACAGTCCTTATCCCATATGGGGCACACAGCCCGAGGAGAAAGGAGAACAGGTATGTAACCCTCAATTTAGAGATGAGGAAACGGAGGCACAGAAAAGTCAAGTGATCGTCTAAATTCCCCCAGCAGGCAAGTGGTGGAGCCAGGATTAGAACCCAGGTCTCCTGACTCCCAGTTCTTGGCCCTTTCCATTAGGCCATGCTCCTTCTCAAGTATTCTCAAGTCCCAGGGATTCAGGTCATCCAGACTCTCCCAAGAGATAGCCTGACCGTCAGGTTTCGATCATGGGAATAAATGGGTTTCCACTGGTTTAAATGAAAAAACATCAGAGCCACCTGCTTCAGCCACTTTATAACTGCTGTGTTAGTGAATGAGGTAAGCTCCCGGTACCCAGTGGAAGGAGTCAAGTTTGCCTGTTGGGGATTTCTGAGGCCCAATCCAACCACCACACCCCATGGCAAATCTGTTCTTATTTATTCCCCCAATTTTCACGAGGTGTTGTCACCAGAATCCTCTTAGAGAACATTCCATCCCCTTTCAGCTGTTTCCTAACCTTGGTGATTCACAGTCCCGATTTCTTAAGAGTGGCTACCCAGCTCACAGAGCACGCCAGGATGTTCATAGATTAATTGGGTGAGGGTAGAGCAGCTAGCGGACTCGCTCTGCCAGGAACATGTTTCTCTCCTGACCCCAAGCTGAATTCTTCGCTGGACAGTGCCAGGAGAGGCTGGAGAAGTCCCTAGCAGTGGTACTTCAGGGTGGCCACTGCGACCTCACCCCCACCCCCTGTGCTCCCCCAAATTCCTCCCCTAATATTGGTGAGGGTACATAACAAAATAATCAATTAAAATGACAAATGTACATATTGGAAATTTAATTTTCATACACTTTGCTAAGTGCGTATTTGCCCAATACGGTGAGCCCCAGAACTGTGTCCAACCTGATTAACTTGTATCCACCCCAGCACTTAGTTCAGTGTCTGGGACATAGTAAGCTCTTAACAAATACCACAGTATCATCCAAGTGAAAACATTTGTTGTTTTCTCAGGGTCATTAAGGGCAATCAAAAAGTTGTGGTGACTCCCAGAGTCCCAGTGACTCTCAGAACCATCAAGGAAGCTGGAAGCAGGGTTTGAGTTCCAGATCTGCCAGTTGCCTTCTGTGTAACTGTGGACAAGACACTAACTTCTCTGTGCCTCAGTTCCCTCATGGCAAAATGGGGATTCAATACCTGTTCTTCCTCCTACTTAGACTGTGAACCCCATGTAGGGCCTGTTTATCTTGTATCTACTTAGTACAATGCTTGGCACAAAGTAAGTGCTTAGCAAATACTATTATTATGACAGTGTATAGAACAAGGCAGGAGCCTGGATGTCCCAGAAAACCCCTGGGTACCAGGTGGCAGCAGCTACAGGGTTTCCAATTTCACAGACCCATTTGCAACCGATTTGGGTTCATTCATTCAATCATATTTATTGAACACTTATTGTATGCAGAGCACTGTACTAAGCAGTTCACACCTCTGCCTTTTTCTTTTAATGGTATTTGTTAAGCACTTACTATGTGCCAGATACCTTTTTAAGCACTGGGATAGATACAAGATTATCAGCTTAGACACATGGGGCTCACAGTCTAATTCTCCATTTTACAGCTGAGGTAACTGAGGCACAGAGAAGTGAAGTGACTCGCTCAAGGTCACACCGCAGACAAGAGGCAGAGCCGGGATCAGGACCAAGATCTTTTTGATTCCCAGGCCTGTGCTCTATCCACCGGACCATTCTGCTCTGCCTCCCACCTTCTGTTTTTTGTCACTAGCTATTGTCTTATTCTTCACTTTCCTTCAAAGTTGCCACCATGGGCTTGCACGTGCAGATTTCCAAGTGTGCGCGTGCACGCACGCACGCACACACACACAAACACACGCACACACACCGTCACTCCCAGAAAACCGGTAAGGCATCCCATGGGACTCTCAGCTCCTGATGACCTGGTCAATCAATATATATTTATTAAACTCTTACTGTGTGCAGAACACTGTTTTAAGCGACTGGGAGAATACACTGTAACAATGTAACAGACATATTCCCTGCTCACCTCAAAATCACAGTCTAGAGGGGGAGACAGACATTAATAGAAATGAATAGTTATATCCATGGTCAACTATTTCAACAAAATCAAAGCCAACAGCAATGCTGTCCCCAGTCTCCTGCGCACCTACTCAACTCCCTTCTACCCAACAATGCATTGTCTCATCCTTCTCAGCTGTCTCTCAAGACATCTCCTTCCAACTTTCAAAATCTACCTTCTCCACCTGGGCCTCCGACCCCATCCTTTCTCGCTTTCTAAAAACAGCTACAACCCTCCTTGCCTGCCTTCTTTGACAGCTCCCTCTCTGATGCCTCCTTTCTCTGTCTTCAAATGCACCCACATCTCCCCTAACTTAGAAACAAACCAAAAACCTTTCTCTGGATCCAGTCAGTCAGTCAGTCATATTTACTGAGCTCTTACTGTGTGCAGAGCACAGTACTATACGCTTGGGAGAGTACAACATAACAATAAAGAGACACATTCCCTGCCCACCGTGACTTTACAGTCTACCGCATCAGCCAGGTACCTCCCAATCTCCCCCTCCCTGTTTCTCTCCAAACCGCTCAGGTGGCCTGTATACATCGCTCCACTCTCTTCATTTGGCTTCTACCCTCTCCATTCCACCGAAACCACTCTCTCTTAGGACACCAATGGCCTCCTACTTCCCAATTCTAACAGACCTTACCCTGTCCTAATCCTTTTCCAGCTCTTGGCTGCCTCTGACATTGTGGACAACTCCTTTCTCCTGGAAACACTATCTAACCTTGAGTTTTCTGAACTGTTCTCTTCTGGTTCTCCTCTTACCATCTTGTTGATCCAATCTCTCTTTGGTTTTTTTGAAGGGTATTTGTTAAGCACTTACTATGTGCCAGGCACTGTACTAAGCAATCTTTTGTAGACTCTTCATCTGCCACCCATTCTTTAACTGTGGGTGCATCTCTACAGTTCTGGGGTTCTGCTCTGGGCCCTCTTCTCTCACCCTTGGGGAGTTCATCTGCTCTCCACAGCTGCAACTGCCATCCCTCTGCAGATGTCTCCCAAATCTGCCTATCTGGCCCCCATCTCTCTCTTCCTCTGCCATCTCACATTTCCTCCTGCCTCTGCTACCAGTCAGTCGTATTTACTGAGCACTTACTGTGTGCAGAGCCTTGTACTAAGCGCTTGGGAGAGTAGAATATAACAATAAACGGAAACATTCCCTGCCCACGGTGAGCTTAGAGGGGGAGAAAGACATTAATATAAGTAAATTACAGATACGGACATAAGTGCCGTGCCACTGTGAGGGTGTTGCTTCCCCGCACAGGCAGAAAATGTCTATAGGATCAAAAGGAATTTTACTAGGGAGAAAAACAAGGGTGCTAAAAATCCCATCCCTAACCTTGCAGATGGGTGTCAATCAATCAATCATATTTATTCATTCATTCATTCACTCGTACTTATTGAGTGCTTATTGTGTGCAGAAAACTTGAAAAGTACAATTCAGCATTAAAGAGAGGCAATCCCTGGATCGAATGAATATTTATTGAGTCCTTACTGTACTCAGACTTAGTTGAGTGCTTGAGTTAGTTTCCGACTCACAGTGACACCACAGACACAACTCTCCCAGAACGCCCCGCTCTCCATCTGCAATCGTTCTGGTAGTGGATTCATAGAGTTTTCTGGATAAAAATCCAAAAGTGGTTTACCATTTCCACCTTCCGTGCAGAAAACTTGAATCTCCGCCCTCGACTCTCCCCCAGACCGCTGCTGCCCAGCATGGGTGAGTTTGGACTTGTAGCAGATTGCCTTCTGCTCGCCAGCCATTGGCCAGCTAGGAATGGAAGGGTTAGGCCTCTGCTTGACTCTCCCTCCCGTAGCCGAGACTGGTAGAGTATAGGAAACTCTCCAGGTGTGACCTGAGAGGGAATACAGTGATCGGGAGAGTACAGTATAACTGAGTTGGTAGATAAGGCCCCTGCCTGCAAGGAACTTTCAGTCTGGAGGGTGAAAGAAACATTAAAATAAATATAGAAATGACAGATATGCACAGAAAGTGCTGTAGGGCTGAGGGCACAGTGAATAAAGGGTGGGATTCCAAGCACAAGAGCAACAAGGAAGAGGAAGAGGAAATAAGGGCTTAGCTGGGGAAGGCCTTTTGGAAGAGATGTACTCTGAAGAAGGCTTTGAGATGGGAAGAGTGTCAAGGAAGATAACTTAGACTGTAAGCTCCTTGTGGGCCCAGAATGTGTCTGCCAGTTCTGTTACATGGTAGTCTCCCAAGAGCTTAGTACAGTGCTCTGCACCTAATAAGTTCAATAAATATGACTAAGTGATTGACTGATAACCACAACACCGCGTCTCCGAGCATTCTCGGATACCATTTACGGAGACAGAATACTGGGTTGATGGGATCACGCGTCTGGCTCCTGGGTTGCAAACGGGCTCTTTAATGGGGTGTAGCAGGAAAGAGTCCCTATTTAGGCAACCCCCAGACTCAGTTTGTCACTCGCTCCCCTCGGGGTCTTACCGCATGCCAACAACACTCTGCAACTTCAAGGGAGCCATATTTATGCCAGATTTGCAAATAGGTTGAGCAAGGAGGGACCAAGAGACTCACTCCAGTCACGAACACACTCCAGTTCTTCATTCCAGCCCTCTCTTTGAAGCAGCACTGCTTAGTGGATAGAGCACGGGCCCGGGGAATCAGAAGGACCTGGGTTCTAATCCCGGCTCCACCACGTGGCTGCTGTGTGACCTTGGGTAAGTCATTTAATTTCTCTGGGCCTCAGTTACCTCATCTGGAAAATGTGGAAAATGGGGATAAAGAGTGTGAACCCCATGTGGGATGGGGATTGTGTCCAACCTGATTAGCTTGTATCTACCCCAGTGCTTAGAACAGTGCTTGGCATGAAGTAAGTGATTAAAAAGTACAATAATAATGATAAAAGTGGTATTTGTTAAGTGCTCACTGTGTGCCAAGCATTGTACTAACCACTGGGATAGATACAAGATAATCAGGTCCCACATGGAGCTCACATTCTAAGTAGAAGGGAGCACAGGTATTGAATCCCCATTTTGCAGATGAGGGAACTGAGTCACGGAGAAGTGAAGCGGCTTGCCCAAGATTATGCATCGGGCAAGAGGTGGAGCTGGGATTAGTAGCCGGGCCCTCTGGCACCCAGGCCTGTGCGCTTTCCACCAGGCCACAGTGCTTCCCCTTTGAGAGACCCTAGGTTGTGGTGAGGACCAGGCCTAGACCCAGGGGACACCCCAGGAGAGCCCAGAATAGATGCAGCCTCCAGGGTTGGGGCCTGGAGAGACCCAGCCTCCCTTTGACCCCAAGGGCCTGTGGTAGCCATGAAGCCAGACTGCAGGCCTGTATTCCTGCCGATTACAACTGTGACTAGAGAAATCATTCTCTCTCCAGCCCAAACACAGTCATTCCCCCTGCTTTCCCCTCTCTCTGCCATTTTTGATGGTACTGGTTAAGCCCTTACTATGTGACAAGCGCTGTTCTAAGCGCAGGGGGAGGTACAAGATAATCATATCTGACAGAGTCCCTGGCCCATAAGGGGCTCAGAGTCTAAGTAGAAAAGAGAACAGGTATTCATTCATTCAATCATATTTATTGAGCGCTTACTGTGTGCAGAGCACTGAACTAAGTGCTTGGAAAGTACAGTTTAGCAACTGATAGAGACAATACCTACCCAACAATGGGCTCACAGTCTAGAAGGAGAAGGACAACAAAACAAAACAAGTAGACAGGCATCAATACCAATAAAACAGATAAATAAAATTATAGATATATACACATCATTAATAAAGTAGAGTAATAAATATGTACAAATATACACAAGTGTGTGGTAGAACAGAGGGAGGGAATAGGGGCGATGGAGGGGGGAGGAAGAGCAGAGGGAAAGGGAGGGCTCAGTCTTGGAAGGCCTCCTGGAGGAGGTGAGTTCTCAGTAGGGCTTTGAAGAGGGGAAGAGAGCTAGTTTGGGGGATATGAGGAGGGAGGGCCTTCCAGGTCAGAGGTAGGATGTGGGCCAGGGGTCGATGGGGGGACGGGTGAGAAAGAGGCACAGTGAGGAGGTGAGCGGCATCAGAAGAACGGAGTGTGCAGGCTGAGCTGGAGAAGGAGAGAAGGGAGGTGAGATAGGAGGGGGCAAGGGGATGGACAGCTTTGAAGCCAAGAGTGAGGAGTTTTGCTTCATGTGAAGGTTGTTGGGCAATTACTGGAGGTTTTTGAGGAGGGGAGTGACATGCCCACAGCATTTCTGTAGAAACATAATCCAGGCAGCAGAGTGAAGTATAGACTGAAGTGGGGAGAGACAGGAGGAAGGGAGATCAGAGAGGAGACTGATGCAGTAATCCAGTCGGGATATGATGAGAGATTGTACCATTCAATTCATTCATTCGATAGTATTTATTGAGCGCTATGTGCAGAGCACTGTACTAAGCACTTGGGATGAACAAGTCGGCAACAGGTAGAGACAGTCCCTGCCGTTTGACGGGCTTACGGTATAATCGGGGGAGACGGACAGACGAGAACGATGGCAATAAATAGAGTCGAGGGGAAGAACATCTCGTAAAAACAATGGCAACTAAATAGAATCGAGGCGATGTACAATTCATTAACAAAATAAATAGGGTAACGGAAATATATACAGTTGAGCGGACGAGTACGGTACTGAGGGGATGGGAAGGGAGAGGGGGAGGAGCAGAGGGAAAGGGGGAAAAGAGGGTTTAGCTGCGGAGAGGTGAAGGGGGGGTGGTAGAGGGAGTAGAGGGAGAAGAGGAGCTCAGTCTGGGAAGGCCTCTTGGAGGAGGTGAGTTTTAAGTAGGATTTTGAAGAGGGGAAGAGAATCAGTTTGGCGGAGGTGAGGAGGGTAGCAGGGTACCTACCCAGCAGGGTAGCGGTTTGGATGGAGAGGAAAAGGTGGATCTTGGCAACATTGTGAAGTGAGACCGGCAGGTTTTGGTGAAGGATTGGATGTGTGGGGTGAATGAGAGAGCAGAGTCAAGGATGACACCGAGGTTGCGGGCTTGTGAGACGGGAAGGATGGTAGCGCTGTCCACATTGATGGAAAAGTCGGGGATTTGGGTATTGAATCTCTGTCTTACAGTTGAGGAAACTGAAGCCCAGAGAAGTGAAGTGACTTGCCCAGGGTCACATGACTTGCCCAGGGTCACACAGCAGGCAGGTTTCAGACCTGGGATTAGAACCTCTGACTCCCAGGCACGTGCACTTTCCACTAGGCCACGGTGCTTTCCCGTCCCTGCCCTGCCCTCCTTCTCAGGTTTAATCATTTTTAAAGTCCATATAAATGGGCACAGAGTTGGCTTTGGTTCCCAACTCATGCCTCATGCAGGACAAACAGGTTCCCATCCCTTTGCCTGGGGCAGGGTGGCAGGGCTTTGTGCCAACCCAAACCTGGTCCTGACCAATTCACCAGGGAAAATGTCACAAACCAGCCATCTAGCTGCGATGCCCAGCAGTGTGGGTGACCCTCCCTGCCACTCCCCCAGGCTTCATACATCCCTGCTGCTGTCCTTCCACTCATTCATTCATTTGATGGTATTTATTGAGCGCTTACTGTGTGCAAAGCACTGTACTAACCGCTTGGGAGAGTACAATATTACTAGGTACAAAGCATTTTGCTAAGCACTTGGGAGAGTACAATATAACAATAAACACATTCTTGCCCACAACAAACTCATAATTTAGAGGGGGAGACAGACATGAATATAAATTAATAATTACAGATATATACATATGTGCTGTGGGGAGGGAGGAGGGAGGATGAACGAAGGAGCAAGTAAGAGACATTCAAAAGGGAGTGGGTAAAAGAGGAGAGGAGGTCATAGTCGGGGAAGGCTTCTTGGAGGAGATGTGCCTTCAATAAGGCTTTGAAGTAGGGGAGAGCAGTTGTCGGTCTGCTATGAGAAGCACCATGGTGTAGTGGATAGACCACGGGCCTGGGAGTCAGAAGGTCATGAGTTCTAATGCCACTTGTCTGCTGTGTGACCTTGGGCAAGTCATTTCACTTCTCAGGGCCTCAGTTCCCTCTTCCGTAAAATGAGGATTGAGACTGTGAGCCCTCTGTGAGACAGGGACTGTGTCCAACCCGATTTGCTTGTATCCACTCCTGGACTTAGCAAAGTGCCTGGCACATCGTAAGTGCTTAATAAATGCCATACTTATTATTATTATTATTATATGAGGAGGGAGAACATTCCAGGCCAGTGGTAGGATGTGGGAGAGAAGTGGGTGGCGAGATATGGCTGTTCCATGCTGGACAGCGTGGAATGGTAGAGCAAGGTTGCCCTGTGATCCCAGAGCCCGGACACATAATAATAATTGTTGTATTTGTTAAGCGCTTACTGTGAGCCAAGCACTATTCTAAGCCCTGGGATAGATAGCAAACTAATCAGGTTGGACACAGTCCCTGTCCCACATGGGGCTCACAGTCTTAATCCCCATTTTTCAGATGAGGTAACTAAGGCACAGAGAAGCGAAGTGACTTGCCCTAGGTCAACACAGCAGATACATGGCAGAGCCAAGATTAGAACCCCTTATTCCGTTTTACCCCAGGATTAATTCGGAGGTGAAAAGTTTTAACCCCAAAGTCAAGGTTACGACTCGAGGGGCTAAATCGGCACCCACCTCAGACTTTCAGGCATAGCTACTGGGCCTCTGCCTCATTCTCCTTCCCCAACTCTCCTTCCACAAAAAAAGCAAATATATTTGCAAACAATCCCTGTCTCGTCTGGTCTTATGCTGTCGAGTTGTCTCCGACCAATAGCAACTCCATGGACACATCTCTCCTAGACCGCCCACCTCCAACTGCATTGCCTTCTTCCGCACGATAAACTTGAGTCTCTGCCCTCGACTCTCTCCCATGCCTCTGCTATCCGGCACAGATGAGTTTTGAGTTCTAGCAGATTGCCTTCTACTCGCTAGCCACTACCCAAGCTAGGAATGGAACGGACAGGCCTCTGCTCGGCTCTCCCTCCCGTAGTCGAGACTGGTAGAGTACCGGAAACTCTCCAGGTGCCATCCTGAGAGGAGTTGCAAACCCCATCCCTGATTTTTCTCTCCATCCCTCTGCTCTGACTCCTCCGTCCTCACCAGGGAGCCAGAGATTTGGTACTGAGA
Source organism: Ornithorhynchus anatinus (assembly GCF_004115215.2). Taxonomy (NCBI): domain Eukaryota; kingdom Metazoa; phylum Chordata; class Mammalia; order Monotremata; family Ornithorhynchidae; genus Ornithorhynchus; species Ornithorhynchus anatinus. The sequence goes on along the minus strand of NC_041730.1, from coordinate 16,794,479 downwards.
ATGCCAGAATATCCTTTCTGCTGTTTCACCTGTATTTCCAGAGAGACAGACCTCCACCCTCAGAATGACTAGGACTAGCGGACGGCGTTCTATTGCTCCGGACTCGCAGAAAGCACTCTATTGTTCTAGGCCCATGGAAAGAGTCATGGACACAATTCTATTGCCCCAGACTCACAAGAGAGTTCTATTGTTCTGGGCTCAGAGTTATCTTGCTCCAGATTCAGACACATTCTCTTGCTCCAAACTCATGAACAGAGTCCTATTGCTTTAGGTTCCCAGATGGAATTCTATTACTCCGGACTCAGGGACAGATTTCTACTGCTCACCTACAGGTTTCATCCTTCCTGACACTTGATTTGGTCCAAGCGGTACCAACATTGCAGAAGACAGCTCCGCCCTCAGCTCAGGTTTAGCCTGAAATATATCCGTTGATGTTTCTCCACAATCTAACAATGATATCCAAAGAAAAGTGCCCCGGGATTCACCAGGAAGCTTACGCCAGCTCACCCAGAAGCTGAGAGAGTAATAATAATAATAGTGGCATTTGTTAAGCCTTTACTATGTGCCAGACACTGTACTAAATGCTGGGGTAGACACAAGCAAATCGAGTTGGACACAGCCTCTGACCCGCATGGAGCTCACAGTCTTAATCCCCATTTCACTGATGAAGTCACTGAGGCACAGAGACGTGACTTGTCCAAGGTCACCCAGCAGACAAGTGGCAGAGCCGGGGTTAGAACCCAAGTCCTTCTGACTCCCAGGCCCATGCTCTACCCACTAGACCACACCGCTTGAGAAGTCAGCATTAAGGCCAGGCACATCAAACCATTATTGAGTAGTAGTAATAATAATAATTGCAGTAATTTGGCCGGTGCTTATTAGGTGCCAGACACTGAACTAAGCACTGGGGTAGATGCAAGATAATTAGATTATTAATCAGTAGCCAGATCATAGGTCTCTGAGAGAGGGTATTCCCCCACTTCCTTCAATGCCCACAAAAGAACCATCTCCTGGGAGCTGATCCTACAATACTGCCAGGACAATGGGCTCTTTGCTCCCACCCTCCTTCCTCACCTCACCCATCCTCCTCCCTTCCCTTTCTCCTCTCTCAGATTCTGTGCACTCTAGCTATCTGGGCTGATTCCTTCCAAACCTGGTCATTCTTATCCCGAGATGACAGAGGAGTGAAGGAGGAGAGAGGACAAGTCATGGTCAACATCCAGGCCTCTAAACTCTGGAAAACCTCTGGTCTCCGCAGGGATGGAACCGGCTAAGGAGAGCTCTTCTTTAGCATCTCTGGCAGGACTCACTCAGACGGACCTGGGTCTGAGCTAGTGGGAATGAAGGCATTAGTGAGCAAATCAATCGATCAATCAGTTGTATTTCCTGAGCGCTTACTGTGTGCAGAGCGGTGGACTGAGCAGTGAGGGCATATAACAGAGTTAGTAGTCATGTTCCCTGCCCACAGGAGCAAGAAAAAGACCCTCTTGATTTTGCTGAGAAGCCAGGAAATGGAGACACCTCAGCAAAATAGGGGCTTGAATTCCAGGATACAGAAATGGGATTCTACTGGTTGCAAGGTCTTTTTTTTAAAAAAAGGATATGTGTTAAGCGCTTACTATGTGCCAGGCACTGTACTAAGAGTTGATGTAGGCCCTGTCCAATGTGGGCTCACAGTCTTAATCCCCATTTTACAGATGAGGTAACTAAGGCACAGAGAAGGGAAGTGATTTGCCCAAAGTCACACAACAGACGAGTGGAGGAATCGGAATTAGAACTCAGGTCCTTCTGACTCCCAGGCCCATGCTCTATCCACTAGGCCATGCTGCTTCTCGAGGAAAGTTCCCACTGAATCACCCTTGCGCTTCGATTTGCACCCTTTATTCATCCCTGCCTCAGCCCTAGAGCTCCTATGTACAAATCTGTAATTTATTTATATTAATGCCTCTCTCGCGCTCTAGACTGTAAGTTCACTGTGGGTGGGGAAAGTGCTTCCACCTCTGTTATACTGAACTCTTCCAAGTGCTCAATACAGTGCTCTGCAGGCAGTAAGTGCTCAATAAATAAGACTGATTGATTGATCGATTATTAACCTCTCTGGATCTCAGTATGCCCACATACAAAAGGAAGACCCAGAGACGCAGTCCCCCCCAGGGGTGGGAATGAATTAAATACTCGCTCTTTCAGGCATGGAAGAATTAAGAGAAAGTTACTGAATAAGCATATCTGCACACAGTAAGCGCTCAATAAATACGATTGACTGACTGGACTGCTCTGCATACAGCCCAGTGGCAGTAAACTACTCTTGGATACTCTACTGACCTTCTCCAAGGATTTAGTATAGTGCTCTACATCCAGTAGGTGCTCAGTAAATACCATTGATTGAATTCTGCAGTTCCAACGCCCCAACTATTACACCTCAACCCTTCCTAGGGAATGGGGCCACAATAAATCAAAACCCCCTCTGGTTGGCTGTGAAATCTGGGAAGGTAGAGACCCATCCTGGGAGAGGAGAGACCTACTTTCTTCCAGGCACAAAACCTAGGGAGTTAACTGGCTTGTTTTAGAACTTGCCTGGATCAAAGTGCTCTCACTTCTCCTCTTTCCTGAGGAATAATTGTATTTATTACGAGGCTCCTATGCTGTAAGCACTGTATGCATGAGGAGCAGCATGGTTTAGTGGAAAGAGCCCGGGCTTGAGAGTCAGAGGTCGTGGGTTCTAATCACAGCTCTGCCACTTGTTTGCTCTGTGACCTTGGGCAAATCACCTCACTTCTCTGTGCCTCGGTTCCCTCATCTGTAAAATGTGGATTGAGACTGTGAGCCCCACATACGACAACCTACTTTCCTTGTATCTACCCCAGCGCTCAGAACGGTGCTTGGCACATAGTAAGCGCTTAACAAATACCAGAATTATTATTATTACTAAGCGCTAGATTAGACACTAAAACAGATGGGACACAGTCCCTACCCCACATGGTCTAATCAATCTATAATATTTATTTAGTGCTTACTGGGTGCAGAGCACTGCACCAAGCACTTGGGAAAGTACAGTGCAACAGAGTTGGTAGACATGGTCCAATCATTCAAACAATTATTCATATTTGTTGAGCACTCACTGTGTGCAGAGCACTGTACTAAATACTTGGGTGAGTAGAATCTAACAGATTAGGTAGATACATTCCCTGTCAACAGCGAGCTTACACTCTTCAGTAGGAAGTCTGAGTAGGTCTAAATAGGAAGGAGACTAGGTACTGAATCTCCATGTTACAGATGAGGAAACTGGGGCCCAGAGAAGTGAAGCTATTTGCCCAAGGTCACCCAGCAGGAAAGTGAAAGAACCGGGGTTATTTTAGTGTCTATCTCCGGTCAAGAAACATGTCCGCCAACTCTGTTGTATCGGACTCTCCCAAGTACTTAATCATTATGGTATTTTTTATGCAATTACTATATGCCGGGCACTCTTCTAAGGACTGGGGTAGATACAGGCTAATCAGGTTGATCACAGTCCCTATTCCATGTGGGGCTCACACTCTTAATCCCCATTTTACAGATGAGGTAACTGAGGGTCCAGAGAAGCGAAGTGATTTGCCCAATGTCACACTGCAGTCAGGTGGTGGAGCTGGGATTAGATCCCAAGTCCTTCTGAGTCCCAGGCCTGAGCTCTATCCACTAAGTCACGTACTTCCGGTGCTCTGCATACAGTAAGTGCTCAATAAATGCCACTGATTGATTAGAAGCCAGGTCCTGAGACTCCCAGGCCGGTGGGTGGTCATCCATCTGCCTTATATCATCTAGTGGATAAAATGGAGGCCACTAAGGCACTAAATGTTGACTGGTTGACCAAAGAACTCACCAGCCTCAGAGAAACTAACACTGCTCCTGCTCTACATCAAGCATGGGGCCTCCCTCCCTAGCCCACCTCTCCCCTGGTGACTGTGATAGGAGAGACCTCAAAGGGCTTCTTCCGAGGTGGGGCATTTTTCAGCTCTCTGCTTGGATCTGGGACAAGATGGATGAACCAAGACCTGAGGCATTTTGCCTTCTTCCTTCCGGGGTGAAGACCAGGCCGCTCTCCTTCCTTTCAGCTAGGGCCTGGGCTCCAAAGTAGCTCAGCGAGAAGCCTGAAAGACTCAACATCGAGTTATGAGCCTGTGCCAGTTGGGGGAGATGATTTTCATTTGTTAAACCTTAAAAAATGCACTAAAGTGAATGGGTTAAGTAAGTGAATGAGTGTTTGTGTGTGTGTGTGTGTGTGTATTCTCTCCCTAACACTCATTAGCATTGAGATAGCACTTAATAATTCCCTTTTATCTGATGATCAGCACTGTCTCCCTTCCAGGCATCTGAGCATTATGATCCTCATTTCCACAGGTGAGGAAACGGGGAGATAGAGAGATGAAGAGATTTGCCCAGGGCCATGAGTCAGTGGCAGAGATAATTTTAGCACGAAGCAGACTCTAGAGTACAACTGTGATGTTCAGAGTTGCTTTAAATAGAACAAAAAATGGATTTTTTTTCATCGCTGGCTACACTAACCAGTAACCCCGTACAAAGGCTGGGATTATTTCCCAGGATGCATCGCCCTGCCCCTCCGGGCTGGGTGGGTCGGGGGCAGAAGGGGCAACCCACGTCCCCCCGAGGAATCGGAAAAATAGATGCCGTCATTTCCGGAGACCAAGGAACGCAGTTCTCATTCTGCTTCTAGTCCTAAAGCATTGCCAATGCCCTGACCCTGAACTGAGGCGTGGGCCCAGGGGCGAGGGGGGAGTGTTAGGATCGTGGGCATCAGGGGAACATTTGGAGGCAGAATTCCCCCTCAGGCAAACGTGAAGGTCCCTTTTCATCTTGCCTGAGACCGAGCCATATGCTTCATCCCTAGGCTTGCCGTTCTCTCTCTTCCTTCAGTCTACAGGTGGTCCCTACACCTCAAGCCAGCAGGAGAGTCAGTCTGAACAGTTACCCAGCTGCCACCCAGTTTAGTCCAAGAGATTTTGGAGAAATTGAACTTTAATTTTTTCATCAAAAATTACTTCCGGTCAAAAAGCCTGAAGCGGGACTGAAGCCTTCAGAGTCATAATCTCTTTGCTAGTGACAACGGGCTGGCAGTCGCCGTATTTCATCTCTTTCAGGGGTACGTAAGGAGTGCCTACTCTACTGCACACAGAGCACCGTACTGAATGCTTGGAGACGTTCACAGAAACGAAGGACATGGTCACTCAGCTGAAGAGGCTTACGTCCAATGGCGAAGAGGAGCAAGTAAATTATTTACAAAGAGTGGGAGTAGAAAGAAGGCTAGACTAGGTATGAGCATAAGGATGCCCGACTGAAAGTTGAATAAATATCTGAATGTCCACTTGCATGTTCATATATATACAGGTGCTGAGGATGGGTATAAACCAGTAGGTCTTGGGTTCCAATTCTCGACCCGCCACTTGTCTGCTTTGTGAACTAGGGAAGTCAACTTCACTTCTCTGGGCCTCAATTACCTCATCTGTAAAATGGGGATCGAGACTGTGAGCTCCACGTGGGAGAGAGACTGTCTGTGTCCAACCGATTTGCTTGTATCCACCCCAGCACTTAGTACAGTGCTTGGTACAAAGTAAGTGCTTAACAAATACCATAATAATAATAATAACTATTATTATTATAAAGAACCAACATTTGTGCTAAAGGAGACTATTGGGTTGATGCAACTCTGGGTGATGGGAAGTAATCAGGGAAGGCCTCTTGGAGGAGGTGGGATTTTTAGAGGGTTTTAAAGATGGGGAAAATAGGGTTTTGAAGAGGGAGGGAATTCCAGGCAGGGGAAATAGAGTGAGCAAGGAGTCAAGTGTAGGGTCAGTCTTACTGGATCAAGAAAATAGTTTCTAGTTCAGCTAGGATATTCAGACAACATCTTGGCCAACATCATGGGGGACGACAGGTAGAGGTGGTTTTTTCTTGTGGGTGGAGGGAGAGAGGAAGAGAGAGAGTAACCGACAGAAAGAGAGACAGAGACAAACAGAAACAAAGAGAATGTGAGAGACAGAAACAGAGAGATAGAAGAGCAGAGGTGTGAGAGAGGCATAGCCTGGAGATAGAGAGAAGAGCAGAGGGAGATGGACAGAGGCTGAGAGATGGAGAAAGAAACAGAGAAAATGACAGTGAGAGAAACAGAGAGAATGTGCAAGTGGAGAGATAGAAGAAAGACAGAGAATGTGAACAGAGACAACAAGACAGGAGTTGGAGGGAAGACAGAGACAGCAGAAAAAAAGGAGCCAGAACAGAGAGAGACACAAGGAGGGAAGAGAGAATAGACAGAAAGAATAGTAATCACAGTGGTACTTGTTAAGCGCTTACTACGCGTCAAGCTCTTTTTAAATGCTGGGGTAAATACAAGCTAATCAGGTTGGCGCAGTCCCTGTCCCACATGGAGCTCACACTCTTAATCCCCATTTTACAGATGAGGTAGCTGAGGCCCAGAGGAGTTAAGTGGCTTGCCCAAGGTCTCACAGCAGACATGTGACATAGCAAAGATTAGAACCCAGTACCTTCTGACTCCCAGGCCTGTGGTCTATCCACTATGCCATGCTGCTTAGCAGAGCGTGAGAGGGACAGAGACAGAAAGAGACACCCACAGACAAATAGACAAGGTGTGTTTATGACAAAAGACATGGCCAGCTGTGGGATAGCAATAGTTTCCCCCCACAGATCTCTAGTGGAAGGTGAGGACTTTCCTGATAGGCAGACGGTCTGTTCGGTGGCCGAGAGAGAAAGGCCAGCAAGTGAGGTAAGCCACAGCAGTGGTGACAGCATTCATTCATTCATTCAATGATATTTATTCGAGTGTCTCCTGTGTGCAAAGTACGACACTAAGCAGTGGGAAGAGATTCCTGGATGCGAATTAGATAGGCTCCCTGGAAGCATCAGCCAAACAGACCAGGCACCAGAGCTTCTCCTCTGTACAGAGGCCCGAAGTGTTTTTAGTGGAGGAGGTGAAACACACGGTAGGTGCTCAGTAAATGTTAACAGTCAGCAACGAATGCCAGCTTCCAGACAAAGAAAAGGTCTGCGGAGGGAGGAGGTTTTTCAGGGGCTTTTAGTTCTGGCTCTCACCGGTATTTCAGAGGCTTCAGCTCTCGGACTCTGTGACTGGCTGCTCCCCTCTCATCTCCGGGGTCACCACAGAAAGAAGCCCTGGACCCTGACAAACATGCAACACAAAACAATTTCCTCCTTCCCAGGGTGTCTCTCTTACCACAATTCCCACCAACGGGCTTGCGGTTGCCTAGCACAACACACACTGCAGTTCACTTACAACAGAGCCCCACCCTCTTTGAAGCCTTTCTTATAGGAGGACTCAGGCTATTATCATCATCATCATCGAGCGAGGCATTTACTGAGTGCATACTCTGTGCAGAGCATTGTACTAAGCGCTTGGGTGAATACAACAGAGTCGGTAGTCACGTCTTTTGCCCACAGCGAGCTCAGAGTCTAGAGAGGCAGACGTTAATGGAAATAAATAATTTATAAAGGCTATGATATTTAAAGGAAGTAAGTCGTGTTAGCTTAGGTGTAAGACCTACAACTCTCCACATACACATATATACACACACCCACATATTCCTCAGCCTTTGATTTTTAAACCAGTTAATCCCAGCCTCTTGATGGGGCCGTAATCCTGATGATAATAGCATTTATTAAGGGCTTTCTATGTGCTAGAACACTATGCTAAGCACTGGGTTAGGAGCGAGATCATCAGATCTACTCTCCATGACCTCTCAGAGTCCAGAAGTCTGCACTGGATCTTCAACCACAGATGTTTCCATTTCCCAACCAGATTCCCACTTTCTCTGTTCCAGGGTGGATTCCGGCATCCCTGGGGAAAAAGAAGGTGACGTGTCTAGGGTAAGAACTAGGGGAAAGAGCAGAAGAAAGTCCTCCGGGGGCTGGAGGGAATGTGTCTCCAACTCTGTTGTATAGCACTCACCCAAGCGCTGAGTACAGAGCTCTGTACATAATAAGTGCTCAGTAAGTAATATTGATGATGATGAGGATGGAGGAGGAACAGGGAGAAGGGGGAGAGTAGGCGGAGAGGCATCCAGCAGCCCGGAGGTGAAACAGAGAGGAAACTCCAGGCCCATTCTCAGGAGGGTGGGAGGAGGACTGGGGAGAGGCGTGGGGGAACAAGACCCCCTGGCTTCCCCGTGGAGCAGAGGCACCCACGGGGGTCCCTGAGCAGACCCAGAAGGAGCAAAGGGGAGATTCCAGGTCCGAGACTGGACCATCCAGAAGAGCGGGCAGGGTGCGTAGGCCTCGGTCTTCACTGGCTGCCACCCTACAGCAGATGCCAAGGGGAGCTTTAACACGTGTTCCTGAGATTTAATTGGCCCATCCAAAGCCTGCTGGGCCTCAGTGAAAAGCGAAGCTTTTGTTCCACGATTCCTTTTGTCTCAGTTTAGGTTTACTAGGCCAGAGACTAGGCCCTCCCAGATTTAAGTGCTCTCAAATGAGTTACTTTCTTAACTGGGCAGTCTGGTGACTCACTTGGACTCGCTCTCTCCAGAGCTGTTATTTGAACTAATTTCCCCGGATGAACCACAGACCTACTAGCCCTGACACATAAACTGGATATCCCGCAGCACGGGGAGGTTTGGGAAGGACGAATGTACTTGAGCAGACAACACCTAGTCCCAGGGAGAGCTATCAGAGAGAGGGGCTCCGGCCGGTCGGACAGTTTCAAAATAAACAGGGGGCTCCCTTCCTCACTTTGAAGCTAACAATGATCTTCCCGAGTCCTTTCCTCTCTGTCCCCAGACTGATGGATATCCCACCTGCACTTTGCATTGTAACCAGAGCACTGAAAGAATAGATGGGGGGGGGGGGGGGGGGCTGGGACGTGGAGTCTCTGTGCCCCCTCCTCCCCCCACCCCCATCAACTGAGGACAAAGGTCCCGGATTGCCGGAGGGCAGGCAGGCCGGGCCAGGAAACCGCTTCCTGGTCCCAGGGGGTCACCCAGGCTCCAATTTTAGCTTCTCCTACTCTTTTTCTCAACCCCCACCTTTCATTCTGACCACTGTTGGGGCTGAGACCGCAGTTCGGCGATGACCAAAGCCACTCTTCAGAGCTCTGGAGGGCCATTCTAGTTCTCGCCTCCTCCGGGGTTCCTCCCGGTCTGGGCCTCGTGTTACTGGGGGGAAGCACCCTGCCTCGGGTCCCGAGGGCATCTCAGGATGAGCCAAGCGAACAGAGCATCAGAGCATGGCCGTTCCTTTCGCCACCCCTGGTGTAGTGGGGAGAGATAGGGCCGGCCGGGCGGTTAAAGGGACCGGCAAGAGGGGCCACGCGGACCGTGGCTCTCCTTACCGTGGCATCTTCACCCGCGTGGTGACTGATGAGCCGGTTGCCCCCCGGGTGTCTCTCGGCCCAGCGGGTGATGTCGTAGACCTTCCGTTCAATCACCAGCCACTTGTCCATGGGCAAGTTATGCTTCTTGATCTCCTCCCAGTCATACACGGGGATCTGCTCCTCCCCCGGCTCCTGGGACTCTTTGCCCTTCTCCCCTCCTTTCCCCATGCTCTCCTTTCCTCTCAGGCTTGTCCAGGAGGGGGTTGCTTTGCTTCTGATTCCCTCTTGGTGCCGGTTAGAAAATGTTCACGAGGCTCCCGGACCTCTGCTTCCTCTCTCCTTTCCCTTCTCCTCGTTTTCCTTTTCTTCTTCCTATTCCTTTCTGGCCCGTCTCTTCTTCCCAGCCCTCTGCCCTTCCCTTCCCTTCCACCGGCTCTGTTGCTCTCTCAACCCCGAGGACCTTTCCCTCCCTTATAAATCCATTGACGGCAAACCTCAGCCTCGCCCCCTCCTTCTCCACATCCTCCTCCTCCTCCTCCTCCTCCACTCGTCATCGCCCATGGGGTTTCCACAGCGAGTCCAGGCACCAATCCAAGTTCTGTGTCAACAGGGCTGCGGGGCTGCCATTGGCTGGGAACTCATATCGCAGAGGGACAGCTTTTGAGTTGCCACTTATGCCAGAAGCTGGCACATTCCCCAGTGGGGCCCAGCGAGGTCCCCAGGTGGGCACGAAATGAGCGGTAGGAGGATCAAAGGCAAGAACAAGTTCTGGGGAACATCATCTTCTCTCTCCATCTTCCCCTTGCCTCTTCCCGCCTGGGCCGGGTTGGTTCCACCCACCGTCAAGCCCCTCACGGCCTCCAACCGCAGCCTAGAGATCAGAGATCTTCGCCTCCTTCTCTCCCTACGGGACGAGGCTCCCACCCAACTGGACCGACCTGCTTCTCGGCAGCCTCCCCCATGTCCCCTGCTGGCCGCGGCGGAGCGCCCAGGCCAGGGAGTCAGAAGTCATGGGTTCTAATCCTGCCTCCACCACTTGTCTGAGGTGCGACCCTGGGCAAGTCACTTCACGTCTCTGGGCCTCAGTTACCTCATCTGTAAAGTGGGGATTGAGACCGGAAGCCCCACATGGGACAGGGACTGGGTCCAACCCAATTAGCTTGCATCCACCCGCAGCACTCGGTACAGTGCCTGGTACATATTAAGTGCTTGACAAACAGCACAATTGTTATTATTATTACTATTACCTGAGGTGGCTAGAAAGTCCAACACGCTGGGCCACAGACCCTGCATCCCTTCTTCAACCAATCAACTGAGTCACCCAGGTTTGGCCAGTCTCTGGAAACCTGGGTGTTAATGCCGGCCGGAGGCAGGAGACTGGCTTGGGTAGTCTCTTGAGGTCCCTTCTAGCTCGATGATAGACTGTAAGCTCGTTATGGGCAGGGAACGTGTCTGCTAATTCTGTCGTACTGTAAGCAGCGTGGCGTAATAGATATAGTATGGGACTGGGGGGTCAAAAAGTCATGGGTTCTAATTCCGGCTCTGCCACCTAGGGCAAGTCACGTCACTTCTCTGGGCCTCGGTTACCTCCTCTGTAAAATGGGGATCGAGACTGTGAGCCCCACTTGGGACGGGGACTGTGTCCAACCTGATGTGCCTGTAGCCACCCCAGTGTTTAGTTCATGCCTGGCCCATAGTAAGCGCTTAATAAATACCAGTTATCATTATTACTCTCTCAAGTGCTTAGTACAGGGCTCTGCATTCATTTATTCATTCGATCGTATTTATTGAGTGCTTACTGTGGGCAAAACACTGTACTAAGCGCTTAAGCAGCGTACTAAGGGCTTGCATACAGTAAATACCATTGATTGATGGATGATGGTAGTTGTGACTAAATCCCGGGCCACTCCCCTGCATCCCCACCTTTCCATCTCCCCCACGCTCCCTCCCAGCTCCTCTACCTCGCTCCTTACCTTTGCTGCCCGCTTCCACACCCTTCTCTCTTTCCACGCCGGCTGCCGGGCGGCGGTGACTCCTCCGGAAGAAATGGTTGAACAGCAGCCAGTTAGCCTGGGGGTGGCCTCCAGTGGAGGAGGATCATTGGAATGAAGCAGCCCAGGTCTCCTGGCACCACCGGGGGTGAAGGTGAAGACGAGGCTGTCGCCCCCACCATCAAAGCTGGGTGGCCCAGCTTGGAAACCGGCTGGGAATTCGACCGGGAACCGGCCGGAGAAACAGTCCTGGAAGAGGCGGGAGCCAGGGATTAACCCTCTCTACCTTGTCTCGGGAGTGGGTGAGATGACAGACGCCCGGCTTGTTGGGAGGAGGATGGGAATCTGGGTCTGGGTCTGGTGCCCAGGGTTATTACAAAAGGTCCTGTGTGATGGAGAACCGAGAGGCAGAAGACAATGGGGGAGACTCACACACACACACACACACACACACACACACACACACACATAGGGAGACTGCTGGAAGAGGAAGAACAAGCAGTTCTCTGAAGCAAGTCTGGTTTCCTGTTGTTGGCGTCTTTAGAATCGAGAAGCCAGGAGCGGCAAAAACGTGGAAGCTTTAGGGCGAGCAGATTTCGGTTGCCGTGGCAACACCAGCTGCTTGTGACATCATGGGAGTCAGAGGCCACATGTGAGAACGTGAAGTCAACGGGATGTGTAGAGGGGCGAAAGCGGCTGCTTTCGGCGTTCGGGGAAACGGGGACCTCCGCCAGCCTCTGATGACTAGGGACGGGCCCTGTCTGAGTTCCCTGGTCCCCAGTTGCTCACGTACCAGGGGACCACCCGTTTTCAGGGACCAATTAGGGAGAAGCTGAACCCCTTGCCTGAGGCCTGTGGAATACCATGGAGTCCAACACAGTGAGTCAAAAGGCTTTTCCGCTCACTCCATTCCCAGGCTGATACATTCATTCATTCATTCAATAGTATTTATTGAGCGCTTACTGTGTGCAGAGCACTGTACTAAGCGCTCGGAATGTACAATTCGGCAACAGATAGAGACGGTCCCTGCCCAGTGGCGGGCTCACAGTCTAATCGGGGGAGACGGACGGCAGAGCAAAACAGAACGAAACAAAAACAAGACAACATTATCACGATAAATAGAATCCAGGGGATGTACACCTCATTAACAAAATAAGGTCAAAGCCCTGGGCAGCCTTGGGGATGCCGTGCGCCCTTCGGCAGGCCCCTGGAACATCCACGGGGCCGTGAGGTACCTCCACTTACAAAAGCCCCAGGTGGACTGGGTCGGTTTTGACTACCCCAGCCTGGGGTTTCGAGTGTGGAGCCAGAGGTGGGATTGCAGATAGCCCGGGGCTTCTCAGCAGCGATTCAGACCGTGGGGCATTTTCTTCAACTAGGTCACCCCAGTGTCTTTGGAGCTGGGGATGACCAACCTCTGTCCCCAGCATCACCGACCCCCACACCGGGCCCTACCCCCCACTGCTCGGAAACCACTACTCTGGGCCAGACCAGTCTCAACAGATAATCATGTCTGTTTCCCCCTTTAGACTGTAAATTCGTTGTGGGCAGGGAATGTGTCTGTTATATGGTACTCTCCCAAGCACTTAATACAGTGCCCAGCACATAGTAAGCGTTCAATAAATACGATTGACTGACTGACTGACAGAAGACCCCGATGGGTGGGCTTTCTGGCTCGCAGTCTTCCGCCCTGGACTAGAGCAGGGCAGTGTTCAGGAAGTTCAGTGGCCAGGAAGGCGGCTCTTTTGCCCAGATCAGTCCTACTCAGCTAGAGAAGCCCAGGTAGGGAAGCAGCGTGGCCTAGTGAATAGAGCAGAGTCCTGGGAGTCAGAAGGACCTGCGTTCTAATCCCGCTCTGCCACTAGTCTGCTGTGTGCTTGAGCAAGTCACGTCACTTCTCTGTGCCTCAGTGACCTCATCTGTAAAATGGGGATTATGACTGTGAGCCCCATGTGGGACAGGGATTGTGTCCAACCTGATTCGCTTGTATCTACCCCAGCCCTCAGTACAGTGCCTGGCACATAGTAAGCGCTTAACCAGTACCACAAGAGTATTATTGTTGGCACCGGCAGAGAGCCGGTGAACCCTTGCCAGTTCTGAGACGGCCTCCTGGTCTCCCGGAGAGGCTCTGTCACAGGCCAAACTGATCCCGAATCCCACAGGTTTCACTGACTTGACTCGAAAAGGGTCAGAGGAGGCAGAGAGAAGACAAGGAGCATATGAGCCTTGAAGGAGGGCAGTACCAGAAAGCCCCAACATCTGGGATTTCTACCTTCAGGAATCTTGGACTCGGGCTCTACTGCCTCAGTCCTCACCGGCTGTGATGTCATTCATTACCCATTGTGGCTTTGGAGGTCAGGGGCCTGGGATTCCAGACTGCCACAGAGGAAATTTTCTTGGCAAGGGCCATAACTTCCCTTCTCATCCTCCTATTTTTTTTTTCTTGAAATAGCCCCCTTCATCCCAGCTCCAGAGCTGGAGCGGGCGACCTAGAGGCCAGGCCCCCACCCTCTCTGGCCCCATCATGGGAGAGAAGCCCCATCCCCTCCATTAAGACAAGTTGGGACCGTTCAAGCAGGGCAGCCCAGGCCAAAGCAATGAGAAACTGAGGGATGAATGAACTCTGGTCCTTTACTATGGTTTCCGAATTTGAGTTTCGTTTCCTTTTGTGTCTGGCCTCCCCACTTTTAACCTGTGAACCCTCTGTGGGGAAGGTATTGGATCTGAATCATTGCCCAGTCAGTTGCTCGGGAGCTTACTTCAGCGCCTCATGTAAAGTAAGACCTCTATCACTGTGACTTTTCTGATTAATTACGACACGGCTTTGGGCATCGAGCTCCCTGTTGAAGTTGGTTAAAATTAGCACATGGAAGCACAGGTCATTTTTAAAGGGAAGAAAAAGAATAATGAGCAAGGTTTAGAGCAGTGAGTCTCTCAACGATATCGTTTCTGGCCAAAGGGAGGAATGAAGACTTTCCCGCCCCGGTCCAGCAAGCGGCTTTGTCCTTAAACAGAAGAAGGGGATACCGAACCGGAGTTCTTCGGGCCCGGGATATAGTTTAAGACATTTAAGACATCTATGTTTTGCAACTAAGAGACACGACCTCAGCATTCAGCAGGAGCTTCCTGGACCAAATATGGCATGATCTAAAGAGTCTGTTGTGGGAAAGAGAGTCTATTCTGGCTCTAATATTGACTCGTCGAGGGTTCTGGGGTAAGTCTCTTAAATCTCTTCTCTCTCTGCAGGCTAGTAAAAATCTGGGGGAGCCTCATCTGCTTTAATAATAATAACACGGTAATAATAATTGTGCTATTATTATTAATATTATTATTGTATTTCAGCACTTTCTGTGTGCCAGACACTGTACTAAGTGGCGGGATAGATGGGGGCTCACGGTCTAAGTAGGAGGGAGAACAGGGTTGAATCCCCATTTTGCAGATGAGGGAACTGTGGCATAGAGAAATTAAGTGACTTGCCCAAGGTTACACAACAGTTTAGTGGTGGAACTGGGATTAGAACCCAGGTCCTCTTACTCCCAGGCCTCTGCTCTTTCCACTAGGTCATGCTGCTTCACTAACCATGAGAAGCAGTGTGGTGTAGTGGATAGAGCACAGGCCTGGGAATCTGTGCCTCAGTTACCTCATCTGTAAAATGGGGATCAAGATTGTGAGCCCCATGTGGGACAGGGACTGTGCGCAACCCCATTCGCTTGCATCCACCCCAGCACTCAGTAAAGTACCTGGCACATAGTAAGTGTTTAATCAATACAATAATAATTATTATTGTTATTAATAAGCATAGTCTGCCTTGGAAATTGACCGTTAGAGAGTTTAGAGATAAAGACTGCTGTTTTGTTAACTTATGTTTGCTGTTTTATTTATTCTGTTGGGCTTTATTTGTGTAATTCTACTACCTAGGCAGGACACTAACCAACAGAGCAGTGTAGCTCAGTGGAAAGAGCACGGGCTTGGGAGTCAGAGGTCATGGGTTCTAATTCCGGCTCCACCACTGATCAGCTGTGTGACTTTGGGCAAGTCACTTGACTTCTCTCTGCCTCAGTTCCCTCATCTGTAAAATGGGGATTAAGACTGTGAGACCCATATGGGACAAACTGATTACCTTGTATCTACCCCAGTGCTTAGAACAGGGCGTGGCACATAGTAAGCTTTTAACAAATGCCATCATTATCTTTATCATTATTATTATTAACTAGACAACCCAATCAAGAAGACCAGGACATCTCTAGACTGGAAACTCTTTATGGGTAGGGAACATGTCTGCTAATTCTGTTGTATTGAACTCTCCGAAGCGCTTAGTCCAATTCTCCGCACATAGTAAGCACCAACCTCATGAAGAGATTCAAAGGACCCCAGGACGGACGGACATCCTCCGCTTCCAACCCCACCGAGCGGTCCGAGGCCCCGCCGGCGGCCCCTCCCTCCCAGAAGAGAGCCCGACGGGGACCCCCACAGCCAGCCGGAAAGCAAGAGATGAGGAAACTGAGGACCGGAGGAGTGAAGCGACTTGCTCGAGATCCCACGGACTCAGGGCTAAGAGAGATTTCCTGGAGGGAAGGAAGAGTGGGAGGAGGAAGAGGCAGGTGCGGGCGGTCAGGAAAGGTCGCCGGTGGCCATCTTGAAGAGTCTATTACCCTATTTATTTTGTTAATGAGGTGTCCATCCCCTTGATTCTATTTATCGTGATTAAGTTGTCCTGTTTTTGTCCGTATGTCTCCCCCGATTAGACTGTGAGCCTGTCATTGGGCAGGGATTGTCTCTGCTGCCGAAATGTCCATTCCAAGCGCTTAGTCCAGTGCTCTGCACATAGTAAGCGCTCAACAAATACTATTGAATGAATGAATGAACTTAATAAATGCCACTGATTGACTGAACCTTTGGGAGACTGTCAAAGTGTGGAAACAGTGTAGCAACAGACTCCAGACCAACTGAAGGTCTACAGAAGGTAGTGTTGTCTAACCTCCCCTACAGCTGGGAGGTATGGACCACGGTCACACACATCTGACTCCTTGGGTAGTTCCACCGATGTGGCTAAGGGCCAAACTCAACAGCATATGGCAATCGAGATACGTACAGTGAGATTCTGGAACGTAGCCAGTCCCCTAGCTTCCAAACTATGCTCACCTCAACAAAGCTATGCTGGGAAGGACACGGGGGAAGAATGATCAACAGCAGGAGACTCGAACTGCTACTGTGTGGAGAATTGAAATTGAGAAACTGAAATCAAAGAGGTCAGAGGAAGTGTTTTAAGGACGGGATAGAATAAAGTCTGAGACTCTGCTGCAACCCTGCTGAGAACTGGGAGTAAATTGCCCGGCCCATAGCTATTAGGAAGAAAGTAGCTCTTCTGAGCAAAAGCTTCCCTTTTGAAGATAATTCCTGTGTGCCTGTTTTTCCCTCATCTTTTAGTTGCTAAGTCCCCTGAGGGCCGGAGACCGTTTCTTAATTATTATCCCGGTACCGTTCCCTGATTCTTGATACAATGCTCTGCACACAGTAAGTGCTAACCGAATGTAACAACGGCAACAGTAATAATAAACACAATAAATAATAAAAACGATGTCTCCATTTTACTGTCCGCATAACTCCTTGGGGCAAGGCAGGCTAGTAGGGTTTTTTTTTAAATCTTGTTTACAAGGCTGTTTCATGTGGAGGCCAAGTATTCATTGTCCCTCTCACTTCAGAGATTGTAGGGGGGTAGGGGGAAGGCTAATCATGGGGCTGGGAGTCATCACACAATGAGCTTTACCTGGGAGATGACCCTTCTGGGACAAAGGGGAGTCCTGTGAGGAAGGAGAAAATAAAAATAAAAATGGGGGCATTTGTTAAGTGCTTACTATGTGCAAAGCACTGTTCTGAGCACTGGGGGATTCAAGGTGATCAGCTCGTCCCACGTGGGACTCAGTTTTAATCCCCATTTTACAGACGAGGTCACTGAAGCACAGAGAAGTTAAGTGACTTGCCTAAAGTCACAGAGCTGGCAAGCGGTGGAGCCGGAATTAGAACCCACGACCTCTGACTCTAAAGCCCGGGCTCTTTCCACTGAGCCACACTGCTTCTCTCGTGGCCTAGTGAAAGGAGCTCTAGCCGGGGAGTCAAAGGAACTGGGTTCTATTCCTAGTTCTGTCACTTGTCTGCTGTGTGACCTTGGGCAAGTTACTTAGCTTCTCTGTGCCTCAGTTCCTTCATCTGTAAAATGAAAATTAAGTCTGAGAGCCCTAGACTGTGTCCAACCCGGTTATCCTGTATCTACTCCAGTACTCTGGTTATTCTGTATCTACTCCAATACTTAATACAGTGTCTGGCATATAGAAACATGTAACAAATACCATTAAAACAAAAAAAGAATGAGGGATGAAGGACAAAGGAGGAAGGTGCAGATGCAGCCTGGACTAGCGGAAAGAGCACTGACCTGGGAGTCAGAGGACCTGGGTTCTAATATCAGCTCCATTACTTACCTGCTGTGTGACTTTGGGCAAAACACTTAACTTCTCCGTGTTTCAGTTTCCTCACCTGTAAGAGGGGGGAACCCCACGTGGGACAGGGACAGTGCCCGACCTGATTATCTTTTACCTACCCCAGGGCTTAGTACAGTGCTTAGATCATAGTAAGGGCTTAACAGATACCATCATCATTATTTTTGTTCGTATTAATATTGATTTTGTATTATTATTATTATCATGCTCCAACTGGGCTGAATCATTCCCCATCCTGGAAGCTGAGTTCCACTGAAACGCAAGAACACATTTCTCCCAGATCTTTGATTCTGTGAGCGGCCGGACCAGGCCTGCCCCACGGGGTGGGGTCCTGAAGGGGAGTGGCACATGGGGAGGGGTGGGTGGCCAGTCCTGGGCAGAGAGCCCGGGCTCACTGGCACCTGGGCGAGAGCTTGATAACGGTGAAAAGCAATCACTAAAAATAACAACAACATGCTTTCCAGTGCTTTTGATTGGATGCCCTCGGATTCCTTGGCACCCTCCCGGGCACCTAGCCCAGGGTGGGGTCTCCAGCTGCCACTTCCTCGCTCCGCCCCCTGCTCTCTCACAAGGGAACCATGTGTGTCAAATCCTCAATTTTATCCCTCCCGAGGACAACTGACGCCAGCCAACCTGAATGTCTGTCCCACCGTGAGGGCTTGGGCCAACTAGGGGAGGTCTAGGCAGGGACATGATGCTCAAGGAGCAGGAAAGCTGGGATGCAGGTCACCCAGAGATCTCTAGCTGCTCTTTGAAGCCACCCCAACCCCCAAGCAGAACAAATGCCGTGACAGGGTAAAGCTTGAACTTGGACAGGTAGTCCCAGGTACCCTTAACAGTGATGATGATAAAAGGGATCATAATACTGATGACAAGAATAATTAAAAACGTGATATTTGTTTAGTGCTTACTATGTAAGCATGGTAAACAATAAGAAGTGGCATGACTTGGTGGCTAGAGAGAGAGTCAGTAGGACCTGGATTCTAATCCCAGCTCCACCATATGTCTGCTGGGTGACCTTGGGCAAGAATTTAGTACAGTGCTCTGCACAGAGTAAGTGCTCAATAAATACAGTTGAATGAATGAATGAATTCTCTGAGCCTTAATTACCTCACCTGTAAAATGGGGATTAAGGGTGTGAGCCCCATTAGGGACAGGGACCGTGTCCAACCTGATTAACTTGTATCCACCCCAGTGCTTAGTACAGTTCTTGGCACATAATGATAATTATGGTACTTGTTAAGTGCGTACTCTGTGCCACAGTCCAAGTAGGAGGGAGAACAGGCATTGAATCCCCAATTATGTACATACCTATAATTTATTTATTTGTATTGATGTCTGTCTCCCCACCTCTAGACTGTAAACTCATTGTAGGCAAGGAATGTGGCTGTTTATTGTTGCATCGCAATAATAATAATAATGATAGTATTTGTTAAGCGCTTACTATGTGCCAAGCACTGTTCTAAGCATTAAGGTAATCAGGTAAACAGGTTGTCCCACGTGGGGTACACAGTCTTAATCCCCATTTTACAGATGAGGTAACTGAGGCACAGAGAAGTTAAATGACTTGCCCAAAGTCACACAGCTGATAAGTGGCGGAGACGGGATTGGAACCCATGACCTCTGACTCCCAAGCCCGTGCTCTTGTCACTAAGCGACACTGCTTCTCCCAGGTACAGTGCTCTGCCCACAGTTAGTGTTCAATAAATACGATTGAATGAATGCAATGGGGACATTTTGCAGATGAGGGAACTGAAGCACAGCCAAGTGAGGTGACTTCCCCAAGGTCGCACAGCAGGTATGTGACCGAGCCTGGGATTAGAACCCATGTCCTCTGACTCATTCATTCATTCATTCAATCATATTTATTGAGCGCTTACTGTGTGCAGAGCACTGTACCAAGTGCTTCTAAGTGCAACAGATAGAGACAATCCCAACCCAACAACGGGCTCACAGTCTAGAAGGGGGAGGCAGACAACAAACCAAAATGAGTAGACAGGCATCAATATAGATAAATAGAATTATAGATATATATATACATCATTAATAAAATAAATAGAATAATAAATATGTACAAATATACGTAAGTGCTGTGGGGCGGGGAAGGGGATAGAGCAGAGGGAGGGAATAGGGGAGATGGGGAGGGGAGGAGAAGCAGAGGAAAAGGGAGGGCTCAGTGTGGGAAGGCCTCCTGGAAGAGGTGAGCTCTCAGTAGGGCTGTGAAGGAGGGAAGAGAGCTAGTTTGGCGGATGTGAGGAGGGAGGGCATTCCGGGCCAGAGGTAGGACGGGGGCCAGGGGTCGATGGGGGGCAGGTGAGAAGGAGGCACCGTGAGGAGGTGAGCGGCCGCAGACGAGCGGAGTGCGCGGGCTGAGCTGGAGAAGGAAAGAAGGGAGGTGAGATAGGAGGAGGCAAGGGGATGGACAGCTTGGAAGCCAAGAGTGAGGATTTTTTGCTTCATGTGAAGATTGAAAGGCAACCACTGGAGGTTTTTGAGGAGGGAGGTGACATGCCCAGAGCATTTCTGTAGAAAGATAATCGGGGCAGTGGAGTGAAGTATAGACACCCAAGCCCATGCTCTTTCCATTAAGCCATGCTGCTTCCTGAGTAGTAGACCCCTGGGAAGGAGGCAGCTACGTACCTGCGGGGAGATCAATCCTCTGGCCCCATTGCCATGGTGATGCTTTTGGGATTCAGGGGACCTCTTGTGCTACAGGAAACCTGCCTGGCTGGGTGGGAAACAAAGCCCCCGAGTGGCTCCCGCCTGCTGCTGCTTCACTGCAAACTGATTTTCACTCCAAGAAACTGGAAACGAAACCTTGTTCCTGCAGTGAGTCCGGGTGCCTTGAGTTCACTTCATCTGATTCCAAGGGGCAGGCCTGTGATCTGAATTTCTTATGAATATTACTATTATTGTCATCATTATATTTAATGATATTTGTTTAATGCTTACTATGTGCCAAGCTCTGTACTAAACACTGAGGTAGAATCAAGTTAATCGGGTTGGACACAGTCCTTGCCCCACATGAGGCTCACAGTCTTAATCCCCATTTTACAGATGAGGTAACTGAGGCACAGAGAAGTCGAGTGACTTGGCCAAGGTATTATTATTGTTCATTATGGTATTTATTGAGTGCTTCCTAGGCACCAAGCACCGTTCATAGTGATGGTTAGATACAAGCTACTCTTTCAGCAGGTTTCCTGACTGGCCTAGGAGCAGCCATGATTGGCAGCTAATGCCTGGAGATTCTGAGTCAGTGTCCCCGCTCCCCGACTTCTCCTCAACCAGGGCCCTGTTCCTCGCCTGTTTGGGTCAAGTCTGGGCCCAGGCCCTGGAGTCCAATCAGAAGGAGATGCCAGAATCTTAAAAGCTCTCTAAAAGTTTTTGCCCTCCCTCTTCATAACCGATAGACAATTACTTTCAAAGCCTTCCTGAAGGCACATCTCCTCCAAGAGACCTTCCCCATCTAAGCCCTCATTTCCTCTTCTCCCACTCCCTTCTGCGTTGCCCTGATCCGCTGCCTTTATTCACCCCCCTACACTCAGCACCACTTCACTATGTACATATCCTTAATATATATATATAATATATTGATATCTGTCTCCCCCTCTAGACAGTAAACTCATCGTGGGCAGGAATTGCATCAACCAACTATGGTATGTTGCTATGTACAGTGTTCTGCACACAGAAAGCACTTGATAAATATGACCGATTGAGTGACAGCGGGTTTGCGGTCTGATAAGATGCAGTTTTGTCACCTACATCCCTGAGAGTGAGAACGATTTTTTTATTAGTTTTTTTAATTCTCTGGTGAAAAAGATGTTAAAAAAAGGGTGCTGGGCTTTGGGGTTTTTTTGGTAAAGTGAAATGTAATATGAAAAGTGATCAAATGGAGCCTGAGAGTCTTCACAGGTGTCACCTATGATCCATCACTGCCTGGATGCACTGAGGGGCTGAAGTAGCCTCTGAAGCAGAAAATAGCATGACCTAGTGGAAAGACCATGGACCTGGGAGTCAGAAAGACCCGGGTTCTAATCCCAATTCCACCACTTGTCTTCTGGGTGACCTTGGCCAAGTCACTTCACTCCTCAGTTACCTCATCTATAAAATTCAATTGACTTTATTGAGCACTTACTGTGCCCAGAGCACTGTACTAAACACATGGGGATGAAGACCGTGAGCCGAATATAGGACAGGAACTGTGTCCAACCTGATTAGCTTGAATCAACCCCAGTGCTTAGTACAGTGCCTGGCATAGAGTAAGCATGAACAAATACCATAAAAAAAAGAAGCCACAGCTGAGGGGGGAAGGTGGGAGGGGAGAAGGAGGTGGCGTGTGACGGGAGGAAGGGCGGGAAAGGACAAAAGATTGAAATGCTATCAGTTGGACTGTGAGGATTCCTGGGAAGGAGGAGCAGGAGACGGGGACTCAGAAGCCAGCCAATAGTGAGCACCTCCCAAACAGCTTGGGGCTCTTAGTTGCTTCTTGCTTTTTTTCAAGAAACACTCTTTTTTATGGTATTTGTTTAGTGCTTACTATGTGCCAGGCACTGTACTGAGAGCAGGGATAGATACAAGCTACTCAGGTTGGACACAGTCACTATCCCACATGGGGCTCACAGTTTTAATCCCATTTTACAGATGAGGGAACTGAGGCACAGAGAAGTGAAATGACTTGTCCAGGGTCACACAGCAGTCAAGCGGTGGAGCAGGGATTAGAATCCAGGTCCTTCTGACTCCCAGGCCTGTGATCTATCCACTGGGCCACGCTGCTTATCTCTCACCTGAAGACCCCCCTACAGTGCCCCCAGTTACCAGGATTCCTTCCCGCCAGGATGAAAGGAGATGAACAGGGTGGCTTGTGGTCACTGACTCCTCGCCCCGGCTCGCAGACAAACTCTGAGAAACTTTGGCCGCCGAGAGCTTTCCCTCACTGACTGCAGCCACCATGACCAGAATCATCACCACCACCACCAGGGACCCGTGAAAAGGCGTTTGTGAAGCGCCGTCCTCCCCATAGCCCAGATTCATTCGATCGTATTTATTGAACGCATACTGCGTGCAGAGCACTGTACTAAGCACCTGATCAGGGCTATTCATCTAAAGTAACGCCCATTGTCCCCTCGAGTCTCTAAGCTCACTGTGGGCTGGGAACGTGTCTGCCAACTCTGTTCTATTGTACTCTCCCAAGTGCTTAGTACAGTGTTCTGCACATAGTAAGCGCTCAATAAATAACCTTTGATGATGACGAAGATCAGGAGAGGCTTGGGCCCAGAAGAGGATGCCCCAGCCACTAGCCTGGATCCTACCAACCCTAATCTCTTAAGTGGATGCTGAAGTTCACAAGCCCTGAGCTGGGAGGGGCGATTCATTCAGTTATAGTTATTGAGCATTTACTGTGTGCAGAGCACTGTCCTGAGCACTTGGGAGAGTACAGTGTAACAATAAACAGACACATTCCCTGCCCACAGCGAGCTTACAGTAGCTTACAGTAGATGGGGAGACAGACATTAATGGGTACAAAGAAATTAGAAATACGTACATAAATGCTGTGGGGCTGGGAGGATGAATAAAGGGAGCAAGTCAGGGAGACACAGGAGGGAGTGGGAGAAGAGGAAAGGAGGGATTAGTCAGGGAAGGTCTCTAAAGGAGATATGCCTTCAATAAGACTTCGAAGTTGGGGAGAATAATTGTCTGTTGGATAGGAGGAGGGAGGGCGTTCTAGGACAGAGGGAGGATGTGGTAAAATAGACGAGATCGAGGTATAGTGAGAAGGCTAGCATTAGAGGAGTGGAGTGTGTGGGTTGAGTTGTAGAAGGAGAGTAGAGAAGTGAGGTAGGAGGGCAAAGTGGTAGAGAGCTTTAAAGCCGGTGGTGAGGAGTTTTTGTTTGATGCGGAGGTGTTTGGGCAATCACTAGAGTTACCTCAGATCGGCAGGCAGAAACCAGCACAGACTGCCCAAGCTCTGTCACTGCCCACCCCCCTGCCCACAGGCTCCACGGGCTGGCTCATCTCCTGACCATCCATTTTTTTTTTTAAATGGTATTTGTGAAGTGTTTACTGTACAGGCACTGTACAAGCCCTGGGGTAGATACTAGATAATCAGGTTGAACACCATCCATGCGCCACATGGGGCTCACAGTCCTAGTCCCCATTTTACAGATGAGGTAAATGAGGGCCAGAGAAGTTGCGACTTGCCCGAGGTCACGCAGCAGACACAGCGGAGTCGGGATTAGAAACCGGGTCCTCTGACTCCCAGGCCGGTCCTTTAGGCGCTTAGGCCATGCTACCTTGCTTGTCTTGTTCATCGTTTCCCCAGTTACTGATTTTGGATTGCTGAGTTTTTCTACATTTGGGTCTCTCAGACTGTAAACTCCTCAAGGGCAGAGCCGCCCACCTTGTAATTCTGCCTGCTCTTAGCGCAGAGAGGTAGTTGATTCTTACTTGAGAATGAAGATTGCAAAATGGAGAAGGAGTGGTCCGGCAGGATTTCACGGGGCATTGTGCAAAAGAGCTAAAAGCAAAGGAATGTCGCAAATATGGCATGTCGAGTTACCCTGCCTCTGGGGAATGCTGAGGGGCAGAAGAGGGGGTTGGGGCAAAACTGATGGACTTTTCTTCTCATTTCTAAATGCATCACAGGGTGAGAAATGCCCTTCGGCTGAAGAAATTAAATCGAAGCATTGCCTCCCGTTCTAGTACTCTGTCCCGACTCTGAAGGACAGCTCTCTCATTCAACCCACATATTCAGATGTCGCCAAATCCTGCCCTTCCTACCGTCACAGCATTGCTAAAACCCACCCTTTCCTCTTCATCCAATTGGCTTCCATGTTGATCCAAGCTCTGATCCCACCCCACCTTTGACTATTGCAACTGTCTCCCCGCTGACCCCTCTGCCTCCCGTCTCTCCCCACCCATACGGTCTGCTGCCCGGATCATTTTTCTACACAGCTATTCAGTCCACGTCTCCTCGCTTCTCGAGAACCTCCAGAGAGTGCCCATCCGCCTCTGCTTCGAACAGAGACGCCATACCATTGGCTTTGAAGACAAGACTGTAAGCCAGGCTGTAGACTGTCAGCTCATTATGGGAAAGGCAGATGACCACTAATTCTGTTGTAGTGTACTTTCCCAAGAGCTTAGCACATAGCAAGCACGCAGTAAATACCACTGACTGATTCAAAGCACTCAATCAGCTTGCCTCCTACTGCCATACCTTACTGATCACCTACTACAGCCCAGCCTACACATCTGGCTCCTCCAGTGCTAGCTTACTCACTGGGCCGTGATCTCGCCTATCTCACGGCGACCTCTTTCCCGTGTATTGCCCCGAGTCTGGGACTCTCTCCCCCGTCCATACGCATCAGACCACCACTCTCCCCCACCTTAAAAGCCTTCTGAAGGTCACATCTCCTCCAAGTGGCTCTTTTTGCCGGCTTCCTCTCCCTTCTGGGTCAACTAATGCACCGGGATCTGTGATCTTCGGGCATTTGATATTCACCTCACACTCAGCCCCACAGCACTTATTTACACATCTATAAATTAAATATTATAAAGTTATTTATATAAATGTCTATCTCCCCCTCCAGACCGTAAGCTCGCTGTGGTCGGGGAATGTGTCTGCCGACTCGGTTGTACTGGACTCTCCCAAGTGCTTAGTACGGTGTTCTGCACATAGTAAGTGCTCAATAGATACCATTGATGATGAAGAGGAGGAGGAGGAGGACAGAATCTTCCAGAATTCCATCTCCTACTCTGACCACCCCAAAAGCCTGGATTCCTTTGACCAAGAAGCGTGGCCTATTGAAGCAGCACGGTCTAGCGGAGAGACCACAGGTCTGGGAGTCGAAAGAACCAAGGTTCTAATCCCGGCTCTGCCAAATACTTGCTGTGAGATCTCGGGTAAGTCACTTAACTTCTCTGCGCCTCAGTTTCCTCAACTGTAAAACGGGGATATCTGTTTTCCCTCCTACTTAGACTGTGAGCCCCGTGTAGTTCAAGGAGTGTATCTGACCTAATTAGCGTGTACCTACCCCAGAGCTTAGAACAGTGTTTGACACATTAAGAGCTGAACAGATACCATTAAAAGACCAACAGCAATAACCTCATGGGATTGACTGAGAAGCAGTGCAACCTAGTGCAATCGGCACAAGCCTGAGGACGAGAGGACCAGGATTCTAATCCTGGTTCCGCCATTTGGCTGCTGAGGGACCTTAGACAAGTCCCTTAGTTTCTCTCTGCCTTAATTTCCTCGTTAGTAAAAATGGGGATAAAATAATAAGAATGATACATGCTAAGCGATTGCTATGTGTCAAGCACTGGGGTAGATAGGAGATAATCAGGTCTGAAACAGTCCTTGTTCTGCCAGGACTCACAGGCTAAGGAGGAAGAACAGGTATTTAATCTCCATTTCACATGTGAAGAAACTGAGGCCCAGAGAAGTAAAGTGAGTTGACCGAGGACACACAGCAGGAAAAGCGACAGAGCAAGGATTAGAACCCAGGTCTTCTGACTCTCAGGCCAGGGTCTTTCCATTAGGCCATGCTGCTTCTCCCTCTTCCACAGACCATAAGCCTATGGGACAGAGGCTTTTGTATTCAGATTTTATTGGGTCTACCCTAGTGCTTAGCACAATGCTTGGCCCATAGTAAATACCACAGTTATTATTACTATTAGGGGTGAAGCTGGATAATTCCTCTTTCTGCCCCAACACTTCAACAAACGTTTCATGAGAACCTGTGTGGCCTAATGGGTAGAACATTGGCCTGGGAGTCAGAAGGACTCGGGTTCATTCATTCATTCTTTCATTCCAGTTGCATTTATTTAGCACTTACTATGCACAGAACACTGTACTAAGCTCTTGGGAGAGTACAGTAGAGCAGTAAACAGGCACAGGCTCTGCCCACGAGGAATTTACAGTCCAGAGAAGGGGAGACAGACCTTAATATAAAGAAAGAACATTAGTGCTGTGGAGCTGGAGGGGGGCGGGAGAAAAAAGGGAGCAAGTCAGGGTGTCGCAGAAATGGATGGGGAGTAGAGGACAGGGGTGGCTTAATCAGGGAAGGCCTCCTGGAGGAGATGTGCCTTTGATAAGACTTTGAAGGAGGGGAGAGTATTGTGGATTTGAGGGGGGGAGAGCGTTCCAAGCCAGAGGCAAGACGTGTGTGAGGGGTCGGCGACGAGATCGAGGTTAGCGTTAGGGAAGTGAAGTGTGCAAGCTGGGTTTGTAGTAGGAGAGTAGTGAGGTGAGGTAGGAGGGGGCAAGGTGACGGACTGCCGTAGAGCCAAGGGTGAGGAGTTTTTGTTTGATGTGGAGGTGGATGGGCAACCACTGGAGTTTTTTGAGTGAGGTGACGTGTCCGGAAACGTTTCCGTAGAAAAATGATCCGGGCAGCAGAGTGAAGTATGGGTTAGAGTGGGGTGAGGCAGGGGGCTGAGAGGATGCAGAAATCCAGGTGGGATAAGATGAGTGATTCTATTACCATGGTAGCAGTTTGGATGGAGAGGAAAGGGGGATTTTAGCGACGCTGTGAAGGTGGGACAGATAGGTTTCAGTGACGGATTGGATATGTGGGAGGAATGAGAGCAAGGAGTCAAGGAGAACGCCAAGGTTTGCGGGCTTGTGAGACAGGAAGGATGGTGGTGCCGTCAACAGTGGTGGGAAGGGAGCGGGAGGGCAGGGTTTGGGGTGGGAAGATAAGGACTTCTGTTTTGGACATGTTAAGTCTGAGGTGACGAGAGGACATCCAAATAGAGATGTCTTGAAGGCAAGAGTAACTGTGAGACTGCAGAGAGGCGAGAGAGATCGGGGCTGGAGAGGGAGATTTGGGGATCATCTGCAGAGAGGTGGTAACTGAAGCTATGGGAGTGAATGAGTTCTCCAAGGGAGGGGGTGTAGATGGAGACTAGGAGGGGACCCAGAACTAATCCCAACTATAATCCCGACTGTGCTTCTGATCTGCTGTAAGACTGTGGGAAAGTCACTTAACTTCTCTGGGCCTCGGTAACCTCCTGTGTTCATTCATTCATTCAATAGTATTTATTGAGCGCTTACCATGTGCAGAGCACTGTACTAAGCGCTTGGAATGTACAAATCGGTAACAGATCGAGACAGTCCCTGCCCTTTTACGGGCTCACGGTCTAATCGGGGGAGACGGACAGACAGAAACAATTAGCAATAAATAGAATCGAGGGGATGAACATCTCATTAAAAACAATAGCAGATAAATAGAATCAAGGCGATGTTACATCTCATTAACAAAATACATAGGGTGATGAAAATATATACAGTTTGAGCGGACGAGTACAGTGCTGAGGGGAGGGGAAGGGAGAGGGGGAGGAGCAGAGGGAAGGGGGGAAAAGAGGGCTTAGCTGAGGAGAGGTGAACGGGGGGTGGGTAGAGGGGGAGCAGAGGGAGCAGAGGGAAAAGGGGAGCTCAGTCTGGAAAGGCCTCTTGGAGGAGGTGAGCTTTAAGTAGGGTTTTGAAGAGGGGAAGAGAATCAATCTGGCGGAGGTGAGGAGGGAGGGCGTTCCGGGACCGCGGGAGGACGTGGCCCACCGGTCGACGGTGGGATAGGCGAGAACGGTGTAAAATGGGAACTCGGATTGTGAACCCCACGTAGGATATAGTCTGTATCCAACCTGCTTGTTTTGTATCTCTCCCAGGACTCAGTACAATGCCTGCCACATAGTAAGCGCTTAACAAATACCATTAAAAAATGGGACGAATGACTAGTCATTAAGATTCCCTGGGGCCCCGGGGAAAAAAAAATTGAGAGCAAATATTATGTAAAAATAGAACAACTGGTCACCCAACCATCAACCATTTCCTCACTCTACCTTACCTGTTTTTCAAAAAATGGATGTTATCTCCTTTGCTAGTCTAACCTAGTTTCTTGAGCCACAGAGGTCAAAGAGAGCAGCACATTGGCCCTGCTCATAGATGGAGAAACTCAGAATATACCTACAGACCATTAGGCTTTGATGTTAAAAATCCCCTTCCACGCTGCTCCTCAAGAACAAAAATTATACTTCCCTGGAAGATCTTGGAAAGCGGAAGGAATTAAACTATTTCAGGGCTTCGCAACCTCTTTTGTTCCGGACGCGTCCTTTTCAGAGGATATTTTTCTTCAAAATACCCGCCACCCCCACTGGTCGAGGCAAGGACCAAGGTGATGTGAATTGTCACTGGAAGCTCCTTGAGGGGAGGACTAACATCTACCAACTCTACTGTATGGGATTCTCCCAAGCACTTAGTTCAGGGGCTCTGCCCACAGAAAGCGCTAGATAAATACTATCAACTGATAGATTGATTAATTGGGAGAATGGGCATTTGCACCTCAGTGACAGCCTTCTCCTACCCCACGCTCCTCTTACCTCTTGAAACCAACGATGAGGGGTGGGGAGAAGGGGTGTTTTGGGTGAGAATCAAATCCCTGGAATTTCTTCCCCTGCCTGTGGGGCCCAGGAACAAGACCAATGAGAGATATGGTCTTCCATGCCTGGAAAATTCTGGAGGGGCCCATGGCGTCTGGCACCTTAGGAAAGCAGAATGGAGTAGTAGATAGGGTGTGTGCCTGGGAGTCAGAAGGTCATGAGTTCTAATCCCAGCTCCGCCACTTCTTGGATCTTGGGCAAGCCACTTCACTTCTCTGGGCCTCGGTTGTCATCTGTAAAATAGGGATGGAGACTGGGAGCCCCACTGTGTCCAACCCAATTTACTCGTATCCACCCCTGCGCTTAGTACAGTGCCTGCCACGTAGTAAGTGCTTAACAAATACCTCAATTATTATTATGAATATTACCATTACCAGGTAACACTGGACGAAATATACTCTACTCTAGTCACCCTGTGGGGCTACTTGTGGCCCCTGGTGCCGAGGCCCTGGAGTCCAGCCCGGTCGTCCTTCCAGAGCCGGATGCAGCAGCGGGCAGTCCCCAGCCCCTCTACCCGAATGCCCCACCCGGCCCTGGCACGGCAAGAAAACACCCTCCCCAGCCTGGGGAACAGAAACCGCCCGAGGCTTCCAATCCAGTTCCCAGTGCCAATCTTGGGCCTGGCTGGTGAGCCCCTGCCCGGAGACTCCTTGCCCAGCGAGTCTCTACCCAGCAAGTCCTTGCCCATGCCGCTGGCTCAGGGGGTACCTGGGGACAGTCCCTGAACTCACAGGTGGAAAGGAAATCATCCCTACGGATGCCCTTGCACCTGGTGCCCGGATTGCTTTGCCAAAAGATTTTCTCACTGGCTCCTGTTCCTGCCTCTCCCGGTATTCTGGGCCCTATTTTTTTTATGGTATTGGTTAAGCGCTTACTATGTGCCAGGCACTGTACTAAACAGTAAGGTAGGTAGAAGAGAATCAGGTTGATCGCTGTCAATGTCCCACCCGGTGTGCGTGGTCTGAATCCCCATTTTACAGACGAGGCGATTTTAGGCACAGAGAATTGAAGTGACTTTCCCAAGGCGGCACAGCGGACAGTATCGGCAGGTCCCGATACGGAGCCAGGAGCCCTGATCCTGGACACGGAGCCAGTCTGGGATAGATTTTCTGGGGCTGCTGTCAGCAGAATGAACCCCCACAGGGACCCCAGACAAAGGGGACATCGTCGCCTCACGTTTGGCTGGATCCGGGACCAAATTAGCATCGGGACAGAAGCAGTGTGGCCTAGTGGATGGAGCCGCGGGGAGTCCTGCGTTCTAAGGAGCACGGCCTAATGGATGGAACGCAGTGAGAGTGGATAAAGCACGGGGCTGGAAGTCAGAAGGACCTGGGTTCTAATCCCGGCCCCGCCACTTGTCTGCTGCTGTGTGTCACTTTACTTCTCTGGGCCTCAGTTACCTCAACTGTAAAACGGGGATGAAGACTGGGAGCCCCGTATGGGACAGGGACTGTGTCCCACCCGATCATCTTGTATCTACTCCGCACTTAGTACGGTGCCTGGCACACAGTAAGCACCTAACGGATATTATAAATAAACAAATAGATAAATAATAAAAAAAATAACGCCCGCTCCGCCACTTGCCTGCCATGTGACTTAACTTCTCTTTGCCTCAATTTCTTCCTCTGTAACAATGAGGTTAAAATATCTGTTCTTGCTCCTCCTCCACAGCCCCGTGTGGGACAGAGACGGTGTCCAATCTGATTGCATTGTCTTTATCCCAGTGCTTGGCACCTAATAAGCACTTAACAAATACCCCAGGGATCATATGAAGCAATGCCAGACTGGGTCAGGCCAGTCGTTCAGACGGTAGCCTGTCTCCAACACGGGTGACAAGATGCTTGGAGGAGCAGCGTGATTCTCTTCAAAGGTTATGAACGGATCATCAAACATCCTTAAGTTTTCCTGCTAATAACAGGTCGTGAATCACTCATCCAGGAATTTCTCCAAACCCTTCTGGAACACACTGACATTTTGGGCTCTGCACAACTTCCCGTGGTAGCGGGGTTCATTTACTTTATTTTTTTATGGAATTTGTTAAGGGTTTAATAGGTGTCAAGCACTGTTCAAAAGGCTGGGGCAGATACAAGTTCATCTGAGGGGACTCAGTACCTGCCCCACCTGGGGCTTACAGCCCAAATCAGAGGGAGGAGGATTTAATCCCCATTTTACAGAAAAGTGAGGCTCAGAAAAATTAAGTGACTTGCCCAAGGTCACACAGTCAAGTGGCAGAGGCAGGATTAGAACCCAGGGCTTCTGACTCCCAAGCCTGGGCTCTTTCCATTAGGCCGTGCTGCTTCTCACCTGCTCCAGGAAGAATGGTATCTTTTGGACCAGTGCTCTGCACATAGCGCTCATTAGATACCTCTGATTAAGTGGTTATAAAACCCCAAACCTTCCGGCTTCGATGGGACTTGAGGATTTGGGAAATAACAATTGGGTGTTTGCCCCATTCCCAGCCTTTTAGAGTTGCTAAACAAGAGTCGGATCCCCTTTTGGCTTTTCACGTTGCAAACTGAAGAGACAAGTTTTCCTTGGGAAGCAGCGTGGCCTCGTGGAAAGAGCACGGGCCAGGGAGTCCCTGGGAGTCAGAGGAGCTGGGTTCTAATCCCACTTCTGCCCCTCTTCTGCTGTATCACCTTGGGCGGGTCACTCTGTTCCTCAATTCCCTCCTCTGCAAAATGGAGATTCAATCTCTGTTCTCCCTCCTACTTAGACTGTGAGCTCCAGGTGGGACCTGGTCATCTTGCATTTACCCTAGTGCTTAGTACAGCGCAAGGCACATAGTAAGCGCTGAACGAATACCACAATTATTATTATTCCAACCTACCCTCAGATGACTTCCTCCAAGAAGCCTTCCCTGACTAAGCCCTCCTCTCCTCTTCTCCCACTCCCTTCTGCGCTGCTCTTCCTCGCTCCTTCGTTCATCCTCCCTCCCATCCCCACGGCACACACATATATCTCAGAGTAGCAGCGTGGCTCAGTGGAAAGAGCCCGGGCTTGGGAGTCAGAGGTCGTGGGTTCTAATCCTGGCTCCGCCACTTGTCTGCCGTGTGACCTTGGGCAAGTCACTCAACTTCTCTGCGCCTCGGTTACCTCATCTGTAAAAATGGGGTTTAAAAAATGTGAGCCCGACGTGGAACAATCTGATTACCCTGTATCTCTCCCAGCGCTTAGAACAGTGCTCTGCACGTGATAAGCGCTTAACAAATACCACAATTATTATTATATCTCTGTACATATCTGTACTGTGTTTATATTAATGTCCATCTCCCCCACTAGACCGCGAGCTCGTTGTGGGCAGGGATGTGTCTGTTTGTTGTCATATTGTACTCTCCCAAGCGCTTGGCACAGTGCTTTGCACGCAGTAAGCGCTCAATAAATCCGATTGAATGAATGAATGAAACAGAAGTTGCCTCAAACCCTCTTCCCTTTCTCAGTCCTCCTCTGGCCCTTTTCTGGTCAGAGGCACGGCCCCCAGAACTCCTGGGGCGGATGTACGGCTTGGCTTAGTGGAGCGGGCGTGGGCCTGGGAGTCAGGAGGTCCTGGGTTCTAGTCCCGGCTCCATCACGTGTCTGCTGTGCGACCTTGGACAAGTCACCTACCTTCTCTAGGCCTCAGTCACCTCATCTGGAAAATGAGGATTTATAATGCGAGCCCCACATGGGACAGAGACCGTGTGCAGCCCAATCTGCTTGTATTCATTCATTCGTTCATTCGATAGTATTAATCGAGCGCTTACTAGGTGCAGAGCACTGTAAGTAAGCGCTCGGAATGGACAAACGGGTAACAGCTAGAGACAGTCCCGGCCCTTTGACGGGCTTACGGTCTTAGTACAGTGCCCGGCACATAGTAAGCACCTAACAAAAACCATGGATTACGATTATCATCGTGTGCCCGTGTCTTAGACGGTCACAGAGCTTTGGCTTCTGCTGCCCTTTCGGCCGATGCCCGACTTGCTTGGCAGGCAGCCTCCCCGGCGAGGGGCAAGATGAGGCCCGGTCCCTGCAGGGCTGACTGCCCAAGAGTGAGTCAGGGTCCTTCTCGGTGAGTTCACAGCGTGGCCTAGTGGCGAGAGCACGGGCGCGTCAGAGGACCTGGGTTCTAATCCCGGTTCCGCCATGCTGTGTGTGACCTTGGGCGAGTCACTTCTCTGTGTCTCAGGTACCTCGTCGGTAAAGTGGGGATTAAGGCTGTGCGCCTTATGTGGGACAGGGACCGTGTCCAACCTGATTATCTTGCATCGACCCCAGCCCTTAATACGGTGCCCAGTATATAGTAAGCGCTTGACAAATACTGGTAAAAAAAAGAAAGAAAATAACTCAGTCACTGCACTTCCCTCTTCCCTCTAGACTGTAAGCTCATTTTGGGCAGGTAACCTATCTCCCTATTCTGTTCTACTGTACTCTCCGAAGCGGCGCGGCTCGGTGGAAAGAGCCCGGGCTTCGGAGTCAGGGGTCATGGGTTCGATTCCCGGCTCCGCCACTTGTCAGCTGGGCGACTGTGGGCGAGTCACTTAACTTCTCTGTGCCTCAGTTACCTCATCTGTAAAATGGGGATTAACTGTGAGCCTCACGTGGGACATCCTGATTCCCCTGTATCTACCCCAGCGCTTAGAACAGTGCTCTGCACACAGTAAGCGCTTAACAAATACCAACATTATTATTATTATTATTATTACTCAGTACAGTGCTCCGCACAGGGGAAGCGCTCAACAAATCTGATCGGCGGATCGATCCCGAATATGGATCGGTGGCCCAGGTGAGCGGCGAGGCCGCGGTGGGCCCTGAAGCGCTGTACCGGGGCCTGGTTTAAAGCCCTCGGATGGGGGTTCAGTGGAACTGAGTCGTGGCTCAGTGGAAAGAGCACGGGCTTCGGAGTCAGCGGTCATGGGTTCGAATCCCGGCTCGGCCGCTTGTCAGCTGTGTGACTTCGGGCGAGTCACTCAACTTCTCGGTGCCTCAGTTGCCTCATCTGTAAAATGGGGATTAAGGCTGCCAGCCCCACGTGGGACAACCTGATTCCCCTGTGTCCACCCCAGCGCTTAGAACAGTGCTCGGCACATAGCGAGCGTTTAACAAATACCAACGTTATTATTAACTGAGTCCAGACTGGTCTGCCCTGGAGGCCCCCCCAAAGCCAACCAGATCCGGGATGAGCAAGCCCCACCCTCTAGACTCTAAAGCCTCTTGACTGTGCCCGTTGTACTCTCCCAAGTGCTTAGTACAGTGCCCACAGTAGGCGCTCCGGGGCTAGCACCGATCGATCGATCGCCGGACAGACAGGCACGGGCTGGAGGGCTCTGACCTCTCGAGCCGGCTCCCAGCCACGTCCTCCTCTCTAACTTTTCCCACGGTTTGCCGGGACGGCTCGGCGGCTCCCGCGGGGGCTGGAGGCCGGCCAGGGGCCCGCCTCCTCCTCGGGCTCCACAGCGGGCTCGGTCAGTCCGCGGCCTCCGGCTCCGGGGAGATGGGGCCCAGGGTACGGCGGGGTACAGCGGGTACGAGCGCCAGCGTCTTCATCTCGGAAGATCCGCGCGGCAGATGGTCCCGATGCAAACACGGTGACACGTCGGCGGGTCACGGCCAGCCCAGATCTCGGTCCTCGGGCTGCCTCGTCCCTCAGTGCCCAGCTGCCCGGTTCTACCCACACCGCCGAGAGCGACGGTCCGAGCTGCGTCACAGGGTGGCCCACCCTGGGAGGAGGGCTCGTCCCGACTGGATCTAAGTGATGGGTCAATTACCACCACTCTAGGGTTTCGGACACTTCCCCTCTCTGCCCCACTCCAAGTGAGCTCAATTCAAAATCCCTCCATCACTCAGTTTTTGAACGGCATTTGTTAAGCGTTTACTATGTGCCAGGCGCTGTACTAAGCACTGGGTGGATAGAAGCTAATCAGGTTAGACACAGTCCCGGTCCCACTTGGGGCTCAAAGTCTTCATCTCCATTTTCCAGAGAATTGCTTCTCACATGGGGAAGTGGATAGAGCGAGGGTCACAGCATGGCCTACCGGCTAGAGCTCCGGCCTGGGAGCCAGAAGGTTCTGATCCCACGAGGAGCAGCGCGGCTCAGTGGAAAGAGCACGGGCTTTGGAGTCAGGGGTCACGGGTTCGGATCCCGGCTCGGCCGCTTGTCAGCTGGGTGACTTTGGGCGAGTCACTTCACTTCTCGGTGCCTCGGTTACCTCATCTGTAAAATGGGGATTGAGACTGTGAGCCCCACGTGGGACAACCTGATTCCCCTCTGTCTACCCCAGCGCTTAGAACAGTGCTCGGCACATAGTAAGCGCTTAACAAATACCCACATTATTATTATTCTTAGCTCCGCCGCTTGTCTGCCGGGTGACCTTGGGAAAGTCACTTCACTTCTCTGCGCCTCGGTTACCTCAACTGTAAAATGGGGATTAAGACTGAGAGCCCTATGCAGGACAGGGAATGTGTCCAACCTGATTTCCTTGTATCCATCCCAGGGTTTAGTACAGAGCCTGGCACGTAATAAGTGCTTAACAAATAGCACAGTTATTATCGTTATTATCGTTGTTCTCAGTGGATCCAGATAAACTGCAAAAGGGGATGGGATTGGAGAGAATCTTTCACCGCCTGAGATCTTAAAAAATAAGGTTCCCCTCCCACCCCCGTCTGCTTTACAGAAATTAAAAGTGTGGCCAGGGCGTAGGTGAGTTCGCCTCTTCAGGGCCCGGAATCTATTAGACCATTTCCCCTTCTCGAGATCCCTCCGGAGGCACCACCAAGCCTGTTTCCTAACACTCTTAGGGTGCTTAACCCTGGTCAAGGGCCGAGAACCAGGCTGCTCGCCGAGACTTAACGTTTGTCTCCCTCTCCAATAACGATAATGATGATGAAGGTATTTGTTCAGTGCTTACTATGTGCCAAGCACCGATCTAAGCACTGGGGTACATACAAGCTGATCAGGTTGGACCCATACCCTGTCCCACGTGGGGCTCACGGTCTTCATCCCCATTTTACAGATGAGGGAACCGAGGCACAGAGAAGTTAAGTGACTTACCTGAGGCCGCGCAGCGGGCAAGTGGCGGAGCCAGGATTAGAACTCAGGTCCTTCTGACACCCAGGCCCGTGCTCTATCCGCCAGGCCGCCTCGCTCCTCTGCCACGTGGCGTCTCTAGACTGCGAGCTCCTTGAGGAGAGGGAATGTGCCTACCAACTACATTATATCGTCCGCTCTCAAACGCGTAGTACAGAGCTCTGCATAATGAGCGCTCACTGACTGGAGCCGGAGAGAATCGCTCACGCTCCATTACTGTCTGTCACCCATACAGCGTGGCTCAGTGGAAAGAGCCCCGGCTTGGGAGTCAGAGGTCATGGGTTCGAATCCCGGCTCTGCCACTTGTCAGCTGGGTGACTGTGGGCGAGTCGCTTCACTTCTCTGGGCCTCAGTGACCTCATCTGGAAAATGGGGATTAACTGGGAGGCTCACGTGGGACGACCTGATGACCCTGTATCTCCCCCGGCGCTTAGAACAGTGCTCTGCACATAGTAAGCGCTTAACAAATACCAACATTATTATCATTCCCAGGGATCCTCGGTCCCCAGGCCCTATGAGGAGCCAGGAAGGGGACGCTAGCGTTCGGGGGAATTAAACAAATGCTCTTATAAGCTAACTGGAGCCAAGGCAGGCCAGATGGGTAAGGCCACCCTATGTAAACAAAACTTCCTGGGAGTGGGAGCCTTGCATAACTCCGTCCTTACTGCATAGATAACTGTCTAATAAGCTTGGTTCTGCCCTCCGCGGCCTGCGGCCAGTGCAGTGAAAACCGCTCCGACAGCAGACTCCTCTCTGTCTCTTTGCATCCCTACCCACGTACGTTCTCGCCCATCCACTGACACCCCCCGAAGTACCCGCCGAAGGTGGCCGCAACGGCCCGGGTGGGATGGGAGGCGTCAGGTCATCAGCACCGTCTGCGTCTGACCCTTTCAGAGTCGGCAAGGATAACAATAATAATAGTAATAATAACGGCATTGGTTAAGTGCCTACTATGTGCCAAGCACCGTCCAGGTTGATAGAAGGTAATCAGGTTGTCCCACATGAGGCTCACAGTCTTAATCCCCGTTTTGCGGATGAGATCACTGAGGCACAGAGAAGTTAAGTGGCTTGCCCGGGGTCACACGGCAGACAGGTGGTGAAGCCGGGATTAGAACCCACGGCCTCGGACTCTCAGGCCCGTGCTCTTTCCACTGAGCCGAAGGACAGTTCATTCTCTTTGGGTAGGAGATGGACTCTTCTGGTGGCTTCCCACCTGAAAGGATCTAGCTGACCTACCTGCAAGGTTGGAAGCCAAATCCACCTCTCGGCTGGGTGGGAAGGCACCTGGCTACTCTACTGAGAAGCAGCGTGGCTCAGTGGAAAGAGCCCGGGCTGGGGAGTCAGAGATCATGGGTTCAAATCCCGGCTCCACCGCTTGTCAGCTGTGTGACTGTGGGCAAGTCACTTCACTTCTCTGGGCCTCGGTTGCCCCATCTGTAAAATGGGCATTAAGACCGTGAGCCCCACGTGGGACAACCCGATAATCTCGTATCTACCCCAGTGCTTAGAATAGTGTTTGGCACATAGTAAGTGCTTAACAAATGCCATCATCATGATTATTACTGACCAAAATAATTGACAGGACCGAGGTCGGTTAACCTCTGTGACATCCCTAAAATCCACCCTTTCCTCTCTGAGCACTCATCTTACCCGCCTTGACTACTGTATCAGCCTCCTCGCTGACCTCCCTGCCTCCCGTCTCTCCCACTCCAGTCCATACTTCACGATCCTGCCTGGATCGTTTTTCTACAAAAACGTTCAGTCCACGTTTCCCCCCTCCACCTCTGCATCAGACAGGGACGCCTGACCATCGGCTACAGAGCACTCAATCACCTTGCCCTCTCCCACGCTCCCTCCCTGATTCCCTACTACCGCCCAGCACGCTCACTTTATTCCTATAACGCCAACCTACTCACCGTACCTCGATCTCGTCTATCTCGCCGTCAACTCCTCGCCCACCTCCCGCCTCTGAATTGGAACTCCCTCCCCCTTCATACCCGACAGACCCCCACTCTCCCCTCCTTCAAAGCCTTATTAAAATCCCATCTCCTCCAAGAGGCCTTCCCCGATCATTCCCTCTTTCCCCCAGTCCCTCTCCTTTCTGCATTAATTCACGCGCTTGGATTTGCCCCTTTATTCACCCTACCCTGAGCCCCGCAGCACTCACGTCCATATCCGTATTTATTTATATGAATGTCCGTCTCCCCCACTAGACTGTAAGCTCATTATGGGCAGGGAATGGGTCTGTGAAATCTGTACCCTCCCAAGCCCTTAGCACTGTGCCCTGCCCACAGTAAGTGCTCAATAAACACAACTGATTGATCGATCGTTACCCAAGGTGGTGACTTGTGTGATTTTGGTGCAGTGGCAACCGGGAGGTGAAGCTCGTTATGGGCAGGGAACGGGTCCGCTAATTCTGTTGCATCGTACTCTCCCGAGCGCTTAGTACGATGCTCTGCACGGAACGAGTGCTCAATAAATACCGTTGATGGGCTGACCGGAGCGGGGGCAGCGTTGGGCCGGCCTCCGGGGTCCCAAGACGCTTCGGGAGAGCGACGAAGTCCAATTTAAGAGGCTCCCTGCACTTGAAGGCCACTTGCCCGAAGTGGTCATATTTTTGTCATTATATCACGGTACTGGAAGGTTCCTCAAGAGATCATCGAGGGCAGCCCCCCGCCTCCAGGCAGGGAGACGGCTCCAAGGATTCCTGGCTGGTCTCCCGTCCCGGGACCAGCCCCACCCCGGCTGTCTTAGCTTCCAAGATCATCCGGTCCTGAGCCCGGATTTTCTTTCCTCCGGGAACAACGCACCGCGGCTCTGCATCTGAGAAGCGGCGTGGCCTAGTGGATAGAGCGCAGGTCTGGGAGTCAGGAGGGCCTGGCTTCGAATCCCGCTTCTGCCGCTGGTCTGCCGTGTGACCTCGGGCAAGTCACTTTGCTTCTCTGGGCCTCAGTTATCTCACCTGTAAATGGGGATGAAGACTGTGAGCCCCATGTGGGACAGGGACTGTTTTCTAACTTGATTAATCATATCTACCCCAGTGCTCCGATACAAGTGCCCGGCCACATAGTAGGCAATTAACAAATACCACAGTTATTTTTATTATTATTATTGTTACGAGGCCTCCGGCTTCAGGCAACCCGGGAGTCACCCTGGTAGGCGGGCAGACAGACAGAGATGTGGGTGGGCGGGCAAGCTGGGAACTAAATCCCTTTGAAAGGAGGGCGGGGAGCCCGCAGGCATGAAGACCCCTACACTAAGACGATCCGACTCTTGGCATTCAGCACCCGGCCTGAAAGGCAGCTTGACCTAGTGGAAAGCGCGTGGGCCCGGGAGATGGAAGATCTGGGCTCCAATCCTGGCTCTTCCGACTGTTTTTAATCAAGCGATGGCATTTATTGAGCGCTTACCGTGTGCAGAGCACTGTACTAAGCACTTGGGAGAGTTCAATCTACAAGAGTTGGTAGACATATCCCCGTCACACCACGAGCTTTCCGTATGACCTCGGGCAAGTCACTTGAGAAAGAGCGTAGCTTAGTGGAAAGAGCACAGGTTTGGGAGGCAGAGGACATGGGTTCTAATCCGGGTGACTTTGGGCAAGTCACTTCACTTCTCTGTGCCTGAGTTACCTCAGCTGTAAAATGGGGTTTTAAGGCTGTTAGCCCCACGTGGGAACAACCTGATGACCTTGTATCTACCCAGTGCTTAGAACAGTGCTTTGGCACAGAGTAAGCGCTTAACAAATACCATCATTATTATTACTTAGCTTCTCTGTGCCTCAGTTTCCTCAACTGTAAAATGGGGATTAAATACCTGTTTCTCCCCTCCTTTTTTGCCCGTGAACTCCGTACGAGACGGGTACTGGTGTCTGACTTAATTAACTTATATCTACCCCTAAGAACGGTGCCTGACAATGTCATAAAAGACACAAAACAAAAAAGAAAAACTCCTCAGGCTGGAACTGAACGATCACCTGGACCCCGGGGGCCACTGACCACGTTTAGTAAGTGGCAGCCTGCCAGCTGACAGAGAAATCGCCAAGGGGGAGGAAGCTTGGCGTCCCTAAACGCTGGCCGCTTCCCCCTGCAAGCAGCTCCTTCCAGATGCGGAAGCCAGACACGGAGACGGTCAGTCATCCCTCCGGCCCCTGGCCACGGGTCACGGCCACCTCGGCATCGCAGGGCATGAGCCTTCCGGACCTTGGTTCTCCGGGCCGACTTTGGCTCCCGTCCCCTCCCCTCGGCTGGGTTACTTTGATGATGATGCTTGAAGTCCGGTGAACCTCGGCTTAGTGGCTAGAGCACGCGCCTGGGAGTCGGAAGGACCTGGGTTCTAATCCTGGCTCGGCCACAAGTCTGCTGTGTGACCTTGGGCAAGTCATTTAATAATAGTCATAATAATAATGTCGGTATTGTTACGCGCTTACTATGTGCATGCCACTGTTCTAAGCGCTTGGGGTAGATACAGGGGAATGAGGTTGTCCCACGTGAGGCTCACAGTCTTCATCCCGATTTTACAGATGAGGGAACTGAGGCACAGAGAAGAGAAGTGACTTGCCCACAGTCACACAGCTGATGATGGCATTTGTTAAGCACTTACTATATGCCAAGCACTGAACTTAACATCTCCGTGCCTCGGTTACCTCACCTGTTAAATGGGGATTAAGACCACGAGCCCCATGGGGAACAAGGACCGGGTCCAACCTGAATATCTTGTATCTTCGCAGGTGCTTAGTACAGAACCTGCTACATGGTAAGCACTTAGCAAATAGCATTAAAAAAAAAAACCCAAAAACCCCAACCCTATCCCAAACGTGAAGGGAGACACGTGTCACAGAAGAACTGATGATCAGTTCCTTCCACAATCTGTACACACAGCAACCATTGTTTGCAGAGCTGAGGTATTTGCAGGCCAGATTTTAGTTTCGAGAAGACAAGATGAGTTGGCTGAAACTTAGCTTCACCCCTTCCCCCGCCCTGAGGGGAGGGGAGGCTCATGCCACACAAATACAGGATAATTATGCCTCCCTTCCTGGCATTCCGTTACCGGATCCCGTCTTCCCAGATAGGGCTGAGACCATCCCGGGTACTTTATGCCGTGATCACCAGGTCCCCCGAGCCTCGATCAATCATTGGCATTTATTGAGCACTTATCGCATCCAGAGCGCGATACTAAGCGTATGGGAGAGAACGCTACACGTCCGCAAGTTCACAAGAGAACTTGCCTACCAGGCATCAGGCTGGTTGGTCTGCAGGTGCTGGCAGAGGTAAATGGAGGAAAGGAAAGGGGTTCCACCCCTTCCCTGCTTCGGGGTCCCCACCCCCACGGCCACCACCAAACAGTAGGACCACCAGGTCCTGGCTCAGGGTCCTCGAGCAGGGCCACAGTCCTGAGGCTGCGCCCAGCCTTGTTCAACCTCTCTGGTTCTTATTACTATCAAGCGTCGTCGAGTCCTTTCCGATTCCAAGCGACTCTATGGATCTCTTTTCTCCAGAACGTCCCGTCTTCTGCGTAAATCCGTAATCTGTCTAACAGTTCTTCCGTTATCGTCGTTAGGGTCTCTATCCATCTAGCTGCAGGTCTGCCCCTTCCACGTCTTCCTTGGACTCTGCCTAGCACTCGGCTTCTCCCGAGAATGAG
The DNA here is from genome assembly GCF_004115215.2 of Ornithorhynchus anatinus. Lineage (NCBI taxonomy): Eukaryota > Metazoa > Chordata > Mammalia > Monotremata > Ornithorhynchidae > Ornithorhynchus > Ornithorhynchus anatinus. Next base: position 16,752,527 of record NC_041730.1, on the reverse strand, counting down.
TTCAGATTACGTGTCCAAAATACGCTAATCTAAATCGGGTCATCTGGCTTTCCGAAGACCACTTTGGCTAAATCTGTTCCAAAATTCATCTGTTTGTTTTTCAAGCAGTCTGTGGTATTCGCAAAAAAAAATGTTGGTATTTATTAAGCGCTTACTATGTGCAGAGCACTGTTCTAAGCGCTGGGGGAGATGCAGGGTAATCAGGTTGTCCCAGATGAGGCTCACAGTTAATCCCCATTTTACAGATGAGGTAACTGAGGCACAGAGAAGTGAAGTGACCTGCCCACAGTCACACAGCTGACAAGTGGCAGAGGCGGGATTCGAACCCATGATCTCCGACTCCGAAGCCCAGGCTCTCTCCACTGAGCCACGCACTGCATTTCGAAAGAACCGATGCTCTTTCTATCCTGTTTTCTCACTGTCCAGCTTTCGGATCCATACACCGTCACTGGAAACACCATAGAATTGACATTTGTCGATTCTCGTCGATTTGTCGACTCACCATCTCTGATGGTACAAGAGGCAAAAAGCACTGCCTTGTAAAATGCCCATTTTTTATGGCATTCGTTAAGCACTTACTACGTTCCGGGCACTGTCCAAGTGCTGGGGTAGATACACCGCTAATAGAATGAAAACAGCGCACGTCCCACGCAGCGCTCACAGTCTCGATCCATCTCGGTAACATCCCTCCATCTCAGTCTTGATCCATCTCGTCCCGGTAACAGACGAGGTTACCGAGGCCCAGAGAAGTGAAGTGACTTACCCGAGGTCACGCGGCAGACAAGTTGAGGAGCCGGGATTTGAACCAAGGTCCTCAGGACTCCCAGGCCCATGCTCCATCCTCTAGGCCATACTGCTTCCCATTACGCCCGACTCTGTGCAGAGTACCGTGCTAAGCCCATCTGAAAGAAATAACTGAGGAGCTGATTGCTGGAACGCCAGTCCCGGTATAGTCCTGACGCCGGGGCAAACGGAGCCCAACCTCCGACCGGGAGGCCCGAATTGAGAGGCTGGATCCAGAGGCAGAGAGTAGCCCACCGTGCTGTCACTCCAGCCAAATACTACCCAAGCAAGCCTTTTCTTGCTTGTTAGTACAGTGTACTGCACACATACTAAGCTCTCAATAAATACAACTGATTGAGCAAATCTAAGCAGCATAGCTTAGTGGATAGAACACGGGCCTGGGAGTTCCAATCCAAGTCCGTCACATGTCTACTGGGTGACCTTGGGGAAGTCACTTCACTTCTCTGAACCTCAATTACCTGTAAAATGGGGACTAAGAGAGAGAGTCCCATGTGGGAAAGGGGCTGCGTCCAACCTGATGAACTTGTATCTATTCCATGCTTAGAACAGTGCTTGGCACACGGTAAGTGGTAATACCACTGCAAGTATCAGTACCATTATCATTATTTAAACTTCAACAATATTTACTGAGCCCTGATTCTGTGCAGCGCACTCCACTACGTGCTTGCTTGGATACAAGAGTAAGTAAGCACAATCTCTGCCCGTGAGGAGCTTACAATCTACCTGGGAAGAATCCAGCCCTCGTAGTTACAAGAGCAAAGCACTGCCGGATTCAGAGCAACCATGGAAGGTCCATGTTTGGGAAAGCTCAGCGCGTTCACAGAGACCTCTGGATAACAACGGAATATTATCCAAAGGGAGATCCTGTGCCACTGACTTTCAGCAACTCGGGACTTAATTTTGGACATTGTTTTGCTGCGATACAACTTCCCCCACTCCCTCCCAGGCCCCCTCAATCAATCAACGGTAGTTACTGAGCACTTAATAATGATGGCATTGTTAAGCTCTCACCACGTGCCAGGCACCGTACTAAGTGCTGGGATGGAAGCAGGCAAAACGAGTCGGACAGAGTCCCCGTCCCATGTGGGGCTCACGGTCCCACTCCCCATTTTACAGATGAGGGAACCGAGGCCCAGAGAAGTGAAGTGACTTGCCCAGGCTCACACGACCGACAAGTGGCGGAGCCGTGATTAGAAGCCATGACCTTCTGCCTCCCAAGCCTGTGATTTATCCACCGCGCCATGCTGCTTCCCCTACTGTGTGAGGAGCCCAGGATGAAGGCCTTGGGAGGGTATAACACAACAGAATTAGCACTCTTTCCCTGCCCACACGGAACTTCCAGCCCGGCCCGGCCGAACACGGTCGAATCCCGCACGGCCTACTGTGGAAGTGAAAGCTGGGTCACGACGCCTAACGGGAAGTGTACGGCTCTGGGGTCAAACCCAAACTTCCTGCTCCTTACCCACCCTGGCCCGGTTCCTCTACAGACAGGGCTGCCCCTCAATTCGGCCTTCCGCTGGCTCTGCCCATTCCCAACCAAGCTCCCGGACACCTCGACTTGACTTCCGGCCTCCTCCTCGGCGGTCGGTCTTCAACTTATCCGAGTTAAATGCCCCTCCGAGCTCCCCTCTGCCCCAGCCAGGCTGGGATAACAAAACCCTGGGAAAGGGCCCCCAGCCAGCTCCGCACAACACCTACCTACCCCACTGTGGGCCGTCGCGGGGCGGTAATTGAAGGTGATGATGGCAATCGAAAAATTCCACAGGCTCAGCCGTAAACCCGAGCATGAGGAGGAAGAAAGGGGATTCTGTGATCTCTTTCTGCAGGTGGCGAGGTTCAGATATAAGATAATTCATAAGGGGGTGGGGAGGAAGGAGAGAAGACTAGAGCTTAACAATAGTCTTCATTTATTAAATAGAACTCACGTTACATTTTATTAAAAGAAGAAAATACTAGTGGGTAACGCAGCCGTGGGTAGCCGTCCCCGGCCACCCCAAATAGGTTAAGCCTCTGCCGGAGGCTCGGGGGACCTCTTGGGACCTCCAGTTCGACCTTGGCTCCGAAGCTACAGGGTGGTCTTCCCTGGGACTGCTTCTAAGTATCTCAGGGAGGGGAGGGGGCCCCGACCTCGAGACTAGAGCGTGAAAGCCCCCACCCCAACCCTCCGTCGGTGACGAATCCCAGGGCTGAAACTCCAGGGGGAGGCGCGGGACGGGGTCGCGGCAGGAGCCGGACGCCCCCGCCCTCGGCAAGCAGGGAGACGGAGCTGGGGCCGCTCCGCTTTCCCGCCCACTGCCCTCCGCTGCCCCACTTCCTTATTTGGTTCCCCCCAGAAGAGGCGAGCCTGTTTCCTTTTGTGGAAGAGGCCCTCCGTTTTCCCGGGATGGCCTCCAAGTCACTGGGCCACATTCCTGGACTCCCCTGCCATCCTCCCTCTCGTGGCTGGAGCACTCCTGGGGAGCCCCGCCCGCCGTGCCCAGGCCCCCTCAACCTCGGGAGGGGAAAGGGGGAAGGGGAGGGGCAACCAGCGGGAGCCAGGCGGGCCACAGGCCGGGTGTGGGAAGCGGGCCAGGCTCCCCTGCTCTGGTCGTTGGGCAGGGATTGTCTCTGTTGCCGAATTGTACATTCCAAGCGCTTGATACAGTGCTCTGCACACAGTAAGCGCTCAATAAATACGACCGGGTCGCTGAGAAGGCGCTCGAGATGCCAGTACCGGCGAATCCCGCCAAACGCACGTCGGGCTCAGGGAGGGGCCCCCCAGGGTCCACTCGCCCGCCCCAGGCCAGAATGAACTTGACCCGGCCCCCATCTGATGCTCCCTCAGCTTCCCAGTGGCCGTGAAGGTCTCACTCCAAAGTCCCACTCACAGGGCAGCTGCCCAAGGGGCTAAGCGCAGAGGTAGTCCCCGCTTCGGCCAATTCCAAGACCTGCAGGGAGACAGAGGGGCTCTGCCCGGGACACCCGCACGACTTAGCTGAGCCTCAAGGGCCCAGGCAGAGAAAAGCCAACCGTGGGGAGACTGAGGCTTCGAGGGCAGGAAGGACAAGCCGAGTCCCTACCCGGCTCAGAGAATCCAGTGAGACAGAGAGTGGTCGCGGCGAAGCAGGGAGAGGGAGGGGAAGGGAGAGGGCCTTTCCCAAATCCCAGTGCCTCTCTCCCCTTCCTGAGTGGTAACTGCCTCCATTTGCCTGTGTCCCGGAGAGCCTCGGCCCCCATCACGGCCCAGGCCTTGCCATCCCCGCCCCGGCCAGGCCTCCCGCGGAAGGACCTCACCCCGGGCCTGTGAGTCGAAGGCCACTCGGCCCCCTCAGCGGATGCCCCGGCCCGAGTCTGAGGTGTGATTTTCCCCCACCGAGTGTGGGAAGACGCTGCCTCCTGGAGAAGGGTGCTGGAGTGGGCGGTGATTCCATCTTCGGGAGGAGACGTGGGCAAGACGGCTGCCAGACCGGGTTTCGAGCCAAGGAGGCGGCCTGGGTCGTCCCCCCCCGGCTCCACGGGCTACTGCGGCTACTACGGGCATCTCCGATGTCGCTCTTGCCGTCGGGGGATGAGCTGCTTGGGGAAGGGCCCCGCCCACACGGCCGTCCGGACCTTTCCCGCTCCGGGGCCGGAGAAGGTGGGCAGGTGCGTGCCAGAGGGGGCCGTGGCCGGGTGCGGGGCACCGGGCGATAGCCGAGTCCGAAGCGTAGCAGGGGGCGCCACGGACGCGTCGCGTCTCTCCGGACGGGGCCCGCCCAGAGCCGGTGGCTTTGGCCCTTCTCGGAGAGGACCCTGGAGAGAGGCCACGCACGGGAGGCGGAGCTATTCCCTCCAGAGGTTCTCCAGCTTGCGACGTAGAGCAGAGAGAGAGACAGAGACAGCGAGAAAAGACAGAGAGAGCAAAGAGAGACTTCCTCCGGGTCCCCGTGCAGCCCTCTTGGCCCTGCCCGAGAGCTCCAGGGTCCGGGGGGCGGGGTGGTTCCCCCGCGAGGCTTGGCCCGCTCGACACGCTCGGCACTTCGAGCAGCCCCCGGTCTCTCCCGGGCAGCCACTGGGGAGGCATCTCCGCCACCGGCCCGGGCTCCGTCACGCCACTCTAGGCCTCGCTGGGGTAGAAGCCGAGCTTCGCGAGGGACATCTCCTTCCGGAGCCGCATGATCTGCCAGAACATCAGCTCCGCTGCGAAGGGAACGACAGGGGGAGGCTGTGGGGCGGGTGGCGCTCTGGACGGGCCGACCCGGCTCAGGGACGCGAGCCCCGGGTCTCGGCTCAACCGGGACGGCTAGAGACCGCAGACTGGGAGCCAGAGGGGTATTAGGATCCAGGGGAGGACGATCCCACACACTCCAGCCCCCGTGCTAGAGAGGATCGTTTTCCACCCCTGAGCCCTGGCCAAAACCCATTCTCTCTCCTACTGAGAGAAGCAGCGTGGCTCAGTGGAAAGAGCCCGGGCTTGGGAGTCAGAGGTCATGGGTTCGAATCCCGGCTCCGCCGCCTGGCAGCGGTGTGACTTTGGGCAAGTCACTTCACTTCTCTGGGCCTCAGTTCCCTCAACTGTCAAATGGGGATGAAGACTGTGCGCCCCACGTGGGACAACCTGATCACCGTGTATCCTCCCCTGCGCTTAGAACAGTGCTCTGCACATAGTAAGCGCTTAACAAATGCCGTCATTGCTATTATCATTATTATTTGGGGCCAAAAGTGGGATAGGGGACTGGGGCTGGCCTGCTTGTCTTGTATCTTTCCCAGCGCTTAGAACAGTGTTTGACAGATAGCATTTACATACAGTAAAAATTGAAACAAACAAAAAAATTGCTTGAGCTTCCCGAGGTGAGGGGTCCCAGGGATGTGCAGCCCTTTCCGGTGATGAGGGGATTCAGGGGAGGACAGGCGGTCCTGTAACCGCCACTTGGCACTGAACCGTGTGAAATAATAGTAATAATAATAATGTCGGTATTTGTTAAGCGCTCACTATGTGCAGAGCACTGTTCTAAGCGCCGGGGTAGATACAGGGTAATCAAATTATCCCACGTGAGGCTCACGGTTAATCCTCATTTTACAGATGAGGTAACTGAGGCCCAGAGAAGCGAAGCGACTTGCCCGCAGTCACACAGCTGACAAGTGGCAGAGCTGGGATCCGAACCCATGACCTCTGCCTCCCAAGCCCGGGCTCTTTCCACTGAGCCACGCTGCTTGATGTATTTATTAAGCATCTGCTATGTGCCAGGCACTGTACTAGGCACCGGGGTGGACACAAGCAAATCAGGGTGGACACAGTCCCTCGTGGGGCTCACGATCTTAATCCCCATTTTCCAGATGAGGTAACTGGGGCACAGAGAAATGAAGTAATTTGCCCAAGATCACACAGCACACAAGTGACAGAGCCGGAATTAGAACGCATGACCTTCTGACTCCCGTGCCCATACTCTACTAGGCCACGCTGCTTCCGGTAGGCACTTGGTAGCCCTGGGCCTGGCCGGCCACAACCACTGGGGCAAGGGTCAGCCGGCCGTGGCTTCTCCGGGACTCCAATCCGAAGCCCTCACCCGTTCTGTGAAACCTGCTGGTAGACCGAGAAATGTCGAGACTGATGATATCTGTAAAGTGCTTACTATGGGTCAAACACTACTCTAAGCGCTGGGGTAGACACAGAGTAATCAGGTCGTCCCCCTTGGGGTTCTCAGTCCTAATCCCCCTTTTACAGATGAGGTGACTGAGGCCCAGAGAAGTTGAGTGACTTGCCCGAAGTCACACGGCTGATGCCGATAAATGACGGAGCCGGGATGAGAACCTCCGACCTCTCGCTCCCGAGCCCGGGCTCTTTCCGCTGAGCCACGCTGCTTCTCCTGCTCCCCCTCTCTAAACCGTAAGCTCGTTTGGGGCAGGAAATGTGCCTGTTTATTGTTGTATTATTTATTTTTGCATTGTACTCTCCCAAGCACTTAGTACAGTAGAGAAGCAGCGTGGCTCAGTGGAAAGAGCCCGGGCTTGGGAGTCAGAGGTCATGGGTTCGCATCCCGACTCTGCCGCCACCCCCTCCACCTGCGCCTCGGACCCCATTCCCTCTCACCTTCTTAAAACCATAGCCCCTGCCCTCCTCCCTTCCTTAACTTCTATTTTTAACCACTCAATCTCCAAGGGCTCCTTCCCCTCTGCCTTCAAACACGCCCACGTCTCCCCCATCCTAAAAAAACCCGCCCTCGACCCCACTTCCCCCTCCAGTTATCGTCCTATCTCCCTACTACCCTTCCTTTCCAAAATCCTAGAACGAGTCGTCTACAATCGATGCCTAGAATTCCTTAACTCCCATTCTCTCCTAGACCCCCTCCGATCTGGCTTCCGTCCCCTCCGCTCTACCGAGACTGCTCTCTCTAAGGTCACCCGTGACCTCCTTCTTGCCAAATCCGATGGCTCCTACTCCATTCTGATCCTCCTTGACCTCTCTGCTGCCTTTGACACCGTCGACCATCCCCTCCTCCTCCATACCTTATCTCACCTTGGCTTCACGGACTCTGTCCTCTCCCGGTTCTCCTCTCACCTCTCTGGCCGATCATTCTCGGTCTCCTACGCCGGAGCCTCCTCCCCCTCCCATCCTTTAACTGTTGGAGTTCCTCAAGGGTCAGTTCTTGGCCCTCTTCTGTTCTCCATTTACACTCACTCCCTCGGTGAACTCATCCGCTCTCACGGCTTCGACTACCATCTCTACGCAGATGACACGCAGATCTACATCTCCGCCCCTGTCCTCTCCCCCTCCCTTCAGGCTCGCATCTCCTCCGCCTCCGGGACGTCTCCACCTGGATGTCGGCCCGCCACCTAAAACTCAACGTGAGCGAGACCGAGCTCCTCATCTTCCCTCCCAAACCCGGTCCACTCCCAGACTTCTCTATCACCGTGGACGGCACGACCATCCTTCCCGTCCCGCAGGCCCGCAATCTCGGTGTCATCCTTGACTCGTCCCTCTCGTTCACCCCACACATCCTATCCGTTACCGAGACCTGCCGGTTTCACCTCTACAATATCGCCAAGATCCGCCCTTTCCTCTCCACCCAAACGGCTACCTTACTGTTACGGGCTCTCGTTATATCCCGGCTAGACTACTGTGTCGGCCTTCTCTCTGACCTCCCTTCCTCCTCTCTCGCCCCGCTCCGGTCTATTCTTCACTCCGCCGCCCGGCTCATCTTCCCGCAGAAACGATCTGGGCGTGTCACTCCCCTTCTTAAACAACTCCAGTGGTTGCCTATCGACCTCCGCTCCAAACAAAAACTCCTCACTCTAGGCTTCGAGGCTCTCCGTCACCTTGCCCCTTCCTACCTCTCCTCCCTTCTCTCTTTCTACCGCCCACCCCGCACGCTCCGCTCCTCTTCCGCCCACCTCACCGTCCCTCGGTCTCGCCTGTCCCGCCGTCGACCCCCGGGTCGCGTCCTCCCGCGGTCCCGGAACGCCCTCCCTCCTCACCTCCGCCAAACTGATTCTCTTTCCCTCTTCAAAACCTTACTTAAAAATCACCTCCTCCAAGAGGCCTTCCCAGACTGAGCTCCTCTTCCCCCTCTACTCCCTCTGCCATCCCCCCTTTACCTCTCCGCAGCTAAAGCCTCATTTTCCCCTCTTCCCTCTGCTCCTCCACCTCTCCCTTCCCATCCCCACAGCACCGTACTCGTCCGCTCAACTGTATATATTTTTGTTACCCTATTTATTTTGTTAATGAATTGTACATCGCCTTGATTCTATTTAGTTGCCATCGGTTTTTACGAGATGTTCTTCCCCTTGACGCTGTTTAGTGCCATTGTTCTCGTCTGTCCGTCTCCCCCGATTAGACCGTAAGCTCATCAAACGGCAGGGACCGTCTCTATCGGTTGCCGACTTGTTCATCCCAAGCGCTTAGTACAGTGCTCTGCACATAGTAAGCGCTCAATAAATACTATTGAACAGAACAGCTGTGTAACTGTGGGCAAGTCACTTCACTTCGCTGTGCCTCAGTTACCTCATCTGTAAAATGGGGATTAAATGTGAGCCTCATGGGGGACAACCTGATTACCCCGTATACCCCAGCGCTTAGAACAGTGCTCTGCACATAGTAAGCGCTTAACAAATACCAACATTATTATTATTATTATTATTACAGTGAATGAATGAATGAATGCTTTTCTATAGGGTGAAGTGGACAGAGCACAGGCCTGCGAGTCTGACGGACATGGGTTCTAATCCCACCTCCACCACCTGTCTGCTGTGTGACCTGGGGCAAATCACTTCTCTGTGCCTCAGTGACCTCATCTGTAAAATGGGGATTGAGACCGTGAGCCCCAGGTGGGACAGGGACTGTGTCCAGCCCTATTTACTCGTACCCACCCCGGCGATTAGTAAAGTGCCCCGCACATAGTGAGCGCTTAACCAAGACCACAATTTATATTATTATTACAGCAAGCTCCCTATCACGGTGGGGACAAGGCCCCAGAATGTCCCTGCCATTTCCCGGTTCGGGGTCGCCGGTCTCACACTCCGCAAGGCGACACCGGGAAGCAGCAGCCTCCCCTCCCACCCTCTTCGCCTTCCCTGACCCGGGCCAAGAGGACCAACCCTTTAAGACCCCTCTGAGCTCCCGGCCCACCCTCCTGGCGAGCCCGGGGGACGTGGCGGGGCGAGCCCGGGGGCCCGGTGGTCCTTCCGGAGACCGCTCTGCCTCGTGGGCGGGCCCGGGCCGCTCCTGGCTGCCAGAGGTCGATTCGGGAAGCCTGTTGCCCCCTCGGGCCTCAGTTTCCCCGGCCCGAAGCCTCGGGGAGGGAGATCCCGGGCTGCCGAATTGAGGGAGGCCGCCAGAGGGCAGCCGGAGCTGGCTCTCCCGCTCTTACCGTCCTGCCGCACCAGGCCCTGCTGGATGTAGCGAACGTAGGTGAAGAAGTTGCACACGGCGGTGATCTGCGGGGATGGAGAAGGGGGAGACGGACCCTGAGCGGGCGAAAACAGCGATGGGGGCCACCTCTCGCCTTGGCAAACGTGGGGACGCCGGTCCCGGAGCGAGTCCCGATTCTACACCGGGGAATCTGACCCTCTTGGGGTTCCGGCCTTCTCTCTGGAGCCCGTTGTTGGGCAGGGATTGTCTCCGTGGGCTGCCGAATTGTACTTTCCCAAGCGCTTAATACAGTGCTCTGCACACAGTAAGCGCTCAATAAATACGACCGAACGAATCGTATACATCTACATTTAGGCATAGATTTCCTTGCCTTCCCCCTCCCCCCCGAGCTGAATCCACAGCCGACAGTAGCGGCTCCCGGTGTACCTGTCCTCCCAGTCCTCCGGACCTCCGAGCTACGTGGCCAGTAGCCCCCATCGCCCCGCTCGGTGCCATCCCGCGCTCAGCCGGCCCCCGGCCTGCCCTGCGGCGGGAAGGGCGGGAGTAGCGGGAGCAAACCTCGGCCGCCTCGCCATTGGGAACTCTGGGAAGGCTGCGTATTTTCCCTTTGCATCTCTTTTTGGCCACTGTCCTTGTTTTAGGCAACTTTTGTGCTTCAGCTTTCCCAATAAGTCCGTCACCGATCCCTTCCCCAACCGTGAGCCCCTGGGGGCCCGGCTGCGGTCTCACCTGTGGATCTTTTTTTTCCCCCCACCATTTGGCACACGGTACGGGTTTAATAAATACTGCTAGTTTTCTCTCTTTTTTTAACGGTATCTGCTAAGTGCTTACTACGTGCCAGGCTCTGCACGAAGCACTGGAGTAGATGCAAGATAAGCACACAATCCATGTGCCATGCGGGGGCCACAGTCTTAACCCCCATTTTAAAGAACTGAGGCCCAGAGAAGCGAAGTGGCTTGCCCACGGTCACACAAAAGACGGGTGGCCGAGCGGGGATCGAAACACAGGGCTTCCGATTCCCAGGACAGTGCTCTTTCCACTAGGCCACGCTGTTCCTCTGTCGGCAGGGAATGTGTGTGTTATATTATTTGGCACTCTCCCAAGTGCTCAGTACCGTGCTCCGCACACAGTAAGAGCTCAATAAATGCGACTGACCGTTTCTCTTTCTCCCTAAACTCCCCTCATCAGCAGCACCCTGGTCCATCACCTCGTCTCTTGCCCCCCCAGCCTCTCCCACAGGAGAGGGCAAAGGGTCAGAGAGCCCCCTGCCGCTCCTCACGCCCAGGGCTGTTTTAACCGATGGGCGGCAGAATCCCGCCGGGGCACGGCCTCAGAGGTTTGCCTGCCCGTTCCAAGGGGCCAGCAGAGTTGACCGAGCGTCACTCCTCCTCCCTCCCCACGGGACTGCGGGAAGGGACGCACTCCCGGAGACGGGCAGCCGCCATCGGGCCCCTCGGGGGAGACACCGCCCCTCTCCGAAAACACCCGAGCTTCAAAACCCTGGGTCAAGGAGGGGACCCCGAGGGTGGCGTGGGAACCCGGGGGGTTGGTCTCACCCTGGCCCGGCAGGACGGGGAGATATAGTAGTAGTTGCCAGAGTCTCCCAGCTTGATCCGGTGCCTGCAGGCGCGAGCCAGGCCACTCAGAGCACACTTCCTGTGGGGGACAGGGAAGGAAACTCACTCTCTGAGCCCCAAGGCCGAGGGAGAGGGGAGGGCGGAGGAGGACGTGGGGGGGGAGAGAGCGAGAAAGGAAAGACGAACTGTTGGAACTGATGAGTCAGGGCTTGGCGGGTCACCGCTTCAAGCAAACGGAATGAGTTCCCAGTCCTCGGCCGTCGGAACGAGGAGACAGAGCCCTGAGTCTGAGGCCTCCCCCCCTCCGCCGCCATGCCGCCCCTCAGACGCACGCCCACACGCACTAAACTGAGCCGCAACAAAAGCCGACAGTCGAGGAGCCTGCCAGGGGCACGGTCGGGACCCCACGGCTTCTCTGACCACAACCCGGGGTGCACATCCGTGAGGAGAGCTGGGGGTGGGAGCACAAAGCCCCGGGTTTGGGCCTGCGGGGCAGACCTCTGCCATCTCTGGCTCAGCCCCGTGGGTCAGGCACTGGGAGCCAGGAGCCGTGCGGAGAGCTCCGAGGGTGAAGTGCCTGGATTCCTCTCACGCCGGCTGACCCGGCTGCTTGCGACTGCGGCCCCCGGAGCACAGAGCGGCCCTCTTGGACACCCCCCGTCCCTCCTTCCTCTCTCTGCCAAGAGCCCCCGCCCAAGTTGAGCCCCCTGCTTTCCAGGTGGCGGGACAACCTCCGGGGAAAGAGGACCTGGAGGGAGTCGGATCGGCAGCCCACCGGAAGATCCCCTTCTCCAGTTTCCCCAGATGGAGTTCCGAGGTGAGGGCCTATTTTCCCAGTGAGGCCACCTGCCCGCTATTCTTCCGACCTAAATCACGGCACCAGTCCCGCCGGACGTGATTCAGGAAGCTTTAGACTAGGTTGCGGGGTGGGGCCGGGAGGGGGTTTCCCCTCCCAGTCCCAAATTGGAGATCCTTTCTCCCTAGTCCAGAAGGAGCCTCCTCTTTCTCCAGGCCCGGAAGGGCCGGCAGATCTGGCTCCTGGGGCGCAAGGGCGGGAGTGAAGCCACCCAGACTAGCCAAGCTGCTGACAGGCTCCTGCGGCTGGGGTTAGTGAACTGTTAGTGGGTCGGGCTCAGCGAGCCATCGGCTCGAGTCACTTACGTCACCACCTGTGCCCGCAGCCCACTGTGAGGGAGAGAAAGAGAGAGAGGGGAGGAGGAGTCAGGCTGGGCGAGTTCACAGCACCGAGCCCTCCAGGGCAACCCCGGTCTTTCCCCGAAGGAGCCGTCACCGGGGATCTTTTCCTTCTTTGGCCTCATCTCTGCTTCCCGCGGGGAGAGGGGAGCCAGGCTCGGCCTGGATTAATGGACAAAGCGTAGGCTTGGGAGCCCAAGGACCTGGGTTCCAATCCCGGGTCCATCACTTCCCCGCTGGGTGACCTTGGGCAAGTGGCTTAACTCCTCTGAGCTTCAGTTTCCTCATCTGTAAAATGGGGATTCCATATCTGTCCTACCTCCTACTCATGGGACCGGGAGCCCCAGGAAGGACAGGGAACCGTACCTATCCCAGTGGTCAGAACAGTGCTTCACACATAGTGTGCCCTTAACAAATACCGTAACCGTTCGTCTCTCTCTCCCCTCGGGCTACCTCGCCCCTGGAGCCCCGGGGCTAGCCGGGAATCTCGGATTCTGCTTATTCCCACTGGGCTACCCGAAGATGGTACGGCCCGCCCTCACAGGTCAGGGCCTCTCAGGGCCCACGTTGCAGGGCTCGGCGGGCTCCTCGGGGCCACCCGGACAGGGGGACAGCAGGCGCTCTTGGACTGAGCGTGAGGGCAAACACGGCCGAGTCCCATTTTTCCAGAGATCCCGCTTCTCCAGAGAAGTTTCCCCACTCGCCACACCATCTGTGCCTAGAGCCGAAGGCAAGCTCCGAGTCAACCCTCGGGAGATTCCTCAGTCCAGCTCACTGGACCCTCGCTTTCCAGCCCGAAGAAAGGGGGCTCCCCAATCCTCCCGGGGGCACAGAATTGGCTTCTCAGGACGAACCCGTTCTACTCAGAAAGGGCTCAGGACCCCCCCCCCCCCGTGTCGGAGATCAGCGGGATTTCCCCTACTCGAACCACACACCGGGGGAACGGGGAGCTCCCGAGGGCGGCCGGGAGGAGGAGGTGAGTCTCAGTCAAATGGCGGGTCCCGAGGGAAGGGGAGCCGGAAGCAGGGGCGGCAGGGAATACGGCCTGCCGGGAAGGACGGCGTCACCGGGCGAGGCTGCCGCCGGGCCAGAGGCACCTGGGATGAGGCTTACTTGGGCCCGCCGCATTCGAGAGCTGCCATCTTGACCACAGGAAGCGTCTGGGAAGCCACCGGCTCGATGGTGAGCGTGTTCTCTTCCACGGCCGCCCGGACCAGCTCCGAGAGCTGCAGCACAGACCGGCAGCGGGAATCAGGGCCTCTCCGGGAGCGTCGCCGTCCCCACCTCCCCACCCCACATCTTCCTCCCTTCCAGACCCCTTCCCACGGCTCTGGGTCCCGGGCCCCATCTCCCACCCTCCCGCAGCCTCACCTCACGCTTGCTGAAATCCAGGCACGGGCCCACGTCCTCTCGATAAATCCTCTCCAGGAAGGGGCAGGCTTTATCCAGGGTGGGGCTCTCCTTCCAGGCCTGGAACTCGGCGAATAGATTCGAGTCCATCTACATGGGTGGGAGGGTGGGGTGGTGGGGGTTGGGGGAGGGGAGATCCAGCCCAGAGGAGGGCCCATGTCAGGCCCTCGGGGCACCTCAGGCGAGAGGAAGGGACGGCACCCCACCTGGGCCGCAGGAATAGCCCGGTGAGGGCCGGGGCCGGCTTGCCAGGGCGGACGCCCATCTCTCCGCCCCTCTCGCCCAAAAGAGGCGGCTCTGTTCTCAACAGCACCCGCCCTCTGACCCGATCCCCAATTCCACTTGAGGGAGGAGAGGCTAGAAACCATCCGCCGGGGAGCGGGGACGTGGAGTTTGGGAGTTTGGCTGACCGACCTCTCTCCAATTTTACAGGTCATCCGAACCCTGTCCCATTCCTTCGGCCTAGACATTAGACCCGTGACCTCTTCTCGTACCTTAACACCTTCAGTTGGAGGGTGGGATCAAGGAGGGAGATCAAAGACTCCAATTTTTCTCGTGAGTAAACTGAGGCCCAAAGAGGTCAAACGACACTCCCAAACACGCTCCCATTGGCCGCGCCGGGAACAGGACTGGAGTCTGACTTCCAGGTGACTTTTTTTGGCGGGGGATGGAGACTGTTGATCCAGACCTGCAAGGCAGGCATTCTGGACGCAGTGGGGCTGGGGAAGTGGTGCGGGTGAGACGGAAATTAGAATCAAAGGAAAAAGAATGTCCGGAAGAGGCGAAGGATCGGGTGAGAATAGCCACCCGCCCTCGCTACAGTGCCCTGATCTCTTTAAGCCGTTACCTGCCGGGAAGAGGAGGAAGAGGAACAGGAAAAGGAAGATGAGGAGGAGGGCTCCCCGGGAAGGAGCGGCCAAGCTGGCTCATAAGTGATGTGGATGGCCTTGCCCGGGACGATGCAGAGAAGCAAGGAGAGGAGGGTGGGCACCCCGGGCTGGGTGGGAGCCGCGGGCCAGACGACAGACGGGGAAGAGGACGAGGCGGGAGAGGGACGGGCAGGACCGGGAGACAGAAGAGACACACAGAGAATGACGAAAAACGTTAGCCGGGGAGCGAGAAGCAGAGAACAGCGGCCCGACTGCTTTGTCCTTATCTCGCCGGTTTCGGCGAAAAGCCCGGCTCCGAGGATCTTGTAAAGAGCTCCAAGAGGATCGGGAAGCCCCACCCCTGCATCTGGGGAAAAGGAGGCTCTCTAGAGAAAAAAAACTGCCAGAAACACACAGAGAAGGTCAGAGCAGTTGTTTGGCCCCGGGGTTAGATGTTTGGAAGACCCCTCCCACCACACCCACTGGTGAGGGACTGTCATTGTTGGGGGGTGGGGGATCCACAAGCTATTCCAAGCCACCACCTCAGGTTAACGACATCGGGGGGATCCCGAAGGCCCCCCCCCCCCGGGGCCCCGCCCGCTCCCCAGTGGATGGCTCTGACGGGAGGATCCGTCCGACTGGGCGGCGACCGCTGAGGAGATCGGGCCCCCAACGGGCCCCGGGAAAAGGATTCTCTGTACAGTCCGCCCAAAACGCCGGCCTCGCCACCCACCTCTTTGCACTCGCGGCCGGCGGGGTCGAAGGGGAGGCTGTGGCCGCCGGCGGGGCAGGCGGCGGGACAGGCGGCGGGGCAGATGGCGGCGCTGCTCGTGCTCTTGTTGCGGGAGTGCCCCTTCCGGAAGGCCGCCTTGGTGGGGCTCAGGAGTTGGGGGTGCAGCTCCCGGTTGGGAGAGGATGGGGTAGACGTGATGACCAGGGTCTTCAGGGCCGTCACCTCGGCCTGGAGCATGTCGATCTGGTCGGGAGGGAGGGCGGTCAGGCTCCCTGCCACCCCCACCAAAACCAGAGGCCGGGACCCCGGCATCGCAGAGCCCCAGCCCCCGGCTACCAACCGCCTGTGTCCACACAACCCTCCCCAAGAGAGGCGGAGGTAGCGTCCCCATGGTTTGGCGGTCCCCGCGTCTCGGACGGCCAGACCGGCAGGTCTTCTGGAGTTGACGTTATCTTTTTTTTTAAATGGCATTTTTTAAGCACTTACTATGTGCCAGGCTCAGTTCTAAGTGCTGAGGTAAAGTTAATCAGGTTGGACTCGGTCCACGTCCCACCTGGGGCTCACAGTCTTAATCCCCATTGGACAGGTGAGGGAACTGAGACCCAGAGAAGTGGAGCGACTTGCCCGAGGTCACACAGCAGACAAGAGGCAGAGCCGGGATTAGAACCCGGGTCCTTCTGACGCCCAGGCTTGGGCTCTCTCCTCTACGCCACACAGCTGCGTCCCCTCACCTAGTTAAAGCTGAGATTTTCTCCCCTCCCAAGCCTCCCCGGCCCCCCAAAACCTGGTCAGTCTTACTCTCATCATAGATTTGGACTTGGCCTGGGAGTCCCACAGGGACAGGCTCTAGGAGGGCACAGGAAAGCAAGAGGCTTCTGGTCTCACCTTCCCACGGGCTTCCATCAGCTGCTTCTCGGACGCGGCCTGTTTGGTGTTGGCCTCTCGCACCATCTTGTGGGCTTCCTGCGGGGGGAGAGACCACGGCCCAGCTGGTCGCTAAAGCCGGTCACCAGCTTTCCAGACTCCGAGGGTAGCACTCCCTCCCGTCCAGGCTGCCCAAGCAAGGGGGTGGTGAGCCCAGCTGAGCTCCGCTCGAGGCGGAAGTGGTTACTTCCTCCGAGCTCCAGCTACTCTGTCCACGCCACTGGTTCCACGGAGGGCACTGAAGGGAGCAGACCACGGGGAAAGCCCACGCTGGATTTCTTGGCTGAGGGGGCAGATCCTGCCGGACACTGAGGTGAGCAGGGTCTGGCACACATCTCCAAGGCTCTCGAGCTCCAGCGTGGGTTTCCCGGGCTCTGGCTCTGGAATGGCAGGGGAGTGGAGTGACAACTGCCTGGGAGGCGAGGAGAGGGAAGGGGAAGAAAAGAACGGAAGGAAAGGGAAGGGCGGACGGACAGACGGACGAAAGGGCAGCGTCTCGGGCAGTCACCAGAGCGTGGAGCTGCGGCCAACACACAAGCCGAGGTGCTCGGTGGGACCCACCTCACTGACCCTGGGTCCCACGGAGGAAGAGAGGGATGCACTAGTTTTGCCACTTTTTTTTACGGTTTTCGTTAAGCTCGTACTACGCGCCAGGAGCTGTACTAAGCACAGGGGTAGATACGAGATAATCAAGTTGGACCCGGTCCGTATCCCACACTAGACTCACGGTCTTAATGCCCATTTTGCAGATGAGGTACTGAGGCACGGAGAAGTGACTTGCCCACGGTCACACAGCGGACGAGGGGTGGAGCCAGGATTAGAACCCGGGTCTTTTCGACTCCCAGGCCCGTGCTCTATCCATTAGGCGACACCGCTTCTACTGGTAGGATGGGGCCGGGGGTGAGGGTGGCTCAGAGAGGCAGGCCGGGTGGTGAGGGGAGGTACCTCAAAAAGACTGGCTGTCAGTTCTTCCAGCTCCTGCTCCAGCTGCTCTCGGACCTTTGACAATCGCTCACACTCTTCATCCTTCAGCTTCAGCTCCTGAGGCGACGAAGGGTTTGAGCGACAGATGCTAGAAAGCGAGCTTCTCTGGGGGCGGGGATCGAGAGTCTCCCACCTCTATTATATTATACTGTCTTCGCCTGTAGAGCGTAAGCTCCTTGAGGGCGGGGATAGCATCCACCAACTCTAGCGTACTTTGCCAAGAGTTGAATACAGTGCTCTGCTTACAGCAAGGGCTCGGTCAATACCACTGATCGATTCAGAACATCAGTCCTTCCCAAATCCCCTGGGGGACCCACCCTCCTGCCCCCAGATTACAGAAGCTTCCCGCTCCCGGTGGTCAGCCTTCCCAGCAGCCCTCCATCAATCAAATCACTAACCCCGACCATTTGCCAGCCCACTCCCAGAGCCCACCCAAGAACCACCCTTTTGACTCCAGATTATAGATGGCCAGCCTTCCACTCCATCAATCAATCCTTACCCCTGCCCCCGCCATTTGCCAGCCCACCTCCAGAGCCCCCCGCCTGCCCCCCAAGGCCGGGTTCCCCCCCATACCTTCTGAGCCTTGTGTAACTCTTCCTTCAGGAACTCGGAGCCCTTCTCGCGGATCTCCACGGAGGAGCTGCGCAGGCGGGAGACGGCCAGGGGGTCGGCGGGGCAGCCCTCCTCTCGCCCGCCCCCCGCCGCCCTCCCGGACGGCTCCAGCACCGGTGGGTCCTTCCTCCCTTCGCCCGCGGCGGAGCCCGGCCAGGTGCCCGCCGGCCGGGGCTGGGTCGGGCGCAGCGGCCGTCCGTCTTCCTCTGCCCGGTGGGGGCTGTGGGGGCACATGCTGGTATCCACGGGGGGCGGGGGGACGGCTTCAGTGCCAGGAGAGGCTGAGAGGGCCAGGACCCTGCCGGGAGGGGACCCCACCCGAAGGCACCAAAATCAGGATCGGGGGTGGGCACAGAATCAATATGCACCAACTCCCAACCTGTGCCCAACCTGACGACCTCGTATCGACCCCACCCTTGTAAAGGTGTTTGGCACGTAGTAAGAGCTTAACAAATGCCCATTATTACTGTTATTATTCACTCCGCCTACCCCCATGGGGCACCCACTGGAGCTAGGAAGGCGAATATGGGACAGGTCAGAATGCCGAAGCCGTCCAGGGAAAAAACACAACTGAGAAAGGCTTCGGCAAACTGATGAATCCCAGGGGCTTCACTGTGGGTTATCTGAGAAATCCATGGATGTAGACAGAAACGTTAGAGACGGTAGAAGGCTCGAGAAGGGTTAAAGACACAGGTGATAGGTCCATATTATTAATCCCTTAATTGGAGACGCAAGGTGACTTAGTGGGAAGAAAATAGGTCTGGGAGACAGGAGGCCTGGGTTCTAAATCCTAGTCCTGCCACTTGCCAGTTATATATCCTTGGGCAAGTCACTTAACTCTGTGACTCAGGGTCCTCATCTGTAAAAGTGAGGCTAAAATACCGGCTCTCCTTCCTTAGACTGTGAGCCCCACATGGGACAGGGACACTGCATTGCTTAGTGCAGCGTTTGGCGCATCGTAAGTACTTAAATTCCACCGTCATCATAATTATTGCTATTAATTTGCAGAGCACTATTAATGGAACAAAGTGCTGTCCCTGCAGTGATTTCATTTTATCCTCACAACATCCCTATGGGGTAGGGACGGGTTGGTATTATCCTCATGAGGGAACTGAGATCCAGAGAGAGGTATTAAACGATCTACCTAAGGTCCCACAGCAGGCCGATTGCAGAGCTGGGACTAGAACTCATATCTGTGACTTTTCCACTTAAATTCCACATTTCCACTCAATATTGCCCCTGACGAATTATTATTGGAAATCCCCCCTCCCAGCCCCAAAGCACTTACATTCATATCTGCAATCTATGGATTTTAATATCTATCTTCCCCCTCTAGATTGTAAGCTTGTGGGCAGGGAATATGTCCGTTGATTATTATATTGTATTCTCCCACACACTTAGTACAGTGCTCGGCACATAGTAAGTGCTCAATTAATACGACTGAATTAGTGGAGAAGCAATGTGGCCTAGTGAATACTGCACGGACCTGGGAGTCAAAAGGACCTGGGTTTTAATCCCAGCTCAGCCGCTTGTCTGCTGTGTGACCTTGGGCAAGTCGCTTCGCCAATCTGTGACTCAGTTATCTTATCTGTTAAATGGGGATTAAGACCGTGAGCCACATGTGGGACACGGACTGTGCCCAACCTGACTAGCTCGTATCTATCCCGGCGCTTCAAACGGTGTTTGATACATAGTAAGCACTTAAATACCGTATTAAAAATATGCATACATTAGAAGGGAAATCTAGGGGTATTTAAAAGATTCACCCCTAACCCAAGATGCTCCAGGAAGGCAGCCATTTCCAGTGCCCAGTCTCCCCCGATGAAGACGGAATCCTGAGCCGGTCGGACCACTGACCTGCCCGGGGTTGGTAACCAAGTTGGTTCACATTCAGACACATGGAAAAGCCAACAGGCATCCGAGCCCAAGACGGGAGTCCGGGGCTTGGGGTGCTGTTGGCCCATCCCAAACGTTTAGTACAGTGCTCGGCACAGAGAAAGCACTCGGTACGTACTATTGAAGGATTGATTTCCTCCTCCCTCTCGCATATTACACCCGCACCCCAGAACAGAGGTCACCCTTGCCAGCTGCTTCCCTCACCACAAGGTTGGCATCCGGAGGGCTTTGAGTGCGGTGAAAGGCAGGAGGACGCCATGGGCAGAGTCCCTCCGCCAAAAGAGAACGGATCAAGCGAGAGATCCCCCAGCACACCCGTCCTCCCTGGTCTGACAACCCCCTCCACCTTGCCCTGACAGAGCTGGGACCCAGATGGTGGCCTGCTTCGCCAACGGCAGAACGTGAGCTCGGACCAGGGGAGAAAAAAGCCTCAGTCGAGAACGACGCAAGGATCCGAGCTCCGTGGGGCGGGGCGGACCAGGATCGCGAGAGGCAGAGGACGTGGGCGCCTGCCGATCGGGGCCCAGAGAGGAGACAAACCGGCCACTCGTGGCTCAGGGAGGGAGACCGTGGATAGAGCACAGCCCTCAGAATCAGAAGGACCTGGGTTCTAATCCCAGCTCCGCGACTTGTCTGTTGGGTGACCTTGGACAAGTCACTTCACTTTTCTGGGCCTCGGTTCCCTCGTACGTAAAATGGAGATGGAGACTAGGAGCCCTACGTGGTACGGGGACTGTGTCCAATCCGATTTGCTTGTACCCATCCCTGTGCTTAGTACGGTGCCTGGCACAGAGGAAGCGCTTAATAAATACCACAATTACGATTATTATCATTAGTCCAATCTGCAGGAACAGGTCCTGCTTCACGCCTCCGTTTCTCCCACTCGACTAACGGGAGTTTCAATCGGCCCAGCTTCTCTCCTCCGGGTGGGGGAGACGGGAGGAGGAGGGGAGAGGAAGGGGCTGAGTGAGGAGGCAACTCCCTGGTCAGGCCGGGTCCGGGTCCGATCCGGGGCCCCCTTCAGAATGGATCTCGGAGCCACCGACAGTTGGCAACTCTGCCCCTTCGACTTCAGCCCCTGCTTGGGGCCCCACCCGCCTGACACGTGCAAGCAATTAGGTGGAAGCAGCAAAACACCACGGGATCCATTGCTGCAGCATAAATCACATTCTCCATAACCTCAGTCGCCTGGAGTAGCTTCACGCCCCCGCTTTGGGGGGGCGGGGTGGGAGGGGAGAGGGTGTTCGGAGGGGAAGGCCGGGGAGCCAAAGGAGTCGGGAGGAGGCCGGGTGCGGGGAGGGGGTGCGGGCAGCTGAGAGAGGCTTGTGCTGCTCGGGTTTGGGATTTCCTCTCGGGGTCCGGGGTCTCCTCTGCAGAGCCCCCAGCAAAGGGACACTGGGCTGGGGCTGGCACGTTAACTGGGGTCACTGACCCCAGGTCCCTGGACCAAGCGGGAGGGGAGGTCCCGATTCCCACCGGATTTAGGGTCGGAAGACTCCCTTCTGCCCTCACAGCCTCCGCGGTGTCCCCCTGTCCCAGATAGCCTCCCTACTGCCTCCCTCTGCCCCACAGCCTACTCGTTGCTGCCCCCAACCCCTGCAGCCTCCCTTCTCTGTCCCTGCTGTCTTCAACAGCCCCCTTGCTACCCCACACCACCCCCACAACTTCCCCACAGTCCCCCCACTCTGCCCTGCAGCCTCTTTGCTGTGCTCCATCAGCTGCAGGCTCCCTGCCGTCCTCTCCCCTGCCCCAGAGCCGCAGCCCTGTACTCGTGCCCCGTTGTCCCAGGAGCAAGGCTGGGCCCCGTCCCATCCAGCCTGCATACGGGCTCTCTTCACCTACAGTTCCCCCAACTCACTTTCTCCATTGTGTCCCCCCCCCTGGCTCATTCTCACCTCTCCCTCCCCTGTTTCCCTCGCTCACTCTGTTTCCCAAGACTGGAACTCCATCCCTCCCCCAATCTGATGCAGAGACGGCTTCCGAAGAGCCCTGGGTTTAGACCAGATTCTGTCCTGGTTGAGGTGGTTCCAGTTTCCCTCCTTGTTGATCCTCTGACGCCCACTGAAAGACTGTCGGAAGGGTGGAAGTCCTCAGGAATAAGATGGCGGAGGGGAAGGATTCCCGGGGCTCTAGAACTGGGATAGGGCTGGCTGCCCACGGGTCTGAGGTGCCGACTGGCCTTTCCCCTTGATGAGGAGCCGGGATTGAAGGCTGGGCCAGTTAAACGGCCGCTGAGGGCACTGGGCGATCACGCCGACTCCCTCACAGAACTTTTGCCTCCGCTCTGGGCCCAAGAGCACAGGGGGGAGCTCAGGAGGGCAGAAACCACTCGGTATTTCCTTCCTGGAGTGGTTTTTTTTAGCTTTGGGGATGGAGAGCCGCTGAACGCTGAAATCCAACCCCCTGCTCGGCGCCTAGAAGTGAATCGATCCATCTGCGGGAGCGGCAGCTGAAGCCCTCTGCCGGCCCCCTGCCCAGTCTCTGTCTGACCTCCGCCTGGCCTCTAAGGCCCGAGGTACACCTAGGGCAACCTTAATGATGATGATGATAATAACTGTGGTATTTGTTTAGCGCTTACTGTGTGCCAGACAATGGGGTAGATACAAGATAATCGGGCCATAGTCCCTGTCCCTCACGGAGCTCAGAGTCTAAGGAGGGAGAAGAGGGATTGAATTCCCATTTTACATATACGAAACCGAGGCCCAGAGAAGTTAAGTGACTTGTCCAACGTTACACAGCAGACAAGTGGCAGAGCCGGGATTAGAACCCAGTTCCTCTGACTCCCAGGCCCGTGGCTCTTTCCACTAGCCTGCAGGATGCCTCTAGACTGCAAGTTCATTGAGTGGAAAATGTGTCTACCAACTCTGTTATATCATTATATTGTATTCCCCCAAGCACTTAGTAGGGTGCTTTGCATCCAGTAAGTGATCAATAAATATGATTGACTGATTGACTGATAGGCCAATCGGCTTTTTAAGGAGGCCTTGGAGGCGTTTTCCTCCGGAGACCCATCGGATTCCTTCTTGACCTTCCCCAGTCTCTGAGGGGTTTTCAGGGCAGAGCAGCATCGTCTAGCGGATAGAGCACGACCTGGGAGTCAGAGGACCTGGATTCTAATCCCAGCCCTGCCATTTGTCTGCTCGGTGACCTTGGGCAAGTCACTTCACTTCTCTGTGCCTCAATTACTCGTCTGTAAAATGGTGATTAACACTGTAGGCTCTCTCAGGATGTAGGCTTGTTATGGGCAAGGGAATGGGTCTACTTATAATAATGTCGGTATTTGTTAAGTGCTTACTTTGTGCGGAGCACTGTTCTAAGCGCTGGGGTAGATACAGGGTCATCAGGTTGTCCCACGTGAGGCTCACAGTTAATCCCCGTTTTACAGATGAGGTAACTGATGCCCAGAGAAGTTAAGTGACTTGCCCACAGTCACACGGCTGACAAGTGGCAGAGCCGGGATTCGAACCCATGACTTCTGACTCCCAAATCCAGGCTCTTTCCACTGAGCCAATATTGTACTCTCCCAAGCGCTTAGTAAAGTGCTCTGCACACAGTAAGCGCTCAATAAATACGACTGAACGAATGAATGAACATGGACTGTGTCCAATCTGATTAGCTTGTACCTTCCTCGGCACGTAGTATAGAGGCTGGCACACAGTAAGTGCTTAGATAGCATTAGAAAAACAAAACCAAACTAACAGACTTGGCCTGGAGGAAGGGAAGGTACTTAGACTGGAGAGGGAGTGGATTCTGGGGCTGAAGAGCGGAGGAGTGGGCTTTCTCTGTCCCTGGGACCCCCACCTGGAGTGCTCTTTGATGGGGGAGGGGCTGGAACTTTGAGGGGTGAGGGATGAGCTGGGCGGGAGCCTGCCTTCACTCAAGCAATCAGTGACATTCACTGAGTGCTTACTGTGTGCTGAGCACTGTACTAAGTAAGCACTTGGGAGAGTATAAAGCAACAGAGTTGGTAGACAAGTTCCCACCCTCCTGCTTCAGTACCTGGTCCAGGGGTGCCGCAGCCCCCCAGGGGAGACCTCAGATCTGTCCCCTTTCATAATAATTATGGTATTTGTTAAGCACTTACCATGTGCCAGGCACTGTACTAAGCGCTAGGGTAGATAGAATAAATTGGGTTGGACATAGTCCCTGCCCACATGGGGCTCACAGTCTCAATCCCCATTTTCCAGATGAGGTAACTGAGGCCCACAGAAGTGAACCGACTTGCCCATGGTCACACGGCTGACGTGGTGGAGCCGGGATTAGAACCCATGACCTCTGACTTCTAGGCCTGTACTCTATCCACTACGCCATGCTGCTTCAAGCGCTTGATATCCACCCACCCTCAGCCCCGCACATTATGTGCGTGCTTGACCGCATACTCCGCCATTTCCCCTGCCTGTAATTTATTTCATTGTCTGTTTCCCCTCTAGACTATAAGCTTCTTGAGGGCAGGGATGGCGCCTACCAAGTTGACTGGACTGTATTCTCCCCAGTGTTTAATAATAATAATAGTAATAACGTAGGTATTTGTTAAGCGCTTACTATGTGCCGAGCACTGTTCTAAGCGCTGGGGTATTCATTCATTCATTCAATAGTATTTATTGAGCGCTTACTATGTGCAGAGCACTGTACTAAGCGCTTGGGATGAACAAGTCGGCAACAGATAGAGACGGTCCCTGCCGTTTGACGGGCTTACGGTCTGATCGGGGGAGACGGACAGACGAGAACGATGGCACTAAACAGCGTCAAGGGGAAGAACGTCTCGTAAAAACCGATGGCAACTAAATAGAATCGAGGCGATGTACAATTCATTAACAAAATAAATAGGGTAACGAAAATATATACAGTTGAGCGGACGGGTACAGTGCTGTGGGGATGGGAAGGGAGAGGTGGAGGAGCAGAGGGAAAAGGGGAAAAAAGGGGTAGACACAGGGGAATCAGGATGTCCCACGTGGGGCTCACAGTCTTAATCCCCTTTTACAGATAAGGTAACTGAGGCACAGAGAAGTTAAGTGACTTGCCCACAGTCCACAGCTGACGAGTGGCAGAGGTGGGATTCGAACTCATGACCTCTGACTCCAAAGCTCGTGCTCCTTCCACTGAGCCACGCTGCTTCTCTGGTTTAGTACAGTGTTCTGCACACAGTGAGTGCACGATATATATATATTTTTTGCTATTTGTTAAATGCTATGTGCCAGGCACTGTACTAAACTCTGGAGTAGACACAAACTAATCAGGTTGGACACACTCCATGTCCCACATGGGTTCACAGTCTTCATCCCCATTTTACAGATGAGGTCACTGAGGCACAGGGCAGATAAGTGACTTGCCCAAGGTTACAAAACAGACAAGTGGTGACGACTTCAAGAAGCAGCGTAGCCTAGCGAATACAGCACGGGCCTGGCAGTCAGAAGGGCCCGGGTTCTAGTCCCGGTTCTGCCGCCCGTCTGCTGTGTGAGCTTGGGCAAGTCACTTCACTTTTCTCTGTGCCCCGGTCACCTCATCTGTAAAACGAGGATTAAGACTGTGAGCCTCACGTGGGACGTGGACTGTCTCCAAACTGATTACTTTCTATCTTCCCCAGTGCTTAGAACGGCCCCTGGCACCATGTCAGTGCTCAACAAATATTATTATCGTTATTATCATTTATTAGAACCCAGGTCCTTCTGATTCCCAATCTCGGGCAACATCCACAAGGCCAGGCTGCTTTCTCTAGGCCAAATTGCTTCTCTCTCACTAATGGATTGAGCCTGGCAGGGACTCGGTCCCCCGGGGGGAGCCGGTTCCGGGGCCGTTCCGGAATGACCCGGCGGCCGCCAGCTGTGAAGCCGTCCCAGGAGCTAAAGTCTGCATCCCAGAAGTGCTCCCTGACCTGGCAGCACCCAAGGGTTCCTGCGCCCAGGGTCCTGGGAGCAGCAGCGGACATTCAGGGCAGGGGAAGAGCTCAGCCCCTCCAACTGATGATTGGAACCTCCTGGAAGGCAGTGAACCAACTCTACTGTATGGTCCTCTCCCAAGAGCTCAGTACGGTGCTCTGCACTGGGTAAACGCTCAATAAATACCCCTGAGTGACCGATTAGGAGAAGCTGGCTGGCTTGCAGAACCCAGTTCTTGAACTGGGGAGAAGGGGCGGGCTTAAGTCCTTCTAAAACCCTGGAGAGAAGAGGAGACGGGGAAACAGAAGAGACAGAGCTCAGAGCACCATGAACACGCAGATCCGCTCCCCGGATCACCTTCCTACAGAAACGCTCTGGGCATGTCACTCCCCTCCTCAAAAACCTCCAGTGGTTGCCTATCGACCTTCACACGAAACAAAAACTCCTCACTCTTGGCTTCAAAGCTCTCCATCACCTTGCCCCCTCCTACCTCACCTCCCTTCTCTCTTTCTACTGCCCACCCCGTACTCTCCGCTCCTCTGCCGCTCACCTCCTCACGGTCCCCCATTCGTGCCCGTCCCGCCGTCGACCCCCGGCCCACGTCCTCCCGCCGTCCCGGAACGCCCTCCCTCCTCACCTCCGCCAAACTGACTCTCTTCCCCTCTTCAAAGCCCTCCTGAGAGCTCACCTCCTCCAGGAGGCCTTCCCAGACTGAGCCTTCCCCTTCCCTCCACCCCTCCTCCCCTTCCCAGTCCTCCTACTCCCTCCCTTTGCTCCACCCCCTTCCCCTCCCCTCAGCACTGTGCATATTTGTATGTATTATTTCTCTATTTATTTTGTTTATGATGTGTATCTATCTATGATTCTATTTTTCTTGATGATGTCTGCGCCAGACTACTTGTTTTGTTCTGTTCTGCTTTGCTGTCTGTCTCCCTTGTTTAGACTGTGAGCCCGTTATTGGGCAGGGATTGTCTCTGTTGCCGAACTGTCCATTCCAAGCGCTTATTACAGTGCTCTGCACATAGTAAGCACTCAATAAATACTATTGAATAAATGAAGCAGATCACTCTTCAATTAATTCATTCAGCAGTATTTACTGAGCGCTTACTATGTGCAGAGCACTGTACTAAGTGCTTGGAATGTACAAATCGGTAACAGATACAGTCCCTGCCCTCTGACGGGCTTACAGTCTAATCAGGGGAGACGGACAGACAAGAACAATGGCAATATATAGAATCAAGGGGAAGAACATCTCATTAAAACAATAGCAAATAAATAGAATCCGGGTGATGTATTCAATTAATCAATCAGGTATTACAGAAGCAGCATGGCTTAGTGGCTTAGCATAGGCCCGGGAGTCAGAAGGATCTGGATTTGAATCCCAGGTTCACCACATGCCTGCTGTGTGACCTTGGGCAAGTCACTTCACTTCTCTGGACTTCGGTGACCTCATCTGTAAAATGGGGATTGAGACAGTGAGCCCCATGTGGGACAGGGACTGTGTCCAACCTGATTCGCTTCTTTCTACCCCAGTACTTAGAATAGTGCTTGGCACATAGTAAGTTCCTCGCAAGTGCCACCCCCTCCGCCTATGCTTCGGACCCCATTCCCGCTCATCCTATAAAAACTATCGTCCCTTCCCTCCTCCCCTCCTTAACTTTCATCTTTAACCACTCACTCTCCAATGGCTTCTTCCCCTCTGCCTTCAAACATGCCCATGTCTCCCCATCCTAAAAAAACCCTCTCTCGACCCCACTTCCCCTTCCAGTTATCGTCCTATCTCCCTCCTACCCTTCCTTTCCAAACTCCTAGAACGAGTCGTCTACACTCGCTGCCCAGAATTCCTCAACTCCAACTCTCTCCTGGACCTCCTCCAATCTGGCTTCCGTTCCCTCCACTCCACCGAAACTGCCCTCTCAGAGGTCACCCATGACCTCCTTCTTGCCAAATCCAACGACTCCTACTCTATCCTAATCCTCCTAGACCTCACGGCTGCCTTTGACACTGTCGACCATCCCCTTCTCCTCAACACTTTATCCAACCTTGGCTTCACGGACTCTGTCCTCTCCTGGTTCTCCTATCCCTCTGGCCGCTCATTCTCGGTCTCTTCGCGGGCTCCCCCCCGCCCCCAGCCCCTAACTGTAGGGGCTCCTCAAGGGTCAGTTCTCGGTCCCCTTCTGTTCTCCATCTATACTCACTCCCTTGGTGAACTCATTCACTCCCACGGCTTCAACTATCATCTCTACGCAGATAACACCAAAATCAGTGAAGCAGCGTGGCTTAGTGAAAAGAGCATGGGCTTGGGATTCAGAGGTCATGGGTTCTAATTCTGCCTCTGCCACTTATCAGCTGTGTGACTTTGGGCAAGTCACTTAACTTCTCTGTGCCCCAGTTACCTCATCTGTAAAATGGGGATTAAGACTGAGCCCCACTTGGGACAACCTGATTACCTTGTATCAACCCCAGAGCTTACAACAGTGCTTTGCACTTAACAAATACCACTATTATTATTATTATTGTTATCTACATCTCCTCCCCTGTTCTCTCCCTCTCCCTTCAGGCTCATATCTCCTCCTACCTTCAGGTCATCTCCACCAGGATGTCCGCCCACCACCTAAAACTCAACATGTCCAAGACTGAGCTCCTCATCTTCCCTCCCAAACCCTGTCCTCTCCCTGACTTCCCCGTCACTGTGGACGGCACTACCATCCTTCCCGTCTCACAGGCCCACAACCTCGGTGTCATCCTTGACTCCGCTCTCTCATTCACCCCACACATCCAATCCGTCAGCAAAAGCTGCCGGTCTCACCTTCACAACATCGCCAACGTCCGCCCTTTCCTCTCCATCCAATCTGCTACCTTGCTGGTACAAGCTCTCATCATATCCCGACTGGATTATTGCATCAGCCTCCTCTCCGATCTTCCATCCTCCTGTCTCTCCCCGCTCCAGTCTATACTTCACTCCGCTGTCCAGATCATCTTTCTACAGAAACGCTCTGAGCATGTCACTCCCCTCCTCAAAAATCACCGGTAGTTGCCTGTGAGCCACTCTTGGCTTCAAAACTGTCCATCCCCTGGCCCCCTCCTACCTCACCTCCCTTCTCTCCTTCTACAGCCCAGCCTGCACACTCCACTCCTCTGCCGCTAACCTCCTCACAGTGCCGCATTCTCGCCCGTCCCGCCGTCGACCCCCGGCCCACGTCCTACCGCTGTCCTGGAATGTCCTCCCTCCTCACATCTGCCAGACTAGCTCACTTCCCCCTTTCAAAGCCCTACTGAGAGCTCACCTCCTCCAGGAGGCCTTCCCAGCCTGAGTCCTCCCTTTCCCTCTGCCTCTCCTCCCCTCTCCATTCCCCCTACTCCCTCCCTCTGCTCTATCCCTTTCCCCTCCCCACAGCACTTATGTATATTTGTATATATTATTTATTACTCTATTTTATTAATGCCTTGTATTATCTATGATTCTGTTTATCTTGATGGTATTGATGCCTGACCACTTGTTTTGTTTTGCTGTCCTCTCCTTTCCCCTTTTAGACTGTGAGCCCGCTGTTGGGCAGGGATTTTCTCTATCCGTTGCCGCCTGTACATTCCACGGGCACTGCACAAAGTAAGCGCTCAATAAATACGATTGAATGAATGAATGAATGAACAAGTACCATTATTATTATTATTAATTATGAAGCACCCAGGAGAGATCAGAAGAGTTGTAATCACAATGAACAAGCTGCCTCTGACAGGCCCTGGGGACAGAGAAGCAACACACAATTTGCACTGGACCAGGAAAAGTCAGAGAGCGGTGAATCCACCGAGTCAGCACAGGATTTCAGGAGAAAGATAACAGCTGCTCTAAAGCAAGCTTGGTTAATGTGCCCGGAGGGAGGGAGGCGGAGATGGGGGGCGGGGGGGGAAAGGGGGGAAGGCCCAGATGCAGCTTTCACAAATCCTCTACGAGGGAAGAGGCAGACAACGGATAAGGTTGGCCGCAGTACAAGGAAAGAAGGAGAAACTGATGACTCTAAACCATCTCCGAGGCTGACCTGCTTTTCCTCCCTCCGCTCGCCCCCCCGGCCCCATCTTCAGCCAGGAAAATAAACACCGGGATAAAAGGTTGGAACCACGGGGAAGCAACCAAAACCCAAGCGACAGCGGCTGGGCGGGAGTCAGCCAGAGTTCACAGAGGAGAAAAGTTAAACAATGAGCCAATCTGCAAGTCCAGCCACCCGTTTCCAAGTATGAAAGACCCCGCTCTCCCTCCGACAGGAGGCCCAGGTCTGGGCCTGCCTTTCATGGCTCCTGCCAGTCGGGATGTCTCCCTGAGGTCCCAAAGATGGGGCTCCTGGAAGGCAACAGAAGACGGGCCCTTGGGATGCGCAGAGATGCCATTCCCACCCCCGGGAGGGGAAGAGACGCCCGACCCAACGGCCAACGCTTGCTGCCGGTAGGAACGGCACCATCCGCCTCTCCCGGCCCCCTTCCCTCCTCGTCCTCTGGGGTTTCCCCTCAGTCAGGGGCGGTCAGAGAGCGGGACGTGGCAGGCCGGCACCGGGCCTGGCCCGGCCTCCAGTTCATACAGGAAGGGCCTTGCTGGGTCCGTTTCCTGAGGAAATGAGCCGGGCCCGTTGGAAAACTGCAGATCCTGCAACTCCTTTCCCGCCCCACCCACCCCTAGCTCTGTTTGCCACAGACCTCGAGACCTCCCTTTCTTCCCCTTGAAGGAAGAAAGCCGAAATACAAAAGCTCAGGAGAAATTCGGAGAGCCTGGCTCACGCCCACAGACTCCCATAGCGGTCGGCCTGTTTACGGTGTAGAGAATGAGTTTACATATATACTGCATTTAAGCGCTTACTATCTGCCAGGCACTTACTAAGCGCTGGGGTTGATGATCCGGTTGGACACACTCCCTGTCCCACACGGGGCTCACGGTCTTAATCCCCATTTTGTGGCAAATCACTTCACTCCTCTGGGCCTCAGTTCCCTCAGCCGTAAAATGGGGATTAAGACCGTGGGCCCCGTGTGGGACAAGGGACTGTGTCCAACTTGATTAGCTTGGATCTACCCCAGTGCTAAGAACAGTGCCTGACACACAGTAAGTGCTTAATAAATACCAGCATTCCCCTTTCCCCTCCCCACAGCACTTGTGCATATTTGTATATATTATTCATTGTTCTATTTTATTAATAATATGGATATATCTGTGATTCTATTTATCCTGATGGTATCGATGCCTGACTACTTGCTTTGTTTTGTGGTCCGTCTCCCCGGTTTAGACTGTGAGCCCGTCGTTGGGCAGGGGTTGTCTCTATCTGTTGCCGAACTGTACATTCCAAGGGCTTAGTACAGTGCTCTGCACACAGTGAGCGCTCAATAAATACCACTGAATGAATGAATGACATGAAACCGACAATCGAAAGACTTTGCACTTCTCTTCCTCGGACCGTGGAGTGGCCACAGGCCACAACCGTCACCTCCCCTTGAATTCTTGGGGAATTGAATGGTCCTTGGTGCCCCCCAAACTCAGCCCCACTCAATGTGGCCAGAACTCTTGGGGTTAATGTGGAAAAAAAACCCCAAAAAACCAGGGCAGCGTGGCCTAGTGGAAAGAGTCTGGGCCTGGGAGTCAGAGGCCCTGGGTTCTAATTCCAGATTTGCCACTCGTCTGTTGGGTGACCCAATTTATGACTTATCTGGGCCTCAGTTTCCTTTCCTGTAAAATGAGAATTCAATACTAGTTCTCCCTCCTACTTAAACTGTGAGCCCCATGTGGGACAGGGACTTTGTGCATCCTAATTACCTTGTATCTGCCCCAGCATTTAGAACAGTGCTTGACATACAGTAAGCGCTTAACAACTAGTACTATTATTGCTATTATCTTAAAAGTCTGGAATGCCACAGTAGAAACCCGCCATCTTGTGATATTAGCATCTATCCCTCTGCCTTCCTCCCAACATCCTTGGCCACCAGGGAAGTCCCCTTCTGCTTCCTAATGGCTCTCCCAAGGAGACCCCCGTGAGGGGAGGGGTCCACCTGCTAGAAGTGGCTCATTCTGGATGTTCCCTTGGCTGAGGGATGGAGTTGGGGGCTAGCAGGGTTCCGTAGACCATCCCAAATCCTCTGGGCCTACCTTTTCCATTCTGTCTTCCTCGTCTTCCAGCTGAACTGGGCATCAATCCTTTCTAATAACTTTAATTGCTGAACTCAGAATTCCCTTTTGTTGGGGGCAGCTCTGAGTTAATGAAGCGTCCAAACCTGGGCTCCATCTCTCTGGGGAAGAGGCAGGACTTGCCTGAGTCCTGGAAGGGAAGGAGGGAAAAGGCTTGCTCTTCCTTGCCCCCATCCTGGGTGCTTCCATCTATCTGGCTCCCTCCCACTCTCTCCTTACTGAGACAGATGGCTTCCCCAAATCCTTGCCTCCCCCAACCCGGATGGCAGGATGGAGCAGCGTGGCTCAGTGGAAAGAGCCTGGGCTTGGGAGTCAGAGGTCAAGGGTTCAGATCCCCACCCTACCTCTTGTCAGCTGTGTGACTGTTTGCAAGTCACTTCACTTCTCTGTGCCTCAGTTCCCTCATCTGTAAAATGGGGATGAACACTGTGAGCGTCACGAGGGACAACCTGATTCCCCTGTATCTCCCCCAGCGCTTAGAACAGTGCTCTGCACATAGTAAGCGCTTAACAAATACCAACATTATTATTATTATTATTCTCTTCTCCCAACTAAGTATGGGCTTAAGCTGACGTTTCCTTTCCTCTTCTTCTCTCAGGAGACCACTTCTCCACTAGGCCTGGTGTTGATCCTGCCTCCACGAGGAAGTACATCCAAGCGCTCAGTACAGTGCTCTGCACACACACAGTAATCACTCAATAAATACCTTGATTGACTGCCCCCATGGGGCTGGCTCATGACTTCACCTCCATAGTTTTCTGGGCCCAGCAGGGAGCTGGGGCTAGCCCACCCCGTGGAGCCAGAAGGAGACCGGACCGTGGGCAAGTCACTTCACTTCTCTGGGCCTCAGTTCCCTCATCTGTAAAATGGGGGTGAAGACTGTGAGCCTCACGTGGGACCACCTCATTCCCCTGTATCTACCCCCAGCGCTTAGAACAGTGCTCTGCACGTAGTATGCGCTTAACAAATACCAACATTATCATCAGGAGGAGGAAACGGTCACCGTTGCCACTTTTCTCCTCCTCCCTGGGCCGCAGGGCTGGGCACGAGTGGATCCCGCCGCTGCCGACCTACGCCCCGGTCGGCGGATGCCCGCCGAAGAGTGGCCCGGCCCCGGGCGTCTCCAGAGCTCCAATCCCATCCTGACTCTGATGGATTTTCCAGGGTGCCTGGGGAGGAGTAGGGCGAAGAGAAGGAAGAAGAGGTAAAAGGACAGGGTGGAGGAGGAGGAAGACAGGGTGAAGTGGCTTTCAGGACAGCCCATGCAGGTCGGTTCTGCTGCAGCTTTTTGATTCGAGGAAAGAAGGGGCATATGCAGGGATGGGTTTGGCCGATTTGAGCTTCCTTCTCCTCGGAAACCAGGCTCGGGCCAGATTGACGCGGGACCGGTTCGACCTGAGGCCAGAAGCCTAGAGTGGGGCACAGCCACCTGCCCACAGCTCCGGGATCCCGGCTCAGCAGCCTCCCAGAGAAGGGCTGCAGCCAACTGCCGCCCAACAGGGCCCCCTTCCCATCCCGATCTTGGATCCCTCGGGGCATTTGCAGTGCCCTGGAAAGCAGCCAAGGGGACAGACAATCCCCGCCACGCTGTGCTGACTGGCCAAGAGTTGGTGGTGCAGAAACGGAGGATGGGGGCTGATTTGTAACACAGATTCCTGACGGCTGGTGGCCAACACCATTCCTCAGTAGGTAAAATTCCCGCCAAAGGGCTTTTTTCCTCCCTCGAGGGGTTCTACTTAACCTGTCTCCTCCTGACATTAGGATGGCAGATGTTTGGGCCGACCAGGCAAACCCTTGAAGGCATTCTAGTGGATCGCCTGTATTGGATCCTACAGGCCGGTCCATCAAGTTGTCAAGTCACTTAATAATAATAATGGTATTTGTTAAGCGCTTACTATGCGCAAAGCACTGTTCTAAGCGCTGAAACTTCTCCGTGCCTCAGCTCTCTCACCTGTAAAATGGGAATTTGAAATATGTTCTCCCTTCTGCTTAGACTGTGATTCCCATCTGTGACAGGGATTGCATCCAACTTGATTGACTTGACTCGACTTGATCTATCTCGTCGCCTAGTACGGTGCTTGGCAAGTACGTGCTTAAGAAATACCACAATTTATGTTACTAATCATCTAAATGGGCACTAGGGAAATGACAAGGTTCTAACGAGGACAGATGAACAGACCCACCACTATGTATCTCTTAATAACAACCACCACCATAGAATTGGTTAACTACTGTGGCGAGCACTGTACTAAGCAATGGGGTAGGTTCATTTT
The DNA here is from genome assembly GCF_004115215.2 of Ornithorhynchus anatinus. Lineage (NCBI taxonomy): Eukaryota > Metazoa > Chordata > Mammalia > Monotremata > Ornithorhynchidae > Ornithorhynchus > Ornithorhynchus anatinus. The sequence continues at coordinate 16,718,388 of NC_041730.1, read as the reverse complement.
AGACTGTGAGCTTGTCTCTACACTGTGAGCTGCTCGTCGCGGGCAGGGAATGTCTCCCCCAAGTCCTTAGTAGGGTGCTTGGCTCAAAGTAAGCGCTCAATAAAAAGGATTGAATGAATGAATGATCAGACAGGATCCCTATCTCACTTGGGGCTCTAGCTGTAGTGTAGGTCATTTGGCAAATTGCGTGTGATGGAAAATGGGGAAATACAGTGCGGTCCCTAAAAAGAGTGTGTGTGTGTGTGTGTTTGGGGGGATGGGAGGAAGAGGAAGGAACGAGTGGAGTCAGGGAAAACGAGCGGATTGACACGGATCACTGAAAGAGCTAAGACAGCGGTTTTTGAGAAATTACATCCTGATGATTGGGAGAGAAGAGCCCAAGGAAGGTTCGACCATGAGACAATCCCTTCTGCCCCAGCACGGGCCTACACAAGCCCTCTGTTTATTTACATTTGTTTGCAGCAATGTCTACGGCACAGAGCAAAGAGGCTGGGAATCAGAGGACCTGGGTTCTACTCTCAGCTCTGCCACTTCCTTGCTGCGTGACCTTGGACAAGTCACTTAACTTTTCTGTGCTTCTGTCACCTCATAAAATAATAATAATAGTGCCACCATTCCTCCTACTATGACAGGCTGTGGTCTACTAGTTGGAGATTCTAGAATCCGCCTTCACCTCCCCATCCAAGCGGCCACTAATCTGTGGTCCAGCCACTTGTCTTATCCTGGATCAGCCTCCTCACTGACCTTCCAGCCTCTTCTACTCCCCAGTCTATACTTCACTGGGCTGCCTGGATCATTTTTCTAGAAACATCACTTTGCTCGTGTGTCTCCCCGCCACCCCCAACGGTTGCCCATCCATCTCTGCAACACACAGAAACTCCTGATCATCGGTTTGAAGGCGTTCGGCTCTCTCCCTACTACTTACCCCCTCCTCTCCCACTAGACCTCAGCTTGCACTCTTCATTACCCTCGGGCTAACCGACTCATTACGCCTCATTCTCAGCTCCCCTAATATTCATTCATTCATTCAATAGTATTTATTGAGCGCTTACTATGTGCAGAGCACTGTACTAAGCGCTTGGGATGAACAAGTCGGCAACAGATAGAGACGGTCCCTGCCGTTTGACGGGCTTACGGTCTGATCGGGGGAGACGGACAGACGAGAACGATGGCACTAAACAGCGTCGAGGGGAAGAACGTCTCGTAAAAACAATGGCGACTAAATAGAATCGAGGCGATGTACGATTCATTAACAAAATAAATAGGGTAACGAAAATATATACAGTCGAGCGGACGAGTACGGTGCCGTGGGGATGGGAAGGGAGAGGTGGAGGAGCAGAGGGAAAAGGGGAAAATGAGGCTTTAGCTGCGGAGAGGTAAAGGGGGGATGGCAGAGGGAGTAGAGGGGGAAGAGGAGCTCAGTCTGGGAACGCCTCTTGGAGGAGGTGATTTTTAAGTAGGGTTTTGAAGAGGGAAAGAGAATCAGAGAATAATACCGACTCCTTGCTCGCACTCTCTTTCCTGTCTGGTCCTCCCCACATCTGGCAGACCACCGCTCTCCCCACTGTGGGCAGCGAATATGTCCGTTTGTTGTTATATGGCACTCTCCCAAGCGCTTAGGACAGTACTCTGCACACTGTAAGCACCCGATAAATACGACCGACTGTCCCGACCTTTGAGAAATATCATCTCCTCCTTGGGGGCCTTCCCTAGTTGAGTCTAATCTCACTTCATATACCCCCTCAAACTTCACTTTGGCATTTCCCTAGAGCACTTATGTACATATCTTTTTAATAATAATAATTATGGCATTTGTTAAGTGCTTCCTCTGTGCCGAGCACTTTTCTAAGCGACGGGGGAGATACTAGTATATCAGGGGACAGGTACTTGGGGTTCACAGTCAAAGTTGGAGGGAGAACATGTATTTATACTCTATTACTTTTCCTTGCCTTTATTTTAGAGTCCGTCTCCCCAGCTACATAGGATCCTTGCGTGTAGGGATCATGTCTTCTATCAATCAGTGGTATTTATTGAGCACTTACTGTGCTAAGGACTTGACAGAGTACAATACAAGAGAGTTGGTAGCCATGTTCCCTCCCCTCAACGAGTTTACAGCCAAAAGACGAGCTTACACTCTAACTCAGTTGTGTCCTCCCAAGTGCTTAGCACAGTAATGGAAGGATGGATTCTTCCCTTGCCGCTTGAGTAATGAAGTCACTTAATTATTATGCTCCCGAACAACTGTGTCCCCCATTTTAACTTAGAGTCTTCTGTCGGTTCCAATAATAACTATAGTATTTGTTAAGTGCTTACTACGTGTCAAGCACTGTACTGGTCGCTGAGGTAAATACAAGAGCATCACTGCCCCACATGGGACTCACAGTCTAAGAAGGAAGGAGAACAGGTATTAAATCCCCACTGTGCCGATGAGGGAACTGAAGCCCAGAGAAGTTAAGTGACTTACCCAAGGGCCCACAGCAGGTATGTGGAGGAGCCGGGATCAGAACCCAAGTCATCTGTTTCCCAAGCCTGTGTGTTTTCCACAAAGTCATGCTGCTTCTCCAGGCATACAGCACTTGGGTCCGGTGACAGAACTGAGCAACCACCCAGGGTCTGAGAGAAACCACTTCTTCTTTCAAATATAGGCAATTCCATTTTCATGGAGATTTGGAACTGCATCTGACACCCCTGCTCCAGGCAGACCCTACACTCGGCCTAGCCTCCTGGACCATTCGTAACACTGGTAATAATAATTACCAGCGTGCCTCAGTGGAAAGAGCACGGGGCTTGGGCATCAGATGACATGGGTTCTAATCCCGGTTCTGCTACTTATCTGCTGTGTGACCTTGGGCAAGACACTTACCCTCTCTGGGCCTAAGTGACCTCATCTGTAAAATGGGGATTAAACTGTGAGCCTCAAGTGGGACAACCTGATTACCTTGTAACTACCTACCCCAGAGCTTAGAACAGTGCTCAGCACATAGGAAGCGCTAATAAATACCATAATCATTAATAATAACTCTGGTATTGGTTAAGCGCTTACTATGTGTCAGGCACTGCACTAAATGCTGCGGTAGATACAAGGTAACTGAGTTGGAGACGGTCCCTGTCTCACATTGGGCTCCCAGTCTTAATCCCCCTTTTACAGATGAGGTGACTGAGGCACAGAGAAGTTCAATGGCATTGAAGTGACTTCCCCAGGGTCACAGAGCAGACAAGGGACAGAGTCGGGATCTGAACCCAGGTCCTTCGGACGCCCAGGCCCGGGCTCTGTCCACCGGGCCACGCCGCTTACCGGGGCTGGGTCATCCGTAACACTGGACGAGGTGAGTTCGATAAATGTGCGTGATGGGGTCTCGGCGAACGTTAGGGGCTGACGCAAACTGAGGCTGGCCCGAGCTTTGTTCACTTTTCTGCAAACGGTTTGACCTTCCCTGAGAACATCCTAGAAGCCTAGAGACGTTAAGTGACCCGCTCAAGGTCACCCCGCGAGTCAGTGGTCACACTTGGCGGGGGCTCCGTGCTGGGTTACACGGCGTTCCTCCGCAGCGAAGGCACAAGTTTCAACTTGAAAGCGTTCTGTCAAAGATGTTCAACTGTAGCACTTCTCCGGCGCCCGCTGTACCTCCCCTGATCCATTTCTCCTCAAAACCCTTTCCTCGTCCCTTACCTCTCTAGCCCCGCCTTTGCTCGCTACTTTCACCTTGGATTTCCCGATTTCTCCCGTCTCCACTGGGAATGTACCTTCCCCTATCCATCCTCTTCCCTCACCAAGCCCAGTCCCCACTCTGGAGGAGAAGAACCTCAGGGGATGAGGTTCAAACACTTGTCTGCTGTGTGACTGGGCAAGTCACTTCTCTGTGCCTCAGTTGCCTCATCTGTCAACCGCGAGCCCTATGTGGAACAGGGACCATGTCTAAACTGATTAGTTTGTATCTAACCCGACACTTTGAAAAGTGCTTGAGAAGCGGCATGACTCGGTGGGAAAGAGCCCGGGCTTGGGAGTCAGAGGTCGTGGGTTCGAATCCCAGCTCTGCCACCTGTCAGCTGTGTGGTTGTGAACAAGTCACTTCACTTCTCGGTGCCTCAGTCCCCTCATCTGTAAAACGGGGATCAAAACTGTGAGCCCCACGTGGGACAACCTGATCACCTTGTATCCCCCAGCGCTTAGCACAGTGCTTTGCACATAGTAAGCGCTTAACAAATACCACCATTTATTTTAACTTCTCGGTGCCTCAGTTACCTCCTCTGTAAAAACGGGGATTTAAAAATGCGAGCCCCACGTGGGACAATCTCGTTACCCCGTATCTACCCCAGCGGTTAGAACAGTGCTCTGCACACAGTAAGCGCTTAACAAATACCATAATTATTATTGACACACAGTAAGTGCTTAAGACCATCATCATCAGGGTCTTAAAGGAACACAATCTACCTCACTCCAGGAAGACACACATCACACTGGCTTCTCAAGTGAATGAGGACAGAACTGAGGACCTGAAAGGGACTTTGCGGGTCCATTTGGCTCAGTTTTTTGCCCGTAGGGAGAAGCCGGTCTGACCTCTGTATCCTCATTCGACAAGACTGAAGGATTGCGAGGAATATTGGGAGCTGCCCAGCCAGTGAGCCTCACTGCGCCACTGTGTCCCGGGAATTCTAGGTAACACCAGTTTGGATCTTCCTGCACACAAGCGGATACGACCCTGAGCACACCGTCCCAGCCACGGCTGCGTGTGACCTCGGCAACGTGTGCACATGCACTTTCCCCACACTTCTCCTCTGCACCCTCTCCGCGTCCCACTCACCATGGACTTGCGGCCAGGGCCAGAGGGATGTTGCAAACAGAGAAGTAACATGGCAGGTGTGGCCCAGGCTAGACAGAACTGGATCTCGCCTAAGGTTACCTTTTCTCGTCTGCTGTGTGACCTTGGGCAAGCCACCTAACTTCTCTGGGCCTCAGTTACCTCATTTGTAAAACGGGGATGAAGACTGTGAGCCCCACGTGGGACAACCTCATTACCCTGTATCTACCCTAGTGCTTAAAACAGTGTTTGGCACATAGCAAGCACTTAGCAATATTATAATTATTATCATTAAAATAGCTAAGAAAGGAAATTACACCAGTCGCCCTATTTCAGACTCACATTTGCTCCCCTCCCCAACTTGGCGACAACTGAACGAACGGACCTCGGACCGGGGAGCTGAAGATGTCTGGGTTCAAATTTCAGAAACGCAGCCCCACCTTCGGCAAGATGCTACCCTCCCCCTCACACTGCGGGTTGGGAGGAATTGGGAGGAAAGTGTCTTTCTACCTAAGGGGGTGGGAGACTGTCCCCCTCCGGCTTTATTCCCACCTTGTCCTCTCCCCTCTTCCCTGTCCTCTTCTTCCATCCCTCCCCCCAACACCGACGCCCAAGTCCAACGTTTACTTAGCTCCTGCAGCCCCCTCGCCCACCCCCCCGATTCCTCCCCTTGCAAACTTGAGGGAAGATTGGCGGGGGGGGGGGGGTGTCTCACCACCGACACGGTCGAAGAGATAGAAAAAGTACGACAAGCAGCATGACCTAGTGGACAGACCACGGGCCTGGGAGTCAGAGGGACTTCTCACTCTAGGCTTCAAGGCTGTTCGTCCCCTTGCCCCCTCCCACCTCTCCTCCCTTCTCTCTTTCCACCGCCCACCCCGCACGCTCCGCTCCCCCGCCGCCCACCTCCTCGCCGTCCCTCGGTCTCGCCCGTCCCGCCGTCGACCCCCGGGCCGCGTCCTCCCGCGGTCCCGGGACGCCCTCCCTCCGCACCTCCGCCAAACTCATTCTCTTCCCCTCTTCGAAACCCTACTTAAAGCTCACCTCCTCCAAGAGGCCTTCCCAGACTGAGCTCCCCCTTTTCCCTCTGCTCCCTCTGCTCCCCCTTTACCCCCCCTTCACCTCCCCTCAGCTAAGCCCTCTTCTCCCCCCTTTCCCTCTGCTCCTCCCCCTCTCCCGTCCCATCCCCTCGGCACTGTACTCGTCCCCTCAACTGTATAGATCTTCATCACCCTATTTATTTTGCTAATGAGATGTACAGCGCCTTGATTCTATTTATCTGCTATTGTTTTCATGAGATGTCCATCCCCTCGATTCTATTTATCGCCATCGTTCTCGTCCGTCCGTCTCCCCCGATTAGACCGTGAGCCCGTCAAAGGGCAGGGACCGTCTCTATCTGTTACCGACTTGTCCACTCCAAGTGCTTAGTACAGTGCTCTGCATATAGTAAGCGCTCAATAAATACTATTGAATGAATGAATGTTTCTAATGGAAATCAGAAGGCTCCACCACCTGTCTGCTGGTCAAGACTTTTCACTTCTCTGTGCCTCAGTTATCTCATCATTAAAATGGGGATTAAGACTGTGATCTCTATGTGGGACAGGGACTGTGTCCACCCTGGTTAAGTTGTATCTACCCCAGGGCATAGTACAGTGCCTGACACGTGGTAAGCGCTTAACAAATATCATTTTTAAAAAGCAGGTCTTTGGGGAGGGAGACAATAAAGAGTGACGACCTCCCAGGCTACCCCTTCCAGAAGGGGAAGCAGATGTCAGCTGCCTAGGCAGAGGTTTTGTCTTCTAACTCGGACCCTCGGCGTGGCTCAGTGGAAAGAGCCCGGGCTTGGGAGTCAGAGGTCATGGGTTCGAATCCCAGAGTCAGAGGTCATGGGTTCGAATCCCAGCTCTGCCACTGGTCAGCTGTGTGACTGTGGGCAAGTCACTTCACTTCTCTGTCCCTCACTTACCTCATCTGGAAAATGGGGATTAACTGTGAGCCTCACGGGGGACAACCTGATTACCCCGTATCTACCCCAGCGCTTAGAACAGTGCTCTGCACATAGTAAGCGCTTAACAAATACCAACATTATTATTATTATTACCCCCCTCCGACACCCGGTCCAGATAGAAGACGACCCCGCATCGAGCAATCCCCAGCCCAACTCTCGGGCGTCCGCTCCGGAACCCGAGATCCTTTCTGGGCCTTCAACCTGCAGCTGGCCCTCATAATGATACTATTTGTTTAGTGCTTATTATGTTCATTCATTCAATCATATTTACTGAGCGCTTACTGTGTGCGGAGCACTGTACTAAGCGCTTGGAATGTACAATTTGGCAACAGATAGAGACAATCCCTGCCCAAAAGCAGCCTCACAGTCTAAAAGAGGGAGGCAGCAAAACAAAACAAGTGGTCAGGCATCAATACCATCAAAACAGATAAATAGAATCATAGATATATACACATCGTTAATAAAATAAATAGAGCAATAAATAATCTATACAAATACACGCAAGTGCCGTCGGGAGAGGAAAGGCGTAGAGCAGAGGGAGGGGGTGGGGGAATGGGGAGGGAAGGAGAGGCAGAGGGAAAGGGAGGGCTCAGTCTGGGTGCCAGGCACCGTACTGAGTTTTGGGGTGGGCACAGTGCTTGGCACATAGTAAGCGCTTAAATACAATCATGATTGTTACAAGCAAAGTGGGTTGGACACAGTCCCTGTCCTATGTGGTGCTCACGGTCTCAATCCCCATTTTACAGTTGAGGTCACTGAGGCCCCGACAAGTAAAGCGACTGGCCCAAGGTCATACAGCAGACAAGTGCAGGGTCAGGATCAGAACCCATGAACTTCTCTCCCCGGTCCGGGCTCTATCCACTAAACCATGCAGCTTCTCCACGATCCAAGCTCGCAAGCCCTGCGCCTCTCTGTTCCTAAATCCGGGTGAGATTCCAGGCTAGGGTGGGAAGGGGGCTTCATCGACCGGGAAATATCTCCTCCCCTCTGCACCTGCGGCCCCCGATCCTCATTCTGATCCTCTGCCACCCTCCGCTCACCTCATTCCAAACATCTCCGGGGTTGGGATGGGAGTGGGAAACCTCCATCCCCTCGCCCCCTCCTACCTCTCCTCCCTTCTCTCTTTCTACCGCCCGCCCCTCACGCTCCGCTCCTCCGCCGCCCACCTCCTCACCGTCCCCCGTTCTCGCCCGTCCCGCCGTCGACCCCCGGCCCGCGTCCTACCGCTGACCCGGAAGGCCCTCCCTCCTCCCCTCCGCCAAACTGACTCTCTTCCCCTCTTCAAAGCCCTCCGGAGAGCTCACCTCCTCCAGGAGGCCTTCCCAGACTGAGCCCCCCCTTTCCCTCCGCTCCTCCTCCCCTCCCCATTCCCCCTCCTCCCGTCCTCTGCTCTTCCCCCTTCCCCTCCCCACGGCACTGTGCGTATCTGTATATATTTATTACTCTATTTATTTTGTTTATGATGTGTATAGCTCTATGATTCTATTTATCTTGATGCTATTGACGCCCTGAGCACTTGTTCAGTTTGTTCCGTTTTGTTTCGCCGTCTGTCTCCGCCGTTGGGACTGTGAGCCGTTATCGGGCAGGGATCGTCTCTAACTGCGGCCGAATCGTCCATTCCAAGCGCTCGGCACACAGTAAGCGCTCCATATATCCGATCGAACGAATGAAAATTAAAAACTGAAGATTTCTGCAAGAGCCCGGGTCCGACCGAGTGTGGGGACGGGAGAAGGGAGGCAGGAATTTTGGCAGATCCCAGGGAAGAGGCGGGTTGACCGGAGCCGGTGGACATCGCCAATTCCCCGTCCGGCCCCGCATTCATTCAACCGATCGTATTTCTTGGGTGCTCGCTGTGTGCAGAGCACTGGGCTAAGCGCTTGGAAAGTACAATACGGCAATAAAGAGGGACGATCCCTGCCCTCGCCGGGCTCACAGTCTAGAGGAGGGAAGAGAGACGTCGATACGAGCAAACGGGCATCAATACAAATGAATACGATGATAGACAGAAACACATAAACATAAGTGCTATAGGGTGGGGAGAGAAGCAAGTGGCTCAGCGGCAAGAGCCCGGACTTGGGAGTCGGAGGTCCTGGGTTCTAATCCCGACTCCGCCGCTTGCCAGCTGGGTGACTCTGGGCAAATCCATTCATGAGTATTGGTTGCGCGCTTGCTATGTGCACAACACTATACTAAGCGCTTGGGATGGACAATTCGGCAACAGAGAGCGAGCCCATCTCTGGGCCTCAGTCCCCCCATCTGTCAAATGGGGATGAAGCCTGTGAGCCCCACGGGGGACCACCTGATGACCTTGCATCCTCCCCCCCAGCGCTTAGAGCAGTGCTTGGCACATAGTGGGCGCTTCACAGATACCAACATGATTAAGGGGAGAGGCTTCAGGGGGATGGGGAGGGAGGGAGAACCGGGCGCAGTCTGGGAGGGCTTCTGGGAGGAGGTGCGCCTTCAGGAGGGCTGGGGGGGGGGGGAAGGAAAGTTAGCCGGAGGGGCCAGAGAGGAAAGACTGTGCGCCCCACGTGGGACAGGGACTGTGTCCAACCCAATCTGCCCCGGCGCTCAGTCCAGTGCCCGGCACATAGGAAGCGCTTAATAAGTACGATGATGATTCTTATTATTATTATCCCCGACCTACCCTCGCCACATGCCGGCTCTACGTCCCGTCGGTCGGTGGGTGGGTCCGGGGCTGCGGTGGTCAGGACCGGCCGGAGCCCCTCGGCCGGGCACACACACCTCCCCGCCGGGGGCAAGGAGCCGCACGCTGCAGCACCGGGGCTGCTGCAGCACGGGGGCTCCTGCAGCACGGGGGCTCCTGCAGCACGGGGGCTCCTGCAGCAAGGGAGCTGCGGCTGCAGCGCCGGAGCTCCTGCAGCAAGGGAGCTGCTGCAGCCGAGGTCCTGCAGCGCAGCTCTGCGGCAGTGAGCACTGTACGCGCGCCTCCGCCTCGCGCCGGCCTCCTGGGGGTCACGTGGGCTGGGGAGGGCGGGGCCGCGCGCGGCCTGCACGTGCCCGGCCACGCCCGTAGCCACACCTACCTCCCCTCCCATAGGTTCCGACCGCGGCCTACGCCCACATCCGCCTCCCATTGGTTTTCCTCGTGGCCACGCCCACTCCGCCGCTCTCATAGACTTCGCCCGTAGCCACGCCCATATCGTTCTCCCATTGGTTCCCCCTCGTGGCCACGCCCACATCCCCTCCCATTGGTTTCCATGTGGCCACGCCCACCTCCCATCCCATAGGTTCCGACCGTGGTCACGCCCACATCCGCCTCCCATTGGATTTCCTCGTGGCCACGCCCACTGAGCGACCCTTATAGGCTCCGCCCGTAGCCACGCCCACCTCACCTCTCATAGGTTCCGCCCGTAGCCACGCCCACCTCCCCCCTCCCGTAGGCTCCGCCCACGTCCCCGCCCCCGCCCCGCCCCACCACCGTGGCTCAGTGGCAAGAGTCCGGGCTGGGGAGTCACAGGTCGTGGGTTCTAATCCCGCCTCCGCCGCTTGTCAGCTGTGTGACTTTGGGCGAGTCGCTTCACTTCTCTGGGCCTCAGTGACCTCCTCTGTCAAATGGGGATGAAGGCTGTGAGCCCCACCTGGGACAACCTGTTCACCTTGTATAATAATTCCTCCCAGCGCTTAGAACAGTGCTGTGCACATAGTAAGCGCTTAACAAATGCCATTATCATTATTATTATTATTACTATTCTCTGGGCCTCAGTGGCCTCATCTGGAAAATGGGAATGAAGACTGTGAGCCCCACGTGGGCACCCTGATCACCTTGTATCGCCCCCACCTCTTAGAGCAGTGCTTTGCACATAGTAAGCGCTTAACAAATGCCATCATTATTATTATTATTCTCTGGGCCTCAGTGACCTCATCTGTAAAATGGGGATGAAGACTATGAGCTCCATGTGGCACAACCTGATCACCTTGTATGTAAAATGGGGATGAAGACTGTGAGTCCCACATGGGACAACCTGATCTCTTTGTATCCTCCCCAGCGCTTAGAACAGTGCTTTGCACATAGTAAGCGCTTAACAAATGCCATCATCATTATTATTATTGTTATAACCCATGTCCTCTGACTCCCAAGCCCATGCTCTTTCCACTAAGTACGTCACTCTGTAGGTGTCAGGCACTGTAATAATAATACGGTATTTGTTCATTCATTCGATTTAATCAATCATATCTACTGAGCCCTTCCTGTGTGCAGAGCACTGTTCTAAGGGCTTGGGAAAGTAGAATACAGTAATAAAAACAGACAATCCCTACCCACAACAAGTTCACAGTCTAGAGCTTACGATGCATAAGGCCGGGTTAGATACAAACAAATCGGGTTGGACAAAGTCCCCCTCCCACCATGGGGTTCAGAGTCTCAATCCCCGTTGGTCAGATAAAAATAATTCGGTCATTTGTTAAGCGCTTACTATTTGCCAGACGCCCTTCTAAGGCTGGGATAGATACAAGATCATCTGGTTGGGCACAATCTCTGTCCCACATGGGGCTCACAGTTTTAAGCCCCATTTTATAGATGAGGTAACTGAAATCCAGAAAAGTAAAGTGACTGGCCCAAGGTCACACAGCAGACACGTGGCGGAGCTGGGATTAGAACCCAGATCCTTCTGACTCCCGGGCCCCGGGCTCCATCCACTCAATCATGCTGATATAAATGAGGCACAAAGAAGTGAAGTGACCTGCTCCCAAGTTCACACAACAGACGATCGGCCGAGTCTGGCTTAGAATCCGGGTCCTTCCGATTCCCAGGGTTGTGCTCTAACCACTAGGACATGAGCACTCACTTTGTGCAGAACACTGCACTCTAGGCTTCGAGGCTGTCCATCACCTCGCCCCTTCCTACCTCTCCTCCCTTCTCTCTTTCTACCGCCCACCCCGCACGCTCCGCTCCTCTGCCGCCCACCTCCTCGCCGTCGACCCCCGGCCCACGTCCTCCCGCAGTCCTGGAACGCCCTCCCTCCTCACCTCCGACAATCTAATTCTCTTCCCCTCTTCAGATCTCTACTTAAAGCTCACCTCCTCCAAGAGGCCTTCCCAGATTGAGCTCCCTCCTTTTCCCTCTGCTCCCTCTACCCCCCCCCCTTCACCTCTCCCCAGCTAAACCCTCTTCTCCCCCCCCTTTCCCTCTCCTTCTCCCCCTCTCCCGTCCCACCCCCTCAGCACTGTACTCGTCCGCTCAACTGTATAGATCTTCATCACCCTATTTATTTTGTTTAATGAGATGTACATCGCCCTGATTCTATTTATTTGCCATTGTTTTAATGAGATGTTCTTCCCCTCGATTCTATTTATTGCCACTGTTCTTGTCTGCCTGTCTCCCCCGATTAGACTGTGAGCCCGTCAAAGGGCAGGGACCGTCTCTATCTGTTGCCGATTTGCACATTCCAAGCGCTTAGTACAGTGCTCTGCACATAGTAAGGGCTCAATAAATACTATTAAATGAATGAATGAACACTGTGCCAAGCACTTAGGAGAGTACAATACAACAGAGTCGGTAGAACGGTTCCCGGCCCACAATCTTACAAGTCTCGAGGCGGGGACCGACACTATTATAAATAAATAGATCGTTGAGAGTACTTGAGGGCTGTGGGGCCGAGGGAGGAGGGGAACGTCTCTGTTTATTGTTATATCGCACTTCCAAGCGCTTAGTACGGTGCTCTTGCCCACAGTAAGTGTTCACTAAATACAACTGAATGAATAAATGGGGCAAATCAAGTGCAAGCAAACCCTAGAATTTCACCCTCTCTCACCCAACCCCTGGCTAGCGTCTGCTCCTGGGCCGGGATGAGGTTACCTCAGTGGGAAGAGGAAGGGAGTGGGCCCCAAAGGCAGCATTATTCAAGGGGGCACAGCCCCAATCTCCTTATCTGTCAAATCAATCAATCAATCAAACATATTTAAATGGGGATAAACCACCCATTCTCCCTCACCTTTAGGGTGTGTGCCCCCTTGCAGGAAAGAGACAGCATCCCAGCAGCTGTATTCTATCTCCCCCAATCTGTAACAATTGTTTTATCAATTAGTGGCACTTACTATGTGCAGACTGTACTAAGCACTTGGGAGAATACAACAGAGGTAGCTTAGCATACTGCAAGGGCTTCACATACACTATTACTGATCAAGCTCCTGGGACTACTAGGAAAGTAGCATGGCCTAGTGGATAGATCCCGGGCCTGGGAGTCAGAGGTCCTGGGTTCTAATCCCAGCTCTGCCAGTTGACTGCTGTGTGACCTTGGACAAGTCACTTAACTTCTTTGGGCTTCAGTTTCCTCATCTGTAAAATGGGGAATTCAATACCCGGAATCCCACCTACTTAGACTGTGAGTCTCATGTGGGACAGGGGCTGTTTCCAACCTGATTAACTGGTACCTAACTCAGATCTTAGAACAGGCATAGTAAATGCTTAACAAATATTATTATTATTACTACTACTGTGGTCAGTTTCCCCCTCTCCACTGAGTGCTGGTGCAGCTGATCCCCTTGGAGGATCCCCTTCTGTTCTCCATCTATATTCATTCCCTTGGTGAACTCATTCGCTCCCAAGGCTTCAACTATCATCTCTATGCAGATGACACACAAATCTATATCTCCTCCCCTCTTCTCTCCCCCTCCCTCCAGGCTAATATCTCCTCCTGCCTTCAGGACATCTCCACCTGGACGTCCGCCCGCCACCTAAAACTCAACGTGTCCAAGACTGAGCTCCTCATCTTCCCTCCCAAACCCCGTCCTCTCCCTGACTTCCCCGTCACTGTGGACGGCACGACCATCCTTCCCGTCTCGCAAGCTCGTCAACTTGGAGACATCCTTGACTCCGCTCTCTCATTCACCCCACACATCCAATCCCTCACCAAAACCTGCCTGTCTCAGCTTCACAACATCGCCAAGATCCGCCCTTTCCTCTCCATCCAAACTGCTACCTTGCTGGTACAATCTCTCATTTTATCCCGACTGGATTATTTCATCAGTCTCCTCTCTGATCTCCCATCCTCCTGACTCTCCCTGCTCCAGTCTATACTTCACTCCGCTGCCCGGATTATCTTTCTACAGAAATGCTCAGAGCATGTCACTCCCCTCCTCAAAAACCTCCAGTGGTTGCCTTTGAACCTCCGCATGAAACAAAAACTCCTCACTCTTGGCTTCAAAGCTCTCCATCACCTTGGCCCCTCCTACTTCACCTCCCTTCTCTCCTTCTACATCCCAGCCCACACACTCCACTCCTCTGCAGCTAACCTTCTCAATGGGCGTCATTCTCAACTGTCCCACCTTCAACCCCTGGCCCACACCCTCCCACTGTCCCGGAACGCCCTCCCTCCTCACCTCCGCCAAACTAATTCTCTTCCCCTCTTCAAAGCCCTACTGAGAGCTCACCTCTTCCAGGAGGCCTTCCCAGAACGAGCCATCCCTTTCCCTCTGCTCTTCTTCCCCTCCCCATCGTCTCTACTCCCTCCCTCTGCTCTACCCTTTTGCCCTGCCCACAGCACCTGTGTATATTTGTATATATTTATTACTCTATTTTATTAATGATGTGCATTTATCCATAATTCTATTTATCTATTTTGATGGCATTGATGCCTGTCTACTTGTTTTGTTTTGTTGTCTGTCTCCCCCTTCTAGACTATGAGCCCGTTGTTGGGTAGGGATTGTCTCTATCTGTTGCCAAATTGTACTTTCCAAGAACTTAATACAGTGTTCTGCACACAGTAAGCAGTCAATAAATATGAATGAATGAATGAATGAATGAATGAATGAATGAATGAATGAATGAGGGGGAAACACCAGGGGGAAACAGGGGACTCAGGATAATCTAGATCCAGCCCCGCCCTCATGGTCCAAGTTTACAGCACAGTGCTCCACTCTTTAGGCTGATAACAATAATAGTAATAATAGTAGTGATATTTGTTAAGTGCTTACTGTGTGCCGGGCCCTGGACTAAGCAAATGGGGTTGGATAGAGTCCCTGTCCCACAGAGTCCCACAGAGGGCTCACAGTCTAGATCCCCATTTTACAGATGAGGTAACTGAGGAACAGAGAAATGAAGTGATTTGCTCAAGGTCACACAGAAGGATTGTGGCGGAGCCAGGATTGGAAACTAGGATGCTGGATTGTCCTACGTCACCCTCTCCCCTCTCGGCACAGATCCAAGCCCCTTCTAAAGAGCTACAAGGAGGGAGCAGCCTGTTCTCACCTCCCACCCTCCTCAATCCCCACCTTGTAAATGCTGCCAAAGACAGGCCCCTCTCCACCCTTTCCTCACCACCCTCACCTAGCCAGGACTGAGACCTTCTGAAGATTTGTCCTGTGGAAGCCTCAAGTATGAAATCATCCCAAGAGAGGCCCATTTCAGATCCTTCTGTCCCTCAAAAAAGACAAATTCAAAGCCAGGGCCCTTTGGAGCAACTCTGTAGCTACTCTGGGGATGAGGAAAATTGAAAGATGTTAAGAGTGGTTTTTAGCAGGAGAGATCACAAAACCCCATTGCTCCCTCTCCCAGCCTCCTGACTCTTTCTTACTTCTTGATCTTAGAGAAGCAGTGTGGCTTAGTGGAAAGAGCACGGGTCTGGAGTCAGAGGCCCTGGGCTCTCATCCCAGTTCTGCCACTTACCTTCTGTGTGACTCAGGGCAAGTCACTTAATTTGTCTGTAATCAATTCCCTCATCAATCAATCAATCACTTTTATTGAGCACTTCCTGTGTATTGAGTACTGTACTAAGGACCTAGGAGAGTACAATAAAACAATTCTATAGAGTTGGTAGACATATTATTAATAATAATAATAGTATCTGTAGAGACCTTACTATGTGTCAAGCACAGTTCTAAGTGCTGGGGTAGGTATAGGGACAGTCCCACATGGGACTCACAGTTTCAATCCCCATTTTACAGATGAGGTAACTGAGGCCCAGAGAAAGTAACAGGTGGCAGAGCTGGGTTTAGAACCCAAATCCTCTTACTCCCAGGCCCGTGCTCTTTCCACTAGGCCACACCGCTTCCCTCCTTCCTCCCCGACACCTCAGGGCCACACTTGTCCCCTTCTGGTCTCACCTCTCGATCCCCGAGAGCTTGTCCTCGGGGTCACCGGGGTCATAGGTGTGTGTCTCCTCTGTCTCCTTCACCTCACAGTCCAGCCTGGGTGACGGGCCCGAGGGAACGCAACGTCCAGCCCCTGGGCTCACAGCCAGGAGCAGGGGGCAAGTCCCTGAGACGGAGGACGGGGAAGGGCGAACCAGGCTCCTCGGCTGGAGAATCTCCAGAGAGTCCATGTCCCTTTCAGAGTGTGCATTAGGGGCGAGGACAATTCTGCCCCTGCGGCTGCCCGGCTGCGCGCCACGCAAGTAGTTACCCGATGGGTACCTCCCTCCTTCCCCTGGCCCTGCCGCCCTAACCTTTGCTATCGTCAGGGAGCAGCCGAAGGAGGTGAGGTATCTTTTTTGCTCAGCCCTTTATCTCTTGATCCCCACAATAATTAACTCCCAGGGAGCAGCCTCCCAGGAGAGGAGGATTATGGGGCAGGAAGCTTGGCTTTCTGAAAGTTCATGGCGGCCAGTCAGTCAGTTGTTTTTTTTGAGCCCTTGCTGTACTAAGCGCTAGGGAGAGTACACCATAAATACGAACAGACACATTCCCTGCCCACAACAAGCTGGAAGGAGGGTGGGGCCTGGCTTTAGAAGCCTGGAGTTCTTGCCACCGCAATTTATGAGAAACAGCGAGTCCCGGCAGATAGAATACGAGACTGGGAATCAGAAGGACCTGGACCCTAATCCCTGTTCTTCCACTAGTCTTCTGTGTGGCCTTGGACAAGTTACTTCACTTTTCTGTGCCTGTTACCTCATCTGAATTAAGACTGTGAACCCCATGTGGGACATGGACTGTGTCCAACCTGATTAGCTTCTATCTACCCCCGTGCTTAGTACATAGTAAGCAGTTAATACATGCCAAAACGAAACAAACGTTTATAAAAAAATTTAAAAAGGACTGCTTCCAAATAAGAGGCTGGATTTGCCCCTCCACTGCTGCTGCTCAGAATCTGTCCCAAGATTCCTTATGCCAGAACACTTCCTTTAAATATACACCCCCCCGGCCGAGAACTTTCAGCTCTCCTCCGATGACCCTTGGTGGTCCCTTCCATCACGATGGAGAGAACACCCCACTAAGTATCGAAGGGAGTGACAAGAAAATAAAGCCCTGTCCTAGAGCTAGAGGAGTTGACATTTTAATGGGTGAACCAGCCAAACTCAAGAAGACCCAGAAGATAAAAGCACTACAGTACAATTAACAAAAGTGTATTCAAAGGCTTTACAGAGATAATCAGGAATGCTGATGTAATTATAGCAGAACTCTCCCTCAGTGAGGTCTTCCCTCAAGGGGCTCCCTTCCAGAAAGGTGAATTGTACTAAGAGACTGTATTTATTTCCTCTGTTAATGCAAACCAGGTGCTGGCTGGTGGTGATGAGGGTGGGGGTGGGAAGTGGGAGAGGGTTTCTTGCTCAGTGGAGTTGAGATGAATGCGTTGAATTCTCCACTGTCAGCCTGGTTCCTTTTCCCTTTTCTCTCTGGTTAAACTCATTGCTAAATGATCCCCCCCTACACACACACTTCATGTCACCCTCTTTTCTTTCTGGTGAACATCTATTGCCCACTTGGACAATGTTTAACACAGTATAGAATGAATGTTTAACTCTCTAGATGGTAAGCTCATCCTCTAGACTCTAAACTCCTTTTTGTTTTTTATGATTATTTGTTAAGCGCTTACTATATATCGAGCTCTGTTCTAAGTGCTGGGTAGATACAAGTTAATCAGGTCAGTTCCTGTCCCACATGGGGCTCACAGTCTAAATAGGAGAGATAACAGGCATTGAATCCCCATTTTGCAATTGAGAAAATTGAGGCACAGAGACTTGCCCCAAGGTCACACAGCAAGCAAGTGGCAGATCTGGGATTAGAACCAAAGTTCTCTGGCTCCCAGGCCCGTGCTCTAACCAGTAGGCCACGTTGCCTCAAGGGAATCATACTCATAAAGGCAGTAGTTGAAGCCATGTGAGCAAATGAGTTTTCCAAAGGAGTGGGTGTGGATGGAAAATAGAAGGAGACCCAGAACTCAACCTTGAGGGACCCCGACTGTTAGGGGTGGGAAGCAGAGGAGCAGTCGACGAAAGAGACTGAGAATGAGTGGACAGAGAGATAGGAAGAGAACCAGGAGAGGACAGTGCCAGTGAAGCAGAGGTTGGATAATGTTTCCAGAAGGGGATGGTTGACAGTGTCACAGGCAGCTGAGAGGTTGAGGAGGATTAGGATGGAGTAGAGGCCATTGGATTTGGCAGGAAGGAGATTCGTAGTGACCTGTGAGAGGGTGGTTTCTGTAGAATAAAAGGGAAGGAGGCCAGATTGGAGGGGTCGAGGAGAGAATTGAAGGAGAGGTACTTGAGACAGTGGGTGTAGACAACTCGCTCAAGGAGTCTGGAGAGGAATGGTAGGAGGGAGATGGGGTGGTAACTGGAGGAAGCTGTGAGGTCAAGGGAGGGTTTTTTTAGGAGAGGAGCATGTTTGATAGCAGTGGGGAGGAAGTCATTGGAGAGCCAACAGTTGAAGGTGGCCGTTCAGGAGGAGAGATGGGAGGGGGCAAGTGTTTTGATAAGGTGCGAAGGGATAAGGTTAGATGCGTAAGTGGAGAGGGTGGATTTTAAGAGAGGGCAGGAGATCTCCTCTTGAGATACTGCTGGGAAAGAGAGAAGAGTTGAAGAAGGGACAGGAGGAGGGAGGGACTGAAGAAGGGCAGGGGAGATTTTAGGGACGTCGCCTGATAGTTTCAATTTTCTCAATAAATTAGGTGTACTGGTCTTTAGGGGCAAGGGATGGGGGAGGCGGGAGAGATGGGTGGTGAGAGCAATGGGCACAGGTGTCAATAAGGATGGGAAAATAATTTTGCCGGGCAGAGGAGAGGGCAGAGTTAAAGCAAGTAAGGATAAACTTGAAGTGGACGAGATAGGCCTGTTCTCTAGATTTCCAACAGCAAGCAGGCAGACTGTAGAGGTGACCCAGGACCATGGGTTAGTGGGAAGAGATCAACGAAGGGTTAGGGGAGAGAATAAGTTGAGTTCAGTAAACAGGTGGTATTGAGAGAGTCAATTTGGTCATCAAGGGAAGGTGGTTTGGGTGTAGAAGCTAAATGGGGCATGATGACATGAAAATATTGGACGGGGTCAAAAGATCAGAGGTCTCTGTGGAGGGACAGCAGAGATTTGCAGGGAGGAGTTGTGTGGGAGAGAAGGTTGTTGTCAGAGGGATTTCAGAGTGTAAGGGCAGAGATTGTGCAGTGGCTAGAGATGATGAGATCGAGTGTGTGTACAAGATGGCGAGTGGGCGAGCTGGGTTGGAGCAGGAGGTCTCTGGAGTTGAGGAGTGATAGAAAGTGGTGGAGAAAGGTCATCAGGAACATCTCTGTGGATATTGAAGTCACTAAGGATCAATGTAGGGATGGAGGAAGAGAGAAGGAATGTGAGAAAGGGATCAAAATGGTTAAAAAAATTGGAGGTGGGGCCTGGGGGTAGGTAGATGACTGTTAAGTGACATGCCCAACATCATACAGCAGGCAAGCTAGATGGCCAGGATGAGAACCCGGGTCCTCTGACACCCAGGCCCTTACTCTCTGCACTAGGCCACGGCTCCTCCACTTTTCTGCAGTGTGACCTTGGGCAAGTCACTTCACTTCTCTATGCCTCAGTTACCTCATCTGTAAAATGGTAATTGAGACTGTGAGCCTAATGTAGGACAGGGACTGTGTCCAAACCGACTTGTTCGTTCTACTCCAGCCCTTAGTACAGTGCCTGGCATATAAGTAAGCGCTTAACAAATACCACAGTCATTATTCTCATGCCCAAGAGCAGAGGAGGGAGGTGAGGGGCAGAAGACGTTGAAAATCCCCAGTCCCCTCCCCCAGCCCATCCAGGAGAGATTGTATTTCCCTGAAAACGAAAAGGAACCAAATGGCTCGGAAATTCCAGCTCCAGCCGCCCACTCCTGCGGCCAGCTGTGTGGAATGTTTGCACAACTGGATGGAATGTTTTGCAGTGAGAATTCTCCTGGGGTTCCTGGATCTAGGAGATCACATTTCAAAAGAGGGGAAGGAAAAACCAGCTGAGGAACAGGGAAATGGAAATTGTTTCAGAAAATTATCTGTCTGCCCTCTGGAGGCCTTGCCTGGCATCAGAGTGCTCAGCTGAGCACTGGGGAAGAAGAAAGAAGGAGAGGAGAAGAAGAAAGAAGGAAGTAGGAGAAGAGGAAGAAGGAGAAGAAGAAAGAAAAAGAAGGAAGAAGGAGAAGAAAGAAGAAAAAGAAAGAAGGCAAAGAAGAAAGAAGGAGAAGAAGAAGGAGAAGAAGAAGGAGAAGAAGAAAGAAGAAGAAGGAAGAAGGAGAAGAAGAAGAAGAAGAAGAAAGAAGGAGAAAGAAGAAGGAGAAGAAGAAAGAAGAAGAAGGAGGAAGGAAAAAGAAGAAGAAGGAAGAAGGAGAAGAAGGAGGAGAAGAAGGAAGGAGGAAAAGAAGGAAGAAGGAGAAGAAGGAAGAAGGAGAAGAAGGAAGAAGGAGAAGAAGAAAGAAGAAAAAGAAAGAAGGCGAAGAAGAAAGAAGGCGAAGAAGAAAGAAGGAGAAGAAGGAAGAAGGAAAAAGAAGAAGAAGGAAGAAGGAGAAAGAAGAAGAAGGAAGAAGGAGAAGAAGAAGGAAGAAGGAGAAGAAGAAGGAAGAAGGAGAAAGAAGAAGAAGGAAGGAGAAGAAGAAAGAAGAAGAAGAAGGAGAAGAAGGAAGGAGAAGAAGAAAGAAGAAGAAGAAAAAGAAAGAAGAAGAAGGAAGGAGGAGGAAGAGGAGGAGGAGGAGGAGGAGGAGGAGGAGGAGGAGGAGGAGGAGAATTGTGGTATTTAAGGGCATGCTATACGTCACTCATTGGGGAAGACAATTATGTCAGACATAATCCCTGTTCCACACAGGGCTCACAATCTAAGTAGGAGGAGGCACCGGTATTGAATCCCCATTTTACAGATGAGGTAACTGAGGCACAGATAAGCTTTTTGTTTCTTTGTTTTGATGGTATTTGTTAAGTACTTACGAAGTGCTGGGGTAGATACATGTTAATCAGATTAGACTGTTCCCCGTGGGGCTCACAGTCTTCATCTATATTTTACAGAAGAGGTAACTGAGGCCCAGAGAAGTGAAGTGACTTGCCCAAGGTCACACAGCAGACAAGTCGGGGAGCGGGGATTAGAATCCAGGTCCTTCTGACTCTCAGGCCCGTGATCTTTCCACTAGGCCACACTATTTCTTTTTCGGTCTGGGGTCTCTGCCCCTCTGTTCACACTAACACCCAATTTAGGATTAGCTCAGTCACTCCCGAAGGGATATGTGCCTGTCTTCTTGTAGTTCTGCTTTGAAAAAGCAGACATTTGGAGCCTGTGAATTTGAAAATTACTTTCCCTTGTCAGGACCCTGATGTTAATATATCTTTGCTTTGGGATTATCTCCATTTCAGGGAAACCTTCTAAAATGGTTTACGAAAGAAACTCAAATCGTACAAAAGAATTGAGAAGTCACGTGTTTATAGCATGAGTCTAGAGAAAAAAGTTTCCACCTTTAGAGGTTTTTAAAGACTCGTTCCTCTGTCCCAATGATGTCTACTATATTCTGTAAGTCCCTAGAGCGTGGGGCCTATAAAATAATAATAATGATAATAATCGGGGTATTTGTTATGTGCCAAGCACTGCTCTAAGCGCTGGGGTAGGTAAAAGATAATCAGGTCCCATATGGGGCTCACAGTCTAACTCTGTTAAATTTGTTTGGTAGAGTATTCAGAACTTATTTATGAAAAGTTTTTAGTTGTTGTTGATTGTGATGATGATGACAATCTAAGCCAATCACTCAGGGGGATTTACTGGCCACTTGCTGTGCATAGAGGACTCAACTTGGGAAAGTACAGTATATCAGAGTTGGCAAATCCCAGCCTTACTGTCCAAGGTTGTTTATGACTTGAAGCCAAATCACTTTCCCACTCTGGGCCTGTTTCCATCTCTAAAACAAGGAGATTATCACCCACATGTCTCACCACATTGCTGCATTTCTAACAGAAATAATGGTCAAGAACTTTTGTTGAAAAACACAAGGCTTCGAGGATGTGGCCCTGCTGGATAGACCACGGGCCTGGGAGTCAGAAAGTCCTGTGTTCTAATCCTGGTTCTGCTGCTTATCTGCCACGTGACCTTCAGCAAGTTACTTCACTTCTCTGTGCCTCATTTACCTGTAAAATGGGGATGAAGACTGTGAGCCCTATGTGGGACATGTCTGTGTCCAACCTGATTAGCTTGTATCTACCCCAGCTCTTAGTGCAGTCTCTAGCACATAGTAAGTGCTTAACAAATACCATCAAGACAAAAAAAGATTATCGTCATCCATCTTTATTGAGTACTTGTGCAAAACACTAAATCAGCCATTCGGGAGCTTACATCAGTAAAAAACAAAGTCCCTCCCCTCAAAGATTTTACAACATTTTCAGAAAATTAATCTTAAAACTAGCCCAGCCGAGGTCCAATCCAATACAGATGCCAGGGGTTATGAAAGGGCTCATGTCCTGCCGTGCATCTTGTTTAATGGTCAAACTTGGTGGAATAGGTCCTTGGTGAGTCACATGACCTCCCTGTGGGATTCGGGGAAATCTTGTCTGGATTTAGCCTTCTCAGGGACCACCTCTTCTGGGTTCCTCTAGGGAGACACCATTTTTAGCTTAAAACTGTTGGAAGGAGAAAATAATGACTTCCTGATTCCCCGTCCCCACAGGTTTGGGGTGTAATGGGTTGCATTCTGTCACCTTTAATGGTCCTGTTTCTTCCCCTCATTCTAGCTTGGCTCATGAATCTAGCCCCACCTCTACAAAACAAGCAGCGTCGGAAAAACATAGGCCTGGGAGTCACAGGACCCAGGTTCTAATCCTGCTCTGCCATGTGCCCGCTGGGTGTGAACTTGGGCAAGTCACTTCACTTCTCTGGGCCTCAGTCCATATCTGCAAAATGGAGATTAAATACTTGTTCTCCCCCCAATTTAGACTGTGAGCCCCACATGGGACAAGGACTGAATCTGCCTTTTGTCAACTTCAGCGCGTGGTACCTCGTACTTGCTTAACAAATATCATGATTTATTATGCTATTTAAGCATTTACTATGTGTCATGTCAAGCACTGCTCTGAGTGCTGGGGTAGATACAAGTTAATCAGGTTGGACACAGTCCCTGTCCCACGTGGGGCTCATGATCTAAGTAGAAGAAAGAACAGGCACTGAATCTCCATTTTACAGATGACAAAATTGAGTGCCAGAGAAGTTTAGTGATTTGCCAAAAGTCACAGAGCAGGCAAATGGCCAAGCCAGGATTAGAACGTAGGTCCTCTGAATTTCAGGCCCTTGCTCTTTCCACTAGGCCAGACTGCGCCTCAGTTATTACACTTATTGCCTTTATTTTTTATTTTTGTAAAACAGAAAAAGGGCATTAAGTAGCCAGTTTAGATCAATGTCCATTTGGAAGCTGAATAATAATAATAATAATTGTGATATCTGTTAAGTGCTTCTATGTGCCAAGCACTGTTTTAAGCACTGGTGTAGATATAAAGTAATGAGGTTGGACACAGTCTCTGTCCCACATGGGGCTCACAGTCTTAATCCTCATTTTACAGATGAGGTAACTGAGGCACAGAGAAGTGAGGTGACTTGCTCGAGGTCACACAGCAGACATGTGGCAGAGCAAAGTAAGTAGAGAAAGAGGACAGTGGCAACGCATCTGAATAAACCCATCTAAGACATCACTGCCTGGTCCACATGGGAGGATTCAGCTGGTCTGTCTGGCCTCCCTGAGAACCCAAAAAAGTACCAGGAAAGTGAATTCTAGAGCACGGGCCTGAGTGTCAGAAGGACCTGGGTTCTAATCCTGGTTCTGCCCCTTGTCTGCTCTGTGACCTTGGGCAAATCACTTAGCTTCTCTGTGCCTCAGTTCCCTCATCTGTAAAATGAGGATTTACACTTAGAGAAGCAGCGTGGCTCAGTGGAAAGAACCCGGGCTTCAGAGTCAGAGGTCATGGGTTCGACTCCCGGCTCTGCCACTTGTCTGCCGTGTGACTGTGGGCAAGTCACTTCACTTCTCTGGGCCTCAGTTACCTCATCTGTAAAATGGGGATTAACTGTGAGCCTCATGTGGGACAACCTGATTACCCTGTATCCACTCCAGCGTTTAGAACAGTGCTCTGCACATAGTAAGCGCTTAACAAATACCAACATAATAATAATAATAATGTTGGTATTTGTTAAGCGCTTACTATGTGCAGAACACTGTTCTAAGCGCTGGAGTAGACACAGGAGAATCAGGTTGTCCCACGTGGGGCTATTACTGTGAGCCCTATGTGGGACAGGGGCCGTGTTTAACCTCATTATTCTGAATCTCCCCCAGCACTTAGAACAGTGCTTGGCACATAATAAGTGCTTAACAAACCTTATTATTATTATTCCACCAAAATTCAGGTTGGAGCGCCCTCGAGTGGCTTCAGAGAGAGGAGTAGAAGAAGAAGAAATACCAGTTCCTCTGGAGAATGGAGAGACCGCCCTCGTTAATTAGTGCAGGTTTAACGAACCCACAAATACATATAGCCCCAGGCTAATTCACACATAGAGTAAATTAAAAGGACACAAGTCCTGGCCTCCAGGAGCCTGCAAAATAAAATAGAAAACATCCACCTAAACAGACCGACAGATAACGGTCCCAAACCTCCTTAAAGGCTAGCAAAAGCAGCATTGAGGCCTAATGAAAAGGGCACAAGCCTGGGAGTCAGAGGACCTGGGTTCTAATCCCAGCTCTGCATACTTGCCTGCTGCGTGACCTTAAGCAAATCACTTCATTCTCTATGCCTCAGTTTCTTCACCTGTAAAATGGGGATTGAATCCTGTTCAATCAGTGGCATTTATTCAGTGCTTACTATGTGAGACACTGAACTAAGCTCTGGGGAGAGGATGTATGACAGGGCTATTACACATGTACCCTTTCTACGCTCAGTTTACAGTCTAGAGGGGGTGACAGACATTAATGTATATAAATCAATTAAATTACAAATAAGTGCGTGAGTGCTGTAGGGCTGAGGGAGGGGCGAATAAAGGCTGCAAATCCTAATGCAGGGGTGAGGCAGAAGGGAATGGGAGAAGAGGAGTTGATGGCTTAATCAGGGAAGGTCTCTTGGAGAGGATACGTTTTTAATAAACATATCTAGACTGTAAGGTCCTCTAGAATATAAACTTGCTGTGGGCATGGAACATGTCTACCAACTCTGTTATATGGTACTCTCCTGTTTAGTACAGTGTTCTACACAGAATAAGTGCTCAATAAAAATGATGGAGTAAGTAATAAGGCTTTGTAGGTGGGAAGAGTGAAGTAATTTGGTGAAGCTGAGCTAGGGTTGGGCAATACAGGTCTGGCAAATGACCGCTGCAATTTTCTGGAATGGAGAGAGTCAAGAGAAAGGAATAATTAGGAGATCTGTTGAGAGGGCAGAGGGTGTGATCTGGGGAAGAGCCAGACAAGAAGTCAGCTAGATAACAGCAAGCCTGATAACAAACAGGCAAACAGGAAAGGTCTGTTTTCTGAGAGAGGTTGGGAGGGGTTGGGGGGGAGAGTGTCTTTGGAGGAGGGGGGGGAGAAGTGAGCTGATTGGTGCTGAAGTATTGACCTGTACAGTGCCTGGCACATAGTACCAGCTTACCAAATACCATTATTATTATTATAGGATAGACTACAGGGAAGAGAGGCTGGAGGCAGAGAGGCCAGTAAGGAGGCCATCCCACTAATCTAGCTGGGTTACACCGGGGTGATGGCTGGAAGGGTGGAAAGGGAGGGGCTGATCTGGGGAATATTCTAGAGGAGAAACAACAGAAGCTGAAGCAGGTGGAGTGTGGGGGCAAATGAGAGAAATCAAAGATGACATCAAGGTTGCAAGAGCTTGGGTGGGGACAGAGGATGATGTGTTGAACAGCGATGAGAAAGAGAGCGAGAGGCAAGGCTGGAAGTAAACCCAAACTGGGTGGAATTGGGCTTCACTATAAGAAAAAGTCTTGGTGTTGACGGGCAGCGTGGGGTCTTGGGGGGGATGGCTGGAGGGGTGAGGGGGACCCCAGCCCCCACCTCCCTGCTGTCTCATTGGTAACCAGCAACTGCAGCCCCGTGACGCCTCTCTCTTCTACTGTGCTCGGAGGAGCTGCCGGCCCAGTTTAGTCTTCTGGGGCTGGTTATGATTATTATTATTATAGTATTGGTTAAGTGCTTACTACGAAGCAGGCTCTGTAGGAAGCGCTGGGGGAATGCAAGCAAATCAGGTTGGCCATACTCCTCCCTCAGCCCCAAGGCACTTTTATAGCTACCCCTAATTTATTTTAATGTCTTTCTCCCCTCTAGACTGTAAACTTCTTGTGGGTAGTTAATGTGTCTACCCACCCTGTTGTAAATGTACCCTTCCAAGGGCTTACTGTCATGCTCTCTGCACACAGTAAGGGCTCCATAAATATGACTGATTGATTGATTTGTTGATCAGATGCAAGGTATGCAGCAGAGAGATAAAAGAGTTATGAGATGATGAATTCACCCTAACCCTAATTAGTTTATTTTGTCCTGGAGAGGCTGTGGAGAAGAGTGAAAGGAAGTGATGTGCCCTGGTGGATAGAGAACAGGCCTGGGAGTCAGAAAGACCAGGGTTATAATCCCTGCCCCACCACTTATCTGCTATGTGACCTTGGGCAAGACATTTAACTTCTCTGTGTCTCTTATCTCAAATGTAAAATGGGGATTATTAATAATAATAATACTAGTATTTGTTAAGCGCTTACTATGCGCCAGGCACTGTTCTAAGCCGTGGGGTAAATGCCAGGTAATCAGGTTGTCCCACGTGGGGCTCACAGCCTTAATCCCCATTTTACAGATGTAGCAACTGAGACACAGAAGAGTTAAGTGACTAAGATGTGAACCCCACATGGGACAGGGACGGTGTCCAACCTGATAGCCTTGTATCTATCCCAACACTTAGAACGGTGCCTGGCACATAGTAAATGCTTAACAAGTGCCATTAAAAAAAAAGTCACTCAACTTCTCTGTGCTTTAGTTACCTCATTTGTAAAATGAGGATTAAGACTGTAAGCCTCATGTGGGACATGGACTGTGTCTGACCTGATTATCTTGTATCTACCCTGGCATTGAGTACAGTGCCTGGCACATAGTAAGCGCTTAACAAATAACACAGATAAATAAAAGGCAGGGCAAGTGTTGTGTTGCTCCTGCTGACTCTCACTTGATATTAGAAAGGTCTAAACCCCTCCTCTACCTGTCCCCCTCCTCCTTCTCCAGCTGTAATCTGGGACAGTCCTCCCAGGCTAATGCCAGGGGATTTCCGGGAATATTTATATTCATGTTTTAATTAATCCTCTTGAAGGCCCAGGGTCCAACCACATCAGTCCCTCTTCCCATCCCTGCCTGGGCCCCGGGGGAGCTCTGGAGGGTACCAAGCTGGGGATTTGCTGGGGATGGAGCTTGTGTGTGTGTGTGTGTGTGTGTGTGTGTGTGTGTATGGGGGGGTTGTAGGGGGGCTGGGAGCCTGACCCTTTGATTGGGCCATCCAAATCCCACTCCTGATTCCCTCTGGTCTAGCTGCCTTGACCGCCCATGAGCAGGAGCAAAGCAAGTTAGAGCTAAGAGGGGGTCCTCTTGTCACACAGTCCCTAGAATGAGGAGTGGGGCCTGAGTCCACCCCTCTGGCTCTCCCTCCCTCTCTTTCCCCTTGCCCTCCCTCTCTCTCCCCTCTCCCTCCCCCTCTTTCCTTCTCCATCCCCTCTTCCTCTCTCTCTTTCCTGTCTCATTCATTCAATCGTATTTATTGAGCGCCTACTGTGTGCAGAGAAACTGTACTAAGCGCTTGGGAAGTACAATTCAGCAACAAATAGAAACAATCCCTGCCCACAACGGGCTCTTTCCTTCCCTCTCTTTCCCCTCTTCATCCCGTCTCCCTCCCTCTCTCCTTCCCACTCCCCCAACAGCCAGACGCAGGCAGGGCTTTCTTGGAAGATTAGACAGGGTGCAAGCCAGGAACAGTGGACTCTTTTGTAGTGGAAGAGGATTAGGGGGTCAAGTGACCAGCCGTGGGGAGGTTCTGGTCAGCCTCGGGAGCCAGATTTCCCCATCTTCCAGGTCTCAGATCCCTGGGCTGAGGGATAAGAGGAGGAGGTGACCAGAGGGTTCCAGACAGCAGAGCATCTGCAGGTCACTGGTGAGTACCAATCCCACAGGGGGATTTCTATGGTCCTTGAAAGCAGGGATAATAATATTAGTAATAATAATAATGACATTTGCTAAGCCCTTACTACGTGCCAAGCACTGTAATAATAATAATAATGTTGGTGTTTGTTAAGTGCTTACTATGTGCAGAGCACTGTTTTAAGCGCTGGGGGAGATACAGGGTTGTCCCACGTGAGGCTCACAGTCTTAATCCCCATTTTACAGATGAGGGAACTGAGGCACAGAGAAGTGAAGTGACTTGCCCACAGTCACAAGTGGCAGAGTCAGAATTTGAACCCTTGACCTCTGACTCCCAAGCAGGATAATCAGATCCCAAATAGGGCTCACAGTCTAAGAAGGACGCAGAACAGGGATTGAATGCCCATTTTGCAGATGAGGGAATTGAGGCGCAGGAAAGCTAAGTGACTTGCCCAACGTCACACAGCAGATACGTGGCAGAGCCGGGGTTAGGACCCAGGTCCTCTGACTCCCAGGCCTTTGCTCTTTCCTCTAGGCCACGCGGCTTCCCAGGCTTCATTTGCACTGCATGCTCCCAAATACTTAGTATAAAGCTCTGTACACAGTAAGTGCTCAGTAAACGCCACTGATTGATTGATGGATCGACTGAGCGCTCAGCCTGGATGCATTGTGTCTAATCAAACCTCTTCACCCAGAGCTGGGTTTCGAACACAGTTCTCTCTCCCACGCCAAAGTCTGGGGGTTCCGTGGGTCCCCGTCTACCCTAGGTGGACGGTCTGAGGGCCACAGGATGCTCTGGTACTGGCTCCACCAGTGCGAGACCATAAGCATCATGTAGAATCCTGGGGGTGTGTGGGGCTAGGCCCGCTCTGCCGTGACACTGGCGGGGGCGGGGTGGGCCCTGGCAGCTCAATCAATCAATTGATCAATCAATTGTATTTATTGAGCGCTTACTGTGTGCAGGGCACTGTACTGAGTGCTTGAGAGAGAACATTATAACAAAGTTATAGACACATTCCCTTCCCACAGCGAGTTTACAGTCTAGAGGGGAGAATTAATAGGAACAGAGAGATTCGGGCAGGGGAGATCTCCAGGGTTTCTCAAGCCAGAAAGGGTAGTAGTAATAACAGTATTTCTTAAGCACTTACCGAGTGTCAGGAATTTGATCCAGACCCTCTCCCTCACTGTGCTCGGGAGGAATTTGGGGAGGGGCTGAAGGGGAGGTCTTTGGGTGTTCCGGAGCCCGAAGGGGTACGGGGAGAGAGAGAGAAAGGGAGATGCAGGGGCTCGGGGTCCCCAGGCCATGCTGGGAAGACTCTGACATGATTTCCCTCCTGCCTCAGCTCCTCTGTCCTCCAGGAACCACCTGCCCCTCTCAGATCCTCTGTCCAGCCCCAAACTTCGAGGGCTGAGCCCATCAGAGTGTCCTTAATAAACCAATGTGATGCCAATAGGCGTCTTGCCCACTTCTTGCTGATTAGGGAAAGCAAGGAGTTTTACAGACAAATCTACTCTGTCTGCTTATTGTTCTATTGTACTCTCCCTAGCGCTTAGTATAGTGCTCTGCATACTGTAAGTGCTCAATAAATACAACTGAATGAATGAAGAGAAACCTTTATTGACTTGAAAATAACTCTGTCATCCTTTAGCCTTCTCTTTTGAAGGCCAAACTACCATTAACGTTTATTGTACATTTCTGGCAGACTAAACCCCTTTTTATGGTGTTTGTTAATAATAATAATAATAATGTTGGTATTTGTTAAGCGCTTACTATGTGCAGACCACTGTTCTAAGCACTGGGGTAGATACAGGGTAATCAGGTTGTCCTAGGTGAGGCTCACAGTCTTAATCCTCATTTTCCAGATGAGGTAACTGAGGCACAGAGAAGTGAAGTGCCTTGCCCACAGTCACACAGCTGACAAGTGGCAGATCTGAGATTCCAACTCATGACCTCTGATTCCCAAGCCCGGGCTCTTTCCACTCAGCCACGCTGTGTTAAGTGCTTACTATGTGCCAGGCACTGTCCAAAGCACTGTGGTAGATACAAGGCAATCAGGTTGGACACATCCCACGCCCCACATGCGGCTCACGGTCTTAATCCCCATTTTACAGATGGAGTGACGGAGGCCCAGAGAAGTTAAGTGATTTGTCCATGATCACCCAGCAGACAAGAAGCAGGGCAGGGATTAGAATCCAGGTCCTTCTGACTCTCAGCCCCATGCTCTATCCACTACCCCCCCCCCTTTCTCTCTGTTCCACCTCTCTTCCCCCCCAACCCTCTGCTCTTCCCCCTTCCCCTCTCCTCAACACTGTGCTCATTTGTATATATTATTTGTATGTATTATTTATTACCCTATTTATTTTGTTAATGAGGTGTACATCCCCTTGATTCTATTTATCTTTACGATGTTGTTTTGTTTTTGTTTTGTTCCATTTTGCTTTGCTGTCTCCCCCGTTTAGACTGTGACCCCGTCATTGGGCGGGGAATAAATACTACTGAATGAATGAATGATTGAATGCTGCTTCTCAACGGAGAGGGCCGAGAAGCTATCCCTTGAAAGTATACAAGAAAAATAGAAGGTCCAGTCCCTGTCCTTGAGGAATTTATACTCTCCCACATTCCTCCCCTGTTTCCCTCCCCTTTAATAACTTAGTCACTCTTTGCCCTGTCTAATGTTTCCAGGTCTTTTATAAAAAGTAATGACTGCAGGGCCTTGATTCCCTAGACTATAAGCTCTTCCACTGGATTGTAAATTCCTGGTGGACAGAGACCGTGTCCACCAACTCTACTGAATCATATCCACCAACTCTATTGAAGCATCCTCTCCTAAGCACTTAGTTCAGTGGTTTGCTCACAGTAAGCGCTCCAAAAACAGCATGGGTTGATTGACTGGGTCTAGCCATGTTGGAGAAAAGCAGAAGGACTGCAGAGGACTTCAAAGCCCTACTGAGAGCTCACCTCTTCTAAGAGGCCTTCCCAGACTGAGCTTCCCCTTTTCCCTCTGCTCCCTCTGCTCCCTCTCTGCTCCCCCTTCACCTCCCCTCAGCTAAGCCCCCTTTCCCCCCTTTCCCTCTGCTCCTCCCCTCCCCCTTTCTCTCCCCTCAGCACTATGCTCGTTTGTATATATTTTTATTAACCTATTTATTTTGTTAATAAGGTGTACATCCCCTTCATTCTATTTATCGTGATTAAGTTGTCTCGTTTTTGTCCATGTTTCTCCCCCGATTAGACTGTGAGCCCGTCAATGGGCAGGGATTGTCTCTATCTGTTGCCGAATTGTACATTCCAAGTGCTTAGTACGGTGCTCTGCACATAGTAAGCGCTCAATAAATACTACTGAATGAATAATAGTAATAATAATAATAATAACTGTAGTATTTATTAAGCCCTTACTCTGTGCAAAGCACTCTTCTAAACACCAGGGTAGATACAAGATAATCAGGTTGAACACAGTCCCCTTCCCACACAGGGCTCAGAGTCTTAATCCCCATTTTACAGATGAGGGAACTGAGGCCCAGAGAAGTGAAATGAAGTCACATAGCAGACAAGTGGAGGAGACAGGATTAGAACTCAGGTCCTTCTGACTCCCAGGGCCGGGCTCTACCCACTAGCATGTCCTATCTTCCCGGGGCCCTCTTTTCCTGCCTCTCTCTCTCCTTTTCTGCTTGCCCAGTCCCTGGTTCTCTCCAAACCCCTGGATCCCCGATCCTGCAGGGGGTACCATCAAGCAGGAAGGCCTGACAGCTGAGGACCAGCGGGCGCGACCCCGCAGACTCTGCTCCCCCCATGACAGTGACCTATACCAACCGGGTGGCCAATGCCCGCCTGGGCACCTTCTCGCAGCTGCTGCTTCAATGGCGAGGGAGCATCTACAAACTCCTCTACTGTGAATTCCTCATCTTCATCATCTGCTACTTCTCCATCAGCCTCATCTACAGGTGAGCTGGGATCCCCTCAGGGAGGGTTTCCCAGGAGTGGGAAAGAGAGGAGCTACCTGCTCTAAAGAATGATAATAATAATGGTATTGTTAAGCGCTTACTGTGTGCCAGGCACTTTACTAAGCGCTGGGGTGGATACAAGCGAATCGGGTTGGACACAGTCTCTGTCCCACGTGGGGCTCACAGTCTCAATCCCCATTTTACAGATGAGGTAACTGGGGCCCAGAGAAGTGAAGTGACTTGCCCATGGTCACCCAGCAGACAAGTGTCGGAGCCGGGACCTTCTGACTCCCAGGCCCGTGCTCTACGCATTACGCCATGCTGCTTCTCTAGGCCCTCTCTTCCTCCCCTCCCCACCTACAGCACGTACTCTCTTCCCTGGATTCATTCAATCGTTCAAAATCACATTTGTTGAGCACTTAGTGTGTGCAGAGCACTGTACTAAGCCCTTGGGAGACTACAAGACAATAATAAACAGACTCATTCTCTGCCCACAACGAGCTCACAGTCTAGAGATGAGCTTACAATTTTAGAATTTGTACACACATTCCCTGCTCACAATAACCTTACAGCCTAGAGTGGGAATCCTCCAGGGCAGGAAAGGTGTCCATCAATTCATTGTATTGCCTCACACTGAAGGGATAACTATACATGAAGGAAAAAGTTTTGCAGATGAAATAGTGCTCCTGTGAATAAGGTTTTGCACAGATCCTCCTTTGAATCCTTGGAATCTTATACCTTTGCATAAGGTATAAGATTCCTTTGGCTGTTTCCTTTTAAAAGCCACCATGTTCTCATTTAACGATTAATGTTTAAGGCTACAGTTCTCATCTGCCACTCCCGACCTCTCCTGAATTCCAGGATCCTGGGTGCAACTGAGAAGTTTCCCGGATTCAGAGTTTTACACAATCTGTGCTCACTCCGGACCTCCGCGTCCCTCTCTAGTAATAATAACAACTTGGTGATTGTTAAGCACTTACTTTCATTCATTCATTCAATAGTATTTATTGAGCGCTTACTATGTGCAGAGCACTGTACTAAGCGCTTGGAATGAACAAGTAGGCAACTTACTGTGTTCCTTTGTTCACTCAGTTATATTTATTGAGCGCTTACTGTGTGCAGACCACTGTACTAAGAGTTTGGGAGAGTTGAATATAACAATAAACATATTCCCTGCTCACCATGAATTTACAGGCTAGGGGGACTGTGAACTGTGTACCAAGCTCTGTACTAAACACTGGGGTAGATACAAAGTGATCAGAGCAGATGCAATCACCACAAGATGCTGAGCAGCATGGCCTAGTGGGTAGAGCACGGGCCTGGAGTCAGAAGGAACTGGGTTCTAATCCAGGCTCCGCCACTTATCTGCTGGATGACCGTGGGAAGGTCAGTTCTCTTCTCTGTGCCTCAGTTCTCTTCTCTGTGCCTCAGTTACCTCATCTGTAAAATGGAGATTAAGAACCCCGTATGGGACAGGAACTGAGTCCAACCTGATCACCTTATATCTACCCAGTGCTCATTGCAAGTGCTTGACAAATACCTTAAAAAAAAAGGCTCACAGGCACAGAGAAGCTAAGTGACTCGCCCAAAGTCACACAAAGACAAGTGACAGAGCTGGGATTAGAATCCAGATCTCCCGAGTGCCTAGCCCGTGCTCATTCTTTTGGCTTGCTGCTTCTCCCACTATAGTGCTTAGTATAGTTTCCCAGGGTGGGGTTCCCGGGGACCCCCTGGCTGAGGGCTCAGAATGACCCCGTCCCCTCCCTGGGCTCAGAACCCGACCTCGGGACCTAATCTGTCTGTCTGTCCTTCCAGACTGTTCCTCAACGACAGTCAGAGGCTCCTGTTCGAGAAGCTGTCACTCTACTGCAACAACTACGCCGAGCTCATCCCCGTCTCCTTTGTGCTGGGTAAGGGGCTCTTTGAGGGGGGTTCTTTCTGCCCACCCGCCCCCCACCATCCAAGGGCTAAGACAGTAAATCTGCCCCCGCCAACTTCTGGTCTAAGTGGTTCCCTCTCTCCCAGGGGTGAGGCCCTGGGCTCTGAGGACATTTCCCTAGGGTGAGGAAAGACTGAAGGCTCAGGCCCTAATCTGGGAAGGGAATTTGGGATCCAAAAAAGGCAGCTGGAGGGCTGGGGTGGGGAGGGCGGGGGGAGGGGGTGTGTGTGTGTGTTTTCTGGTTCCTCCGAGCTTAGGGTCAAATGGAGAGAGCTCAAACTGTGGCAGGAAAGGTGTAGAGGAGACCAGCCTCTAAGGGGCATTCATGTATTCAATCATATTTATTGAGCACTTTGTGCAAAATAATAATAATGTTGGTATTTGTTAAGCGCTTACTATGTGCAGAGCACTGTTCTAAGCGCTGGGGTAGATACAGGGTCATCAGGTTGTCCCACGTGAGGCTCACAGTTAATCCCCAGTTTACAGATGAGGTAACGGAGGCACCGAGAAGTGAAGTGACTTGCCCACAGTCACACGGCAGACAAGTGACAGAGCCGGGATTCGAATCCATGACCTCTGACTCCCAAGCCCGGGCTCTTTCCACTGAGCCACGCTGCTTCTCTACTGTACTAAGTGCTCGGGGGGAATATAATGAGACAGATTTAGCGGACACATTCCCTGCCCATAATGAGCTTGCCCTCTAGTGTAGCAGTTTTTGTGGTAATTAATGATATTTATTAAGCACGCACTGTGTGATAAGCACTGTACTCAGCACTGGGAAAAAAATACATCGATTAGAAGTAGACAGAGTCCCTGGCCTCCCAGGGTATGACAATAGAAGGATATAGGCCAAAGAGGGGACTGGAAACAGAGACAAAAGGAAAGGTGAAACAATACAACATGGACGGACACTGCTAGGGTAGTTCAGTGAGGGAGAAGGGATCTGAGTGGAGCTGAGTGAAGTGACCCACCCCGGGATTCATCGAGAAATGGAAACTGAGGCATAGTGTGGGCAAGTGACTCGATAAGCCACCACGAGAGCGGATTGTGCTATCTGTAATTTATTTTACTGTCTGTCCTCCACTGTAGACTATAATCTCCTTGTGGGCAGGGGTCATATCTACCAATTTTATTGTATCCTCCCCTCCCAAGTGTTTAAGACAGTGCTCTGCACACAGTAAGCACTCAATAAATTCTACTGGTCGATTGAGAAGCTCGGAAACAGTCCCCGAACCACACGGTCCAGAGGAGGGAAAACAGGGGTTGAGTCCCCATTTTACAGATGAGGAAACTGAGATCAGAAAAGTGAAGGGACTTGCCCAAAGTCACGCAAAAGGTAAGTGGCAGAGCTGGGATTAGAACCCAGATGCGACGACTCTTGGGCACCTGAGTTCTTTCCTCTAGGCCAGGCTGCTTCTGTGGCTGGCACTTGATCCTTGAGCCATTAGCCAGCCAGTCAGTGGCCCACCCTGGGGAGCCCGGTCGTTGAGAAGCCTACACCGTTTGGGCTAGACTGTAAACTCTCTGTGGGCCGGGAACGGATCTACCAACTCTGTTATTTTATATTCCGGATAGAGCGCAGGCCTGGGAGTCAGAAGGAACAGAGTTCTCATCCCGACTCCATCACACGTCTGCTGTGTGACCTCGGGCAAATCACTTCACTTCTCTGGGCCCCAGTCACCTCATCTGTAAAATGGGGATTAAGACTGTGAGCCCCATGGGGAACAGGGAGCGTGTCCAACCTGATTTGCTTGTATCTTCCCCGGTGCTTAGAACAGTTTTTGGCACATAGGCTGTTGCCGAACTGTACGTTCCAAGCGCTTAGTCCAGTGCTCTGCACAGAGTAAGCGCTCAATAAATACGATTGAATGAACATAGTATGCACTTAACAAGTGCCATAACTGTTCTTATTACTCTCCCAAGCCCTTAGGCTATGCGCACAGTAAGCACTCAATAAATTTGTTCATTCAATTGTATTTATTAAGCGCTTACCGTGAGTGCTTGGCACTTAATAAGCACTTAACGAGTACCATGATTATTATTATCAGAGCACTGTTCTCAGTGCTTGGGAGAGTACAATACCATAAACAGACACAATCCCTGTCCACAATGAATACGATCGATTGACCGACTGGGCTCCCGGGCCGCCCTGCCCAAGTCGGTGCCACGGCGAAGCCGGCCCGGCTAACGGCCTCTGCCCCCCACCCCCCAGGCTTCTACGTGACGCTGGTGGTCTCGCGCTGGTGGAGCCAGTACCAGAGCATCCCATGGCCCGACCGGCTGATGAACCTGGTGTCCGTCAGCGTGGAGGGCGCGGACGAATACGGGCGGCTGCTGCGTCGCACCCTGATGCGCTACGCCAACCTGTGCGGCGTGCTCATCCTGCGCTCCGTCAGCACCGCCGTCTACAAGCGCTTCCCGAGCACCGACCACATGGTCCGCGCAGGTGAGGCGAGGCGGAGGGAGCCGCGTCTGGCCGGGCCTCCTGCTCTGGGGCCTGCGTTCGGGAGAGGACGATACCAAGGAGTCGGCAGACACGTTCCCTGCCCCCAGTGTGCTTACGTTCTAGAGGGAAATCCTTGAATCTGAAGTCCTTCCTGGCTCCGGTGTTTCTCCCCGTAATATGGGTCTTTCTTCTCCATCTCCGAGCCTGCCCCTGGGGCTCCCGCTGGCTTCCTGATTGACAGATGTCACTTGAGATTTTCCTAGCCCCTAGTCTTGTCGTTCCCGTAATCCTGCCTCCACTAAGCCTTATTATTATTATTATTATTAATACCAACAATAATATTAATAATAATAACGGTGGTATTTGTTAAGTGCTTACTAGGCTCCAGGCACTGTACTAAGTGCTGGGGTAGGTACGAGCTAATTGGGCGGGTCACAGTCCCTTTCCCACATGGGGCTCAGAGTCTTAATCTAGTGCTTAGAACAGTGCTTTGCACATAGTAAGCGCTTAACAAATTCCATCATTATTATTATTATTAATCTCCATTTTACAGATGAGGTAACTGAAGCCCAAAGAAGTGAAATGACTTGCCCAAGGTCGCATAGCAGATAAGCGGCAGAGCTGGGATTACAGCCCAGGCCCTCCTGACTCCCAGGCCCATGCTCTATCCACTTTGCCATGTTGCTTCCCCAGTCTCCCGTCCCAAGCCGAAGTAAATAGAGCACAGGCCTGGGAGTCAGAGGGTTATGGGTTCTAATCCTGCCTCTTCCACTTGTCTGCTGTGTGACCTTGGTCAATGGGACTGTGTCCAACCCACTTTGCTTGTATCCAAGCCAGAGTTTAGTACAGTGCCTGGCACATAGCAAGCGCTTAACATATTCCCCAGTTATTATTATTATTATATCTATGCTGGTGCCTGAAGAGCAGAGGGGGTGAGGCCAGAGTCCGGAGAGGGTGGGCGGCCCAATTCCTATGGGCCCTCCTTTCATGCGGGAAATCAGAGCCAGGAATCTGCCCGAAAACCATCAACCACCTCCAACCTCCCGTGGGGAGTGTTGTGATGCCATCGTCTGGCTGATAGTACTGAATCAGTCGATCAGTGGTACTTATTGAGCGCTTACTGCGTGCGGAGCACTGTACGTTTGGGAGAGTACAGTGCAACAGAGTCGGTAGACGCGCTTCGTGCCCACAACGTGCTCACAGTCCAGAGGGAAACGCTTGAATCCCCAGTCCTTTCTGGTTCCAGTGGGTTTTCGGGTCTTCCTCCTCCTTTGAGTTTTCCGTGCACAAAGTTAAACCGGGTTGTCAGTTATTTCGTTATAGTTTTTATTGAGCACTTACTGTGTGCTGAGAACCACGCTCAGTGTCAGGTTGAATAGAGAAGTAGTGCAGCCTAGTGAAAGGAGCACAGGTCAAAGAGTCAGGGGGCCTGGATTCTCATCTTGGCTCCGCCACTTGGCTGTTCAGTGACCTCGGCCAAGTCACTGAAGTTCTCTCAGTTTCCTCACCTGTAAAGTGGAGGATTGAAATACCTCTTCTCCCTCCTACTTAGCCCCATGTGGTTCAAGGACTGCATCTGACTTGCTTAACCTGTGAGTACACTAGCCTTAATACGGTGCTTGGCACATAGTAAGTGCCTAATAAGTACCATGATCATTATTATTATAATTCAGACGCAGCTCCTGACCCTCAAGTCTCACACCTTGGGAGGGGAGGTCAGACACGTAGAAAAGGGAAATACATTCATGTCTTGTCTTATGCCGTCGAGTCTGACTTGCTTAACCTGTGTGTATACTACCCTAAATACGGTGCTTGGCACATAGTAAGTACCCAATAAGTACCGTTATCATCATTATTATTATAATTCAGACACAGCTCCTGACCCTCAAGTCTCACATCTAGGTCGGGGAGGACAGAAACGTAGAAAAGGGAAATACATTCGTGTCTTGTCTTATGCCGTCGAGTCGTGTCCGACCCACGGCGACACCGTGGACACATCTCTCCCAGAACGCCCCACCTCCATCTGCAATCGTTCTGCTGGTGGATCCGTAGAGTTTTCTTGATAAAAATCCAGAAATGGTTACCATCTCTTCCTTCCACGCGGTAAACTTGAGTCTTCACCCTTGATTCTCTCCCATGCTGCTGCTGCCCGGCACAGGTGAGTTTCGACTTGTAGCAGATGGCCTTCCACCCGCTAGCCATTCCCCACGCTACGAATGGAATGGATATGCCTCTGTCTGACTCCCCGTCCTGTAGTCGAGACTGGTAGAGTACTAGGAACTCTCCAGGTGCGACCCCGAGAGGGAAAAACACATTCTAAGCCACAGGTGACAGACAGTGGAAGCGCTTAAACGATGAGTCAAAGCCTAAAGACACAGATGGGGAGATAAGTAGAAAAGCAACCCAGTGAGGGTGGAACCGTGGTCCCGATGACCCTCCCGGCTTTAAGCTGTCACAGTCCTTGGTTGCAAAATAATAATGAAAATAACTGTGGTATTTGTTAAGCACTTACTATGTGCTAGGCGCTGTACTAAGCACTGCGTGGATACAAGCAAATTGGGTCAGACACAGTCCCTGTCCCCCATGGGGCTCACAGTCTTAATCCCCATGCTACAGATGAGGGAACTGAGTCACGAAGATTGTTTATATTCCTTCCTCCAGTCGGAACAGAGCAAAAAGATGGGCCTATATTTGAATGTCAAGAGAGCAAAGATCATGACAACTGGAAGTTTGAACGCGTTTATAGTGGACGGAGAGAAGATTGAAATAGTTGACAATTTTTCTCTCCTCTCCAATAATAAAGGAACTAGTAGCCGAGAAATACACCAAAGATTAATGTTGGGAAGACTTGCTATGAAGAGCCTGGAAAGAGTCATGAAATGTGCTGAAGTAACAATTACCACAAAAATACAAATTGTCGACTCTGTGGTGTTGCCAGTGACAATATATGGATCCGAAAGCCGGGCAGTGAAAAAACAGAATAGAAAGAACATCGATTCTTTTGAAATGTGGTGTTGGAGAAGGCTTTTGAGAATACCGTCGACTGACAAAAACAAACAAATGGATTTTGGCGCGAACTAAATCAAAGTGGTCTTTGGAAGGCCAGATGACTCGACTTAGCATATTTTGGACACATAATCAGGAGGACTAATTCTCTGGAGAAGACACTAATGCTAAAAAAAGTCCAGGGAAAACACGGAAGAGGCAGAGCGGCAGCTAGATGGAGAGAGACCATAACAACGATAACGGAAGAACCATTAGAAAGGTTGCGGATTATGGAGGAGGACAGGACGTTCTGGAGAACGTATATCCACAGAGCTGCTATGACTCGGAAATGACTCGACGGCAGTTAATAATAATAGTAATAATGATAACTGAGGCAAAGAAAAGTGAAGTGACTTGCCCACGGTCACCCAGCGGACAAGTGGCAGAGCAAGGGTTAGAACCCAGGTCCTTCTGACTGTCCTTGTGCCTTGACCTCTAGTCCACGTCCTTTCTCTGTCCTAGAAAGATCTCCCTCCTCAAATCTGACAGACAAGCGCTCTCCCCTCCTTCAAAGCCTTATTGAAGCCACATCTCCTCCGTCTCCTTCTCAGACTACGCCCTCCCCGTTCCTCTTCTCCCACTCCCTTCTGCCTCACCCTGACTTGCTTCCTTTGTTCTTCCCGCCCAACGGCACTTAAGTACATAAGCGTAATTTATTTATTTTTAATTGACGTCTGCCTCCCAATCTCAAGACCGTAAGCTCCTGTGGGCAGGGAGTGTGCCTGTTTATTATTGTGTTGTGTTTTCTCAAGAAGTTAGTACAGTGCTCTGCACACAGTACGCGCTCAATAAATATGATGGAATGAATGAATGGGACGAGGAAGAGGAGTTGGTCCCACGGAGAAAGAAAAGTGTGGGAGGATGGCTAGAGAAGAAGGAGAAGGGTGAGGAAGTGCGTGAGGGGAGCGGGAGAGAGAAAAGGAAGCAGAAGTTGAGACTTCATGGAG
Source organism: Ornithorhynchus anatinus (assembly GCF_004115215.2). Classification (NCBI taxonomy): domain Eukaryota; kingdom Metazoa; phylum Chordata; class Mammalia; order Monotremata; family Ornithorhynchidae; genus Ornithorhynchus; species Ornithorhynchus anatinus. The sequence continues at coordinate 16,677,947 of NC_041730.1, read as the reverse complement.
CAGGGCTTCCCAAATTTCCTTGCTGAGGATTTCTCTCAGTTGGGCCTTGGCTCCAGAAAGAAAAGTGTAGGGGGATGCCTAGTCCATGTCAGGAGAGGAGAAGGGTGAGGAAGTGCGTGAGGGGAGCGGGCGGGAGAAAAGGAAGCAGAAGTTGAGACTTCATGGAGCAGGGCTTTCCAGGTTTCCTTGCTGAGGATTTTTTTCAGTTGGACCTTGGCTCCTGACTACATGAGGTCACCCAGTGTGACGGGGAAACCACTGACAGACCCAGGAAGGAAAACTTAAAAAACAAAAACCCACCGATTTAAACAGTTCCAGCAAACAGCTCTTAACCAAAGAGATCCGGCAGTTTTCTAAGGCAAACAGATTACGTCCTTTCTCCCGGAACCGTCTTATGTTGTGAAGAGCCGTTTTGGTTCCAGTGGGTAAAAAACTCTAGGTGGGCATCCAGAATGATGAGTCAGAAGGTCATGGGTTTTAGTCCCGGCTCCGCCACTTGTCTGCTGTGTGACTGCTGTGTGACCTTGGGCAAGTTACTTCACTTCTCTGAGCCTCATTTACCTCATCTCTAAAATGGGGATTGAGACCGAGCCCCATATGGGCAGGGACTGTGTCCAACTTGATTTGCTTGTACCCACCCCAGCACTTAGTACAGTGCCTGGCACATAGTAAGTGCTTAAAAGATACCACAATATTATTAGTAGTATTAATATTAACAATGGGCCAAAATCCAGTGATGGGAAATTCCTCTTTGAGAGGGAGGTAATAATGGTGGTATTTGTTGAGCGCTTACTATGTGCAGAGCACTGTTCTAAGCGCTGGGGTAGATACAGGGTAATCAGGTCGTCCCACGTGAGCCTCACAGTTAATCCCCATTTTACAGATGAGATAACTGAGGCACAGAGAAGTGAAGTGACTTGCCCACAGTCACACAGCTGACAAGTGGCAGAGCCGGGAGTCGAACTCATGATCTCTGACTCCGAAGCCCAGGCTCTTTTCCACTGAGTTCCCGGTGTCAAGCAGGGAGGCAAGAATACAAATGGACTGACTGTTGACAGTAAGGACTTTGATCCAGAGATTCCTGCTCTCAGCCCTTTTTTTTTTGGTATTTGTTAAGCGCTTACTATGTGCCAAGCCCTGTTCTAAGCACTGGGATAGGTACAGGGTAATCAGGTTGTCCCACGTGAGGCTCACAGTCTCAATCCCCGTTTTACAGATGAGGGAACTGAGGCACCGAGAAGTGAAGTGGCTTGCCCGGAGTCACATGGCTGACAGGTGGCGGAGCCGGGATTAGAACCCATGACCTCTGACTCCTAAACCCAGGCTCTTTCCACTGAGCTACGCTGCATCCTTATCCTCTCTTCCCCTGACCTTGTCTTCTGCCCTCTTTGGGTCCTTCTTTGGCCCTGTCTGCCCTCTCTAATGATAATAATAATTAATAATTACAGTATTCGTTAAGCGCTTACACCATGTTAAGCATGGTGTAGTGGATAGAGCACGGGACCGGGTGTCAGAAGGTTACGGGTTCTAACACCAGCTCCGCCACCTGTCTGCTGTGTGACCTTGGGCAAGTCACTTCACTTCTCTGGGCCTCAGTTCCCTCATCTGTTAAATGGGGATTGAGACTGTGATTCTCATGTGGGACAACCTGAATACCTTGTATCTACCCCAGCGCTTAGAATAGTGCTTGGCACATAGTAAGTGCTTAACAAATACCAGAATTATTATGATTATTATTTTAAGTGCTGGGGTAGATACAAGCTAATCAGGTTGGACATAGTCCCTCTCCCACATGGGGCTCACAGTCTTAATCCCCATTTTGCAAATGAGGTAACTGAGGCACAGAGAAGCTAAGTGACTTGCCCAAGGTCACACAGCGGACAGGCGGTGGAGCCGGGATTAAACCCACGTCCTCTGGCTCCCAAGCCCGTACTCTTGACACTAGGCCATGCTGCTTCTCTCTGTTTCTCCGCTCCTCAGGCCTCATGACCCCAGAGGAGCACAAGCGGTTCGAGGGGCTCGACTCCCCACACAACAAGTTCTGGGTCCCCTGCGTGTGGTTCGCCAATCTGGCGGCGAAGGCTCGAAGTGAGGGCCGGATCCGGGACAGCGTCATGCTCCAGGGCATCCTGAACGTGAGTTCTGGAGGCCGTGGGTGTGGGAGGGCTGGGACAGTCCTAGAGGGACGGAGTGGAGGAATCCCTTTCGTCGACGACACGGTGAGCACCTCCCGGTGGATTAATAAGAATAATTATGGTATTTGTTAGGCGCTTACCATGTGCCAGGCACCGTACTAAGCGCCAGGTTGGATACGGTCCCTGTCCCACCTGGGACTCCCAGTCTCAATCCCCATTTTACAGATGAGGGGACTGAGGCCCAGAGAAGTGAAGCGACTTGCCCAAGGTCAGACAGCAGCCAAGTGGCGGAGCCGGGATTAGCACTCAGGACCTTCTGATTCCCAGACCCGTGGTCTATCCCCCGTGCCAGCGTTCGACGTTCCGGTCTATCTGCCACAGCGGGGTCCGTCTTCGCACGACTAGGACCCATTCTGCTTTTGAACGAGGGAGGTGAACAAGTATCCAGTGCGTTCCCAAAATGTCCTTTTTCCCGAAAACCTCCCTGGATTCTGGGGAGCAGGGGCCCTAGGGGAGAGGATGGGGTGCAGGAGGCCTGAGGATGGAAAGTGTGTTTCCCGCTTTGTGCTCTCCTCCAGGAGCTGAACACCTTACGCTCCCAGTGTGGGAGGCTGTACGGCTACGACTGGATCAGCGTGCCGCTGGTCTACACCCAGGTGAGACCGGCAAGCCGGGGCCAGCCCCGCTTCATTCTTTCATTCATTCCTTCATTCGATCCTATTTATGGAGCGCTTACTAGGCGCAGAGCACTCTACTAAGCAGTTGGGAGAGTACAACGGAACGGTTAACGGACAAATTCCCTGCCCACAGTGAGCTCGCAGTCTAGGGGGGAGACAGACAGCAATAAACATAAATAAATGGCAGATATGTCCATAAGCGCTGCGGGGCTGGGACGGGGGATGAATAAAAGAGAAGCACCGTGGCTCAGTGGAAGGAGCCTAGGCTTCGGAGTCAGAGGTCATGAGTTCGACTCCCGGCTCTGCCACTCGTCAGCTGTTTGACTGTGGGCGAGTCACTTCACTTCTCTGTGCCTCAGTTACCTCATCCGTAAAATGGGGATTAACTGTGAGCCTCACGTGGGACGACCTGATGACCCTGCATCTCCCCCAGCGCTTAGAACGGTGCTCTGCACAGAGTAAGCGCTTAACAAATACCAACCCTATTATCATTCAAGGGAGGAAGTGAGGGAGATGCAGAAGGGAGATGCATGATTTTGTTAATGAGATGTACATCGCCCTGATTCTATTTATTTGCTATTGTTTTAATGAGATGTTCTTCCCCTCGACTCTATTTATCGCCACTGTTCTCGTCTGTCCGTCTCCCCCCTTTAGACCGTAAGCCCGGCAGAGGGCGGGGACCGTCTCTCTCTGTTGCCGATTTGTCCATTCCAAGCGCTTAGTACAGTGCTCTGCACATAGTAAGCGCTCAATAAATACTATTGAATGAATGAATGAATGAAAGAAGGGGGTGGGAGGAGAGGAAAGGGGGGCTTAGTCAGGGAAGCCTCTTGGAGGAGAGGTGGTGGGAGACTCCTCTGGATATCGACCCAGAAGGTGAAAGGGGACCTGGACGCGAAGAATCACTTGCTGCTTAGCTGCCTGTGGAGAGCTCGGAGCCCCTTATCCACCTCGTGCGGATCTCCTGCTCTATCCGTGTCAACGGGCCCGCGAAGTTAATAATAATAATAATAACGTTGGTATTTGTTAAGCGCTTACTATGTGCAGAGCACCGTTCTAAGCGCTGGGGTAAACACAGGGGAATCAGGTTGTCCCACGTGGGGCTCACAGTCTTAATCCCCATTTTACAGATGAGATAACTGAGGCCCTGAGAAGTTAAGTGACTTGCCCACAGTCACACAGCTGACAAGTGGCAGAGCTGGGATTCGAACCCGTGAACCCAAGTTTAGTCCACCCCCCTGCCTTTGGGCAGACCTGACCTCCAACACACACCCAAGACGGATGGTGGACCCCTTCCCCTTTTGCACCCAAACCGAGCCCTTTCAGCGCAGGGCGGATGGCCCTGCAATTTTAGACTCAGGGCTAACAGTATTAATAACGTTGGTATTTGTTAAGCGAGCACTGTTTTAAGCTCTGGGGGAGATAAAGGGTCATCAGGTTGTCCCACGTGAGGCTCACAGTCTTCATCCCCATTTTCTAGACGAGGTCACTGAGGCACGGAGAAGTGAAGTGACTCGCCCACAGTCACACAGGTGACAAGGGGCAGAGCCAGGATTCGAATCCATGACCTCTGACTCCCCAGCCCGGGCTCTTTCCACTGAGCCAAGCCGCTTCCCAACAGTGAGCCTGGAAGAGCCCTGGCCACTGCCCAGGAAGATCCCATTGCCCCCAACCTAGGATTCCAGCCTGGACACCTTTTCCAGTGATGTGATCAATAACTGTGATTTTGTTAAGTGCTTACTATGTGACAGGCACTGTACCGAACGCTGGGGTGAATACGAGCAAATTAGGTCGGACACAGTCCCTGTCCCGCATGGGGCTCCCAGTCTGAATCCCCCTTTTACAGAAGAGGTAACTGAGACCCAGAGCAGTCGAGTGACTCGCTCAAGGTCACACAGCAGACAAATGGCGGAGCGGGGGTTAGAACCATGACCTTCTGACTCCTAGGCCCACACTCCATCCACTACACCTTGCTGCAGTGCAGTATCTCAGTCAGTCAGTCAGTCGGTGGTATTTACCGAGCGCTTACTGGGTGCAGAGCACTGTACTAAGCGCTGGGGAGAGTACCCAATAATAAAACAGCGACAGTCCCTGCACACAGTGAGCTTAGGAGGAGAGGAAGAGACCATCTTCAAAGAGGGCCTTCTCCTGTGGCCTGCAGGGGCGAGAAGGGGTGGGACAACAGGATCCTTTCAGGGTACGACTGCACATCCCTCGGTCATGGGTTCGATTCCCGGCTGTGCCACTTGTCAGCCGTGTGACTGCGGGCGAGTCACTTCACTTCTCTGGGCCTCAGTGACCTCGTCTGTCAAATGGGGATGAAGCCTGTGAGCCTCACGTGGGCCAACCTGATGACCCTGTATCTCCCCCAGCACTTAGAACAGTGTTGGGCACATAGTAAGCGCTTAACACAGCGTGGCTCAGGGGAAAGAGCCCGGGCTTGGGAGTCAGAGGTCATGGATTCGAATCCTGGCTCTGCCCCTTGTCAGCTGGGTGACTGTGGGCACGTCCCTTGACTTCTCGGTGCCTCGGCGACCTCATCTGTCAAATGGGGATGAAGACTGTGAGCCTCACGTGGGCCAACCTGATGACCCTGGATCTCCCCCAGCGCTTAGAACAGTGCTGGGCACATAGTCAGAGCTTAACAAATGCCAACATTATTATTCTTACCCACCAGGTGGTCACTGTGGCCGTCTACAGCTTCTTCCTGGCCTGCCTGATCGGGCGGCAGTTCCTGGATCCGGCCAAGGCCTACCCTGGCCACGAGCTGGACCTCTTTGTGCCCGTCTTCACTCTCCTCCAGTTCTTCTTCTACGCTGGCTGGTTGAAGGTGAGACATCAAGTAGGGAGGGGGGCTGAGCTTGCCATTTCCCCTGGCTCGGTGGAAAAGAGCCCGGGCTTGGGAGTCAGAGGCCATGGGTTCGAATCCCAGCTCTGCCACTTGTCGGCTGGGTGACTTCTCTGGGCCTCAGTGACCTCATCTGCAAAATGGGGATGAAAATCGTGAGCCTCACGCGGGACAACCTGATAACCCTGTATCTCCCCCAGTGCTTAGAACAGTGCTCTGCACATAGTAAGCGCTTAACAAATTAGCCCCAGGCCAGAATCACTTATTATTAGTAGTAATAATAATAGCAGTATTTGATAAACACTTACTGTGTGCCAAACACTGCACTAAGTGCTGGCGTAGATGAATCACTATCAGATTGGACCCGGTCTCTATCCCCGGTGGGGCTCCCAGTCTAAGGAGGAGAGAGAAATCTTGTCACGGTAAGGGGTCGATTCATAGGAGTAGTAATGATAATAATAATGATACTATTTGATGAGCACTCACTATGTGCCGAACACTGTGCAAAGTGCCGGCGTCGATGAATTACAATCATATTGGACCCGATCTCTATCCCCGGTGGGGCTCCCAGTCTGAGGAGGAGAGAGAATAGGGCCCGAATCCCCATTTCTCAGATGAGGAAACTGTCCCGGAGAAGTCAGAAGACCCAAACTCCCACGGCGGCCGCGTGACAGAGCCGGGATGAGAACCCGCTTCTCCTGCCTCCCAGCCCTGTGTCCTTTCCGCGAGACGGAGGGGCTTCCCCGGCCCTCCCCGCCGACGCCCCGCCACCGGGGAGCGTGCCCGGACTCGGTGCGGGCAAGGCCCGGGTGGGCGGGTGGCGGGAGGGGGGAGACGGGGTGGGGAGGGTGCAGTGGTCCCACGCCCCACCTCCACCCGTCAGGTGGCAGAGCAGCTCATCAACCCCTTCGGAGAGGACGACGACGACTTCGAGACCAACTGGCTCATTGATCGGAACCTGCAGGTATCGGGGGGGCGGGAATGGGAGGGGCGGGGGCAGGAGGTGGGGGCACCGAGAAGCCAGTCACGCACACCCCCTTCCCTTCCAGATCCACCTTCCCCTCTCCTTCCCCTCCCCAGGTGGCCTCGGGCCGCCGCCCTGCTCCTCCCAGCGGCCTTCCCGCACTAGGCCCTCTTTGCCTTTCTCTTAACTTCCTTCTGAGTTGTCCCGACTCGTTCCCGTTATCCGTGCCGCCTCCCAGCCCAGTGGCACTTAAATAATAATAATAATAATAATACTGGTATTTAAGTGCTTACTGTGTGCAGAGCACTATTCAAAGCGCTGGGGGAGATCCAGGGTCATCAGGTTGGCCCACGTGAGGCTCGCGGTCTTCATCCCCATTTTCCAGATGAGGTCACTGAGTCCCAGAGAAGTGCAGTGACTTGCCCAGTCACCCAGCTGACAAGTGGCAGAGCCGGGATTCGAACCCATGATCTCTGATTCCCAAGCCTGGGCTCTTTCCCCTGAGCCACGCTGCTTCTCTAAGTCCGCCTCTGTCGTTTATTTATTTATAATTAATGTCTCTGTCCCCCTCTTTGGACTGTAAGCTCGTTGTAGATAGGGAACGTGTCTGTTATATCCTTGCATTGTAATAATAATGTTGGTATTTGTTAAGCGCTTACTATGTGCAGAGCACTGTTCTAAGCGCTGGGATAGATACAGGGGAATCAGGTTGTCCCACGTGAAGCTCACAGTTAATCCCCATTTTACAGATGAGGGAACTGAGGCACGGAGAAGCTAAGCGACTTGCCCAGAGTCACACGGCTGACAAGTGGCGGAGCCGGGATACTCTCCCAAGTGCTCAGTATAGCGCTCTGCACACAGTAAGTACTATGTGCACATGCACGCTGCACACAAAGCAGCGTGGCTCACTGGAAAGAGCCCGGGCTTGGGAGCCAGAGGTCATGGGTTCGAATCCCGGCTCTGCCGCCTGTCAGCTGTGTGACTGTGGGCGACATACGTTACTTCTCTGTGCCTCAGTTCCCTCATCTGTCAAATGGGGAGGAAGACTGGGAGCCTCACGTGGGCCGACCTGATGACCCCGTAACACCCCCAGTGCTTAGAACGGCGCTCTGCACCTCATAAGCGCTTAACAAATATCAACATTATTATAGTAAGCGCTCAGTAAATCCAGAGTGACTGACTGCTAGCTGTCGCCTGTGCCGTTGGCTTGGCTGGGGGCGAGGCACACAAGGGAAGTGAAACGGGGGGGTTCAGTTTGGCTGCTTCTTCCAACGTCGGGAAAGGATCGTTCTCGTCTTGCGCCGTCGAGTCGCCTCCGACCCGCAGCGACAGCACGGACGCGTCTCGCCCAGAACGGCCCGCTTCCATCCGCAATCGTTCCGGTAGTGGATGCGTAGAGTTTTCTCCGTAAAAATATGGAAGTGGCTTACCGCCGTCGCCTTCCACGCAGTTGAGTCGTCGCCCTTGATGCTCCCCCGTGCCGCTGCTGCCCGGCGCGGGTGAGTTTTGAGGTCGCGGGTTCTAATCCCGGCTCCGCCGCCGGTCTGCCGTGTGACCCTCGAGCAAGTCACTTCACTTCTCTGGGCCTCGGTGACCTCATCTGTAAAAATGGGGGTTAAAAAATGTGAGCCCCACGTGGGACAGGCTGATGACCCCGTATCTCCCCCAGCGCTTGTGCTCAGCACATAGTAAGCGCTTAACAAATACCGTAATTATTATTATATGCCCACTGCCTGACTCTCCCTCCTGGAGTCGAGACTGGTGGAGGACTGGAAACTCTCCAGCTGCGACCCCGAGAGGGGAAAGGTTCGGTAGAGGAAGGCAAAGGGGGAGGTCTTGGTTTAGATGAACATAGGTTCACGGCGACAGGTATGGAGCCTGCGTGTGCAGAGCTCAGGACTAAGCACTTGAGGACGCACAAGCAAGCCGAGGAAGCGTCCATCTCCGCCTGTCCTTTTCATTCGTTCACTCGGTCGTATTTACTGAGCATTGACCGTGTGCAAAGCGCTATACCACGTGGCCGGGAGAGTACAACAGAACAAGAAACGGACACGTTCCCTGCCCACAACGAGCTTACGGTCTTGAGGGGGAGGTGGACATCGATAAAAATGAATTACAGAGATGTACGTAAGAGCTGTGAGGCTGGGAGTCCTTTCTGGAATCCCACCTCCCGGAGTCCCGCCGTCTGGGTATTTGGAGGATCGTTCGGGTCAGCGCCGAGCCCGGGCGCGTAGCGGCCCATCTGGCCGGCCCCCTCTGCCGCTGAGGGATCCACATCCCGGACACGTTTACAACCGCGCGGGAGGAAGGAGGAGAGAGGGAGGAAGGGAATGAGGAGACAGGAGTTCGGCCAAAGGAACTCCTGTGGCTCAGTGGAAAGAGCACGGGCTTAGGAGTCAGAGGTCATGGATTCGAATCCCGGCTCCACCGCTTGCCAGCTGTGTGACTTTAGGCAAGTCACTTCACTTCTCTGGGCCTCAGTTAGCTCATCTGCAACATGGGGATGAAGACTGTGAACCTCACGTGGGACAACCTGATGACCCTGGATCTACCCCGGCGCTTAGAACAGTGCTCTGCACATAGTGAGCGCTTAACAAATACCAACATTATTATTATTCCCCCGATTAGACTGTAAGCCCGTCAGTGGGCAGTATCTGTTGCCGATCAGTCCATTCCAAGCGCTTAGTCCAGCGCCCTGCACATAGTAAGTGCTCAATAAATACTATTGAATGAATGAAAGGAAACGCCTGGAGGCAAGGCCATGCCCAGGCCATAAACCCCCTTCCTCACCCTCCTCTAAATGGGTGGTAGCGTGTGGGTAGTTGAGGGGTGGGGAAGGAGGGTCCCCTGGGGAGAAGCAGCGTGGCTCAGTGGAGAGCGCCCGGGCTTGGGGATCAGACGATGGGTCTGAATCCCGGCTCTGCCGCTCGTCAGCTGTGTGACTGTGGGCAAGTCACTTCACCTCTCCGTGCTTCAGTGACCTCATCTGGAAAACGGGGATTAACCGTGAGCCTCACGTGGGGCGACCTGATGACCCTGATTCTACCCCAGAGCTTAGAACAGTGCTCTGCACATATTACCAACATTAGTATCTATTATTATTCTAACGCTAACCTTCTCCCTTCTAATGGTGACCTTCTCACTGTGCCTCCATCTCGTTTAACTTGCCGCTGACCCCTCGCCCACGTCCCGCCTCTGGCCCGGAATGTCGTCCCTCCTCAAATGCCCCAGACAATTACTCTCCCCTGCCTCAGAGCTTTATTGAAGGCAAAAGTCCTCCAGGTGGCCTTCCCTAACTAAGCCCCTCTTCCCCCCTTTCCTCTTCTCCCATTCCCTTCTCTGTTGCCCTGACTCGCTCCTTTTGTTCGTCCCCCCTCCCAGCCCCACAGCACTTATGTCCAGAGATGTCATTTTGGCAAGAGCACGGGCTTGGGAGTCAGAGGACATGGGTTCTAATCTTGCTCTGGCCCGCTGCGTGACCTTGGACAAGACGCTTTACTTCTCTGTGCCTCAGTGACCTCATCTGTAAAATGGGGATTAAGACTGTGAGCCCCACGTGGGACAACCCGATTCCCCTGTATCTACCCCAGCGCTTCGGACAGTGCTCTGCACATAGGAAGCGCTTGACAAATCCCAACGTTATTATCATTATTATTCTCTGTGCCTCAGTTCCCTCATCTGTAAAATGGGGGATGGAGACTGCGAGCCCCACGCGGGACAACCCGATTACCTTGTATCTATCCCAGCGCATAGAACGGGGCTTGGCTCATAGTAAGCACTCAACAAATACCACCATCATCATCATCATTATTTTTATTATTATTAAACGGCATGGTTTAGTGGAAAGAGCCCGGGCTTGGAAAGTCAGAGGTCATGGGTTCTAATCCCACCTCCTCCACTTGTCAGCTGTGTGACTTTGGGCACGTCACTAAACTTCTCCGTGCCTCAGTTACCTCATCTGTAAAACGGGGATTAAGACTGTGAACACCATGTGGGACATCCTAATTGCCTTGTATCTACCCCAGCGCTTCCAACGGGGCTTGGCACATAGTAAGCGCTTAACAAATACCAACATTATTTATTTGTAATCAGGGCTGTCTTCCCCCCTCTAATCGGTAAACGTGTTGTGGGCAGGGAATGCATCTGTTTATTGTTGTACTGTGCTCTCCTTAGTGCTCAACGAGGTGCTCTGGACACAGCAAGCGCTCAAAAAGTACGATTCAATGTACCCGTGTCTCCTTCCTCTCCTCTCGCAAGTCCCTAAGCGAAGGGCTAACCCTCTCTCTCTTTCTCTCTTTCTTTTCCCACCTCCTTCCTCCTTTGACTGTGCCAGGGTGGTTGAGCTCTTGGGATTTAGAAGAAGGATAATTACAGGAAGAGGGATGGGTGGGGCCGGGCCGGAGTCAACACCGGCAGCTGCAGGTGGGATTTGTTTATGTCGGGGGCCCAGGTGTGGGGTAAGCGCGTGATCTGGCAAATGGGAACTGGGGAACCTCCCGGTGATCAAAGAAAGAGCTGAAGCCACCGAGGAAGGAGACGCCCACGGGGCTGTTTCCGAGAAGGCGAAACGGCCTTGGCGCCGGCGGTGGGGATGTCCAAACTGATGGGGACGATGAAGTTCAGGTAATCAAACGGATGGGGTTTGGCTTCTCTCGGTCCCCATTTGGATTTTGAAATATAATGTTGGTATTTGTTAAGCGCTTACTACGCGCAGAGCACCGTTCTAAGCGCTGGGGGAGAGACAGGGGAGTCAGGTCGTCCCATGTGAGGTTCACAGTTAATCCCCATTTTACAGATGAGGGAACTGAGGCCCAGAGAAGTGAAGTGACTTGCCCACACTCATCCAGCTGACAATAATAAAAATAGTAATGATGTTGGTATTTGTTAAGTGCTTACCACGTGCAGAGCACTGTTCTAAGCGCTGGGGTAGACACAGGGGAATCGGGTTGTCCCACGTGGGGCTCACGGTCTTCATCCCCATTTTACAGATGAGGGAACGGAGGCACCGAGAAGTGAAGTGACTCGCCCAAAGTCACCCAGCTGACAAGCGGCCGGGCCGGGAGTCGAACCCATTCCCTCTGACTCCAAAGCCCGTGCTCTTTCCACTGAGCCACGCTGCTTCCCCAAGTGGCAGAGCAGGGATTCGAACCCGTGACCTCTGACTCCGAAGCCCAGGCTCTTTCCACTGAGCCACGCTGCTTCCCCTGGATGTTTCCCCTGAAATATCTTCCCGGATTACCCGAAGAGGCCTCAGTTCCTGACATTGGGCAGTGGGTTATCTGACGTCTGGACAATTCGCTTTGGGCTGTCAATCATTATTTAGCACTTACTGTGCGCAGAGCACTGTACTAAGCACTCAGGCCTTGATTCTCTGGCGGGAAGGACAGGGCGGCATGGCCTAGTGGATAGTGCGCGGGCCTGGGAGTCAGAAGGACTTGGGTCCTAATCTCGGCTCCACCACTTGTCCGCTGTACGACCTTGGGCAGGTCGTTTCACTTCTCGGCACCTCAGTTACCTCATCTGTAAAATGGGGATTAAGACTGTGAGCCCAGAGTGGGACAGGGACTGCGCTCAACCCGATTCGCTCGTATTTCCCCTCGGCACTTAGTGCCTGGCCCATAGTAAGCGCTTGACAAATACCGCAGTTATCATTGTTATTACTGTCATTTGAAGATTCCTCGGGGTCGGCCTGCTGGTGGGGGGATAATAATGTTAGTATCTGTTAAGCGCTCACTACGTGCAGAGCGCCGTTCTAAGCGCTGGGGTAGATACAGGGTCATCAGGTTGTCCCACGTGAGGCTCTCGGCCTTCATCCCCATTTTACAGAGGAGGTAACTGAGGCCCAGAGAAGTGAAGTGACTCGCCCACGGTCACACAGCTGACGAGTGGCAGAGCCGGGAGTCGAACCCGTGACCTGTGAGTGGAGGTTGGTCGGGGGGAATATTCGCGTCTGTCTCCCCAGCTAGACTTGTAGATTCTTGAGGGCAGGGATGGAGTCTGCTCCCTCTGTCCCCTCTCAAGTCCTCAGCCCAACAACGTGCACGCGGCAAGGGCTCGATAGAAAAAAATGGATGGATCTGGGGCCCCGCCGGCCTCTCTCCCGGGCAGGTGTCCCTCCTGGCTGTGGACGAGATGCACCGGGACCTGCCCGCCCTGGAGAGGGACGTGTACTGGAACCAGACGGATCCCCACCCGCCCTACACCGCGGCCACCGCCGAGTCCAAGCGCTCCTCTTTCCTCGGCTCCACCTTCGACATCAGGTGGGCTAGGCCGCGTGCCCCGGGGGGGGCGCCTCTGGGGAGAAGCGGCGTGATGGAGCGGGGGCCTGGGCGTCGGGAGGGCCTGGGTTCCGCTCCCGCTTCTGCCGCTCGTCTGCCGGGTGACCTTGGCCGACTCACTCACCTTCCCTGGGCCACGGGTACGTCATCTTTAAAAGGAGGATGAGAGCGTGAGCCCCACGCGGGACAGGGACCGCGGCCAACCCGCTTAACTCCTATCTACCCCGGAACGGCGCTCGGCACGTAGGAAGCGCTTAACGAGTACCCTAACGATCACTAGTTGGGTCACCCCCTCGGCTACTGGAAACTCCCGCGCTCGGCTGAGGGAATTGCTTCCTGAAAGCCGGGTTGGAGGCGTTGTGACATCCCGGAGCTAAGAGGCCCGTGGGATTGGGGGGTTGGCCCTCCTCCCAGGATGGTCCTGGGGTGCCTGCCTATTAAGGGCTTTCCCTGCAGAGGAGAAATAGGGCCACGGTCCACTCCAATCCCCCTAGGAGGAGGCGAGAGCCCACCCAGTCCTTGTTTTGAGAGATCCCTGGCCCGGTGGCTCCTGTCATCAGAGCTTCGTCCCTAGGACTTGGTCTCTGCCCTGGATTTTTCAAGATGGCAACCGTCCACTACCGGGGCACAGAGGTTCACTGGGGCCCGCGCCTAATTATCGCTCCCCCCTCCCCAGCATGCAGAAAGAAGACATGGAGTTCCAGCCCCTGGAGCAGATCAGAGAGAACGAGGAAGTCAACCACTCGACCCCTTTCATGAGCCACTTGGGCCGCCTCCTCGGGGCTCGCTCACCCGCTCTCTCTCGGGCCGCCTGGCGGGCGAAGCCGCCGCGCAAGAGGAACGACATCTCCTTCGCCACCCCCCACCGCGCCCACCGGGACGCGGGCGAGCCGAGGAGCGCCGGCGACGCCCCGTGGCCCAACGGGGACCCCTCAGAGCCGGGGCCCGGCTCCCGGGAGCAGCGGGACGGCGAAGAACGCACGCTTCTGCGGGAATTCGACGCCTTCGCGTCGACTCCCTTCTACGACGGGCCCGGTTTCTACAGCGCCCCCCAGACCCCCATCGGCTCCTTCCCCACGGTCTTCCCGCCCAGACGCCCGGGCCGCGGGAAGCCTCCTGCCCTCTCCGGCGTCGGCACCTGCACCGCTTCAACCCGGGACAACTGTGCCAGTCTGTCTCCCTCCCGGGCCGGCGACGTGGACAGGAGTCAGGGTTCCGTGGCCTCCGGTGCGAGAGACCACTTCATCTGGCCCACAGAGGGGATCGGAGCCTCAGACGCCCCGGTGGGAACCGTGGACGAGGACCACCTGACCCAGGGAGCCGGAGGGCTCGGCCCCCACGGGGGCCCGGAAGCGGAGCCTGCGACTTTGGGAGGTCCCGCACATCTGTTCTGGCAGGATCCTCCCGATCTGGAGAAGCAGACTGGCTTGGGGAAGTCTCAGAGTTCAAAAGGGCACCGTCAGCCCCAGCCGGCCCTGGAGAACGCATCCGGGGCCGGCCCCAACACCGTCACCGTCGACCCCCCGGCCGTCCCCGCCGGGCCCAACGGCCACCCCGGCCTCCCGCCCCTCATCTCGCTGGCGTCGACGCCGCCAGAGCGGGCCGGGCCCGGGAACCCGTCCGCTCTCTTCGGCGGGGGCTCAGGAGAGGCTTCCGGCATTCTCTGCCAAGCTTCTAGAGATTTTTCCGGCTCTTCCGCCAACTCGGGAGATGGAGCGGGCGGCCGTCACGCCGAGGAGCCCAGGATGGCGGGGAACCCCTCCCCCAACGACTCTGGCATCTCCCTGGCCGAGGGAGACGCGGGCCGGCTCACGGCAGCGATCCCGGAAGCTGGGGGAGCGCCTCCCCGATGACGGTCAGGCAGACGGGTACAGCTGGCCGGATACCTCTGGGGTCCATTAGCAGGGGAGCTTGCGGACTCCCGAGTCATCGCTTGGTTTGCCTGCATTTTGTTAAGAGCCTGACATCGAGCAGCGTGGCCTAGTGGAAAGAACGTGGGCCTGGGAGCCAGAGGACCTGGTTTCTAAACCCAGCTCCTCCACTTGCCCGCTGGGTGACCTTGGGCAAATCATTTCCGTGCCTCAGCTCCCTTATCTAAAAAAGTGAGGATTCAATGTTTGTTCTCCCTGTTTAGATCCCGAGTCCCACGTGGGACCCGATTATATCTTCCCCTGTGCTCAGTACGGTGTCTGACACATAGTAAACACTTCAATTATTATTAAAATCCCGGCATACTGTTCTTAGCACGGGTAGGATTAAGATCTCCATCTCCAGGGGATTCATGCTTCCCGATGAAGAGCACCAGAGCACGTCGGCGTGAAGCCGAAGACGCCCGCCCTCTCCCGCGGATTCATCTGCACGCCACTGCTAAAGTTAACCACCACACGGTCGCTTTCACCACCAGGGACCGGGCGCTTCCTTTACTCAACAGTCCCGCAAGGGTTCCAGAAAACAAGAAAAAGGAAGCAGAGAGGTTAGGGTCCTGGAGTCGTTTCCTACTTTCAGATTTAGGGGACTTGGGAGTCGCTTGGCAAGCTTGTGGCCAGAAGTCGAGAGAGATGTGGTTAAGACATCTCAAGGAAGCAATCAGTTCTGTTCACTGGAAACACGAAAAGCGGCACGAAGCCAGCAACCTCACAGTGGGCAAGCTAGAGGCAACGAAACCAGAGGTGTGCTTTACCTGAAAACTCTAGCCAAGGCAGGCTCTATTTCTCTTCAGGATTACCATTCAACTTTTATTTGTTTTCTTTAACAGTATTTAAGCTCTAGACTGTAAGCTCACCGAGGGCAGCCAATACGTCTAATATAGTACCCTCCCAAGCACTTAGTGCTCCGCACACGGTAGACTTTCAAATACGATCGACTCCTTTCTGTTCCAGGTGCCGTACTAAGCACCGAGGTAATCAGGTTGGACAGTTCCCTGTCCCACGTGAGGCTCTCGATCAGAGGAGTGTTAATCCCCGTTTTAGAGCCGAAGTAGAGGGGGCACATAGGAATTAAGTGACTTACCCAGGGTCGCAGCAGGTAAGTGGCAGAGCCACGGTAAAACCCCCAGATCCTCTGACTTCCAGTGCCCTTTCCACTAAGCCAGGCTGTTTCCCAGTCCACAGGAGACGGAAACGATGCCTTTTCCTCACACCTCGAGTTCGGTAAGGGGCCATGCACTCAAGGTTGCCCATCTTGATTGGAAGCCTTTAGCTCTGGGGGTACTGAGGTAGCTTTTCCCAGATGGCCAACCGAACTCCCTGAAGCTACTCCCACTTTCAAGCACCTACGACTTGAGATGAGACCCTAGGTTAAGGATAAGTCATCTAGGGAAGCTTTTGGAGCACTGAAGGGCTGGGCTACGACTCTCACAACAAATGAGAACCAAGTCACTTTATTGGATGTAATGACAACACGGTAAGAAACAAACAACAAAAAAAAAACGGTGGTTCTGGGGGACAGATTGAGGGGAACAGGTAACCAAGGAGACGCATGCACTGCTGGATAATAAAGAGAAGTTATACCCACAGCAGCGGGTGAGGCCAGCTTAGCTCTCGTTGTCACTATCTCCCAGGGTGTGCTTGTCAAAGAGGTACTCCGCCATGCCAGAATCTGGGGCTCCCATCTTGCGCAGGTTGGTCACGTGGTCTGCCAGTTCTTTGATGGATTTCACCTGTTCATCCAGGTAGTGGGTCTCAATGAAGTCGCACAGCTACGGAGGGGAAACGAGAGAATTACGGGAGGTCTGCCTATTACCCGAAGGGAACACCCTTCGCTCTGTGAAGTCAATCCGGGTTTTAAGGGGGCAGAAGTGTTGGCTTCGCCTTGCCCTCGCCTCTCAGGAAGGGGCACCAGCTGGCGAGCTGAGGCCTTTTAACCTGTTCGAGGTCCTAGTCTCACTAAAAGTAGGTGGCTTTTGGAAGGAAGGGTCAGTCGATCCTAACTTTGACGGGATGACCAGACCTCGCATATTGCTCACCCGCCCCAAGGAGGCTTCCCCACTCTGGCCCTGGTTTCAACTTACATGGGGGTCATTCTTGTCAGTTGCCAGTTTGTGGAGTTCCAGGAGTGACTGGTTGACATTCTTTTCCAGGTGCAAGGCACACTCCATTGCAGTCAGCCCGTTTTCCCAGTCATCACGGTCAGGTTTCTAATAGTGAGAAAAGGCAAAGTGAGCAGAGCTACAACCAAGGAAAGCAAAGCGCGTTCTGTTTCCGGAGCCAGCGAGGTAATCCCTACGACCGCCCCACCTTGATGTCCTGCAGGAAAATCCGGCCACCTCGCTGGTTCTGTAGTTTCATTAGTTTCTCGGCGTGCTCTCTCTCCTCGTGGGATTGGTGCAGGAAGTACTTGGCAAAGTTCTTCAGGGCCACGTCGTCCCGGTCAAAGTAGTAGGACTAAACAGAAAGCGAGCAACACCAGGTTAATCAGTATTTCCTCCTTGAACTTGAATAAAGCGCTCAGAGAAGACCTTCATTTCTAGTGTCTCCTACTCTAAAAAGGACCTGCTTTTCACAGCTCCTTTTACAATTCTATCTCAAACTTATGACTGCCCACTCCCCAAAATGCTATTCCCTCTAGTTAGCACGGACTAGAGACAGTGGCTTCATAAAGGGGAAGTTTTGGCACCTACAAGAGACCGGCGGGTGGGAGAGTGTAAAAGGAGACGGTCTCTTGCCTTACTTTTGCCATTTTTCACTTGAAAAAAAGCGATGACTTCCCCGAGAGCCTAGTTTAGTAGGAGATTACAGAGAACAAGAGATTAGCACCAGTCACCTACTAGAATTCTGGAATGATGGAAAAAGGGAAGTGACCATTAGCCCACATGGCCACGGCTGAAGTACATGCGCGTTTCCTGCCCAAGCTCCTCAACAGTTAAGGAAGAAAGAAGTGGAAGTCTCTGCATACGGCTGCCATGAGTTACTTCACCAAAGACCACCACAGATACATGCAAGTGTCCACCTAATGTCAAGCCAACAGCTACCGGGACAGAGGAATTTGGGATTTGCCAGTTAACGAGGAGGGAAGCCGACTGCCAACGACACTGTTAGAAGAGCAGTTGGCATTATGTAATTAAGACACTTTGTGCCAGCTTGAGATTTGGTGCCGGGTCCACTTTTCGGAAGGGTCACCGTGAAGACAGATTCTGAGATGTTCCTAGAATAAAATAATAAAACTCACACACAGCACCTGTCAATGGGCTATGCAAGAGTTTAAGACTGAAGCCAGAGCACCGTATTTCAGGCTTTCGGGGCTCAGTGACAGGAATTACGCAACGGCGGGACGTAAGGGAACAATCAAATGAAGCTCACCACAGTACGCATCAGACATCCGTCCGTTTCCGGCCAGACGGCCCGATTTCGGCCCGATTTTACCGAGTCATCTCCGGACCCTAGAAACCCTCAGGAGACCGAGTTGGGAGAAATTTACCCAGGAAAATTCAGGATCAGAGCCTCGGCAGAAAATCTTAACACGTCTCACCGTCTATCCACAACACCGTGGCACAAGGAACAGAGTGAGGCTTGCGGAAACTAACTCGACACGCTCAGGATACACACATTAAGAGCTCTGGCCAGTTTTAAAGATTAGAGTTCGGGGGATTCTAATGCCGTCGGGCGCTTAGAAACCTATTCCTTTTTTCTGAGGTACCAGAAGAGGGTTTTCATTAAGCACCTACTGGGTGCCAAGTTCTGTACTAATCCTAAATCTCCGGCAAGGCCCAGTGAACCCAAAATGGAAGCCATCCTACCCCAGAGAGGGAGGGGGAGCAGGGAAAGGGAGGGGGAGAAAAAGAGAGTCCCTCTCCGGGACCAACTTTGGCCCAGTGAACCCAAAATGGAAGCCATCCTACCCCAAAGAGGGAGAGGGAGCAGGGAGAGAGAGGGTGAGATAAAGAGAGTCCCTCTCCGGGGGCCAACTTTCTTAGATCTTCAGAACCAGGAGGAGGTGGGGAATGTTACAATGCAGTTGGTTTTGTTTAGATAAGCTCATCAGGGGCGGGGGGGCAACTCGGCAGGACAGCCTGGAACTCCTGCAGATAAGCAATGCAGAGCAGCAAAGGGGGAAAAAAAAAAAAAGAGGGCCACCTTGAATCAGTATCCAAGGTTGCCATTTGATACCATTCGCCCAGCAAACTCCTCCCCAGTCAAGGGAGAGCTGCACCGGACACGGCGTCCTCCATTTCATTAAAAACCAGGCACCAACAAGGGCTTCGTTTATCTGGTGTTGGGGGGGGGGTTTAATCTTTAACCGCGGGACTGATGGTGGTAAATGAGTAACATCAGCTAACACAGCCAAGACTAGAGGGGAGCTCCTGGGGGGACCTGAAGGTTGGCAGGTCTCATCCCGCAAGGAGGCACAACCTTGGCAACGAGGGCCAACCTTGGCATCGTCTCTAGGGGATTTTTTCCTTTCGCAGTTTTACCGGCTGGTTACAAAGGTTCCCTCCGGACCCGGGGGAGGGCGACGTCTGGAACGGCCCGTTTTCCTACAGCGGTTGGCGGACCCCTCTTAAGACGGGAGATGATGTGCCGCTGGGGAGGGGGCGCAGCGTGATGCTTTAGGGCAGAGATTTAAGTGAAGCAGCGTGGCCTACTGGCCCAGGCCCGGGCTTGGGAGTCGGAGGTCGTGGGTTCTAATCCCCCCTCCGCCGCTTGTCCGCTGTGTGAATTCGGGCAAGCCACTTTGTCAGCTGTGTGACTGTGGGCAAGTCACTTCGCTTCTCTGGGCCTCAGTTTCCCTCATCTGCAAAATGGGGATGAAGACTGTGAGCCTCACGTGGGACAACCTGCTTACCCTGTATCTCCCCCAGCGCTTAAGACAGTGCTCTGCACGTAGTAAGCGCTTAACAGATACCCACATTATTATTAACGTTATTCTCTGGGCCTCAGTGACCTCACCTGGAAAATGGGGATGAAGCCTATGAGCCTCACGTGGGACGACCTGATGACCCTGGATCTCCCCCAGCGCTTAGGACAGTGCTCTGCCCAGAGTCAGCGCTTAAATACCATCATTATTATTATTGAGAAGCAGCGTGATGAGAAGCAGCGTGGCTCAGTGGAAAGAGCCCGGCCCTGGGAGTCAGAGGTCATGGGTTCGAATCCCGGATCTGCCCCTTGTCAGCTGACTGTGGGCGAGTCACTTCACTGGGCCTCAGTTCCCTCATCTGTAAAATGGGGATGGAGGTTGTGCGCCTCACGTGGGCCAACCTGATGACCCTGGATCTCCCCCAGCGCTCAGAACAGTGCTCTGCACAGATTAAGCGCTTAACAAATACCAACATTATTCTTCTCCTCTGGGCCTCGGTGACCTCATCTGTCTAATGGGGGTGAAGCCTGGGAGCCCCCACGGGGACAACCTGATGACCCTGGATCTCCCCAGTGCTTAGGGCAGTGCCCTGCACATAATCAACGCTTAACAAATACCCAAATGATTCTTCTTCTTCTCTGGGCCTCAGTGACCTCATCTGTCCAATGGGGATGAAGCCTGGGAGCCCCACGGGGGCCCACCTGACCTTGGATCTCCCCCAGCGCTTAGAACAGTGCTCTGCACACAGTCAGCGCTTAACAAGCACCGACATTCTTCTTCTTCTCTGGGCCTCAGTGACCTCATCTGTCCAATGGGGATGAAGCCCGGGGGCCCCACCGCCCGACCTTGGATGTCCCCCGGCGCTTAGGGCACTGCTCTGCCCATCCTAGGACGGTGGAGAAGCGGGGCGAGTGAGGAGGGCGGCGGTGGCTCACCATGGACAGGTAGACGTAGGAGGCGTAGAGTTCGAGGTTGATCTGGCGGTTGATGGCGGCCTCGGCGTCCTGGTGGTAGTTCTGGCGCACCTGGGAGGGGGCGGCGGAGCTCATGGCGGGCGATGGAAGGAGGAAGGACGATGGAAGAAGGGCGATGGAAGATGGGCGGCGGCGACGACTGCGGGGGTCCGGGGAGGACCGGGCGGCGGCTTCCGTCCAAGCACTGTTGAAGCGGGAAACCGCAGCTCCACTCTCCCCTCCCTCCGCCCTCGCGGCGCTTCTGCGGACTCCCCCGCTCCCCCGGCGCCTTTTATACCCTACGTCTGACGTCACCAACGCCGGCCCACCGCCAGCCAATGGCGAGGGAGCCGCGCCCGCGCGCGCCCGCGCGCACCGCCCCTCCCCTCAACCCCCTCCCCCCTCCCCCCCGCCTCCGCCCGCGGCCCCTCGCCTCAGCGCCCGCCCTCGCCCGGACGTTCATTCATTCATGCGCTCGTTCATTCATTCATTCGTCCGTATTTATTTATTCATTCATTCGTATTTATTCATTCATTCGTATTCATTCATTCACATTTATTCATTCATCCATTCGTATTTATTTATTCATTCGTATTCATTCATTCATTCACATTTATTCATCCATCCATTCGTATTTATTTATTCATTCGTATTCATTCATTCGCATTTATTCATTCGTCTATTCGTTTTTATTTATTCATTCGTATTTATTCATTCGTATTCATTCATTCGTATTCATTTGTATTCATTCATTCATTCACATTTATTCATTCATCCATTCGTATTTATTTATTTGTTCATTTGTATCCATTCATTCATTCACATTTATTCATTCATCCATTCGTATTTATTTATTCATTCGTATCCATTCATTCATTCGTATTCATTTGTGCTCATTCACCATTCGTATTTATTTATGCATGCAGTCGTATTTCTTTATTCATTCATTCATTCGTATTTATTCGTTCATCAATTCGTATTTATTTATTTATTCATTCATTCGTATTCATTCATTCCTATTCATTTGTATTCATTCGTATTTATTCATTCATATTTATTCATTCGTATTCATTCATTCATTCAATCGTATTTTTTGAGCGCTTATTACGTACGGAGCACTGAACCAAGCGCTTAGAATGGACAAGTCGGCCGCAGATAGAGACGGTCCCTGCCCTTTGACGGGCTCACAGTCGGTGCAGAGCACTGGACTAAGCGCCAGGAATGGACAAGTCGGTAACAGATGGAGACAGTCCCCGCCCACTAAAGGGCTTACAGTCTAATCGGGGGACACGGGCGGACAAGAACGATGGCAGTAAATCGAATGGAGGGGATGGACGGCTCATTAAAACAAGGGCAAATAAATAGAATCAAGGATGAGGAGGAAATCATCCTCCTCATCTCGTCTTGGCGTTTGTTAAGCGCTCGCTATGTGCAGAGCGCTGGGGGAGGTACAGGGTCAGCAGGTTGGCCCACGTGAGGCTCACAGGCTTCATCCCCATTTGACGGATAAGGTCACTGAGGCCCAGAGAATAATAAGCATGGTGGTATTTGTTAAGCGCTCACTATGTGCACAGCGCTGTTCTAAGCACTGGGGGAGATACGGAGTCATCAGGTTGTCCCGAGCGAGGCTCACGGTTAATCCCCATTTTCCAGATGAGGGAACTGAGGCTCAGAGAATAATAATAATCATGTTGGTATTGGTTAAGCGCTCACTACGTGCAGTGCACTGTTCTAAGCGCTGGGGGAGATACAGGGTCATCAGGTTGTCCCACGCGAGGCCCACTGTCTTCATCCCCATTTTCCAGATGAGGGAACTGAGGCCCAGAGAATAATAATAATAATAATTTATGATTGTATTTGTTAAGCCCTTACTATGTGCCAAGCACTGTCCTAAGCGCCCGGGGGATACAAGGTCATCGGGTGAGGCTCACCGTCTTCATCCCCATTTTCCAGATGACGTCACTGAGGCCCAGAGAATAATAATCATGGTGGTATTTGTTAAGCGCTTACTATCTGCCAAACACCGTTCTAAGCGCCCCGGGGATACAAGGTCATCAGGTTGTCCTACGTGAGGCCCGCCGTCTTCATCCCCCATTTTCCAGATGAGGGAACTGAGGCCTAGAAAATAATAATAATAATAATGAGGGTATTCGTTAAGAGCTTACTACGTGCCAAGCGCCGTTCTAAGCGCTCAGAGGATACCAGGTCATCAGGTTATCCTACAGGAGGCCCACTGTCTTCATCCCCATTTGCTAGATGAGGGAACTGAGGCCCAGAGAATAAGAAGAAGAAGAATAATGAGGGTATTCGTTAAGAGCTTACTATGTGCCAAGCACCGTTCTAAGCGCCCAGAGGATACAAGGTCATCAGGGTGTCCCACGTGGGGCCCACAGGCTTCATCCCCATTTTATTCATTCATTCAATCAATTGTATTTATTGAACGTTTACTATGTGCAGAGCACTGCATTAAGCACTTGGAATGGACAATTCGGCAACAGGTAGAGACAACCCCCGCCCAATAACGGGCTCTCATTTTACAAGGTGAGCAGCTTGTCCCACGTGGGGCTCACAGTCTTCATCCCCATTTTACAGATGAAGGAACTGAGGCCCAGAGAAGTGAAGTGACTTGCCCACACAGGTGGTGGAGCCGGGAGTCGAACCCATGACCTCTGACTCCCGAGCCCGGGCTCTTTCCACAGAGCCACGCTGCTTCTCAAAGAGGAAAAGAGGCGACGCGGGCTACTCGTTTTGTCGTCCATCTCCCCCTTTTAGACCGTGAGCCCGTCGTTGGGCGCGGCGGGGGGGTCTCTATCTGTTGCCGAGTTGTACATTCCGAGTGCTCAGTACAGTGCTCTGCGCCCAGGAAGCGCTCAATAAATACCACTGAATGAATGAACGGTCATGGGCCTTGGCCTTCCTTCTCCTCAGGAGGCAGGGAAAGGAGCTCAAGTGAGGGGTCTTATCATCATCATCATAATAATAATGTCGGTGTTTGTTAAGGGCTTACTATGTGCAGAGCACTGTTCTAAGCGCTGGGGGAGATACAGGGTCATCAGGTCGTCCCACGTGGGGTTCCCAGTCTTGATCCCCGTTTTCCAGATGAGGTCACCGAGGCCCAGAGCAGTGAAGCGACCGGCCCTCGGTCACCCAGCTGACAAGTGGCAGCGTCGGCATTCAAACCCGTGACCTCGGACTCCCAAGCCCGGGCTCTCGCAACTGAGCCACGCGGGAGGGGGAAGCCTAAGCGGGGCTGGGAGGGCGAAGGCCTGATGGCCCCGGGAGGCTTAGATCTCGAGGGGACGATAAGCAACCTGGGCCTCCTCCCCTCGTGGTCCGCGCTAGGGGCCGGCAGTCGCGCCCCGGCCACCTCCCCTTCCCCGCCACCGGTCCCCGTCCCGTCCCATCCCCGCTTCCAACCCAAACGAACCCCCGGAGACAGTCGGCAGGGAGCTCGGACATTTGAGATAAAGGAGAGCTGTCACCGCGGGGCTCCCGGCCCCGAGGTCCCCGGAGGCCACGTCGCCGGACGGGGAGACCAGGCCAACGGATGGAGCGGTGGGGCCCCGTGGCGTAGCGACTCAGATCGGGAGTTTGCGGAAGAACCCAGGAGTTTTGAATCCTCCTCTCTCCCTGTCCTTAGGCCTCAGGAGTAAACAGTTAGCGACGAAGTGCTCCACGGGAGATGGCGTCGGTGCGGTCGTTCAATCAGGGGTGTTTACTGACCGCTTCTTCAGGAGGGAATATTGTACTAGGAGAGTAGACTAATAGAGGCGATCCCTGCCGTCAGAGAATTTACGATCTGCTGGAGGAGTTTATTAATAATAATGATGACGGCATTTGTTAAGCACTACGTGCAAAGCACGGTTCTGAGCGCCGAATGCCATTTACTAATTAGCTACACCGCTTCCTCTCCGGCGCAAATGTTTTGGGTTTTCAATCTCTCTCCGGCGTCCTGCCTCTGTCCCGGCACCCCAGTCAATTACTCTCCCCACCTTCAATGCCTTATTTGAAGGCACATCTGCCCCAAGAGGGCTCTCCCAAGTGCTCGTTTCTTCTCTTCCCGCTCCCTTCTGTGTCGCCCCGATTTGCTCCCTTAGATACACCATCCCCGGCCCCACGGTACTTAAATATCTCTGATTTATTTATATTATTGTATTTTTTATTGTTATTGTTAATAAAAGTAAGTGGAAAGAGCACGGGCTTTGGGAGTCAGAGGACTTGATAGTTTAATAGGACTAGGTAATAGGACTTAATATATTAATAGTCTCTCTCCCCCTCTAAACTGTAAGCTCACCGCGGGCAGGGAACGTGTCTGTTATATTGCTGTGTCGTGCTCTCCCGAGCGCTTAGTGCAGTGCACACAGAAACAGCATGGCCTAGTGGATAGAGCGTGGGCCTGGGAGTCAGAAGGACCTGGGTTCGAATCCTGTTCAGTCACTTGTCTGCCGTGTGACCTTGGGCAAATGACTTCAGTCTCTGTGTCTCAGTTACCTCACGTGCAAAACGGGGATTAACAGGGACTGCGTCCAACGCACTTTGCTTATATCCACCCCAACACTTAGTACGGTGCCTGGCCCATGCTAGGCTCTTAAGTGCCATTATTATTATTATTAATTAATGATATTACGGTATTTGTTAAGCGCTTACTTTGTGCTAAGCACTGGGGTAGATCCGAGGTAATCAGGCTGGCCCTCGTGGGGCTCACAGTCTTCATCCCCATTTTCCAGAGGAGAGCACTAGAGAAGCGGCGTGGCTCCGTGGAAAGAGCCTGGGCTCGGGAGCCAGAGGTCATGGGTCCGAATCCCGGCTCTGCCCCTTGGCAGCTGTGTGACTGTGGGCAAGTCGCTTCACTTCTCTGTGCCTCAGTTACCTCATCTATAAAATGGGGATGAAGACCGGGAGCCCCACGTGGGACAACCTGATCGCCCTGTCTCTACCCCAGCGCTCAGAACGGTGCTCTGCACTTAGTAAGCGCTTAACAGATACCAAAATTATTAAATTATTATCGCTGAGAAGTTAAGTGGCTCGCCCCAGGTCACCCGGCAGACAAGTGGCAGAGCCGGGATTAGAACCCAGGTCCTCTGACTCCCGAAGCCCACGCTCTCTCCACCGATTTTTACGAGCAACGATCACGATAAATACAAATTGACCGATGGGAAGAGGCGCTCACTTCTACGTCCTCTGAACGGAAGGAGCGGGATCCGCCTCCGCTGACTCTCGCGCTCGGCCCTGCGGTCGCAATACTCTGTTGGCTCACGTCAGGAAGCTGTCATTCCGGTGACTCGTGAGGCGGCGTTAGCCTGGTTTTGTAAGAAGGTCTGCATGGCTCGTCACCAAAGGCCTGACCGCGAAGAGACGGATCAAGAGGAGATGACCCTACTTGTGCAACGAGGACTGATCTCGGGGAACACACGGTTTTGCTCTTGCTACCGTCAAGTCAGTGGGGCCAGTTGTGTCAGGACGGGGGGGTGTCTCTAGGCTGCTAGACACTGCGCTGAGGCCTGGTCTTCTTGGCCGGTTAATAATAGAGAAGCAGCGCGGCTCAGTGGAAAGAGCCCGGGCTCGGGAGTCAGAGGTCATGGGTTCGTATCCCGGCCCTGTCAGCTGTGGGACGGTGGGCGAGTCACTTCACTTCTCTGGGCCTCAGTGGCCTCATCTGGAAAATGGGGATTAACCGTGAGCCTCACGTGGGACATCCCGACCGCCCTGTATCTCCCCCGGCGCTTAGAACGGTGCTCCGCACAGAGTAAGCGCTTAACAAATAGCGACATTATTATTATTAATATGAAACCGTAGGGCCTGGCAGCAGACTTTTATGTCCCGTGACAAACCTGGTAAGAGCACATCTATTCCTTGTTGCCGGCGTGAACCTCCTGACTATACGAACATCTCTGAATGAAATGTGCACTTTTTAATCCCTTGTCTGAACTCATTCTTAATCACTTGCGTTGATCTTGCATTTTCTCTCAAGTCCCCCAGGGACGCTTTCAAATCGCTGGATGTCAAGTGGAATGTGTTCTTGATGATCCATATGGTAATAAGTGGATCGAAAGAGCAGCTATTTCTCCCAGTCAGTCACTCATATTCACACACCTTCACACTCCGGCTTGGAAACCGCTCCAACCCCTCCTGCCTCGGGCCTTATTAAACGAATAATAAATAACGTCGGTATTTGTTAAGCGCTTACTATGTGCGGAGCACTGTTCTAAGGGCTGGGGGAGATACGGGGTCATCGGGGTGTCCCACGTGAGGCTCACAGTCTTCATCCCCATTTAACAGATGAGGGAACCGAGGCACAGAGAAGCGAAGCGACTCGCCCACAGTCACACAGCTGCCAAGCGGCGGAGCCGGGAGTCGAACCCATGACCTCTGACTCCCAAGCCCGGGCTCTTTCCACCGAGCCGCGCTGCTTCTCTACTGCTATGGGGGGGCCCAGGGACGGGGCTGCCAGCTGGGCTGGCCAGGACTGGGGGAACAAGGGAAGCGGTGGAGGTGCTCTGGGACAGGTGAGTCGGAAGGTCGCGGGCTTGGGAGTCGGACGACGTGGGTTCGAATCCCAGCTCTGCCACCCGTCTGCCGTGTGACCTTGGGAAAGTCACTTCACATCTCTGGGCCTCGGTGACCTCGTCTGTAAAGTGGGGATCGAGACCGGGAGCCCCGAGTGGGACGTGGATGGCGTCCAACCCGACTGGGTTGTGTAGACCCCAGAGCTTAAAACGGCGCCGTCACTCCGGAAGCACTCGACCGTCATTATCATCGTTATTAACAAACAACCGGGGTACGAGGCCGACAAAAGTGAAACGTCCGTCATTTTCAGATCTCTTCCCGCTCTCCGGTTCGCAGCTTGGTCTTGGGACCTCGGCCACGTTGGCCCCTGTAAATAGTAAACGCAGGAAGGGGCACGGAGAGCGGCCGACGCCTGTCAGGCGGCATTCGTTCTGCCGTGGAAAACGGGAGGTCCGCTGAACGCCGCAGGGAGAGGGGTGAAGGGGGGGAGGCAGCAGCCGCGGGCAAGCTCAGGCCCGGTGGTTTCCCGAGGATGTCTTCTCGGCCCCGGCCGGGGGCGGGGCCGGGCTCGGCCACCAGGAAGGAGGCCGCTGGGTTTTTCCTGGCCGGTCGAGCCGGCGCGGAGGGAGATGGAGGGAGATTCTGCCCCTCCACTGTGACTAGGCACTTTCCACCTGGTGCCCGCTTTCTCGCGTCTCCGCCAACCTCCCCCGTCACCGTCGGGGCAGACGGGCCGGCACCCGCCGGTCCGTCAGTCAGTCCCATTTATTTAGCGCTTACTGAGACTCTACTGAGACTCCCTGCCCACAGCGAGCGTAAAGGCAGGCAAGAGGAGCTGACCTGGGGTGGGGCTGGGGAGAGCAGAGATGCCCTTTCTTTATTAGCAGTAATAATAATAATAATAATCGGGGCATTTGTTAAACGCTTACTGTGTGCTCGGCCCCGTCCCGAGTGCCGGCGCGGATGTAAGCAAATAGGGTCGGACAGGGTCTCTGGCCCACGTGAGGCTCACGGTCTAGATCGACCCCACAGCACTTCTTAATGGACGACGACGGCATCTGTTAAGCGCTTACTATGTGCCAAGCACCGTTCTAGGCGCTGGGGAGGATACAAGGTGATCAGGTTGTCCCACGTGGGGCTCGCGGTCTTCATCCCCGTTTTACAGACGGGGTAACTGAGGCCCAGAGAAGTGAAGCGACTTGCCCAGAGTCACACGGCTGACGGGTGGCTGAGCCGGGATTTGAAGCCCTGACCGCTTCTGAATAGATCTGTGATTTTATTTATTTGCGTCGATGTCTCCCCTCCTCTAGACCGTGAGCTCGTTGTGGGCAGGGAATGTCACCGTTTATTGCTGTATTGTATTTTCCCAAGCGCTTAGCAAAGTGCTCTGCACACAGTAAGCACTTAAGAAATACGATCGAATGAATCCCCATTTTACAGGTGAGGTAACTGAGGCTCAGGGAAGTGACGTGACTCGCCCAAGGTCACCCAGCAGACAGGTGGCGGAGCGGGGATTAGAACCCGTGACCTTCTTACTCCCCGGCTCGGGCTCCGTCCATTAGGCCGTTGACTAGAAGCGGAATCAGTGATACCGGGGGTCCCAGAACTGCGGAGAGGGAGTGGAATGAGCTGGGGAAATGGGAAAAGTTGGACCAGACCCAGGAGTGGCGGAGAAGACGGAGTCGGTGTTCCACTGGAAGAGAGACAGCAGGGATCGTTCAGGGCGGTCAGCTGACAGAGTCTCGCCCAAGCGAGGGGGAGGTAGGGTGGCGCGAGGCCGAGGCCGGGGGTGGAGAGGTCTCGAACAAGCCATTTCCCTTTTCTGTTTAGCGGCTCTCCCGCCCATGAAATGGGCATAAATCCCACACTACCTCAGAGGGGTGCGATGAGGACCACAAAGCGACGATAACGTGCTCGGGGCTCCGTGGAAGGGCCACGGCGGGAAGCCGACACTGGCCGTGGGCCAGCTGGCGAGGGGAGCAGCGTGCCAGGAGCGGGAAGCTTCCAAGCCCTGCCCGACAACGCTCATCTTTCTGAACTTCGCTCTGCTTGTTTACTTGGTCCCAGCGCAGCCTCTTTTCCACTTCTCTGCAACCTGAGGAAACCTCTTCTCTAGAGCTGCCGAGGCGAAAGAAGTGGGAACGGGAGTGGGAATAATAACGTTGGTATTTGTTAAGCGCCTACTACGTGCGCAGCGCCGTTCTAAGCGCTGGGGTAGATACAGGGTCATCAGGTTGTCCCACGTGAGGCTCACGGTCTTAATCCCCGTTTTACAGATGAGGTAACTGAGGCACAGAGAAGCGAAGCGACTTGCCCACGGTCACACGGCTGACGGGTGGCAGAGCCCGGATCTGAACCCATGACCTCTGACTCCGAAGCCCACGCCCTTTCCACTGAGCCAAGCCTCGAAGTTGTCGCAAATAGGAAGTGGGGATCCGAAGCCTAAACCCTGACTTTTACGTTCTGCACGGGGGCGAGGAGGGGAAACAATCCGCACATTACTGGGATGTGGCCAGGGGAGGGACGCGGAAAAGGCGGCATCTGAATCAGAACCAAGAGTCAGCAGAATGCAGCATTGGGAGGGAACGTCGATTAATACAAGAAGCTCGAGAAGAGCAAGCCGGGGCAGATCGGATCGCCCGGCGAGGGAAGCGGAGAGGGATCTGGTGGTCGGTTTGCTGTTGCGAACCTTAAGGTCGCCGTGAGGGATGGGATGTGTCTAGGTATTTTCGGTCCGACAGCAGACCACCTCGAAGAAAGAAAAAAATGGGGGGAACCGCTTCAGGGCGTGGATGACAGAAGCTGCGCCAGGGGAACCCGATCCGACCTGGCTCTCGCTCAACTTTCGATCGGTCGATCGATCGTACCCATCGGGCACTTACCGTGTGCAGAGCACCGTAGTAGTGCTTGGGAAAGTACAGTAATAATAATAATAATGATGTCGGTATTTGTGAAGCGCTCGCTAAGGGCAGAGCACCGTTCTAAGCGCTGGGGGAGATCCAGGGTCATCGGGCTGTCCCACGTGAGGCTCACCGTCTTCATCCCCTTTTTACAGATGAGGTGACTGAGGCCCAGAGAAATGAAATGACTCGCCCACAGTCCCACAGCTAAGTGGCAGAGCCGGCATTCGAACCCGTGACCTCCGACTGCCAAGCCCGGGCTTTTCCCACTGAGCCACGCTGCAGTATAACAGAGTTGGTTGGGAGCCACATTTTCTGCCCACAGCGAGCTTACGGGGTAGAGGGGAACTTTCCCATTATAGGAAGAGGGCTGGCAAGTCCCTCCCCCGTGCCTCAGCCTCCCCATATCTCTGGGGAGGAACAATTCTTTTCGTCTGTTTTCTACGGGGATAAGAAGGATAAGGGCCCGGCTGATTTTTTGAATGGTATTAAGGGCTTTTCTTAATGGTATCTGTTAAATGCTCGCTATGTGCCAGACTCTGTTCTAAACACTAGGGTAGATTCTAAGTGATCAGGTCCCCCATGGGGCTCCCGGTCTCGATCCCCATTTTACAGACGAGGGAACGGAGGCACGGAGACGTGAAGCGACTTGCCCGAGGTGGCCCAGCAGACAAGGGGGGGAGCGGGGATTAGAACCCGGGTCCTCCTGACTCCTAGGCCCATGCTGTAGCCATTAGGCCGTACCGCTTCTCCAAGCACTGTTCTAAGCACTAATGCTCTGAACTCCCGAAAAGAAAGGCACGAAACTAGTCCTGCTCTCCATGAGCACTAGTTCCAGAACTAGTTCTAGACTCTGAGCTCGCCTCAAAACAATAAGCTCGTCGCGGGCAGGGAACATATCGTACTCTCCCGAACGCTCTGTACGGTACACCCGGGAAGTGCTCAGTAAATACCACTGATTAATTAGGGTATGAGCTGAGCCCTTACTAAGGGATGAAGCGTCGTACTAAATGCTGGGAAAGATCTCGATTCTATTTATCGCTACTGTTTCCGTCTGTCCGCCATCCCCCGATTAGACCGTGAACCCGTCAGAGGGCAGGGACCGTCTCTATCTGTTACCGATTTGTCCATTCCAAGCGCTTAGTACAGTGCTCTGCACACAGTAAGCGCTCAATAAATACTATTGAATGAATAACGAGATGATCGGGCCACTCACGGGGCTCACGGTCTAAGCGGGAGGGAGAACGGGCACCGACTCTCCATATTGCAGATAAGGGAACCGAGGTACAGAGAAGTGAAGTGCCTTGCGTAAGGTCACCCAGCCGGTGGAGCCCGGGATTAGAACCCAGGTCCTCTGACTCTCAGGCCTGTGCTCTTTCCACTAGGCCCCGCTGCTTCTCGGTAACCCCAGGCGATTAGGAAGGAGGGAAAAACCCCACAAATTTTAGGAAGAGAGACCCGTAAGTAGTGTTCCCTCCAACTCAGTGGGACCTAAGCGTACCGTCCCCGCGTTTGGAACCATCTCCCGGTTTCCGTTCCGCTGAACCGGTCCAGGGAATCCCTCTAAATTCTCACCTACGTTCCGCAGCCATTACCGGGGTTATAAACCCTCATGATTTTCCTGCAACTCCTGAGTTTTCTGACTTGGAATCTGATCGTGCTGATGGGGGGGGGGGGCGGACTCTAAATTCCTTGGCGGCAGGCTGTGCGGGCAGGAGATACGAGGTGGTTAAGGGTGGGATTCCGAGCCAGAGAAGGAGGGGAGGGTAGTTAAGGGTGTCATCCCAGGCCAGAGGCGGAGGGGAGGGCGGATGTTCTGGGGATCTCACTGTAAAGTGGAGATAACAGCGGCGCGGCGGATTCCGCTTAATAAACTAAAGGACGGCCACCGCCGTACACTCTACTTGGCTAGAATCTCCGAGCCGAGTAAAATCCAGAAGGCTGGATTTTTCAATGCAATTATAAATTGCCGGAACAATCGCGATAGGGAGTGATTTCGACTGCTTCCAAATGGGATGGTCGAACCCGTTATTTCCCGGGGCAAGTTTAGGAGGTGGAATTTCTGGATCCTTTGACGTGTTGGGGAGCAGTTCTGAACTTTGTCAACAGGAACTGGCAGCAGATAATTCAGGAAGGAAGAGAAAGGGCCTAGGCTTGAGAGGCAGGATTCCTTGCTTCTCGGGTTTGGGATGCTGTTGAGCGTCGGTTTTCCCACGCTGCACAGTGCTCTCCTGGGCACGGAGGACATGGAGAATCTGCTCTCTCGCAGCAAGGAGGAGGTACCTCGGGCTGAAGTTTAAAACTTGAAAGAACATTTTAACAGATGACTAAAAGAGAAGTGAGAAACATAACCAGCCGCATTAGGAAATGGAGTCTTTGCTTGGGGCTCCCATGCTCTTGCTTGTTCTCTCCTCGAATTCTGCGCCATGACCCAAATGGCCTTTTTTTTCCAAATGGTATTTGTTAGACGCTATCTCCGTGCCAGGCCCTGCACTAAGTGCTGGGACGGATGCCAGATAATCAGTTTGTGCGCAGTCCCTGTCCCCGACGGGGCTTGCGGTCTTAATCCCCATTTTACAGATGAGGTGACTGAGGCCCAGAGAAGTGGAGTGACTTACCCAAGGTCACACAGCAGACAAGCGGCGGAGTCCTCCGACCCCCCCCCCCCCGTCCCGTGCTCCTTCCACGAGGCCACGCTGCTTCTCCACAGTTGGAAACTTCTTATGTTTCACCCAAATCCCTCTTACTCAATTTAAGCTCGTGCCTCTACTTCTATCTTTCGTGAAGCCGGAACGATCCTCCTTTTATAACTTTTTAAATCCTATACTCAAAGACAGTTATTCAAGTCACACTCAGTCCTCTGTCGCATAGATGAGCACGCACCCCTGTATCTCTTTTACAGAGATTCAATTTTCCATTCCATCCAGTCGTCTCTGTCGCCCTTTGACCTGCTCCGATTCCTTGATACCCCTCTTAAAACGCAGCGATCAAACCGGGTGCAATCCTGCGGGTCCTTGACCGACGCAGTGGACCGGAGAGATCCGTGAACCTGACTGCCGACTCTGTTGAATCGTCCTCTCCCAAGCACTTAGTGCAGTGCTCTGCACCTAGTAAGCGCTCAATAAATACCATCGATCGATCACATCCTGGACTTTGCATCTCCCTCAACGATTTTGGCATCTCGGTATCGCGTTAACTTCTTCAGCATTTTAACGCAGAATCACCCTCAGATGGGTTCCTCGACGATGGTCCGATCTTTTTCGGCCATTCTGATGCCTCACCAGTTATTCCCCTCACTTCTCTTTGCGCGCCGGAGTCTGTGCTTGGTTTTTAAGGCTACCTGGGAGTTCTCTCGGGCCCCCCACATCCCTTGTCCGTAGCCGATCTAGAAAACAGAACATTCTAATGGTGTGAACACCTCTCCGGCGCTTAGCGCGGTGCCTAGCACACAGGAGGCACTTCAAAACCATCGTTATAACCGCTTCCGATAAGTCCTGGGGAATTAATACCCTGAGGACCGAGGGCGTGCCGCACAGCAGAGTGAGCGGGAAGTCTCGACAGGACGATCGCAAAATTAAGTTGACGCGTTCCCAGTGGCTGAGGGGTTTGCATCCTTAGGAAATGGATGCCCGAGCACGGTCTTTTCCATCCGCAGAATAGGCTGGGTTTCTGAGAGCTTCTTATTTCAGTCCGTTTCTAGATCACCCGGGGACAGATGGCCCACATATTCCAGATTTGCCTGCTGTTGCCTCACACACTTCTAGGCGGTGGTTAATTTGTAAGGCGAGATGAGCCAGGGCTCCAGCAATTATGTAATTTTTCACTGAAGTCCGTAATACCGCAGACTGTACAGCCACATCATCGCCTCCGTCAATCTATCATCGTCATCATCGATGTCGACGATGCCGCCCGCGTCGGTGCCCGGAGAGCCAACTGTCGATTGCAGAGGGGCCGGCCCTGAGTAAGCCCTGGCCCGGATTAGCCGCTCGCGGCTCGCACCGAGACCCTGGGACTCAATTGCTTATCCAAAGAGGGGGCCAGTGACCCTTCCCGATTGAGCCACAAGCTTTCGGGGGAACCGGGGCAGGCTAGATCGCGTCCCAGCGCGGTGCCTCAGTTTCCCCAACTATGAAGGCGAGAAGACGGAACCACTTCGA
Organism: Ornithorhynchus anatinus; assembly: GCF_004115215.2. Lineage (NCBI taxonomy): Eukaryota > Metazoa > Chordata > Mammalia > Monotremata > Ornithorhynchidae > Ornithorhynchus > Ornithorhynchus anatinus. The sequence continues at coordinate 16,643,736 of NC_041730.1, read as the reverse complement.
TCGCGGCAGAGGAGAGAAAGAAAGCGTATTATTATCAGGGTCCGGGGGAATGCTTTTTCATTCCCTTTGAACGTTGGAGAACAATTCTCAGAAGCTCCGACGGTGACGGAGAGAGGCACGGGTGGGGTGGTGGCATCTCCGAGGGCCCAGGATGGATTATTGACAGCCTCCCAGGCCCGCGAGGACTAGCTCCCCGGCAGATTCGACAGCAAAGGCTGGATCGAGGGGACGGAATCGATCAGCGGTATTTACCGCGCGCTCACTATGCGCCCAGCGCTCGGGAGGGTCCAAGAGAATTAGCAGGCACGTCCTGGGGCTGCAGAGAAGCAGCGCGGCTCGGTGGAAAGAGCCCGGGCTTCGGAGTCCGAGGTCACGGGTTCGACTCCCGGCTCCGCCACCGGTCAGCTGTGTGACTGTGGGCGAGTCACTTCACTTCTCTGGGCCTCAGTTCCCTCATCTGGGAAACGGGGATTAACCGTGAGCCTCACGTGGGACGACCCGATGACCCTGTAGCTACCCCAGCGCTTAGAACGGTGCTCCGCCCGGAGTAAGCGCTTAACAAATACCAACATTGTTATTAGTCATCCTTCAGCTCTTCCTTCTAGGGAAGCAGGGTGGCCTAGCGGATAAGGCACGGGCCCGGGAGCCAGAAAGACCTGGGTTCTAATCCCGACTCCGCCACTTGCCCGCTGTGTGACTTGGTGAGCTCGTCGTGGGCGGGGAATGTGTCCGTTTGTGGTTAGAGCGCACTCTCCCAAGCGCTTAGTACAGTGCTCCGCCTACAGTAAGTGTCCTCGCAGAGTCCTCCCGGTTGGCAAGGTTAGGGAGAAACTGAGGAAATACAAATACAATAGGGGCATAACTCAGCACGAGGACGCTAGGTCTCTTCTTTCCCGGGCCAGGTAAGGCTGAAAATGGATTATCATCTCAGCTGTTACTGAAGATCAAAATTACCGATCGATTAAAAAATCAATCGATCCAATCAAGGGAAACAGCCCGGACTAGTAGGAAGAGCGCGGGCCTGGGAGTCAGGGCACCTGGATTCTGAGCCCAGCTCCTCCATTCGCCTGTCGTGTCACCTGGGGCAAGTCATCTGACGCTTTCCGGCCTCGTTCCTTCGTCTGCGAAATGGGGAGTCAATCCCCGTTCTCCCTGCTACTGACCGCGAGCCCCACGTGGGATCTGATCATCGTGCATCTCCCCCAGCACTCGGCAGGAGAAGCAGCGCGGCTCAGCGGGAGGAGCCCGGGCTTTGGAGCCCGAGGTCACGGGTTCGAATCCCGGCTCGGCCGCTCGTCAGCTGGGCGACTTTGGGCGAGTCACTTCACTTCTCGGTGCCTCAGCGACCCCATCTGTCAAATGGGGATGAAGCCCGCGAGCCCCACGTTGGGACGCCCCGACTCCCCCGTGTCTACCCCAGCGCTCAGAACGGCGCTCGGCACGTAGCGAGCGCTTAACAGATACCAACATCATCCTCATTATTATCATTACAGTGCTTGGCACACAGTAAGCACTTGACGGCTTTCACTACTACTACTACTACTAATAAGAACTGTGGCATTTCAGTGCCTAGTGTGTGCCAAGCACTGTACTAAGCCGACTGGATACAAACAGATCGGGCTGGACCCGGTCCCCGTCCTGCATAATCTCCATCTTATAGATCCACTAGAGAAGCGGCGTGGGAGTCGGAAGGACCCGGGTTCTAATCCTGGCTCCGCCACCTCTCTGCTGTGTGACCTTGGGTACGTCACTTCGCTTCCCCGTGCCTCAGTCGCCTCACCCGTAAAATGGGAATTAAGACCGGGAGCTCTGTGTGGGACAGAGACCGTGACCGACTCAATCACCTCGTATCTAGCTCGGGGCCTCAGCGCGGTGCCCGGCACCGAGGAGCCGCTTTCGAATCCCGGCTCCGCCACTCGTCAGCTGTGTGACCGTGGGCGAGTCACTTCACTTCTCTGTGCCTCGGTTACCTCATCTGTCAAATGGGGATGAAGACTGGGAGCCTCGCGTGGGACAACCTGATGACCCTGCGTCTCCCCCAGCGCTTAGGACGGTGCTCTGCACGTAGGAAGCGCTTAATAAATACCGACATTATTATTAACAAACCCCCTTGCAGAATACCACAGCTCTCGTTATCGATTCCCAGCAATCGAGTCGATTCCCTTTCCAGTGTCGGGAGTTTGAACCGTTTCCTCATCTCGTGGAGCGAACGTGACATCACAAAGGCCTCAGAGATGCTTCGCCTTCCCCCAGATAGTTTAAATCCGGTAAGTCCCTCCAGAGCCCGGCCGTAACTTGACGATTTTTTTAAGCTTTCTTAATGCAGAAGGGGGGTGAGAATCACAGTCTCCTAGGTCTCTCTCAGCTCTGCAGAACAGTCACCCGGGCCAGATCGACCTCGGGGTTAATCTGGCTCATCCCATAACGACCCACTTCCAATAAGGGTTTGCCCAATCGGCCCGCGTAGAGTTTCATAGATACCTCGGATGGGGTCCTGTCTGAATTGGGATCTCCTGCATTTTTCATTGGATCCCACCGCCTTCGTTGTGCCTACTCTTGTAATTGGGTAAGTTTCGCCTCGGCAGAGCAGGTTTGCAAGCTTTCAACGTCCTCGTGGACTTAGAGGGGACTCAGAGAGGGTTTTCCCTGGAAGAAAATGTTGGTCATCACTCTCCGTGTCTACTTACCGTTTACTGACTAGGCAGCTCGGCTTAGAGGAAAGAGCAAGGGCCTGGGTTCTAATCCTGGCTCTGCCAACTGCTTGCTGGGTGACCTTGGGCAAGTCACTTAACTTTGCCACGCCTCAGTTCTCCTGCTCTCCCTCCTACTTGGACTGTGAACCCCACGTGGGACAAGGACCGTGTCCGACCTAATTCACTTGCATCTTCCCAGCGTTCAGATGAGTGTTTGACTCACAGGAAGCACTTAAATACCGGGAAAAAAAAAAAATCTGCAAACACTATTCTGGAGCCAAGAAAGACAAGGCTCCCAGGGTTCAATCCTTAGGCTCTCTGATGCTTGGGTTTGCATTTTATCAGGAATAATATAATAACGACGATGATAATAATAATGTTGGTATTTGTTAAGCGCTTACTGTGTGCAGAGCACCGTTCTGAGCGCCGGGGGAGATTTACAGGGTAATCAGGTTGTCCCACGTGAGGCTCACGGTCTTCATCCCCATTTTACAGATGAGGTAACTGAGGCCCGGAGAGGTGAAGTGCCTTGCCCACGGTCGCACGGCTGACGAGCGGCGGAGCCGGGATTCACACCCGTGACCTCTGACTGCCAAGCCCGTGAGGATGATAACGATCCATTAGTCAAACAAGCGCTGGAAGCGGCGGTCACCTTCAATTAGCCCGGGCCTGGGAGTCAGGAGGACCGGGGTTCTAATTCTGGCTCCGTCACTTGACTGCCGTGTGACCTTGGGCAAGTCATTTCACTTCCTCTGTGCCTCAGTTATGGAGATTGAGAGCGGGAGCCCCACATGGACCGTATCCAACCGGCATGGCTCAGGGGAAAGAGCACGGGCTTTGGAGTCGGAGGTCATGGGTTCGAATCCCGGCTCGGCCCCTTGTCAGCTGTGTGACTTCACCTCACTTCTCGGTGCCTCCGTTCCCTCATCTGTAAAATGGAGATTAAGACCGTGAGCCCCACGTGGGACAACCCGATTGCCCTGTGTCTACCCCAGCGCTTAGAACGGCGCTCTGCACATAGTGAGCGCTTAACAAATACCAACATTATTATTATTACTATGATGATGACCTCCTATCTACCCCCGGGGTTGAGAACGGCGCTTGACACGTAGTAAGCGCTTAACAAATACCATGAAAAGTAAAAAGAGGCCTTCCCTGTTTCCCGTTTCCCTCCTCCCTCTCCATTCTGCACGTGGATTTGTTTCCTTCATTTACCCCACCTTCGGCCCCGCGGCACGTATACGCATATCCGTAATTTATTTATTTATAGTAACGTCGGTCTCCCCCACTAGACCGTAAGCTCCCTGGGGGGGGGAGGGGGGGCTTTTCTACCAACTCTGTAATACTGCACTCTCCCAAGCGCTTAGTTCGGTGCCTCGCGCACCGTAAGCGCTCAATAAATCCGACCGACTGATTAGCCAGGCGCGCCTGCCGGCCTGAGAAGGCACATAAAACTGCTGGACGCGGGGGCGAGCTGATGGCTACTGTTTTATTTCCCTTTTTGCTCTTCAGCCACCTCTGAGAAAATGGCTGTCCAGCGGGCATCATAATAGTGACGTCGGTATCTGTTAAGCGCTCGCTACGTGCCGAGCACCGTTCTAAGCGCCGGGGGAGACGCGGGGGAACCGGGTTGTCCCGCGTGGGGCTCGCGGGCTTCATCCCCATTTGACAGATGAGGGAACGGAGGCGCCGAGCAGTGAAGTGACTTGCCCAAAGTCACCCAGCTGACGAGCGTCCGAGCCGGGACGGACAGAGGAATCCAGAAACTTGGTTTAAACTTCGAGAGCCCTGATATCTGCCTCAAAGAGGCCTTTCGGTGAAAGAACAATAAGGGCGATGTAAGGGAATGAGTAGGGGTTGGTATCTCAACAGCTTGGCTCAGGGGATAGAGCAAGGGCCTGGGAGTCAGAAGGTTAGGGATTCTAATCCCGGCTCCGCCACTTGTCTGCTGTTTGATCTCGGGCAAGTCACCTCCCTTCTCTGGGCCTCAGTTACCGCATCCGTAAAACGGGGATCTGGAGTGTGGAACAGGGGCCGAGTCCAACCTCCTCACCGTGCCTCGTTCTCTCCCGTCCCGCCGTCGACCCCGGGCCACGTCCTCCCTCCTCACCTCCGCCAAACCGTCGCATCCCCCCCCCTCCAAAGCCCTCCTGAGAGCTCACCTCCTCCAGGAGGCCTTCCCGGACGGAGCCCCCCCTTTCCCCCGCTCCCCCGCCCCTCCCCATCGTCCCGACTCCCTCCCTCTGCTCTGTCCCCCTCCCCGCCCCGCGGCACTTATGTATAGATGTACATATTTATTACTCTATATATTTTATTAAGGATGCGTATAGATCGCCAATTCTACTTATTCATATCGATGCCTGTTTACTTGTTTCGTTGTCTGCCTCCCCCCTTCTAGACTGTGAGCCCGTTGTTGGGTAGGGATTGTCTCTACTTGTTGTTGAATTGTACTTTCCAAGCGCTTAGTACAGTGCTCCGCACACAGTAAGTGAATGAATGACGCCCTTGTATCTACTCCAGTGCTTGACACGTAATAATAATGATGTTGGCGTTTGTTAAGCGCTTACTGTGTGCAGAGCACTGCTGCGAGCGCTGGGGGAGACACAGGGTCATCGGATTGCCACACGTGAGGCTCACAGTTAATCCCCCGATATTTCCAGATGAGGTCAGTGAGGCCCAGAGAAGTGAAGTGACTCGCCCACAGTCGCACAACTGAGAAGTGGCAGAGCCGGCATTCGGACCCACGACTTCCGACTCCCGAGCCCGGACTCTTTCCACCGAGCCACGCTGCCTCTCCCCTGCTAAGCGCTTAACGAGTACCACTGCTGTAATTATCATTTCTTATGGTTAAAGAAAGTGTTTTATGCCGTTTGCTTAAGGACTGGGTTTTTGCAACTCCACGGGAGGGAAAGTCTTCCTGGAAACGGTACGGCTTACTGAGAATTGCAAAAGAAAGGTCTTCAGTTTCACCGAATTTGGCTTTCCCTGTGAGGCCGCAGTTCCGTTCTGGAATGTTCTACGATTCTTGCCGAATGAAGATCGGGGCGGCTCCACTCCGGGGGGCTTGCGTAAATTTTTGAGGGCATCTTCGATTAGGTCCCGCTCCCCGCCCTCAACTGGAGACCCTCCGATCCCGAAAACCAGGAGTTCAGTAAATTATCTCTCCGACACGTGTTTGGCGAGTGACACTGCTGGGAAACGGAAACGAACAAGCGGAAGGAGAACTGGCACATCGCTTACAAGGCTTCTGAAGTCACGGGGGTTCACGATTTCCAGAGGAAATGAAAGTCAGCCGAGGTGAATGGTTGACAAACAAAAGATAGCCGATTCTAATCAAACATGGCATCCGGTGTTTCTGCCGAATCAATCGATAAGAATGATGGCATTTGTATGTGAGGTCATGGGTTCGAATCCCGGCCCTGCCCCCTGGCGGCTGTGTGACTGTGGGCAAGTCACTTCACTTCTCTGTGCCTCAGTTACCTCATCTGGAAAACGGGGACTGTGAGCCTCGCGCGGGACCACCTGATGACCCCGCCAGCGCTTAGAACAGTGCTCTGCACGCAGTAAGCGCTCAACAAATACCAGCATCATTATTAGGTATCAAGCACTGTTTTAAGTGCTGGGGTGGATACAACCTGATCAGGTTGGACACCGTCCCCGTCCCGCCTGGGGCTCACAGTCTCAATCCCCGCTTTACAGGTGAGGTCGCCGAGGCTCAGAGAAGTTAAGTGACATGCCCGAGGTCACACAGCGGGCAAGTGCTTGACCTCCTAAGCATCCTGGACCTTCTAACTCCCGGACCCGGGCTCCATCCACCGTGCCGTGGCTCAGTGGATAAGAGCCCGGGCTTCGGAGTCAGACGTCGTGAGTCCGACTCCCGGCTCTGCCACTCGTCAGCTGGGTGACGGTGGGCGAGTCGCTTCACTTCTCTGTGCCTCAGTTCCCTCATCTGGAAAACGGGGATTAACCGTGGGCCTCACGTGGGACGACCCGATTCCCCTGTATCTCCCCCAGCGCTTAGAACGGTGCTCTGCACAGAGTCGGCGCTTAACAAATACCGACATCATTATTATCGGTGGTATTTATTGAGCACCTAACTTGGCGCAGAGCACTATCTAGGGAAAGTACAGTACAACAGAGTTGGCAGCCAGAATTCCTGCCCACGAGCACCTTATAGCCTAGAAGGGAAATTCAGGAAGAACCGGGAAGATCCAGGCTCAGCATCAATGGAACGCAAAAAAAGACTCAATCGGATTTAACTCCGAGAGCGTTCATGCGACGAAGAAGGTTTCGGGGGGCAAATTCGGGGGGGGGGGGGATGCGGCGGGTAGAACTAGCTTAGGACCCAGAGTAGTGACACTCTGATGTCAATCGATCAGTGGTATTAATTGAGCGCTTACCGTGTTGCAGAGTAACAATAATCACGGTACTTGTTAAGTGCTTACGATGGGCCAAGCACCGTCCTAAGCACCGGGGCGGATACCAGCAAATTCTCTGAGCCTCCGTCGCCTCACCTGTCAAATGGGGATGAAACCCGTGAGCCCCACGTGGGACGACCCGCTCGCCTCGTATCCCCCAGCGCTTAGAACAGAGCTTTGCCCGTGGCGAGCGCTTAACAGATACCACAATTCATTTCATTTTTCTTTTTAGTGAGTGCTCAGGAAATACGAGGGGCGGACTGACCGGCTAGAGCAACGCAAGCCAGGGGAACCAGAGCCAGGCTTGGAGCCCGCCGGTCCCAAGATCCTTGGCCGCGGGCCGCATCCCAGACCGTGCTGCTTCCTGAGGTAGCGAGAGCTGGGAGACCGGCCCCTTCTTAGCGTCCTAATTTGGAAAGTGGGATCTTGCCTTCTGATAAAGGCAGAAGTTTTCTCCATTATCTCGGTCTTCCCCGGAGCCTGTGTGATCGGGGGGGTGGGGGGGTGAACGTACTCACTGCTTCCCAGCAGATATTCCCCAATCCTCCTCCTCAGCAACGGCGGGACCTGCTAGGGAGGAATGAGAAAACGGGGAAGGTAAATAAAACGATCGAGATGGGCGGGAAGGGCCCGAGATGCTCTGAGGGGCAGGAGGAGGAGGGCTTCAGGAACCCAAAATTAAACGTCTACGAACGGTTTTCTAATGAAATCAATCTAGGAGGAAGGCGGGGCCACGGCAAAGATCACCACGGGATTGGGTCTTCACCCGATAAGTTTCATCTGTGTAAAAAATCACCCGAAGGAGTTTTCTGCCGTTGTTTAATGGTATCTGTAAGCGCATACTACGTGCCAGTCCCCGGGGTAGACACAAGATAAACAGGTAGGCCGCAGTCTCAATGCCCCGTTTACGGACGAGGTGACTGAGGCACAGAAGAGCAGGCCAGTCGCGGAGCCAGAAACAGAATCCAGGTCCTTCTGCTTCCCACGTCCGCGCTCTGTCCACTCGATCGTGCTGCTTTTCGTCGCCCCTGCAAATGTCTGCGTTATGGGGCAGAGGGTCTGATCTCTTCCTGGTGATTTATTAATAGTCCCCATTAAAATGCCACCTCCAACTCACCTGTATCTCTGGAGAATAACACAACTGAATGTCGGCTTTCCAGCTATCTGGGGGGGGGGGGGGAACGAGCTGCTCAGGGGTGATCTGGCTTTATTCATTCATTCAATAGTATTTATTGAGCGCTTACTATGTGCAGAGCACTGGACTCAGCGCTTGGAATGGACAAGTCGGCGACAGATAGAGACGGTCCCGGCCCATTGACGGGCTCACGGTCTAATCGGGGGAGACGGATGGACGAAAACATTAGCAATAAATGGAATCGAGATGGATTCCAACTGGGATTTTCACACATCGATGAACCAGTTAGCAAAGGAAAAGTCATTCGTTCATTCAGTCGTATTTATGGAGCGCTTATAAAAATGATGGTATTTCTTCGGTGCTTACTACGGGCCAGGCACTGTTCTAAACGCTGGGGCAGATACAAGGCAATCAGGTTGTCCCCCGTGGGCTCACGGTCTTTAATCCCCATTTTCCAGATGAGGGAACTGAGGCCCAGAGAAGTGAAGGGACTTGCCCGAGGTCACACAGCAGCCAGATGGAGGAGTCGACATTAGAACCCACGTCCTCTGACTCCCAGGCCCGGGCTCTTTCCTCTAAGCCGTGCTGCTTATGTGTGCAAAACACTGTACTGGGTGCTGGGGAGAGTCAGAGCCCGGGCTTTGGGGTCAGAGGTCATGGGTTCGACTCCCGGCTCTGCCCCTCGTCAGCTGTGCGACCGTGGGCGAGTCACTTCGCTTCTCTGGGCCTCATCTGTAAAATGGGGATTAACTGGGAGCCTCACGTGGGGCCACCCGATTCCCCTGCATCTCCCCCAGCACTCAGAACGGTGCTCTGCACATAGTAAGCGCTTAACGTATGCCAACATTATTATTATTATTATTTCTGCAGGCTGTGGAGCTGCGGAGGAGAGGCAGGCGCGCTTTCCTGTAACTCCCACTTGGATCCCAAAAGCATCAAAGCATTCGAAACCAACGTTTAGCTTCCCGGATGTCGGGGGAAGACGGGGTGGGGGGGAGGGGGGTTGCATGAAGGGGGGAAGTGATTCAGTCCTCCGTCGCACAGAGATTTCCACGGCGGAGGGAATCAGAAGAGTCACGCACACCCGATCCGGTAGAGAAATCCAGAATCACGACGCCGTTTCTACGTCAAGTGCGCCGGGGCGAGTTTGACCGTACCAAGTCAGCGGTCTGTGGTGGTTCCGTAGGGATCATCCGGCAATCCTCAGGTCCGTGTATTTATCAGAAAGGGCAAAGCTAAGGTTAAAAACCGAAACGAATCTTTGAACCGGCAAAATAATGCTGGTTTGATTAACGAAAGCCCCGACGGTCGACTCCAAAAGACGTTCGGCGTAAACCCAGGCCGAAACTCGAAAGTTCAGTTTTAGATAGGTATTCATTCATTCGATGGTATTTACTGAGCGCTTACTATGTGCAGAGCACTGAGCTAAGCGCTCGGAATGGACAAATCAGTAACAGAGACAGTCCCCGCCCTCTGACGGGCTCACGGTCTAGTCGGGGGAGACGGACAGACGAGAACAGTGGCAATAAATAGGGTCGAGGGGAAGAACATCCCATTAAAAAAATAGCAAATAAATAGAATCGAGGCGATGAGCATCTCATTAACAAAATAAATAGGGTGATGACGATGTACGCAGTTGAGCGGACGAGTACGGTGCCGAGGGGAGGGGACGGGAGAGGGGGAGGAGCAGACACTCCAAAAGAGGAGCTTGCTCGGGAGCATGCTAATTAATTACCCCCTATGTGATTGTCTCAATTTAGACACGGATACCATCGGCCTCAAATAATAATAATAATAATAATGTTGGTATTCGTTAAGCGCTTCCTATGTGCGGAGCACTGTTCTAAGCGCTGGGGGAGATACAGGGTCATCGGGTTGTCCCGCATGGGGCTCCCAGTTTTAATCCCCATTTTACAGATGAGGGAACTGAGGCACAGAGAAGTGAAGTGACTCGCCCACAGTCCCACAGCTGACGAGTGGCAGAGCCGGGAGTCGAACCCGCGACCTCTGACTCCTAAGCCGGTGCTCTTTCCATTGAGCCACACGGCTTCTCTGACAAGTGGCAAGGCCGGGACTCGAACCCATGACCTCTGACTCCCAAGCCCGGCCTCTCTCCACCGAGCCACGCCGAGCGAGACGGGCAGAAGGGGAGGCTCAGGCAAACCCCAGCGCTTAGTACAGTGCCTAAGACACAGCGAGCGCTTAAATACCAGCACCACCGTCGTTGTCACTCTTATTGGCATTATAATATTCTTATTGTTGTTATAGCTATTGTTATCCTTATTGTTCTCATTCTTATTGTTATTATATTCTTACCGCTATTATAATGATAGCATTAAGCGCTCGCTAGGCGCCGGGCACCGTTCCGAGCGCCGCGGTAGATGCAAGGTAGCCGGATGGGATCCTGCCCCACGTGGGGCTCACGGTCTCGACCCCCATTTTACAGATGAGGAAACCGAGGCCCAGAGAAGCAAAGCGACCCGCCCGAGGTCGCACGGCAGACAAGCGGCGGAAGCAGAATCGGAAGCCCGGCCTCTGACGCCCGGGCCCGGCCTCCTTCCGCCGAGCCGTCCTGCTCATGTGGGGTCGGAGGGGGATCGGGCTGTGACCCGTCGGTGGGCGGGGACCGTCTCTATTGCCCGTCTGTCCATTCCAAGCGCTTAGTACAGCGCTCTGCACACCGTAAGCGCTCAGTAAATACCGTTGAATGGATAAAATGGGGATGAAGACCGTGAGCCTCACGAGGGCCAACCCGATGACCCTGTATCCCCCCCCCCCCCAGCGCTTAGAACGGTGCTCTGCACCTAGTAAGCGCTCAATAAATACTACTGAATGAACGAATCGGGCGTAGCCGAAGGAATCGAGGCATCGCTCCTCCCAGGTGTGTCACTCCCGTAGCTCAGACACGCGCCGACGGCCCTTCTCGCTTCATGTACATTTACCTCGACGGATCCCGGCTCCACCCGTCTCAGAAGGAGGGGGCGCTGGGAAGATGTCGGGGGGGCCGGGGGGGGGGGGGGCGAGATAATAATAATTAACAATAATTAGGGTATCTGTTAAAGCACTTACATGGTCGGTCTCCCCGTCGTTACGACCGTAAGCCCATCGATGGGCAGGGACCGTCCCTATCCGTTGCCGACGTGTCCATTCCGAGCGCTCAGTGCGGTGCCCCGCACACAGTAAGCGCTCGATAAATACTATCGAATGAATGGACATCTCCCCCAGCGCTTAGAACGGTGCTCGGCACATAGTGAGCGCTTAACAGATACCATCACTGTAATCATTACCATAAACCAATCAGGCGACGGTACTGGAGAAGCAATGGAGAAGGAGCGCGGCTTCGTGGAAAGAGCACAGGCTCGGGCGTCAGAGGACACGGGTTCTAATCCCGGCTCCGCCACTCGGCTGCTGAGTGACCTCGGGCCCGTCGCTTCACTTCTCGGTGCCTCGGAGACCTCATCTGGAAAAGGGGGATGAGAAGCAGCGTGGCTCAGTGGAAAGAGCACGGGCTTCGGAGTCGGGGCTCACGGGTTCGAATCCCGGCTCTGCCACTCGGCGGCCGTGTGACTGCGGGCGAGTCACTTCGCTTCTCTGTGCCTCAGTTCCCTCATCCGTCAAATGGGGATGAAGACCGTGAGCCCCACGTGGGACGACCCGATTCCCCCGTGTCTACCCCCCGGCGCTCAGAACGGTGCTCGGCACGTAGTGGGCGCTTAACAGATACCAACATCGTTAACATCATTAAGCCGCGGGCCCCACGTGGGACAACCTCACGACCCCGCATCTCCCCCAGCGCTTAGGACAGCGCTCGGCACGTAGTAAGCGCTTAATAAATCCCACGATCATTATTATTATTACAGAGCACTGAACTTGGGAGGGTACAATACAACCGAATTAGCGGACGATTCCCTGCCCACATCACTGACTGCCTGACACCGACCGATCGACTGAGAGTCCAAGCAGCGGAATCCACGGATTGCCGAGTGACCTCAGACCTCGGCATCGGAGCGGTCTGAGGCAGGCCCCGGATGCACCTGGAATCAGATTTTATTTTACGCTCTTTTGCCCCGGAACCGTCGCTATCTTATCTGTTACAAGTTCCTCGAATGCCGTCCGCATCAAATATCGGGAGGCTCTTTGGCTTCGGGAGAAAAGCTTATCTCACCTCTGACAGAAAACCGAGCGGAGCGGATAGAGCAAGGGAGTCCGAGAGACCCGAGTCCTGATCCCGGCTCCGCCGCTCGTCTAGCCGGGTGACCTCGGGCAAGTCACCCCACTTCTCTGGGCCTCAGTTCCTTCATCCGGAAAATGGGGATTGAGACTGTGGACCCCACGTGGGACGGGGACCGTGGCCCACTTCATTCGCTTGCGTCTACCCCGGCGCTCAGGACGGTGCTTGACACGCAGTAAGCGCTTAATAAATAGCACCGTCCTCATCGTCGCCGTTACCTAGGTGCCCGTGACCACCCGCGGGCCACGTCAGTAAGGGGAAAGAACGGAAACCTCCCCCCCACCCCCCCAGAAGGTAGCTACCTCCTCAGGGGAACGGTGAACGCGGGAAGGGACGCTAAAATTCCAATTAGCGGAGAGTGGCAGAAACTGCCAGCCAATCTCGGTCCGGCGAGGCGGCATTCCCTGAGGGGCTTCGGAAGGTGGAAGATCTCAAAGGCCATGACAGTTTCAGGTGGGGAGAATCGTCGTCGGTGAAGGCTGCGGTTGGGCTACGCAGAAATCTGGGGGATTGAGCCCTTTGGGTGATTTTAGCCTTTTTTAGACGAGCAGAATTGCAGAGAACCCACCCATTCCAGCCCAGCCAGCCAGAGAGTTGAACCGAGAGCCTGGGAATGCGTCTACCGACTCCGTTACGTTGCGATTCTGTCCCCTCCCAAGCACCTGGTGCAAGCGTCCGCGCGCCGCGAGCGCCTAGTGAATGCGACGGGTGGGTCGATGGATCGATGGGTTGGCCAGGCCGGCTGCCCGTCCGTCGCAGCCCCGTGACGTAATAATAATAATGAGGAGGATAACGGCGTTCATTAAGCCACCGTTAAGCTTGAACTGTACTTCCCGACCACTCAGTAATAATGTCACCATGCGGCACGCCCGGTTCTAAGCGCAGGGGAGGATACAAGGTTTTCCCAGGTGGGGCCCAGAGTCTTCGCCCCCATTTTACAGATGAGGTGACTGAGGCCCGGAGAAGGGAAGTGACTTGCCCCAAGTCACGCGGCCGGGATCTGAACCCACGATCTCCGCGTCCCCGGCTCGTGCTCTTTCCACTCAGCCGCGCCGCTTCTCTGGGCCGAGCGCCGCTCTAAGCACTGGGGGAGATACGGGGTCATCGGGTCGTCCCGCGTACGGCCGACGACGGCCGAGGACGCGCCGCCTCGCCCCTCGCGGGGCCCCAGAGCCATCTGGGAGCAGCGTGGCTCAGCGGAGAGAGGCCCGGCTTGGGAGTCGGAGGTCGCGGGTCCGAATTCCGGCTCTGCCACTCGTCAGCTGTGGGACCGCGGGCGAGTCGCTTCGCTTCTCCGGGCCTCAGTTCCCTCATCCGTCAAACGGGGATGAAGACCGGGAGCCTCACGCGGGACGACCCGATGACCCTGTATCTGGCCCAGCGCTTAGACCGGCGCTCTGCACGGAGTGAGCGCTCAATGAGCACCAACGTTGAGAGGCGGCGTGGCTCGGTGGAAAGAGCCCGGCCTTGGGAGTCGGACGGCGTGGGTTCTAATCCCGGCTCCGCCGTCTGTCGGCACGTCTCCGGGCGAGTCACCTCACTTCTCCGGGCCTCAGTGACGTCACGTGGGAAACGGGGATGAAGACGGCGAGCCCCACGTGGGACGAACTCATCGCCTTGCATCCTCCCCAGCGCTTAGAACCGTGCTCGGCACGCAGTGAGCGCTTAACAGATGCCGTCGTCATTACTATCGATGTCGGGTGTGTGACCGTGGGCACGTCGCTTCACTTCTCTGGGCCTCGGTTACCCCATCTGTAAAATGGGGATGAAGACCGTGAGCCTCACGCGGGCCGACCCGACGACCCCGTATCTCCCCCAGCGCTTAGAACGGTGCCCTGCGCACAGTAAGCGCTTAACGGATGCCGACGTTGTTATTATCATTGCCCCCCCCCCCCCGTGGGGCTCCCCGTTTTTAATCCCCATCTTTCCAGATGAGGGAACTGAGGCCCAGAGAAGTGACTGGCCCAAGGTCACCCAGCGGACAAGTGGCGGAACCCACGCCCTCCGACTCCCAGGCCCGGGCCCCTTCCACTGAGCCACGCCGCTTCTCCGCCGTCCCCCAGGAGGAGAATAACCGCCGCCGAACATCCTCTGGCCCGCTATTTCCAGCTCGGGGGTTGGCATCGATCCGGAGGCCCTATATCAGTATCCCTCCTCGCCAGCTCTTCTTTATTTAGAAGCCGCGTGGCTCAGTGGAACGAGCCCGGGCTTGGGAGTCGGAGGTCCCGGGTTCGAATCCCGGCTCCGCCACTCGGCAGCTGTGGGACCGTGGGCGAGTCGCTTCACTGGGCCTCAGCTCCCTCATCTGGAACATGGGGATGAAGACCGTGAGCCTCACGCGGGCCCACCCGACGACCCCGTATCTCCCCCAGCGCTTAGAACGGTGGTCCGCACACAGCGAGCGCTTAACAGATACCAACATCATTAAGCCAACTGAGCTTGAGCCGGGGGGCTTCCAGAAGGCGCTGCCAGTCAGACAGCCTCTCCGGTCGGGGGGACCCCCGACCCGAGGAAGGCCTGCTCTCCCGACAAGCAGCGACCAGGAGGCTCCCCCACCTTCAGACCGTGGCTCTTCGGGACCCCAGAGGAGTCGCCGGCTCTGCCGCTTGTCTGCTGGGCGACCTCGGCCGGGTCGCTCAACCTCTCTGGGTCTCAGTTTCCTCACCTGTCGCACGGGGTCGTGCCGGCCTGTCCCCCCGCTCGGGGCCGCGCCCGGAGAGTTTCCGGTCCTCCGCCGGTCTGACTACGGGAGGGGGGGTCAGGCGGAGGCCTGGCCATTCCATTCCTAGCTCGGGCGGTGGCTGGCGAGGGGCGGGCCACCCGCTCCAAGTCAAAATTCACCCGCGCCGGGCAGCGGCGGCACGGGAGGGTCGAGGGCGGAGACTCGGGTTTACCGCGCGGAAGAAGGGCGGTGGTAAACCAATTCTGGATTTTTCACCATGAAAACTCTCCGGATCCACCACCGGAACGACTGCGGACGGAGGCGGGGCGTTCTGGGAGAGACGATAATAATAATGTCGTCGGTATTTAAGCGCTCGCTAGGCGCAGAGCACCGTTCTAAGCGCTGGGGGAGATACAGGGTCATCGGGTCGTCCCGCGTGAGGCTCACGGTTAATCCCCATCTTACGGACGAGGGAACTGAGGCACAGAGGAGTGAAGTGACTCGCCCACAGCCCCCCAGCTGACGAGTGGCAGAGCCGGGAGTCGAACCCGTGACGTCTGACTCCGAAGCCCAGGCTCTTTTCCACTGAGCCAGAATCAGGGCGATGTACATCTCATTAACAAAACAAATAGGGTGATGAAGATATATACAGTTGAGCGGACGGGTACGGTGCCGAGGGGATGGGATCGAGCGCACAGCCGCCTTCCCCCCCCCAGTCAGTCTGGGCGAGGCGAAGAGTAGGGTAAGTAAAGCCCACATTCCTTCCTCTATTATTATTATTATTATTATTATCGCTAATATATGGCATTTGTTAAGCACTTACCGGGTGCCGTTCTAAACGCCCGGGGGGGACACGAGCAAGTCGGGTCGGACACGGTCCCTGTCCCGCGTGGGGCTCGTGGTTTTCATCGCCATTGGACAGATGAGCCCGTCAAACGGCAGGGACCGTCTCTATCTGTTGCCGACTTGTTCATCCCAAGCGCTTAGTACAGTGCTCTGCACATAGTAAGCGCTCAATAAATACTACTGAATGAAAGATGAGGTAACCGAGGCACGGAGAAGTGAAGCAGAGAAGCGGAGGAACCAAAACGAAAATCCACCACGCCCTGCCGGGAGTTGTTCAGCGGAAAGGGCGGTGGCCAGAAAAAAATGGATGCGTGCTATCTGTCTTTAAGGGACAGAGGTAGTGGCTTCAGAGCCACCCCCGCTGGTAGACGTCGCCGGAGGCCGTCAGTCGGTCAGTCAGTCGGATTTACTGAGCGCCCACTGTGTGCAGAGCGCTGTACTGAGTGCTCGGGGGGGTACGGTATTATCATAGAACGGACACATTCCCTGCCCACCGTCGGCTTACGGTCTAGACGGGGAGACGGACGTTAATATAACTGAATAAAATGACAGATGTGTGCATGAGCGCCGTGTGTCTGGGAGCGGGGGATGAATAAAGGGGGCAGGTCAGGGTGACGCCGGAGGGCGTGAGGGAGGAGGAGAGGAGGGCTTAGTCGGGGAAGGCCTCTGGGCCTTCAGTAAGGCTTCAAATAATAATGACGCTGCCATCCGTTAAGCGCTTACTATGTGCGGAGCACTGTTCTAGGCGCTGGGGGAGATGCAGGGGAATCGGGTCGTCCCACCAGAGGCTCACGGTCTTAATCCCCATTTTACAGATGAGGTAAGTGGGGCACAGAGAAGTGAAGTGACTTGCCCTCAGTCACACGGCTGACGGTGGGGGGGGGGGGAGTGCGAGTGACTGTCTGTCGGATAGGAGGAGGGAGAGTACTCCAGGCCAGAGGCAGGACGCTCATTAATTCATCAACTCATTCCACTGTATCCGCTGAGCACTTCCTGTGGGCAGAGCACCGTGCTAAGCATTTGGAGAGTACGCAACGGAACAGTCGACGGACACAGGTTTACGGTCTAGAGGGGGAGGCAGACGGTAATAGTCATAAATACGTGACAGAAACGTCCCCGAGGGCCGTGGGGCCGGGAGGGGGGATGAATAAAGGGAGCGGGTCAGGGTGACGCAGCAGGGAGTGGGAGAAGAGGCAAGGAGGGCTCAGTCGGGGAGGGCCTCTCGGAGGAGGCGGGCTTTGCGGGGCGGGGGAGAGGAACTGTCTGTCGGATTCGAGGAGGGAGGGTGTGAGGGCGTTCCAGGCCAGAGGGAGGATGCGGGCGAGGAGCCGGTGGCGACGCGAGCAAGACTGTAAACTCCCTGTACACCGAAAGCTCCTCGTGGGCAGGGATCGCCTCCCCCAACTCTTTCCCAAGTGCCGAAGTCCTCTAGACTGTAAGCTCCTTGTCGGCAGGGAACGTGTCCCCCAACCCTGTTTCGTTACACTCTCCCGAGCGCTTAGGGCGGGGCTCTGCGAACCGTAAGCTCATTCGGTGGAATCTACCGAGCGCTTACCGTGCGCGGAGCACTGTCCTAAGCGCTCGGGAGAGGACGACGTGACAGTGAACGGACGCATTCCCCGTCCACCAGGAGCTTACCGTCTCAGGAGGGGCAGTTTTACGAGAAGCAGCACAGCCTGGTGGAGAGAGCGCGGGTCTGGGGGTCGGAGGGCGCGGGGTCTAATCCCCGCTCCGCCACGTGTCTGCTGTGCGACCTCGGGTGGGTCACTTAACTTCTCCGGGCCTCGGGTACCTCCTCTGTAAAATGTCGATAATAATAATAACGATGACGGGGTCCGTTAAGCGCTTACTACGGGCCGAGCGCCGCTCTGAGCGCTGGGATCGGGTCGTCCCGCACGGGGTTCGCAGTCTCAATTCCCCTTTTACAGACGAGGTCACTGAGGCACAGAGGAGAGTAGTGACTTGCCCACGGTCACACAGCAGACAACTGGCGGAGCCAGGATCAGAACCCACGCCCTCCGACTCCCAAACCCGTGCTCTTTCCACTAAGCCTCGCTGTGAGCTCCATGAGGGACGTGGACCGAGTCCAACCCGGTGTTTAGAACGGCGCTTGGCGCGTAGTAAGTGCTTACAAGATACCGCGGTCAAAGGCCCCGAGTACCCGCGGCGGGATTGGGGATGAGGCGGACCGTACCTCAGAATGCAAGATAGAAGTGCTCAATCGACACCACCGATCGATTGATTCGCAGTGAAGTAAGACGGCCTCCGTCACAAACTTGCTTCAGGAAAGACGGCGGAGCGCCGACTGCGGCGCGGCTCGGTGGAAAGAGCCCGGGCTTGGGAGTCAGAGGTCACGGGTTCGACTCCCGGCTCCGCCACTTGTCAGCTGGGTGACCGTGGGCCAGTCGCTTCACTTCTCTGGGCCTCAGTGACCTCATCTGTCAAACTGGGGCGAAGACCGCGAGCCTGACGTGGGCCAACCTGATGACCCTGGATCTCCCCCAGCGCTCAGAACAGTGCTCTGCACTTAGTAAGCGCTTAACGAATACGAATACCAAAACGAGATTCCCTTGTCTCAGGACTTTCACAAACCTTACCCCGCTACGCCGGTGAGCCGATCTATTTCAGCCTGAGGACTTTACCCTCCCCCTGGTCCCGCAGATGGAGGTCACTGGAACTTTCTCTTTGCAGAGCCAACCACGTGCTCATCTTTTCTTTGAGGAGAGTGGGAGAGAAAAGGGAAAAGATGGGAGAGGGACACCCGGCGATGGGCAGGGATTGTCTCCATCTGTTGCCGAACTGTCCATTCCGAGCGCTTAGTACGGTGCCCTGCACATAGTAAGCGCTCAATAAATACTGTTGAATGAATGAATACACTAAAAAGGATGCTGTGGAGCTTGCTGAGGGGAAAAGTGTTTATTTTCCTCCAAGGAACACCTTCAACGCGTATTCGGCTTTGCAGGACCCGTTAAAAAGGTGCACGCCTGGTGAGAAAATAATAATAATGATGGTATTCAAGTGCTTCCTATGTGCCAGCCGCTATACTAAGCTCCGGGGTGGATGAGAGCAAATCGGGTTGGACACACGCTTAGGACTCAGAGTCTTATTCCCCATTTTACAGAAAAGAAGCGGCAGAGCCGGGATTAGAACCCATGACCTCCTGACTCCCCTGCGCTCTATCCACGCTGCTTCCCACCGGAGGGGTAGATCGGGTCCACGGGAATGGGGTTAGGGCTCGCTTTCTCTCCAATTTTAGTAGTCCACGGTGGGAAGTCAGGTGGGAGTCGAAATCAATCCGTGGAGGATGGCAAACGGCAGAGCTTCGAGAATCCTGCTGCGCGTCTGTAGAAAACCTTGTCTAATTAAGGGCTGCCGGTGATTCCAGAGAATTGGTCAATAATAGGAGGGTGCTGCTATCGGTATGTGTTTGCTCGAGTAAGCTGAGCTCCCGATCGAAAAGCATTCACAAGGCATTCCACGGCCAAACCGAAAACCTTCCTTAAACCTTGAATCTCCTCTCAGACCTTTCTTAGCCAAGAAGAGTGAAGGTTACGGGGACATAAAAAAGCTCAGGGAGCTTCAGGTCCCGGAATCACGCCTCTCCAACCCCAACACCCTCTACAGAGGACGCAGAGGAGCGGCGTGGCCTAGTGTGTTGAGCCTGGGAGTCAGAAGGACCTGGGTTCTAATCCCCGTTCCCCCCTTGGGCAAAGTCATCTCACTACTCTGTGCCTCAGTGAAGTGTAAAATGGGGACTGAGACTGCGAACTCCATAATGATAACGCTGGTATTTGTTAAGCGCTTACTAGGTGCCGAGCACTGTTCTAAGCGCCGGGGTAGATACGGGGTCATCAGGTTGTCCCACATGAGGGAGAGGGACTGTGTCCAACCGGATTTCCTTCTGTGAACCTCTGGGACAGAGTAAGTTCTTCACAAATGTCATTATTATCGTTGCAGAGCGAGGGGAGAAAGTGGAATTTTAAGTCCCGGTACATTTCGGTTGTAAAAGCTGGGAGCAACTCGGAAAGCCGTCCAAACTCCGACTGGGCTAGGATTTGAAATCTGGAGATTGGAACCACGATTCCTTAGTGCCCGGTTCAGTCAGGGCTGGGACAGATGATATCGGGGATTATTCGTTCCCCTCTCCCAGCCCCACGGCACTCACGTACGTATCTATCCGTAATCGATTTATTTATATTACTATCTATCTCCCCTCCTAGACCGTAAGCTTGCTGTGGGCAGGGAATGTGCCAATTACATAGACTGTACTCTCTCAAGTGCTCAGGACAGTGTTTGGCACACAGTAGTCGGGAGAAGCAGCGTGGCTCAGTGGAAAGAGCCTGGGCTTCGGAGTCAGAGGTCATGAGTTCGACTCCCGGCTCTGCCACTTGTCAGCTGCGTGACTGCGGGCGAGTCACTTCGCTTGTCTGTGCCTCAGCTCCCTCATCTGTAAAATGGGGATTAAAAGCGTGTGAGCCCCACGTGGGACAACCTGATCGCCCCGAATCTCCCCCAGCGCTTAGAACAGTGCTCGGCACCTAGTGAGCGCTTAACGAATACCAACGTCACTATTGCTCGGAAAATTCGATCGATCGAATTTGGCTCGGCGGTCTTCTTTTGAGGAGGCTTAATCACTGTATTAATACGAGTAAATAAATAAATTACAGATGGGTGCCTAAGTCCTGTTTACACTCTAGATTGTAAACTCGTTGTGGCCAGGGACTATGACTGTTTATTGTTGTATTGTACTCTCCCAAGCGCTTAGTACAGTTCTCTGCACACGGTAAGCACTCAATAAGTAAAACCGAATCGAATAAAAGGAGCGAGTCGGGGTGACACAGAAGGGCGTGGGAGAAAAGGAAAGGAGGGCTTAGTCAGGGAAGACCTCTTGGAGGAGATGGGCCTTCAATAAGGCTTGGAAGAGGAAGCGCTGGGGTAGATTCGGGATAATCAGGTCAGCAGAGTCCCTATCCCACACAGTCTTAATCCTCACTTTACAGGTGAGGAACTGAGGCACAGAGGAAGGGAAATGACCTACCCAAGGTCACCGAGCAGAGATTAGAATTAGAGAGCCGCCTCATACTTGCAACCTGCGGCCCCCATGCCCAATCTCCTACTGGCCTTCTCTCTCCTTCCCTCGCCCGTCTGCCCTTTCGGGAGTGGCCAGGCAAGGCCAGAGCAGCTTCAACCCGTCTGGTGATTTTCAGAGCCTTATTTTTCATCTTCCCTCCTGCTGCACCCTACAGGAAAACCCAACAGATTTTTCTATGCCTTCCAAAACAAAAGAAAATCCTCAAAACGTTTCCCGCACCAAATATCCTATTTTTGGCTCTTCGAGTTTGACTAGCATCGGTCAGTTCGATCAGTCGTATTTATGGAGTGCTTCCTGGGTGAAGAGCACCGTACTAAGCCCTTGGGAGGGTACAGAGTGGCTCAGTGGAAAGAGCCCGGGCTTGGGAGTCAGAGGACGTGGGTTCCAATCCCGCCTCTGCCACGTGTCTGCTGTGCGATCCTGGGTGTGTCACTCCACTTCTCTGTTCCCTCGTCTGGAGAGTGGGGATTACGCCTGTGAGCCCCACGCGGGACAACCTGATGACCTTGTATCTCCCCCAGCGCTTAGAACAGAGGTTGGCGCACGGTAAGCGCTTGACATTATCATTATTCGTTCTATTTATTGCCATTGTTCTCGTCTCCCCCGATTAGACTGTAAGCCCGTCAAAGGATTTGTCCATTCCAAGCGCTTAGTACACTGCTCTGCACATAGTAAGCGCTCAATAAATACTATCGAATGAATGAATGAATGAATGATTATTATTATCACAATATAAAGAGTTGGTAGACGCGTTCCCCGCCCACAGCGAATTTACGGTCTAAAGGAGGGAGGCAGACATTAAGGAAAATAAATCACAGATCTGTACAAAACCACAGAAGCACTGGGAAACGCTCACCCTTCCGCATCTGCAAATGCAAGAAAATATGGGAGGCCAGCATGCGCTGCCGATTTCATCTCCCCTCCTCTGTTTCCCGGTTAAAAATAGCCTACCAGCTGACAGCAAGCCCCAGAGATCACAGTCGGCCCCATTGTTTTCACACAGTCCTCTTGGGAACAAGATAACCCGTCACCCAGCTAGAGGCCTGCCGGGACTGGAATCCCAGTGTCTTGTTGATCCCGTGATTTCTCACCAAACAGAAGGAAGAAAACTGCAAAGAAATTCAGCCTTCGGATAAATCCCTCCAATTCCCGTCTCACAAAGATCCGCAAAGATACGAACGGGTCTCAAGACAAGACAGAAGTAGTCCGCTCGCTCAAATCACCATAGCCACGGCGCTTCCAACGAATTACTTATTCCTCCTTGGAAGTTTCAAAACAAAATCCCCCAGGGTCAAAAAGAAACTTTCCACCGTAAAACCCCGGGAGCCTCCCAGCTGATCAATTCCTCTCAAATTCACTTTCTGTTTACAGAATCTCATCCCAGTCGTTCGGGCTACGGCCAGGTTGTTTACGGAAAGATACGTTTACAGAAAAATAGAAGAGTTCTTAGCCATTTAGTTTATCCAGTGGGGATGAAGCAACCGTGCCCATCTTAAAGAGCTACTCTTCGGCACGTCGCGGGGAGGAGGGAACCGTCGTCTCACGGCAGAATGATCTCATCTGAAGTCCGGCCCTGAACGTGAGACGTGGCGTGGATCTTTCATGAAGGAATCGGTTTCCAAAATGAGATGGTGGAAATTCGAGAGCCATTTACATTCAACTTGCCATACGATCTCACGCGGTAAAATGCGGAGCTGCTGGCAAGCCGAGGCAGGATAAAGGCAGTCGGCTAGGGTATTTTTTCAGACCCCGCGATCTCCCATCTGAAGCCGGTAAGGAGCTAAGACCTGCGAATCGGTTCTAATTATTTTCTTGCAGTCAAATCCTCCTCAACCATTATTTGGGTGCTAGGTTTACGCTTAAGGCGCAAGTAAGAACTCATGGCACAAGAAATGGCTCGCTTGGATGAAATTCTGCCCACTTCCCCTCCACACCCTCCAACCCACCACACCCTCCCACGCTGATCTCATCTGCGTTACCCACTGCACCATCCCTAACCTCATAAACCCAGAAATCCCATTCTTCCCAACCTTCTAACCTCCCTTCTCCCTCCCTCCCCGCCTCCCTCTAAAACAGTTCTCCCCACCCAGAGACCTCTGATCTCTAAGACCTCCCTTTTCCAATTACCCCAGGCCACCCTGGGCCAACCCACCTCCTCTTGATGCCCTCAGTCGGGTCCGTTGCCCCCCGCCCCTCCGTCCCCCCAGCCCCCCGGTCCCAAATCGCCTCCACGGGACCCTCCCCCCCCCCCCCCCCCCCGCTTACGCGGAGGGACTCGGGGGAAAGAGCCCGGGCTTCGGAGTCGGAGGTCATGGGTCCGACTCCCGGCTCTGCCACTCGTCAGCTGTGTGACCGTGGGCGAGTCACTTCACTTCTCTAGGCCTGGGTTCCCTCATCTGTAAAACGGGGATTGAAAGCGTGTGAGCCCCACGTGGGACAACCTGATCACCCCGTATCTCCCCCAGCGCTTAGAACAGTGCTCGGCGCCTAGTGAGCGCTTAACAAATACCAACATTATTAAGTTGTGGGCAGACCTCCGGGCCGGGCCCACTCTGACCACTTCAAATTAATCCTGACTTGCCACGACTCTGGACTTTCCCCTGCTCAGCCCACTCTACTAACCTCCCTCCTGCTCTCATCGACTACTCCGGACTTCTGACTCCCTCATCCGCTCATTCATTCAATCGTATTTACTGAGTGCTCCCTGTGTGCCGAGCACTGTACTGAGCACTTAAACTGATTCATTCGGTCAACAGTATTTATTGAGCGCTTACTATGTGCGGGGCACTGTACTAAGCGCGTGGAATGAACAAGTCGGCAACGGATAGAGACGGTCCCTGCCGTTCGACGGGCTCACGGTCTAATCGGGGGAGACGGACGGAAGAGTCAGGCCACTGGTTAAAGGGATGCGGGAGGGAGAAAAAAAAAACCGCTAAAAAGTACAAAAGCACGTTACTGGTGTCTTTGGTAAACTGGGCCGTAGCTCTGCGTTAAAAAAAATAATAATCTAAAACCCCCCAAAGGATTCTCTTGAGCTATGCCAAGACAAGACTTGACACAACCTGAAGCTATGAAGATTTTCATCCTGGGCTCTCCACCTTCCACGCTCCTTCGGGGATTGTTTCCCAGCTGGGGGACACCTAGATTACTGGGGACAATCACCGGCACCATCCCGAGACAATATTTTAACCCCCGGAGTCATCTGTAAAATGGGGATTAAGACCGTGAACCCCACGTGGGACAACCTGATTACCCTGTATCTCCCCCAGTACGCGCTTTACAAATACCAGCATGATTATTATGATTATTGAGGATGATGATGATTCATTCATTCGTTCAATAGCATTTATTGAGCGCTTACCTCTGCGCAGAGCACTGTACTAAGCGCTTGGAATGTGCAAATCGGTAACAGATAGGGACAGTCCCTGCCCTCTGAGGGGCTCACGGTCTAATCGGGGGAGACGGACTGACGAGAACGATGGCGATAAATAGAATCGAGGGGATGAACATCTCATTAAAACAACAGAATCAGTGACGCTAAGTAAATCCCTTCGTTTCCTTCCCGCTCAGTCGATCAGTCGATCGATGGTATTTACTGAGTGCTCACTATGTGCAGAGCACTGGGCTAAGGGTTTGGGAGAGTACAATCCGTCAGAATTAGCGGAGTGGTTCCCGGCCCAAAACAAGCTTACAGCCTAGCTTTCGGTCTCTCCCCTCCTTTCAGGGAAGGCACGAAACGGAGAGCTCCACGCCGGGTCCGCGGCGACGCTGCGGGTCCCGTCCCTCGTCCGCTCGGCTGGACTGCGTTGGGCCCGCCCGTCCTCCCGCTCCACACGTTCCTAGCCACGATGGCTCCACCCGCCTCCGCTCTCGACCCTTTCTCCCCTTGGACGTTTTCCTCCTGCTGCTCGCTCTTCCGTTCCGCCGGGTGCCGTTCCTCAGGCAGCCCGGCCAACACGCGGGGCACAAAACAGCTGCTCTGTCAGCGACAGAAATCACCCCACCCTACTCCCGGAGGTACGTCTGGGCCCTTCGCCGCCCCACAGCTCATTGCACCTCGAACCCGGAGGCCTTCTGCCATATCGGGAGAAGCCGGAAACTCGCTCAGGGGACGGAGAGGGGTAGACGTGGAGGGGAGGCGGGCGAGAGGGATGGGAACGCTCACGCGGGACGTGTTTTCTCACGGGCCGTCCGTACGGCAGCGATCCCCAGCGGTAGGGCTCCGGCTGGCAGCTCCACGCGGCCGCTGGGCCGCAGAGCTGAGCGGGCCGGGGCCGGCCGGGGCCTGCAGGAGGCGAGGCGGGCCTCCGATTTCGAGCTCGCGGGGTTCTGTGCCTCCCCTGAGGACGCAAACCACTCTCCTTTTTCGCGAAACAAACCGAAAGGCATTTAGTTCTAGAGAAGCAATCCATCGGTGGTATTTATTGAGTGCCTACTGAGGGTACGGCGCTGGGCTACGTAACTGGGAAGGTACAATACCACAGATCTGAGAGAAGCAGCGTGGCTCAGTGGAAAGAGCACGGGCTTTGGAGTCAGAGGTCACGGGTTCGAATCCCGGCCCGGCCGCTTGTCAGCTGGGGGACTTGGGGCGAGTCACTTAACTTCTCGGCGCCTCCGTTACCTCATCTGTAAAATGGGGATTAAGACCGTGAGCCCCACGTGGGACAACCCGCTTCCCCTGTGTCTACCCCAGCGCTTAGAACAGTGCTTGGCACACGCTAGGCGCTTAACAAATACCAACGTTATTATTATTACGCGAGGGTAACTCAAAAGGCCGAATACTCGTTTGGGGCTCATAACCCTTAGGTTCTTTTGCAGAGTAATTGACCTAAAGACTCAATATTCACTTCATCCAGGAACTCAGTTTTTCCATCTTTAAAACGGGACCGACTATTTTTTTTTTTTCAGTTTCGAGAAATCCTGGAACAACATTTACGTAAAACGCAGTTAAAGAGTTCCTTGGGGTAATTTTTTGTTAAATGAATTTCTTTAAACTCGATGGAAAAATCGATGGCATTTATTAAATGCTTACTATGGGCAGAGCACTGTAATAAGCGCTTGGGAGAGTAGAGTGCAATGGAGCTGGCAGACACGATCTCTGCTCTCAGGAATAATAATGCTGTTGGCATTTATTAAGCGCTTACTATGTACACAGCACTGTTCTAAGCCCTGGGGGAGATACAGGGTAATAATAATGTAATAATGTCGGTATCTGTTAAGCGCTTACTATGTGCAGAGCACTGTTCTAAGCGCTGGGGTGGACACAGGGGAATCAGGTTGTCCCACGTGAGGCTCACAGTCTTCATCCCCATCGTACAGATGAGGGAACTGAGGCCCAGCGAAGTGACTCGCCCACAGTCTCACAGCCAACAAGTGGCAGAGCCGGGATTCGAACCCATGACCTCTGACTCCCAAGCCCGGGCTCTTTCCACCGAGCCACGCTGCTCACGGCCTAGCGGGCCCCTGCCACGGCAAGGAGCCGGCTGCTTTGCCCAAGTTACGGAGGCGGGCTTTGGGTCCTGAGGTTGATTCCTCAACCCCTTTCCAAACCTCCCCTCAGCATCGCTTGGTGGATGGGGCACAGGCCCGGGAATCGGAAGGACTTGAGTTCTAATCCCGGCTCCGCCGCCTGTCGGCCGTGTGACCTCGGGCAAGTCACTTCACTTCCCGGGGCCTCGGTTCCCTCATCTGGAAAACGGAGATGGAGACTGCGAGCCCCACGTGGGACAGGGACCGTGTCCAACCCGGTTAACTTGTACCTACCCCAGGCCCTAGAACAGTGCTTGGCACATAGCGAGCCCTTAGCGAGTACCGTAATTCTTACTATTAGAAGTGGATGTTGCACTGGGGGGGTGGGCTGCCCTGAGCCGGGTCTAGCTCTGATTCCTCTCCAGGCTGCCTGAACGCCAACGCCTTCTTGTCCCTGGAGACGACTCACGCGGGCAGAGAAACGCTGTCCACGTATTTGCCTTTAACGGTATCTGTTAAGCGCTCACTATGTGCCAGGCGCTGGGCTAAACCAGTGGGGTGGATACAAGCTAATGGGTCGGACGCAGTCCGTGTCCCACATGGGGCTCACGGTCTTAATCCCCATTTCCCAGATGAGGTAAGTGAAGGGGTGGATCCCATTAAGTCAGTCGATCAATCAAATGACATTTACTGAGGATTTAGTGCACAGAGCACAAGAGAGTTGGTAAACATGATCCCTGCCCACAAGGAACTTACCATTCAGTAATCTTAGACTGTGAACCCCACCTGGGGCGGGGACTGTGTCCGATCGGATTATCTTGTATCTATCCCAGTGCTTAGTCCAGTGCCAGGCACATAGTAAGTGCTTAACAAGTAAAGGAAAGGAAAAGAGGAAAGGGGAAAGGGCGAGGGTAAGTAAGCCCCTGGCCTTAGGGGGGGCACACTGAATATAATCCTTGAGACCCACCGATTTATTTTCATGAGCCTGACGCACCCGCCATTGGGATATTTTTTGAACATGAAGCCGAAATGAGCACAGTGTTTGGGTTTTTTTTTTTGGTATTTAAGTGCTTACTATGTGCAAAGCACTGTTCTAAGCACTGGGGGGGGGATACAAGGTGATCAGGTTGTCCCTCGTGGGTAATCAGGTTGTCCCACGTGAGGCTCACAGTCTGCATCCCGTCGCTGGGGCCCGAAGAAGTTAAGTGACTTGCCCACAGTCACGCAGCTGACGAGTGGCGGAGCCGGGATTAGAACCCGTGACCTCTGACTCCCAAGCCCGGGCTCTTTCCACTGAGCCACGCTGGTAATGTTGATATTTGTTAAGGGCTTACTCTGTGCACAGCACTGTTCTAAGCGCTGGGGGAGAAACAGGGTCATCAGGTTGACCCTCGTGAGGCTCACAGTCTTCATCCCCATTTTACAGAGGAGGGAACTGAGGTCCAGAGAAGTGAAGGGACTTGCCCACAGTCACACAGCAGCACAGTGGATTCGAACCCACGACCTCTGACTCCCAAGCCCGGGCTCTTTCCACTGAGCCGCGCTAACCCTCATTCAAGGAATCTAATTTTAAAACCTTACCCCTTTTAGGAGAGAACCCTTCTCCTTGGCCCCTGCTCGCCATTTTGTGCCCGAAGGTGCAGCCCACCGTCCCTGGGAAAGAGCAGCCGGACCAATTTAAACTAAGAAATGGAAAGCTATTGGACGGATCGCACTTCAGAGAATCCCCAGCTGCATTTTTTTGGGGGGGGTTAAACGTTTACTCTGTGTCACGCCCTGTTCTAAGCGTTGGGGTAGGTACAAATTAACCAGATTGGATTTAGTTCTCTGCCCCACCGAGGGCTCACAATGGAATCTCCCCCGATTAGACCGTAAACCCGTCAGAGGGCGGGGACTGTCTCTCTCCGTCGCCGATCTGTCCATTCCAAGCGCTTAGTACGGTGCTCTGCACAGAGTAAGCGCTCGATAAATACTATCGAATGAACAGGTATTGGACCTCCATTTTACAGGTAAGGAAATTGAGGCACTGAGAGGTTAAGCGACTTGCCCGAGGTCACTCAACCACAAAGGGCAGAGCCAGGATTAGGCCCTAAATCTTCTGACTCTTAGGCCACGCTGCTTCTCTAAGGAATATTTTCCTCATTCGCCACCCGGGCACATACACGGCTCCTATTCCTCTGACTCACCGATCCTGCCCCAAGCGCAAGACTAGAACTGAACCGCGCAGAAATGTCTGGAAACGCCTTCTCGCTTAGTCACTCAACCCTAGAGCAAATACTCACGTGGACAAAACATATTCCACCAGCCCCACCTCTCCGCCTTTAGCTGCTCCTCTTCTTCTTCCAGTTCTCTCCCCACAGCTGGAGCTGCTCTCTCTCGCGTTCACGTTGGGGAGATTTCTCCCCCCCCTTTGCTTCTCTGCCTTGATTTCCTGCTGCACTCCCTCATTTCTCTAGGTATCTTCTTCCTAGGGAAAAAAAAAAAAGAGAGTGGAATTTGGGCGAGAGGGGAATGAGGAAAGTGTGGGGGGAAGAAACCACTCAAAATAGAACTAAAAAATATTTATATTCCCACAGTACAGTGCCGGGCACATAATAAGTGCTTAACGAGGAAAGGAAAATGTTCCCACCTTGATTTACTAATTAGCCCCAACTGAGGGAAGGAAACAGAGGCAGATTATTAGAGAAAAGGCCAAGTGTAGATGACTCCAAGCCCCAAAGGACCGGTGGAGCTGAACTCTCCTACTGCAAGCGGCAGAGCTCTTGCCCTTTCAGAATTTTTCCCTATTTACATCGCCTCCCACCCGGGAGTATTTGGGAGGCGAGCCTCATTTGCTTCTACAGAAAGAGAAATTTAGGACCTCCTTCCTCTCTTATTCATTCAGTAGTATTTATCGAGCACTTACTATGTGCAGAACACTGGACTAAGCGCTTGGAATGTACATTTCGGCAACAGACAGAGACAATCCCTGCCCACTGACGGGCTCGCCGTCTCTCTTAGCAACCGCACACGCTGCGAGAAAGCAGCAGGGATTGGCACGCAGCAAGTGGTAAACGCCACGGCGGCTTACATCAGGGTTAAATTAAATATGCCAAAGCGTCTGGGCTCAGACGGGCATCAGACTGTATGAAAAGTCTTGGGTGAGGGCGATTATAATAATGTTGGGATTTGTTAAGCGCTTACTACGTGCTGAGCACCGTTCTAAGCGCTGGGGTAGATACAGGGTCATCAGGTTGTCCCACGTGGGGCTCGCAGTTGTTTTTTAACCCCCATTTTTACAGATGAGGTAACTGAGGCCCAGAGAAGTGAAGTGACTTGCCCAACATCACACAGCAGACACGTGGCGGAGCCGGGATTAAGACCCACGACCTCCGACTCCCAAGCCCGGGCTCTTTGCACTGAGCCACGCTGCACCCTCAAGCCGAAAGAGCCTGGCCTTCGGAGTCAGAGGTCATGAGTTCGACTCCCGGCTCTGCCACTCGTCAGCTGTGTGACTGTGGGCGAGTCGGTTCACTTCTCTGTGCCTCAGTTCCCTCATCTGTAAAATGGGGATTAACTGTGAGCCTCACGTGGGACGACCCGATTACCCTGTATCTACCTCAGCGCTTAGAACAGTGCTCTGCACATAGTCAGCGCTTAACAAATACCGACCTTATAACCCATTATTCTTCTCTTATAAATCACCCTCAGCACCCAGAAGCTTCCTTATACAAAGTGGGTGCTCAGAAACCTTTGATGAGAATAAAAATGAGATTAGCAGAGTACCCCAAGCCCCCGGGGGTTATCTGCTTTGGGAACACAAAGCCATCCAATGAGATTTTATTTTCTCCCAACACTCTCTAAACTGGATGGCGAAAAATTAAATCTTCTACCCCAGATCCCTGTTCCTTTTATTCATTCATTCCTTCAATCGTATCGATTGAGCGCTTACTGTGGGCAGAGCGCTGTACTGAGCACTTGGAAAGTGCCATTCGGCGACAGAGACGATTCCTACCCGACAACAGGCTCACAGTCCAGTCTTCTTCACACTAGAAGATGCGATTCCGATGGTGAGATTCGCCTGCGGATACGTGTGTATTTCTTGAAAAGCCCAGGGCGGGATCCACAGTCCCGACCTCCTAGGGTGCTCATGAAGACGGAACCTTGGGTCCTGTGCCCCTCGTACCCTTCGGTGGCCCTCGGTGCCCTCGCAAATGCCAGGCAAGGAAACGCCCGTGGACGCCATCCCTCTTCCACCGGGCGGGGCCGCCCAACTGGGGGGGACTCGTTGGATGGCACTCATTTAGGGGTCACCCTGCTTCAGGGGTCCCCCTATTTTTTTTAATGGTCGTTGTTGAGCGCTTACTACGTGCCATAAGCAGTGGGGTAGATACGAGTTCATCGGATTGGACCCACTCCCTTCCCCACATGGGGCTCACGGTCTCACTTCCCCTTTAGTGAGTTAGCACAGACTTGGCAAACTCCTCTGCCCACCGTGTAAACTGGGATCTAAAAAAATAAAATAAAAGGAAATCCAGCCACACGACCTAAATGGTGAGAGAGAGAACGATGCTGAAAAATAGAGGTTACTTAGGAAAGCCTCTGAAGTGTTCGCAATCTGGAGATAACTTGTGTGGCTTTTTTAAAATGGTAACTATGAAGGCTCGACTACATGCCGGGCACTGGACTAGGCACCGGTACGAGGCGATCAAGTTGGACCCAGTCCACGTCCCGCACGGGCCTCACAGTCTTAATCCCCCTTTTTCCGGATGAGGTAACCGAGGCCCAGAGAAGCGAAGCGTCTTGCCCGAGTTCACGCAGCAGATGAGTGGCGGAGCCAGGGTTAGAACCCAGGTCCTTCCGACTCCCAGCCCCGCGCCCTATCCGTTGGGCCAAACCGCTTCTCACTACTGTGTTCTGAGCCGACCCCTGTGAGGGAACGTCCAGCCGACGCGACCTTGGGCGGATAGAACAGGGCACGGTTCCGGAAGAGAAGCGGAAGCGACGGACGCGGTGAGGGTGAAAGTGTGCCATCTCCTGAACACGGGACTCTGTAAGAATACACCCCTCGCGCCACAGGAGAACTGGGAGGAAGAGCCCGGCCCAACCGGACCTGACTTCTCATTTGCGGCTCGAGGAAGTGGAGCCTCACCAACCCTCCTGCATCAGTGGCTGATTCGTTGGCAAGGAGCATGTCTGGACCGTTGTTCAGTTTTACTGGACTACTGCATCAGCCTCCCTTCTGATCTCCCATCCTCCTGTCTCTTCCCCACTTCAAGCTATACTTCATTCTACCGCCTTCTGCAGAAACACTCTGGGCCTGTCACTCCCCTCCTCAAAAGGCTCCAGTGGTTGCCTATCGACCTCCGCACGAAGCAAAAACTCCTCACTCTGGGCTTCGAGGCTGTCCGTCCCCTTGCCCCCTCCTACCCCTCCTCCCTTCTCTCTTTCCACTGCCCACCTCCTCGCCGGCCCCCGTCCTCGCCCATCCCGCCGTCGACCCCCGGGCCGCGTCCTCCCGCGGTCCCGGAAGGCCCTCCCTCCTCCCCTCCGCCGAACTCACTCTCTTCCCCTCTTCAAAGCCCTCCGGAGAGCTCACCTCCTCCAGGAGGCCTTCCCACACCGAGCCCCCCTTTCCCTCCGCTCCTCCTCCCCTCCCCATTCCCCCTACTCCCTCCCTCTGCTCTTCCCCCTTCCCCTCCCCACAGCACTTATATCTATTTGTACATATTTATTGCTGTATTTAATAATGATGTGCATTCATCTATGGCTCTATTGATCTATTTTGATGCTATTGATACCTACCTGTACTGTTCTGTTGTCCGTCTCCCCCTTCTAGACCGCGAGCCCGTCGTTGGGCGGGGACGGTCTCTACCTGTTGCCGAATTGTCCATTCCAAGCGCTTAGTCCAGTGCTCTGCACATAGCAAGCGCTCAATAAATACGATTGAACGGATCCACGTCTCTACGGCTCAACATCCTGTTGCCGAATTGTCCATTCCAAGCGCTTAGTCCAGTGCTCTGCACATAGCAAGCGCTCAATAAATTCGATTGAATGGATCCACGACTCCATGACTCAACGTCCAAGTGATAAAAATGATCGACATGTACCGGGGTGAGATTGATTATCGGAGGTCACCAAATAGCCATTAAACTTAATTCCAGGAAACCAATAAATTGAGTCGTTTTGACCCACCTCCCTTTGTGAACGTGTCAAAAGGTAAACTGATTCGAAAGACGTACCATTCTGTTGCTTCAAGTGCCACCGGTTTATATTAAAACACGTCTTCCCGCAGCGCGGCTCAGTGGAAAGAGCCCGGGCTTGGGAGCCGGAGGTCATGGGTTCGAATCCCGGCTCCGCCACGCGTCAGTTGTGTGACTGTGGGCGAGTCACTTCACTTCTCTGGGCCTCAGTTACCGCATCTGTAAAATGGGGGTTAACTGTGAGCCTCACATGGGACGACCCGATTACCCTGTATCTACCCCAGCGCTTAGAACGGTGCTCTGCACCTAATAAGCGCTTAACAAATAGCAACATTATTATTATTATTTTTCATTGTTTCCTTCCAAAACAGAGAAGGAACTATTGGGAGTCAGAAGGTCCTGGGTTCAAATTCCAGCTCCCCCACTTGTCTGCCGTGTGACCTGGGGAAAGTCACCTCACTTACCTGCGCCCCAGTTCCCTCATCTGTAAAATGGGGATTTATTCATTCGATCGTATTTTTGAGCGCTTACTATGTGCAGAGCACTGTACTGAGCGCTTGGAATGGACAGTTCGGCAACAGATAGGGACAATCCCTGCCCGGTGACGGACTCACGGTCTAATCGGATGAGTCGTGGATGAGTGACTGTGGAAAGTGTAATAATAATAATTGTATCTGTTAAGCACCTAATGTGCTAAGCACTGTACTGAGCGCTGGGCTAGACACAAGACAATCGGGTCTCACATGGGGCTCAGACTTAGCTGTGAGCCCCAGGTGGGACAGGGACCGTGTCCGACCTGATTAGCTTCTATCTACCCCAGCGCTTAGTACAGTGCCTGGCACGTAGTAAGCTTTTAATTCATTCAGTAGTGTTTCAATCGCATTTATTGAGCGCTTACTTTGTGCAGAGCACTGTACTAAGCGCTTGGAATGGACAAATCGGTAACAGATAGAGACACTGCCTGCCTTTTGACGGGCTTACGGTCTACCATAAATAAAATCTTCATAATTCCCAGTATTCCTGTTTGTTTTTTCCCTTGGGATGATCTGAACCACTTTGAACTTGTCCTTAGAATGTTCTCTGACTCTCCGTTGCTATTGCTGCTCGCTCTTTAGGCTATTTTATTTTCAGAAACATGGTCCTCTAGAGGGGTTAATCAGTCCAGCAGCGTGGCTCGGTGGAAAGAGCCCGGGCTCGGGAGTCAGAGGTCAAGGGTCCGAATCCCGGCCCTGCCGCTTGTCAGCTGGGTGACTGTGGGCAAGTCACTTCACTTCTCTGAGCCCCGGTGACCTCATCTGCAAAATGGGGATGAAGACCGTGAGCCTTACATGGGACAACCTGATGACCTTGGATCTCCCCCAGGGCTTGGAACAGAGCTCGGCACATAGTAAGCGCTTAACAAATACCAACATATACCAACAAATACCAAGCAGCCATGCTGCTTCTCTATTATTTATTCTCCATTCCAATAATTATCTATTCTTTACTATTTATTCTCCATTCTAATAATTATTATCTATGCTCTATTATTTATTCCCTATTCTAATAGTTATTTATTACCTATTCTCTATTGTTTATTCTCTATTTTAATAATGATTTATCTATTCTCTATTATTCATTCTCTGTTCTAATAATTATTACCCATTCTCTATTACTCAGTCTCTAGTCTCATAGTTATTTATTATCTATTCTCCGTTATTTATTCTCTATTCTAATAATTCTCTATTTTAATAATTATTACCTATTCTCTATTATTCATTCTCTATTTTAATAATTATTTATTCTCTGTTCTCTATTATTTATTGTCTATTCTAATAATTACCTATTCTCTATCATTTCCTACCCCAGCGCTTAGAGCAGTGCTGGGCACATAGTAAGGGCTTAACAAATACCACCATTATTATGATTATCTATCCCAGCGCTAAGAACAGTGCTTGGCACATAATAAGCGCTTAACAAATGCCACCCTTATGCGTGGCTCAGGGGAAAGAGCCCGGGCTTGGGAGTCAGAGGTCATGGGTTCGAATCCCGGCTCGGCCACTTGTCAGCTGGGTGACTGTGGGCAGGTCACTTCACTTCTCTGGGCCTCAGTGACTTCATCTGTCAAATGGGGATGAAGACTGTGAGCCCCACGTGGGACAACCTGATTCCCTTGTGTCTCCCCCAGCGCTTAGAACAGTGCTCTGCACATAGTAAGCGCTTAACAAATACCGTTTGATGAGGATGGTGACGAATATCATCAACGGCCTCCCGCAGTGAGGGAGGGAAAAAGGAACAGCTGGAAGGGCTGCCAGTAAAACCACTGGCGCGCGCATGCGCCTCCACCCCCCCCCCCATATTCTTTGCGCATGCGCCTCCACCCCCCCATATTCTTTGCGCATGCGCCTCCACCCCTCCCCCCCATATTCTTTGCGCATGCGCCTCCACCCCTCCCAATTTCCTTGCGCATGCGCCTCAGCTATTGCGCATACGCCTCCACCGCCTCAGCTTTTGTTTGCGCATGCGCCTCCTCCCTACCCCCCCCCCCCGGGATTCCAGCGCCGCGAATGACGTCAGCGTGCCCACCCAAACGACTCCGCCCCTCCCTCGGGCCCCGCCCACGCGCCCCGCGCATTGGCTACTTCCGGGGAACACCGGAAGCAGGGCCTAGCGGGCCGCCTGCCCCTACTTCAAGTTAATAATGTTGGTATTTGTTAAGCGCTCACTAAGTGCAGGGCACTGTTCTAAGCGCCGGGGGAGATACAGGGTCATGAGGTGGTCCCACGTGAGGCTCACAGGCTTCATCCCCCTTTGACAGATGAAAAATGTTGAGGCGGTGGCGGCAGCTGCAGGGCCTGGCCTCCTCAGTCAGTCCTTTGGTCGGATTTTTTGAGCGCCTACTATGTGCACAGCACTGGACTAAGCGCTTGGAATGCCCAATCGGGCAACAGAGAGAGACCATCCCTGCCCAAAGTCGGGCTCACAGTTTTAGAGAAGCAGCGAGGCTCAGGGGAGAGAGCCCGGGCTTGGGAGTCGGAGGTCATGGGTTCGAATCTCTGCTCTGCCCCTTGTCAGCTGGGTGACTGTGGGCAAGTCACTTCACTTCTCTGTGCCTCGGTTACCTCATCTGTAAAATGGGGATGAAGACTGTGAGCCCCACGTGGGACATCCTGATTCCCCTGTGTCTACCCCAGCGCTTAGAACAGTGCTCGGCACATAGTAAGCGCTTAACAAATACCAACATTATTATTATTAGGTCATGGGTTCGAATCCCGACTCTGCCCCTTGTCAGCTGGGTGACTGTGGGCGAGTCACTTCACTTCTCTGAGCCTCAGTTCCCTCATCTGTACAATGGGGATGAAGACTGTGAGCCTCACGTGGGGCAACTTGATGACCCTGTATCTCCCCCAGCGCTTAGAACAGTGCTCTGCACTTAGTGAGCGCTTAACAAATACCAACATTATTGTTATTTTTAAGCCACTTCACTGGGCCTCAGTGACCTCGTCTGTAAAATGGGGATTAAGACTGTAGGCCTCATGTGGGACAAACCTGATTACCCTGTATTCATTCAATAATAATAATAATAATGTCGGTATTTGTTAAGCGCTTACTATGCGCAGAGCACTGTTCTAAGCGCTGGGGTGGACACAGGGGAATCAGGTTGTCCCACGTGGGGCTCACGGTCTTCATCCTCATTTTACAGATGAGGGAACTGAGGCACAGAGAAGTTAAGTGACTTGCCCACAGTCACACAGCTGAGAAGTGGCAGAGCTGGGATAGTATTTATTGAGCGCTTACTATGGTCAGAGCACTGTATTAAGCGCTTGGAATGGACAATCTGTATCTCCCCCAGCGCTTAGAACAGTGCTCTGCACATAGCGCTTAACAAATACCAACATTATTATTATTATGAAGACAGCTGGAATGGACAATGGGTGCAGTCTGTGATTTCTCCCCCACCTGGCATCACACAATCGAACATAACGCAATCAAGGAATTGAGGAAGATTCTTTGCAAAACACAATTCTATTTGGAAATGATTTAATACCAATTGTCAGTGCCGGGGTGTTCCCAGTGACACCGTATGGATCTGAAACCTGGACAGTGAAAAAACAGGATAGAAGGAGCACTGATTCTTTTGCAATACGGTGTCGGAGAAGGCTTTTGCGAATATCGTGGTAACGTGATATTACTATGTTATGGAAATATACCATATTATTATGGTAAAATAATATATTATATGGTATATATACCATATATAGGGTAAACCATATACCATATATATATATATATATATATATCATATGCCATAAAAGCCCAGTAAACAAACAAATGGGTTCTGCAGCAAATTAAGCCAATGTGGTCCTTAGAAGGCTAAATGACTCCACTTAGATTAGCATATTTTGGACACATCATCTGGAGAACTAATTCTCCGGAGAAAACACTAACCCTGGGAAAAGTCCAGGGAAACCGTGGAAGAGGCAGACCAGGAGCTAGATGGCCAGAAGCCGTAACAATGATACTAGTAATAATGATGATGATGGTATTTGTTAAGCGCTCACTATGTGCCGCGCACCGTTCTGAGCACTGGGGGAGATTCAAGGTCATCAGGTTGTCCCACGTGGGGCTCACAGTCTTAATCCCCGTTTTAATAACAATAATAATAATAATAATATTGGTAGTTGTTAAGCGCCCACCTCCTCACCGTCCCTCGGTCTCGCCCATCCCGCCGTCGACCCCCAGGTCACGTTCTCCCGCGGTCCCGGAACGCCCTCCCTCCTCACCTCCGCCAAACTGATTCTCTTTCCCTCTTCAAAACCCTACTTAAAAATCACCTCCTCCAAGAGGCCTTCCCAGACCGAGCTCCTCTTCCCCCCTACTCCCTCTACCATCCCCCCCTTCACCTCTCCGCAGCTAAAGCCTCATTTTCCCCTTTTCCCTCTGCTCCTCCACCTCTCCCTTCCCCTCCCCACGGCACCGTACTCGTCCGCTCGACTGTATATATTTTCGTTACCCTATTTATTTTGTTAATGAATCGTACATCGCCTCGATTCTATTTAGTCGCCATCGTTTTTACGAGACGTTCTTCCCCTCGACGCTGTTTATCGCCATCGTTCTCGTCTGTCCGTCTCCCCCGATCAGACCGTGAGCCCGTCGAACGGCGGGGACCGTCTCCATCTGTTGCCGACTTGTTCATCCCAAGCGCTTAGTACAGTGCTCTGCACATAGTAAGCGCTCAATAAATACTATTGAATGAATGAATTAATTAATACTATGTGCCAAGCACCGTTCTAAGCGCTGGGGGAGATAGAAGGTCATCAAGTTGTCCCATGTGGGGCTCATAGTCCTAATCCCCAATTTAATAATAATAATATTGGTATTTGTTAAGCGCTTACTATATGCCAAGCACCCTTCTAAGTGCTGGGGGAGATACAAGGTGATCAGGTTGGCCCGCGTGGGGTTCACAGTCTTCATCCTCATTTTCCAGACGAGGTCACTGAGGCCCAGAGAAGTGAAGTGACTTGCCCAAAGTCCCACAGCTGACGAGTGACGGGGCCGGAATTAGAACCCATGACCTCTGACTCCCAACCCTGTGTTCTTTCCACTGAGCCACGCTGCTTGTCAGAAGATAAGAGAAGAGTCATTAGCAAGGTTATGGATTATGACAGGAGATGAGATATTCCGGAGAAAATAGGTCCAATGGGTTGCTATGAATCGGGAATGACTCAGTGGCATTAATTCATAAATTGGGGAAATTAGAGTTTATAAATGAATTCATAAATTACAAATCAGTCGTGGCAGATGAGCGATTCCAAACCTACTCACTGTACCTCCAGCTCGTCGATCTCACCGCCAACCCCTTGGACCCATACTATCTCGGGCCTGCAACTCCCTCCCCTTTCTTATCTGATAGATAATAATAATAACGTTGGTATTTGTTAAGCGCTTACTAGGTGCAGAGCACT
The DNA here is from genome assembly GCF_004115215.2 of Ornithorhynchus anatinus. NCBI lineage: Eukaryota > Metazoa > Chordata > Mammalia > Monotremata > Ornithorhynchidae > Ornithorhynchus > Ornithorhynchus anatinus. The sequence continues at coordinate 16,605,063 of NC_041730.1, read as the reverse complement.
GTTCTAAGCGCTGGGGGAGATACAGGGTCATCAGCTTGTCCCACGTGAGGCTCACAGTTAATTCCCATTTTCCAGATGAGGGAACTGAGGCCCAGAGAAGTGACTTGCCCACAGTCACCCAGCTGACAAGTGGCAGAGCAGATATTCGAACCCATGACCTCCGACTCCCAAGCCCGGGCTCTCTCTCCACTGAGCCACGATAGATGAAGCAGCGGGGCTCAGTGGAAAGAGCCCGGGCTTGGGAGTCGGAGGTCATGGGTTCGAATCTCTGCTCTGCCCCTTGTCAGCTGGGTGACTGTGGGCAAGTCACTTCACTTCTCTGGGCCTCAGTTCCCTCATCTGGAAAATGGGGATGAAGACCGTGAGCCCCACGTGGGACAACCTGATGACCTTGGATCTCCCCCAGTGCATAGAACAGTGCTCGGCACAGAGAAGCGGCGTGGCTCAGTGGAAAGAGCACGAGCTGGGGACTCGGAGATCATGGGTTCAAATCCCAGCTGTGTGACTTTGGGCAAGTCACTTCCCTTCTCTGGGCCTCAGTTACCTCATCTGTAAAATGGGGATGAAGACTGTGGGCCCCACCTGTGACAACCCGATGACCTTGTATCCTCCCCTGCGCTTAGAACAGGGTTTGGTGCATAGTAAGCGCTGAGCAAATGCCATCATGATTATTATTATTAGTAAGTGCTTAACAAATCCCAACATTATTATTATTACACGCTTAGTACAGTGGTCTGCACACAGTAAGTGCTCAATAAATACGACTGAATGAAAGGAAGACAGAAAGAAAGGAGAGAAAGGGAGAAAGGAGTGAAAGAAGAGAAAGGAGAGAAAGAAAGGAGAGAAGGAGAGAAAGAAAGAAAGAAAGGAAGGAGAGAAAGAAAGAAAGAAAGAAAGAAAGAAGAAAGAAGAAAGAAAGAAAGAAAGAAAGAAAGAAAGAAAGAAAGAAAGAAAGAAAGAAAGAAAGAAAGAAAGAAAGAAAGGAAGGAAGGAAGGAAGGAAGGAAGGAAAAATTAAGAAAGGAAGGAAAAATTAAGAAAGGAAGGAAAAATTAAGAAAGAAAGAAAAAAATGAACAAAGAAAGAAAAAAAATAAGACAGAAAATGCGTCCCACGGGGATGATAATAATAATAATAAGCTAATAATAAGGGGGGCGGCCGCAGTGCACCCTGGGACATGTAGTCCTCGGCCCGGCCGACCCGCCGCAGTGCACCCTGGGATCTGTAGTCCTCGGCCCGGCCACCCTGCCGCGGTGCACCCCGGGACATGTAGTCCTCGGCCCGCCCCCCCCCCCCCCCCAGGCGGCAGCGCGAACGGCCGCAGCTTCCGGCTTCCATCGCCGCCCTCCCTGACGGGCAGCTCGGCGAGCCAATAGGCGACGGGCTGCGCCGTAGCCCTCCGGCGATTGGCGGGGTGGGGGGGGGGGCGGGCGCCGAGGCGGAGGAGCCCGCCGATTGGACGGCCTTCGGATTTGAAAATCGTTGAGGGGCCCGCGCTCGCCGAGCCGGGCAGCGGCACGGACGCGGAGGGCCGGGGAAGGGGGGGGGGAGGAGAAACGGGGGCGGTGCGCGCGCGCCCGAGCCCGTGCTCGCGCCCGCCTGTCGGCGACAGACGCCGGGACATTCGGATCGCGAGAGGAGCCCGATCGAGGTGAGGGGGGAAGGGAGGGAGCCCAGGGATGCGGGGGTGGGGGGGAGGGGGACCTGCCTTCATTCATTCGTTTATTCATTCATTCATCCGTCCATCCATCCGTCCAGTCCTGCTAATGGAGCCCTTTCTCTGTGCAAAACGCTGCGCTGAGCCCTCGGGAGAGGACGGGAGAGCCCGCGAGCCGGGGCGGGATAATGCTGCCCTGCCTTAAGCCCCTACTCGGTGCTAAGCACTGCTCTAAGCGTTGGGGGGGGGGGCCCACGTGGGGCTCCCAGGCTTCGTCCCCATTTTCCAGACGAGGTCACTGAGGCCCAGAGAAGAAGAAGAATCCTGGGGGGGGGGGGGGGTTTGGTAAGCGCCGACTATGGGCAGAGCGCTGTTGTAAGCGCTGGGGGGAGATACAAGGCGAGGGGGTGGGCCCCCCCTTGGGGCTCCCAGGCTTCGTCCCCATTTGCCAGATGAGGTCACTGAGGCCCAGAGAAGAAGAAGAAGAATCCTGGGGGGGTTTGGTAAGCGCCGACTAGGTGCAGAGCGCTGTTCTAAGCGCTGGGGGAGATACAGGGTCATCAGTTTGCCCCCCTTGGGGCTCCCAGGCTTCGTCCCCATTTGCCAGATGAGGTCACTGAGGCCCAGAGAAGAAGAAGAGGAATCCTGGGGGGGGGGTTGGTAAGCGCCGACTATGGGCAGAGCGCTGTTGTAAGCGCTGGGGGAGATACAAGGTGATGAGGTGGTCCCCTGTGGGGCTCCCAGGCTTCATCCCCATTTTCCAGACGAGGTCACTGAGGCCCAGAGACTAATAATAATGTTGGTACCTGTTAAGCGCTCACTATGCGCAGAGCACTGTTCTAAGCGCTGGGGGAGAGACAGGGTCATCGCTCTGTCCCCCGTGGGGCTCCCAGGCTTCACCCCCATTTTCCAGACGAGGGAACTGAGGCCCAGAGAATAATCCTAATAATGTTGGTATTTGTTAAGCGCCGACTAGGGGCAGAGCGCCGCTCTAAGCGCCGGGGGAGATACAGGGTCATCGGGTTGTCCCGTGTGAGGTTCACAGGCTTCATCCCCATTTTCCAGATAGGTCACTGAGGCCCAGAGAATAATCCTGAAAATGTTGGTATTTGTTAAGCGCCGACTAGGTGCAGAGCGCCGGGGGAGATACAGGGTCATCGGGTCGTCCCATGTGGGGCTTCCGGGCTTCACCCCCATTCTCCAGATGAGGTCACGGAGGCCCAGGGAAGTGAGACGACTCGCCCCGATTCGCCCAGCCGACGAGGGGCGGAGGCGGAATTAGAACCCACGACCTCGGACTCCCCGGCCCGGGCTCTTGCCACCGAGCCACGTTGCCTTTTTGATGTCAGATTGTTCTCTCCCGAGCGTACAGTGCAGTGTTTGGCGCACTGTGAGGTCGTCGTGGTCGGGGCACGTGCCTCATGTTAGATTGTACTCTGCCAAGCGTTTAGTACAGTGCTTTGCACACCGAGAGCTCGTCGTGGGCAAGGCAGGTGCCTGACGTTAGAACCTACCCTCCCGGGCGCTTAGCACAGTGCTGGGCGCACTGAGAGCGCGTCGTGGGCAGGGAACGTGTCTGTCTGCTGTTAGATCGTGCTCTCCCGAGCGTTTAGTACAGTGCTGGGCGCACTGAGAGCTCGTTAAGGACGGGGAATGTACTTGATGTTAGGTGGTTCTCCCCCGAGCGTTTAGTACAGAGCGCGGCGCGCTGAGAGCTCGTCGTGGGCGGGGAATGTGCCTGATGTTAGATCGTTCCCTCCCGAGCGTTTAGTACAGTGCTCGGCGCGCTGAGAGCGCGTCGTGGGCGGGGAATGCGTCTTTGTTGTTAGATTTTTCTCTCCCGAGCGTTTAGTACAGTGCTCGGCGCGCTGAGAGCTCACTGTGGGCGGGGAATGTGTCTTTGTTGTTAGATTTTTCTTTCCCCAGCGTTCAGTACAGCGCTCGGCGCACTGAGAACTCGTCACGGGCGGGGAACGTGCTTGATGTTAGATTGTATTCTCACAAGCGCTCAGTACAGTGCTTGGCGCACCGTGAGCTTGTTGTGGTCGGGGAATGTGCTTGATGCTAGCGTGTACTCTCCCAAGCGCTCAGCACAGTGGTTTGCCCACCGAGAGCTCGTTAATGATGATAATGTTGGTATTTGTTCAGCGCCCACCCTGTGCAGAGCACCGTTCTAAGCGCTGGGGGAGATACAGGGTCATCGGGTCGGCCCACGTGAGACTCCCGGTGAATCCCCATTTTCCAGATGAGGTCACCGAGGCCCGGGGAAGCGAAGTGACTCGCCCACGGTCCCGCAGCTGACGAGCGGCAGAGCCGGGAGTCGAACCCGTGACCTCTGACTCCGAAGCCCGGCCCCTTTCCACCGAGCCACGTCTCGTCGTGGGCGGGAGATGTGCTTGATGTCAGAGCGTGCTCTCCCGAGCGCTCAGTACGGTGCTTGGCGCACAGTCAGCGCTCAATAAATACGATTATTCATAGCGGTAGCGAGCGCGCCGTAAGCGCCATCGAACGAATGAGTGAACAGACGCGTTCCCCGCCCACAGCGTCGTAGTAAGCGGAGCCCCCGGGGGTCTGTCCGGTGGTCTCTAACCCCAGCCTTTAGCACGGGGTTCGGCGCGTCCTAAGCGTTTAACGGATACCGCGGTTGTCGCCTCCGGATTGAAAACTCGTCTGGGGCGGGGGAACGTGCCCGCCGACTGTGCGGTACTGTCCTCTCCCAAGCGCCCAGAACAGCGCTCTGCCCCTGGTAGGCGCCCAATACGGCGCTCTGCGCACAGTGAGCGCTCAATAAATACCAGCGATTCCCTTCCCCGGGCCCCCCTCCTCTCCTCACCCTCTCCTTTCCAGGAAGCGGGGAGTCCGAACCGGGGACAGGGCGACTCGATCGCTCGCGCCGTCGTCTCTAGCGGGGAGCGGGCGCCGGTTGACAGTCCGCGGTACCTGCCCCCAGCCCTCTGCGCCGGGCTCGGCCGCGTCGTAAGCGTTTAACGGATAGCGCGGTTGTTATTCCCGCCTCTAGACTGGAAGCTCGTTGCGGGCAGGGGATCCCTATGTCTACCCCAGCGCTTAGAACAGTGCTCGGCACATAGTAAGCGCTTAACAAATACCAACATTATTATTATTATTATTATTATTATTATGGGTCCGTTTCCGGTTACCCCGTGCTCCCCCAAGCGCTCCGTACCGTGTCGTGGGCGCCGTGAGCGCTCGGTAGATACCTTTAATGACCTTCTCGGGGCCCTCGCTTCCGACATTCCCCCTTTTCCCCGCCTCTCGTTCCTTCGGTCGTATTTATTGAGCGCTGGATGTGGGCAAAGCACCGTACTGAGCGCTTGGGGGAATGCAGCTTAACAGACGCATCCCCGCTCACGGCCTAGAGCTCGCTCGTTTCCGGGGGCTCGTGTGTTGCTCGTCGGTTTTTTAAAAATCCGGCCCCGCACACCAGATTGTATCCGATGGCGTCTAACCCCAGCCCTCGGCGAAGTCCTGGAGGTCGTGGGTTCGAATCCCGGCCCTGCCGCTCGTCAGCTGGGTGACCGTGGGCGAGCCGCTAACCTGGGCCCCGGTTCCCTCGTCTGGAAAATGGGGGTGAAGACTGGGAGCCTCACGTGGGACCACAATGCTCTGCACATAGCAAGCGCTCAACCAACGCCCGCTCCCCCCCCTCCATCGTCGGCTTTTCACCGAACGCCGCGGTGGTCATTCTTCCCTTCCCGGGGCCCCTGCTTCCAGCCTTGCCCTTCCTAAACCGGACCCGACGGTTGGGCATTAAGTTGTTGCACGGAGGGAAGGCCGTGACCAGACCCGTCCCCTTCCCGGGGCTCTGTCGAGGCCCGGGAAAGGTGCGGGAAACCTTCCCGGCTTTGCAAGCGGACGTTGGCGCTGATTCGGGCAGAGCCTTCAGCGACTCGACGGGTGACGACGCGTTTGAGCGTTTGAAAAATAATAACAGTAATGTTGGTATTTGTTAAGCGCTTCCTACGTGCAGAGCGCCGTTCTAAGCGCTGGGGGAGATACAGGGTCATCGGGTCGTCCCGCGTGAGGCTCCCGGCCTTAAACCCCATTTTACGGGTGAGGTGACTGAGGCCCACAGTCCCACAGCCGACGAGCGGCAGAGCCGGGAGTCGAACTCATGACCTGACTCCCAAGCCCAGGCTCTTTTCCACCGAGCCATCACCGAGGCACCCGGGCCCGTGGGTTCCGTAGTCGGATAGAGCCGCCTAAAAGTCTCTCCGAGATAACTTTTTTTTTTTTTTGGATCCTCCTCCTCGCGTAAAATAACTTTCTGTGGTAAATGATTTTGCTTTCTCCCCCTCCTTGCCGTCGTCTGGTCACGGGAGCTTAACGTCCCCGGGACGGCGTTTTCCTTTAATAAACCGATCGGTTGGTGTTTCGTTGAGCTGTAACCCAAGGGATCGCCTCCCCCAAGTTACGTGGGGGTCCCAACGGTCAAGGCGGTGTATCTCTGCGAAGGAAAGAGATTACGGAATGGATGGAGGGGCGATCTGAAAGCTTGTGAAATCCCTTACGGTTTAGCTCTCTGTTTCCCCTCCGAATCTGAAAGCTTGTGAAATCCCTTACGGTTTAGCTCTCTGTTTCCCCTCCTATCTGTTCGATTGGACCGGGCGCCCGTCGAAGGGCAGGGACCGTCTCTATCCGTTCCCGATTTGTCCATTCCAAGCGCTTAGTACGGTGCTCTGCACGTAGTAAGCGCTCAATAAATGCTATTGAATGAAAATTGGCGGGAAGCCGAGTCCCTGGGCTGTATCTGTTTACTGTTCTCTCGTGCCCTCCCAAGCGCTTAGTCCAGTGCTCCGCACGCAGTGAGCGCTCAGTGAATGTGATCGAGTGAACGTGGGAGTGTTTGCGGGATTCCAAAACCGTCCAAGTGTCAGGGAGCCGGAATTTTACAGGCCTGAAACCAATCTGGATATGTGACTGTTTTAGTTGACTTTTTCCCTCTGTTTTACCGGTGCGCGGTGCTGCTTTTTTCCCATCCCTTATAAATAAGATGACGGACCGGTGAAGGACGGGAAGGCCCTCCAGCTAGGAGGACACGCTGGCAGGGAGGGAAGGAGGAGGTCGGTCAGGTCTCCCACCCTCTCCCTCCTCAGCTGAGTGAAAAACAATATTTCTGTGTTAGGGTCTCTCTTTCGAGCGGTGGGTCTTTCCGTGGTCATTCTCACCCCGACCCCTTCTGACTGTCTTGTCTTCCCCTACTTTTTACAGAGGTATTTCCCTCTGTTCCCAACTAATGCCCGATGAGAGCCCGGATCTGCAGAACTGACCGCTAATGGCCCGGGGAAGCTTTCTGAATAATGGGAGTCCGGTTAAAATGATGTGGAGGAATGGGGATGAAACGCCAAGAGGCAGAAGATCAAGAAGAGGTCATTTGCCAGAGTCTCAGATCGGAGTCGGGGGCCGGGGGGGGGGGGGGGGGGACGACCGGGGGGGGGGAGAGAGGAGGAGCGGAGGCTTTTTGGGAAGTAGAGAAGCAAGAAAAGGGCCTTATTCCTCTTTTAAAACCACTCAGGTTGCTGCGCTTTTACGGTGGCCCTAGTTTGAATTTCCCAAGCCTAAATTCCACCTTTCCAATACTCCCTCCCAATCCTCTGGACCGGATTTCTCTAGTGTTTGCCCTGGTTTATTCGCGTGTTGGGCGTGTCCTGATGATAATCGTAATATTAATCGGTGGGTTTGTCAGGCACTTGGTATGTGCCGAACACTCTACTGAGCACCGGGGTGGATATAAGATGATCAGGGGGCCCCCGTGGGGGCTCCCAGTCCAAGTAGGGGGGAGAACAGACACTGAATCTGGCAGTTGAGGGAACTAAGGGGTAAATAAGTGACTGGCGCAAGGTCACGCAGCAGGCGGAACTGGGGTTAGGACTCGGGTCCTCCGCCTCCCAGACCCGTTGCTTCTCTCCCCCACTCCGCACTCTTGCTTCACGTCATCCTCTCCCGTCACGGGGCTGACCGGAGGAAACAGACATCAGGTTAAGGGGCGTTACCTTTGGAAAACCAGAGGCCGCAGAAGAGGAGACATGGTCAACTGTACGTCGCATCAGTCGATAGTATTACTGAGTGCTTACCGTTTCGGGACGTACCGCGGGATGTTACGGGGTGGCTTAAGCTTTCCCGCCTCCTCCGCGTTCCCTCCGCGGGAAAGGCCCTCGAGGGCCAGGGTGGGAAGGGGGAGGCTACGGAGATGTCGGCCGGGTGTCGCTTTAATGATAATAATAATAATGTTGGTATTTGTTAAGCGCTTACTATGTGCAGAGCACCGTTCTAAGCGCTGGGGTAGACATAGGGGAATCAGGTTGTCCCACATAGGGGCTCACAGTCTTAATCCCCATTTTACAGATGAGGGAACTGAGGCCCAGTGAAGTGACTTGCCCACAGTCACACAGCTGACAAGTGGCAGAGCTGGGATTCGAACTCATGACCTCTGACTCCAAAGCCCATGCTCTTTCCACTGAGCCACGCTGCTTCTGCACGGGATGAGGTGGGTGGGTGGGTTTTTTTTGCTCGGTCTAAAGCCCAGTGTCCTCTTGGCGGTGAGGGTCCCGATCTCATACCGCCTCGTTCTCTTTGAGGTTGCAGGTAGAACCATGGGGACCACCGAAGAGCTCATGTCCCTCTTCGAGGTCAGCAACAACAAACTGATGGAGTTTTTGCTCAACGTGGAGAACAGGGACCTGGTGTGGCTCCGGGAAATCGAGCAGGAGGCCGTGAAGATGTTCTCCAGGTAAGGCGGAAAACCAGGCAGGGTTTGGCGTGAAGGGGGACGGGGTCTTCGGAGAGGCGGGACCGAAACGTAGCCCGTCGAAGCCGGCGGATACCCCTGGCGTCCTCTAAATGAAACTGAAGTTTCGTCAGGGGAATGCCTTGAAAGTTTGGCACTTGTTCTTCTTCTGTGGGAGCGCTGTCGGCCGGGGGGGGCCTCGGAGGCATCTCTGCTTCAGGCGCGTTATGAAGCCGGAGCAGTTGCAGCATTTTTCAGTTGCCCGGCAATTAGTCGGACGTCGTCCCACCCTCCTGAAGCTGTGGGCCCGGGGGAGGAGCAGCCCAGGTGGGACGTCGTAAGGCGTCGGCGTGTGTGGGCCGGGGTCCGGAGGTCCAGAACGGTCCATGGTCATTCTCGATTTCAAAGTCCTCTGGGAAACTTGGGTGGGTCTGGGCCCCTCTCCCCCCTCCCAGTTCCATAGTCCTAGAAGTGCCCAGGACTTTGAATCACCTGAGACCCCTGGGCCTCCCCCTCTCTTTCCCCACCAATTTTTTTCTGGTGTGGGAGGCCAGAAAAAGCTCAACCCCTCGGAATCCTTTGGGCTCGCAGGTCCGTTGTCACCCCGGAGGCCGGCACCCGCCGCAAAAGGAACCGAACGCCTCAGGGGAGCCGTGGCCCGAACCCTGGTGGCACCAGACCCGCTCCTCAAGCGCGGGGGGGGGGTCAGCGGTCAGGCGACGGCTCGCCGGGTCCGGCCGTTCCTTTAGGCCAGTCTGCCCAGCGGGGCGTCCTGGTCAAGCTAATCCTCGGACTCCCGCTCCTTGGGGAACCGTCGGCCCCTGGGAGGCTCCCCGGGGGTGCTTAGTTCCTTTCCCGTGTGCCTTAAAGTGACTTCAGAACTGAACCCGAGTTGATGCCCAAAACCCCGTCGCAGAAGAACCGCCGGAAGAAGAAACGGTTCTCTGTGATTCGGGATGAAAACAGAGACCCAACCAGGAAAAGGTAAGGGAGTCCTCGCTCTTTCCGGAGGCGTCGTTCGGTCTCGTGGGAATACAGAGAGTCACGATACGTGAGAGTGATGATGATAATAATAATAATGGTGGTATTTTTGAAACACTTACTGTGTGCCAAGCCCTGAACTAAGCACCGGGGTAGCCAAGCTGATCAATTTGGACCCTGAGTCCACACGGAGCTTATAGTCTTAATCCCCGTTTTACAGATGAAGAAACTGAGACACAGAGATTGAGGTGATCGCCCAAGGTCACACAGCAGACAAGCGGGCGGTCAAGCTGGGATTAGAACCCAGGTCCTCTGACTCCCAGGCCCGTGCTCTTCCCCCGAGGTCACGCTGCTTCTAAAAACAAAAATTTAACCGGACCGGTAAATAGTTAAGCGGCAGCCTATTAAATAACGAGTCGATTTAAATGATTATCAGGGATTTCGTTGGTCCTTCTGCTTGCCGTATGACTGTGGTAAAGATGCAGGAAAGCGCAACGTCATTCGTTCATTCATTCATTCAATAGTATTTATTGAGCGCTTACTATGTGCAGAGCACTGTACTAAGCGCTTGGGATGAACAAGTCGGCAACAGATAGAGACGGTCCCCGCCGTTCGACGGGCTCACGGTCTGATCGGGGGAGACGGACAGACGAGAACGATGGCGATTAAATAGAGTCGAGGGGAAGAACGTCTCCTAAAAACGACGGCGACTAAATAGAATCGAGGCGATGTACGATTCATTAACAAAATAAATAGGGTAACGGAAATATATACAGTCGAGCGGACGAGTACGGTGCCGTGGGGATGGGAAGGGAGAGGGGGAGGAGCAGAGGGAGATGGGGGGAAAAGAGGGTTTAGCTGCGGAGAGGTGAAGGGGGGGTGGCAGAGGGAGTAGAGGGAGAAGAGGAGCTCGGTCTGGGAAGGCCTCTCGGAGGAGGTGAGTTTTAAGTAGGGTTTTGAAGAGGGGAAGAGAATCGGTTTGGCGGAGGTGAGGAGGGAGGGCGTTCCGGGAGGACGCGGCCCGGGGTCGACGGCGGGACGGGCGAGACCGAGGGACGGCGAGGAGGTGGGCGGCGGAGGAGCGGAGCGTGCGGGGTGGCCGGTGGGAAGAGAGAAGGGAGGAGAGGTAGGAGGGGGCGAGGTGACGGAGAGCCTCGAAGCCTAGAGTGAGGAGTTTTTGTTTGGAGCGGAGGTCGACGGGCAACCGCTGGAGTTGTTTGAGAAGGGGAGTGACACGCCCAGATGGTTTCTGCGGGGAGATGAGCCGGGCGGCGGAGTGAAGAATAGACCGGAGCGGGGCGAGAGAGGAGGAAGGGAGGTCAGAGAGAAGGCCGACGCGGTAGTCTAGCCGGGATTTAACGAGAGCCCGTAACGGTAAGGTAGCCGTTTGGGTGGAGAGGAAAGGGCGGATGTCAAATAGTGGGATCCGGCAGTAAGCTATCGTGAGACGGCAGGGGAGGTTAATGGTATTTATGGAGCACTGAAGTGTGTGGGCAGATCTCTGTATTAAGTGCTTGGGAGGCTACAAAAAATGGAGGTGACGGACGCGATCCCCGTCCCCAAGACGTTTACGGTCTGGAACGGAAAAAGCCCGGGCCGGAGAGGCGGGACCTTCCTTCTAATTCCGGCTCCTCCGCTAACCTACCTATGTGACCTCGGGGAGTCACCGAACTATATTATGCCTCAGTTACCTCATCTGTAAAATGGGGATTAAAGCCCCGAGCCCCACGCGGTACGTGGACCGCGTCCGACGTGATCGCCGGAATTGTACTTTCCAGGCGCTTAGTACGGTGCTCCGCACGCAGTAAGCGCCCGATAAATACGATCGAATGAATGAATGACCTTGTATCTACCCCGGTGCTCAGTTCAGAGCCCGACACCTAGGAAGCGCTTACCCGAAGGCAAAAAGAGAAGGGAGGTGGTAACCGTGGTCCAGCCGAAGCCTTGCAGAGGTCGGAAGGTCAAGAGGTGCTATCGAAACAGTCCTGGGTGCCGCAGGTTCAAAATGCGGGAGCAAAGGGGCGGTCTTTAGGTGCTCACGGTGGGGAATCCCCCTGTCCTATCAGCCAGGCCGGCTCATAAAGGTGGAGCTTCCCGGCAGATTTCACTTTTGAACCCAGTTACTTTCTGATACCCCTGTGTGAAGCAAGCCCTGGGCCTAACGGTTCTGCTTTGTCCTCGGAAGGTTGTCCAAAAAGAGAAACCGGAGGCAAAGTTCTGCCAGGCGCCGTCAGAGTAAAGAGGAGCTGAATAAGCTCACCTTGGCGTTGGTGGGAGAGAACGCCCTTCCTCCCCGGGTGACCCGATCCAAAGCCGCCTTGCTCCCCGAGTCGCCCCCGGTCCCGAAGCCGAAGAACCTCCTGCTGCCCTTCGTGGAGATCAGCAACAGTGTCCGCAGGAGCGCCGAGCTGTACCTGAAGGCCCAGGCGCCCAGGCTAGAGGAGCCCTCCGGCGTCATCGAGATTGCGTCGGAAGACGAGGCGAGCCCTGAGACCGAGGGGAGCCAGAGACTCGAGTCGGTGACGGCGGCCTCCCCGCCGGGCCTCCCCGAGGTCCCGGAGAAGAAGGCGTCCGGGGAGGGACGGGCGGCCTCCAAGCTCAAGATCGCCAAGGCGGGGCCGTCTCCCCCGCCGGCCGGGCCCGGGGTCCCCCCCGGCTGGGCGGCGGACGGTTGCCCCCGGTCCCCGGAGCGGGGCCGGGATTCGGGGACCGGGCCCGCTCGGGACGACGGGGAGGACCCCCGGACGCCCACGGGCTCCAGGTCGGACCGGCGGTCCGTGCGGCGGAGCCTGGTGGGCCGCCCGTCCCGGGCCCGCCGCGGCAGGACCTCCCCGGCCGAGAAGCACTCGCTGGCTGCCAAGAGGGAGAGCGGGATCCGCGGGTCCGTCGGCAGGTCCGCCGGCAAGAAGAAGGCCGCCCGGGAGTCGGCGGTCGCCAACCGCGTCGTCTGTAAGCGCTGGGGCCCGGCGGCGGGGAGGCTCACCCCCCTCTGTACCCACTGCGGGGTGGAACCGAGGTAGAGAGCTGCGGGCCCGGGATCAGGGCACCGTGTCTGTCTCCGGCCGGGACCCTCTCCCTGGCGTGAGGAGGCCCCCGGACGGGGTGGGAGGCGAGGGGCCGGCGGGTCGGGCCGCGGCTCGCCCGCTAGCGAGGATGCAAGTCCCGAGAGAGCTCGCCGGCCGGACCCGGGTGTCGTCCGCGACCGGGGGCCCGCTGGACGCCTCTGCCCTCTCGGCCGCCGGTTCCGCTCACGCTTGTCTTGTTTTTGCCCCCGCAGGTCGCAGCTACTTAGAGAGGCTTCTGCACAAAGACGTGCCCACCACCCAAGTCGGGTGAGGTCGCTTCCCCCGGCAATTAATAATAATAACGTTGGTATTTGTTAGGTGCTTACTATGTGCAGAGCACCGTTCCAGGCGCCGGGGTAGACACCGGGTAATCAGGTTGTCCCACGTGAGGCTCACGGGGTAACTGAGGCACCGAGAAGTGAAGCGACCTGCCCGCAGTCACACAGCCGACGGGTGGCAGAGCCGGAGTTCGAACCCATGACTTCTGACTCCCAGGCCCGGGCTCTTTCCACTGAGCCACGCTGCTTCAGAGGAGGGAGGGACACGCTCTCCTTGTTTTTCATGGGATCTAAGTGCTCACTGTGTGCCAGACACTAAGTGCTGGAGTAGATGTGCCTCGGTGACCTCACCTGTAGATTGGGGATTGAGACTGTGAGCCCCGCCTGGGACGCGGACTGCGTCCGATCGGATTAACTCACGTCTAGCCCAGTGCTCCGTACGTTGCTCGGCCCACGGTAAGCACTTAATACTTATCATTTAAAAGGGAAAAAGAAAATAAGTCGAGTTCCTGGCCCAAATGAGCCTCACGGTCTAAGTAGGAGGGAGAAGGGGTAGTGAATCCCCCTTTTACAGATGAGGAAACTGGGGCCCAGAAGTGAAGTGACTTTCCCAAGGTCGCCCAGCCGGCAAGTCGTGGAGCTGGTGGGGTGGTGGGCTTCTGCCTGAACCGGGCGTACTTCCGAACTCCCGTGAGGTGCTAGTGACAGATGGAAATAGCCGAGACCCGTGAAGTTGGGCCATTCCGTCCTGACGGGAGAAGTTCCTGACAGTGACCGGCTCTTTCTTCTCTCTTTCTTTACCACCTCCCCCCGACCCGGCCCTTTCAGAGCCGGGAAGCATCCGGGGCTTGACCGAGACTTTGAGATTCAATCGCGACGGGGTGGATGGAGCCCGGGCCCGGGAGTCAGGAGGTCATGGGTTCTGATCCCGGCTCTGCCCCCCGTCTGCCGTGTGACGTTGGGCAGGTCGCTCCACTTCCCCGGGCCTCGGTTCCCTCGTCTGTAAAATGGGGGGGGTTGAGACCGTGAGCCCCATCTGGGACGTGGACTGTGTCCAGCCCGATTTGCTTACAGTCACCCCACTGCTTACCGAAGTGCCTGGCCCTTAGTAAGCGCTTAACAAATACCATGAATGTTGTTGCTGTTGTTATTAATAATCAATCAGTGGTATCTACTGAGTGCTTACCGTGTGCAGAGCACTGGACTAAGCATATACAGTAGAGTTATCAGGACTAGCATGCTCTCGATGATGAGACTTGTGGTATTCATTAAGTGCTTACTGTGTGCCAGGCACTGTACTAAACCCTGGGAGGGTTCGAATCCCGGCTCTGCCACTTGTCAGCTGGGTGACCGTGGGCAAGTCACTTCCCTTCTCTGGGCCTCGGTTCCCTCATCTGTCAGATGGGGGTGAAGACTGTGAGCCTCGCGTGGGACAATATGATGACCCTGTATCTGCCCCGGCGCTTAGAACAGTGCTCTGCACATGGTAAGCGCTTAACAAGTACCGACATTATCATACAAGCAAATAGCATTGGACGGATCCCTGTCCCGCGTGGGGCTCACGGTTTTAATCCCCATTTTTACAGATGCAGTAACCGAGAGGCTGATGATAATATATAATGAGGGTATTTAAGTGCTTTCTCTGTGCCAAGCACCGTTCTGAGCGCTGGGGCGGATACGTGGTCATCAGGTTGCCCCCCGTGGGGCTCGCGGCCTTCGTCCCCGTTGGACAGATGAGGGAACCGGGGGGCAGAATGAAGCGACGCGCCTAAGTCACCCAGCGGACGAGGGGCGGGGGCGGGGGATTAGAACCCAAGACCTTCCGACTCCCAGGCCCGCCCTCTGTCCGTTGGGCCCCACTGCTTCCCCGTGTGCTGTCTGGGTCGCTGTAGGATTCCGCCTCAGGGTGTGTGTGTTCCCTTTCAGGGCCGAAGAAGGGCCAGGGGAGGAACCCCGACCCGCCAAGGAGGCCGAGAAGGAGGTGAGTCCCGCCTTCTGCCGTGAGCTCTGAGCTGGAACGGCGACAGAACCTTGAGCCTCCTGGACCGGCCGTCTCAGACCCCGCGTTGCGACTCGTCCGGGGATGTGGCTCTCCAGGGGCCGCGCCTGGCCTGACCCCCGGAAGGAGCCTCGGGTGCCATTTGGATGGCTGACTTTCCAATTATAAGAATAAGCGTGGCGTCTGTTAAGCGCTTGCAGCGGGCCGAGCGCCGTACCGTCCGAGATAATCAGATTCCACGTGGGGCTGGCGGTCCGAGCCGGGGGGGGGGGGGGCGGGGGCGGGAGGAAAGCGGTGACGATCCCAGCGCTCCGGGCGGCGAGGGAAGATGGTTTCTGCCCGTGGGTGGGGGGCAGAACCGGGAGGGGCGGACTGGGATGGGGAGGGGAGTCTCTTTTTAAAATAGCGACCCTAAACCGACGGCCCCCGCCCCCGTTCTTCCCGCAGGACGCGGAGGGGACCCGGCGCACCTTGCGCTCTCGGAATGCTAACAAGATCGCCATCGGCACCCCAGAGGCCCGGCTCGAGGCTAACGACAAAAGTAAGTCCGGGCGGGGAACCGGCAGCGCGGCCCGGTGGCGAGGGTACCGGCTTGGGAGTCAGAGGAGGGGGGTTCTGATCTAATCTCCGCCACCTGTCTGCTGTGTGGCCTCGGCTCGCTTCGCTTCTCTCTGCCCCCGTTCCCTCATCTGTAAAATGGGGTTTCGGACTGTGAGCCCCACATGGGGCAGGGACTGCGTCCAACCTGATTACCTTGTATCTGGTCCAGTGCTTAGGACGGTGCTCGGTATACCTAATAAGCACTTAACGAGTACAGTTATTATTATTCGTTCCTGACCGGTCGACAGGTCCTGACCCGACCTGTTCCTCGACGGTCGTGACCTGTCAAGGAGGTAGCCGTCGTTCGTCCAACCGTCTCGTTTCTCTTGTTGGAAACATTCATTTCATGAATTCATTCAGTCTCATCCGTTGAGTGCTTACTGGGTGCAGAACGCTGGACTGAGTGCCTGGGAGAGTACGCTGTAGCAATAAGCAGACACGTTCCCTGCCCTCGGTGAGCTGCCAGTCTGGGGATGTAGAGATGAGAAACAGCGTGGCTTGGTGGAGAGAGCGCCGGCTTGGGAGTCAGAGGACGTGGGTTCTGATCCCCGGCCCCGCCGCTTGTCCGCTGTGTGACCTCGGGCGAGTCACGTCACTTTTCGGTGCCGCGGTTACCTCACCTGTGAAATGGAGATTAAAAGTGTGAGCCCCACGTGGGACAACCTGATTACCCTGTATCCACCCCAGCACTTAGAACGGTGCTTGGCACAGAGTAAGCGCTTAACAGATACCGTAATTATCATCGTTAGAGATGCGGGCTCGGAGGGGTCAGTGGTCTGAACCGATAACGGTGTTGCTCTGGTTGTTATGATGCTGCTACTCTGTCCCTGCATGTCGTCTTGATCTGTGACTTAATGAAGCAGAGCGGATTAGTGGATAGAGCACGGGCCTAGAAATAAGAAGGACCTGGGTTTTGATACTGGCTCCGCCACTTGTCTGCTGTGCGACCTTCCCTTCTGTGCCTCAGTTACCGCATCTGTAAAGTGGGGATTAGAGACAGTGAGCCCCATGTGGGATATGGACCGTGTCCATCTTGATTATTCTGCGTCTATCCCGGGGCTTAGAAGAGAGCCTGTCACCTAGCAAACGCTTAACAAATACCGGTTTTAAAAAAAAAAAACCCAGCAGACTCGACATCTACTCCGTTTAGAGGTTCGGTCGTAAGACTGGTATTGGCGGGCTTGTCGCGGGCGTGAGTTGGAATTCATCTGAAGCCGTTTTGTCTACAGAGGACTCGCCGGGCAGAAAGGAACAGCTCCAGGAGCCTCCTCAGAGCGTAAGGTACGTCGAAGGCCCCCGCTACGAAAGCGCCTCTCGTTGGCTTTAAAGCGCTCGACCACCTTGCCCTCTCCCACCCCGCCTTGTTAGTCTCCTACTGCAACCCAGCCTGCCCACTTCGCTCTTCTAACGCTTACCTTATCACTCTAACTCCATCTCACCTGCCTCACCGTCGACCCCTCACCCACGTCCTGCCCGGTCTCCCTCCCTCCCTCACATCCGACGCTCCTCCCCCGTTCAAAGCCTTACCGAAGGCACATCTCCTCCAAGATCAGCCTGATGAGCCCCCCTTTCCTCTTCTCCCACTCCCCTGTGCGTCGTCCTGACTTGCTCCCTTTATTCATTCCCCCTCCCAGCCCCACAGCGCTTATGGACGTTACTGTCATTTATTTATGTATATTACTGTCTGTCTCCCCCTCTGGACTGTAAGCTCGTTGTGGGCAGGGAATGTGTCCGTTTATTGTTATATTGTGCTCTCCCAAGCATTCGATACAGTGGTCTGTACGTAGTAAGCGCTCAATAAATACGATTGAATGAATGAATGAATGGGAAGGGACCAGGACAAGAGAGAAGGAAAGCAGCCTTCTGGGCTGGGCCCAGACCTGGTCGGCTGTAGGGGGCCAAAATCTCTCTCAATTCGCGCTCTGGCCGTTAATGGGTGCAAGTCGAGTGGCCTGGCTGGGCGAGTGGGGTTTTAGAGTGGTTTTCAAGGGGAGATAGAGTAGTAAAGGAAGGCGGGGGACTGGAGTCTCTGAGCCCCGGCGAGATCGAGTTGGGCCAGTGGGTGTAACGGGACCCTCCGGGTTGCAGGAGGAAGCGGAGCTATAAGCAGGCTGTGGATGACCTCTACGACGGCCAGCCCCCGGAGGACGACGAGCCTTCCCCTCCTAAGAGCAAGGCCCCATCCCCGCCCTGCCTAGCCAGCAAGGTGAGGCAGCCGCTCCCTTCCTCCCCCGATCCCAGCTAGCTTGGTCCCTGTCACACACACGCACTTTCTCTCTCTCTCTCTCTCTCTCTCTCTCTCTCTCTCTCTCTCGCGCGCGCAGGTTGTGCGTCCCCACAAGACCTTCCTGCACACGGTGCAGAAGAACCAGCTGCTCATGACTCCGACCTCGGTCAGCCGCGGCAGCGGCATCAAGTCCTTCATCAAACGCAACACCCCCCAGCGCGTGGACCCCAAGGTGAGGGATCGAGGGGGGCCACGGCGCACACCCGGGGGGTCGGCATCCCAAATCGCGGCGACTGTGCTCGGTAGAACGAGAGCGGGCAAGATTTAGGGCTCTGAGGGCCTGCTGACCTCCAGTAGGCCCAGAACAGATACCTCCCGATTAGCTCGTATCTACCCCATCGCTTAGAACAGCGCTCGACCCACAGTGTGCTGGTTTCCTGCCACTGAGTCACCACCGATACAGGATTAGGCTGGGCCAGCGGTCTTGTACCTGAATTGCGTGATTGGCTTCTGCGGGGAAAATGCAGAATTGTCACCAGGCGGCTTTAGCAAGAAATGAAAGGTACATCATTCATTCAGTAGTATTTATTGAGCGCTTACTATGTGCAGAGCACTGTACTAAGCGCTTGGAATGGACAATGCGGCGAAAGCCCCTCGTGCCCTGAGATAGCGTATCTGGGTAAAGATGACAGTTCTCGGAGTCGCATTTGATTCGGGGTTGGGGACGGCGGGATCAGCCTTAATCAGACCTCGATGGGCGGAGAGATGTCCACGGGCTGTCAGTCAGTCGAAGGTATTTATCGAGCGCTTCCTATGTGCAGAGCACTGTGCTAACCGCTAGGGAGAGTACAGTACGATAGAGGGGTGTTTGTTTTTTTATGTTATTTGTTAAGCACCATCCTAAGTGCTGGGACAGATAGAAGCTAATCAGATTCAACAAGGTCCATGTCCCACATAGGGCTCCCGATCTTAATCCCCATTTTACGGAAGTTAAACGACTTGCCCAGGGTCCCAAAGCAGACAGGTGGCAGGGCCGGGATTAGAACCCGGCTCCCCAAACTCCCAGACCTTTGCTTTAACCATTAGATCGTGCTACTTCTCTAGAATTGGTAGACACTATCATTCAGTCTGCTGGGTGGAAGCGGGGGCGAGAAGAACCAAGCGTTGCCATCCCAGGTGTGGATTCTGTGAGTCCCAAGCTGCACTCCGTGGCCAGGTCTCCGCCTTTCCACCCGGTGGAACGAGGGGAGACTAGATGGTGGGGAGGGACTGGTTCCCGGTGTATCTTTGCTGGTTGAAGGAGTAATTGTTTGTTTGGCTTTCTTCCTTATTTCCCTCACACAGTGCAGCTTTGTCGTAAGTAATGACTTTCCTCCGTTTTGGTAATGTAGCCGTACTTCGTCTGTCTACCCCAGTAGTGTTCGTAAAGCGCTTGAAGCTGACTAGTGACGTGGGGAGCAACGTAGGGAGGAGGGGATGGGAAAACGGAGCCCCCGAGCCTTCTTCGAGGTCACGTGACAGTTTGGTAGAGGGACTGGGCGTTATTTCCCTTAGCACTGTCTACACCTGAGCACAACTCTCCTTACTGGGACTGTTTCTCACTTCATTGCTGAGCACTGGCTGATTTTGTTAGTGTCTTTATTGTGCCTCAGATTACGTACCACTACGAGGCACGTGTGCGTACACGGTCACACACGTACATACCTCGCCCCACCGCCCCCACCACCCCAGGAGGCAAAATAGCTCTCCCGGATTCCAGTGATCTGATTTTTCCCCCAATTTTCACCAGTGCCACAGCTTTGAGTGATTCCCCCCCCCCCTCCAATGTGCACAGTTCTGTCTCCCTTCTCCCCGGTAGGCCTCGATAGAATCCACTTCGCTGGCGAGCTCTCTTGGAAGAGAACGAGCCCCTGATTTTCAGAGGCTCTGAGAATCCTCTCGAAACTAAACTCGGCATCCACGGAGGAAACTGGCTCTGAACGAGAGAAAGGAACCGCCTTTTTTTGAATGAGAAAAATGAAAAGGGGGAGAGGACTCTCAATTGGAGTTGAATTGGAGTCGCGTTCATTGGCTTACTGGCCCCGGCAACAGCCTCCGGGAATCGGGCGACTGGAATAGCCTCTGCCGTGACAGCTCGGGGGGGGGGGGGCGGGTAAAGGGAAGACGGCCCAGCTGCTGGTGCTATTCTGTCTGCGCTGTGTTACCCCGGCTCTCGCCATCCAAAAGCCTCTCCCTCGGGCCCGCGTGGACCGTAGCTGTAGTTGTTTCCCCGGCTAACCTCGTCGCTGCGATCTGTTGTGTGCTGTGTCTGGATTGCATCGAACCGATCCCCGTGCCAGAAAAGTGGATTCCGCTCCAGTGCCTGCCGTTACCGAAGCAGCAGTGGAGGGTTTAACCTGCAGCCCAGTTTCCTGAACTCTGAGAAGTTGCTGTCTCAAGACCGAGCTCACTAGCCCCTGGCCAGTTGCCCTCTACCTTGCCCTCCAGGAAGGAGGCTGGGACGGGCCACCTGAGGACTTTCAGAAGTCCCTGACTTGCGGGTCCGCAGCAAATGCTGATTTCCAAACGTGTTCCCTCCGCGGAGGAATCCGATTTTCTTGTTTATGAGCAAATGATCATCACCCCTCCCCCACACTCACACTCCCCGGTGTCGTCTTGTGGGGGAAAGGAAAGCGAAAGGAGATGGCACTCTGCTATCGCAGGGGCATCTCATTCATTCTGATTGTGAGAGAACCTTGACCCCTAGGCCCTAGTCCAGAGAAAGCCCTTTCAATGCTGGCTGTGACCTTCCTGAGAGAGATCATCAGAGTCAAAAGGAAACTGGGTTCCAGGTATCCTGGTGGCCCCCAAATTGGGTTTCCTGTGTGTTCCTGTGGTTAGGAATAGTTCAGTAGCCATGGGGATCTTTTGGGAATTGTAGGCGTGGAGACTGGGCTGGCCAGGAGCTTCCTTTTGGTTTTTCCAGGCCAAAAGGTCCTGTTCCTTTTTATTGCTTTGCACTCTGCACTCCGGAAAACATCTATTCCTTTCCCACTCCCCTCTTCTTCTCAAATGATTAGGTCCTAGAACCAGCGCAGTTCTAACCCTATACCCTGTTGGAAGAGGACGGGAGAAAGGAATATTCTGGATGTTTTACGCTGATGATCTGAACATCTTATCCAGGCTGAAATAATCTGAGATAACCAAAAAAAAAAAAGAGGGACCAATTGATCACTGAAACAAAATAAGGGATGTGTCAGTTTGAGAGTGTCAAGTCCTATTTTGTTCCGTAATCCAAATTTCGGAATCTGCGAGCGAGCCCCGATCCCGGCTGGTTGAGGTGACGGGCCTCCCGCTGAAGCTCCCCGCTTCCGGAAGCAGCGGGGCCACCCGGATGCTCTGGTCGCGGGTTCTGTGGCGCCTCCATGGTGAGGGGAGCGGCTGGGGTCCGAGGCCTTTTCTCGGTTGTCTCGTTGGAACCCTTGCCTGTCCCACCGGGCCTGATGAGCTTTCCCGCCTCCCCAGGAGAAGGAGCGCCAGCGGTTAGAGAACCTGAGGAAGAAGAACGAAGCCGAGGAGCAGAGAAAGCTGAAGGTGGAGGAGGAGAAGCGAAAGCGCCTGGAGGAGATGAAACTGTAAGTAGCCAGCGGTACCCCCTCAGCCGCTGCCCCCACCGCCTTCCCTGCGGTAGCCCAGACCCCTTGCCTGATGCCACCCCCGGGCATCCGCAGGAAGCGCGAGGAGCGGCTACGCAAGGTGCTGCAGGCCCGAGAGCGGGTGGAGCAGTTGGAGGAGGAGAAGAAGAAGCGGATTGAACAGAAATTTGCCCAGAATAACGAAAAGAACGAAAAAGTAAGCCATTTTGTCGGGTCAGCCCTCCTCCCCATCGGGGGCCCCAGAGTCTTCTGAGGGGACCGAGCGGGCTCCGCTGCTGCCGGCCCGGGGAAGCTACGTCTCTTGGCGGAGGCCCCTAGACGGGGCCGAGAGGAGGGGTTTGACTAAAGGCCAGCCGCCGAAAGAGAAACCCGTCCGGCGCCATGCCTGGGCCTGAGTTTGTGGACAGTCTGTGGAGCGGGTTTCCCCCTCTGATGGAAATGTTGGGGGCGGGGGCCTCTCTCAGGCAAAGGAAGAACGGCAGGCTGAAGAGAAGGCCAAGAAAAAGGTAGCGGCCAAGAAGATGGAAGAAGCCGAGGCCCGGAGGCGGCAGGAAGAGGAAGCCCGGAAACTGAAACGGCTGCAGCAGGTAAGAGGTGGTGGGGAGGAGGGGGCCGGTAGGGAAAGTTGGGGAGGGGGATCCGTGTCTCTCCACACCTGGTGGGGGTGGTGGGAGCCCGTCACTGGGCAGGGACGGTCTCTACCTGTTGCCGAATTGTCCATTCCAAGCGCCTGGTACGGTGCTCTGCACATAGTAAGCGCTCAATAAGTACTCTTGAATGAATGACTGGGAGGGAGGCAGAGGGCTAGATTCGGGAGAGCGGTGAGAAAGGGCTGAGGTGAGCCAGACCAGTTCAGCTACTTGGACTGGAGCGGACGGTAGGAGCTTGTCTGTCTCTGCCGGGCCATCGAACAGCTCACTCCTTTGGGTTAAGTCACAGAAGTTAGGTCCCAGGGAGCAGGACCTCAGCTCTCAGCGAGGACGGGGGGTCAGGATGCCAGTGGAGGGGACAGGGAGAATAGTAATAGTATTCATTAAGTGCTTACTGCGTGCAGAGCACTCTATTAATATCTGTTTCCCCCCTGCTTAGACTGAGCTCGTTGTGGGCAGGGTTTGTCACTCTTAATTACTGTATTGTACTTTCCCAAGTGCTTAGTACAGTGCTCTGCACACAGTGAGCGCTTAATAAATACGATTGAACGAATGAATGTCCTAAGCGCTGGGAAAGAATACACAAGTGAGAATTAGACACGGTTTCTGTCCCTCGGGGGGACTCACAATCTAAAAATTCGAATAGGGAGGTTGGGAATGGCGACTGATAGATGAGAGAGAAATAAAGCACAAAGACTAAGAAACAAAGCTCAATAGGGTCCTGTGCTAGAGGGTTAGATTTCAGGAAGCGGAGAGAGAAGCTGGCCAGCGTCTCAGCGCGATGTGGAGGGTTTCCGCCCCCAGGAGGGCTCGGAAGTTCCGAGGGAACACCTCGTGGGGTGGAGGGCAGACCCTTCCCAAGTGATCTGCAGCCCCTCGTGGGGGTTCGCGTGCGACCTGGAGAATTCCCGAGTCCTGTTCTCGAGGCTACCGTATCTCCCCAAGATGAGAAGCTTTTGTCATCTGACCCAGTTTGGTTTCATCTGACCCTACCAGGCCTCCATTCTGCAGAGCTGAACTCCGGAATCTGTGTAAAACCGGCTTTCACCCCTCTAGATTGTAAGCTCCTTGTGGGCGGGGAACGTGTCTACCAACCCCGCGGTGGTATGCTCTCCCAAATACACAGTCGAGTGCCGTGCACGCAGAAAGCCTTCAATAAATACCTCCGATTAATTGATCAGTTCACCCAATTCAGGACTCTAGTCCCTTCACAGCCCCCCTAAAAATCTCACCTCCTCCAACCACCTGCCCGTTGACTTGTCCAGCGTCCCAAGCTGTGCAACCCCATCGAGCCATTTCTAGCACTCAGGTATTCATTTACGCTCGTCCTCAGCCCTTGCGTACGTATGTTAGTTCGATTGTTCGGTTTATTTCGGTTTGTCTGGATGGAAATGTTTGGATGTCTCCAAGCGGAAGCCCCTCGCGGGCAAGGCGCTCGCCCCGTCTTTGTGTCGAGCTTTCCCCAGCTCGGACTACGCCGCGCTGCTCCCCAGGCGGTCACTCACTTTGAAGTGCTGCCGTTATTACTAGGAAGAGGAAGAACGCAGATACCAGGAGCAGAAGAAGAGAGAGGAGGAGCAGGAGAAAGCGAGGAAGATCGCAGAGGCCAAGAAACTGGCGGAGCAGCGGCAGGCGGAACTGGAGAGAGAGCGGGACCGGCAGCGGCAGCGGGAGCAGCAATTGGCGACGGAGAGGGAGTTGGAACGCAGAAGAGAACAGGAGCGCATCCAGGCGGAAAGGTGAGTCTGAACATTCGGTCACCTCTAGACTGAGAAGCAGCATGGCCTAGTCGGTCGTATTTATTGAGCACTTAGCTTGTACTGAGCACTGGGAAGAGTACAGTACAACAGTAAACAGACACTTTTCGTTCGTTCATTCAATAGTATTTATTGAGCGCTTACTATGTGCAGAGCACTGTACTAAGCGCTTGGGATGGACAAGTGGGCAACAGATAGAGACGGTCCCCGCCCTCTGACGGGCTTACGGTCTAATCGGGGGAGACGGGCAGACGAGAACAACGGCAATGAATAGAGCCGAGGGGAAGAACATCTCATAAAAACAATGGCAACTAAATAGAATCAGGGTGATGTACATCTCATTAAACAAAATAAATAGGGTGATAGATATGTACAGTCGAGCGGACGAGTCCAGTGCTGAGGGGGTGGGACGGGAGAGGGGGAGGAGGAGAGGGAAAGGGGGGAGAAGAGGGTTTAGCTGCGGAGAGGTGAAGTGGGGGTAGCCCACAACGAGCTTACGGTCTAGTGGAAAGAGCCCCGGGCATAATAATAATGATGGTATTGTTTAAGCGCTTACTACGTGCCAGGCACTGGGGTAGATACGGGGTAAGCAGGTTGTCCCACGTGGGGCTCCCGGTCTTAATCCCCATTTGACAGATGAGGGAACTGAGGCCCAGAGAAGCTAAGTGACATGCCCAAAGTCACACAGCTGACAAGCGGCGGAGCCGGGATGAGAACCCACGACCTCTGACTCCCAAGCCCGGGTTCTTTCCACTGAGCCACGGTGTCAGAGGCCCTGGGTTCTAATTCCGGCATTGCCACTTACCGTGGCAAATCACTTAACTTGAGTGGGCCTCAATTTCCTCGTCTGCAAAATGGGGATTCAGAAGTTGTGTTCTCTCCTGCTTACTCCGAGCCCCATCCTGACGATCCTGTATCTGTCCCAGAACTTAATACGGTGCTTGGCCCGTAGTGAGCTCTTAACCGATAATGTTATTGTCGTCGTCGTCCTCGTTATTATCATCAGTCAATCCGTAGACTGTAGAGGAGAGGCAGTTGGATCCCAAGTCACATGAAAGGAGCCCTGGTTGAGAGACAGGAGGTTGGGGTTGTAGTCTCATCCTTGCTACTAAATCAGAGCTTCCAGGCTGTTTTACGTCACTTCGACATCTTGGTGTGATTTTGAGAACTGTCAAAGCACCTCCCCTCTACAATTCCGGGGCGGCGACACCGTGGGATTCAATCATTACGTGTGGGATACGTGAGCTGGGGTCCCATCCTGGATTTTTTCGAGAGCACTGACTCTCTGTTTTGGTGTGGGGTGTTTCTTTTAAAATACTGTGCACTGACAGACGGTTGGCTTGACCAAAGCAGTCATCTGGGCTCTTTGCTTACTTCCCTGTTTTTCCAAAGGATGCTGTTTTTTGATTTCTCTCTCTGACCCGGGACAGCATTGAAATCCCCTTAAACCAAAGGATGCTCTCTTGCCGTCAAACTCCCATCCGTAACTAGAGAATTAGGATCTGTGAGTGAGCAGGGTTATTACAGGAGGAGCTCCACGCAGAAGAGTGGTTGTCCTACGCTGACCCTTCCCAGATACTAAAGCACGTGAAGGGAAGTCGGGGTTGAACGGCGGGAGGGGAGCGGGGAAAAGGAAGTGACCCACACAAAATGCGCGCTCTCGGCCCCGTCCTGCTCTATCTAGGCCGGAGAAAAAGGCAGATGCAAGGAGGAAGCAGGAAAAGCCATTTGCCAAGCCTTGGGCTTGCCAACTCTGTTCTAGTGAACTCTCCCAAGAGCTTATTACAGTTCTCTGCACACAGTGAGCGCTCAATAAATACATCTATCGATTGATCAAAGGAAAGAAGGGACAGTTAAAGTCAGTGGGCATGATTCAAGTAGGTAGGTACTATCACCTCTAATCTGTATTTTTTTTTTTTTTTTTACTATCGGCCTTCCACCCTAGACCGTAAGTCCTTGCAGGCAGGGATAGTTTCTACCAACTGTGTTTGTATTGCGCTCTCCCAAGCGCTTAGTACTGTGCTCTGCACCAAAAGTGCTCGGTAAATACCACCGATTGCCCCACCCCATTTCCCCTGCCTGTTTCTGACGGGATGTGGCTCTGGCTTTCCAGGGAGCGGGAACGTCAGGAGAAAGAGAGGACCCTGAGACTGCAAAAAGAGCGTCTCCAGAAAGAACTGGAAGAGAAGAAGAAAAGGGTGAGGGATTCCTTTGGCCCTTCATTCTCTTCAGCGGTTTTCGTCCCGTCGCCGGCTAAACCGAGGCCCCTCGGGGATTGAGCGTGCCGGGGTTGGGGTCGGGGCATCCAGCGGATGGAGGCGTCGCCCCTCGGGTGGTTAACGTTCCTGTGATGACCGTATCAGGAGGAGCAGCAGAGACTGGCTGAGCAGGAGCGGCAGGAGCAAGAGAGGAAGAGGAAGCTACGAGAAGAGCAAGAAAAGAAGGCCAAGGAGACAGAAGCAACAGCTGCTGCTGGCAACAGAGGACTGAACGTGACCGTGGAGGTGCAGGTGAGGAGCGGGCCTGGCAGATTTTCCCCGGCGGAAGGGGGGAAGTGGCAGGAAGGTGGCCCCCGTCACCTCTGCGGGGCCCAGGCCTGGCTCCGTCAGGAGTCGCTATCCTTTATGCGCCCCTGGGACGAGAGCCTGCCGGGAATCTTGATCCTTAAGGCTTTCGGGGTTCGCCCTTTCCAAAGGAAGCCGAGCTCGGGCATCGTATCGGTAAAGGTTAAAAGGCCCCGGCTGAGTCCCGAGGATCGCGTGAGTACCGTGGGCACGATCCATCTGTGGTGATGATAAAAATTATGGCATTAGACGCTCAACCCCCATTTTACGGATGAGGTGACCGAGGCGCAGTGAACTGGCTTGCCCGAGGTCACACAGCAGACAAGCAGCAGAGCTAATAATAATAATAATAATTGTGGTATTTCTCAAGTGCTTACTATGTGCCAGGCACTGTACTAAGTCATTCATTCATTCAGTAGTATTTATTGAGGGCTTACTACGTGCAGAGCACTGTACTAAGCGCTTGGAAGGTACAAATCGGCAACAGATAGAGACGGTCCCCGCCCTGTGACGGGCTCACGGTCTAATCGGGGGAGACGGGCAGACGAGAACGATGGCGATAGATAGAGTCGAGGGGAAGCACATCTCATAAAAACAATAGCAAATAAATAGAATCTCATTAAACAAAATAAATAGGGTGATGAAGATATATACAGTTGAGCGGACGAGTACAGTGCCGAGGGGGTGGATGCAAGCGAATCAGGTTGGACAGGGTCCTTGCCCCACATGGGGCTCACAGTCTCAATCCCCATTTTACAGACGAGGTAACCGAGGCCCAGAAAAGTGAAGCGACTTCCCCGAGGTCGCACAGCAGACAGGTGGCAGAGTTGGGATTAGAAATCATCATGATGATAATGTCGGTATTTGTTAAGTGCTTACTATGGGCAGAGCACTGTTGTAAGCGCTGGGGTGGATACAGGGTCATCAGGTCGTCCCACGTGAGGCTCACCGTCTTCATCCCCATTTTACAGATGAGCTCACTGAGGCACCGAGAAGTGACTTGCCCACAGTCACACAGCTGCCAAGGGGCAGAGCCGGGATTCGAACCCATGACCTCCGACTCCCAAGCCCGGGCTCTTTCCACCGAGCCACGCTGCTTCTCTGTGCCCTGCTGACTCTCAGGCCCGTGCTCTCTCCACCACGCCACACCGCTTCTCCGTGCCGTGCTTTTCCGTGGTGTGCCCCGGGGCGCAGGACGAGGGCAGCCGGCAGTTAGGAAGGAAGGTCAGAGCCCGGGGATGTCTAGGTCACCCGAAGGAGAGGGAACCGCCTCCCTAACCACTCCTTTTCTGCTTTCCGGAGCCAGGGATGGAAGATTCGGGTGACTAGAAACTGTGGTTGTGCTATCACCCCTTCCCAAATGTACCGTCCTGGCTCCGGGCAGCAGGTGCTGTGTGGAAGGAAAAGGGGGAGCAAGAAGTCCCCTCATCTGGGGAACGGGAATGAAGACTGTGAACCCCGGTGGGACGGGGACTGCGTCCAACCGGATCGTCGCTCAGTGGGAAGAGCCCGGGCTTGGGAGTCGGAGGTCATGGGTTCGAATGCCGGCTCTGCCCCTTGGCAGCTGTGTGACTGTGGGCAAGTCACCACTTCTCTGGGCCTCGGGTACCTCATCTGTAAGAGGGGGATTAAGACTGTGAGCCTCACGTGGGACGACCTGATTAACCTGTATCTACCCCAGCGCTTAGAACGGTGCTCTACACGTAGTAAGCGCTTAACAAATAGCAACGTTGTTATTAGCTTCTATCCACCCCAGTGCTTAGTGCAGTGCCCGGCACATAATAGGCGCTTAACAAATGCCATGGGCAAAAAAAAAAACAAGCAAAAAAAAGAAGTGCTTGTACTGCGGATGTGCAGATTGGCCTGAGCTGGGTGGTTAGAAGTGGCTTCTCGGCTTTGTCCAGTGACCCGAGAAGCAGGATGCGCTATGGAATGGAGATCGGCAGTACTGAGGCCTGCTCCAGCCGGAGGGACGGAACTCATCCCTCAGTCTCTTTCACGCCTCGCCTCTGGTGGTGCGAGCCAGTTTGCTGGAATGGCGAATGTCACACGGAGACCTGACTCGGTCAGTCAGTCGTATTTATTGAGTGCTCACTGCGGGCGGAGTAACAAGAGACACAATCCGTGCCCACAACGAGGTTACAGTCTAGAGGGGGAGACGGAAGTGAATACGAATAAATAAATGACGGATATGTCCATAAGGGCCTCGGGGCCGGGAGGGGGGAATGAATAAAGGGAGCAGGTCAGGGCGATGCAGAAGGGAGGGAGTGAAGGGGGGCTTAGTCAGGGAAGGCCTTTCGGAGAAGATGTGCCTTCGATAAGGCTTTGAAGAGGAGGAGGGCGCGTGTGAGGCGCTGACCGCCGTGTCCTTGTCTTTTCAAGTCTCCGGTGTGCAACTCCTACCAAATGACCCCCCAGGGCCCAAAGGTCCCCAGGCTCCCCAAGATCAATCCGAATAACTACGGGATGGACCTGAACAGCGACGACTCCACGGACGACGAGAGCCACCCCCGCAAGCCCATTCCCGCGTGGGCGAACGGTAAGTGCCGACCCGTCGGGGTGGGACCCTCCCCGCCCGGTCCCGGCGGCTTCCCACGTTCGGGAGTATCCGAGGCGGGGGGGCTCTCCTCGCCGATGACTGGGGCCGTGGGGCCGGAGGATCGATCGGGCGGTCGCTCGGTGGCATTTCTTGAGCGCTTGCCGTATGCGGAGCACTGTACTTAACGCTTGAGAGAGAACAGTACGCTAGAAATGGTAGACGTGACCCCCATGCCCACAAGGAATTTACAATCTGCGGCGAGGCTGCCGTTAAAATAAATTACGGGTTGGGGAAATAATAGTCTAAGGGTGTGCATAGGTCCCATGGGGCTGGGGTGAGTATCAAAGTGTTAAAGGGGAACACGGCCAGGTGCGTAAGCAATGCAGAGGGGTCTGTGGAGAAGCAGCACGGCGTAGTGGATAGAGCACGAGCCCGGTAGTCAGAGGGTCATGGGTTCTGATCCCGTCTTCGCCATTGGCCTGCTGGGTGACCTCGGGCAAGTCACTTCACTTCTCCGGGCCTCAGTTACCTCGTCTGGAAAATGGGGATTAAGAGTGTGAGCCCCACGTGGGACAGGGACTGTGTCCAACCTGATTAGCTTGCATCTACCCCAGGCCTTAGAACAGTGCTTGACACAGAGTAAGCACTTAACAAATACCGTCATTATCGTTATTATTAAAGTGACCAGCCAATGATCGTGCTGCTAAGATGGCTTTAGACTGTAAACTCTCTGTGGAGGGGGAATATGTTCTGTTGTTACACTGTACTCTTCCAACTGCTTAGTACAATGCCGTGCACACAGGAAACGTTCGATAAATTTGACTGACGACGCCTGCCCAGTCGACTCTTGGTGATTCGGTTTGACAATCCTGTGGGAATTTTCCATGCTTCTTCCTTTTCCTCTTCCGCTAACTGCCGGCCTCTTAGTCGATCTTTGTTCGTTCACCCGGGGAACTAAAAGAGGTGAAGTTCAAACCAGCTTTACTCTGGAGAATTTGGGGTCATCTGGGGCAATCTAATCTTCGTTGCCCCTGCCCCTGTTCCTCCACCACTGTGGACGAATGAAGGGAACCCGTAACATAGATGCCTCATCCAGAAACTTTCCTGGAGCCCCCTCCCAGATGCTAGGGACCGTCCAGGGCGGTCAGCCGGCCCCAGGCCAAGAGACGCAGGGACAGAGAGAAGCGGCCGGTTGAACTCCCGACGTCCCCGCTCACTGTGGGCAGGGGATGTATCTGTTTTGGTTTTTTGTTATATCGTACCCTTCCAAGTGCTTAGTAAGTGCTCGATAGATACGGTTGACTGACTGAGGGGACGGGGGTTGGGAGGAGAATGGGTTGTGGTCCTGAATGAGACCCTTTGCCTGACCTCTCGAGCAAATACCCGGAGGAGGCGACCTAAGGCCGCTGCTCCCGTCACAGGGGATCCCAGCCAAGTCCCTCTCCGGTGGCCTTTCTCCCTTCCCCCTCCCTCCGCACCTGTGCCCAGCCTGCTTCCCTTAGATAAGACCCTCTCCCTCCCACCCCACATCCTTCCTCTGAGCAAGACCGTTTAAAGATCCAAATTACTCTGGTACAACTCAACTCTTGGCTCGATCAACGTGCTTTTCTAAAGCAGCGGGAGAGTCAGCGTGTTAGTCTGAGGCTACTGGTGATGGCTGGAATAAAGGATGCCGTACTTCTCGTAGCTCTGGACTCGGAGAATGTCTGCTTATTGTTCCGTTGTACTCTCCCAAACGCTTAGTACAGCGCTCTGCACACAGTAAGCGCTCAAATAAGACGATGAATGAATGAGCCTATTGTGGGCAGGGAACCCATCTACCGATTCTGTTCCGTTGTACCCTTCCAAGCGCGTAATACTTGCAGTAAATGCTCAATAAATACAAGTGGTTGATTTGACGACATTCAAGTCAGTCCGGACCAGCGAAAAAGTCAGTCGCATTTATCGAGCACTCACTGTGTGCTAGACACTGTATACTGAGCACCGGGGAGAGAACAGTATAACAATATGAGGGTCGGTCCTGCCGAGGTCCTTAGAGGGGTGGGCCTACGGAACCAGAAGTGGGCAGCCGGAAGGGGCATTGCCAACTGCCCAAGCCTTGATGATTCTAGGAATCTTGCATTACGGGCCTGGGGAGTGGAAAGGTGCCTGGTGTGAAAAAGAAGAACTGTGGTAGTTAAGCACCTACTACGTCGGCACCAAGCCCCGGCGTGGTACGAGATATTCAGTTCCCCCAGGAAGTTCTCTCTCAAGTTGGAGGGCGGAAAGGTACTGAATTCCCACTTTACAAATGAGAGAACTGAGGCTCGGAGAAAGTTAAAGGACTTGTCCAAGCGGGTGAATGGCGGGGCTGGGATTAGAACCCAGACCCTCAGAGTCGTAGGCCCGCGCGCTTTCCACCGGGCCACCCTGCTGCTTCTCGAATCTTGCCGGGACGGTGACTGACCCCGCTCTCTCTCTTCTCAAGGGCACCTGCTCAGTCAGGCCGTCATACGCCAGTATTACCGCCCGCCAGACGTTGACCAGATGTTTGGCTTCATTTCCAACCCTAAGCTGGAGGACATTTTCTACCAGAACAAACCGAGATACCACAAACGCACAAGCTCTGCTGTTTGGCATTCTCCCCCTCTGCAGGGCACCAGGTCGGCCCTGGGCCTGCCTTACGGCCTGAAGAAGTACTGAGGAGGAGAGGGCCCTCGTTAGCCTGTCGGTGTGTCTCTTTCTTCCTGTGGATTTTTGTGTGTGAGAAGAATTCTGTTGTATATAAATTCTAACTTCTTTTAATCTGTAGATTATTTTTTTTTTTTTTTAGTGGAGAATAAAGGTTAGCTACAAAGTTTTCTATCTCCTGCACTGCCCGGTTTTGACTTGAGCGGGGATTTGGGGAGCGAGGACGGGTCTCGCCGAAGAAACGGAGGAGACGGGAGGGATGACTCGGCAGGGCCGTGAAACAGGGAGGTCGGGGGTTCATTCATTCAGTAGTTTTTATTGAGCGCTTACTATGTGCAGAGCACTGTACTAAGCGCTTGGAATACATAACTCGGCACCAGATAGAGCAATCCCTGCCCAATAACGGGTTTACAGTCTAATCGACTGGGTACGCTTGCCCAGCCTGGCTGGCAGCCCACAGAACCCTAAATCCTTTTGTCGCTCCGACCCCAACTCCGTGGAAGGGAGAGGGCCGTCGCCCTCCGGGGCGGGCGCCCAGGGGGCAAAGGTTCATAGCCTGACCGTGACGGCCGTCTCCCTCCCGCCAGAGTCCCTGCCCCGGAGCTCTGAACCCCATCCCATCTCCGGTGGATCCATCAGGCTGCTTTAGTTGAGCGTGGGTTGGGGGGCGAGGGAGGTGGGCAGCTCTACCTCAGTGGGAGGGGGTGGCTTTGGAACCGAGGGCGAGTGGAAGCACTCAGCACTCTCTCCAGCCCTCCCGTGGTGGTCTCTGCTCTCCCTTCACTCTTCAAGGAGGGTAGAGCGGAAGCTCCTTGAGCTCAGGGATCACGTCTACACCCTCCTGTATGCTCAATACGGTACTCGGCACTCAAAAAGTACAGGGGATTGGCCGAAGATCGCTCTGGACGAAGGATCTGAAACTAAGGAGGGCGCGTGAAGGTATGTTTTTTGCAAAAAAAAAACAAACTCATACATGTGGCTTCCTCGGAGACCGCACGGGTTAGTTCCTATACACGTGACGCTCGGCTGGCATCGTTTATCTCCGGTCTAGATTCTAAACTCGTCGTGGGCAGGAAATAAGCCTGTTTATTGTATTCTATTCTCCCAACTGCTTAGTACAGTGCTCTGCACGCAGTCACCACTCATTAAATGCTATTGAATGAATATCAGCAATTCATTGGCAATACCGAGGAAAAGTAAACGTAACTTTTTTAATGCGATTTAATTGTTAAAATTAGTCTCCTGGCCCCATGGTAATGAATTGCTGATGGAGCGGCCTAGAAGCCGGAGGCTGCAGCTGGCAGCCAGTTTGAAATAATAACGTTGGTATTTGTTAAGCACTTACTATGTGCAGAGCCCTGTTCTAAGTGCCGGGATAGATACAGGGTAATCAGGTTGTCCCACGTGAGGCTCGCGGTCTTAATCCCAATTTCACAGATGAGGTCACTGAGGCCCAGAGAAGTGAAGTGACTCGCCCACAGTCACACAGCTGACTGGTGGCAGAGTGGGGATTCGAACCCATGACCTCTGACTCCCAAGCCCGGGCTCTTTCCACTGAGCCACGCTGCTTCTCTACTTGAAATGGCAGCTGGTGTTAGGCGTGGCCACAGAGAACCTAATACCGCAGCAGAGAAGCCAGAATAGCAAACCGAAAACCGAGCACGGGGCCTCCAAATGGTTGCCAGGAAAACCAGAGGTGGTAAGAGAAACCTGTGTGGGTGAAATTGTTTAAGAGAGTGGGAGAACTTTCAAGAACGTCCCTTAAAAAGACACCTCACTCAGAATGTAGCTTCTTGGAGGAAGGGCCTCAATTTTGGTCTCCTTAGTAACAAGGGTCTAACCAAGGTGTGTGATAAAAGTGAACCGTGTTAATCTGGATCGGTGTCCAGAAAGGTGTTAAAGGTGAAGGAATCACTGCACTTTATTCCCTTTGGAATAAGGATGGAATCAGAGAGGACATTCCAGAGGTCCTCACCTCCTCCCACCCTCTGCTCTTCCCCCTTCCCCTCCCCTCAGCGCTGTGCTCATCTGTATATATTATTTATTACCCTATTTATTCTGTTAATGAGGTGTCGATCTCCTCGATTCTATTTATCTTGATGTTGTTCTATTCTGTTTTGCTTGGCTGTCTGTCTCCCTCTCCGTCACTGGCCGGGGATCGTCTCTACCTGTTGCCGAATTGTCCATTCCAAGCGCTTAGTACAGTGCTCTGCACATAGCAGGCGCTCAATAGGTACGATCGAATGAATGAAGGTTCACGACAGCCCTTTGGATTCCACTTGTCGTTTCCACTCCAAACGGAGGAGGGTTTGGCAGAGTTGGCCATCTGTCTCATTCCCTAACTGAGGCAGGAAGGAACCCAGGTCCAGCCCCACCATGGAGGGGGGGCGGGTACCTGGGGAAGGGAGGAAAGCATCATGGCCTAATAATAATAATGTTGGTATCTGTTAAGCGCTTACTATGTGCAGAGCACCGTTCTAAGCGCTGGGATAGATACAGGGTAATCGGGTTGTCCGTGGGAGGCTCACAGTTAATCCCCATTTTACAGATGAGGTAACTGAGGCACAGAGAAGTGAAGTGACTCGCCCACAGTTACACAGCTGACAAGTGGCAGAGCTGGGATTCGAACCCATGACCTCTGACTCCCAAGCCCGGGCTCTTTCCACCGAGCCACGCTGCTTCTCAATGGTATTCATTTATAATGCACTGGGGTAGTTACAAGGTAATCAGGTTGGACTCAGTCCCTGTCCTACGTGCTGCTCACAGTCTTCATCCCCATTTTACAGATGAGGTAACTGAGGCACAGAGAGGTGAAGCGACTTGCCCCAAACCACCCAGCAGACAGGCAGCGGAGCTGGGATTAGAACCCATGACCTTCTGACTCGCAGGCCCGTGCTCCATCCACTGTGCCAAGCTCTTCCCAAAGGAAAGGGTACATGGCAGGGAGTCAGGGGACCTAGGTTCCAATCCCGGTTCTGCCAACTGCGTGCTGCGTGACCTTGGGCAAGTCACTTAACTTCTCTGTGCCTCAGTTGCCTCATCCTTAAAATGGGGATTGAATCCTCCTCTCCTCAGTTTAGACTGCGAGCCCCACATGGGACGGGGGGATATGTCCTACCTGACAAACTTGTATCTACCCCGGCGCTTAGAACAGTGCTCCACACATAGTAAATGCTTAACAGATACCGCCCCAAAAGAGTGTGTTGATAACCGAAGCCATGCCCCCTCTGCCTGTCCTCCCCCAGCTGTTACCCCACTCTTGCTCCCCTGGGGGGTGGAAAAAGTCGGGGAGGGGGCAAGGAAAGGAGGAAAGGGGCACAGGATAGAAGGGCACAGATCAGACACAACCAGCCATGTCTTTTGGCTGGCGGCCCAATTGCCCTGGGCCAGTGACATGTTGATAGTCATCGACTAAATACCGATTGCTAACGATGAATTCAAATTGATTTTAAAATGAAAGAGCTTCCGTTACAAGGGGAAATTTGAGTGCCCAGGCCTCGGGGCCCCTGCTACCTCAGGGGAGCGGGGGCGGCCGGTGAACTTCTTGAATAGGGCGAGACCGGACACCTCACCCTAGACTCTAAGCTCGTGGTGGACGGGGAATGTGCCTGTTTATTGTTAAAGCGTACTCTCCCAAGCGCTTAGTAAAGTGTTCTGCGCACAGTAAGCCCCCGGTAAATACGACTGACTGAATGAATCCTCTCAAGGCAGGTCTCCTGTAATACCATGCTCTTTTTCTGCTCCTGACCAAGCTCAAGGTAAATGAACCCACAGACAGGATTTAGTGCCAGGGAAGGGCCAGGCCACTGCCAAAAGGCCGGCACAGTGTGACCTTGGAGTCCTAAAGCCTGGAGAATGCTGTAGACTCCAAATCTGCATAATAATAATTGTATTTGTTAAGCACTTCATTCATTCAATAGTATTTATTGAGCGCTTACTATGTGCAGAGCACTGTACTAAGCGCTTGGGATGAACAAGTCGGCAACATATAGAGACGGTCCCCGCCGTCTGACGGGCTTACGGTCCGATCGGGGAAGACGGACAGACGAGAACGATGGCGATAGATAGAGTCGAGGGGAAGAACGTCTCGTAAAAACGACGGCGACTAAATAGAATCGAGGCGATGTACGATTCATTAACAAAATAAATAGGGTAATGGAAATATATACAGTTAGAGCGGACGAGTACGGTGCCGTGGGGAGGGGAAGGGAGAGGTGGAGGAGCAGAGGGAAAAGGGGAAAAAGAGGGTTTAGCTGCGGAGAGGTGAAGGGGGGGTGGCAGAGGGAGTAGAGGGAGAAGAGGAGCTCGGTCTGGGAAGGCCTCTCGGAGGAGGTGAGTTTTAAGTAGGGTTTCGAAGAGGGGAAGAGAATCGGTTTGGCGGAGGTGAGGAGGGAGGGCGTCCCGGGACCGCGGGAGGACGCGGCCCGGGGGTCGACGGCGGGACGGG
The DNA here is from genome assembly GCF_004115215.2 of Ornithorhynchus anatinus. Classification (NCBI taxonomy): domain Eukaryota; kingdom Metazoa; phylum Chordata; class Mammalia; order Monotremata; family Ornithorhynchidae; genus Ornithorhynchus; species Ornithorhynchus anatinus. The sequence continues at coordinate 16,569,250 of NC_041730.1, read as the reverse complement.
CGAGACCGAGGGACGGCGAGGAGGTGGGCGGCGGAGGAGCGGAGCGTGCGGGGTGGGCGGTGGGAAGAGAGAAGGGAGGAGAGGTAGGAGGGGGCGAGGTGACGGAGAGCCTCGAAGCCTAGAGTGAGGAGTTTTTGTTTGGAGCGGAGGTCGACGGGCAACCGCTGGAGTTGTTTGAGAAGGGGAGTGACACGCCCAGATGGTTTCTGCGGGGAGATGAGCCGGGCGGCGGAGTGAAGAATAGACCGGAGCGGGGCGAGAGAGGAGGAAGGGAGGTCAGAGAGAAGGCTGACACAGCCCCTGGGCTAGAACATTAATAAAACTAATTGTGGTACTTAAGTGCGTACTACGTGCCAGGCACTGTACTGAACGCTGGGATGGATACAAGCCAAATTAGGTCGGACACAGTCCCTCTCTCACGTGGAGCTCACAGTCTTAATCCCCATCTTACAGCTGAGGTAACTGAGGCACGGAGAAGTTTAGTTTCAAATCGGTCATGTCTGTCCCACATGGGACTCACCCCAAAGGGGAGGGAGATCAGGTCATTTAATAATAAAAATTGTGGCAATTGAGAATTTATTATGTGTCAAGCCTAGTACTAAGCACTGGGATAGATAAAAGATAAATTAGGTTGGATACGGTGCCTTCCCAAATAAAGCTCACAGTCGAAGTAGAAGGGATTGAATTCCCTTTTAACAGATGAGGAAATTTAGGCAGAGAAGTAAAGTGACTTGTCCAAGGTCACGAAGAAGACAACTGGCAGTGCTGGGAGTAGAAGCCAGGCTCTCGGCTTCCCCAGCCCATGTTCTTTCCAATAGGCCATCAAGTAATCAATCAGTTGAATTTCTTGAGTGCTTAACTGTGTACAGAGTATGATATTAAGCGCTTGGGAGAATATGTTATAATAGATTTGGTAGACATTGTTTCCTGCGTGGCTCAGTGGAAAGAGCACGGGCTTTGGAGTCAGAGATCATGGGTTCGAACCCCGGCTCTACCACTTGTCAGCTGTGTGACTGTGGGCGAGTCACTTCACTTCTCTGTGCCTCAGTTCCCTCATCTGTCAAATGGGGATTAAGACTGTGAGCCCCACGTGGGACAACCTGATTCCCCTGTGTCTACCCCAGTGCTTAGAACAGTGCTCTGCACATAGTAAGCGCTTAAATACCAATATTAAATAGCAACAAGACACTTACAGTCTAGAGGTATTTAGCACTGGGGTAGATGCACATTAATCAGGCTGGACACAGTCCCTCTGCCATATGGGGCATACAGTCTTAGTAGGAAGGAGAATAGATATTTAATCACCATTTTACTGTCGGGAAACTGAGGCACAGGGAAGCTAAGTGATTTGTCCCGGAAATGGAGAATGGAGATTTTACACAGCAAGATATTGACATTACTGGGGTTAGAACCAGGTCCTCTCACTTCCACTAGGCCAAGGTTCTTCCCTAGTTGGAGCCAGCCAAGAGGCAGGAAGGCTTCGTCTTATCTTATGCTGTCGAGTGGTTTCCGACCCATAGCGACTCCGTGGACTCATTTCTCCCAGAAGGTCCCACCTCCGTCTGCAAATGTTCCTGGAGTGTATCCATAGGATTATCTTGGTAAAAATACGGAAGCGGTTTACCATTGCCTTCTTCCACGCGGTATACTTGAATCTCCACCCTTGACCCTCTCCCGTGCCGCTGCTGCCCAGCACGGGTGAGTTTTGACTTGTAGGAGATGGCCTTCCGCTCGCCAGCCACTGCCCGAGCTAGGAATGGAATGGGTAGGCCTCGGCTCGACTCTCCCTCCCATAACCAGACTGGTGGAGTACTGGAAACTCTCCAGGTGCCATCTCGAGAGGGGAGGAAAGCTTTAGTATATACGTATATAGAGAATTATTATCTCATTAGGAAGTACGACATTTTCTGTGAGATTGCTTCTTGCGGTCACAGCCAATGAGATGAAGCCATGAGATGAGCTAGAGGACCTGAGAGTGGTCTGATTGACCCAGAATCTGTCCATTCAACAGCTGCTCCGGGTGAAGCTGATCTTTATCATTTAAAGATGATAAAGATGATTTAAAGATATCTTTAAAGAGAAAGACGATTTAAAGATGATCAAGCTGCCTCTTTATCATTTAGCTCAAGCAGTGAAGCAGCATGGCTTAGTGGAAAAAGCACAGGCCCGAGAGTCAGATGACCTGGGTTCTAATTCCAGCTCTGCCCTTTGCCTGCTGTGAGATGTTGGGCAAGTCACTTAACTTATCTTTGCCTCAGTTTCCTCAAATGTAAAATAGGGATTCAAAACCTGTTCTCCCTCCTACTTGGCGAGCCCCCTGTGGGATAGGGATTGTGTCCAACCAGATTAACTTGTATCTACTTCTGGGGTTAGAACAGTGGTTCACACAGTAAGTGCTTAACAAAAAACCATAAAAAAGTACTGCTTCTCCCCACCCAGGCTGGGGCATAGAAGAGAAGCAGAAGCGCAGGAGTTCTGACTGTTTCCCCCTCGTCTGTTAAGGGTTTGTAAGGATTTGCGACTTTGGTTTTTATTCTCTTCAATAACCTGGAAAGAGAAGAAACTCTTGAAAGCAAAATACCTCAAGGGATAAACCTACTTTTCCCCACTGAGCCTGGAGAAAGAGCAGAAATGGCAACTTCCCCCCGTTTGGAACATACCTAATCAATCCGTGGTATCTATCAGTCAATCGATGGTATCGATTGAGCGCTTACTGTGTGCAGAGCACTCTACAAAGCACTAGGGAGAGTACAAAACCAATATTCATACTAATAACGGTATTGGTTAAGCCAAGCACTGTTCTAAGCGCTGGGGTAGATACAAGGTAATCAGGTCGTCCCTCATGGGGCTCACCGTCTCAATCCCCATTTTACAGATGAGGTCACTGAGGCCCAGAGAAGTTAAGTGCCTCGTCCAAGGTCACACAGCCGACAAGTGGCAGAGCTGGGATTAGAATCCACGACCTCTGACTCCCAAGCCCGGGCTCTTTCCGAAACAACAGAGTTGATGGGTACGTTCCCTGCCCACACTGAACCTACACTTTAGAAGAAGGGACAGATATTAATATAAATAGATAATTTATGGGCATGTACACCTAAGTGCCGTGAGGCTGAGGGTGGTGGTGAAAGGGTTGGGTCCCAAAGGGAAGATTAGCCTGAGCTACATTTCTCCTCCTGCTCCCAATATTTGAATACAATTATGGTCTGCCTGTCTTCCCCAATCCAGGAAGGTGAGGGAGACAGAGCTGGGGGAGGAAGAAGGCCTGAAATGCAGACTGTGCATCAGACGGAGAAGCAGGGGCGGGGAGGATGGTCTTGGGGGTGGGATCCGCGGGGGGCTTCTGCAAAGCCATCACTTGTCGCCTCTTGGAGCAACCCCTGCTAGTGGGAGCTGGGCACCCTCTTCTCTGTGTGTGGGCTCAGGGCCAAAACCCATTCTCCCTGGAAGAAGCCTTAGTGCAAATACGGCAGCCCCGGGGCGAACTGCGCTTCCTGCCTGGGAGGGAGGGGAGAGCCTGAGGAGGGGAGCGGTTACGGGGTCAATATTGGGGCCTGAGCCCGAAGCCTCGAGGGGACGTTGGCCTCAAACGAGCATGGAATTCATTCATTCGTTCAATCGTATTTATTGAGTATTTACTGCGTGCAGAGCACTGTAAAATTCGGCAACAGATAGAGACAATCCCTTCCCAACAACGGGAACCGTCCTTGGAAAAGGGCCCGGCGCTAGGGATTTGCCATGAGGGAGGAGACTGTGCCCGTTTTTTCTTCCCCAGGGAGTTGTGGGGGACCTACTGCTTCTCTGCTTCCACCGTCTCCACTGACCTCCACTCAGCTTTCATTCAATCATATTGATTGAGCACTTACAGTGTGCAGAACTCTGTACTAAGCGTTTGGGAGAGTACGCCACATCAATAAACAGACACGTTCACATTCTTTGCCCACTGCGAGCTTACAGTCTAGACCCAGGCCCGGTCCAGGAGGCAGAAAACGCAGGGAGAAGATCGGGAGGCAAGTTAGAGGGTGCTGGCCCATTTCTGAGCCAATTCCTCAATCTCATAAGGGGCTGCTGATATGCAGAGTTGAGGAACACGTATCACGGAGTGGATACCCTAACCGGATCGGGATCCCGCATCCGAAGACATTTTACTACCTTCCTCCAGGCTTCCCTCCTCCGGCCCCAAGGAAAGGCTTTGGGAATACTAAGGCTCCTGCAGTCACGTGCCCTGTCACGCGATCTCTTGGGTGGAATCCAAGGGTTGCGGGGGGTTTATAAGGTTGAGTTCTGCCCGCAGAGATTCAAAGTTCAGGGGTTTTGCCATCTCAGACAGACACACTACCCACCAAGCGATCGTCTCCGCCATGAAGCCGCTGGTCACCTCGGTCCTGCTGGCCCTGGCACTTACCAACTGCTGTGGTGAGTGTCCGCTCCTCCCTCCAGCAGCCCGGGCCACCTCTCAGGCTTTGGAGGGGAACTCGGGTCAATGCAGTCCAGCCTAAACCCCGGGCGGGGCCGGACCTTTTGGCATTATCTGGCCCATCAACCCGGGAGCAGTTTTCGGGTCGGAGATGGGGGTGAGTGAGCGTCCGGAGACGGGGGGGGGGTTTCTGGGCACAGCGTAGTGCTCGCCATCTGGATGGCGTCCTGAGGCCTCGGCCCTGAAACGGTGGAGCTGGGACCTCAGGTTGTTCCAGGGCTCGGCGTTTCCGGCCCTCGGTCCTTGTGGACCAGCGGGGACTGGGCTAGATTCTACTTTCTCCCCACAGTACTCTCCCAGAAGTGTGCCACAATGGCTAATGGTCTCGACCAGCTGATCTACGGCAGCCCCGGGGGCTTTCTGGCCTCTCTGGATACATGCAGGGCCAATAAGGATGCCTACGACGGTCTGCTGGAGATAAAGGCTGCGTTCGACACACTTACCTCAGTGCAGAAGGATGACTTCAGTGACCTCATGGTAATTAGCTATTCGGGATTCCTCGTCTCGCCTCCCAAACTCAGAGCCCCGCAGGGAGGTTCCCCGGCTCCATTAGCCTTTCCGTTCTGGAACCCAGCTCGGGGTTGGGGCCATGCCCATTCTTTTCCCGGGACTAATGCGGGCTTTCCCACCTCGTGTTCCGTCTGATCCAGGGGGGCAGGTGGCAGGTTCTGAAAGAGTTTCCTGATCGCAAGGAGTCTTCCTGAGGGAAACGAGATGGGAGGAAAAGACCCGTGATGCCTTTGGAGAAAAGAGCCTCTCGCTCACCATTTCCCTCCCCTCCGTGTCTTTGGTTTGGTTTAGGTGAAAGCGGTGGCCGTCTGTGTAGAAGCCAGTACCTCCAAGAACTAAATTGGTCTCCGGAGACGTAGCGGAAACTCCGCCCGTGGGCTTTGCGTGACTTCCACCTGATCGATTGCACCGGCACCATCCCTGGTCACTGAACGCGTCTCCCGGCACCAACCCGAGAGCTTTCACCTGCTGCATCTCTTCAGAGACGAACCCTCGTGCTCTGTGCCTGCAGCATCTGCCCTGGTGTGAGGCCTAATTTCATTAAACTCTCCAGCAACTGACTTTGCATCCGTTTCTTTCCCGTCGGCCCTAGATGGGCAGGGACCGACCTGGGACGAGCTCCAAGCTTATTCCTCGTCTGATCCCAGATTTGATCCTGAATTTCCAAAGAGTTTGTACTGTTGTATCTGCAATGGTAACCATGACCAGTGATTGCACTGCCAAGCCAAGCGAAGAAGAGAGAGTGGGAATGGGGCTCTCTGGGTCGAGAATGGGGGATTTGTTTCGCAGCTGCAGGAACTGTGTCAGTCCCCACGGAGCTCCACTGCTCCATCGGGGGCAAACGCTTTGCCAAGGCCAGGAAAGCTGGGATTTGGGAATGGACTGGATCCGGCTAGATGAGGGTTCTGGTCCAGGGCTGGGGAGGAACAGAGTGTAGCCGTGACTGTGAGGAACAGGAGGGGAGGGAAGAGCGTTTATGCCCACAGATATGGAGGGAGACCCATTTTCACAGGGGTCGTTCCTGCTGGACCAGATTTCTGCCTTTTCTGGGATGGAGAAGGAGTCAAAAGGTCCAGAAGTCGGGCAGAAGGCATGGACACTGACTAGTCATTTGGGGCTTGGGGGTGAGCAAAATGCTCAGAGCCGGGCTACCCCAAGTCAGCTCACAGAGGAAGTCTAAGTCCCAATTAGCGCTTTCTCTGGCAAACGAGATCCCCGACTCAGGACTGGCTTGAAAATCCATCAATCAGTTATATTTGTAAGCATGTTTAATCTGTGCAGAACACTGTACTAAGCATTTGGAAGAGTACAGTATGACAGAGTACCGTATAACCTCGATCACTGCTGTGTGACCTGGGCAGGTGACTTAACTTCTCTTTGGCCTCAGTTACCTCATGTGTAAAATGGGGATTAAGGACATTAGTGAGGGGTCGGTGGCGAGATAGACGAGATCGAGGCCCAGTAAGGTTGGCAGAGAAGCAGCGTGCCTCAGCTACCTCATCTGTGAAATGGGGATTAAGACCGTGAGCCTCACGTGGGACAACCTGATGACCCTGTATCTACCCCAGCGCTTAGAACAGTGCTCTGCACATAGTAAGCGCTTAACAAATACCAACATTATTATCATTATTAGAGGAGCGAAGTGTGTAGGCTGGGTTGTTCTAGGAGAGTAGGGAGCTGAGGTAGGAGCGGGCAAAGTGATTGAGTGCTCTGAAGCTAGTTGTGAGGAGTTTTTTTCTGATGCAAACCCCTGGAGTTTCTTGAGGCGTGGGGTGACATATCCTGAATGTTTATATAGAAAAATGATCTGGGCATCAGAGTTAAATATGGACTAGGGTGTGTTAATGGAATTGCCCTGGTGTGAATCAGTATCATTAGATATGATTAGAGAAGCAGCGCGGCTCAGTGGAAAGAGCCCGGGCTTGGGAGTCAGAGAGCATGGGTTCGAATCCCGGCTCTGCCACTTGTCAGCTGTGTGACTGTGGGCGAGTCGCTTCACTTCTCTGGGCCTCAGTTACCTCATCTGTAAAATGAGGATTAACTGTGAGCCTCACGTGGGACAACCTGATTACCCTGTATCCACCCCAGCGCTTAGAACAGTGCTCTGCACGTAGTAAGCGCTTAACAAATACCAACATTATTATTATTATTATTGTTAAAAGTCCCTCAGTCCAGGCTGGTGAGGCTGTCAGTGGAGAATCTCAACCTGTTCCATCCTGCGCGGGTCCAGCCGATGTCTGCGACACTTTCAGCGATCCGGGAGCCGACTACAGCTTCAACCGGCCCGAAGCTTACTACGTACACGTAAACTCCACCGACACCACCGACGAAGCCCGGCCTGCAGTGGTGATCGCCAAGAGAGGTGTCGATTCTCTGCCCTACAACCGAACGGAAGAGGTCAACGACGTCCTGGTATGTGGGTTCTGTCACCTTCCTCATCTCAGCCTCACTGGACGGCCCAGCTCTGCCCCGTCCCTTCCTCTCCGGGCACCGATGACATCCAGTGGGTAACGACCTTCGGTTCAGCTTGTCGGCTGGACCGTCGGGAGAGGGGGAAGGGACCCCGCGGTTTCAAAACTAACTCGGGATCGTGAGGTTCCCGCCAGTGAGATGTCTTCCATTTTCACCCTGATTTTGGTCCAGTCCCTCAGCCCGGCCCTGACTGTCGCCCATCTCTGTTGGAGCAAAAACTGGCGGCAACAGGATAGAGGGTGAACCGTCCGTCAGGGCCCTGGGAGCTCCGGTCAGTGCCGACTCCTCGTTGCCCATCCTGGATCGATGGCTACCAGATCACTCACCTTGATTCCTCTTGCCGCCTCTTCAGGCCAGGAGCTTCTCTCCGGCCTCGAGACCAAGGCCTAGCTTAAGTAGAATGGAGAAACCTCGCTACCTCTCAGATAGTTTCCCAAGATTCCCACAGTAAACTCACTGAAACCCACCTCTGTCTCTTCACTCACTGTGGCACGGGCTGGACGGGGCGGGTAGAGATGGAAACGGCCGCTCGGTGGCTCGTTGGGTGACACCTTCCCCTGGGATGTGGTCGGTGGCGTGGCTGGCAGGGTCTCCTTTAGAGGATGGATGGGCGGGGTTTCCAGATTCGCGTTTGGACAGCTGGCAGGACCCTCTGCTGTGACACTGAGCCCGAGCATAGGGGTGAGTTGGGGGCAGATGTGACATTCTCCTCTCGGCGAAGAACATTTTGCCCTGGATGCGACCCCCCAGGAGAGCGTGCGTTGCAGCCGCCGCTCAGGGACTGATGTAAGCTCACTGTGGGCAAGGAATGTATCTGTTTATTGCCGTACCGTACTCTTCCAAGCGCTTAGTACAGTGTTCTGCACACAGCAGGAGCTCAATAAATGCAACTGAATGAACGAGAAGCAGCGTGGCTCAGTGGAAAGGGCACGGGCTTGGGAGTCAGGGGTCACGGGTTCGAATCCCAGCTCTGCCACCTGTCAGCTGGGTGACTGTGGGCGAGTCACTTCACTTCTCTGTGCCTCAGTTACCTCATCTGTAAAAATGGGATGAAGACTGTGAGCCTCACATGGGACAACCTGATTACCCTGTATCTCCCCCAGCACTTAGAACAGCGCTCTGCACATAGTAAGCGCTTACCAAGTACCAACATCATTATTATTATTATTATTATTATCAGGGCGTAAGTCACTCCAAACCCCGCAATCTGTGGGGACCTAAAAACCCAGCAGGGCTCAGGAGGTCTTTGCCAAAACTCCCAGCACTTTGTTACCTGCCCTGGAACATATTGGAAACATCTTTGTATTCAATCTTTCCCAACTCTTTTTTATAGTATTTGTTAGGTTCTTCCTAGGTGCCAAACACTATTCTAGATGCTAGGGTAGGTACAAGCCAAGTCCAGTTAGACACAGTACCTGTCCCACGTGAGGCTCACAGTCTTAACCCCCATTTTACAGATGAAATAACTGAGGTCCAGAGAAGTGAAGTGACTTGCCCAAGGTCACACAACAGACAGGTAGCAGAGTCGGGATTAGAGCCCCAGGCCTTCCGACTCCCGGGCCCGTGTTCTATCCACCAGATCATGCTGCTTCCCGTTTTCCCTGGGATGAGGAAGACTCTGATGGCTTCCTCATCCCTACCCCATCCCAAGCTGCTCCAGACAGTGCACCTCAAAAGCGTCCTGCTCATTCCCTGCCACCGTCCCGGGACTGATAGATCGGAATCTCCCCCTCTAGACTGTAAACTCACTGTGGGCGGGGAATGTGTCGGTTTATTGTTACGTTCTACTCTCCCAAGCGCTTAGTACAGTGCTCTGCACTAGTTCGTGCTTAATAAATACAAACAAATGAATGCTCAAGAGACAGCCAAGGCTTTCGGGAGGTTCGGCTGCTGCCCTTCACGTGGTGGATTTAGCAGCCAGGTGAGGAAGAAAGTCAACTGGCTCAAATCCTCCCTCTCCAATGCCATAGAAAGGCTTCCCTGACCGTAACAGACTCTAATATACACTGGTGGACTTCACCGACACTCTCCTTTTCACCGGAAAGAGATACAAAGCTTCCGTCTACATTTGCAGGAGTGATTTATTTATTTATATTAATGTCCGTCTCCCCCTCTAGACTGTAAGGTCACTGTGGGCAGGGAATGTATCAGTTTATTATTATATTGTACCCTTCCAAGAGCTTGGTGGAGTGCTTTGCACACAGTAAGCGCTCAATAGATATGATTGCCCGGCTGGGCAGACAGAATTTAATAATAATAATAATAATGTTGGTATTTGTTAAATGCCTATTACGTGCAGAGCACTGTTCTAAGCGCCGGGGTAGATACAGGGTCATCAGGTCGCCCCACGTGAGGCTCACAGTTAATCCCCCTTTTACAGATGAGGGAACCGAGGCCCAGAGAAGTGAAGCGACTCGCCCACAGTCACACAGCTGACAAGTGGCAGAGCCGGGATTCGAACCCGTGCTCTCTGACTCCCACGCCCGGGCTCTTTCCACTGAGCCACGCTGTCTCTCTTACCCGAGAGCGAGTAAACTAGTAACAGCAGTAAATTTAGGCCACGGAGATTTTGAGCTACATCCTGGCTTAACCCCACCCCCACCTTAGACTGGTACTGGCTTTTAATTTATTCTGAGTTATTTCCGAATTATCAGGCCCTCGACAGATTTCTTTGTCTTGATTCCCCGGTTGAGTCAGATTTCTCCAGTTGGAGCAGGGAAGCAAGAGGAAATCTGTCGTCCGTGTCTCCTCATTTAACCCTTCCTTTTGACTTCTCCTTTGCCCCAGTCCTTCCCCGGCACTGGCTAGGTTCCAGCCACTGTCATCACCATGTGAGCCCGGGGGGAACTGGCCCCTCCGAGTGTGATTGCCAGTCTCTGCCCTGCACTGCCTAGAGTAGTTTCAAATAAGATAGAATATATAATTAGATAATAATGATTATTGAATCATATCAATATCATCAAATTAATTTTTATTTATTTAAATTCAAATTTATTAATTTTAAATAGATTAAAATGTATTCGTTTAAATTTTAAAATTAAACTAAATTAATTTATTAAATCGCTAGCAATATTATTGAATTGATATTATATTATTGATATATCAAATAATAATAATTAGAGAAGCAGCGTGGTTCAGTGGAAAGAGCCCGGGCTTGGGAGTCAGGGATCATGGGTTCGAATCCCGGCTCTGCCACTAGTCAGCTGCGTGACTGTGGGCGAGTCACCTGACTTCTCTGGGTCTCAGTTCCCTCATCTGTAAAATGGGCTTTAACTGCGAGCCTCACGTGGGGCGACCCGATGACCCTGTATCTCCCCCAGCGCTTAGAACGGTGCTCTGCACATAGCAAGCGCTTAACAAATACCAATATATTATTATTATTATTATTATTATTAATAAGCTCCCTCTTCCCCTGCCCCAGGATCACAGGTCCTGGATTCCCATTTTCCGGGGACACATCACTGCATCTTATATTCTGGGAGGAGCCTCGGAGCGGCCTTAGAGATATAAGGGGTCGCCACTGTGGCAGCCGGAATGAGAGATTCTCTGACCTGCCGGACCTACGAAAGATTGGGAGCAAAGTAACTGGTGAGAGTCCCAGCGCTCACTATCTTGGGGACACAATCCTGGCAAGAACTGGGCACTCTGGCAGGTTCTGCCCTGGGGAGCGTGATCGTCTTCCTTGGACATCAACAGCTGGGTCTGGGCCAGACCGAGAGCCCCCTCAGGCCACCGCCGCTCTTTGATTTTCTAGAAGATGAAATCAATCCACAGATGAACGGTATTTATTAAGCGGATAGTGTTGTACTAATTGATGGGGAGAGTACGATACGAGAGTACTGTGTACGGCCGAGGGGTCCCAGTTCCTCGCAAATACACCACCCTGGGGTGGGAATTGGGTAAGGCCAGAAGCACTGGAAGAGCAAGTGGCCGAGACAGGAGCTGCTCACTTCAACGGTCTTTAATCATTTCTATGGATAAAGAACAACTCATTAACCTTCCCCCACACTGGCAGAAAGAGAGAGCGCGGGCTTTGGAGTCAGAGGTCATGGGTTCGAATCCAGCCTCGGCCACTCGTCAGCCGTGTGACTTTGGGCAAGTCACTTGACTTCTCGGTGCCTCAGTGACCTCATCTGTAAAATGAGGCTTAAGACCGTGAGCCCCACGTGGGACAATCTGATTCCCCTGTGTCTACCCCAGCGCTTAGAACAGTGCTTGGCCCACAGTAAGCGCTTAACAAATACCAACGTTATTATTGGCCATCGCAGCTGGCAGAGGAGGACTCTGCAGGACCCCTCTGGACCGTAAGCTCGTGGTGGGCAGGGAATGTGTCCATTATATTATGTTGTACCCTCCCAAGCGCTCAGTACAGAGCTCAATAAATAAGATTGACTGACTGACTGACTGGGATTCGGTCCTCTTTCGTCCACTCTCTAGGGGGCCAATCCCGGCTAGCTGGTTTTTATTTTCCTGGCTTGCTGTTCTTTGTCTTTTATGGTATTTGTTAAACGCTTACTATGTGCCAGGTACCTTACTAAGCGCCAGGGTAGACACAAGCTTAGCAGGTTGGACAAAGTCCCTGTCCCACGTGGGGCTCACGGTCTTAATCCTGGCCCATGTCCTACCTCTGGCTGGATACGCTCTCCCTCCTCAAATCTGCCAGACAATCGCCTCCTCCAAGAAGCCTTCCCAGTCTAAGCCCCACTTTTCCTCAGCTCCCACTCCCTTCCGCGTCACCCCGACTCACTCCCTTTGCTCTTCCCCCACCCCCCGCCCCACAGCCCTTACGTTAATATGTATATATCTCTAATTCTATTGACTTATTTTGATGCTTGTAATGATGTCTGTCTCCCCCTGCCCCCCGGCCCAAACCGTGAGCCCACTGTGGTCAGGGAATGTCTCTCTTTATTGTTGATTTGTACTTTCCAAGCACTTAGCTCAGTGCTCTGCACACGGTAAGCACCCGATAAATAAGATTGAATGAATGAATGAAGTAAATATAATTGAACCAGCCTTGACATTCAAGCATCAGGAGGTGAGGACAGAAAAGGAAAAGCAGTAGCTGATGAAAGACCCCAAGATTGAACCTCTTTAGACTTAAAGCCTACTTCCTACTTCGACTGTGAGCCCCATATAGGACAGGGACTGTGACTGACCTAATTGGATTGTATCTAACCCCAGCACTTTGTAAATATTATTATTATGATGGCTATTATTATTAATAATAATAAACTGCTATTAAAGCAGGAGGCTGTCCTCAGCTTTCACCGTCTTCAGGGCTAAATAGTGCTTCCCGGAAGGCGTTTCTGTTGGGAAATTCCTTCTAGACTGTAAGCTCCTGGGGGGCAGGGAATGTGACTACCAATTCTGCTATATTGTAGTATTGTATTGTAATAATAATAATGTTATTTGTTAAGCGCTTACTATGTGCAGATCACTGTTCTAAGCGCTGGGGTGGACACAGGGGAATCGGGTTGTCCCACGTGGGGCTCACAGTCTTCATCCCCATTTTACAGATGAGGTAACTGAGGCCCAGAGAAGTGAAGTGACTTGCCCACAGTCACACAGCTGACAAGTGGCAGAGCCGGGATTCGAACCCACGACCTCTGACTCCAAAGCCCGTGCTCTTTCCACTGACCCTAGCTGCAGCAGTGTGGCTCGGTGGAAAAAGCCTGGGCTTGGAAGTCAGAGGATACGGGTTCTAATTCCGACTCCGCCACTCGTCTGCCGTGTGACCTTGGGCAAACCACTTAACTTCTCTGTGCCTCATCTGTAAAATGAGGATTAAAACTGTGAGCCCCACGTGGGACCACCCGATTACCTAATATCTACCCCCACGCTTAGAGCAGTGCTTGGCACATAGTGAGCACTTAACAAATACCGTAATTAGAGAAGCAACACGGCTTAGTGGGAAAAGCCCAGGCTTGGAGTCATGGGTTCTAACCCCAGTTCCGCCACTTATCTGCTGTGTAAGTTTAGGTAAGTCACTTCACTTCTCTGTGCCTCAGTTACCTCATCTGTAAAATGGGGATCAAGACTGTGAGCCCCAAGTGGGACAACCCGATTACCTTGGACCTCCCCCAGCGCTTAGAATAGTGCTTGGCATATAGTAAGGGCTTAACAGTTACCGTCATTATTATTATTGTACCTTCTCAAGCGCTTAGGACAGTGCTCTCGTACAAAGTAAGTCTTCGATAAATATGACCGATTGATTGAAATCCTCGGGTCCCAAATCTATATGGGATAGATCGATTCCTGGGCATCAAACTCAGCGTTGTGAGGAGAAAGCACCCCGGGGTGAGGAAGGTATAGATGTTGTGAAGCAGGTTGTGGGGTGAGGGGGTGGGCATGGGAGGATTGATGAAGGTTGCCCCTGTCAGGTGATTCTCAGATTCTTGTTAGGCTAGAACAGCTATCCTTCAGGTGAGCTCCCAGGCCAAAAGATGCACAGTCAACCGCATGAATTCGTGACCAAAAGTCAACTTAGTTATTGAGAGGAATCAATCGAAAGTATTTACTGATGGCTCAATGGAAAGAGCCTGGGCTTCGGAGTCACGGGTTCGACTCCCAGCTCTGCCACCTGTCGGCTGTGTGACTGTAGGCGAGTCGCTTCACTTCTCTGTGCCTCAGTTACCTCATCTGTAAAATGGGGGTTAAATCTGAGCCTCACGTGGGACAACCTGATTACCCTGTATCTACCCCAGCGCTTAGAACAGTGCTCTGCACCTAGTAAGCGCTTAACAAATACCAACATTATCATTATTATTATTAATTTATGCAAAGTACTGTATTAAGTGCTGGGGAGAGTACAGTATAGAGTTGGTAAACACATTCTCTGCCCACGAGGAGCAGAACCCAATAGTTACGAATCCGTCTCAAAATCTTATGATAAAACTTACTGTCACTAGGGCCTTGCCGAAGACTGTTTGAGGTGTTTTGGGTAGTTTTCTGGGGAAAAGCGTGACTTTTTTTACCCTAGGCAGACTGGACCAGTATAGGAGAATAGACTGGAATAGTCAGGGCAAGAAAACGAGGTTCAACTCTATTGGAATGTAGGGACTGAGAGGCCCTGGGGAAGATCGATTAGACTGTGAGCCCGTCAGTGGGCAGGGATGGTCTCTATCTGTTGCCAAATTGTCCATTCCAAGCGCTTAGTACAGTGCTCTGCACATAGTAAGCGCTCAGTAAATACTATTGAATGAATGAGCTGTGGAATCTGAGGTGTCCTCAGCCTTTATCCAAACTAAAGAAGGGGGATAAAATTCCACTGTTCAGGCGAAATATAGATGGGGTCTGAAGGGAAAGGGATTGTTTTGTGGAAAGTTTAGCCAGGCTTGGGGAAGCATTATGGTTGTCTGTTTCATTTTGTTCTTCTGGTATTTGTTAAGTGCTTACTACGTGTCACGCATTGTTCTAAGATCTGGGGTAGATACGAGTTAATCAGGTTGGACACACAATCACTGTCTCTCATAGGGGTCTCAGTCTTTATCCCCATTTTACGGATGAGGGAACTGAGGGACGGAGAAGTGAAGTACCTTGCCCAAGGTCACACAGTAGACAAGCGGAGGAGCTCGGATTCGAATCCAGATGTTTCTTGACCTAGATCTGACACTGGGCTCTCTGTGCGACCTGGGACCAATCGTCTAATTCCCCTGTACCTCCGTTCCCTCACTGGTAAAATGGGGATAAGACACTGGTTTCACTGCTTCTTAGTTGTGAGGTCCAGGTGGGACGGGGACTGTGTCTGATCTGATGATCTTGTAGAGACCCCGGTGCTTAATCATTCGATCAATCAATCACTGAGCCAGTAGGATTTATCGCTCGCCACTCAGCCAAATCGACCATGAGACGACGAGCTGTTCTATCGGTCCTGGTAGAGAGGCTAAAATGCAACGACCTTTGGCCTGTGTACCTAAGCTGCTGATTGCTCTCGAGGCACAGGAAATGCTCCTGGCCCGAAAAGTTGGGAAACGGGAACCGGATCCCCCTCCGCCTTGGCTGCCCTTCCTAGGAAAACCAAACAGGAGCAGCGGCCTGAGGGAACCACTGGCCTGGCTGAGACTCAGCTATTGATTTCCAAGAAAAACAATCATTTTGACAAAGGGCAGAACCTGCCAGAGTGCCCGTTTCTTGCCAGGAGGGTGTCCCCTGCCTCATTAATCCTTGAAGTGTGCAGCCTGGGGCTTTCACTAATTACTTTGCTGCCAATCTTTTTTCAGGCCCAGGGGGTTGCAAGGAAACCAACCCGGCACAGACTCTTACATTCCGGCTGCAAATCTGTGTGCCCTGTCAATCGCACCCGGAAGCGCCAGTTCACCCGGGCTCGCCGGATGATGACATCGATCAGAGACTTTCCAACTCAAGGGAAGGACCGGGGCAGAGGAGAGATTAGATGAGGAGACGCAGAAGACAGATTTCCTCTTGCTTCCCTGCCTTGACTGGAGAAGGTTGACTGAGCTGGGGAATCTGGGCAAAGAAGACAGCGGGTTGAGGGCCTATCACCAAAAAGACAAGGTGAAAAGATGTTGACAATGGGGTGATAATACAGATTAAATTAAGGACAGATTCAGACCAGGGCTGGTCATTATTATTATTAAGGTCCGTCGAGTCGTTTCCGTTTCATAGCAACTCTCTGGATATACTTTCTCCAGAAATGCCTGACCTCGGCCATAATCCGCAACCTTTCTGATGGTTCTTCCGTTATCGTTGTTATGTCTCTATCCATCTAGCTGCCGGTCTGCCTCTTCCATTTTTCCCCTGGACTTTTCCTAGCATTAGTGTCTTCTCCAACGAATGAATCCTCCCGATTATTTGTCCAAACTATGCCAATCTAAGTGGAGTCATTTGGCCTTCCAAAGATCACTAGAGTTTAATTCCCTCTAAAATCCAACAGTAATAATAATAATAATAATAATAATAATTGTGGTATTTGTTAAGCACTTACTGTGTGCCAAGCACTGTTCTAAGCACTGGGGTAGATACAAGGTAATACAGTTAGGCACAGTCCCCGTCCCTCTCGGGGCTCTAGGTCTTAATCCAGTCATTACAAGATGTTTTTCCAAAGCTCTGCAACTGATTTACACACCCATATATATGCACTGTGTATTACATATAAATAGTATGCATATAGTGTGCATGCGTGTTTTATATATATATATGAATATATATAGGTATTAGTTTGCTCCTTCTGAGATAAGAAAGACTTAGAGTACTAAAGAAAGACTACTTCTTCAAGCGTATGCAGAAATCTTAAATCTTAAATCTTTTTCTATAAAGAAGAGAGTGTCTGTGGAGTCTTCTGATGTCCATTAAAGTCATTACCACTGGGGAGTCCATTCTATGGCACTGGAATTGAGGTAAAATATCTCCTCCCCAAGTGGCTGCTAAACCCACAGGGTGCAGAACGGCAGCCAAACCTCCCGAAAGCTTGTCTCCTGGACATTTAAATAGACCAGTTCCGGGATGGTTTTGAGGTGCACTGGCTGGAGCTATTTGGGATGGGATAGGGATGATGAAGATACAAGAGTCTTTCTCACCACGGAGACAGGCGGGGCTAAGGGAGGTGGGGTGTGCAAGTGTTTTTGACAGGGACGGGGCAGGTAACGCAATATTGGGGGTCTAGATGAAGACCCCCTCCTGAGCCCAGCTGGGTGTTATGGTCCCCACGAGTTTGGGAGTGACTTTTGCCCCGATTAATCTCTGGGCGACGGCTGCAACAAGCTGCCTGTGCTATCCCTGGGGTCACGTCCGAGAGGAGAATGTCACATCTGCCCCTCTCTCACCGCTGCATTTAGGCTCAGTGTCACAGCTGTCCGCTGTCCAAACATAAATCCAGAAACCCAGCTCACCCATGCCCTAAAGAAAGAGCCCTGCCAGTTTTGCCACATAGGCCACGGGAAGCAGTGTGGCCTGGTGGAAAAAGCACGGGCCTGGGAGTTAGAAGATCTGGGTTTTAATCCCAGCTCCACCACTTGTCTGCTACATGACCTTGGGCAAATCACTTCACTTCTCTGTGCCTCAGTTACCTCGTCTGTAAAATGGGGAACAAGACTTTGAGCCCCGTGTGGGACAAGGATTGGGTCCAATCTGATTACCCTGTATCTACCCCAGGGCTTAGAACAGTCCCTGGAATATAGTAAACACTTAACAAATACCATAAAAATTTCACTTAACTACTCTTTACCTCAGTGTCCCCATCTATAAAATGGGGATTAAGGTTGTGATCCCCATGTGGTACATGGACGGTGTCTACTCTATCTTGTATCTACCATGGTGGAGTAGTTAGAGCACGGGCCTGGGAGTCAGAAGATCATGGGATTTAATCCCGACTTTGCCACCTGTCCGCTGTGTGGCCTTGGGCAAGTGACTTCACTTCTCTATGCCTCAGTTACCTCATCTATAAAATGAAGATTGAGACTGTGAACCCCGTGTGGGACAGGGATTGTGTTCATCCCAGTACTTAGTACTCTGCCTGGCACTTAGTAAGTGCTTAATAAATTACACATTTATTATTATTATTATTACCCCAATGCTTAGAACAGTGCCTGGCACATAGAAAGTGCTTAACAAATATCACAATCATTATCATTATTATTATTATTATTATTATTATTATCCCAGGAGACAGTGACAAATGAACCCAACTCTACCCACTCAGTCCAACCTGTGCCACAGTGAACGATGAGACAGAGAGATGAATTGCAATGACTTTATTCCAGGAACCCTGGGAGACAGTCTAAGATGTAGTGAGGTTTCTCCTTTCTACCTAAACTCGGGATCGGTCTCGAGTCCAGAGAAAAGTTTCGGGCCCGAAGAGCCGACAACAGAAATCAATGCAAGTGATCCGGTAGCCGTCGATCCAGGATCGGAAAGGAGGGGTTGGCATCAACCAGGGATTCCTTGGGCCCCAGGGTTCCGACAGACGGTTGACGCTCTAACATGTCGCAAACACTTTTTGCTGCAAAAGAGAGGGAGAACGGTCAGGGCCGGGCTGAGGGACTGGACCGAAATCAGGGTGAAAATGGAAGTCACCCCACTGGTGGAAGCCTCAGGATCTGGAGTTAGTTTCTGGAATCACAGCGCTCCTCCTCCTCCCTCCAACAATCCAGCTGACAAGCTAAACCGGGGTTATTAACTGCTGGACACTGCCAGTGCCCAGAGAGGAAAAGACAGGGCAGGGCTGGACTGTCCAGTGTGGCTCTGAGGTGAGGAAGGTGACAGAATCCACATACCATGACGTCGTTGGCCTCTTTCTTTTGGGCGTAGGTCAGAGAATCGGCAGCTCTCTTGATGGTCACCATTGCATCCTGGGCTTCCTCGGTGGGGTTGAAGGGGTTAAGATGTGAATAGTAAACTTCGGGCTCACTGAAGGCGTAGTCGGTCACCAGTTCGCGGAAGGAGTCGCAGGCATCAGCCGGACCTGCGCAGGATGGAACAGGCTGAGACTTTGGGGCTGAAGGAGTTTTCCCCCCGCGGAGCAGGGTGATGGGAACGGTGAGGCAGAGACCTCCCGGTCTTGTCCCCATCTCTGCCCCTGCTGTGGGGGACACCGGACTTTCCCCGGCCTGGTCCCCCAACTCCATTTTCTAATGTCTGCGGCCAGAGATGTGAGCTGCTGGGAGGGGAGGGGGGTGGAGGGACACAGATAATGGACAAATGTCCCTTTGGCCATGTCTAACTTGTCACTCCTCTCACTGGAGGTAAAGTAATAATAATAATAATGATGGCATTTGTTAAGCGCTTACTATGTGCAAAGCACTGTTCTAAGTGCTGGGAGGCTACAAGGTGATCAGGTTGTCCCACGTGGGGCTCACGGTCTTAATGCCCATTTTACAGCCGAGGAAACTGAGGCACAAAGAAGTAAAATGACTTGCCCAAACTCACACAACTAACAGATGGCGAAGCCAGGATTTGAGCCCATGTTCTCTGACTCCCCAGCCCGGGCTCTTTCCACTGAGCCATGTTGCTTCTCCCACTGCTGGCCCACATGGAGCTGGTGGCCAAGTTTTCATTTCAGTCATAAATAAGGCTGCGGGCCAATGTCTCCAGTCCTAGGAACTCCAGGTCAGATCTAGCGTGCTTTATAATGTAGACAGCTCTTGTTCATTGACCCCCATGATAGAGGTGGCCCAGTGGAAGTGAGTCTGTTCATTTTAGCTCCCTGGGGAGGATGGAATGAAAGTCAAGTCTTTCTAATGACCCCACGAGGGTGGCTGACGTCCAGCTTCCGGCCCTGCCTTGGACCACTGTCAAGAATGGGGTGAGAGCGGAGAGGGTGGCCTCCGTGCCGTCACCCTCTCTGACAGCAGGACGTGGGCAGGGGAAGAAGCAGGTAAGAACAAGATTACCCCCTTTCCGCTCATGCTTGGCATTTAGTAAGAGCTTAGCAAATGCCATAATTAATATTATTATTATTCGACCATCGGCGTCAGAGCCGTCGGCATCCCGACTCCGGGACAGAGGAGCAGACACCCTGGGGACTCTCAAGCAATCATTTAATCCTAAAAATTATTTATTGAGCACTTAAATTGTGTGGAAGAGCACTACCCTAAATGCTTGGGAAAGTACCATACAGTAGAGCCTATAGGCCCAGTCCCTGCTCACCTACTCTCCAGAGAGACCTTGGGGAGAGTTGGGGAGCACCGAGAGAAGGGAAGGGTTTTTGCCTTCATGGATTCTTAGCTGAGACCCAGAGGGACCAGGGAGGGGAGGGGTACTCACCGGAGGAGCAGAAAAATCCCAGGATAAGGAGCACAAAGGCAGCCTTCACCTTCATGTTGGAGCCAGGCGGTTGTTTGTGTTAATTCTCACACTCGCAGACACAGCGAGTTCTCTGGAAATCTGCACACCCGTTCCTCCTTATATCACCAAAGCCACCCCTGAGACTCCTCCCAGAATATCATATGACAGAGAGACTTGTCTCCCGACACGGACACCGGGAATCCAGGTCCTGTCTTCTTAGGGTGGGCATGTCCCTGAGGCGGGGACAAGGGGGAAGGTGGATGTCGGGCCAGAATGGGACGGGTTGTGGGGTGAAGACCTAGAGGTGCTGTTAGCTCTCTCCCTGATCCCCTCTGCATTTCTGTAACTAAACTGGGAGATGTAGGCCAGGGGAAGGTCAGAACATTGGCCTTGAGATGGGTAGAGATACCTCCCCCACCCAAGAGAAACGGCTTCTGCCAGGGCCTGATTGAACAGTAGGATTGATTGATTGGTTGACCTTCTAGTCATCGGTGACTCCCCTTCAACTTGCATTGCAGTATCGCTTCCCTCAGCTCCCAGATCAGTCGCTGGAACTGCCCACAGAGATGGGAATTAAATGCCAAAGTCCTGGCAGACCCCAATCTCTGCCGGGACTGGAACCGTCCTCGATAGCACACAGGTCAATGTCTAATCCCAAACATCTGGAAAGTAGTTATCGCTACTGGGGCCCGGAAGATAGATCAGTGTTCCTTCCAGGAAAGCAACCGCTGTGCCAGGGTTGGTTCCTGGTTTGTATTAGTTAAATGTCAGCCTGGGGAGTGAGAGCTCAACTGTCGGCCCCAGAGATCAGTGTGGTTCAATCAGCACTATTTTCCCTGGGCATTCTTGTCCCCAAGGGAGCCCAGAGGGTACAGAACCACGGGACCAGGGCCCGTGGCAGTTCTGGAAGCCCTGGGCCAGGTGGGGGATCCAGCCACGCCTGGGGGGGTTCAGCCGGGACCGGGACGGGGATGGAAAATGGTGAGGACAAGGCAAGGAACAGGGAAGGTGACTGGGTCTTAATGATAACCACAATCTCCCCACGCTTCCCCTCAGTCCACTCCAGGAACCCAGTGGAGCCGGGAACCTTTCCTGGCCCGCGGCTGGTCCAGGTGGCAGTGGCGACGAGCTCCCGTCCTGCAGCAGCAGGATGCACCAGCCCCCACTGAGCTCAGAGGCTGGACGGGCTGTCCGGGCCTGGCCCAGTCAGCTCCATGACGGCCCCTTCCTGGCTCCCCTGGGTCCAAGCTCTTGCCCAGAAGCGGTGCCGAGTCTTCCTACAGGTACCACATCCCTGAAGGCTTATGGTATGTTTCTTCCTCAGGGAAACCTGCACCAGCACGATGGCCCAGAAATGGTGGAGGAACTGGGGTGAACCTGCTGAAGGGCTGTGGACTCCTGAACTGGTGTGATGTGGAGGGAGGCGGCCAGTGCTGGCCATATGGACCACCCAGATCTGGGCGTGTTGCCTGGCCCAACCCCGCCTGGCCCTCGGAATCCCAGGACCCACACAGGGGATGCCTGATCCGGTCCCGGAAGAGCCATGGCTTAGCAGCACAGAGGCCCATAAGGGGCCTGTGGACAGTTGAGAACTTCTATCTTCCAAGTTTCCCTGGAGGCATCACGCTGATTCACCTCGGGGGGGGGGGGGGGGGGGGGGGGGGGGGGTGATCCCATTGTCACCTTCATTTTGCTTGCAAAACTGAACTTTGACTACCCGACACAAAGGCTGTCTGCTTTCTGAAAGAGCTGGACTGTCAATAGCTCTGAGGTGTACTCACCCAGAGATTTCTCCTAACTTTCTAGGTCTTTATAGTCCATTTAGGGGACCATTGATAAGTGATAGGGATCTATCACAGCAGATGACCCTTGAGGGGAATGAAGTCGGGCCAAGCCTAAAAGAAATCAGGGAAATTGTTATGTAAAGTCAGTATTTCTTTGTTCCATACTATTTTTGTGGGGTTTTCCTGAGTGTAGGTGTCAGTGGAGAACTCTGAGTCAGCTACAGACAGAAATGTGCCCCTTTTACAGGAGGGAGGTGGGCTCCGGGAAGAGGAGGGTCCCCGGAGATGCGGAGGTCGAGGAGGGGAGGTCCGGTCTCCTGTTTCGAAGTTCTAATGATGGCTCTTCTGGCCTTGGGGAAGCAGAGCAGCTAGAAGGTCTAACTGTGGATGTGCTCTGGGCCACCAAAGCTGCTCAGGGACCACCAGCCACGTGTCTTATAGAAGGTCTGCCCTCCTGATCCCCTCTCAGGGTCACACCTGGAGAGTTTCCAGTACTCTACCAGTCTCGACTATGGGAGGGAGAGTCAAGCAGAGCGATACCCATTCCATTCCTAGCTTGGGCAGTGGCTAACGAGTGGAAGGCCATCTGCTACAAGTCAAAACTCACCTGCTCTGGGCAACAGCG
Source organism: Ornithorhynchus anatinus (assembly GCF_004115215.2). Classification (NCBI taxonomy): domain Eukaryota; kingdom Metazoa; phylum Chordata; class Mammalia; order Monotremata; family Ornithorhynchidae; genus Ornithorhynchus; species Ornithorhynchus anatinus. Next base: position 16,546,644 of record NC_041730.1, on the reverse strand, counting down.
GCACGGGAGAGAGTCGAGGGCAGAGACTCACTTACTGTGAGGAAGGAGGCAATAGTAACCCACTTCTGTATTTTTACCAAGAAAACTCTATGGGTCCACTACCGGAACGATTGCAGATGGAGGTGGGGCCTTCTGGGAGAGATGTGTCCATGGCATCGCTACGGGACGGAGATGACTCGACGGCATAAGACAAGGCAAGCCCTCCTGAAAGGTAGGACTTGAAATCTTCAGCAGTGCTGCCTAACGGAAAGAGGACTTGGTTCTAATCCCGGCTCTACTGCACGTCAGCTGAATGACCTTGGGTAAGTCACTGAACTTCTCTGTCCTTCGTTTACCTCATCTGTAAATGGGGATTGAGACAGTAATATGTGGGACGGGGACTATGTCCAGCCCAATATGTTGTATCTACCCTGGCACTTAGAAGAGTGCCAGGCTCACACTTAGTGCTTAACAAATAACATAAAAAATTTCCCTTGTAGTGAGTGCCCGGTACGGAGGGTTGATGGTAGTCACCCTCTGACCTTTCACTGCGGGGGCCACCATATCATTTTGTCCTTGTTGCCCTGTCTGGTGTCCATCAATCGATCAATCAATCAAGGGTATTTATTTAGTGCCTACTGTGTGGAGTACCTGTCGTAAGTATTTGGGAGAGGTCGACAGAGTAAGAAGACACAATTCTAAATGTCAAGGGGGAGACAGACAGTAAAATAAATTAGAAGAAAGGGAGTTAATAGAGGATAAGGTTATGTACATAAGTGTTGTTGGGGTGAAGTGATGTGAGCACCTCAGGATTTGCTGGCTGTGGACTCACATATATGAACTGGGTGGGGGGTGGGGAGATAAGACCTCCTTTGTGATGTTAGTAGAGGTGCTCAGCCTTAAATCCCAGCTGAAAGAGCCCCTGAGTTCCTTTAGGACTGCTCAAACACAGGTCGATCTCCACTAGGTCCTAAAGCACTTCAATTCTCCATTCTTCTAATGCTGGTTTTGGGGACTCATCAGTGCATCCCAAATCCCTGGACCCCTATTGCTCCCACCACTCTTTTACCAAGCCCCAAGGGTCTCCCCAAAGTCAAAAGGTTCACTGGGGTCTAGCCTAGCATCTCTCCGGGGGCCGGCTGTAGGAAGCTCTCAGAGAAGGCTCTCCCTCCTGCTCCCGCTTTCCCTCTTGCTCCCACGGCTCCCCAGATCCACGTGTCTCCCCTGTACAAGGAGTTCTCCTCTGGCCCCTAACGAAAGGAGACACCAAGATCTGAGCTCTCAACAACCTTCAGTGGTTTCGTAACAATAGAACAGCGAACTCCAGCTCAAACCATCTTTCCTTTGATCTAACTCTTTCCTGCCCAGGACCCTTTGTACTTCCTGCAGGGATCCTGGGGCTCAGTACCCTCTGGTCCTTCCCCTTCTCCTCTCAGGGAGTCCCAGTTGCCAGACTCACCCTCTCCGAGTCTCCTCCCCATTGACTTTAAAGCAGTCAACCACCTTGCCCCCTCCTACCTCACCTCGCTATTTTCCTACTACACCCCGGCCCGCAAACTTCGCTTTTCTAATGCTAACCTTCTCACTGGACCTCAATCTCATCTGTCTCGCCTCCGACCCCTCACCCACATCCTGTCTCTGGCCTGGAATGCCCTCCTTCAATTCCGACAGACAGTTCCTCTCCCCTCCTTCAAAGCCTTACTGAAGGCACGTCTCCTCCAAGAGGCCCTCCCTGACTAAGTCCCCCTTTCCTCTTCTCCCACTCCCTTCTGCGTCACCCTGACTTGCTCCTTTTGTTCAACCCTTCTCGCAGCCCCACAGCATTTATGGACATATCTGTCATTTATTTATTTATATTAATGTCTGTCTCCCTATCCCCCCCACCCTCCAGAGTGTAAGCTCAGTGTGGCCAGGGAATGTGCTTATTGTATTTCACTCGCCCAAGAACTTAGTACAGTGCTCTGCACACGGTATGCGCTCAATAAATGTGACTGAATGAATGAATAATTCAGTGGTAGGTCTCTCCGTGTCCTTTCTCCTCCTCAGGGACAGGAGCCTCACTCTCCCAAACCTCCAAGGTGACCAAACCCTAATTCCTGATGCTTCCCCAATCCCTCCCTGAGTCCTCTGCCCATTCAGGGTCACAGCACCACCTCTAACTGTGACCTGCTCTCCCAGGCACACAGCAGGCCACATCTCTCCTCCCAGATGGCCCCTCGGTTTCCTCCACAAACTTTCTCTCTGATTGGCTCGGCTGATCGAATCGATCCATCAGTGGTATTTAATGAGTGCTTGTCCGTGCAGAGCACTGTACTAAGTCCTTGGGAGAGTACATTACAACCGAGTTGGTAGACCATAAGGAGCTATAGTTCAAGTTTTTATTCTTCCCTCAACAAGGGACTCTAAAGTGTGATTCTCCTGACTTCCTCCTCCCAGCTCTAAATTTGGGAGCTAGTGAAAGTGTTCATCGTTCCCTCTCTTCAGTATGCCCAGTAGCTCTGCCTAGGCTCTTTCCTCCCAGGGTCAGGGTTCCGGCGTTCTCTAGACCGTAAGCTTGCTGTGGGCAGGGAACATGTCTACTAACCTTGTTTTATTGTACTCTGCCAAGCTCTTAGTTCAGTGCTCTGCACAGCGCTCAGTAAATCTCACTGATTGATTGATTAATTCCTCAAGCCAGCCCCGGGTCAGGGTGAGCACTCAGAGCAACCTGCTTGTTGGAGAAAGAACTAAAAGGGACTCGGCATCCCTCCATCAGCTGACTTGGAGATAGCCCAGATCTGAGCATTTTGCTCACCCCGGGGCCCCAAGTGACTAGTCAGTGTCCCTTGCCCCTTGGCCTCCCCTCTTCCTGTATCCCCATCCTGGAAATGGCAGGAGTCTGGTCCAGCGGGGAAATACCTGTGTGTGAGTGACTACATAGCTGTGAGCATGAACGGCTCTTTCCTCTCGTCCTGTCCCTCACAGACACCGTTACTGCCTGGGCCTTTCTCAGGCCTAGAGCAGGACCCTCCTCCACCCTGATAATGCTAATAATAATTATAATGACAATTATGGTACTTGCCAAGCTTTGATTTGGTTTAATCTAAACCAAATATTTATGGAACTTGCTGAGCCCTGTTCTAAGCCCCAGGGTAGATACAAGTTAGTTAGATTGGACACAGTCCCTGTCCCACATTGGGCTCACACTCTTAATCCCCATTTTTTACATACGAGGTAACTGCGGCACAGAGAGGTCAAGTGACTTGTCCGAAGTCGCACAGCAGACACGTGGAGGAGCCGAGATCAGAATCCGGGTCCTTCTGACTCCCAGGCCCATGTTTTATCCATTAAGATATGCTGCTTCTCTTGTTCCAGTGCCGTACGCACCCCTGGATGTTCCCAAATTCCAGGTTTCCTGGCCTTCGGGGAGTGTTTGACTCTGATGGAGCAGGGGAGCCCCATGATGACTGACACAGTTCCTGCAGCCACAAAAATAAATCCCCCATTCTCATCCCAGAGAGCCCCATTTCCACTTCCTCTTCTGCACCTGGCTTGGCAGAGTAATCACTGGCCATGGTTACACTGCAGATACGAAAGTACAAACGCTTTGGATATTCAAGATCAAATCTGGGATCAGATGGGGACTGAGATTGGAGTCCATCCCAGGTGAGCACCTGCCCATCTAGTGCTGACAGGAAGGAGGCAGACCCAAAGTCAGCTGCTGTAGCATTTATTGAAATGAGGCCCCGCAAAAGATTCTACGGCCACAGAGAATGAGAGTGTGTCTCTGAACAGACGCAGCAAGAGAAAGCTCTGGGGCTGCTGATGGGAGAAGAGTTCTGGGACCAGGGCCGGGGCCGGCGCCATCAGTCATTCATCCAATTAAATGTATTGCGTGCTTACTGTGTGCAGACCACCGTACTAAAAGCTTGGAAAGTTCAATACAGCAGTAAAGAGATACAATCCCTGCCCACAGTGGGCTTACAGACAGCAGCCACTTACGGCCCAGAGGTGGAGTTTCTGCTACGTCTCTGCAGAGCATTTTAGGACTTTGACTTGTCACTGCCATCGTTACAGACCATCGCCACGTTACTCTAAACCAGAGCAAAGACATAGAGAGGAGGGAAATGGTGAGTGAGAGGCTCTTTTCTCCAAAGTCACCGTGGGTCCTATCCTCCCCTCGTGTTTCCCTCAAGAACGCTCTGTGCCGCCAGGGAACTCTTTTAGACCCTGCCACCTACGTCCCTGGATCAGACAGAACACGGGGTGGGAAGCCCCTCATCAGTCCGGGCAAAAGAATGGGTATTGCCCCAACTGTCAGCTGGGTTAAAGAGTGGGAAGGTTAAGAGGGCTGGGGAACCTCCCTGAGGCTGAGTTTGGGAGGCTAGACAGGGAATCCCAGAGAGCCGATTACGACCAGGATGCTGAAGTTCTCCCTCTGCACGGGGGACAATCTGTTGAACGCAGCCTGTATCCCCAGCAGACTGTCGTAGGCATTCTTATTGACCTCGCACACTTCCAGAGAAGCCAGAAGTTCCCTGGAGCTGCTGTAGGCCGGCTGGTCGAGACAATAAGCCACTGTGGCACGATTCTGGGAGAGCATTGTCAGGGAAAAGCAGAATCTAGCCCAGTCCCTGCTGGATGTCAGGGACTGAGGACCAGAAACCCGAGCCCCAGAATAATCCGAGGCCCCAGCTCCACCATCACAGGGCAGAGACTTCAGGACACCATTTTGATGGAGAACACTGCGCCGTGCCTAGAAACCCCGACATCTCCTGACGTTCGCTCACACCCACCTCCGACCCCAAACTGCCCCAGGGTTGATAGGTCAGACCGTGGCGACTGGCCCTGCCCTGCCCAGGGTTTAGGCTGGATCACTTTGACTCAGACTCTCCACGGAACCCTGAGATGTGGCCCATGCTGATGCGGGGAGGAGCAGATTTTCACCACAGCAGTTGGAAAGTGCCAGGGCCAACAGGGCCAAAGCGACAAGGAGTTAAATGGTGGAGCGTGTCTTTTGGTGAGTAGTGTGTCTGTCTAAAAAGGCCAAACACCTAAACTTTGGATCTCTGTGTGCAGAGCTGTCTATAAACCTGCCCAAACCCCTGGACTCCACCCAAGAGATCGCATGGCAGATCAATTGATTGCAGGAACCCGAGTGTCCCCCATGCCTTTCCCTGGGGCTGTATTAGGGGGGAGGGGGTGAAAAATCTTCCGAGTCCAGGATCCCGATCCATTTGGGGGATCTACTCCATGATACCAACTCTGCATATTAGTCATCCCCTTATGAGAGCAGGAATTTGGCTCAGAAATGGGCAAGGACCCTCTAACTTGCCTCCGACGTCCTCCTCCCTGCCTATTCCTGCCTTCTGGGCTGATCCTGCATCTCTGCTGAGTGGAAGTCAATGGGGCAGGAGGGTCTTCATTGAAGCAGAGAAGAAATAGGTCCCCCAAAACTACCTCTGGGCACATGAAGCGGGCACAGCCTCTTCCCTCCTGGCACCTCCTTAGAGCTGGGCCCGTTTCCAAGGTCATTTCCATGCTCATTTGAGGCCAATGTCCCCAGAAGGCTTCAGCCTCAAGCTCCAGGAGTTGCCGCCCTCTCAAGCCTCAATATTGACACTGTAACCGCTCCCCTCCTAAGGCTCCCTGGCTCCCTCCCAGGCAGGTGGTTCGGCCCGCTTCTGCCATATTTGCAGAAAGCCTTCTTCCAGGAAGAATGTGTTTTGGCCCTGAGCCCACACACAGAGAAGCGGTTGCCCAGCTCCCGCTAGCAGGGGCAGCCCCACGGGGCGAGAAGTGATGGCTTTGCAGAAGCTTCCTGCCCCTGGGTCAGCTACTCTACCTGATGCACAGCCTGCATTTCAGGTGTTCTTCCTCCCTCAGCTCTGTCTCCCTTCCTGAAATGAGAAAGACCCTAATTTTATTCAAACAGTGGGAGCGGGAGAAGAAAAATAGCTCAAGCTAACATTCCCTTTAGGCTTTCACCCCATTCTCAGCCCCACAGCACTTACAAATACATTAGCTATTCATATTAATGTTTATCTCCCCCTCTAGTCATTATAATTCTTATTGGCAGGAATCATGTCTCTCAACTCTGTTGAACTCTACTCTCCCAAGCGAGAAGTAATATCACCTAGTGGATAGAGCACGGGACTGGGAGGCAGAAGAACCTGGGTTCTAATCCCGGCTCCACCACTCCAGAGTGGGTCAAGTGAGATAACCTCTCTGGGCCTCATTTACCTCATCTGTAAAATGGAAATTGAGACTGTGAGCCCCGTGTGGGACAGGGAGCGAGTCTAACCCCATTAGCTTGTATCTACCCCAGTGCTTAGTGCAGTGCTTGGAATATAGTAAATGCTTAAAAATACATATATTATTATTAGTACGTATAGATCCAATAGCTGGACATTGAAAAAACAGGATATAACCGATTTTTTTTTGAAATGTGGTGTTGGAGAAGGCTTTTGCGAATGCCATGGACTGCCCAAAAAACAAACAAATGGATTTTGGAGCAAATTAGACCAAAGCAGTCTTTGGAAGGCCAAATGACTCCACTTAGATTAGCATATTTTGGAAACATAATCAGGAGGACTCATTCTCTGGAGAAGACACTAATGCTAGGAAAAGTCCAGGGAAAGCGAGGAAGAGGCAGATGAGCAGCGAGATGGATAGAGACCATAACAACGATAACCCAAGAACCACTAGAAAAGTTTATGCAGCTTATGGCAGAGGCGGTCTGGAGAAAGTATGTCCATGGAGTGGCTATGAATTAGAAATGGCTCGACAGCTCTTATTAATAATAATAATAATAATAAACTCAGCACAGTAAGCACTCAATCAATTCCACTGATTGACTGATAAATACCAATGATCAAATAGGCATGTTCCAAGGATAGGGAGGCTGCTGTTCCTGTTCTTTCCCCAGGCTCAGTGGGGAAAAACAGGGTTATCACTTGAGCTATTTTTCCTTCACAAGTGTTTCTTTGGTCCCACGTGGGGACTCTTGAGGAGAACAAAAGCATAAATTGCAAACCTTTACTAACTCTTAACACACAAAGGGGAAACTGTACTCATGCACAGCAGCTGTCAATCAGAGAGGGTCCTGGGCTAATTATGTAACATGCAATTCACTAATATCCGCCCAAATAAAGGTAGCTAAAGTAAAGTTAGACAAAAAGGAAGAATTGAATCGGGCTTAGAACATAGATAGAAGTGCACTTAACAAATGCTATAATTATTAATTATTATTAGTGGAAAGAGCATGGATCTGGGAGACAGAGTTGGGTTCTCATCCTGGCAACGTCACTTGCCTACTGTATGACCTGGAGCAAGTCGCTTAACTTTTCTATGCCTCAGTTTCCTCAGATGAAAATGGGGATTAAGTCCCACCTCTCTCCTCCTTAGATTTGGACATGGAGTGTGTCCAACCTGGTCATCTTGTATCTACCCCAGCGCTTGGTACAAAGCTTGGCACATGGTAAGTCCTTAATAAATACCCTCATTGTTATTAATTCTCATTTTATTCAGTCGAATCCATCGTATTTATTGCACACTTATTATGCACAGAGAGCTGTACTAGGTAGGAGGCTGCAGAAATTTCCATCATAGTGAAACCCATGGGCTCTGTAGTAATTTTACTCATATAATTTCTCCCTTTTTGTCTTGCCCCTTGAAGACTTGGCCAAATCTCACCATGAAAAAGCCAGAAAAGTGAAGGTGGGGCCAAGGGGGCAGTAGATGACTGCAACAAATAAGTGAAGAGGGTGGTAGAGAACAACGCTGAGAGAAGCAGCGTGACCTGGTGGAGGATCTGGGTTCTAATCCTGGCTCTGCCACTTGTCTGCTCTTATGACCTTGAGCAAGTCACTAAACTTCTCGCTTACCTCATGTGCAAAATGGGGACTGTGAGCCCCAAGTGGAATAGGGATTGTGTCCAACTTGATTATCTTGTATCTATCTCAGCGGTTAGTACAGTGTCTGGCACATTGTAAGCACTTGAACAAATATGGACTTCAATGGAAAAGAAGCTGAGAGAGAGGGTGGGATGGGACATTAGGAAGAAGAAATGAACAGATTCCTCTTCCTTCCCCTGGAGGCCAGGGGAGTGGAAAAAGACGAAGCTCCCATGGGAGAGAGTGTCAGGAGAGGCAGTGTCCTCTTTCCCCGCTGGCCTCTTATTTAAGTCTTCCCTGCTGCCTGGAACTCCCTTCTCCTTCATACCCCGTATGAGAAGCAGCATGGCCTTGTGGCAAGAGCATCCCCGTTGACTTGTTTTGATGTGTCTAGATCTAAAATTCTATTTATTTATATCGATGCCTGTTTACTTGTTTTGATGTCTGTCTCCCCCTTCTAGACTGTAAGCCCGGTATGGGCAGGGATTGTCTCTTTTTACTGCTGAATTGTACTTTCCAAGTGCTTAGTACAGTGTCTGCACACAGTAAGCGCTCAATAAATACGATTGAATGAATGAATGAGTCAGAGGATGTGGATTTTAATCCCGGCTCCTCCCCTTGTCTGCTGTGTGACCTTGGGTAAGTCACCTCACTTCTCTGTGTCTCAATTACCTCATCCCTAAAATGGGGATTAAGACCATGAACCCCGTGTGGGACAACCTGATCAGCTTGTGCTTAGAACAGTGTTTGGCACATAGTAACTGTTTAATAAATAACATAAATATTACATATAACACATATATATATAAAATATAACATAAATACCATTATTATTATTATTATCCAGAATGTAGACTGTATTCCCCACTAGATTGCTAGCTGGTTGCGGGCAGGGAAAGTGTCAATCAACTCTGTTGAATTGTACTCTCCCAAGCAACTAAGACAGTGCTCTATGCATAGTGAGTGCTTAGTAAACACTATTGATTTATTGATTGGTTGATTGATCCAGCTGTCAAAAACTCTCCCCATCTCTCTCTCCAGTTATCAACTCCCAGGTAGACTTTTTCCATCTCTGGCCTCAACCTGGTTGGCAATCTGTCCAAAGAATCAATGAAGCTGGTTCAACCAGCTGCCGGAAAAAGGTTCCGAAGTTTCACCACTAAGAGTATGGAGCACTGGAGTAGTGGATAGAGCCCGGGACTGGGAGTCAGAAAGTCTTGGATTCTAATTCCTGCTCTGCCACCTGCCTGCTGTGTGACCTTGTGCAAGTCCCTTCACTTGTCTGCCTCAGTTTCTGCATCTGTAAAATAGGGATTGAGACTGGGAAGCCCCACATGGGGCAGGGACTATGTCCAACCCAATTTGCTTGTATCCACCCCACTAGTTAGTACAGTGCTTGGCATGTAATAAGTGCTTAACAAATACCATCATCATTATTAGTATTATTGTTGTTAATAATAATAATAATTATCCCCGTTCTATCAGAAGCATGCATCAGGTCCTCCAGACACAATAGTGTCGAGGATCTGGACCTAGGGCAAGTCACTTCACTTCCTCGGGCCTCAGTTCCCTCATCTGTAAAATGGGGATTAAGACTGTGAGCCTCCTGTGGAACAGGGACTGTGTCCAACCTGATTTGCTCGTATCTACCCCGCGCTTTGAACAATGCTTTGTACAGAGTAAGCGCTTAACAAATACTATCATCATCATCATCATTATCATCAGATCAGCATCACAGTCAGATTATATTCCACCTCCCTTCAACCTCTACCCCTCCTCCAGCTCCAAAGAAAGGCAGCTGAGCCACTGAGACTCCTGCAGTCACGTGCCCTGTCATACGATCTCTTGGGTGGAGCCCGGGGGTTGCCGGGGGTTTATAAGGCTGAGCTCTACCTGCAGAGATCCAGAGTTTAGGGGTTTTGCCATCTCATACAGACACACTACTCACCGACCACCGTCTCCGCCATGAAGCTGCTGGTTACCTTGGCCCTGTTGGCCCTGGCACTTTCCAACTCCTGCGGTAAGTATCTGCTCCCCCCGACCCCGTCAGCCTGGGAAACCTCTTAGGGTTACTTGGGGAGCCTGGGTCAAAGCGGTCCAACCTAAACCCCGGTCAGGGCCGGACCTGTTGGCATCATCTGGCCCATCAAACTGGGGGCAGTTTGGGGATCAGAGGTGGGTGTGAATGAGCGTCAGAAGATGTGGGGTTTTCTGGGCACAGCACGGTGTTCTTCATCAAGATGGCACCCTGAGGCCCCTGCCCTGAAGTGGTGGAGCTGGGACCTCAGGTTGTTCCAGGGCTCAGGGTTTCCGGCCCTCGGTCCTTGTGGACCAGCGGGGACTGGGCTAGATTCTACTTTCTCCCCACAGTACTCTCCCAGAAGTGTGCCACAATGGCTAATGGTCTCGACCAGCTGATCTACGGCAGCCCCGGGGGCTTTCTGGCCTCTCTGGATACATGCAGGGCCAATAAGGATGCCTACGACGGTCTGCTGGAGATAAAGGCTGCGTTCGACACACTTACCTCAGTGCAGAAGGATGACTTCAGTGACCTCATGGTAACTAGCTATTCGGGATTCCTCGTCTCGCCTCCCAAACTCAGAACCCCGCAGGGAGGTTCCTCGGCTCCATTAGCCTTCCCGTTCTGGAACCCAGCTCGGGGTTGGGGCCCTACCCATTCTTTTCCCCGGTCCAATGCGGGTTTTCCAACCTCGTGTTCCGTCTGATCCAGGGGGGCAGGTGGCAGGATCTGAAAGAGTTTCCTGATTGTAAGGAGAGTTCCTGAGGGAAACGAGATGGGAGGGAAAGACCCATGATGCCTTTGGAGAAAAGAGCCTCTCGCTCACCATTTCCCTCCCCTCCGTGTCTTTGGTTTGGTTTAGGTGAAAGCGGTGGCCGTCTGTGAAGAAGCCAGTACCTCCAAGAACTAAAATGTTCTCCGGAGATGCAGTGGAAACTCCGCTTGTGGACCGTGCGTGGCTGCTGTCTGACTGATCTCACCTGCCCTGCCCCGCTCACCGAACGCTTCTCCCACCAACAGCCCCAGAGCCTTCTCCTACTGCATCTGATCACAGACAAACCCTCATGTTGCGCAGAATTCACCCCGGTGCCGGTCGAATTTCAATAAACTCTACATCACCCGACTCACTGTCTGCCTCCTTCCTGTCGAGCCTAGATGGGCAAGCGCTGGGCTGGGTTGGGTTCTCTGGAGGGTCTCTTTGTGATTCTGGTTGGGATCCTGAACTTCTGATCAGTTTGTAAGGTTGTAACTGCACCAGGAGCCGGGGCCTTGCCTAGCGGATCGGGGTCTGAGAGTCGATGGGCAATGGGGCACTGAGAGATGAATGAGGGAGTCACTTCAGAGGCTGCGGGAGCTGTATCGATCCATCAAGCAGTGGTACCTAAGTGTTTTGGACAGGACGGCACATTCTCTGCCCACGGTGAGCTTACAGTCTGTTGGGGGAGAATGAAGAATAGGGGAAGCAACAGAGTATAACAAATCAAGTGAACTTTGAGGAATGCTCAGTTTAATGAAAGATGAACCAAAGCAAGGCACAGTATGATCTCTAAAACTCAGAATGATGGAGAACTACTCTTCTTCTATCCTTTAACCCATGAACAGGGTTGGAACAAGGTATTTCCCTAAAGAAATACATTTTTTCACCACTAGTTTCGTTCAGCGCAGAGCTCAATAAATGACATTGGTTGATTGGTTCGTCATTAACAAGTAAAGTAGGACTGGGCTTCAGTTCTTGTAAAACCGTAAAGCGTTGTCCTGGGAGTCAGAAGGACCTGGGTTCTAATCCTGGCTCCACCGCTTGTCTGCTGTGTGTCCTGGGCAAGTCATTTTACTTCTCTGTGATTCAGTTACCTCATCTGTAAAATGGGAATTGAGACTGTGAGCTCCTTGTGGAACAGATACTGTGCCTAATTTGACTATCTTATATCTATCCCAATGCTTATAATGGTGCCTGGCACAGAGCGCTTAATCAATGCGCTCAAATAAAGGACTGCAGTACTATTCAAACCTACTGAGAGAGAACTGATTAGAGCCCAGGGCTGAGAAATCTGTCTCTATCTGTTGCCGACTTGTTCATCCCAAGCGCTTAGTACAGTGCTCTGCACATAGTAAGCGCTCAATAAATACTATTGAATGAATGAATGAATGAAATCTGAAACGTGGTAGAAATCAGGAGAGCTGAAGTTGTGGATCAGTCTGGATGAGGGTTCTGGCCTAGGCCTGGGGAGACACAGACAGTAGTTGCGTCTGCCAGGGGAAGGCCAGGAGGGAAGAGAATTCATGCCCCCAGATGAGAAGGGAGTCCCACTCATACACGGGTATTTCCCCATCGGACCAGATCCCTGTCATTTCTGGGAAGGAGACGGAGTGAGCAACGAGGCTCAGAGGCCTAGTAGGAGGCATAGACACTGACTAGAAATTTGGAGGCTGGGAGTTAGCGAAATGCTCAGAGCAGGGCTTCTCCCAAACTGGCTGACGGAAGAAGACCGAGTTCCATTTAGCGCTTCCTCGTGTGCACGGGATGCTCCGAGGGCTCACCTGACCCTGGGCTGGTTTGAGACACGGGGACCCAGACTCCAGAGGAGGGGCCTAGGCAGAGCCACGCTGAGTGGAGGGATCCATCATCCACCCATCCCCATATCAAACAGAAACTCCTGACCATTGGCTTTAAAGCACTCAATCATCTTGCCTCCGCTTATCTTATTTCACTGATTTCCTGCTACAAAGCAGCACAGTACACTTTACTACTCACTTTACGCCAATCTACTCACTGTACCTCATTTTCAACTATCTCACCTCCGACTTTCTGCTCACATCCTCCCTCTGGCTTGGAACTCCCTTCCGCTTCATATCTGACAGACCACCTCCTTCAAGCTTTATTAAAATCACTTCTCCTTCAAGAAGCCTTCCACCCTCAAGTCTTCATTTCCCTTACTCTCTTTCCTTTCTATGTCATCCCTGCAGTTGGATTTGTACTATTTATTTGCCTCTCAGGACTTTTGTATATATCTGTAATTTATTTTAATGTCCTTCTCCCCTTTTATTCTGTAAACTCCTTGTGGACAGGGAAAATGTCCATCAATATAGAGAAGCGGTTTTGCCTAGTGGAAAGAGCACAGGTCTGGGAGTGAGAAGACACGGATTCTAATCCCGTCTCTGCCACTTGACTGCTGTGTGACCTTGGGTAAAAATCATTTAACTTCTCTGTACCTCATTTACCTCATCTTTAAAATGGGGATTAAGATTGTGAGCCCCATGTGGAACAGGGACTGTGTCCAACCTAATTTGCTTGTATTCCTCCAGTGCTTAGTACAGTGCTTGGCACTTAACACTTACCACAATTATTAACAAATACCACAGGTACTACAGGGACTGTGTCCAACCTGATCAGGTTGTATTTACCCCAGCAAGTAGATCAGTGTTTGTCACATAATCGGCACTCAATACCATCATTAAATTATTTTTTGACTGCTTGGCTTATAGTAAGAGCTTAAGAAAGGCTAATAATAACAACAACAATAATAATAATAATCATTATCATACCATTCCTACTTATCGATGGTCCACCAGATGGAATATAAGGGTCAAGAGAATTAAGACCAGCCCCCTGTAAGTACATTTGGTAGGTTATGGCAGTCCAGCTTCTCGGAGAGCAGATCCCATTTGTGTCCAGGAGTTAAAATTCAATATTTCTCATCAAGTGATAGAAGCTGTGGGCACCTCCCTGGCCGGTCAGCCTATCCAGCCTCTGAGCTCCGTGGGGACTGGCTGCATCCTGCTGCTGTCGGGCTGGTGCTCACTACCACATTGACCTGCAGCAGCCAAGGCCCAAGAAAGGTTCCCCGCTCCTCCATTGTCAATGTGGCCTTGCTCCCTGCCTCATCATCACCTATTTTCAGCCCCATCCCTGCTCCCACTGAATCCCCCGGAGGCAGCTGGATCCCTTACATGACCCAGGGCCCCCAGGACTGCCAGAGGCACTGAACCCTTGGCTCCCTCAGGGCAAGAATGAAGAGGGAAATAGTGCTGATGGAACCACTCCCATCTTTAGGGCCGTTGAGGCCTCACTCTCCAGGCTGACATTTAACCGATACAAACTGGGAACTGACCCCGGCGCGGAGGTTGCTTTCTCAGAGGGAACGCTGATCTGTCCCCCCGGCCCCGGCAGCGATAACAACTTTCTGGATGTTTCGGATTAGACACTGACCTGTGTTCTGTGGAGGACGGTTCCAGTCCCGGAGGGGTTTAGTGCCTGGCAAAACTTTGGCATTTAATTCTCATCTCCATGAGCGTTTTTTTTTTTAAAGGCATTTGTTAAGTATTTACTATGTGTCAAGCAACGAACTAAACACTGTGATTGATACACGATAATGAGCTCGGGCACGGTCTCTGTCCCTCATCTTGCTCACAGTTTAAATAGGAAGAAGAACAGATATTGAATCCCGATTTTACAGATGAGATAACTGAAGCACAGAGAAGTAAAGTGATATGCCCAAGGTCACACAGCAGAGAAGCAGCATGGCTCAGTGGAAAGAGCCCGGGCTGGGAGTCAGAGGTCATGGGTTCGAATCCCAGCTCTGCCACTTGTCAGCTGTGTGACTGTGGGCAAGTCACTTAACTTCTCGGTGCCTCATTTACCTCATCTGTAAAATGGGGATTAACTGTGAGCCTCACGTGGGACAACCTAATTACCCTGTATCAACCCCAGTGCTTAGAACTGTGCTCTGCACGTAGTAAGCGCTTAACAAATACCAACATCATTATTATTATTATTAGTGGAGCCAGGATTAGAACCCATGACCTTCTGACTTCTAGGCTTGTGCTCCATTTACTGAGCACTTATATACTAAGCATTTGGGAGATTACAATACAACAGAATTAGCCAACTGCCCAAAACGAACTGATCCATGGACCTTCTTTGTAGGGGAAAGGTTCTCAGAAGGAAAGGAGATGGAATAGAGTCACTTTATGCTGCATGGAAAAAAAGACTCTCCTCGCCTTGTGCTGGGGGAATTGGAACTTGAACTATTTTCTCTCCCAGTGGGAAGCATCTACAACCACAAACCCCACCTGTTTCAATCAGTCACAGTGCCAAATACTGTTCTAAGCACTGGGGAGAATACAAGGTAATCAGGTTGTCCCCCGTGGGGCTCACAGTCTTCATCCGCATTTTACAGATGAGGTTACTGAGGCACAGATAAGTTAAGTGACTTGCCTAAGGTCACGGAGCAGACAAGGAGAGGAACCGGGATTAGAACTCACATCCTCTGACTTCCAAGCCCATGCTCTTTCCACTAAGCCACTCTAGACATGGCAAAAGGGGCATTTATCCCTTGTCCTCACACCTGTCAGCTCCCACCCCGGCCACAGTCTTTGAAGAATGGGGATTGGGGTCTGGGCCTTGGGCCTTCCGGTGTCCCCCACAGTATTCATTTATTCATTCATTCAATAGTATTTACTGAGCGCTTACTATGTGCAGAGCACTGTACTAAGCGCTTAGAATGTACAAATCGGTAACAGATGAGACAGTCCCTGCCGTTTGACGGGCTTACGGTCTAATCGGGGGAGACGGACAGACGAGAACGATGGCAATAAATAGAATCGAGGGGAAGAACATCTCATTAAAACAATAGAAGGTACACCTCCTCCAAGAGTCCTTCCCAGACTAAGACCCACTTTTCCTCATCTCCCACTCCCTTCCACACCACCCTGACTTGCTCCCTTTGCCCTTCCCTCCTCCCTGCCCCACAACACTTATGTATATCTATAATTGTATTTCTTTATATTCATGCCTATTTACTTGTATTGATGTCTGTCTCCCCCCTTTAGACTGAGAGCTCGTTTTGGGCAAGGATTGTCTCCCTTTATTGCTGTACTGTACTTTCCAAGCACGTAGAACAGTGCTCTTTACCCAGTAAGCACTCAACAAATATGATTGAATGAATGATGGGAACTATGTCTAACCCAATTATCTTGTGTCTACTCCAGTGCCTCGCAGAGTCCCTGGTACATAGTAACTGCTTAACAGTAGGGACAGAGATGAAGACAAATACTGCCTCACTGTCCCCACCTCCATGCTCTGCCCCGGAGAAAGTCCCTCAGCCCCGGCGAGGCGTCCGTGTTGGTGGAGAGTCTCAGCTTGTTCCATCCTGCACAGGTCCAGCTGTGGAGAGCTGACAGCGCCTCTAGGTCTTCGCCCCACAACCTGTCCCGTTCTGGCCCGACATCCACCTTCTCCCTTGTCCCCGCCTCAGGGACATGTGCACCCTGGGAAGACAGGACCTGGATTCCCGGTGTCGGGAGACAAGTCGCTCTGTCATGTGATGTTCTGGGAGGAGTCCCAGGGGTGGCCTTGGCGATATAAAGAGGCACACGGGTGCACATTTCCAGAGAATTTGCTGTGTCTGCGAGTGTGAGAATTAACACAAACAACCGCCCGGCTCCATCATGAAGGTGACGGCTGCCTTTGTGCTCCTCGTCCTGGGACTTTTCTGCTCCTCCGGTGAGTGCCCCTCCTCTCCCTGGTCCCTTTGGGTCTCAGCTAAGAATCCATGAGGGCAAAAACCCTCCCCTTCTCTCGGTGCTCCCCAGCACTCCCCGAGGTCTCCATGGAGAGTAGGTGGGCAGGGACTGGGCCTATAAACTCTATTGTGCGGTACTTTCCCAAGCGTTTAGCGTAATGCTCTTCCACATAGCATAAGTGCTCGATAAATACTTTTTTGGATTAAACGATTGCTTGAGAGTCCCCAGGGTGTCTGCTCCTCTGTCCCGGAGACGGGATGCCGACGGCTCTGCCGCCGATGGTTGAATAATAATAATACTAATATTAATTATGGCGATTGTTAAGCGCTTACTCCGTGCCAAGCGTGAACGTAAAGTGGGGAACCTTGTTCTAACCTGCTTCTTCCCCTGCTCACGTCCTGCTATCTGAGAGGGTGATGGCACATAGGCCAGCTTCTCTGCTCTCACCCCATTCCTGACAGTGGTCCAAGGCAGGGCCGGAAGCTGGATGTCAGCCACCCTCATGGGGTCATTAGAAGTGGAAAGAGCCCGGGCCTGGGAGTCAGCGGTCATGGGTTTGAATCCCGCCTCTGCCACTTGTCAGCTGGGTGACTGTGGGCCAGTCACTTAATTTCTTAGTGCCTCAGTTACCTCATCTGTAAAATGGGGATTAAGATTGTGAGCCTCACGTGGGACAACTTGATGACCCTGTATCTCCCCCAGCACTTAGAACAGTGCTCTGCACATAGTAAGTGCTTAACAAATACCAACATTGTTATTATTATTATTCCATCCTCCCCAGGGAGCTAAACTGAACAGACTCACTTCCACTGGGCCACCTCTATCGTGGGGCTCGATGAACAAGAGCTGTCTAGAAGAGGCGTGGCTCAGTGGAAAGAGCCCAGGCTTGGGAGTCAGAGGTCTTGGGTTCGAATCCCCACTCTGCCACTTGTCAGCTGTATGACTGTGGGCAAGTCACTTAACCTCTCTGGGCCTCAGTTCCCTCATCTGTAAAATGGGGATGAAGACTGTGAGCCTCACGTGGGACAACCTGATGACCCTGAATCTACCCCAGCGCTTAGAACAGTGCTCTGCACAAAGAAAGCACTTAACAAATACCAACATTATTATTATTATAAAGCACGCTGGATCCAGCCTAGAGTTCCAGGGGCTGGACATATTGGCCCGCAGCCTCATTTATGATTGAAATGAAAACTCGGCCACCAGCTCATTGTGGGCCAGCAGTGGGAGAAGCAACATGGCTCAGTGGAAAGAGCCCGGACTTGGGAGTCAGAGGACATGGGCTCAAATCCTGGCTTCGCCATCTGTTAGCTGTGTGAGTTTGGGCAAGTCATTTCACTTCTTTGTGCCTCAGTTTCCTCGGCTGTAAAATGGGCATTAAGACCGTGAGCCCCACGTGGGAAAACCTGATCACCTTGTAGCCTCCCAGCACTTAGAACAGTGCTTTGCACATAGTAAGCGCTTAACAAATGCCATCATTATTATTATTATTACTTTACCTCCAGTGAGAGGAGTGACAAGTTAGACATGGCCAAAGGGACATTTGTCCATTATCCTTGTCCCTCCACCCCCCTCCCCTCCCAGCAGCTCACATCTCTGGCCGCAGACATTAGAAAATGGAGTTGGGGGACCAGGCCGGGGGGAAGTCCGGTGTCCCCCACAGCAGGGGCAGAGATGGGGACAAGACCGGGAGCTCTCTGCCTCACCGTTCCCGCCACCCTGCTCCGCGGGGGAAAAGCTCCTTCAGCCCCAAAGTCTCAGCCTGTTCCATCCTGCGCAGGTCCGGCTGATGCCTGCGACTCCTTCCGCGAACTGGTGACCGACTACGCCTTCAGTGAGCCCGAAGTTTACTATTCACATCTTAACCCCTTCAACCCCACCGAGGAAGCCCAGGATGCAATGGTGACCATCAAGAGAGCTGCCGATTCTCTGACCTACGCCCAAAAGAAAGAGGCCAACGACGTCATGGTATGTGGATTCTGTCACCTTCCTCACCTCACAGCCGTGCTGGGCGGTCCAGCCTTTGTCCTGTCCTTCCCTGTCGTGGATAACGACCCCGGTTTAGCTCGTCGTCTGGACTGTCGGGCGAGTGGCAAGGGGCCCTGTGGATCCCGAGCTTCCCATCACTGCGGTGTCTTCCATTTTCATCCTGATTTTCTTCCGGTCCCTCGGCCCGGCCCTGACTGTTTTCCATCTCTGTTGTAGCAAAAAGTGTTGGTGACATGTTAGAGCATCAACCCTCCGTCGAACCCCTGGGGCCTCCAGGAGCCCCAGACGTTGCTAACTCCCCGGTGCTGATCCTGGATCGACGACTACCAGATCACTCGACTTGATTCCCGTTCGCCGACTCTTCTGGCCAGGAGCTTTTCTTCAGCCTCGAGACCGGTCTCTAGCTTAGGTAGAATGGAGAAGCCTCGCTACATCTTAGACTGCCCCCAGGATTCCTGGAATAAACTCACTGCAATTCGTCTTTCCGTCTCATAATTCACTGTGGCACGGGTTCTTTGGAGTGGGCAGAGATGGGAACAACCGATCAGTGGTTTGGGCAACTATTTCCCCTTGGATGAGGCCCTAGCAGGTCTATCCTACCACTCCTGACACCCTTTGTAATTTTGAAAAGTTTGATCACTTTCCCATTCGGCTTTCTCCTTTCTAGGTGGAAGAGTTCTAATCTTACCCTTTTTAAAAAAAAATTTCAGTTGTATTTGTTAAATACTAGGAGCCAAGCGCAGTTCTAAGGGCTGGAGTAGACTTGCCCAGGGTAATACAGCAGGCAAATGGCAGAGCTTGGATTAGAATCCAGGGCCTCTGAATCCCAGGCCCGTTCTTTTCATCCAATTCTCTTTGGAAGCTTCATTTCCCGGCTATCTTTTTTGCCCTTCTATCTTTCTCTGTACTTTCTGCAACTCCACAGCCACAAACGTGGACCCTCACACTCACACCCACCTGCCCACCCACTCACATTCACATTTCTCCTCCAGGCCACATTTCCAGAGGCACTCCTACAGAGACCCACAGACTGATCCAGATAAGCCTGCTCAGTATAAAGTCAAGCAACACCTGGAGTTGGAAATTAAAGTCTTTGGAAGTTAAAATCACTGGTGCTGATTTTCTGAATATCCTACTACGATACCCAATGCGGAGTTTTTATTGGGGCTGGAGGAGGGAATGACTCTTTGCCACCAAGGTGGAAGCCAAGGGTGTGAGGATGGTCGCACTGGGGGAAGGGTCACGGGTGGACGTTATTTCAAATCTATAAGGCCACAACCTAGCATGACAAGTGGAGGGGGCAGCAAGCTTCTTGCTACTCTTCTACCTCCAGAGCTGAATCTTCTGGAAAAATCACACGTTCCTTGTGTGCAGGTAATATGTCTACCAACTCTATTGTATTGTACTCTCCCCAGTGCTTTGTACAGCACTCTGCACACAATAAGCGCTCAATAAATGCCACTCACTGAGTCTCCCAGAAATCCCAGCTTACATTCCAGCCACACCTCTTCTGGCTCGTCGGAGCAGAGCAGGAAACTCAACACAGCTCTGAAAACACTGGGGACCGTCAGTCAATCAATCAATGGCATTTATTGAGCACTTACTGGATTTAGAACACTGTACTAAGTGTTTGGGAGTAAACGATACAATAGAGTGGAGAGACATGAGGAGTTTACAGTTTAGTAAGGAGATAGGCATTAAAATCATCCTCCTCCAGCCCAGAGTCATCCCCTCCGTGGTTATTGTTCAATCATTGGTGGGCCCGGGAGTTGACTCTTTTTTTGTACTAGAAAAATCAGGGGAGGATCCAGGCTCCAGAGGCTTTTCCACAATTCCTGGCCTTGTTGGTCCCCAGACCCGGGAGTCACCTTTGCTTCAGAGCCCTAATTGGTTGCTGGAGGGCCAGGGCTTGAAGGAATAGGGTTTGGCAGCCCTGTGGAAGGGATGAGAGCCGGAGAGCAGCAGAGCCAGATCTGTGGCGGGAAGCAGTGTTGTCTAGTGGGTAGAGCAAGGGCCCGGGAATCCGAAAGACCTGAGTTCTAATCCCGGCTCCACCATTTGTCTTCTGGGTAAACTTGGGCAAGGTACTTAACTTGACTGTGCCTCAGTTACCTCATCTGTAAAATGGGGGTTAAGATTGTGAGCCCCATGCGGAGCGTAGACTGTGTCTAACCTGATTAACTTGTGTCTACCCCAGCGCGTAGTACGGTACCCAGCACACAGTGAGCATCTAACAGATACCATTTTTTAAAAAACCCTGCAGCTTCCCTCCATATCATATACCCTCCTCTGATCATTCGTTCCTTCAATCATACTTATTGAGGGAGTGAATCGATCATATTTACAGGACTGTCTCTATCTGTTGCCGATTTGTACATTCCAAGCGCTTAGTACGGTGCTCTGCACATAATAAATGCTATTGAATGAATGAATATTTATCGAGCACTTACCGGGTGCAAAGCTGTACTAAGTGCTTGGGTGAGTACAATATAACAACAGACACGTTCTTGCCCACAACGAGCTCACATTTTAGAGGGAAAGACATTAATATAAATAAATAGATAAATGAATTACAGATATATACATATGTGCTGTGGGGATGGAAAGGAGAATGAATGAAGGAGCAAGTAAGAGCAGAGCAGAAGGGAGTGGGAGAAGAGGAGAGGAGAGCTCAGTCAGGGAAGGCTTCTTGGAAGAGATGTGCCTTCAGTAAGGTTTTGAAGTAGGGCAGAGTAATTATCTGTCTAACACGAGAAGGGAGGATGTTCCAGGCCAAAGGTAGGATGTGGGCGAGAGGTCGGGGGCGAGATAGACAAGCTGGAGGCAGAGTGAGAAGGTTAGCATTAGTGGAATGAAGTGTGCGGGCTGGGTTGTAGCGAGATGAGGTAGGAGGCAGCAAGGTGATTAAGTGTTTTAAAACCAATGGTGAGGCCCATCCCCAGCCCAGCCAGTAAAGGAATTGGGTTCAGAGACTGCCGACCCTATGATTAAAGGAAAGGTCCAGGGTCTGCTTTCCTTCTCTGCAGTCCTGGAGTTGTGAGATCCTGCCCTCCGCCCCCCCACCCCCCCAATCCCGCCAATACCTGAGTATTAGGGGGACCAGAGGGGATGGGATGGGTCCAGTAGTGCCAGGGAAAAGGATAGGAAGAGACGACAGGATGTAACAGCGCTGGAGGTTGGGGAGGGCTACCTGGACCCACATCCAGCGTGGCCTAACCGAAAGAGTACCGACCTGGAAGTCGGGAGACCCCAGAGTCAGACCTGAGTTCCAATGCCGGTCCCACCACCTGTCTGCTATGTGGCTTTGGAGAAGTCACTTAACCCCAATGTTCAGCGCTTAGAACAGTGCTTGGCACACAATAAGCGCTTAAGAAACACCATAATTATTATTCTCTGGGCCTCTGTTTCCTCATTCGTAAAATGGGGATACAATGCCTATTTTTTCTCCCTCCATACAAGATATCTTGTAACTACCCCAGCACTCAGAACACTGCTTGGTACATAGTAGGTGCTAAACAAATCGATTAACGGTGTTTATTGAGCACTTACTGTGCGCAGAGCATTATACTAAACGCTTGGGAGAATACAATATGTACATTACTTCATCTGTGAAATGGGGATTAAGACGGTGAGCCCCATGTGGGACATGGACTGTGTCCAATCTGATCAGTCGGTATCTACCAACTAGAGAAGCAGCGTGGCTTAGAGGAACGAACACGGGCTCGGGAGTCGGAGGTCGTGGTTCTAATCCCGGCTCCGCCCCGTAGCAGCTGTGTGACCTTGGGCAAGTCCCTTCACTTCTCTGGGCCTCAGTCCCCTCATCTGGAAAATGGGGAAGAAGATTGTGAGCCCCACATGGGGCAACCTCATTACCTCGTATCTGCCCCAGCGCTTAGAACACAGTCAGCGCTTAACAAATACCATAATCATTATTATTATTAGCTGCTAGTCAGCTGTGTGACCTTGGGCAAGTCACTTAACTTCTCTGTGCCTCAGTTCCCTCATCTGTCAAATGGGGATTAAAACCGTGAGCCCCACGTGGGACAGCCCGATCACCTTGTAACCCCCAGCGCTTAGAACAGTGCTTTGCACATAGTAAGCACTTAACAAGTACCACAATTTATTTTAGTTTTATTTAATTACCATTATTACCCCAGTGCTTAGTACAGTGCCTGGCACATAGTAAGCAATTGACAGAGACCAGAGAAGCAGCGTGGTGCAGTGGAAAGAGCACGGGCCCTGGAGTCAGGGCTCATGAGTTCGAGTCCCAGCTCTGCCACTTGTCAGCTGTGTGACTGTGGGCAAGTCACTTAACTCCTCTGTGCCTCAGTTCCCTCATCTGTAAAATGGGGATTAAGACTGTGAGCCCCACGTGGGACAACCTGATTCTTCTGTGTCTACCCCAGCGCTTAGAACAGTGCTCTGCACATAGTAAGCGCTTAACAAATACCAACATTATTATTATTATTATTAACTGCTATTGTTGATGTTGTTGTTATTACTGGTCCAGATGGGCACCTGTGAAGGACTGGTCTCAGCCGGTATTTGACTGCGAAAACAACCCTCCCCATTAACGAGATGTACATCACCTTGATTCTATTTATTTGTTATTGTTTTAATGAGATGTTCATCCCCTCGATTCTATTTATTGCTATTGTTCTCGTCTGTCCGTCTCCCCCATTAGACCGTAAGCCCGTCAATGGGCAGGGACTGTCTCTATCTGTTGCCTATTTGTACATTCCAAGCGCTTAGTACAGTGCTCTGCACAGAGTAAGCGCTCAATAAACACTATTGAATGAATGAATAATCCGAAATCGATGACAATGATCACTCCTTTAAACCCGCCTGCAATGGCAACGACGCCAAATCCCCAGAAGGTGGCGCTCTCCGCTCAGTTCTAGAGGACGCACCTCCTCATTGCCGAGGTAATTCATCAACTGGCCAGTGTGGGGCGCCGAAGAGCCTCATGCACTTTAATAATAATAATAATGATGATGGCATTTGTTAAGCGCTTACTATGTGCCAAGCACTGTTCTAAGCGCTGGGGGAGATACAAGGTCATCAGCTTGTCCCACATGGGGCTCCCAGTCTTCATCCCCCTTTTCCAGATGAGGGAACTGAGGCCCCCAGAGAAGTGAAGTGATTTGCCCAAAGTCACACAGCTGACAAAGTGGAGGAGCCGGGATCAGAACTCGTGATCCCTGACTCCCAAGCCCGGGCTCTTGCCACTGAGCCACGCTGCTTAAGTGCTTACTGTGTGCCGAGCACTGGTCTAAGCGCTGGGGTAAATACGAGGTGATCAGATCGTCCCATGCGCGGCTCACGGTCTCAATCCCCGTTTTCCAGAGGCGGTAACTGAGGCACAGAGACGTGAAGTGACTTGCCCAAAGCCACACAGCAGACAAGTGGCAAAACCGGGAATAGAACCCACGAACTCCCAAACCCGGGCTCTTGCCACTAGGCCATACACTAATTAACAATAATTATGCTATTTGTAAAGCGATTACTATATACCAAGCACCATTCTAAGCACTGGAGTAGATACAAGTTAAGCAGGATGGACACAGTCCCACATGAGGCTCACATTCTTCATCCCCATTTTACAGATGAGGTAACTGAGGCCCAGAAAAGTAAAGTGACTTGCCTAAGGTCACACAGTGGACATGTGGCAGAGCCAGGATTAGAACTCACGTCCTCTACTACCAGGACCATGTTCCGTGCACTAAACCACGCTGATTCTAGGCTGAACTTTTGGTCGCTATTTCCAGCCGATTTCCCACTTTGGCGGGGTCTCAACAACCAGCTCCCAGTCATCAGGCTAGGAACGTGACTAAGAGCCTAGTACGGACTAGTGGATAGAGTAAGGGCCTGGAAGTCAGAAGGACCCGGGTTTCAATCCCTGCTCTGCTACTTGTCTGCTCTGTGACCTTAAGCAACTCACTTCACTTCTTTGTGCCTCAGTTACCTCATCTGTAATGGGGATTAAGACTGTGAACCCCTTGTGGGACACGGCCAAACCGAGTAACTTGCATCTACCCCAGAACTTAGTACAGTGCTTGGAACATAGTAAATGCTTAACAAATATCATTACCAAAAAATAAATAAAAATAAAGGACCTCTGACTCCTAAGCACAAGCCTGGGAGTCAAAAGATCTGGGTTCGAAACTCTTCCACTAGTCTGCTGTGTGACCACCTTCTCTGTGCCTCAGTTCCCACATCTACATAATAGGGATTCAATACCTGTTCTCCCTCCTACATAGACCGTGAGCCACGTGATTATTGTGTAACTAGCCCAGTGCTTAGTACAGTGCCGAATTGTACTCTCCAAGCGCTTAGTACAGCGCTCTGCACATAGTAAGCGCTCAATAAATACTATTGAATAAATGAATATAGTACTTCTCCCATAGTAAGCAGTTAGCAAATACCACAGTTAAGAGCTGAGTGGTGGGAAGGAAAGAAAAAGAAATAAAAATGTCGGTTCAGGGTGAGTTTCTTTTTTTTTAAAGATCTAAATAGCATCCCGTGGCTCAGTGGAAAGAGCACGGGCTTGGGAGTCGGAAGTCATGGGTTCGGATCTCGACTCTGCCACTTGTCAGCCGTGTGACTGTGGGCAAGTCACTAAACTTCTGTGTGCCTCAGTTACTTCCTCTGTAAAATGGGGATTAAGACTGTGAGCCTCACATGGGACAACCTGATGACCCTGTATCTACTCCAGTGCTTAGAACAGTGCTCTGCACATAATAATGTTGGTATTTGTTAAGCTCTCACTATACCAACATAGTAAGCATACATACATACATAGTAAGCGCTTAACAAATACCAACATTATTCTTCCAAGTTTTAGATGGAGTTTAGTCCTCCCTGGGAGCAGAGGTGTGCAGTGTCGTGCAGCCTATAGTAGCAAGGAAAGGTTTCCCTCCTCACCTTTCACTCTCCCTCGCCCCTCCACTTCCAAATCCCAGGGCCTCGAGCTCTGTGAGTGGTGCCCAGCCTGCATCCTGCCCTGGGGGGTCCCCCTCTAACAGAAAGGGTGAGGAAACCCCTGACTTGCCTTCACCTAGGAGCCCGGGCCCAGCTTTCATATCTAGAGGGAATAGACAGAAGGCAAGTACCACAGGAAATGCCCTGCTCAAAATGGATTTCTCTCCGCTTAGCCTCGGTTGGGGTTGTTTGGGTTTAAAGAGAAGAGGGGAAGCTTTGTAAGCTCCTTGAATAATAATAATAATGATAATAATGTTGGTATTTGTTAAGCACTTACTATGTGCAGAGCACTGTTCTAAGCGCTGGGGTAGATACAGGGTCATCAGGTTGTCCCACGGGAGGCTCACGGTTAATCCCCATTTTACAGATGAGGGAACTGAGGCACCGAGAAGTGAAGTGACCTGCCCGCAGTCACATAACTGACAAGTGACAGAGCCGGGAGTCAAACCCGTGACCCCTGTCTCCGAAGCCCAGGCTCTTTCCACTGAGCCACGTTGCTTCCCTCGAACTAACTAAGCCCTCTTCCCCTCTTCTCCCACTCCTTTCTGCATTGCCCTGATTTGCTCCCTTTATTGACATCCCCCCCCACCTTCGGCCCCACAGCACTTATGTACACATCCATCATTTATTTATTTATATTAATGTCAGTCTCCCCATCTAGGCTGTAAGATTGTTGTGGGCAGGGAAAGTATCTACCGACTCGCTTATAATGTACTCTCCCAGGCGCTTAGTACAGTGCTCTGCACACGGTAAGTGCCAGTAAATATGATTGACAGACTGAGTGAGGGTAGGGATGGTGTCTGCTGACTCTATTATGTTGTAATGTTGGTATTTGTTGGTATTTGTTAAGCGCTTACTATGTGCCGAGCACTGTTCTAAGCGCTGGGGTAGACACAGGGGAATCAGGTTGTCCCACGTGGGGCTCACAGTCTTAATCCCCATTTTACAGATGAGGGAACTGAGGCACAGAAAAGTGAAGTGACCTGCCCACAGTCACACAGCTGACAGGTGGCAGAGCTGGGATTCGAACCCATGACCGCTGACTCCAAAGCCCGGGCTCTTTCCACTGAGTCATGCTGCTTCCCAGAGCTTAGTACTGTATGCTGCACAAAGTGAGAGCTCAATAAATGCTTGACTGAGCCCTGAATTCCACCCCCGAGCCCTGCCCCCCAAGACCTGTCCTGCCCAAGATGGAAATCTGCCAGCTC
This sequence comes from Ornithorhynchus anatinus, assembly GCF_004115215.2. Lineage (NCBI taxonomy): Eukaryota > Metazoa > Chordata > Mammalia > Monotremata > Ornithorhynchidae > Ornithorhynchus > Ornithorhynchus anatinus. The sequence continues at coordinate 16,520,071 of NC_041730.1, read as the reverse complement.
TGGGGGAGGTGACCCTAAAGGATATTCACTTCTCTGTGCCTCAGTTACCTCATCTGTAAAATGGGGATTAAAACTGTGAGCCTGACATGGGACAACCTGATCACCCTGTATCTACCCCAGGGCTTAAAACAGTGCTCTGCAAATAGTAAGCGCTTAGCAAATACCAACATTATTATTATTATTATTATTGTTATCTCCCTGCTTCAGTCATTCAGTCAAGCTGAATCATATTTATAGAGCGCTTACTCTGTGTAGAGCATCGTACTAGGTGCTTGGGGGAGTATAACAGACACATTCCCCATCCACAGCGAGCTTATAGTCTAGAGGGGGAGACAGATATTAATATAAATCCATAAATTACAGATAAGTGCTGTGGGAGTGGGAGGGGGGATGAATAAAGGGAGCGAGTCAGGGTGACGCAGAAGGGAGTGAGAGAAGAGGAAAGGAGGGCTTAGTCAGGGAAGGCCTCTTGGAGGAGATGTGCCTTCAATAAGACTTTGAAGCGGGGGAGAGTAATTGTCTGTCAGATATGAGGCTGAAGGACACTCCAGGCCAGAGGCAGGACTTGAGAGAGAGGTCGTTGGCAAGGTGGAAGAGATTGAGATAGAGTGAGATGGTTGGCATTAGAGGAGTGAGGTGTGCGGGCTGGGCTGTCGTAGGAGAGTAGCAAGGTGAGGTAGAAGGGGGCAAGGTGCTTCGTCCCGCCAAATGTGCCCACGTCTGGCAGACTGGGGCAAGCCCAGATCTCGTGCCCCGGGAGGAGGCTAAAGGAGGGGTCCACTTGGCTCACATCTCCAGGCGGCGCTGCTATCCCAGAAACAAACTCCTTTTTCACACATCAGGGAAGTATTTTTGTTTCTCTCGCCCGCTCTCCCTCCTCACTCCTTCCTCCCCCACCTCAAACCATCCCACCTGCTTTAAAAAAAAAATTTGTCACCTGGTTCATGTCCCCATGGTTCTGGGAAGAGCCCTCTCACACTGCCCTAATTATTGCTCCAGGACCTTCCCCCAGCCCCACTAAGCCTGCTGTCCACTTTCGGGGGTCCTAGACCACACAGTGCCAATCTTCTCCCCACCGATTAATTTACCGGTTCAATGGCTTGCCCAAGGCCACACAGCAGACAATTGGCAGAGGCAGAATTAGAAGCCAGGTCCTCTGATTTCCAGACCCGTATTCTTCCTCTATGCCCTGCTGTTTCCATAATTCCATCTGAGAAAAAAAAAAAGCTTCTTGGTCCATCTGGTCGATAATGTCTTCTTTGAGCCCAAATTGAAAATCGATCTGGCCGAAGGCCAGGGAATCTGTTCATTCTCTCTGCTATACCAGGGAAGGGAGAAGATATTTTTTATGGTATTTGTTAAACGCTTACAAAGAGTCAGGCACTGTACTAAGCGCTGGAGTAGAAGCAAGATAATCAGGTTGGACACAGTCAATATCCCACATGGGGCTCACAATCTTACTGCCCATTTTACAGATGAGATAACTGAGGCCCAAAGAAGTTCAGTAAAGTTAAGTTCAAATCACACAAAAGAGAAATGGTGGAGCTGGGATTAGAATCCAGGTCCTTCCTTCATACATTCAATTGTATTTATTGAGCGCTTATTGTGTGCAAAACACTGTACTAAGCACTTGGGAAGTACAATTCAGCAATAAAGAGAGACAATCGCTGCCCACACCGGGCTTTCAGGCTCACACTTCTGACTCCCGGGCCCTTGCTCTAACCATTAGGCCACACTACTACTTCTTTTGGATCTTTTCTCAGGGAATTTAGGGCTGGCTACTTCTTTATTCCTGTGAATATTGCACCTAAAATCACTAGATCTAAAAACTTGGTCCATTCTAGCATTTGGTAATGATGATTATAATAATATAATAATAATAATGATAAAGACAATTTTTGTTAAGCACTTTATGTGTGCCAAGGAGTGTACTAAGCACTGGGGTAAATGCAATACAATTCAGTTTGTAGGCCTTGCATTCACCCATTCCATCCTTGGGGATCCAAAGCAAATTTGGGGGACACCAGTTATCTACCTGGCCCCAAACTGGCTCCCCTTGTACTGGGAAGAAAGCACATGGAAAATTACCACCCTGCCCGGGGCCTTGGCTGTTAAAACTGTAAATATTTGTAGCTGAACTGAAGTTTCTGTACGTTCCTGAACCTTAACTAATCATGACGATGTTAAACTCATGCAAATATGAGACTGTCCCCTGGAATATACCAGATGCAGAGATGTTGTCACGGAATAGGGAGAATTGTATGTTCTGTACACCCTGAGGAAAGTTTGGGACTTCCGAGGAGGTGGCCAGATTTCAGTTTTGACACTACAGGACACAGTTTGCAGTTTGTAATCTTACTTCCCCTGCCTTGCACTTCTACAGACGTGTCACTCAACTCCCTGGTGGTTCTTGGTTTTGTCCTGGATTTCCCAGGAACGTAGAAATAACACTCCCCAAACCTTTCCAAATGGCAGTAGTTGTATTTTACTGAGTGTCTATCACAGGGTGAATATAAAAAAGTGGCAGGAGGTGTATTTTACTGAGTGTCTATCACAGGGTGAATATAAAAAAGGGCAATGTGTCTCCGAACGCTTGTCGTGTATTCTCCCAAGTGCTTAGTGTGGAACTCCACATTCAAAAGCTCTCAGGAAGTACCCATGTGGGACGGCTACAGTATCCAAATGGATCGACTTGTTTCTACCGCAGGGTTTAGTACAGTGTCTGGAACATAGTAAGTGCTTAACAAACGTGATTAAAAAATAAACCATTGATTGATTAATAGATTTGTGCTAGAGAATTTCTCCCAAAGACCCTCACACCTGGTTGCAGTTTCACTACTGACAACAGCATGTTTGAACTCAGAGTTACTTTTACTTCTATCACAGACAGGTCTAGGGGGAACAGTGGACCAAAATATCTAGATATGGACCAATCTCATATATAGAGGATCAGTACATCAATTGTATTTATAAAGTACTTACTGTGGGTAGAGCACTAAGCTAAGCACTTGGGAGAGTACAAAATATCAGAGTTGGTAGACAGGTTCCCTGCCCACAGCGAGCTTAGAGTCGTAAGCGGGGCGAGCATCATCGTCAGCCTCCTTGCTGACCTCCCCGCCTCCTGTCTCTTTCCACTCCAGTCCATTCTTCACTCTGTTGCCCGGATCACTTTTCTACAAAACCGTTCAGTTCATGTTTTTCCATTCTGGTGGTTGCCCACCTACCTCCTCATCAAACAAGAACTCCTTCCCATTGGCTTTAAAGCACTGGATCACCTTGCCCCCTCCTACCTTGCTTTGCTATTTTCCTACTACAACCCAGCCCGCACACTTTGCTCTTCTAATGCCAACCTACTCACTGTACCTTGTTCTCAAATATCTCACGCTGATCCCTCGCTCACATCCTGCCTCTTGCCTAGAATGCCCTCCGTCTTCATATGTAACAATCACTCACCCCACCTTCAAAGCCTTATTGAAAGCACGTCTCTTCCAGGAGGATTCCCACACAAAGCTGTCCCTTCTTTTTCTCCCATTCCCTTCAGTTTCGCCCTTGAGCTTGGATTTGCACCCATTATTCACCCCTCCCTCAGCCCTCAGAGAAGTTAAGTGACTTGCCCAAAGTCACACAGCTGGCAAGCGGCGGAGCCAGGATTAGAACCCATGACCTCTGACTCCCAAGCCCGGGCTCTTTCTACCGAGCCACGCTGCTCCTCTTATACACAAAGTAAGCGCTTAACAAAAACCATTAAAAAATAAAAGCAGATTTCAGACTTCCGCCCCAACTCCCACACTGGAATCATCCAGGATCCAGATCCAGCAGTAGCAGGCGGCCCCATCCCCTCACCCTGGCCTCAGGTGATCTAGGCAGGGGTGTCTGTCATGTGATCCTCCTCAGGGAGGAGCCTGTGGAGCTGCTGGAGATTTATAAGTCTGAGCTCTGCAGGCTTAGTTCCAGAGCCATCTCCAACGAGGACACACCACCCAGTAAACCACCACCTCCGCCATGAAGCTGCTCGTCGCTTTGGTCCTGTTCTCCCTGGCTGCCTCCAGCTACTCCGGTAAGTGCCCTTTCCGCTTCGGCCCTTGTCGGAGAATATGACTTGGTGTGGGAACACAGAGCGTTCCAGCTCCCCATTCCTCAGAGGCCGAGCAGGCAGGAAGGAGAGTTCTGGCCCAAGAACCGGAGACCTGATCTCTGTTTCCAGACCTTGGTTGGCCACACGGTGTGACAGACTAACCCTGCCCCTCCTCTCTCCTTCACCTCCATCAGCCTGAGTCTTTGGCCATCGATCCCTTTCTTCAACATCCATCCCTCTTTCCTTCCATCCCAGACTCCCCAAGTTGTTAAGTGCTTATTATGTGCCAGGCACTGTACTAAGGGCTGGGGTAGATACAAGGTCACAGTCTTAATTCCAATTTGATGGATGAAGGAACTGAGGCACAGAGAAGGGAAGGGGTTTGCCCAAGGCCAGACAGCAGACAAGTGGCAGAGCTGAGATTAGAACTCGGGTCCCTCTGACTCCCAGGCCCGTGCTCTATCTATTAGGCCACACACTCTCACCACCCATTTCCTTTGTCATTCCTTCTCCCGTCCACTATCCAATGCCCCCTCAACAATCCTACATGGCCACGTTCTCTCTTTCAATCTGCCGCACCATTCACCCACTGTCTCTTCTTCTTTTTAATGCCTTTTTCAGCCTCTTCTCACAGCCACGACTTCCTCACAATTTCTTTCAGCCCAAGTCCTTCAATCACATTCTCTTCTGCCATATATTTCACTTCCAGTATCTCCCTCTTCTCCGTTGATTCCATCCTATGAGCACTTATGTACCTATCTTTAGATTATATGTTATAAATGATTTATTTAGGTTAATGTCTGTCTCCCCCTCTGAAATGTAAGCTCGTTGTGGTTAAGGAACAAGTATACCAATACTGCTGTATTGTACTTTCCCAAGGGCCTAGTTAAGTGGTCGGCTCATAGTAAGCACTGAAAAAATGTGGCTGATGATGATGATGCATTCAATTTGATCATATTTATTGAGCGCTTACTGTGAGCAGAATACTGTACTAAGTGCTTGGGAGAGTACGATATAACAATAAACAGACACATTCTCTGCCTACAACGAGCTTACAGTATGGAAAGGGGGAGATGGACAATAATATGAATCAATCAATTAGATATGTACATAAGTGCTGTAGGGCTGGGAAAGGGGATGAATAAAGGGAGCAAATCAAGGCAACGCAGAAGGGAATGGGAGAAGAGGAAAGGTGGGCTTAGTCAGGGAAGGCCTCGCGGAGGAGATGTGCCTTCAATAAGGCTTTGAATGAGGGGAGAGTAATTGTCTGTTGGATTTGAGGAGAGAGGGCATGCCAGGCTAGAGGCAGGATGTGAGCAAGGAATCGGTGGTGAGATAGACGAGATGGAGGTGCAGCGAGAAAGTTGGCATTAAAGCAGCCAAGTGTGCAGGTTGGACTGTAGTGGGAGAATGATGGACTCAATCCTCATAGCCTCTCCCTAATCAATTTCTAACCCAGGCCCCTGTGGAGAAGAGTTGATCAAGTTCTAGTTTCTGAAGTGCTGAAGTATTCCGAGTCTCCGTCTCTCGGCTCCCTGTGACTTTAGGAAATGCAATAGACTCTGCGGCCGTCTCACCAGGGAGGGAGGGATCTTGGTTGTTCTGGGGGAGCTCGGTTTGATTTTGCCTTTCTCTCTCAGCAATCTCAGTTCCAAAATTTGAATCCATCGAAAAGGCCAGAAACTGTTTGGAACTTGTGGAAGAGGTCTATCAGTTTCTCGAGGGCACCCCCGAATCACTGTTGGCGGCAATGGAGAAATACCAACCCGACGAACACTCTAAATCCGCTCTGCTTAAGATCAAGGACACGATCGACAATTTCACCGACGCTCAGAGACGGGATTTTAAGGCTCTGATGGTAACTGGCTCTCTGTTGGGGGATTTCTTGTCTTTCCCCCCAAACCTCCTAACTCCAGCTGATGGAGACCCGAGCTCACCTCCCACATCCTTAAATACACACCTAGCTCTGGGTGAGACCCTGGGTATCCACTGGGCAGGGGCCCTCTAGACTGTAAGCTTGTTGTGAACAGGAAATATACCTGTTTATTTTATATTGTACTTTCCCAAGCGCTTAGTCTAGTGTTCTACACCCAGTACGTGCTCAATAAATACAATTGAATGGATGGATGAATGAATGAATGAATGAATGGAACAGTCTTCCTCCTGATCTGTCTTGTCTGTTCCATGGGAGCAGGGGCAGGGCTCAGTGAGTGGTTTGTGTTAACATGGAGCTTTCCTGAGAGAAGATGGGAGGAGAAGATTTAGCAGTGGGGCCTGGTGGAAAGGGGAAGAGCCTGGGAGTCAGAGGACTTGGGTTCTAATCCCTGCTCTGCCCCTTATCTACTGTGGAACCTTAGGCAAGTCACTTAACTTCTCTATGCTTCAGTTACCTCATCTGTAAAATGGGGGTTAAAGCTGTGAGCCCCCTGTGGGACACGGACTGTGTCCAACCTGATTATCCTATATCTTCCCCATTGCTTAGTAGAGTGCCTGGCAGAGAGTAAATGTTTAAAAATGTCTTTGAAAAGAAAAGGAGGAAGAGATTTAATGATGTCTTTAGGGTGGGAGCAGGTCAATAATTTAGCCCATCAACCAGAGTGGAAGATAGAGCAAGAGGAGAAGGTTAAAAATACGTTAGGGGTGAGTCAAATCCTCTCTGCTTGAGAGAACACTTCCAAGTACCTCAAGAAATTCTGGAAGCATCAGTGAAATGGTCAGTGTTCACCATTCCTCTTCCGTCTGTGTCCCTGCCTTCTTCAGCCTCCCTGCATTCTAGTGGCCCTTCCCTCCCTTCTTCCTCCCTTCTTCTCTCCCGATCCTTTCTCCCTTGACCTGTCCCAGCTCCTTTCCCTACTCTGTCTCCATCCTTGAATATCGCATTCCCCCTCTGCAGTCCACAGTGGGTGAATTCCGAGAGACGAGGCGCTTCCTTGGTTAAGAAGAAGAGAAGGACCGGGTTAGTGGGAAAGGAACATGGCTAAATCTGTTGCATTATACTCTCCCAAGTGCTTCGTCCAGTGCTCTGCACATAGTAACCTCTCAATAAATACCACTGATTGATCGGTTGATTTATTGTTAGTAGGAAGGTGAGGCGAAGGAGCCGGACAATGGTGCTCTATCTCCCATTGTGGTTGATGGAGTTATTTATTCATCTGCTTCCATCTTAAAGACATCACTGTGCCTTCCTTTTTTTTTTTCTAATGGTATTTTTAATTATTTACTATGTACCAGGCACACTACTAAGCACTGGGGTAGATACAGGGAAATCAGATCAGACCCAGTCCCTATCCCAGGTCCTCTGACTTCCAGGCGGATGCATGTGGGGGCTTGCTGGTGCTTCTCTTCTTCCTTTCTGGGCGGCTCTCAGTCACCACCCCTGCTGTGGTCGTCTCTTGATCTGAGCATGTGCAGCTCTGGGAGACTCCATACTGCACCAGCCTGCCCTGTGACTGTCACTTTCTTTGTCCCTGTCTAGGTAAAAATGCTGGAAAATTGCCAAAAGGATGTTGAAACCCACAACTGAGCCCTTGTCCGAAGGCCCTGACGGAAACCGTGTGACTGCTGTCTGACTGATCGCACAGGCCCTGGGCCCGCTCAGTGAACGCTTCACCCATCAGCAGCCCCAGAGCTTTCTCCTGCCAGAGATGAACTCTCGGGCTATGTAGAATCCTCCTTGCTGGGAGGCCCAATTTCAATAAACTCTACATCAACCAAGTCTGTGTCAGGCTCCTTCCGGTCGGGCCTCGAAGGGCAGGCCCTGGGCTGGGACGGGCTCCATTCGGGGCCCCAGTTTCACATTTTTGTTTTTAATGGTATGTGTTAAGCATTTGCTATATGCCAGGCTCTAAGTGCTGGGGATGGATACGAGCGCTTAACAAACACCATTATTATTATAATAATGGCATTTAAGTGCTATGTGCCAGGCACTGTACTAAGTGCTTGGGTCGATACAAGCAAATCCAGATGGACACAGTCCCCTGTCCCACATATGACTCATAGTCTCAATCCCCATTTTACAGATGAGGGAACTGAGGCCCAGAGACGTGAAGTGACTTACCTAAGGTCACACAGGTGACAAGTGGAGGACCTGGGATTAGAACCCAGGTCCTTCTGAATCCCAGGTCTGTGTTCTACTCACTAGGCCATAGACAATGACTGTCCCAACGAGGTGAGGCTATCATCTGTGACCGGTGGCGGCTTTGCCATGTCAGGCCTGTGCCCTGAGGAGAGAGACTGGGGAGTGCCTGGAGATGGTTGAATCGGGGCCGCTCCGTCCCGCCCAGCCCCCAGGCCCTCCCCGCAGCAGAAGCGGAAGCCGGGCCGGCCTTGCCCGGTCACCCTCCTCGTCACCTACCCCCGGCATCGATGGTGACGGAGGAGAATCCATAGTGGGAAGCCAAGGGCTTCCTCATTGCTCATATAGGCCAGCTAGTCAGTCACCGACAGCGGTTTGGAGCCTCCACTGTTTGCAGCACTCCTCAGTTACAGAGGAAGTTGTACCCAGGGTCCCTGATTGGGAATAGTAATATAATAATCTGGGGCTGGAGAGAGGATCAATAAACCCTCTCTAAATAATCTAAATAATTACTACGCACCAGCCGGAATCACTTAACAAAGAGTCAACTCGTTGCTGACTCGTTTGCCTTCTCCTCTGCCTCCAACTCCCTAATTGTGGTAATCCCTCAAACTCATTTCTGGGTTCCTTTCTCTTTTCCATCTTTACCCACTCCCTAGACATAGGAGTTCTCCACTCTTTGACTGTCACGGCCTCAACGATCATCTCTATGTGGATAATTCCAAAATCTACATCTCCAACCCCGACCTCCTCTAGAGGTCTAAAGTCTAAGCCCGTTATGGGCATGGAACGTGTCTGTTAGATGGTCATATTGTACTCTCCTAAGTGCTTAGTACTTAGCCCAGGCTCTTTCCACTGAGCCACACTGCTTATCACATCCCATCTTGAGTGATGCTTCAGCCTCCTCCCTGACCCACCTGCCTTCTCTCCATCCTCTTTCCAGTCCTTATTTCACTCTGTTGCCTAGATCATTTCTCTATAAAACTGTTCCGTCCGGCTTTCCCCACTCCTCAAAAACTTCCAATAGCAGCCCATCCATCTCCACATCAAACAGAAACACCTTGCCATTGGCTTCATGGCACTCAAACATATCTCCACTTCCTACAACCCAACCCACACATTTCATCCCTCCAATGCCAACCACTCTAATGCCACTGTGCCGCTACTTCATCTTCCTTTTCTTGATGGAATTTGTTAAGTTCTTATTACGAGCCGGGTACTGCCCGTGATGGGGTAGATACAAGATAGATTGGACCCAATCTATGTCCCACGTGGGACTCAGAGTCCCAATTTTACTGATTAAATAACTGAGGCACAGAGAAGCAAAGTGACTCACCCAAGGTCACACAGGAGACTTGTGGCAGAACCGGGATTAGAACCCAGCTCCTTCAGGCCTCTATTCACTAGGCCATTTTTTCTTGCCACTGACTCCTTGACCACGTCCTCCCTTTGACCTCAAACCCCCTCTCACTTCATATCCAACAGATCACCACTCTTCCCCATCTTCGGATCCTTGGAAAATCATATCTCTTCTAAGAGGCCCGTCCTGCCTGAGCCCTCACATCCCCTATTCATTCACCCACCTTTCTGCAATTGCTTGACCACTTGGGTCTGCTCCTCTTAAGCATTTTGATATTCACCCCACCCTCAGTCCCACAGCACTTATTCATTCATTCAATCATATTTATTGAGTGCTTACTGAGTTCAGAGGACTGTACTAAGCTCTTATGTACACACCCATCTCTAATGTATTTTAATATCTGCCTCCTCCTCTGGTCTGTAAGCTACTTGTGGATAAGGATTGAATCTATGAACTCTAATATATTGTACTCTCCTAAGTGCTTAGTACTGTGCTTTGCACACAGTGAGTGCTCAGCAAATTCATTTATTCATTCAATTGTATTTATCGAGTACTTACTGTGTGCAGAGCACTCTACTAAGCTCTTGGAAAGTACAATATAGCAAGAAAGAGGACAATCCCTGCCCACAATGGACTTACAGTCTAGAGGGGACAGTCCCATCCCCGCCCTCATGTTTGAATGAATGAATGAATGAATGCATCAGAAGGACCTAGGTTCTCTGTTACTAGTCTGCTGTGTGACCTTGGGCACTTAACTTCCCTAGGCCTCAATTCCTCATCTGTAAAATGGGGTTTAAGACTTTGAGCCCCATGTGGAACAGAGACTTTGTCCAATTTGATTGCGGGGCTCAGTGGAAAGGGCCTGGGCTTGGGAGTCAGAGGTCATGGGTTCAAATCCCGGCTCCGCCGCTTGTCAGCTGTGTGACTTCGGGCAAGTCACTTAACTTCTCTGGGCCTCAGTTACCCCATCTGTAAAATGGGGATTAAGATGTGAGCCCCTCGTGGGACAACCTGATCACCTCATATCCTCCCCAGCGCTTAGACCAGTGCTTTGCACAGAGTAAGCGCTTAACAAATGCCATCATCATCATTATTATTACCTCAGCTCTTAGTAGCATCTGGCACATACTAAGCACTTAACAAATGCCATAAAAAAGTATGCACTCAACAGCATTGATTAACTGATTCTTCTAACTAACGTAGGAATTGGTTCCAGTGACTTCTTGGTGGCAGCAAGTAACTCCTTATGAGAAGGTTTGGTGACTCCAGTATTCATTCAATCATATTTAGCGAGTACTTACTGTGTGCAGAGCACTGTATTAAGCGCTTGTAGACAAATAAGTCCTGTCTATAAGCTTCTTTCATTCATTCATTCAACAGTATTTATTAAGTGCTTGGAATGGACAGTTCGGCAACAGATAGAGACAATCCCTGCCCGATGATGGGCTCTAATCAGGGGAGACAGCCGGCAGGGCAAAACAGAACGAAACAAAAGCAAGATAACATTATCACGATAAATAGAATCAAGGGGATGTACAACATCAAGGGGACATACAGAGAAGTGAAGTGATTTGCCCAAGATCGCACGGCAGATAAGTGGCGGGGCCAGAATTAGAACCCGTGACCTTCTGACTCCCAGGCCCGAGCTCTATCCGTTACGCATACTGCCCTCTAAACCAGCCAAACTGGGAGTGAGCTCTTGCTAAGGGAAACAGCCCCAGGGAATTACCCCCGGGGTTAGCACTTCACCCTGGTGTGGGACACCTTCCACTGGCGTTGACTGCCTTCCGGGACCCAGAGGAAAAAAGGGATGAACACAGTTCATCACGGTTGAAGGCCATAAGGGGATCCAGGACCACTCTGGGTTGTGGGAACTGTGCGAGCTCAGGGACAGTGCCTGAGCAAAGGTCCAATCCACTGTGGGAAGAAGAGCTGATCCCTGGTCCTCAGTGACCTTTCCAGGAAGGCTCCATCAGGTTTCAATGGGAGACGGTTCAGTGACACCGTTATAGATGAATAGGACCTGTCTATAAGTTTATCACCCTATTTATTTTGTTAATGAGGTGTACATCCCCTTGATCCTATTTTTTGCTATTGTTTTTGTCCGTCTGTCTCCCCCGATTGGACCGTGAGCCCGTCAATGGGCAGGGATTGTCTCCATCTGTTGCCCAGTTGTCCATTCCAAGCACTTAGTACAGTGCTCTGCACATAGTAAGTACTCAATAAATACTATTGAATGAATGAATGAAAGAAGCTTATAGACAGGACTTATTTTTCTACAAGCATTTAATACAGTGCTCTGCACACAGTAAGTGCTCACTAAATATGATTGAATGAATACTGGAGTCACCAAACCTTCTCATAAGGAATTCTGTGCCTCAGTTCCCTCCTCTGTAAAATGAAGATTGAGACTGTGAGTCCCACTGTGGGACAGGGACTGCGTCCAAGCCGATTAGCTTGTATCCACCCAAGCACATAGTAAGCGCTTAACAAATACCATTATTGTTATTATTATCATTAGAGCAGGGAAGGAGTCTGAGTAGACGCCATAGCTCAAGCCAACTCAAGGAGAATTCATTAGATGGAATATTTTTTGAGGGGGAGCATACAGTCCCTTCTAGACTGTAAGCTCGCTGAGGGCAGGGAACATGTCTACCGACTCTGTTATGTTGTACTCTCCGAAACACTTGATACAATGCTCCACACACGGGAAGCACTCAATAAATAGGATTGATTGATTGGGAACAGGAGTCTGCAACAGAGCTGGAAAATCCCACAAACCGTGTGGCCGATCAATGAATTGGTGGTATTTAGTGAGTGCTTATTCCGTGCCGAGAACTGTACTGAGCAGTTGGGAGAGTACGATAGAGTTAGTCGACCTATCCCTGCATACAAGGACCTTGCAATCTAGTAGCGGAGACCCACATTAAAATGAATCACAGTTCGGGGAAGCAACAGAGTATAAGGCTGTGGACATAAGGGCTGTGGGGTTGGGATTGGGGCGAGCGGGTCTGGATGACCAGAGTATTTCCAGTCTTTCCTCATCAGGTCCTGCCATCCAGGACCCACACAGGGATTGGAGATTAATCAATCTCCAGATACGAAGTATCAATAATCAGCATTTATTTATTGAGAAGCAGCATGTTGTAGTGGATAGAACATGGGCCTGGCAGTCAGAAGGTCACGGTTCTAATCCCAACTTCATCATTTGTCTGCTGTGCGACCTTGGGCAAATCACTCAACTTTTCTGTGCCTCAGTTACCTCATCTGTAAAATAATAATAATAATAATGGTGGTATCTGTTAAGCGCTTACTATGTGCCAAGCACTGTTCTAAGCGCTGGGGTAGATATAAGTAATGAGGGTGTCCCACATGGGACTCACAGTCATAACCCCCATTTTACAGATGAGGTAACTGAGGCACAGAGAAGCAGCATGGCTCAGTGGAAAGAGCCTGGGCTTTGGAGTCAGAGCTCATGAGTTCGAATCCCAGCTCTGCCACCTGTCAGCTGTGTGACTGTGGGCAAGTCACTTCACTTCTCTGTGAACTAAATCAGTTCCCTCATCTGTAAAATGAGGATGAAGACTGTGAGCCCCACGTGGGACAACCTGATTCCCCTGTGTCTACCCCAGCGCTTAGAACAGTGCTCTGCACATAGTAAGCGCTTAACAAATACCAACATTATAAGTGACTTGCCCAAAGTCACACAGCTGCTAAGTGGCAGAGGCAGGATTAGAACTCAGGACCTCGGACTCCTAAGCCTGTGCTCTTTCCACTAAGCCACACTGCTTCTCTGGGGATCAAGACAGTGATCCCTATGTGGGAAGAGGGGACCGGGTCCCACCTGATTAACTTGTAATCACCCTAGAGCTTAGAACAGTGCTTGGAACATAGTAAGCACTTAACAAGTACCGTAATTATTATTGTTATTATTAAGGTCTTACTGTGTGCAGAGCACTGTATTAAGCACTTGGGAGAGTACAATAGAACAGAGTTGGTAGAGATGTTCCCGGCCCACAAGGAGTGTACAGCGTAGAGGGGGGATGTAGTCATTAATATAAACATATAATGGGTATGTATATAAACTCCGTGGGGCTGAGGGTGGGTAAATAAATGGTTCAAATCCAAGTCCAAGAGGCTCCAAGAGAATTTCGAATCGGGAATGCCTGTAACACCCACCCAACCCCACTCCGGGGCTGGAGTTAAACTGGGGCAAACAGGGAACCATTCTTAGGAGGCGGGGGAGGAGCAACCCCTCCCCGGAGGCTGCTGCCAGTTGAGACTCGCCCAACCCTCTCCCTGCCCGGAGCACCAACGACCTTCCTGACGATTCGGGATTATCCTTCACTCCCTGTTCTGGAGGTGTTTGCTGTTGATCTGCACAATCTTGGTTTCCTTTTGATCCCCAGTTTTCCTGTATTTTTTTTATAGTATTTGTTAAATGCTTATCGCACATCAGGAACTGTACTAAGCACTGGGATCGATACAAACTGATAGAGTTGAACACAGTCCGTGTCCCATGTGGGGCCCTTAATTTTAATCCCCATTTTACAGATGAGGTAACTGAGGCCCAGAGAAGCGAAGTGATCTTGCCCAGCAAGGTCACACAGCAGACAAGTTGGGGAGCCGGGATTAGAATCCAGGTCGTCTCACTCACAGGCCCGGGCTCTTTCCACTTGGCCACGTCGCTTCTCAGCTTAACACATCATTCTCATCTCTTTTCACAACCTTTCTCCCAGCAGAATCAGATAAATTCTCACAGGGGATGGGTGGTCTGGAAGGAGATTTTGAAAGCATCTTTGAGGTTTCGGGGCCTCAGTCTGTTTTGTGGGTGTCCGACTTGGGTCTCTCATCATGGCAGATCGATCATGGAATGGTTTGCAGTGGAAACTTTAGTGACTGCACTGGGATCCTGTCCAGAGTCAACCAATCAATCAATTAAAGTATTTATTGAGCACCTACTATGTGAAGAGTGCTATACTGAATGCAGAATATATACTAAACTAAGCACTTGGAGTAATAATAATAACAATAATATTAATTCATTCAGTCGGTCATGTTTACTGAGCGCTTACTGTGTGCAGATCACTGTACTAAACGTGTGGAAAGTGCAGTTCAGCAACAAATAGACACAGTCCCTGCCCAAAATGGGCTCACAGTCTAGGAGAGGGGAGACAGGCATCAAAACAAGTAAACAGGCATCAATAAAATCAATAATAACAATAATCATAATAATGGTATTTGTTAAGCGTTTATTATGTGTCAAGGCACTATTCTGAGTGCTGGGGTGGATACAAGATAATCAGGTCGGACCTAGTATCTGTCCCTCATGGGGCCCACAGTCAGTCAATCAACCATATTTATTGAACACCTACTGTGTTCAGAGCACTGTACTAAATGCTTGGGAGAGTACAATATAATGGAGTTGGTGGACCTGTTCTCTGCCCACAGCCGCTTACTATCTAGAAAGGGAGAGAGACGTTAATATAAATAAATAAATTACAGATATGTACGTAAGTGCTGTGGAACATAAGCACTGTGGGAATAGGATAGAAATTAGTGTACATGATTCCTGTCCTCAAGGATTTTACTAATTAATAGATGAGACAGTATTTAAGTTTAGGATGAAATAGGAGAATGTATGTGTACATAATCAATCATAGTTTTATTATTATAGCGAATAATAATAATGGTATCTGCTAAGCACTTACTAGGTGCCGGGCACTGTATTAAGCGCTAGGGTGGATACAAGCAAATTGGGTTGAACACAGTCCCTGTCCCACATGGGACTCACAGTCTCAATACCCATTAATGAGCTCTTACTGTGTGCAGAGCACTGTACGAATCGCTGGGGAGAGTAGGGCTGAAATGTTGGTAAAGGATCATAAAATGGAGAGACTAGAGATTAACTGGGAAAGGTCTCCTGGAGGAGTTGTGATTTCAACAGGACTTTAAAAGTGGGGAAAGCTGTGGTCTTTTGGATATGAAGGAAAAGGAAGCTTCAGGCAGGAGGGAGGGAGTGAGCAAGGTGTTGCTGGTTGGGGAGATGTGATCGAGGCACAGTATGTGACTTGAGAAAAATAATAATAATAATAATAATAATGGTATTTGTTAAACGCTTACTGTGTCCCAAGCATCGTTCTAAGCGCTGGGGTAGAGACAAGGTAATCAGGTTGTCCCACATTGGGCTCACAGATTAAATCCCCATTTTACAGATGAGGTAATTGAGGCACAGAGAAGTTAAGTGATTTGCCCAAAGTCACACAGCTGATAAGTGGCAGAGCTGGGATTAGAACCCAAGACCTCTGACTCATATGCAATGCAATGCAATGCAATGCATTGATTCATGGTGTCCAAATGACATCAGTGAGGCCCACCTTCCCCTTCCCATCCTCCACACCGAGAAGGGGATCTGCCTGGGATAACCCCATTCCGAGAGCCCAGGGTGGGGGCTCCTGAAGGGGGAATTGCTGAGACCCCAGTGTTCCCAGGGCCACACTGCGTTTGTGCGTGTGTGTGTGCGGCTGAGAGTTCAGGGAAGGACAGGAAGGGTGAGGCCAGGGAGAGCGGAAGCTCGGCGATTTGGCTCTTTCATTCCATTCCTTCAATCGTATGGATTGAGCGCTTACTGTGTACTGAGCACCGTACTAAGCGTTTGGAAGAGTACAATAGAGCAATAAACAGACACAGATCCCGGCCTACAGTGGCACACTACCGATACAAAGCCCACTCTTCCGCATGCTGAGCGTCAGGACATAAATGTGGCCGTCCACCAGACCTGCAGGTCAGTGCCGCCGTGTCAAGCGGAGAGCGTCTCTGGGGGCAGCCAGGCTGAGCAGGCCTGAAGAAAGACCTTGACAGGATGGGGGGGGGGCGGGGGGCTTCCCTCCTCTGTCCAGGGGAGGAAGGTGGCCAGTGTCCTCTCAAGCACTAGGAGCCAGGACGGGCAAAAAGAGCCCCTAATGTTCTTTTTCAGAGGCCAGTCGAACCCTGCAGGTGTGGGCCTGGATAAAACGTTTATTCATATTTTAATGACACTTGCCCTCAAGTACTCAAATATTTGAGGGAGATATTATCTGTCTGCACAAACCACCTTCTCTGGTACAACAGAACTGCTAAACAAAGAATCTTTACTCAAAACCTCCTAGACCAACCTACATTTTACTGTTCTCCCAAAATGGTTGTCTGCTGTGCTTGGCTAGTTTGTGCTCCACACAGAGCAAAGGAATATTCTCCCTGCTCCGTAGGAGCTTCTCAGCCAGCAGAGATGAACTAATCAGTTTATTAGCCCAGAAGACCCAGAGACTGTCAGAATATTGAAAAAGAATATAAAATCAATTAATGAATCAACCCATACAAAATATGATAATAATTATTGTTATGGCATTTGTTAAGTCCTTACTACATGCCAGGCACTGTACTAAACGCTGGGGTGGAAACAAACACGTTGGGTTGAACACATTCCCTGCCCCACTTGGGGCTCACAGCCTCACTCCCCATTCTACAGATGAGGTAACTGAGGCATAGAGAAGTGAAATCACTTTCATTCATTCATTCAATTCAATAGTATTTATTGAGCGCTTACTATGTGCAGAGCACTGTACTAAGCGCTTGGGATGAACAAGTCGGCAACAGATAGAGACGGTCCCTGCCGTTCGACGGGCTTACGGTCTGATCGGGGGAGACGGACAGACGAGAACGATGGCGATAGATAGAGTCGAGGGGAAGAACGTCTCGTAAAAACGATCGCGACTAAATAGAATCGAGGCGATGTACAATTCATTAACAAAATAAATAGGGTAACGAAAATATATACAGTCGAGCGGACGAGTACGGTGCCGTGGGGAGGGGAAGGGAGAGGTGGAGGAGCAGAGGGAAAAGGGGAAAAAGAGGGTTAAGCTGCGGAGAGGTAAAGGGGGGATGGCAGAGGGAGTAGAGGGAGAAGAGGAGCTCAGTCTGGGAAGGCCTCTCGGAGGAGGTGAGTTTTAAGTAGGGTTTTGAAGAGGGGAAGAGAATCGGTTTGGCGGAGGTGAGGAGGGAGGGCGTTCCGGGACCGCGGGAGGACGCGACCCGGGGGTCGACGGCGGGACGGGCGAGACCGAGGGACGGCGAGGAGGTGGGCGGAGGAGGAGCAGAGCGTGCGGGGTGGGCGGTGGAAAGAGAGAAGGGAGGAGAGGTAGGAGGGGGCGAGGTGACGGAGAGCCTCGAAGCCTAGAGTGAGGAGTTTTTGTTTGGAGCGGAGGTCGATAGGCAACCGCCGGAGTTGTTTAAGAAGGGGAGTGACACGCCCAGATCGTTTCTGCGGGAAGATGAGCCGGGCGGCGGAGTGAAGAATAGACCGGAGCGGGGCGAGAGAAGAGGAAGGGAGGTCAGAGAGAAGGCCGACACAGTAGTCTAGCCGGGATATAACGAGACTTTCCATAAGTCACACAGCAGACAAGGCTCTGCCACTTAGCTGTGTGACTGTGGGCAAGTCACTTAACTTCTCTGGGCCTCAGTTCCCTCATCTGTAAAATGGGGATTAAAAGTGTGTGAGCCCCACGTGGCACAACCTGATTACCCTGTATCTACCCCAGCGCTTCGAACAGTGCTCTGCACATAGTAAGCGCTTAACAAATACCAACTACTAACAAATACCAAATACCAGAATTAGAACCCACGACCTTCTGTTTTGCAGGCCCATGCTCTCTCCATTACTCCATGGCCTCTCGGCAACCAGGCTTCTGCTGGCCAAAAGGATTAGAATCCTGGGGTGGAGGGAGGCCCAAACTCAAGCAAAACCTTTTCTCTGGCTCCCTCTCCCTTCTGCATCATCCTTGAATCTAAGACCTTTGATATTCACCCCACCCTCAACCCCACAGCATTTTGTGAACATACCTATAAATCATACATTATAAATTATGTATTTATATTAAAGTCTGTCTCCCCCTCTAGACTAAAAGCTCATTGTGAACAGGAATGTATCTACCAACTCTGTTATATTATACTCTCCCAAGTGCCTGCATATAGTCAGCGCTTAGTAAATACCATTGATTGAGTGGGGGTTACCAGCCCAAGCCTGGCCCAGTCTCCGGACCCTTCAACTGGCCTGAGAGTTTTGGGGTCTGAGCTGGGCTTGCACAAAGGCTCAGCGGGCGATAGAGCAGCTAAACACCTAGGCCCAGAGCAAATCTTTGGAACTTGGTCCTTTCACTACCTCATTAACCAAAAGTTCAGGGCCTGGGACTCAAATCTTTCAGGGCAGGGACCTTGCTTAATTCTTTTCCCGCTAGGCCACGCTGAGAAGCAGCACGACCTTGTGGAAAGAGCACGGCCCTGGGAGTCAAAGGCCCAGAGTTCTAATCCCACCTCTGCTACTTACCAGCTGTATGACCTAGGGCAAGTCAGTTAACTTCTCTGGGCCTCCGTTTCCTCATCGTAAAATGGGGATTAAAAAATGCTTACACTCCAAGTTATTTAGATTATGAGTCCTGTGTGGGACAGTCTGTGTCTGACCTGATTCTGTTCCAGTGCTGTATCTGTCCCAGTACTTAGCAGAAAGAGCCCGGGCTTCAGAGTCGGAGGTCATGGGTTCGACTCCCAGCTCTGCACTTGTCAGCTGTGTGACTGTGGGCAAGTCACTTCACTTCTCTGTGCCTCAGTTACCTCATCTGTAAAAAGGGGATTAACTGTGAGTCTCAGGTGGGACAACCTGATTACCCTGTATCTACCCCAATGCTTAGAACAGTGCTCTGCACATAATAAGTGCTTAATAAATTATTAAATCCCATCAGATGCTCAATAAATGTCTTTACAAACCACAGACTGACTGAACCACAGCAGTTTTTTCCTTTGTTTCTTTGTATTACTTGGGATATTACCAAAATTACCAGTAATTACTAATCTTACTATAGCAAACTCTTTTCCCTGGCTCCCTAATATTACTAATATATTACTATTACTACTACTAATAATAATAATAATGTATGCATTAAATGCTTACTATGAACCAAGCACTGTCCTGGGTAGATACAAGACAATCAGATCAAACAATGTCCCTAATCTAAGGAGGAAGGAGAACAGGTATCGAATCCCCATTCGACAGATGAAGAAGCTTAAACACAGAAAAGCTTAGTGACTTGCCCAAGGTCACACAGCGGACAGTGGTGGAGCCAGGGTTAAAACCCAGATCTTCTGACTCCCAGGTCCATGCTCTGTCTACTAGATCACACTGTTTTTTCCGAATCTGTAGGGACAAGTCTTCGGTGTTAAATGGAGAATCCGCAGGGTAAGCACGGATAGTCCTCAGGAGGGGAAGGATGGGGTAGAGAAAGCCAATCCAGCTGCTAGAGTTATGGCGCCCTGTCCTCCTGGGGGTGTGGCCTGGCAGGGATTTACCAGATGATCTAAAATTTGTTAGCTTCACTGATCATCATTATCACAGGTATTTACTGAGAGTTTACTATGCGCAGAGCACCACATTAAGCCCTTGGGAGAGTACAATGCAACAGAGAAGCAGCGTGACTTAGTGGAAAGAATTCAGGCTTGGGAGTCAGAGGTCATGAGTTCTAATCCTGGCTCCGCCCCTTGTCAGCTATGCAACTTTGGGCAAGTTAACTTAAGTTAATTTATCTGATATAAAATATCAGATATCTCATCTGATATGAGATATAAGTTATCTCATCTGGAAAATGGGGATTAAGACTGTGAGCCTCACGTGGGACAACTTGACGAGCTTGTATCTATCCCAGTGCTTAGAACAGTGCTTGCCATATAGTAAGTGCTTAACAAGTTCCATCATTATTATTATTATTATTAGACACGTTCCCTGCCCACAGTGAGCTTTTGGTCCAGAGAGATGACATGACGATGACATGATGGCCATCTTCCTAACAATTCAAAATCCTACATTACTATCGTACCCATTGGATTTAGTTTATTCTGCTAGATCAGTGGGCCTAGATTGACCCAACTGGGCCTCGGTCACTTCATCTGTAAAATGGGGATTAAGAGTGTGAGCCCCATTTGGGACGGCGACTCTGTCCAACCTGATTAATTTGTATCTACCCAGTGTGCAGAACAGAACTTGGCATGTAGTAAATGCTTACCAATACCTTTATTATTATCTGCTTTCTACCATGAGGGCCAACATTTCTAAACTTCTTCCAGGTCGCAGTTCTCCCTCCCCACACTGTCAGCCCTCAGAGCTGGGCTGGGTCTTAACTGGGACCTGGCCCTCTCTGGGACTCTTGGCTCAAACCTGCAGAGCTCAGACCGGGCCGGGGACTCCCTTGGCTTTGGAGTAGGCAAGGACGAGGTGTCCTGATGTATTGAGAACTGCTTCTGCCGTCTCTCAGGAGTCTTCTGAGACCATGTGATCTATTAGATGATATTTCCGGGAGGAGCCTCAGGCCGCCTTGGGGATATAAGGACGACGAGAGAACGTGCAGCTACAGAGAGAGCTCGCTGTGATGAACACTCAACCAGTTCAACCATGAAGGTCGCTGTGATTTTCGTGCTCCTCTCGCTGGGACTTTTCTGCTCTGTTGGTGAGTAAATCTTCTCCTGACCTCTCTCTGGGCCCCCACCCAATATTAAGCTAAAGCCTGAAAACTCTCCCATGTCACTTTCTTCTTCAACAGACCCTCAGGTCACCGGAGAAGGAGTGTGGGCTAGTGGATAGAGCACTGGCCTGGGAGTCAGAAGGATCTGGGTTCTAATCCCGGCTCCGCCACATGTCTGCTGTGGGACCTTGGGCAACTCACTTCACTTCTCTGGGCCTCAGTTACCTCGTCTGTAAAATGGGAATTAAGAGTGTGAGCTCCATGTGGGACGGGGTCTGTGCCCAACCTGATTGTCTTGTATCTACCCTACTTTTTAAACAGTGCTTGGCACATAGTAAGCACTTAACAAGTATTATTATTTTTATGCCATCCTCCTCAGGGTGGGAAACTGAGACAAGCTCATATTTCTGTGGGCACTTTCCTCTTTGACAAAAGCTACCTGGGCTCTGTGAATTGTATGGAATTGAGCATCACGGTGATGTCCAAGTGGGGCTATATCCATTAATGAAAAATCTCATCCCTGGCAGTGCAGAGTGGCAACATAGAGGAGGAGTCCTTGGCTGTCTTTTCTACTCCATGTTTGGCTCCCTGGGGGTACCTGGCTCCTGTGGTCAGTCAGTGGCTGCCCTGTTCAACCCTAAGTAATCAATCATAATTATTGAGTGTTTACTATGTACAGAGCGCTAAGCGCTCGAGAGAGTACAATATAATAATATAGCAGAGTTGGTAGACACAGTCCCTGCCCGCAATGAGCTGACAGTCTAGAGGATCTAAGCAAAGCCCACACACCAGCTAGGAAACAGCAAATTGGAGGAGAGAGCACTTGGTTCGGCTTCTGGACCCAGGACTGTGCTCTTCAGTGTAGCCGGCAACCTCTGTTTTCCCTCGGAGCCTTGTCTAGGTGGATGCTGGGGGGTGGGGCCCGGTGGGGGTGGGCAACCATCCCTGCCACCTGGAAAACAGCAGGAAAAGAGGGCAGAGCTGGGCAAAGAGCAGAGCTGACGGTAACCGACTAGCCAGAGCGCTCAAAGGTAGCCGAACCCTCGAGAAGGTACCAAGGCCTTGTTGTGAACACGTTGTGAGCGGGCGGGCAGGGGTAGGCAGGGAGAGGCCTTAACGGGTGATGGTAAAGAGTGGGTCACTTCCACGTTCATTCATACGTTCAATCGTATTTACTGAGCGCTTACTGTGTGCAAAGCACTGCACTAAGCATTTGGGAGAGTACAATATAAAAATAAAAAAGGTATGAGGTCCGGCTCGGTCCAGCAATGTGACCGGAGGAGCTGGGTCTCAGGGATCCCTGCTGTTCAGAGCAGAAATGCCTCAGCTCCGGTGAGAACACAGTCCAGTGTGAGAGCTCTGTTCCGTGTTCTGTCCTAGGGGACGCTTGTCCTGATTTCCAGAATATAATAGATGATTACTTGGGATACTCCACCGATGTCTTACTGGCAAAGTTAGCTCCTTATGAGCCCTCGGACAACGCTCTGGAAGCTGTGAGGGCCTTGAAAGACACCAGTGATGCTTTCACAGTTGCCGAAAGGAAATCCGTCGGGGAAACTCTGGTAAGTTGCCCCTTTTGGTTTCCCTCACACCCTCCAAGGAGAATCTGAGAAAAGATCTCGGGCCTGGGAGTCAGAGGACCTGGGTTCTAATCCCGACTCCACCATGTATCTGCTGTGTGACCTTGGGCCGCAGAGAGTAGGGGTGGCAGAGGTTGATGTCTCTCTCTTTTCTTTGCTTAGAGAAGCAGGGTGGCTTAGTGGAAGGAGCACACGCTTGGAAATCAGAGGTTGTGGGTTCTAATCCCAGCTCCACCACTTGTCTGCTGTGTGACCTTGGGCAATTCACTTAACTTCTCTGTGCCTCAGTTACCTCATCTGTAAAAATGGGGATTAAAAAACGTGAGCCCCACGTGGAACGATCCGATTACCCCCGATCTACCCCAGCACTTAGAACAGTGCTCTGCACATAGTGAGCACTTAACAAATACCATAATTGTTATTATTATTATTGTTTTGTTCTTCTGAATCAAATAGGGACAATCACATATTTTGTTGGTAAGTGGGCCAATTTGAGTCAGTGGACAGACAGCTTAGTAAGTCCCAGAGATGCCAAATTGTACTTCCCAAGATCTGCACACAGTAAGCACTCAATAAATACGATTGAACGAATGGACTGTCAATTCCCAAAATGCCGACGGTAGGCTCAAAACATGCTCCTCAGCTGAAACGGTTGAAAGAGTGGGCTCACCGTTGGGTCCAAGCCCCAGCGAGGTTGGAGGGTCTTGGAGTATAATATCTAGGGGCCATATTAAAAAGTACAAAGATCTTTCTTTTTCAAAATTTATATGGCATTTTTTAAGTGTTTACTATGTTCCAGGCACTGTACTGAGCCCTGGGGTAGATACAAGCTAATCGGGTTGGACACAGACCCTGTCCCACATGGGGCTCACAGTATTAATCCCCATTTTACAGATGAAGTAACTGAGGCACAGAAATTAAGGGACTTGCCCATGGTCACAATGTAGACAAGTGGTTGAGCCAGTCCCTTCTGACTCTCAAGCCCATGATCTATCCACTAGGCCACGCTGCTTCTCTTTCTTATAACACCTCTGTTTCTAGACTATTAGTGAACAAAATGTGGTAGACGGTAAGAATAAGAGTGATGTTTTTCCATCATTTCCCCTAAATTAAGTTCACAGGAGATGGCTGGCCAGCTGAACTCATTGTTCCTAATATCTGTTGCAGAAAAAAATGAATGAAAAATGCTAAAAACCCACGAGCAATGAAGCTCTGTGGCTCCAGGGGCTCAGGAAGCTGTCGGAACACTAAGTCGATCCTCAATGGATATGGATTCCAGACCCCTCAACTCCGTTTCTCGTCCTGCATCCTGCAACCTTTTCCAAACCTTAAAATAAATCACTGCATTCAGGAGAACGAAGAAACCTCAGCTCGTATTCCACACTCACTTCTCGGGATCCCTTAATAAAGAAAAGTAGCTCAGTTCCTTGTGTCTTCTCTTCATTCATTCAGTATACTGTGTGCAAAGCACTGTACTAAGTGCTTGGGAAAGTACAATACAACAATAAGCAGTGACGTTCCCTGCCTACAATGAGTTTACATAAATGGTAACCTATCCAGTTGCTGTCATTTACCTGGCCGACCTCACCATGACCCTACAGTCCCCCACCTCCTATCTGCCCATCCCAGTCCTCACCTCCCCCCCACTCCCCCTTGCCCTTCCCGGGAATCCCTCTATCCCATCGCCACCCAGGCAACTGGCTCCCTTCTAATTCATTCATTCTTCCGTATTTATTGAGCACTTACTGTGTGCAGAGCACTGTACTAAGCGCTTGGAAAGTCCAATTTGGCAACAGATAGAGACAATCCCTACCCAACAATGGGCTCACAGTCTAGAAAGGGGAGACAGACAACAAAACAAAACAAGTAGACAGGCATCAATAGCATCAAAATAGATCAATAGAATTATAGATACATACACATCATTAATAAAATAAATAGAATTATAAATAATATATATAAATATACACAAGTGACGTGGGGAGGGAAAGGAGGTAGAGGGAGGGAATAGGGGAGACGGGTAGGGGAGGAGGAGCAGTGAAAAGGGGGCCTCAGTCTGGGAAGGTCTCCTGGAGAGGATGAGCTCTCAGTAGGGCTTTGAAGAGGGGAAGAGAGCTAGTTTGGCAGATGTGAGAAGGGAGCCCTTCCCCAACACCCCTTCCCACCCTCCGCCCCATCCCTGTCCTTCTATCCCAGGTCCACCCTTTATTCCACTCCCCCTTGCCAGTCCCCACCAACTCACTCCCATCCAAATCCTCCCCCCGCCCCCGCACTTTCCCCCTTCACTCTCCCACCCCTCCACAGCTGCTGCCAAGTGTGGCCTATGGAACCCCCGCTCTGTTATGGGGAAACTCCCCTTCATCCTTGACCTGTTCCTGTCTCGCTCACTCCTCCTCACCATCACTGAAATCTGGCTCGCCTCAGATGACACAGTCCCCCCCGCTGCAGTTCTCTCCAGCAGAGGCCTCTTCTTCTCCCAACCCCCCAGATTCATTGGGAAAGAAGGAGGCGTCGGCTTTCCTCTTGCACCCCAATCTCGCTTTCGCACCATCCCTCCACTGCTTTCCTTTTCTTTCCCCTCCTTTGAAGCCCATATCATCCGCCTCTACCACCCCCTCCAGATTCTTGTAGCTGTCTTCTACCTTCCCCCTGGTCCCACCTCGAACTTCTTTAGCCAGTTGATCCCTTTCTCAGGTTCCTTCTCTCTTTCCATGCCCACTTTGATCCTTGGAGACTTCAACATCCACATAGACGTACCCAGTGAACCCTCTGCCGCCCACCTTCTATCGCTTCTTAACTCTGCCGGCCTCCTGCTCCATCCCACTTCCCCCACCCGCCAACTTAGACACACATTCCATCTCGACATCTCTAACCACTGCACAATCTCTGCCCTCACCAACTCGGAAATCCCTCTCTGACCACAACCTTCTCACTTGCCTCCTCTCCCACGCTCCTCCTCCCTGTCACCTCCGATCTTTCGACCCCATCCATCTCTCTCAGCGCATCACACCCACCTAGCCTCCATACCCATTCTATCCACTCTCGATGACTAAATCGATGCTCTCAACACCACCCACCCTCTCTACTCAACTCAACGCACTCGTTCCCCTATCCCTTCATCGCTCTCACACCACTAAGTCCACAGCCCTGGATCACCTGCACTGTCTGCCTACTTCACTCTTATGCTTGAACCACAGAACGGTGGTGGAGGAAATCTAAATATCAGACCAACGTTGGCCACTTCAAGTTTGTCCTTTCTTGCCTTAACTCTGCCCTCTCTTCTGCCCGGCAAAACTATTTCTCTTCCCTCATTGACACCCATGCGCATCACCGTCGGCCCCTTTCCCTCCCTTCTCCCCCAACCCTTGCCCCCAACGATCTGGCCAAGTAGAGATATCCTGAAGACCGGAGGAGATGCGAGCCATGAAAGTGAGTGAGTTCTCCAAGGGAGTGAGTGTAGATAGAGAATAGAAGGCGATTAAGAACTGAACCTTGAGGGACCCCCACAGTTAGGGGATGGGAGAGGGAGGTGGAGCCCTTGAAGGAGATTGAGAATGAACGGCCAGAGAGATAAAAGGAGAAGCAGGAGAGGATAGAGTCAGTGAAGACAAGATTGGATAATGTATCCAACTTGGATGTCCTCCTGCCACCTAAAACTCAACATGTCCAAGACAGAGTTCCTTATCTTCCCTCCCAAACTCTGTTCTCTCCCAAACTGGCCCGTGACTGTATATGGCAAAACCATGCTTCCCGTCTCAAAGGCCTGAATTCTCGGTGTCATCCTTGACTCCGCTCTCTCATTCTACCCACATTCCCAATTTGTCATTAAATTCTGTCGGTCTCACCTTCACAACATCGCCAAGATCTGCCCTTTCCTCTCCATTCCAACTGTCACCACTTTAGATAATTTCTCATCCTAGCCCACCTAGAATACTGCATCAGCCTCCATTCTGATCTCCCAACCTTCTGTCCCTCCCCCGTCCAGTCAATACTTCACTCTGCTGCCTGGATTATCTTTCTATAGAAACTTTCAGTGTATGTTAAACCCCTCCTCAAAAATCTCCAGTGCTTGTCTTTCCACCTCTGTATCCAACAAAAACTCACAATTGGTTTTAAAGCTCTCCATCACCTTCTCCCTCTTACCTCACCTTTATTCATGCAATAGTATTTATTGAACTCTTACTATGTGCAGAGCACTGTACTAAGTGCTTGGAATGTACAATTCAGCAACAGAGACATCCCTGCCCATTGACGGGCTTACAGTCTAATCCTTCTCTCCTTCTACATCCCAGTCCAGACACTCTGCTCTTCTGATGCTAATCTTCTCACTGTGCCTTGGATCTCGCCTGGCCCGTCCCAGTCCTACCTCTGACCTGGAACTCCCTCCCTCCTCAAATCTACTAGATAATCACTCTCCTCCCCTTCAAAGCCCTACTGAAGGCGCATTTCCTCCAAGAGGCCTTCCCAGATTAAGTTCCACTTTTCCTCATCTCCCACTCCCCTCCACCTCAACCTGACCCTCTCCCTTTTCTCTCCCCACCATAGCACTTATAAATGTATATATCTATAATTTCATCATTTTAAATAATTATACTGATGACTTTATTTGTATTGATGTCTGCCTCCCCCCCCCACCCCTTAGATTGTGAGCTCATTGTGGGCGGGGATTGTCTCTCTTTACTGCTGTATTGTATTTCCCAAGTGCTTAGTAAGCGCTCAATAAATATAATTGAATGAATGAATGGAGGACGCTCAGTTTAGGCAAATTGGGCCAAGGGAAAGCTCAGACTGACAGGTCGGGCACACTCTTTTAGTCAATAAAATGTGTGCAGAGCACTGTTCTAAGCTCTTGGAAAGTACAATTCAGCAACAGATACGTGATATGTGATCTCAGAAGGGCTTTGAATATGGGGAGAGTTGTGTAGCTAGAGAGGAACGAAGAATGTGAGTTGGAGTGCAGTAGCAGAAGAGAGTTGATTGAGTCCTGGCTCCCGCTCCAATCCACAGCACAGTCTGGGAGAATGCCATGTGCTGGAGGGACGGAGCCCCAGCGCCCCGGGATCTGGTGCCAATGGGGAACAGATTAAGCAACACAAGTATACCAGAACATTAACTTTCCTAATCACAGGGTTCATCAAGAATATAACCTCCCTTTTCAAACCAAGTGTTAAGCTGAGGATCAAGAGGAGACCAACATTGTGCAGTCATCGGCAAACATCTCTAGAACAGAAGAATAATCTCAAATCATCAGGAAGGTCATTAGCACTCAGAGGTGGGGAGAGGGATGGGTGAGTTCCAACTGGCAGTAGCCTGGGGGCAGGGATCGTTCCTTCCCTCATCCTTAGGACAGTCTCCTGTTTGTGTCAGTTTAACGTTAGCCCTGGAGTGGGGTTGGGTGGGTGGTTCCATCTCAGAGATTCTCAATTAAACCTGCAGTTTCTCAAATCCCTGAGCAGGTCCAGGAAATCAGTCCCTGATGGGGAAGATAGGACATAGCCTGGTCGCATGGACCATGGAATTGTCCAGGTCTGATGTGGGCTCCTGTTCCCCTTTCCTTATGTCAGATCTCTTTCACCTCCCCTCAGCAATATGCTCATTTGTGCATATTTTTTATTACTTACTCTATTTCTTTTGTTAATGACGTGTCCATCCCCTTGATTCTATTTATCGTGATTAAGTTGTCTTATTTTTGTCCGTCTGTCTCCCCCGATTAGACTGTGAGCCCGTCACTGGGCAGGGATTGTCTCTATCTGTTGCTGAATTGTACATTCCAAGCGCTTAGTACAGTGCTCTGCTCATAGTAAGCGCTCAATAAATACTATTGAATGAATGAATGGACTGCAAGCTCGCTGTGGGCAGGGAATGTGTCTACTGTTACACTATACTCTCCCAAGCACTTAGTACAGTGCTCTTCACACTCTAAGTGCTCAATAAATGTGATTGAATGAATGAATTAAAGGACAGGTGTAAATGTTTTCCCCTTCAGAGAAGGACCAGTGCAATTTTCCCTCTTTCTTGCCTGGAAGAACTCGGAACTCAATGACAGGAATGAGGTCCAATGCTGGCTAGGCTCAGAACTGCATTGTAGGAAGGGGAACTGATCCCAGGTCCTCAAACCTTGTCCAGAAAACTCCACCGGGGGTTTAACTGAGGGAAGCTTATAGAAGGGTTATCTTCCTCCCCCCCCCGATGGTGTCCCTAACCCTTCTGAGAAGGGGGTGTTTGTTGTTTCTCAGGAGCCAGTGGAACCAATTTAGAAGGCAGCAGGAAGACCCTGCTTTGAATGACCCCTCGGGTCCCCAGGGCATCGTGATAGGGAATATCCAAAGTGGCCGGGACCCTCTGGGGAGGGCAAACAGAGTTGAGGGACATCATTAGCCCAGGGGCTTGGCCTAGTAAGGAAAGGTTACAGCCGGATATCTGTAGCAGATAATGAAGGAAGGTCATGCCCAGTTAAGGAAGGAGCCCCCTCCACCTCACCCCAGGGCTGGGGTTGACTGACAACCAATGATGAGACTGAAATGTCTAGGCCCTTGTCTTCAGGCAAATAAGGAGGAGCTGGCACCTGCTAAGAAAGCACTGTACAACAGGGACCAAAGCCTATTCCCAAACTGCCAGGGACGATGTTAGTGCTGGGAGGAGGTCGGAGGGGGAGGGAGAGAACCAGCCCCTGGCAGTAGCTCCACCTTGCCCCCCTACCCCCGACAGGCTGGCTGCTGTTGTCTCAGGGAAATTTCAGCACTGACATTTTGTGTGGAAGGAGCTGGTGCCGATAGAGGATTCGTGAAACTCTTCAACTCCGGAGGACCTTACGAGAGCCAGAGGGGCACAGGCCGGAGATGAGAGACTCGGTTTTCTCCAGAACGTTATGTATTCCCTGGGTTTGATTCTCCAGTCCTCTCTCATGATGGAGTTGGGAAGTCACCAGCTGCACAAAGAGGGAAGAGAGTCTTCCCTCTGGCCCTGTCTGCATCTTCCACTCCATCCTGACTTGGCTGACGTTCCTAGAAGCCTGTGTCCACGTGGCCATGGTCAGTGTGCTTCCCCTGTGTGGCTGACAGAGCAGCAGGAGGCTTCCTGTAAGGAGAGAACTATTCTGCTTCTATTTCCGATAGAGCTCTGGGAACACAGATTGCTGACCCTGCCCAGTCCCGTCCAGCCGCCCCAACCCCAGCCTTAAAACAAAGGTATTATGAGCTCTCCCCTTCTAAACTGAAAGCTCGTTGTGGGCAGGGATGTGTCTACCAACTCTGTTGTATTTTCCCAAGCTCTTTATGGGCAGGGAATGTGCCTGTTTCTTGTAATATTGTACTCTCCCAAGAGAGAGCTTAATACAGTCCTTTGCTTTCAGTAAGCCCCTAATAAATACTATTGAATGGATGACTGAAACACTTAGTACAGTACTCTGTGCATAATAAGCACTCAATAAATACGATTGATTGACTTTGCCCCAGAGCTTTTCCCCTCAGCCTAAAGCTGCTTCCCAGCAGTTTTTCCCTTTAGCAGAAGAGGGCTAGGCTACCAGGATGCCCCTCTAGACTGTAAGCTCATTAAAGGGAGGGAAGCTGTCTACCAATTCTGTTAAATTATACTCACCCAGGTGCTTAGTACAGTGCACACAGTAAGCACTCAATAAATACCATTGATGATGATGATGATGATGATGATAATGATAATCCTCTCTCCATTTCCAGACACTATCCTTGGGCTACCTGAGACAGGTGATGCTCTTGGGCCCATATGGGTTGTGGATGACCTCTGCCCCTCTTCCCCCAGTGGTAGAAGAAGAAATCCACTAAAATGGAAAGTCTTAGAAGGGCTTCAAGGAGTGCCCCTGGCTTTCCAGAAGCTTTCTCTTTCCTCAGGTGCAGTCTTCTTAGAACAAAAAAAACCCCCCAAAAAACAAAAACAAATTCTCTATATTCCTAATATCACTTCCAAACAACTTTTTAACACTACAAATCACCCCCCCCACACACAAAAAAAGCAGTCCGTATATCACCAATATCACTTCCAAAACAACCAACTTTTTAACACTACAAATCACCAACACTGAGAAGGACTTGTGCATCAGTGGCTTGGAAGAAAAAAATAATGAAAAAAAATGAAAAGGTAAAAAAAAAACCAGAAAAATTGAGAGGCTGTGGCCTTGTGTACGATGAAATGCATTTGCAGAGTGAAAGGGGATGGTGAGTGAAGCCTGAGCTCACTATTAAATGTGGGAGTTAAATGTTTGTGGACGTGTTTCCTAGGCGATTGTTTTTATTTTTCTCCTTCAGGTGCTTCGGCAGCATTTTTGGCATCAAAACAAAAAACAAACAAAAACACCAAAAGAGATTTTAGTACTAGAAAGAAAAATGGAAATATTGCAAAAGCTGTAATTGGTGAAGCCACTGAAGATCTTGTCTGCCTACTAGTATGAAATTTAGTAAAACCTTCCCAATGATAGCTTGATCAGGTGACAAATCTATTACCTGTGATTAAAAGCCTATGAAAAATATCTGGAAAAACCTATTCTGGGGATGGAGGACAAAATTTACCATTGTTGCAGGAGTTTTGACTTGGGCACCTCAATGCGTCATCCCGCTTCGGGCTGAGTCCCCAGAAGTCCCCGCTGGCGGTGGGGAGCCCCGGACCCTGGAGTCTGGATCTCGTGGAGAATGGATTCAGGAGAGTCGTGGCTGAACAGCAGTTTCCATAGCTGGAAAGCAAATCATGTGGCCATGGGCGACAACAGAGGCCCGGGAAGCAGGTTAGCCTCCTCCCCAGTTCTGGATCCTGGGGCTGGGGGAGCAAGGAGGATCAGTCCCCTGATTCTTCAGTCCATGCCCTTTCCACTCGTCTATGCTGCTCCCCATAATTCCTATAATATTCATTCCTGTCCTTGTCTTTGCTGTCTCATTGTCTACAGCTATTTCACCTTTTCTTGTGTTCCTGTATCCAACACTACCTTCATTATTCTAACACTGTGCCTAGTGAACATAGCAGGGCCTGGGAGTCATGGGAACTGGGTTCTAACGCTGGCTCTGCCTCTTACTTGCAGTAAGACCCTGGGAAAGTCACTCCAGTTCTCTGTGCCTCAATTTTCTCATTTGCAAAATAGGGGTGAAATATCTCTCTCCCCTTAATAATAATAATTGTGGTATTTGTTAAGCTCTTACTAAGTGCCAAGCACTGTACTAAATAATGGGGTAGGCACAAGGTAATCAAGTCCCACATGGGGCTCTCTTTCTAAGTAGGAGAGAGCACAGGTATTGAATCCCCAGGAAGGGATTGTACATGAAGAAACTGAGACATAGAGAAGATAAGTGACTTGCTCAAGGTCACACAGCAGGTAAGAGGCAGAGGCGGGTTTACAATCCAGCTCCTTCGATTCCCAGGCCTATGCTTTTTCCAATAGACCAAGTGGCTTCAACTGTCCTTAGACCGTGAGCCCCACATGGAACAGAAACAGTGCATGGTGTTCTTATTGTCTATCTACCCCAGTGCTTAGTACACTGCTTGATTAATAGTAAGCACTTAATAAATGCCACAGTTATTATTACTATTTTAAAGTCCACAGAACATGTCTAATTATCATTCATGCAATTTTTCTGCTATCTTGAATCCACCGTAGCTTTTAGTACAATGCTTGCCACATAATAAGTGCTTAGTAACCCCCCCAGTTATTATTATTATGATTATACTGAGGGCCAGGGACTACATCTAATTCTCATCCATACAATTTTTTTCTAACGTTCATACAGTGCTCTGCACAGATTAAGTACTTACTAAATACTACTATTTTAGGGAAGCAGCATGGCTCAGGGAAGCAGCATGGCTAAGTTGAAAGTGCACGGGCTTGGGAGTCAGAGGTCATGGCTCTACCACTTGTCAGCTGTGTGACTGCGGGCAAGTCACTTCACTTCTCTGTGCCTCAGTTCCCTCATCTGTAAAATGGGGACGAAGACGGTGAGCCTCACATGGGACAATCTGATTACCCTGTATCTCCCCCAGCGCTTAGAACGGTGCTCTGCACATAGCAAGCGCTTAACAAATACCAAAATTATTATTAAGGCACATATCAAACATTATCCAGAGGATGATCTTGGGTCTCTTTTCAGTTATCTAATATGGGCTCCTCTACTGGCTCCCAGTGTTTTTACCTGGGAAGAGTGGTTTCTTGGGTTCTTTGAACTGCTTCCTTGGAGACACAGAACTCAACTGATTTCACTCCTCAATACCACTTTCCAGGAGATATGTACGGCTACTGAATGCTAAATCCATCACCTAGAATTTTCCCCCATCTGCTCTACAAGATGCTTAATGAATCGTTCGATGTGGTTAGATCAGTTCCAGGACAACCTTTTCCAAGTGTCATCCGTTTCCAGTTTGGTTCCCCCCGCTCTTTCCGGGTGTTTGGTGATAAGCAGAATTCAGGCTCCTGCCCTGAGTCTTCCAAAGGATCTTTCTGATCCAGATCCAGCGGCGGGGGGTGTGGGCTCTCACTTTCCCACTCCCAACTCCCTCACCCCAGGTGATCTAGGCAGGGGTGTCTGTCTTGTAGAGCTGCCGATGATTTATAAGTCTAAGCTCTGCAGGCTGAGTTAGTTCCAGAGCCATCCCGACGTGGACACGCCAACCAGTAAACCACCACCTCTGCCATGAAGCTGCTCGTCGCTTTGGTCCTGTTCTCCCTGGCTGCTTCCAGCTACTCTGGTAAGTGTCCTTTCCGCTCTGGCCCTCGTTGGAGGGTACGACTTGGTGTGGGAACGCTGAGCTGTCCGATTCCCCATTCCACAAAGGCAGGTGGAGGAGGAACCCCCAAACCCAGCACGCTGCCTCCTCAGCAACGCGACCTGTCCACCTGTTCTCTCTGTTTTAACCTCCAGATGCTTTCCCCAGCCCTCTCTGCAGCTGCTTCCCCTTTCAGTTCTTCCTGCTGCCCAAACCTCCTTCTAATTCCAGCTCTGCCACTTGTCTGCTGAGTGACCTTGGGCAAGTCACTTCACTTCTCTGCCTCTCAGTTACCTCATTTGTAAATTAAGGTTGAGATTATGAGCCCCATGTGGGACAGGGATTGTTTCTAACCTGATTACCTTTTATCTACCCCAGTGCTTAGAACGGTGCTTGAAACATAATAAGCATTTATCAAATACCATAATTCAGTTGTATTTATTGAGCGCTTGCTGCATGCAGAGCACTGTACTATTATTACACTCGTAAATTTCACTTCCAACCTTTCAGGTGACTATTATTTTCTTCCATTCCACCCTCCAACAAAATTGCTTTTTCAAACCCTCTCCTGAAGGTGATCCATCCCTCATAGCCTTTGTCCATCCTATTTCTCCAAGCCTCTTCTTCCCTGACTGATCCCAATTTCTATGGAGACCAGGGGGGCAGAATTCTAAGATCAGGACCATTTACTTGTTTAGGTTTTGTCCCGCAGTACTGAGGATTCTTGGGCTTCAGAGCAACAGGTCTCTGAGCTGAACGGCTTAAGCGAGTGAAGTGGAAGTGGTGGTGCTGGGACCATAGAGAAACCTGAGTGGAGCTCAGCTAATTCTCCAGCATTCAGTCTGGGTTCTCTGGTCAGATTGGATACGAATGTGTAAAATGGAGATACTGAGGGCAGACCTGTGCTTAGTGGGAATTGGCATTCACAGGGCTAGGAAGGGGGACCTCAAAAAGGTAGGAGGGCATTTCAGGGAAGGGTTGAGAAGCAGTCTAAGGGACAGCGCATAAGCTGGAAGCAAAAATTCAAGACCCTAAATCTGTCTCTGCTCTGGATTCCTTTGATCCTATGAGCTGTCCCATCCTCCCTACTCGCCATGGACATATCTCTGGGAACTCTACATTGTCTTCTGATTTTCTATGAGCCCTGGTAGCCCCCAGACTTCCTAACCCAATGACACTGCGGACGTAGGCAGGACCCTCCCTATAACTATAGCATAATGATACAAATGAGATCAGAATCACTGAAGCATAACATGACTGTGTCTTTCTTAAGGAAGGAATTGATCCAAATATCCCCGTTTCTGGAATGCCAACAACCTGAATTCACTGAGCACATTCTGGCATAGGTCAAATTCTAGTAAAGACTGATTCCAAGTATAGAGGCGGCCCCAATCCCCAGTTCATTTGCCCGTTCGTGATTCTCCAGACAGAAGAGCGAAGCAAGTAACTTTGGGGGCCCAGAAATGAGTTAATGTTCTGCTGAGGACCTCTCTATCCACCAATAAAGCATGAATTCATGGAAAAATTTCCTCCACAATTTCCCTTTAGAGCTGAAAATGGATGCTCCTGGCAGGAACAGGAGTCGGAGGAAGATGAGTCCTTGTGGACTCCTTCCACAAGTCCTTCCAATTCAGTTATACTGTACTCTCACAAACAGTACATTGCTTTGCACGCAGTTAGCGATCAATAAATATGATTGAGTGATTATGAATGAATGATCCAGTGTAGACAGCACCACAATCAGCCCCCAGCCTCGGGCCACCCAGGAGTCAGGGACTTGGGGGCTAGTGACTTCTCACCCCAGGCAGGATAGAAGGGTCTTCAGGGTTGGAGGACTCTGGGTCTCGGTCTCCAGGCTCCCCGTGGCTTTGGGAAGCTAGTGGGTTCTGCAGCCATTCCACCAGGGAGGGTGGGAACTTGGTTTGCTCTGGGGAAACCGGGTTTGATTTTGCTTTTCTCTCTCAGCAGTTTCAATTCCAAAATTTGATTCCATCGAAAAGGCCAGAAACTGTTTGGAACTTGTGGAAGAGGTCTATCAGTTTCTCGAGGGCACCCCCGAATCACTGTTGGCGGCAATGGAGAAATACCAACCCGACGAACACTCTAAATCCGCTCTGCTTAAGATCAAGGACACGAACAACAATTTCACCAACGCTCAGAGACAGGATTTTAAGACTGTGATGGTAACTGGCTCTCTGCTGGGGGATTTCTTGTCTTTGCCCGGCAAACCTCCAAATTCTGGATGATGACGACCCAGAGCTCATCTCCCACACCCGTACAAACCCACCCACCTTAGGGTCAGACCCTGGGCACTGTGAGACCCCGGTCTTCCCCCGATAATAATAATTATTATTATGGTATTTGTTAAGCACTTTGTGCCAGGCACTGTACTAAGCACTGCGGTGGATACACACAATTCGGGTTGGGCACAGACCCTTGTCCCAAGTGGGGTTTATAATCTCAATCCCTATTTTACAGATGAGAAAATTGAGGCACAGGGAAGTGATAGGACTTGCCCAAGGTTACACAGCAGACAAGGGATGGAGCTAAGATTAGGTCCCAACCTCTATCCACTAGGCCATGCTGCTTCGGTTCCACAGGAGCGGTGGGCAGGGCTCAGTGAGTTTTCCGTGATTACACGGAACTGTCCTGAGAGATACCCAGAGACGGGAAGTGGCAGAGGGAGAAGGGGGACTCGGAGGCAGGCAAAAATCTAGGTTAATTCAATGCTGGGTTTGGGCTTGGCTACTGCTTGAATCTCAGTGGGCTCTCCTGTGACTGCCCTATCTTTTGTCTCAATTTAGGTAAAAGTGATGGAAAATTGCCAAAAGGATGTTGAAACCCATAACTGAGCCCTTGTCCGAAGGCCCCGACGGAAACTCCAGCTGAAGACTGTGGGTGACCTTCGTCTGACTGATCGGCCCCGGGCCTGGTCACCGACCGCTTCTCCCACCAGCAGCTCCAGAGCTTTCTCCTGTCACATCCATTCAGAGATGAACCCTCGTGCTCTGTAGGATCCGCCCTGCTGCTAGGACCAATTTCAATAAACTCAAAAGCAACCGACTCTGTATCTGCCTCCTTCCTGTCGGGCCTAGAGAGGGGAGGGGAAGGGCTGGGACGAGCTCCAATCGGGGCCCCACTTTCACATCTCTTTATAAAATGGTACTTGTTGAGCGCTCACTATGTTCCAGGCACTGTACTAAGCGATGGGGCAGACACAAGCTAATCAAGTTGGACACGGTCCATGTGCCACACGGGGTTCACGGTCTTAATCCCCATTTTACCAGCACTTAGAACAGTGCTTTGCACATGGTAAGTACTTAAATGCTATCATTATAATTATTATAATTATATCATTATAATTATTATACCAGCACTTAGAACAGTGCTTTGCACATAGTAAGCACTTAAATGCTATCATTATAATTATTATAATCATATCATTATAATTATTATACCAGCACTTAGAACAGTGCTTTGCACATAGTAAGCACTTAAATGCTATCATTATAATTATTATCATTATATCATTATAATTATTATACCAGCACTTAGAACAGTGCTTTGCACACAGTAAGCACTTAAATGATATCATTATAATCATTATAATTACTATCATTATCATTATTATCATTATCATTATTATCATTTTCAATTTGTAAAGTGAAATTGTAAAGTAAGGTAACTGAGGCCCAGAGAGGTGAAATGACTGGTCCAAGGTCATACAGCAGACTAATGGTGGAGCTGGGATTAGAACACAGGTCCTTCTGTCTCCCAGGCCCGTGCTCTGTCCACTAGCCCACGCTGACCGTGAGTGTCCTAGTGAGGTTGCGGCAGGAGCTGGGACAGGTGACGGCCTTGCTGGGTCAGGCCTGGGCCCTGAGGAGAAAGGCTGGGGATTGGCGGGAGATGGCTGGAGGTCATCGGGGCTGCTCCTCCTGACCCGGCTTCAGGGCCCCTCCCCCAGCAGGAGCCGTGCCCGGTCACCCTCCACATCCCCCACCATTGGCGGGAGTGGTGACAGAGGAGAATCCGTAGCTTGGGTCCAGGGGTCCAAATAGCTCATAAAGTGAGGCTTAGTGGTTAGACCTTGGTCCTGGGAGTCAGAAAGAATCGGGTTCTGATCCCAGCTCCACCATCTGACTTCTGCGAGACCTTGGGCAAATCATTTCACTGCTCCGGGCCTCAGTTATCTCATCTAAAAATGGGAACTAAGAGTGTGAGCCCTATGTGGAACAAGGACTGTGTCCAACCTGATTGACTTCTACCTTCTCCAGTGCTTAGAACAGTGCTTGGCACATGGTAAGCACTTTCCAAGTACCATTATTATTAGGATCATTCTTACACAGGCCAACCAGCCAATCAGAAACAGCACTTTGGAGCCTCCTCTGTGTGTGGAGCTCTGGGGGAAGCAGTGTGGCTCAGTGGAAAGACCCTGGGCTTCGGAGTCAGAGGTCATGGGTTCGACTCCCGGCTCTGCCACTTGTCAGCTGTGTGACTGTGGGCAAGTCACTTCACTTCTCTGTACCTCAGTTACCTCATCTGGAAAATGGGGATTAACTGTGAGCCTCACGTGTGACAACCTGATTAACCTGTATCTACCTCAGCCCTTAGAACAGTGCTCTGCACATAGTAAGCGCTTAACAAATACCAACATTATTATTATCCTCAGTTACAAAGGAAGTTGTAGCCAGAGTCGCTGATCCTGGAGACTTTATAATCTGGTGCCGGAGAGGGAGCCAACATACAGTATCATTATCATCGATGGTATTGATTGACCACTTACTGTGTGCAGAACACTGTACTAAGCACTGGGAACAGAACAACAGAGTTAGTAGACACGTTCCCCGCCCCCAATGAACTTACAGTCTAGAGGCCAAGAAAGACCTACATGGGCAGGGAAATTCCTTCAGGCCCTACAATCACTAAGTATCTAACACAACACAGGACAACATTTTTAGGTGGCCACGACTGTGGATTGCACACTGTTTTTTTCTGATACATATGCACTCATATTGAACTTTGCCATCAATAGCGGTTTCTTCTCATGTGAAGGACCACTACTGAATAGTAGTAATGTATTTATTGAGCACCCACCCGGTACAATGCACTATACTAAGAATTTGGGACGTGGGTTTTAAGAGAGCACTGAGTTTGGGGAGCACTGTGGTCCATTGGATTTGCAAGGGAGGGAATGAATAAAAAATAATAACAATTGAGGTATTTATTAAGCACTTGCTCTGTGTCAAGCACTGTTCTAAGCACTGGGAAGGAACAAGACAATCAGGTCAGACGCAGTCCCTGCCCCACCCAGAACTCACAGTCTAAACAGGAAGGAGAACAGCCACTGAATCCCCATTTTACAGACGAGGTAACTGAAGAACAGAGAAGTTGAAAGACTCGCCGAGGTCACACAGCAGGCACGTGGTGGATCAGGGATTAGAACCCAGGTCTTTTGACCCCGAGGCCTGGGCTCTTTCTACTAGGTCACACTGCTCATCAATGAAGGACAGAGGGAATGGCCGGAGCAATCGGCATGAAGGGACCCGGGTGGGGCTTGCTTAAAGGTGGTGAGTTAGGAGCAGAATGTCCTCTGGTGCTAACCTTCTCACTGGGCCTGGTTCTCGCCTGTCCCGCCGTCTTCCCCTAGCCCCCGCCCTACCTCTGGCCTGCAATGCCTTCCCTCCTCAAATCTGCCAAACAATCACACTTCCCTTCTTCAAAGCCTTACTGAAGATTCACCTCCTCCAGGAGGCCTTCCCAGACTAAGCCCCCTTTTTTCTTCAGTTCCCTTCCCCTCCCCATTGCCTCAACTCGCTCCCTTTGCTCTCTCCCCCAACCCACAGCACGTGTGTGTATGTAGATACATATCTATAATTCTATTTATTTATATTAATACCTACTTGCTTTGTGTGCATATACCTATAATTTTCTTTATTTATATTGATGCTATTGATGCCTATTTACTTGTTTGTATACTATACTATACTATATACTATACTATATACTATATACTATACTATAGGGACTGTCTCTATCTGTTGCCGACTTGTTCATCCCAAGCGCCTAGTACAGTGCTCTGCACATAGTAAGCGCTCAATAAATACTATTGAATGAATATACTATACTATATACTATACTATACTATACTATGTCTGTATCCTCCCTACTAGACTGTGAGCCCATTGTGGGCAGGGATCGTCTCTCTTTATTGCTGAACTGTACTTTCCAGGAGCTTAGTTTAGTGCTCTGCACACAGTAAGCACTCGAGAAATACGACTGAGTGAATGAATGAATGTAGAGGCAAGCGAGGTTTGGAGGGGAGCACCAGAAATGTAGTTCTAGACCGAAAGCCCGCCACCTGCTCTCTGTCCCCCCACAAACACCTCGCTAGGTTGCCCCTCAAGCTCCAGGCTTGAGGCGGACAATGAGGTAGGGACAATGGGACAGTCAGTTGGGAGCAATTCACCATCCAAACTGGGACTCTAAAGGGTTTTATCCTCTGACTCCAGGACCCAGAACAAGGGGATGCGGATCAGAGAAGCAGTATGGTCTAGTGTTTAGAACACGGGCCTGGAAGTCACAAAGACCTCGGTTCTAACCCCGCTTCCCCGACTTGTCTCCTGTGTGCCCTCGGGCAAGCCGGTTAACTTCTCTTTGCCTCAGTTACCTTATCTGTAAAATGGGAATTAAGACTGTAAGCCCTATGTGGGACGGGGACTGTGTCCAACTTGATTAACTTGTACCTATCCCAGCGCTTAGCACAATGCCTGCCACATAGTACTTAAAAAGGGGGTGGGGATAATGGGCCGGGGGGTGTCGGGTGGTGGAGGAAAGAGGAGGTCCAAATTTCAGAGCCAGGCTGGAATCATACACCAGAGAGATCGTATCTGTCAACTTTTTTGCAATGAACTCTCTCAAGCATTTAGTGTACTGCTCTGCACACAGTAAGTGCTCAGTGAATACCGTTGAATGACTGAAAAGCAATCAGAGGGGATGGGGTCCAGAAGGTTATTAGGATATCCTGGGTGTGTGTGTGTGTACTGGGGGGGATGGGGAGGGTCAAAGACCTCAAATCTGGGGAGCTCCAGGAGAATTGACAGCAGCCCTGAATATTGGTCACTGATACTATAATCCTCCTTTGATGCGGGATGATGGAGATAATAGCTACATATCAATAAACCTATGGCATTTACT
Organism: Ornithorhynchus anatinus; assembly: GCF_004115215.2. Taxonomy (NCBI): domain Eukaryota; kingdom Metazoa; phylum Chordata; class Mammalia; order Monotremata; family Ornithorhynchidae; genus Ornithorhynchus; species Ornithorhynchus anatinus. The sequence continues at coordinate 16,479,525 of NC_041730.1, read as the reverse complement.
GAACACTTTCTGGGCGCAGAGCACTGTACTAAAAGCTTGGGAAAGCACAATAGAGTCGGTAGACACCATCCCTGCCTACAGGGAACTTACAGACCATTCATTCATTCAATAGTATTTATTGAGCGCTTACTATGTGCAGAGCACTGGACTAAGCGCTTGGAATGAACAAGTCGGCAACAGATAGAGACGGTCCCTGCCGTTCGACGGGCTTACGGTCTAATCGGGGGAGATGGACAGACGAGAACGATGGCGATAAATAGAGTCGAGGGGAAGAACATCTCGTGAAAACAATGGCAACTAAATAGAATCAAGGTGATGTACATTTCATTAACAAAATAAATAGGTTAATGGAAATATATACAGTTAAGCGGACGAGTACAGTGCTGGGGGGATGGGAAGGGAGAGGGGGAGGAGCAGAGGGAAAGGGGGAAAAGAGGGTTTAGCTGCGGAGAGGTGAAGGGGGGGTGGTAGAGGGAGTAGAGGGAGAAGGGGAGCTCAGTCTGGGAAGGCCTCTTGGAAGAGGTGAGTTTTAAGTAGGGTTTTGAAGAGGGGAAGAGAATCAGTTTGCAGGATGATAAGGATGTCGTAAACAACTCAAGAGGCTCAGTCCAGTCACAGTGACTTTCAGGACCCAGAACCCACACAGAGGAATCAACGATAGCCTGGAGACAGACCCGGCCCCGCTCACACTCTCTCATCCTGATTTGTCATGTTCCGTTGGGGCCCGGAGTGCAACGAGAGAGTAGGAGGGCAGGGATTCAACATGTGGCAAAGACTCCACAGTGTTTTTTTTAAAAAATGATATTTGTTAAACACTTATTACATGCCAAGCACCTTACTAAGTGCTGGGGTAGATGCAAGACAATCAGGTCAGACACAGTCCCTGTCTTACATGGGGCTCACGGTCTTAATCCCCATTTTACAGCTGAGGCCACTGAGGCCCAGAGAAGTAAAGTGACTTGCCCAAGGTCACACAGCAGACAAGTGGCAGGGGGGTGTTATTCATTTATTCGTTCAGTCGTATTTTTTGAGTGCTGACTGGGTGGAGAGCACTGTACTAAGCACTTGGGAGAGTACATTATAACAATAAACAGACCCATTCCTTGCCCACAACGATTTACAGTCTAGAGGATTAGAACTTAGGTTCTTCTGATTCTCAGCCCCGTGCTTTTGCCACTAGGCCAAGCTGCTTCTCCCTTAGCACTGAGCCAGTGATCTGCTGTGGTTCCAAAGGCAAGCTAAGAGAGGCTAGGGTAGTGGCTTCGGTCTTTGGAGAGGAGGTAGCTGGCTATTTTCAGAATTTCTACTGAGCCCATCCACTGTGCAAGACATCCTAGGCAGTCCTTCTGACAAACATTCACCCCAGATGGCAGGGCCCCGGCAAGCTATCCCCCATTTCTGGCAGTTTCACCCCGCAGCTCTGCGCGGTTTAGGTCGGACTTCGGGGCGGGGGATTGGAATTTTCTAATGGGCACAGATCCAATCTCACTCATTATTAATGCCACTGGCATTTGGGAATAAAAGGGCCAGAATGAAGGGGGTCCTCCAACTCCCTCCACTTAAACTCCACAACACCCTCCGTGCCCCTATTCTTGAAACAGTGTAAATATAAGTCGGTATACATAGGAAATAAGCCATTTTTATCTTTCATCTCATAGATAACATTCCCTCCCCTCACCCCCGCACATTTACCTATCAATTTAAACTCCGGTTGGTTATCTTGACAGGTAAATGTCAATCAGGGATTTCAGTTTAAGGATCTCACGCTAGATTTGATCCCATTACAAACACACACTGGCTCCAGCCTCCAGGATAACGTCCTCCCTGGAGGTTTGGTGTTGGCTTTGCCTCCTGTTCTACAGTTGTTTTCTTACAACCCGGGCAACGCCTCCTTGTCTGAGTGAAGATGAACACCTTAGACATTTCATTCTTATATGTTTGTCGGTAAACAGATGACTAACTGTCCTCAAGATGGGCCCATGCGGCGATTCCCGACAATCCTCGTGGTGTATTTCTCTCTCTGACTCTGGTCTGCCCCATTTTCTCTGGCAGGAAGGGTCAGGCCCAGTTAGCTATAGGGACTGTGTCCAGTCCAATTTCCTTGTATCCACCCCAGCGCTTAGTACAGTGCCTGGCACAGAATAAGCACTTAACAAATACCATCATCATCATTATTATTATTAGTGGCCCCTCACAGTGTGGGGATCAAGCCCCACGCAGTGCTCTGGGACACAGATTCCCTCTAGACTGTAATCTCATTGTGGGCACAGAACGTTTCTACCAATTCTGTTGCACTGTACTCTCCCAAGCACTTAGTGCAGATCCCTGCACACAGTAAGCGCTCATTACATACCACTGATTGACTGATTGGATTAACAGTACTGTCCCAAGCACTTTAGTACAGTATTCGGCACTGAGTAGTACTGATTGTTTGACCGATGGATTGATTGCTCAGAGTTCCCAGTAGACAAGCTCACTCACGGGCCTGGGAATACAGAGCGTTTGCCATGTCCTAGTCATGGGCAAGTCACTTGACTTCTCTGGGCCGCAGTTTACTTATCTGTAAAACGGGGATTCGATACCTGTCCTCCCTCCTGCTTAGACTGTGAACATCATGAGATTCAGGATTGGATCTGACCTTATTATCTTGTGGCTAACTCAGTGTTTGGCATATACTCAGAATTTAAATGCCACAGTTATTGTTATTAATAATGATTGCGGTATTTGTTAAGCACTTACTATGTTCCAGGCCCCATACTAAGCGCTGGGGTTGATACAAGCAAATCAGGTAGGACTCAGTCCCTGACCCCACATGGGGCTCACAGTCTTAACCCCCACTTTTCAGATGAGGGAATTGAGGCACAGAGAAATGAAGTGACTTAGACTGGAAGCAGTATAGTGTATTGGATAAAGGACAAGCCTATGAGTCAGAATGTCTTGGATTCTAATCCTGGCTCCCCCATTTGTCTGCTGTGTGACCTTGGGCAAAACACTCCTCTGGGCCTCAGTTACCTCATCTGTAAAATGGGGATTGTGACCGTGAGCCCCACATGGGACAGGGACAGTGTCCAGCCCAATTTGCTTGTATCCACCCCAGGGTTTAGTACAGTGCCTGGGACATAGTAAGCACTTAACAAATACCACAATTATTATTATTATTACTTACCCAAGGTCAAACAGCAAACAAGTGGCAGAGCTGGGATTAGAACCCAGGTCCTTCTGACTCCCAAATTCTTGCTCTATTCATTAAGCCACACTGCTTCTCATATTACGTTAATGATATTATTATTATTAACAGCAGGTCACTAGATTCTTTCACCAAACATGTGGTAAGGTCGCTGCCGAAAGCACTGGCATTCTTGACCAGCAGCAGCTGTCCAGCTAGAGAGGCCAGTTCTGGGACCGAGGTCTATCACTGCTATAGCTGCAGGACTTCTACTGGAATTGCTGGTTTCTAGGGTCAATGTCCACCACTGCGGTGGGCAGCAGGTGGTTTCCCCCTCCCTCCTCACCTCCCCCGCAGAGCAAACTGAACCTAGAACGAACCTAGGACAGGCAGCTGCCCTCCCAAATGCAATAGGTACCAGGCATGTTCCGCTAAAGCTAAAGCTCTCCTGGGGCCAGAAGCTCAGCTCTGTCCCAGAGCAGTCAGAGTGCTGGAGCCATGTAGGGACCCTTTATTCATCCCCCTTCCAAGCCCCACAACACTATGTCCATATCTGTCATTTATTTATTTCTATTCATGTCTGTCTCTCCCCCTAGACCATTAGGTCGCTGTGGGCGGGGAATGTGCCTGTTGATTGTTTGAGTGTACTCAACTAAGCGCTTAATATAGTGCTCTGCATACAGTGAGCGCTCACTAAACACAGTTGAATGAATGAACAAGACTATGGGCAGGTCCCCTTTGCTCGTTCCTGTTGATGCCCTGAGCCAGGACAGCCCTCTGATCGGGCAACTTCATTCACCACCCCACCTGGCTGCCCCAGTCCACGAGGACTCAGGAATACCCCTTCCACTGCCCCATCTGTAACTCAGAGTGACCTTTCTTCATCATCTGCCATGAATAGCTGGCTGGAACAGTTCCTTACTAGGCCAAGCTCCTGGGCTAATGACTTCCCTCTGCCTTATTTGTTTTATGATATTTGTTAAGCATTTAGTATGTGTCAAGCACTGGTCTAAGCCCTGGGGTAGAAACAAGCTAATCAGGTTGGACCCAGTCCCTGTCCCACAGGGACTCACAGTCTCAATCCCCATTTTGCCTATGAGGTAACTGAGCTCCAGAGAAGTTAAGTGACTTGCCTGGGGTTGCAGAGCGGGGATTGGAACCCGGGTCCTTCTGACTCCCAGGCCTGTGCTCTATCCACTAAGCCATGCTGCTTCTCTGAGTGAAGATGACCCGACCACAAGCTTCCCCAGTTAATAATTATGGTACTTGTTAAAGGCTTACTTTGTGCCAAGCACTTTTCTAAGCCCTAAGGTTGATTCAAGTTAATCAGGATGGACACAGTCCCTATCCCATACGGGGCTCCCAGTCTAAAAATTTCAAGAAACGCTTCGAGGATCCGGATCAAATTCCCCTTCCCAGAATACAGTTCTGAGCCTGGCCAGCATTGGAGTCTCGCTCACTGTCAGTGGATGCTGGGGTCTCCCAGGAAAGAAAGAGGCAAATTTGCACTGGTCCTTCTCTAAAGGGGGAAATATCTACAGCCACAGACCACCCCTGTTCCCTCAGTGGAAATAAGGGAAAGGGAAACGGGAGCCCACATCACAGCTGAACAATCCCAGGGTCCATGTGACCAATAAATCAAGCTTTCAATCCTATTTATTGAGCACTTGTTGTATGCAGAGCACTGTATTTAGCACTTGAGAGAGCACAATAAAATGGAATTTGTAGACACGTTCCCTGCCCAAAGTGAGCTGTCCTCACTGGGGACTTACCTCCAGGTCATTCATTCATTCATTCAATCACATTTATTGAGTGCTTACTGTGTCCAGAGCACTGTACTAAGCGCTTGGAAAAGTACAGTACAACAATAAACAGTAGAGACTCCCTGCCCACAGTGAGTTTATTTATTCATTCATTCAATCGTATTTATTAGGCACTTCCTGTGTGCAGTAAGTACAGTTCAGCAGTAAAGAGAAACAATCCCTGCCCACACCAGGCTTACACTCTAGAAGGGGGGAGACAGATATCAAAACAAGTAAACAGGCATCAATATAAATAAATAGAATTATAGATATATATACACAAGTGCTGTGAGATGGGGAGGGAGGAAGAGCAAAGGGAGCGAGTTGTGGTGACAGGGAGAGGAGGGGGAGCTGAAGAAAGGGGGGCTTAGTCTGGGAAGGCCTCATGGAGGAAGTGAGCCTTCAGTAGGGCTTTGAAGGGGGGAATTGTGGTTGTTTGGCAGATTTCAGGAGATAGGGCGTTCCAGGCCAGAGTTAGGACGTGGGCCAGGGGTTAGCAGCGAGACAGGCGAAGTGGAGGCCCAGTGAGAAGGTTGGCACCAGTGGAGAGGAGTGTGTAGTCTGGGATGTAGAAGGAGAGAAGGGAGGCGAGGTAAGAAAGGGCAAGGTGACGGACAGCTTTGAAGCCAATAGCGAGGAGTTTACAAGCATACAGTCTAGAGGTCCTGCTTGGTGGCTCCATGACCTCCAGGTCAAATCAGGAATCTGACATGGGGCCTCCCACCCCACCCCACTCCAGGGTTGGCATTAAACTGGTGCAAACAGGGAACCATTCTAAGGGAGCGGGATGGAGCAACTCCTATCCTGAGGCTGCTGCCAGTCGGAACTCACCCATCCCTCTCTCTGCCCCTGAACACTAACGACCTTCCTGACGATTATCCTTTGCTTTCTGTTCTGGAGGGGTTTGAGCAACGTTGGTCTCCTCTTGATCCTCAGTTTGATTAATGCTTGGTTTTCATCTCTCTCGCGGACTTGCCCGAAGCAAATTCAGAGCGATGTTGTTTACCTATCAATCAGAGGCATTTATTGAGCACTTACTGTGCGTAGAGCACTCTACTAAGCCCTTGGGAGAGAACAATACCACAGAGTTGGAATACACATTCCGTGCCTTCCGAAAACCACGAGAATCTGTAAATGCTCACAGGGGATGGTCTGGCAGGGGGTTCTGGAACCATCTTTGAGGTTTCTGGGCCTCTGCTTGTTCTGTGTGTGTCCCATTTGAACCTTTCATCACGTCAGATCGGTCGTAGGGTGATCTGCAGCGGAGATCTTGGCGACTGCATTAAGAGCATGTCCCAAAGCCATGATCAGGGGAAGCCAGAGAAAGACACATGGAAGATTTGGAAACCTCCTCTTTCCAGGCAATAATGAAGTCCTGGTTAGAGCTAAGAACCCAGGCCACCCGACGACCGTATTCCCTCAGTGGAGCCCAGGAGTTCAGGACTTCTTCCAGGGTTGGGGTGTGGAGCCAGTGGGAGTGGGATCCGCCTCAGGACACCTGCATTCTCCTTTGGAAATGTGACCCTTCACAGAGACACATGTATAATAGGCACCTGCCAGTCATAGGGAAGTGCGGCGATCAAGGGTGTCCATCCATGTCACCGAAGTCTAGTCTCCCGTTCCCATGCTCCACACTCCATGCTCCCAGGGTGGGGTATCCTGGTGGGGGAATTGTCGAACCCCCATATTCCCAGGGCCGTTCAGTGTTTGTGGATGTGGATGTGGTTGAGGGTGGGAAAGAACAGGAAGGGTGGAGCCAGGAAGAATGTCACCATGATGAGTCAACCCCGGTGGTCTCCAGTGCCCCTCACCCAAGTAAAACACACCATCCAGAAGCTGAATTTCGGGGCAGAGAAGTGTCTTCTATTAGCTTGCCACTGATGGTCTTCCCATATAAAGGACAAGGAGACTGATGTGACATCACACATGTTACGCTGGGCCTTTGTCATAATGTAATGATGTCACAAGGGCCATTCTGTGGAATTTTGTGCCGATTTTATACAATCCTAGACATTTCTCCAGGAAAACCCTGAACACGGCCTCCCCTCCCCCCACTTTGTCTTTGTATTTCCTTGCCCAATTCCTACTCGTATTTCTGTCAGGGATCCAATTGGATTGGATCCAACTGAATTATGCTCCTCATATAGTAAGTGCTCAATAAATAAGACTGAATGAATCTAACCCAGCAGTTAATAAAGGGCTTGGTCCCTAGAAAGTCCTAAACAAATAGCACAATTACCATTATCGTTATTATCAGTGTGAAGCCTGGCGTTATTTCCAAGCTGTGGCAGTTGGTGGCTGGATCTGGGGCAGAGGGAGGCTCAGTGCCAAATTTTGAAAAAGGAAATAAAATCATCCAGTATCTTATTGGAAAGGGACAGGAGGCAGGCCAGCTGAAAATCAGACTGGTAAAAAAAATGCACAACTAGCCATCATAACTTTTTTTATCGGTGGTATTTACTGAGGGCTTATTATATAAAGAACATTGTTCTAAGCACCTGGGGGAGGACAATAGAAGAGAATTAGGAAATACAATCCCTGCTCATAATAGGTTTACAGTCTAGAAGTGGAGACGGATGTGACTATGAATAAATCATTTATAATAAATAATTTGGATAAATAATTATCTTCATCAATGACCACTGAGAAAAGCTGAATGAGCCCCTGGGAGCAGCCAGGCTGAGCAGGACTGAGGCAACTGGATGGATGGATGTGTGGGAAAGCGGGGGAAGGGCTTTCTCTCCTCTGCCCAGAGGAGCAGTTGTGGCCTGTTCTCCCTCAGACTTGGGGGGGTGGGGTGGGGATGGTATTTGTTAAGTGCTTATTATGTGCCAGGCACTGTGCTAAGGTCAGGGGTAGATACAAGTTTATCAGGTTGGACACGGTCGCTGTCCCCACATGGGGCTCACAGTCTCAATCCCCATTTTACAGATGAGATAAATGAGGCACAGAGAAGTGGAATGACTTGCCCAAGGTCACACAGCAGATGAGTGTTGGAGCCGGGATTAGAACCCATTACCTTCTGACTTTCAGGTCCGTGCTCTATCCGTTACGCCCCACTACTTCTCGGGAATACTGTCCCCGTCCCTGGCACCCTTAGGACTCCAGAGCTCCCCAGAAGTGATATACATCTATAGCCTCTCACTTTTACAAGTATGTGGGGTGTCCTTCTAGTCTGCCAGTTGCAGCCAACGCTGACGAATACTCGCTGGAATGGGAACAGTGCTTAGAACAGTGCTTGGCGCATATGGCATCACTATTAAATATCCCAAGCTGGGATTGCAAGGTCCTTCCTTGGCTCTGCATTGCTATCTGTTGGGTAACAGGAACTTCTGTCATTTGCCTGCCCCTTCTGGGACCAGTGCAGCACTTCCCAGTTGGATCCAGTGAGATCACCCTCTGCCAGGAACCATTTCTGGAACTCCTGGCCTCACATGCCCAGAACGACTACCCGCCATTGGCCACTGGGGAAACTCCCTGAAGGGTCGCTCAGTTAAACCTAAAAGGGGAACTTTGACCCCCACTCCCTCCATTTTACAGATGAGAAAACAAGCCCAGGGAGGTTAGGTGACTCACCTGAGGTCGCCCAGCGGGCAAGTGGTGGAGCCGAGATTGGCTCCCAGACCTGTGCTCTCTCCATTAGGTTCACTGCTTCTCTAGTCACCCTGAGCACAGTACTCAGCACACGGTAGTGCTCAATTACTATTATAACTAACTGAAAACCCTGTTTAGATTTGTGCATGGAAAACTCCTCAAAGGAGAAGGAAGACCCAAATTATGGGAAGTAATATTGGAACCAGAAAGGACTGCCGATTTAAGGGTTTCCTGCTCGTCGTGGGCAGGGATCGTGTCTACCCACTCTGTTGTATTAGACTCCCCCAAGCGCTTAGTATAGCACTCTGCACAAAGTAAACACTCAATAAATATTAGTGATGGATTGATTGACATGTGGTTAACCCAAGAGATCCTTTCAAAAACCAGTGGCATTAATCTAGAAAGCAGCAGGACCAGTTACCAGGTCCTATTTGTTCTAGCTGGTTAGGTGGGAGATAAACAGTCCTTATGTACAAAGTACCTGATGAACTGAGAATTTTCCAGGTAGCAGGTTGTAATATAAAAGTCCTTTCTTTCTTTCTTTCTTTCTTTCTTTCTTTCTTTCTTTCTTTCTTTCTTTCTTTCTTTCTTTCTTTCTTTCTTTCTTTCTTTCTTTCTTTCTTTCTTTCTTTCTTTCTTTCTTTCTTTCTTTCTTTCTTTCTTTCTTTCTTTCTTTCTTCTTTCTTTCTTTCTTTCTTTCTTTCTTCTTTCTTTCTTTCTTTCCCTCTTTCCCTCTTTCCCTCCTTCCCTCCTCTTCCCTCCCTCCCTCCTCTCCCTCCCTCCCTCCCTCCCTCCTCCCTCCCTCCCTTCCTTCCTCCTTCCTTCCTCCCTTCCTCCTCCCTCCCTCCCTCCCTCCCTCCCTCCCTTCCTTCCTTCCTTCCTTCCTTCCTTCCTTCCTTCCTTCCTTCCTTCCTTCCTTCCTTCCTTCCTTCCTTCCTTCCTTCCTTCCTTCCTTCCTTCCTTCCTTCCCTTCTTTCTTTCCTTTCTTTCCTTTCTTCCCTTGTTCCTTTCTTTCTTTCTATAAAAGCTAATCAGTTTGGACATAGTCAGTGTTCCCCTGGGATTCACAGTTTTAATCCCCATTTCCCAGATGAGGTAACTGAAGCCTAGTGAAGTTAAGCGACTTGCCCAACGTCACACAGCCAACAAGTGGCAGAGCTGGGATTAGAACCTAGGTCTTCTGATTCCCTGGCCACACTGCTATTCACCTTCCTTTCATTTGGCAGGAGGACCGGTACTTTCCATCGTAATCATATCCATTGAGTGATAGGACATTGTGCTAGACACCTGGGCCCAGACTGAATCAATCGGGGCGCAGGGATCTGCTTTCCAGGTTTCAATCTCTCTCCCCAAACTGTCAGTCAGTCAGTTAATCATATTTATTAAGCAATTACTGTGTGCAAAACCCCAAACCAAGCACTTGGGAGAGTACAGTATAGCAATATAGCAGACATATTCCCTGCCCGCAATGAGCTGAAAGTCTAGAGGGAGAGACAGGCGTTAATAAAAATAAATCAATGACAGATATGTACATAAGTGCTGTGGGGCTGGGATGGGGATGGGTGAATAAAGGGCAGGCCCGTCAGCCCCTGGGACTGAGTTACGATCTCAGCTGGGACCGGACTCTTTCTGAGCTTCTTGACTCAAACCCTGAAGAGTTCAGTGCTCTGCACTGGGGCAGGTAGGAACACGCCTCTGCCATTCCTAAGGGGGCTCCTGAGATCGCGTGACCTGTCACGTGCTATTCAGGGAGGAGCACCGGGCTGCCTTGGGGATATAAGAGAGGCCTTGGACTGCGATGCTTCAGAGACAGCTCGCTGAGACGAACAAACGCTCAACCGGCCGAACCATGAAGGTAGCAGTGATCTTTGTGCTCCTCTCCCTGGGACTTAACTGCTCAGTTGGTGAGTAAATCTCTCCTCATCTCCTTCTCGTTCGACCCCCTCAATTCAGGCTCTCGCCAGATTCCATCGGTCTTTTGCCTTCTCCATTTCGAGAATCTCTCAGTGAACACTATGATTGATCTTGACCCTTCTTTGGATCTCATCCAAAACGGAGATGAAGGCTGAAACCTCTCATTTCTCAGTTTTCTCTTCAACAGGCTACCAGGGATGGCTGCCCTCTCTCCGTTAGCAGGACAATGATAGTTCTGTCACTGGTGACTGAATGAGAGAAATAATGGAGTTCCTATGTTGACCCAAGAGACAGCGTAGCCAAGCAGAAAGAGGCCGGGCTTGGGAGTTAGAAGGCCAGGGTTCTAACCCCGGTTCTGCCACTTATGGAAGTGTGACCTGGGGCAAGCCCGTGACTTCTCTGTGCCTCCATTTCCTCAACTGTAAAATGGGGATTCAAGAACTGCTCTGCCTTCTACTTGGACTGTGAGTCCCATATGGGCGAAGGACCGTGTCTGATCCGCTTGTAATACTAATAATAATTATTATAAAAATCATGGTATTTGTTAAGCGTGCCAGGCACTGTACTAAGCACTGGGGTGGATACAAGCAAATCACGTTGGGCACACTCCCTGTCCCAGGTGGGGTTCACAGTCTCAATCCCCATTTTACAGATGAGGGAACTGAGGCCCAGAGAAGCAAAGTGACTTGCCCAACGTTACACAGCAGACAAGTGGCGGAGTTGAGATTAGAACCCATAACCTTTTGATTCCCGGGCCCATGTTCTATTCCCGGTACCGTGCTGCTCCTCTATTGTAGTGTACCTACCCCACTGTTTAGTACAGGGCTGAGCACATAGTAAGTGCTTAAATATCACAATTATTATTGTTATTCTGAGCCCACTCCGGTGGCGGAGGTTGTGAGAGCATGTTGTACAGCAGTGTGGCTCAGTGGAAAGAGTCCGGGCTTGGGAGTCAGAGGTCATGGGTTCGAATTCAGGCTCTGCCCCTTGTCAGCTGAGTGACTGTGGGTAAGTCACTTAACTTCTCTGTTACCTCATCTGTAAAATGGGGATTAAGACTGTGAGCCTCACGTGGGACAAGCTGATTACCCTGTATCTACCCCAGCGCTTAAAACAGTGCTCTACACAGAGTAAGCGCTTAACAAATACCAACATTGTTATTATTATTATTGTTATTACAGCAACCCCAATTCCCTAGGGCACCCAAACTATAGCAGGGCAGGGATCTGAGTGTCAACATGTTTAAAATGTCCGATGGGATCATTAGGAAATCTGGCTTGGTCACAGTCCTCCCAGGGATGGGAAACTGGAGAGAGACTTAGATGCCTGTGGCCAATCTTCCTCTCCAGCCAAAGCCATCCAGGCTCTGTAAATGAAAGGCCCGGGGCACTGTTGTGAGGGTAATGTGGGGTAAAACGAATCAAGGAGAATGTCAAAGGGGAGGGGAGAGGACTCTGTTCTCCTCCGGCTCCGGGTTTGTCTGGCCAGGAACCTCTGTCTCCCCGATTTGTCCGGAAAGAGGTTGGTTGTGTGGGGCCCTGAAGGGAGAGTAATAGATCTGTGACCAGCAAATGACGGAGCTAATGGCAAGGAGCTTTGGGTCCCAGGGGATGACTGCTTGGAGAAGCAGCATGGCCTAGTGGTTAGAGCATGGGCCCGGGTGTCAGAAGGACCTGGGTTGTAATCTCAGCCCCTCTACCTATCTGCTGTGTGAACTTGGGCAAGTCACTTACTTCACTTCTCTGTGCCTCAGTTACCTCATCTGTAAAATGGGGATTAAGACTATGAGCCCCATATGGGACAGGGACTGTGTCCAACCCGATTTGCTTGCACCCATTCCCGAGCTTAGTACTGTTCCTGGCATAGAGTAAGTGCTTAACAAAGGCCACGATTATTATTATTTTTGATGTTCAGGGAAAAAAAATTGCCCCTCACTTCTGGTGAAAACGCAGTCCAGTTTGATGGCTTTGTTTCTTGTTCTGTCCTAGGGGATGCTTGCCCTGCTTTCCAGAAAATATTAAGTGATTATTTGGAATCCCCCATCGATGTTTTACTCGAAAATTTTGCTCCTTACGAGCCCTCAGACAATGCTCTGGAAGCTGTGAGGGCCTTGAAACAGAACAGTGATGTCTTCACAGCTGCCGAAAGGAAATCCGTTGGGGAAACTCTGGTAAGTTTGCCTCTTTTGGTTGCCCTCCTCCCTTCCCCGGAGAGTCTGACAGAAAGCCATTCACTTCCCCGCTGGGGCTCCGCCACCTCAGGGCTCAACATTCTCAGCCCTTGTAGGCCAGTGTGGTATTCAGCCTTGTTATTATGGTATTTATTCGGCAAGCACTGTGTGCCCAGCCCCGCACTAAACACTAGGGCAAATGCAAGTCGCACTCCACCCCCTCACCCAGCAACGCTAACGGGTGGCACAGACAGGGGCAGAGTAAGGAGCAGAAGCCTGAGTCCCCCCAGGGTGGCTCCCCAGATGGGTCTGCTGGTTCAGGGTTCAGGGCACGCAGAGGCGTCAGAGCTAAATGGAAACATATCTGCCACAGACGTGACACTGCCCTCAACATTTTCCAGCATTTCTCCATTTTCACTGAGAATTTCCGGTTCGGCTCTTTGAAGGATAGGACTACAGAGTCATAGCCCAAGGGGTCGTTAGAGGCAGACACTTCGGTGAGATATATAAGGTGCCGTCACCATACTCTGACTGGAGAGATTAATTATTCTCAGTCCTAGATGGCGAGCTCCCACCAATGCAGTTCCCTTCCTTTTCAGCGGGAGAGGAGCTTCCAGCCCTTTCTCCATCGATCTCCCTTCCCACCTCTCACAGTCGCAATAAAAAAGCAACGGAGGGTTGTGGGTGGGGAACAGGACTGCCAACTCTGTTATATTGTACTCTCCCGGGAGCTTAGTACAGAGCTCCCCACAGAGTAAGCGCTCAAAACATATGATTGATTGATTGATTGATTGACAGGAGGATAGCAGAAGTCCCTTCCTATCCTCTCTTGGGTTCTGTGACCGTGATCTCTGGTTCAGCGGGGACAGTCACAGAGTTCATAAGTCTTCCCAGTATCACAAATGGGAGATGTTCCAGCTCAGCCTACTCGGAGTCTTCAGGCTGCAGCTTCCTGAGCTGTTGATCAAGGCTTGGAGCATGCCCAGCAGAGCACAACTGAGGGCGCTTAATTATGGGTGCCAATCTCTGCTTGAGGAGGCCGAATAACAATAATTATTATTATTATTATGGTATCTGTTAAGCGCTTACTATGTGGTAAGCCCTGGAGTAGCTACAGGGTAATCAGGTTGTCCCACGTGGGGCTCAAACTTTTACTCCCCATTTTACAGATGAGGTAACTGAGGCCCAGAGAAGTTCAGTGACTTGCCCAAGGTCACACAGCAGACATGTGGCAGAGGCGGGATTAGAACCCACATCCTCCGACTCCCAAGCTCTGAAACACACACACACACACACACACACTCAAGTGACGCAAGGTTCCACTGAACTTGACTTAGCAAATGGACTGTGTCCAACCTAATTAACTTGTATCTACTCCAGAGCTTAGAACGGTGTTCGACACATAATAAGCACTTAACAAATATCAATCACTCAATCGTATTCATTAAGTACTTACATTGTGCAGAGCTCTGTACTCAGCCCTTGGGCAAGTACAATATAACAGAGTTGGTAGACACGTTCCCTGCTCAGAGCGAGCTTACGGTCTCGGCGGGCAGACGCTACTATAAATAAATACATTACAGATAGGTACATAAGCGCTGTGGAGCCGAGGGAGGGGTGAATAAAGGCTGAAAATCCAAGTGTAAAGATGTATCAGAAGGGGGTGGGAGAAGAGGAAATGAGGGCCTAGCCAGGGAAGGCCTCATGGAGGAGATGTGCCTTTGATAAGACTTTGAAGATGGGGAAAGTGATCGTCTGTCGGAGATGACGAGGGAGAACGAAATGTGGGAGACAGAGGAAGAGTGAGCCTCCCTGCTTTGGGCCTCTTACATAAAGTTCAAAGCAGATTGTGGACAGGCTGACGTCATTGTTCCTAATCTCTAATACAGTTTAAAATGGCCAAAAAGTGTTAAAATCCAAATGATGAAGACTGAGCCCTTCGCTACTTGGAACGCTGCTGTGACCCCGAGCGGATCTCTGATGGAGCGGTGCCCAGGCATTCGACATCGTTTCCCTTCCATAATTGCAACCCGTGATCTCTTCCAAAGATTTGAAACAGATTAGTGTGCTCCAGAGAATGGAGCGATTTATCTAATGTTTTAGATTCACTTCTCAGACTCCTTTAATAAAGAAAAGCCACTCAGCTCTTTGCGTCTCCTTTCTATCGTGCAGTCGACCTGGCTAGTGGTTGGGGATTTGATGCAGCACCTGTATTCTGGACCTCCAAATCTATCAGTCGGTGGTACCTGTTGAGGGTTTACAGTGTGCAAATCTGTATTAAGCACTTGGGAGAGTACAATTCAGCAGAGTTGATAGACAGGATCCCTCCCCTTGAGGAGCTTAAAGAATAGACGGGGAGGCCGGTAATAAAATGAATTAGCAGGGCACTCCTGGTCCCTCCTCTTGCTTCAGGTGACTGGACACTCCCTAGTGGGACTCAGGTAATGAGCCCTCATTTCCTAGACGCTGAACCATCCTCTCCTCTCTTTCACCTAGGAGTAGCCTGCACCTGTGCCTGTTGGGAACGGGATAGTAGGAGAAGTACCTTGTTTCTACCCCAGCGCTTAGAACAGTGCTCGGCACATAGTCAGCACTTAACAAATACCAGTGTTCATTAATTAATTAGTAGTAGTGGTAAAACGTGGCGTAGTGGATAGAGCAAGGGCCCGGGGCAGGTCATGGGTTCCAATTCCGGCTCTGCCACTTGTCTGCTGCGTGGCCTTGGGCAAGTAACTTTAGTTCTCTGGGCCTCAGTCATCTCATCTGTAAAACGGGAATTAAGACCGTGAGCCCCATGTGGGACAAGGACTGTGTTCAGGCTGATTTGCTTGTGTCCACCCCAGTGATTAGTACAGTGCCTCACATATAATAAGTGCTTAACAAATACTATCATTATTATTATTATTATTAAGTGGTAGTAATGAGAGTGGCTTAGTGGATAGAGCATGGGAGTCAGAAGGTCATGGGTTCTAATTCCGGCTCCACCACGTGTCTGCTGTGTGACCTTAGGCAAGTCACTTCACTTCTGTGGGAAGCAGCGTGGCCGGGTGGAAAGAGCCTGGGCTTGGGAGTCAGAGGTCATGGGTTCGAATCCCGGTTCTGCCGCTTGTCAGCTGTGTGACTTTGGGCAAGTCACTTAACTTCTCTGTACCTCAGTTACCTCATCTGTAAAATGGCGATGAAACCTTGAGCCTCATGATGGAACAACCTGATCACCTTTATCCCCCCAGCGCTTAGAACAGTGCTTTGCACATAGTAAGAGCTTAACAAATACCACCATTATTATTATTATTATTATTAGTTCCCAACACCTGTAAAGTGGGGATTTAATGCCTGTTCTCCCCGTTACTTACACTGGGAGATCCATGTCACACCTGATTATCTTGTATCTACCCCAGTGCACATAGTAACCTCTGAACAAATGTCACAATTATTTTCTGAAGTAGGAGTAGCAATAGCACCATTTTGGCCTCTTCTGGGTGAGATGCACTGTACTAAGCACTTTGGGAGCATAAAGCAAGCAAATAGCACATTTTTTGCCCACGGGGAGCTTACACTCTAATGGAGGAGACAGACATATAATAATTGGCAAGGTAATCCAAATACATAATTAAATGTACAAGTGAACAAAATTATAAGCAGAGGTGTTGAAGATAGGTATAAGTTAAGACCTCACGGTATTCACCACTGACTGCTTGATTCATGCTAGAGCCTTATTGGCTTTTGGCCTTCGGCTCTCGGTCAGTATTTAGGCCTTTCAGATCCATCCCTGATCTCTGTGGCCCACAGAGGAGTCTCTGGTGATAGGAGAGACCCCCTCCCCCGTAGAACTCGCGGGGAGAGGAGCGCTACCCCCGCAGGAGTGGAAAGGGGATTCGAGCCACGTATTTAACGTTTGGAAGGTAGGGAGGAGTGTGGCAATCTACAGCTTTATCTATAAAGCTGGAAATCTATGGAAATCTTCGGTGGAAATCTATAACTTTGCTATAATATCGTAGAGCAGCGTTTCATCACCAGGGAACATAGTCAGCTTCCACTCTCAGTAGCTGCTTGGGGCTCCTCAGACCGAAAGGGAGAAATGGGTTTCCATCCAAACGGCTACCTTGCTAGTACAAGCTCTCATAATATCCCGACTGGATTATTGTATCAGCCTTCTCTCTCATCTCCCTTCCTCCTGTCTCTCCCCATTCCACTCTAATCTTCATTCCGCTGCCCGGATCATCTTCCTGCAGAAACGCTCTGGGCATGTCACTCCCCTCCTTAAAATCCTCCTGTGGTTGCCTATCAACCTCCGCAAGAAACAAAAACTTCTCACCCTAGGCTTCAAGACTGTCCATCACCTTGCCCCTTCCTACCTCTCCTCCCTTCTCTCCTTCTACCACCCACCCCGCACGCTCCGCTCCTCCGCCGCCCACCTCCTCGCCGACCCCCGTTCTCACCTATCCCGCCGTCGACCCCTGGGCCACGTCCTCCCGCGGTCCCGGAAGGCCCTCCCTCCTCACCTCTACCAAACTGATTCTCTTCCCCTCTTCAAAACCCTACTGACACCTCATCTCCCCCAAGAGGCCTTCCCAGACTGAGCGCCCCTTCTCCCTCTGCTCCCTCTACCCCCACTTCACCTCTCCGCAGCTAAACCCTCTTTTCCCCCCCATTTCCCTCTGCTCCTCCCCCTCTCCCTTCCCATCCCCTCAGCACTATACTCGTCCGCTCGACTGTATATATTTTCATTACCCTATTTATTTTGTTAATGAAATGTACATCCCCTTGATTCTATTTATTGCTATTGTTCTTGTCTGTCCGTCTCCCCCGATTAGACCGTGATCCCGTCAAAAGGCAGGTACTGTCTCTGTTACCGATTTGTCCATTCCAAGCGCTTAGTACAGTGCTCTGCACATAGTAAGCGCTCAATAAATACTATTGAATGAATGAATGAATACTATTGAATGAATGAATACGATTGAGTGGATGAACTGGACCCCCAGTAGGGGGAGCTCTGAGCCTTCTGTAGCTGAAGGGGTAGATGAAAGAGCTAGATATGAATTCGAATTTGAAAGACCACTCAGATTAATTATACCATGAGCAGCAATTCCCATTAGGGAGTCAGAGTTTCCTCACTGATCATTTTGTTTTATAGTGTTTTGTTAAGCGTTAACTATGTGCCCGGCACCGTACTAAGCAATGTACCAACTAATCAGGTTGGACACAGTTCACAGTCTTATCCCCATTTCACGGAGGAGGGAACTGAGGAGGGGCAGAGAAGTTAAGTGGCTTGCTCATATAATAATAATAATGTTGGTATTTGTTAAGTGCTTACTCTGGGGTAGATACGGGGTCATCAGGTTGTCCCACTTGAGGCTCACAGTCTTCATCCCCACTTTACAGATGAGGGAACTGAGGCACAGCCGAGTGAAGAGCCTTGCCCACAGTCACACAGCTGACAAGTGGCAGAGCCGGGATTCGAACCCATGATCTCTGACTCCCAAGCCCGGGTTCTTTCCACTGAGCCACGCTGTATCTCTACAGTGGAGAAGTACGGGAGCTGGGATTAGATCCCACGTCCTGAGAGAAGCGGCATGGCCTAAGGAGTAGAGCACGGGACTGGAAGTCAGCAAGACCTGGGTTCGATTCCGGCTCCGCCACTCGTCCGCTGTGTGACTTGGGCAAGTCATGTCTCCGGGCCTCGGTTACCTCATCTGTAAAACGGGGGTTAAGACTGTGAGCCCCATGTGGATCATGGATCGTGCCCGAACCGATTAACTCGTATCTACTTCGGGGTTTAGGACGGTGCCTGGCACAAAGCAAGCATTTAACGATACCATTTTAAAGAAAACAAAACACAAAAAGGTCCTCCCAGGCCCATGCTCTTTCCACCAGGCCATGCTGCTTCCTAGAGGTAGAATTGTCTCCTTTGAGGGTTCTGGGCCTGTGCAAAGATAAAAAGGGCCCTAAGGTGGCACAGAGGGGAAGGAGAAGAATTGCAGGAATCTCAAAGAAGAATTGCAGGAATCTCAATGAGCAAAGCCCCTGTTGCATTCCAGGTCAGCTCAGCGCCCAGTGGAGTCCTCATTCATCCAATCATTCACTCCATTTTTTGGTTGAATCCTCCCTGGGCAGACAGTGTTACTATCACTGTGGCATTCGGTAAGCGCTCACTGTGTGCCAAGCACTGTACTAAGCACTGGAGCAGATGCAAGATAATCATGCCCCACATTAGGCTCACAGTCTAAGTAATAATGTTGGTATCTGTCAAGCACTTACTATGTGTAGAGCACTGTTCTAAGCGCCGGGGTGGAGACGAGGTAATCAGATTGTCCCCCATGAGGCTCACAGCCTTAATCCCCATTTTACAAATGAGGTCACTGAGGCACCGAGAAGTGACTTGCCCACTGTCACACAGCTGACAAGCGGCAGAGCCGGGATTTGAACCCATGACCTCTGACTCCCAAGCCCGGGCTCTCTCCACTGAGTCACGTTGCTTAGAGGACAGGCATTGAACCCCCATTTTGCAGAGGAGGGAACCGAGGCACAGAGAAGTTAAGTGACTTGTCCGAGGTCACACCCGTGGCGGAGCTGGGATTAGAACTCAGGTCCTCTGACTCTCAGGCCCGTCCTCGAGCCATTAGGCCACACTGTGGAAATGGCAGGCTTCGCTGGTCAATCTCCAGCACCGAGGAGTTGGGGGATTACGAGGAGTTACGTCCATTAGACTTGCCTTTTTTCCCCCGCTCCGGATACGCTCAGTTCAGCTTGTCTATCCGGGTAATATTGGGGGCTTTTCCCTGCCCAGCAGAGTGACCCCGACCCCACACCGGGTGAGAGGTTCAAGCTTGAAGGAACTCTGTCCTGCCACTAGAATGGCAGAGGGCACTATCCAATAGAGTCTTGTTTTCGACTAGAGAGGGAGGGTGGCCTAGCGGACAGAGCCCGGGCCCTGGAGTCAATAGGATCTGCGTTCTAATCCCGGCTCCGCCACTTGTCTGCTGCATGATAATAATGTTGGTATTTGTTAAGCGCTTACTATGTGCAGAGCACGTTATAAGTACTGGGGTAGACACAGGGGAATCAGGTTGTCCCACGTGGGGCTCACAGTCCTAATCCCCATTTTACAGATGAGGTAACTGAGGCACCGAGAAATTAAGTGACTTGCCCACAGTCACACAGCTGACAAGTGGCAGAGCCGGAAGTCGAACCCATGACCTCTGACTCTAAAGGGCGTGCTCTTTCCACTGAGCCACACTGCTTCTCCATGATCTTGGACTAGTCACTTCACTTCTCTGTGCCTTAGATCCCTCACCTGTAAAATGGGATTAAGACTGTGAGCCCCACGCGGGACGGGGACTGTGTCCGACCTGATTAGCTTGTATCTACCCAGAGCTTAGAACAGCGCTTGGCTCATACTAAGCACTTGAGCATGGGCCTGGGAGTCGGAAGGCCATGGGTTCTCATCTCAGCTTTGTCATTTGTCTGCTGTGTGACGTTGGGCAAGTCCCTTCACGTCTCTGTGCCTCAGTCACCTCATCTGAAATAATAATAATAATAATAATGATGGCATTTGTTAAGCGCTTACTACGTGCAAGGCACTGTTCTCAGCGCTGGGGAGGATAGAAGGTGATCAGGTTGTCCCACGCGGGCCTCACAGTCTTAATCCCCATTTTACAAATGAGGTAACCGAGGCCCAGAGAAGTGAAGCGACTTGCCCAAGGTCAGGCAGCTGACAAGCGACGGAGCCGGGATTAGAACCCATGACCCGCTGACTCCCAGGCCCGTGCTTTTTCCACTGAACCGCACTGCTTCTCTAAAATGGGGATTAAGATTGTGAGCCCCCTGGGGACAACCTGATCACCTTCTATCCACCCCGGCTCTTAGTCCAGTGCCCGGCACATAGTAAGCACTTTATAAATATCACGATTATTATTATTATTATTATTAACTAGGACAGCAGAAGGAGTGATGTCTGCAGCCTGGGATCACGGAGGAGGCGGAGGAAGAATCTGCGAACGTTACCACCATGGCCATCGTGGCTATTACTGGCCTTCGGTGGAGCCGGCCAAGAGTGGGACTGGAAACATGTCTCCGGCTACACTGGAAAATCCGGTTCCAAAATGGACAGGGATGGACTCTTGCTGCTCCTGGTCAGAAGGAGGTGGTACAGGCTCACCTGGCCCAGTCTGGGCGTGCTCCTTCCACCTGTCGATCCATTACTGAGCGCTTACTATGGTGCAGAGCAGTGTACTGAGTACTTGGGCGAGTCCCTCTGCTCCCTCTCTGCTCCCCCCTTCACCTCCCCTCAGCTAAATCCCCTTTCCCTCTGCTCCTCCCCCTCTCCCTTCCCCTCCCCTCAGCAGTGTGCTCATTTGTATAGATTTTAATTACCCTATTTATTTTGTTAATGAGGTGTACATCCCCTTCATTCTATTTATCGTGATTATCGTGATTAAGTTGTCTTGTTTTTGTCCGTCTGTCTCCCCCGATTAGTAATGTTGGTATTTGTTAGGCGCTTACTATGTGCAGAGCACTGTTCTAAGCGCTGGGGTAGACACAGGGGAATCAGGTTGTCCCACGTGGGGTTCACAGTCTTAATCCCCGCTTTACAGATGAGGGAACTGAGGCACCGAGAAGTGAAGTGACTTGCCCACAGTCACACAGCTGACAAGTGGCAGAGCTAGGATTCGAACTCATGACCCCTGACTCCAAAGCCCGTGCTCTTTCCACCGAGCCACGCTCAGCCCATCCGTGGGCAGGGATGGTCTCTATCTGTTGCCAAATTGTCCGTTCCAAGGGCTTAGTCCAGTGCTCTGCACATAGTAAGCGCTCAATAAATCCTATTGAATAAATGAATGAATGAGTATAACGCAAGAGGATTGGTAGATACATCCTCCTGGATCCTCCAGGAGGGTCCTCCTGGTGGCCTCTTAGCCGAGGGTCATTCATTCAATAGTATTTATTGCGTGCTTACTATGTGCAGAGCACTGGACTAAGCGCTCGGAATGGACAATTCGGCAACAGATAGAGACCATCCCTGCCCAGTGACGGGCTCACAGCCGTCGCTTCTGCGGCGGGAGTGGGATCAGTGGCCTCCTCGAGGTCCGGCTGATATCGCTGGTCGTGGGACATCGGTCAATCAGCGATATTTATTGAGAACTTACTATGTGCAGTACACTGTACAAAGAGAAGCAGTGCGGGCTAGTGGAAAGAATGTGGGATGTGGAGCCAGAGGACCTGGGTTCTAATCCCAGCTTCACCACTCTTCTGCTCCGTGCTTCATCTGTAAAATGGCCACTAAGACTGTGAGCCCCATTTGGGTCAAAGACTGTGTCCAACCTGATTACTTGTTTCAAGCCTGATTGCCTGATTCAAGCGCTTAGTACAGTGCTCTGCACATAGTAAGCGCTCAATAAATAAATACTATTGAATGTACTTGTATGGACCCCAGTGCTTATTACAGAGCCTGATACAAAGCAAGCACTTAAAATTAAGTGCGTACCTTCACTTTTGAGGGGCAGCGTGGCTCAGTGGGAAAAGCCCGGGCTTAGGAGTCAGAGGTCGTGGGTTCTAATCCCGGCTCCGCCACCTGTCAGCTGTGTGACTTTGGGCAAGTCACTTCACTTCTCGATGCTTCGGTCACCTCATCTGGAAAATGGGGATTAAGACTGGGAGCCTCCTGTGGGACAACCTGATTACCCTGTATCTTCTTGTTGCCTCAGTTACCTCATCTGTAAAATGGAGATGAAGACTGTGAGCCTCACGTGGGACAATCCGATTACCCCGTATCTACCCCAGCACTTAGAACAGTGCTCTGCACATAGTAAGCGCTTAACAAATACCAACGTTATTATTATTATTATCATTACTAAGAGCTTAGGAGAGTACAATGTAACAGAATCAGCAGGCACGTTCCCTGCCCATAACGAGCTTTCAGGCTAGAGGGCCACATCACAGAGAAGCAGCGTGGCTCAGTGGAAAGAGCACGGGCTTTGGAATAAGAGGTCTGGGTTCGAATCCCGGCTTGGTCACTTGTCAGCTGTGTGACTTTGGGCAAGTCACAACTTCTCGGTGCCTCAGTTACTTCATCTGTAAAATGGGGATTAAGACTGTGAGCCCCACGTGGGACAACCTGATTCCCCTGGGTCTCCCCCAGCACTTAGAACAGTGCTGGGCACATAGCGCTTAACAAATACCAACATTATTATCACTGCCGTGGCTCCCAGAGTCACTGGATTCAAATAATGGTAGTGGAGACAATAGAAGCAGTGGGTGACTAGTTCTTTTTTTCCCCCCTTTTGCCTTTTTCCCCCTGACTTTTTCCTTTCTCCCTCCTTTCAACCCTCCCTTTCATTCATTCATTCATTCAATCCTATTTATCAAGCACTTACTGCGGGCAGAGCACTATACTAAGCACTTGGGAGAGTACAATAGAACAATAAACAGACACATTCCCTGCCCACAACGAGCTTACAGTCTAGTTAGAGAGGCAGGCATTAATATCAATAAATTACAGATATTTCTATATTTCCATTTCTGCCCCTCTCCCCCGGCCCTCCCACCAACCTTGGTTGCCTCTGAGGGTCTCCAGGGTGTCTAGACCCCAGGCGGGTTGGCACGGACAGACAAAAGCCATCCTACGGGCAAACTCCGCATCAAACGGGAGACATGCAGAAGAACAGAAACTCTTGACCACCAAGGTCAATGGGAACAAAACATTTGCAATCAGATGTCAGTAATAATAATAATAATAATAGTATTTGTTAAGAGCTTACTATGTGTCAGGCACTGCACTAAGCGCTGGCAGTCGATCAGTGCAAATCTCACCCAAAGTCACTACTGTCAACTCTCCACTTGTCGCATTGAAAATGAGGTGAAAAATTGTTTAAGTCATTCAGAAATATGTGGCTCGAGATTGAGTGGAGGTTTTTGTTTCATGAAGGCAAAAGCACATTGTTTAGTCCTGGGAAGACTGGGAACACAGTCTTGAGTACAGACCACTATTAATAACAGTAGTGCTATTTGTTAAGTGCTTACTATGGGTCAGACAGACACTATACTAAGCGCTGGGGTGGATACAAGCAAATCGGGTTGGACTCAATTCCTGTCCTATGTCGGGCTCCCACTCTCAATTCTTATTTTACAGATGAGGTAACTGAGGCCCAGAGAAATGAAGTGACTTGCCCGAAGTCACGCAGCAGACGAGTGGCTGAGCTGCGATTAGAACCCACGACCTTCTGACACCCAGGCCTGTGCGCTATCCACTAAGCCGTGCTGCTTTTCTTCGTCCAGGGATGTTGAAAATTACAGAAGTACAGCAGACCTTGACTCCAGGGACCATGGAAAATTACAGAAATATGGGAGGCCCTATCTCAAGCGTGTCTACAGTCTAATGGAGAAGGGAAAATATCTGGTGGGGGGCAGGAAGGATGAACATAATGTACATAAAATGTACAAGAACAAACCTTCAGCTTGTGAAGGGTCTCTACCAACTGGCTTGTACCATTTCTTCTCTCTCCTACTTAAACTGTGAAAACCATGAGGGACAGGGACTGTGTCCAACCTAATCAACTTGTATTTACCCCATTCATTCATTCATTCGTATTTATTGAGTGCTTACTGTGTGCAGAATACTGTACTAAGCGCTTGGGAGAGTACGATACGACAATAATCAGACACATTTCATGCTCACACTGAGCAGTGCGTAGAGCGGTGTTTGCCGCATTATAATTATTATTATCAAGTGCCATGGAGTCTTTCCCCATTCATAGCGGCTCTATGGCTATATTTCTCCAGAACATCCTATTTTCTTCCATAATCCGTAACCTTGCTAATGTTTCTTCTTTTCTCGTGGTTATGGTTTCTGTCCATCTAGCTGCTGGCCTGCCTCTTCCAATAAGTGCTTTAAAAATACCATTAAAAAAAGAGAGACCCCAGTTCCAGATCCAGGAAGAGGAGATGGTTTTGTGACCTAGACCTCAAGTGAACTCCACATCTCCTCCCTCAGCTGTCTGGGCTAGCAGCACTGAGTTGGCCACTAGCAATAGTTGCCTGGGCAAGCAGCACTACAGCTCTACACTGGTCCCCAAGCCTCCACTGAGTCTCTGGCCACCTGGCTGCTTCTGCATATGGAAAACCATATGCCTTGGAGAAGAAAAAGCCACATTAGCTCTTAGGAACCCATTGTACAACTCAGCCTCTTGGCCTCTCATATTGGTTCTTAGGGGAAGCAGCGTGGCTCAGTAGAAAGAGCCTGATCTTCGGAGTCAGAGGTCATGGGTTCGACTCCCGGCTCTGCCACTTATCAGCTGTGTGACTGTAGGCGAGTCACTTCACTTCTCTGTGCCTCAGTTACCTCATCTGTAAAATGGGGATTAACTCTGAGCCTCACGTGGGACAACCTGATTACCCTGTATCTCCCCCGGTGCTTAGAACAGTGCTCTGCACATAGTAAGTGCTTAACAAATACCAACGTTATCATCATTATTATTATTATTCTGGACCACTGAGCACGCTAACCTCACGGTCAGCCCTGCGACTTTCCCCAGGCCCAAGGAAGAGGAATGAATCACATTCACTTTGGTGGCTCCTTCCTTCCCCTCTGCCTTCAAATACGTCTCCCCCGTCTAGGAAACCTCTGGACTCCACTGTACCACGTAGGTCTCATTATTGCCCCATCTTCCTCCTCCATGCCTGTTCAAACTCCTCTAACGAGCGGGATACATTCCTGCTAATCCTTCTCAGTGTCTTTGGCCGGCTCTTCCTCTGCCTCCCTTTCCCTAACTGAGGGTGTCCCTCAAGACCCCATTCTGGGTCTTTACTCAATCTGTGCTCTCTTCCTTGGAGAGCCCACAGCTTCCATAGCTTCAACTACCACCTTCCATCTATCTCACGAGCCTGATCTCTCCCTCTCCTATCTCCAGTCTCGCAATTCCTCCTGCTTTCTTAAAAAGGACGTTGCACCGGCACCCCGAGCTCACTATGTCCAAAACCTAACTCCTCATTTTCTCTGCTGAATCCTATTGCATCGGCCTCCTCTCTGACCTCCCTGTCTTCAATCTCCCCGGTCCACACTTCGCGCTGTTGCCTGGATCATTTCCCTAAAATAACGTTCTGTGTACACCTTCCCACTCCTCACAAATCTCCTGTGATTGTCCTTTCCCCTCCACATCATGCAGAAACTTCTGACCGCTGACTTTAAAGTACTCAGTTGGCTCTCTCTCTCACCAACTTATCCACTCTCCTCTCCCAATATACCCCTGTTCGCACTCTTTGTTTCTCTCTAGCTAATCTACTTATTGTGAGCCGCTCTCTTCTCTCCCTCCACTGACCTCAAGCCCAGCCACTAGAACCCCCTCCCCCTTCACATCTGACAAACCGCAGCTCTCCCCACTTGCAAAACCCTTCTGAAATCACCTCTCCTCCAGGAGGGCTTCCCTGATTAATTCCTCTTCCACCTTATACTACCGCTAATAATAATAATGGTACGCATTAGGTGCTTACTGTGTGCCAAGACTGTTCTAAGCTCTGTAGATACAAGTTAATCAGCTTGGACACAGTCCCTGTCCCACCTGGGGCTCACAGTCTTATTCCTCATTTTACAGATGAGGTAACTGAGGCCCAGAGAAGCTAAGTGACTTGCCCAAGGCCACACAGCAGACACGTGTCACAAAATAGACACTTGCCCAACTCGCACACCCACAACACCCCACAGCACTGTCTTATATACTCTTAACACTTCCCCCATGTGGAATTTATTTTAGGGATCTCTCTCCCCTACAAGACTGTAAACTCCTTGAGGGCATAAATGTATTTTGTATTTTCTATTGTATTTTCCCAAGTGCCCAGTACAGTGATTTGCAAACAGTAGGTAGTCAGTAGATACCACTAATAGATTAGGGTCGACAGCTCGAGGCTCTTATTTCAATGTCTCTAGCGGAAGGTATTCTAGACGTTCAGAAAGACTTCAGGCCTTAAAACCTCAGTGAAGAAATCGATTAGGAAGATGGAGGATTTTGTCAACGAAACAGAGAACTGGCCCTGGGGGTTCTTCAACCTCTATCTAGTCCCTCTGGACTGATTGAGAAGCAGCATGGCTTAAGCACGGCCTGGAAGTCATAAGGCCCTTGTGACTTGTCCCATAAGTCCCAGCTCCACCACTTGTCTGCTGTGTGACCTTGGGCGAGTCATTTCTCTATGCCTCGGTCACCTCATCTGTAAAATGGGGATTAAGACTATGAGTACCCTGGGCTCTGGACTCTGTCCAAATTGACTAGCTGGTATCTACCCGAAATGTTAGAACAGTGCTCGGCACATAGTAAATGCTTAACATTACACGATTAACAAAAGAAAATTGGAAGGTCAGCACAGCCAGGACCTCTAAAGAAGGACCAGTAAGAGGAAAAATATCAATAGTCCTTAGCCTTCCTGTCATCTAAACCCCCTGAGGTGAGTAGGATTGGAAAGAGAGCCCCAGGTTAAACAGAAGTGCTTGTAAGTGAACCGTAGGCTTTGTCAAAAGCCTCTAATCTACCCTGGTAGGAACTGAACTGATACAAACCCGGAACTGTACTTGGGAAGGGGCCAAACTGAATGGCTGCTGGGCTGGCCAACCTGAGGCCTGTCAGGATCGCTCCCCTTTACTCCGAGATGGGGTCATATTGGGCCGGGGTCTGGTCTGTGAGGGGATGCTGGCCTGGATCCAAGGCCTCAGGACAGCCCAGGTTGGACAGTTTAGCTTTTCCTACATAGCCAAGCTGGACGGCTCTCTGAGATGGGAAGTGCTCCTCTCTTTGGCCACTGAGATGGGTCTGTTTGGGAGGTCGGGAGCATGGGAGCCCCAGCATCCGGGCCTGGCCCCGCAGAGACCCCAGCACTTACTTCAGAGTGCTGACAGACACTCTGCTTCAGCGCTCGTGGCTGTAATGTATTAAACAACTCCTCAGAAAATCCTAGCATGCCTCAGTGGTTGCCAGAGCACTGGATCCCAGCTGCTTCTCCCTCCTTGGGACAATGAAGGTTTTTTTTTTGTTTGGTTGGTTTTGTCTTTCTCAAAGAGGGGGAGAGGTTAATGGTATTTCTTAAGTGCTTACCACGTGCCAGGCATGGTACTAAACACTGGGGTAGATACAAGCTAGTGTTCTGCACACAGTAAGCGGACAGTAAATATTGATTGAATGAATGAAGCTAATCAGGTTGGACGTAGTCCCTGTCCCTCATGGGGCTCATAGTCTTAATCCCCATTTTACAAGTGAGGCAACTGAGGCACAGAGAAGTGAAGTACCTTGCCCAGGGTCGCACAGCAGACAAGTGGGGGAACCCGGATTAAAACCCACTTCTGACCCTCAGGGCCGGCTCTTTCCACTATTTCACACTGCTTTCCAGGACCTGGTTTGTTCCACCGGACAGCGGGGAACTGGTTCTTCTACTGTTAAAGAATGCCAATTTTAAGTCTTTCCAAATGGATTTAAATGGAATGTAAGTCATGCAGTGTGTTTGCTTAGTGCAAATCATTTAACTCTCTTTGTCAGCCCCATTCAGCACATGGGAATTGGGCTAGAAAAAGTACACCCTAAGATTCTTCTTTCTCACATCCAGACTCTCCTGAAGACCGTAACCGTTTTTCTTCTCACTCAATACTCACTCTCTGGAGGAGCTCCTCCACTCACATGTCTTCAGCTACCGCTTCTCCGCGGACAGATGACACCCAAATATCTCTCTCTGCCTCACCTCTCATTTAACCTACAATTCTGCATTTACTCTTGCCTTCGGGACACCTCCCCTTCGATATCCCACCAGCACTTCGAATTGAATATGTCTAAAACCCAAGTATTCACCTGTCCTCCTAAAGCAACTCCTCTTCCTAACTTTCCAATCTCAGTCATTTACAACCCTATTCTCCCTTTCCAGAAAGTCGACCACCTTGGAGTCTTTTTTGACTCCTCGCTCTCCTTCAATTCTTCGATAACATCCCTTATCAAATCCTGCCGGTCCTTCCTTTTTTTTATGGTGTTTGTGAAGTGCTTAATGCAGACCAGGAGCTGTTCTAAGCACTGGGGTAGATACAAACTAATCAGGTCGGACACAGTCCCTTCCCATGTGGGGCTCACAGTCTTAGTCCCCATTTTGCAGGTGAGGTAACAGGCATGGAGAAGTTAAGTGATTTGCCCAAAGTCACACAACAGACTAGTGGTAGAGCGGGATTAGAACCCAAGTCCTTCTGACTCCCAGGCCCTGGATCCAGCCACTAGGCCATGCTGCTCCCTACCTAACCTCTCCTGGATCTTTCCCTCTCACTCCACCCAAACTTCTTCCACCGGGTACGGATTCTGGTCATATCACTGCTAGACTATTGTACCAGCCTCTTTATTTAATGCTACTTGTTAAGTGCTTACTACGTGCCAGACGCTGTAATAAGCGCTGGGATAGATACGAGTTTATAAGGTTGGACACAGTTCCTGACTCACATGGGGCTCACAGTCTAAGTGGGAGGGAGGAGGGTTTAATCCACATTTTACAAATGAGGTCACTGAAGCACAGAGAGTTAAGTGACTTACTCGAGGTCTCGGCTTCTCACCGATAACCCTGCCTCCAACTCCACCCTCCGTAATCCATTCATTCGTTCAATCGTATTTACTGAGCACTTGCTGTGGGCAGAGCACTGTACTAAGCGCTTGGGAGAGTACAATACAACTAATAGATGCATTCCCTGCCTACAATGAGCTTATAGTCTAGAGGCGGGGAGACAGACATCAGTACAAATGAAAAAATGACAGATACGTACGTAAGTGCTGTGAGGCTGGGAGAGGCGAACAAAGGGAGCAAGTCAGGGAGATGCAGAAGGGAGGGGGAGAAGAGGAAACGGGGGCTGGGAAGACCTCTTGGAGGAGATGAGCCTTCAGTAAGGCTTTGAAGGCAGGGTAAAGTAATTATCTGTCAGATTTGAGGAGGGAGGGCATTTGGTTCTAAGCGGCATTTATGTAATAGGTACGTATATGCCTCGTACATAGTAAGTGCTTAACAATTACCATTATTATTATTACTATGCACTGCTCAATGTGCTATTTACTAAGCTCCTAGGTCTTTGCACCGAATAGTACCCGGAAAGAATGCATTCAGCTTTCGAAGGAGCAGTTCAGGCACTGGAAGAATCAGACTCATTTTAAACCTACTTAGGGATCCCCTTGCCATCGGAAGGGTCACTTGTTTGAAAGACACGGAATGAACGTTGGTGGCCAAAGTGGTACAGGTCGGAAGCAGGATGTGGGGTAGGGGTTGATGGCGAGATCCGTGAGATCGAGGCACAGTGAGAAGGAGCGATGTGTGCGCGCTGGGTTGTAGAAGGAGAGTAGCGAGGTGAGGTAAGAGGGGGCAAAGTGGTGGAGAGCTTTAAAGCCTATTCTATTCTATACGCTGTGGCATAGATCCTCCTCCTGAAGCATTTCTTGGCCAACAACTCAGCCCACATCTCTCCACTCAAAACTCTCCACTGGCTCCCTGCGTCCCTCCACATCAAGAAAAAAATTCATAATTGGCTTCAAAACTCTTCAGCTCACCCTGCCTCACATATCTGCTGTCTTCATCTATTACTCTCCATAGGCTGTCTTCATTTGTTCCAGCTAGCCTAAAATGTACGGTGCCCTCTATAATAATAATGGCATTTTTTAAGTGTTTACTATGTACCAAGCACTGTTCTCAGCACTGAGATAGATACAAGATAATCAGGTTGGACACAGTCCCTAGCCCACAGTAGCACTCCCAGTTTTAATCCCATTTTACAGATGAGGTAACTGAGGCCCAGAGAAGTTAAGTGACTTGTCCAAGGTCACACAGCAGACAAGTGGTGGAGCCAGGATTAGAATCCACGACCTCTGACTCCCAAGATGGTGCTCTTGCCACTAGGCCCCCAGGTCCTCCTGACTCCCATGCTCTATCCACTAGGCCATGCTGCTTAGCAGGCTGCTTCAACCCTTCCTCTAGACTCTAAACTCCTTGTGGGCAGATAATGTGGTTACCAACTCTGTTATGTTGTACCCTCCCAAGTGCTTAATACAGTGCTCTGTACAGAGGATGCTCTCAGTAAATATCCACTCAATTACATTTTTTCCCCCACACAGAGCGTAGAACTCCATCCCTCCCCACATCTGACTGACCACGGACCTCTCCATATTCCAAGCCCTTATGAAAACCCACCTCTTCCTTCGTGCCTTCCCCGCTTCATCTCTGTTAAAATGTCTGGGACCCTCAGCCCTAAATCCCACCCCAGATAGCCCCGGTATCACTCAGGAAAGCACAAATCCCTGAAAACATCTGCTGGGGCTTAAACCCATCCCTGGCTTTCCTTCCAGGGGCGAACAAGATGGTGGTTTTCGGCCTAGCAAACCCCACACCTGTACCACTTTGGCCACCAACGTTCATTCCTTGTCTTTCAAACAAGTGACCCTTCCGATGGCAAGGGGATCCCTGTGCATGCTTAAAATGAATCTGATTCTTCCAGTGCCTGAACTGCTCCTTCCAAAGTTGAATGCATTCTTTCAGGGTACTATTTGGTGCAAAAACCTAGGAGCTTAGTAAATAGCACATTGCTCAGTAGGTAGTAATAATAATAATAATAATGGCATTTGTTAAGGGCTTACTATGTGCGAGGCATATAAGTACTTATTAGATAAATGCCACTTAGAACCAAATCGAATGACATGAAAGAGTTCATTTAATCCACCTGAGGTAAACCCTTAGCAGTCGAAGGGGCTTGTTTGATGTATGGGACCTGGGTTCTAATCCCAGCTCCATCACTTGTCTCCTGTGGAACCTTGGGCAAATCACTTAACTTCTCTATGCTTCAGTTATCTCATTCGTAAAATGGGGATTGAGACTGTGAGCCCCAGGTGGGACAGGGGCTGCCGTCCAACCTGATTATCTTGTTTCTACCCCAGCGCTTAACACAGTGCCTGACACATAGCAAGTGCTTAACAAATACCATTTGAAAAAAACAAACCGCAGATGGTTATGGAATGAACTGAAATGAGTTGAATGTTCACTGTCTTCGTTGAAAGTTTAGGCTGGCGAGGTATGCTGTGTCACTGATTTTCTCCTCTAGGCAGAGAGCTCTCAGAGTCTAAGTCTCCATCAACAGGAATAGTATATCCTTAAAATGGCTCGTCTTACCAGAAAACCCCTCTTCTCCTGGCCTTCAAGACCCCTCACCTATCTATATGGTTAGGTCGAAATGTTACTGAGTGGCTTGTTGCTACTATCGGTCAATCACTGGTGTTTACTGAGCATTTACTGTGGGCAGAGCACTATATTAAGCACTTGGGAAAGTATGTCACAACAGAGTGGGTAGACACGATCCCTTCCCACACCACATTGAGTTAGCTCCCCTGGGCTCTCGCTCATTCTGGGTTCTGAAGGTTTTGCTCAGAAGCCTCCAGTTAACACCCCCTAAAAGATAAAAGTCCTAAGGAATTCAGAAATAAAGGAACTTCCAAATACAACTTCATTTCATTCGTTAAACCAATACCCGGAGGGATTCCCTTCACCCTCCCCAAAACAGGCACTGAGATCCTCAGCTCAGAGACAAGCAGGGACGGGCTTCTTTCCGACGGTACTTCTAAATCATCCTGGAAAGACATCCCTGAGCCCTCCTATTGTCCTGATCTGCATCTCCCATTCCTCTTCTTCTCCTCCTCCTGGCCCTCCCACAGCACTACTCTCTGCCGGCATCTGTTCAACTCTCAGGGTCTGAAGCAGCGTCACTGTCGACATCCCCGAATAGAAGCAATTAACCAACCGCCTTCATGGAGCACCTACCCTGTGCAGAACACAGGAGAACCAGCCAGATCATCACTGCTCTTTTCCCTCATGGGCAAGGCAGGGAAGACGCAGCGGGTGGGGAGAGGAGGAAGGGCTTTTCAACTACTGCGGACAATAATAATATTAATCGAGGTATTTGCTAAGCACTTCTCAAGTGCCAGGCACTGTACTAAGCGCTGAGGTAGGAATAAGGTAATTGAGCTGGACACAGTCCCTGCCCCACAAGGGACTCACAGCCTTAATCTCCATTTTACAGATGAAGTAACTGAGGTCCAGAGAAGTGAAGTGACTTGCCCAACGTCACAGAACAGACAAGTGGCCGAGCCGGGATTGGAACCAGGTCCTTCTGACTCCCAGGCCCGTTTAGTTATCACATCTCACACGGTGGGCTGGGGGAGAGAATAATAATAATAATGATACTTGTTAGACATTTACTATGTGCCAAGCACTGTTCTAAGCACTGAGGTAGAGAAGCTCCTCAGGTTAATCAGGTTGGAAGACTGTAAGATCTAGACTGTAAGCTCGTTGAGGGCGGAGAACATGTCTACCAACTCTACTCTGTTCACAGTAAGCACTCAATAATAATAA
Source organism: Ornithorhynchus anatinus (assembly GCF_004115215.2). Classification (NCBI taxonomy): domain Eukaryota; kingdom Metazoa; phylum Chordata; class Mammalia; order Monotremata; family Ornithorhynchidae; genus Ornithorhynchus; species Ornithorhynchus anatinus. Next base: position 16,446,497 of record NC_041730.1, on the reverse strand, counting down.
TAATGATGGCATTTGTTAAGCGCTTACTATGTGCGAAGCACCGTTCTAAGCGCTGGGGGCGATACGAGGTGATCAGGTTGTCCCACGTAGGGCTCACAGTCTTCATCCCCATTTTACAGTTGAGGTCACTGAAGCACAGAGAAGTGACTTGCCCAAAGTCACGCAGCTGACAAGCGGCGGAGCTGGAATTCGAACCCATGACTCTTACTCCCAAGCCCGGGCTCTTTCCACTGAGCCACGCTGCTTCCCTCAATAAATACGGCTGGTTGAATGATTGATCAGGGATCCTCAAACTCAGAGTTCGGTGTCCTGCCCCGGACAGTCGAGAATCGGTTAACGATTCTCCCCAGCCCGATCCCAAATGTTAACAAATAACTCCCATTGGCTCTACAGCCCATAGAGCGCGCCCAGTAATTTCAGACTCAGCAGTGCCTGCGGTTGCAAATACGGTTCCTGTTTCATCCTGATTCACCTCCCCCGCTCCCCCAGTCTGTGAGGATGAAATGACCCACAAAACCGTGGAGCCCCGAAGAAAGGAAAAGGTAAAGAAGAGGTGAACCCTCTCTACTCAGGAGTTTCTCTGGAGAACTTCATCTTTGGAGTCCACTTTTTGTTTTTAAATTATTTATTTAGAATAGTGATAAGAATATGTATGGTATTTATTACTATGTGCCAAGGTCTGTTCTAAGCCCTGGGGTAGATACCAGGTGATCAGGTTGTCCCACTTTGGGTTCACAGTCTTAATTCCCATTTTCCACATGAGGTAACTGAGGCACAGAGAAGTGAAGTGACTTGCCCAAGGTCACACAGCAGACAAGTGGCAGAGTCGGGATTAGAACCCACATCCTCTGATTCCCACTAGGCCATGCTGCTTCTCTAATTTCTAATCATATTAATCTCCGTCTCCTCCCGCACTAGACTATAAACTCATTGTGGGCAGGGAATCTGTTTATTGTTGTATTGTATATATGGTGACATTTGTTAAGCGCTTACTATGTGCAAAGCACTGTTCTAAGCGCTGGGGGATACAATAATAATAATGTTGATATTTGTTAAGCGCTTACTATGTGCCAAGCACTGTTCTAAGCGCTGGGGTAGACATAGGGGAATCAGGTTGTCCCACGTGGGGCTCACAGTCTTAATTCCCATTTTCCAGATGAGGGAACTGAGGCACAGAGAAGTGAAGTGACCTGCCCAAAGTCACACAGCTGGCAAGCGGCGGAGCCGGGATTAGAACCCATGACCTCTGACTCCCAAGCCCGGGCACCTTCCACTGAGCCACGCTGCTTCTCAACCACGCAGCTATTGTACTGCTATTCCACTGAGCCACGCTGCTGTTGCACTCTCCCAAGCGCTTAGTACTGTGATCGACACACAGTTAAGTGCTCAATAAATATGACTGATTGAATGAATGAATTTGTTGAGCACTTAATATGCGTCAAGGGCTTTACTAGGCACTGGGGTACATAAAAGATGATAAGATTGGACACCCATATCCCACATGGGGCTCATGGTCTCAAACCCCATTTTACAGATGAAGTAACTGAGACTTAGAAAATTTAAGTGACTTGCCCAAAGTCACACAGCAGACAAGCGGCAGAGCTGAGATTAGAACCCAGGTCCTCTGACTCCCAGGACTGTGCTCTTTCCACTGAGCCATGCTGACTCTCGGATCTCCCCCGAAACCCGAATTTCTTGTTTGTGATGACCGTTGCAAGAAAAGTGACCATTAAAGAAGCAGCACGGGCTAGTAGATAGAACACCGCCCGAGGAGTCAGAAGGACCTGGGTTCTAATCTCCACTCCACCACTTGTCTGCTGTGTGACCTTGGGTAAGTCACTTCGCTTCTCTGGTCCCCGGTTACCTCATCTGTAAAATGGGAATTAAACCTGTGAGCCCCACGTGGGACACGGGCTGTGTCCAATGTGGCAATCTCGTATGTACCCCAGCACTTAGTACAGTGTCTGGCACACAGCAACCGCTTAACAAATACCACATACACAAAAACCAAATCAAATTCTTGCAGGCAATAATGACAATGACACCACAAATACTGTGGTATTTGTTCAGCCCTTACTCTGGGCCACGCACTGGGCCAACCGTTGGGGTAGATGAAGAAAGGTTCATTCAATAGTATTTATTGAGCACTTACTATGTGCAGAGCACTGTACTAAGCGCTTGGGATGAACAAGTCGGCAACAGATAGAGACGGTCCCTGCCGTCTGACGGGTCCATCAGTCAATCAATTATACATAGTAATAATAATAACTTTGGTATTTGTTAAGCGCTTACCATGTGCCAAGCACTGTTCTACGCACTGGGTAGATACAAGGTAATTAGGTTGCCCCACGTGGGGCTCACAGTCTTAATCCCCATTTTCCAGATGGGGTCAATGAGGCACAGAAAAGTTAAGTGACTTGCCCAAAGTCACACAGCTGATAAGAGGCAGAGAAGTGACCTCTGACTCCCAAGCCCGGACTCTTTCCACTGAGCCACGCTGCTTCTCAAAAGAAGTCAACAGGCATCAGTAGCATCAATATAAATACATAGAATTAGAGATATACGCAAGCAGCGTGGCTCAGTGGAAAGAGCCTGGGCTTGGGAGTCAGAGGTCATGGGTTCGATTCCCCGCTCTGCCACTTGTCAGCTGTGTGACTGTGGGCAAGTCACTTAACTTCTCTGTGCCTCAGTTACCTCATCTGTAAAATGGGGATTAACCGTGACCTCACCTGGGACAACCTGATGACCCTGTATCTACCCCAGCGCTTAGAACAGTGCTCTGCACATAGTAAGCGCTTAACAAATACCAACATAATAAAACAAGTAAACAGGCATTCATTATAAATAAATGAAATTATAGATATATACATATATACACTAGTGCCGTGGGCCGGGGACGGGGGGTAGAGCAAAGGGAGCGAGTCGGGGTGATGGGGAGGGAGGGGGAGAGGAAGAAAAAAAGGGGGGCTTAGTCAGGGGAGGCCTCTTGGAGGAGATGGGCCTTCAGTAAGGCTTTGAAGGACGGTGGGGAGAGCGACCGTTTGGCCGATTAGAGGAGGGAGGGTGTTCTGGGCCAGAGGCAGGACGTGGGCCGGGGGTCGATGGCGGGACAGGCGAGGCCCAGTGAGGAGGTTGGCGGCACCGGAGGAGTGGAGCGTGTGAGCTGGGCCAGAGGTGAGGTAGGAGGGGGCCAGGGGAAGGAGAGTTTAGAAGCTAAACCTGTTGTCTTCCTCCTACTTAGCTTGTGAGCCCCGTAAAGGACAGGGAAGACTGTAAAACCTAAGCTCACTTAGGGCAGAGGATGTGTCTGCTATATTATTATAACATAGAGAAGCAGCGTGGCTCAGTGGAAAGAGCACGAGTTGGGAGTCAGAGCTCATGGGTCCGAATCTTGGCTCTGCCACTTGTCAGCCGTGTGACTGTGGGCAAGTCACTTCACTTCTCAGTTACCTCATCTGTCAAATGGGGATTAAGACCGTGAGCCTCATGCGGGACAACCTGATTACCCTGTATACCCCAGCGCTTAGAACAGTGCTCTGCACATAGTAAGCGCTTAACAAATACCAACACTATTATTATTATAACAAACTCTCCCAAGTGCTCAGTACAGTGCTGTGCACATAGTAATCTTTCAGTGAAAACAACTGACTGACCGAGTGTGTCTGATCCGATTAGCTCAGATCTATCCAAGCACTTGGGACACAGTAACTCTGAAACAAATATCATTAAAAAAAACAAAACTATTTGATCCCTTGAGGGGAGGAGGAAGATGTTCCACCGTAACCTGATTTCTCTCTCCTGAAGACGTCATCAGGAGGTGTTTCCAGAATTCAGCCTGACAACACCTGGCACGCCTGGTGAAGCTCTGGGAGGAGCCGACGCGTCCGAGCGGGTACAAATAGACCCCCCGATCACCACCCTCTCCTCAGAGTTCACCGACGCCTGAAGCCGACGGCTCCGACCCCGGCCAGGCCACCTCCTCCATCATGAAGCTTTCGCTTGTCATTGGGCTGGCCATCCTGGCTGCTTCCTGCAGTAAGGGTGAGTATCGTTCCCGGGCCGGGTCTCGCTAGATGGTGAGCGTCGTTACGATCACGGGGGCGGTACTGTCCAGTGGAGTCAGAGGACGTGGGTTCTGATCTCGGCTCTGCCGCGTGGCTGCTGTGTGACCTTGGCCAGGTCACTTCGCTTCTCGGGGCCTCAGTTACCTCATCTGGAAAGTGGGGGTTAATGGGGATCAATCCTGACACCGTACTTAGCGTTGGGGTGGATAGAAGCAAAGCAGGTCGGGCCCGGGATGCCTGTCCCACATGGGGCTCACGGTCTCAATCCCCATTTTTACAGAGGCGAGGACTGAGGCCCAGAGGAGTGAAGTGACTTTCCCGAAGTCACACAGCAGGCAAGTGGCGGAGCCGGGATTAGAACCCATGACCTCCTGACTCCCAGGCTCAGGGCCTAACCACTTCTTCATGCTTCTTCTCAAGCCACGCTGCTCCCTAGGTGGGGCAGGGACTGTGTCCAACCGGATTATCTTGTATCTACCCCAGTTCTTTGTACAGTGCTTTGTACAGAGTAACCTCTTCACAAATGTTATCGGTATTATTATTAGAATTATACCTCCTCCAGAAGGGCTTTCCTGACTAGCCTCTCACCTCCCCACCCTACTCTCTCTCCCCTCTGGTTCGCTTCTGCACTCGCACCTGAACCCCTTCAGCACCTTATCACTCACCCCACTTCCAGCCCCACAGCACTTACACATATATTCTTATTTTCTCCCCTATCTGTGATTTATTTTATCGAAGGTCTCCCCATCTGGAGGGTAATAATAATAATAATGTTGGTATTTGTTAAGCGCTTACTATGTGCCGAGCACTGTTCTAAGCGCTGGGGTAGACATAGGAGAATCAGGTTGTCCCACGTGGGGCTCACAGTCTTAATCCCCATTTTACAGATGAGGGAACTGAGGCACAGAGAAGTTAAGTGACTTGCCCACAGTCACACAGCCGACAAGTGGCAGAGCTGGGATTCGAACTCACGAGCTCTGACTCCAAAGCCCGTGCTCTTTCCACTGAGCCACGCTGCTTCTCCTTATGGGTGGGGCTCATGACTAACTCTACATAGCGGACTCTACCAAGCGCTCATTACAGTGCTACGCACACAGTGAGAACATAAATACCACTGATTAATCTATTGATTAAAAAGTCCCTCTACTGTTAATCAGCTACCACGAGAAGCAGCTGGCGGAGTGGATAGAGTACGGGCCTGGGAGCCAGAAGATCAAGGGTTCTAATCCTGCCGTTTGTCTACCGTGTGACCTCGGGCAAGTCACTTCACTTCTCTGAGCCTCAGTTACCTCATCTGGAAAATGGGGATTAAGATTGTCAGCCCCAAGTGGGACAGGGACTGTGTACAGACTGATTAGGTTGTATCTACCCCAGCGCTTAGAACGATGCTTGCCACGTAGTAAGCATTTAACAAATACCATCATCCATCATTATTATTATATTATATGGGCCATTAAGACCCAGGTCAATTCAGAGATTTTTTTTTCACCTGTCATTTGATTTTGATTTTCCCAGGCCATCAGAACCGGTGGATAAATGAATGGTTTACTTCCCCTTTGTGAACCGTACGTCTCATTTTTGTGTTGCAGGAAGTGCCGCAGTCTGCCCAGCGCTTCTGAAAGAGTTAAATATTTATTTCTACGGTTCAGAGGACACTTTCCGAAATGACCTCGAGGGATTCAATGCAACCGAGGACATGATTCAGGCCAAACTTACTGAGAAGAAGTGTACCGATCAGTTATCCTTAAATGAACGGCTTTTGATTTCAAAATTCATGGTAATTACTTTCTCCCTCCCTCCCTACCCAATGCCTGCCTGAGCTGGAGCCAGATCCAAGGCCTGCCCGAGGGAATATCGAACGGGGAAAGGGACTGAGGGGATGGAGGAAGAGCAGAGCAAGAATGGGTCGATAATCTTTCAATCTCAGTATCTCCCATGTCCTGACCCCCATCCCCCCACCAGACCCCAAGGCAATAGTACTAATAATAATGGTTAATTGTTGACTATGTGCCAGCGCTGTACTAAGCCCTGGAGCAGATGCAATATAAGCAGGTCAGAGTCAGTCTCTGTCCTACCTGGGGCTTATAGTTTAAAGAGGAGAGAGAACAGGGGTTTCATCCCCATTTTGCTGATGAGGAAACTGAGGCACAGAAGAGTGAAGTGACTTGTCCAAGTTCAACATCTCTAAGTGGAGAGAGCACGGGCCTGAGGGTCGGAAGGACCTGGGTTTTAATCCCGGTTCTGTCACTTGTCTGCCGAGGGAGGCTGGGCAAGGCATTTAACTCCTCCGTGCCTCGGTTACCTCATCTGTAAAATAGGGATTAAGACTGTGAGTCCCACGTGGGACATGGACTGTGTCCAACCTGATTGCTGTTTCGTACAGTGCCTGGCACATTGCAAGTGCTTAACAAATTCCCAAGGAAAAAAAAAATTACCTCTGCTGGACCTCTATTGAATATTCCCCAGGCTAAAACACACCTACAGTCTCGGAGAAGTATGCCTCAGTTTTCTCATCCATAAATTAGGGATTCAATTCCTGTTCTCCTTCCAACTGAAATGATGAATCCTATGTGGGACTGGAATTGGGTCTGATCTGATTGTATTGCTTAGCAGAGTGCTTGGCACATAATAAACACTTAAATGCATTATTATTAGTAGTAGTAATTATTATTGTTATTAATAATTAGGCAGTGTGCCTGCTGGAAAGAGCAGAGGCCTGGGTTCCAATCCCAGCTCTATTTCTTGTCTGCTGTGTGACGTTAGGCTACTCACTTCACTTCTCGGTGCCTCAGTCACCTCATCTGTAAAATGGGAATTAAAACCGAGAGCCTTGTGTGCAACAGGGACTATGTCCAACCCAATTTACTTGTATCCACCACAGCACTTAGACAGTTCCTGGCCCATAGTAAGTGCTTAACAAATACCAGGAATATTACGGTTATTAATTATTGTTATCATCACTATCAAGGGACATCAACCTCTCTAAAATGACTGTGACATAAACAACCGTTAGTTACTTACGGTATTTATTAGGTTGTCACTATTTGCCATGCACTGGGCTAAGTAGGATAATTAGGCAGAGGATAATTAGATCAGACACAGTACCTTTCCCACCCGAGGCTCAAAATCCAAAAAGTCTTCCCTGACTAAGCCCCCTTTCCTCTTCTCCCACTCCCTTCTGCATCATCCTGACTTGCTCCCTCTATTAATCCCCCCTCCCAACCCCAAAGCGCTTATGTACTTATCTGTCATTCATTTATTTATTTCTATCAATGTCTGTCTCCCCCTCTAGACTGTAGGCTTGTCGTGAGCAGGGAATGTGTCCGTTTACTGTTATATTGTACTCTCCCGAGCGCTGGGCACAGTGCTCTGCACACTGTACGCGTTCAATAAATTCGACTGAATGAATGAATGAACAAGAGGAAGGGACGGTAGGTAGGCATCTTATCTCCACTTGATAAATAAGGAGACTGAGGCCCGCAAAGGTCAAGTGATGTACCCAAGGGTGAGCCGAGGTTACAAAATCGGAACCCTTGCTTTTTCCGCTAGGCCCCTGACTCCCAACTTCATAATCTCCGGGGTCGTGGTCAATAGACTGGGAGGATTTGGCCGGGTGACCCCGCCATGTCTAAATCTTCTTTTTGGCACTGAATCCAGATGGGGAAACTCTTTGGAACCTGCTTCAACTGGAAGGGACTGAGTCTGATGCTTGGGATGCGTAGAAATCGACATATCGATACACAACCACGTAGAGACCCACTTCGAGGAGCACGGCTTAGCGGATAGAGCATGGGGCTGTGGGTGAGAAGGACATGGGTTCTAATCCCGGTTCCACCACTCGTCTGCGGTGTGACCTTGGGCGAGTCAGTTCACTTCTCTGGGCCTCAGTTACCTCATCTGGAAAGTGAGGATAAGACTGTGAGCCCTAGGTGAGACAGGAACTGTGTTCAACCTGATTTCCTTGAACCCAGCCCTGAGCTTAGTACTGTTCCTGGCACAGAGTAAGTGCTTAACAAATGCCACGATTCTATTCCAGTACTTGGAGCAGTGCCTGGCACATAGTAAGCACTTAACAAACACCATAAAAAAACCCCTCTCTCTGGCACTGAATCTTGGTAGGGAAGCTCTTCAGAATCTGTTTCAACCAGAGGGGATTGAGTTTGATTTTTGGAAAGGACACAGATGGACATATAGATACATAACCATCCCTTTACGAGTTGACATATGAGACCCGTGGGAAGTGTCACCATAGACGAGTCGCTGAAGGATATTTCCTCTTGCACCCTAGGGGCACATATGCTGGCGATGCATCCCTGAGTCCAGTGAGCTTACGGTCTAGAGGGAGAGACAGACATTAAAATAATTGGCAGTTACGTGCCTTGGGGCTGAGGGTGGGATGAATACCAAATGCTTAAAGGGTACCAACCCCTGGGCAGAGGTGATGAAGAAGAGAGAGGGAGTAGGAGAAATTAACCCCATCTTGGGAACACCCACTTTTCTAGAGCTCTAGGTTTTGGCTGGCGGGTGGGGAATATCCTTCCAGAATATGAGAAGCAGCCTAGTGGAGAGAGTACGGGCCTGGGAGTCTGAAAGACCTAAGTTCTAATACCGGCTCCACCGCTCGCCTGCTGTGTGAAAGGGGCAAGTCGCTTCACTTATCTGGGCCTCAGTTATCTTATCTGGAAAATGGGGATTAAGACTGTGAGCCCCATGTGGAACAGGGACTGTGTCGGACCTGATTTGCTTGTATCCACTCCAGTGCTCAGTACAGTGCCCGGCTTAACAAATACCTCTATTTTTATTTTTATTATTTTTCTCTCTTTTTTAGGGGAACATTATAACTTTTGCTTGCTGATAGTAGCTCCCTTAGACTTCAAGATCCCGTTATGTCCTCTGAGCTGCTAATTCCCAATTGCCGCCTATCAACCACCTCTCTCTGACTGCAAAACTATTCATCTTCCGACTGATTAGCTCCGAGATCACCTCCAGCCTTCACATCTTGGAGGCAATCCTTGTAGAACTAAGGTACAGAAACCTCCCGAGATGCTTGTAGCCTGCTTCGATGTCTCCTTTCAATAAATGGAATGCAATACAATCCTTTCCTTGCTTTGGTCATTCTCTGGAAGGAGCCCTGGAGGGTCGTTTGGAACTAAGGGAGGAATTAATCCATCAGCCATTTATCCAGTGATATTTACGGAGCTCTTACTGTGTGCAGAGCACTGTACTGAGTGCTTGAGTGAGTACAATACCACAGAGTCGGTAGACGCGTTCCCTGCCCATGACGAGCTTGCGTTCTAGAGAGGAGACAGATATTAAAATCAACTACACGTGTGAACGATCGTCATCATCAGTGGTATTTACTGAATGCTTACTATGTGCACAGCACTCTACTAAAGGAGTCCAAGACAACAGAATGAGCAGACCCGCTCTCTGCCCATAGTGATAAAAATAATTATTATTATTAATAAATATGACTGACTGGGTGGGTCCCTGTTGCTGGTTGGCACTGCTCACTCTCCGTAACCGACGCCCCCAGCCTCCTGTCTCCTCCGTCGACTCTCTTTCCTCTCCACGCCTTGGAATTAAATATCTGTATCTATAGATATGCCAATATCTATAGATATGGATATATAGGTACATGTTGGGCGCTTACTATGTACCAAGCACTAGTCTAAGCCCTGGAGTAGATACCAGGAAATCAGGTTGGAAACCAGTCCCTGTCCCACAAGGGGCTCACACTCTTAATCCCCATTCCACAGCTGAGAGAATCGAGGCCCAGAGAAGTGAAGGGACTTCCCCAAGGTCACACAGCAAACATGTGGCGGAGCAGGGATTAGGACCCAGGTCCTTCTGATGCCCAGACCCATGGTCTATCCACTAGGCCACGCTGCACCAGTCCTCAGTTTCCCACCCTGGATCCTTGCAGGTCATCATCCCCTCTCCTAACCCTAGAGCACTTATGAACCTATCTGTAATTTATTTATTTCTGTTAATGTCCGTTTCCCCCTCAAGTCCGTAAACTCATCGTAGGCTGGGAGTGTGTCTGTTTATTGTTATAGCGTACTCTCCCAAACACTTAGTACAGTGCTCTGCCCACAGTAAGTGCTCAATAAATAAATTGAATGAATGGATGAATGAATAGTAATGATTCCTGGCCCAGCCCTGTGTCCCGGAGGTCTCCTACAAGCCCCGTGTCATCCCACCTCTCTCCGCACCGGCCCAAGACCAACCACATGGAGGATGGGGACAAGATGAGGCAGTGACCTCCGGGTGGACGGGTGCCTCTGCTCCACATCCCCGATGCTTGAGGACAGTGTACGGGGGTTGGGAAAGTACTGCGTCAGTCGGTCAATCGTATTTATTGAGCGCTTACTGTGTGCAGAGCACTGTACTAAGTGCCGGGGAGAGTCCGATATAGCAATAAACAGACACATTCCCTGCCCACAGCTAGTATGTACAGAAGTTCTGTGGGGCTGGGAATGGGGGCGAAGAATAAGGGAAGCAAGTCCGGATACGCAGAAGGAAGTGGGAGAAGAGAAAAGGAGGGCTTAGTTAGGGAAGGCCTCTCGGAGGAAATGTGCTCTGAGGCGGGGGAGAGTAACTGTCTGTCGGATTTGAGGGAGAGCATTCCGGGCCAGAGGCTGGATGTGAAGAAATGGTCAGCGCGAGAGAGACGAGATTGAGATACAGAGACGAGGTTAGTATTAGAGGAGGGAAGTGTGGGTTGTAGTAGGAGAGTAATAATAACAATGTTGGTATTTGTTAAGCGCTTACTATGTGCAGAGCACTGTTCTAAGCGCTGGGGTAGATACAGGGTAATCAGGTTGCGCCACATGAGGTTCACAGTCTTAATCCCCATTTTCCAGACGAGGTAACTGAGGCACAGAGAAGTTAAGTGACTTGCCCACAGTCACACGGCTGACAAGCGGCGGAGCCGGGATTTGAACCCATGACCTCTGACTCCCAAGCCCGTGCTCTTTCCACTGAGCCACGAGAGTAGCAAGGTGAGGTTGGAGGGGACAAGGTGATTGCTTCTAAACCAAAGGTGAGGAGTTTCTCTCTGATGTGGAGGTGGAATGGCAACCGCTGGAATTTCTTGAGGAGTGGGGAAACACATCCTGAACGTTTTTGAAGAAAAATGATTCGGGCAGCAGAGTGAAGTATGGACTGGAGCGGGGGGAGACACAGGAGGCAGGGAGGTCAGCAAGGAGGCTGATACGGTAATCGAGGTTGGATAAGATGAGCGATATGTTAATACGCATTAATACAGTCACTCATCCTATCCCACCTGGATTACTGCATCAGCCTCCTTGCTGATCTCCCTGCTTCCTGTCTCTCCTCCACTCCAGTCCATACTTCACTCTGCTGCCCAGATCATTTTTCTACAAAAATGCTCAGGACATGTTTCCCCACTCCTTAAGAAAGTCTAGTGGTTTCCCATCTATATCCACATCAAACAAAATCTCCTCCCCATTGACTTTAAAGCAGTCACTCACCTTACCCCGCTCCACCTCGCCTCACTACTCTCCTACTACAACTCCGCCCGCACACTTTACTCCTCTACAGCTAACCTCCTCACGGTGCCTCCATCTTGTCTATCTTGCCACCGTCCCCTCGACCACATCCTGTCTCTGGCCTGGAACCCCCCTCCTTCCTCAATTCCTACAGACCATTATTCTTCCCTGCTTAAAGGCCTTATCTAGTGCACAGCTCCTCCAAAATGCCTTCCCTGAATAATCCCCCCTTTCTTCTTCTCCGAGTCCCTTCTCCATCACCCTGAACTGCTCCCTTTATTCACCCCCCTCCCAGCCTAAAGCACTTATGTACGTATCTGTCATTTATTTATTTCTATTAATGTCTTTCTCCCCCCACCCTGAGCTCTTTGTGAGCACGGAATGTGTCAGTTTATTGTTGTATTGTGCTCTCCCAAGCGTTTAGTACAGCGCTACGCACACGCGGTAAGTCCTCAATAAATACGATTGAATGAACGAGTGATTGGATTAAGTTGGTAGCTGTTTGGATGGAGAGGAAAGAGTGGATTTTAGCAAAGTTGTGAAGGTCAAACCTACAGGATTTAGTGATGGATTGAATGCGTGAGTTGAATGAGAACGGGGAGTCAAGGATAACGCCAAGGTTACGGACTCGTGAGTCAGGAAGGATGGCGGTGCCGTCTACAGTGATGAGAAAGTCAGGGGGAGGACAGGATTTGGGTGGGGAGACGCAGAGTTCTATTTTAGACCTATTAAATTTGAGGTGATGGGAGGCTATAATAATGTTGGTATTTGTTAAGCGCTTGCTATGTGCAGAGCACTGTTCTAAGTGCTGGGGGGAGATACAGGGTAATCAGGTTGTCCCACGTGAGGTGCACAGTTAATCCCCTTTTGACATTTGAGGTAACTGAGGCACTGAGAAGTGAAGTGACTTGCCCACAGTCACAAAACTGACAGTGGCAGAGCCGGGATTCGAACCCATGACCTCGGACTCCCAAACCCGGGCTCTTTCCACTGAGCCAGGCTATCCAAGTAGAGATGTCTTGAAGGCAGGAGGAAATGCGAGACTGCAGAGAGGGAGAGAGATCAAGGCTGGAGAGGGAGATTTGGGGATCATCAGACCTAGTTGACCTAGCCCTTCCACTGTTCCCCGTGGCCAAGAGAAGCAGCGTGGCTCAGTGGAAAGAGCCCGGGCTTAGGAGTCAGAGGTCGTGGGTTCAAATCCCGGCTCCGCCACTTGTCAGCTGTGTGACTTTGGGCAAGTCACTTCACTTCTCTGTGCCTCAGTTACCTCCTCTGTAAAATGGGGATGAAGACTGTGAGCCCCACGTGGGACAACCTGATCACCTTGTATCCTTTCCAGCACTTAGAACAGTGCTTTGCACATAGTAAGAGCTTAACAAATACCATTATTATTATTATTATAAGAGTGAATCAGCACAGTCTAGTGGAAAGAGTCTGGGCCTGGGAATCAGAGGAGTCAGGCTCTAATCCCAACTTGACCACTGGCCTGCTGTGGGACTTTGGGCAAGTCAATTCACTTCTCTGAGGCTCAGTTCTCCTCTTCTCCCTCTTACCCCGACTTTGAGCTCCATGTGGGACAGGGTCTGTTTTCCACCTAATTCACTTGTACCCACCCCAACACTTTGAACGGTGTTTGGATACGTAGTAGGCAGTTAAAAAATACCATTTTAAAAAAAAGAAGCCGCTCCTTCTACCTTTAGGTAACAATTATTCTCCCCAGAGAATAATGCTAATAATTATGGTATTTGTTAAGCGCTTACTATGAGCCAACCACTGTTCTAAGCACTGATACAAGGTAATCAGGTTGTCCCTCGTGGAGTTCACAGTCTTCATCTCCGTTTTACAGATGAGGTAACTGAGGCACAGAGAAGTTAAGTGACTTGCCCAAAGTCACGCAGCCGACAGGTGGCGGAGCCAGGATTAGAACCCACAACCTCTGACTCCCAAGCCTGTGCTTTTTCCACTAAGCCACACTGCTTCTCCTAAGGCACTGACCCTGACTTGTCCAGGTAACACAGCTTCCCCCAAACACTTGGATCATTTCAGCAAAGAAGGATGACTTTTGTGGTGGGAAATCACCCTCTCTCCTGATCACTCAATCGATAAATCATTTTTTTTAAATGGTACTTGGTAAGCCCTATGTGCCAGGCACTGTACTAAGATCCGGGATTGATGCAAGCTAATCCCGGGCTCATAGTCTTAAGCCCCATTTGCCAAATTAGATAACTGAGGCCCAGAGAAGTGAAGTGACTTGCTCGAGGTCACATAGCAGGCTAGTGGGGGAGTGGGGATTAGAACCCAGCTCCTCGAGTGATTACCGTGCGCAGAGCATTGTACTAAGCACTTGGGAGAGTACAATATAATGGAGTTGGTAGGCTTATTCCCTGCACACAAGGAGCTTACAGTCTAGAAGGGGGAGAAAGACATTAATATAAATCAATAAATTACAGATATGTACGAGAGGGCTGTAAGGCAGAGAGAGGGGTGAATAAAGGGTGCAAATCCAGACGCAAGAGGTCTGGAGTGTACAATTCGGCAACAGATGTGCCTTCAATAAGCCTTTGAAGGTGAGGAGAGTTGGTCATCTGTTGGATATGAAGAGGAAGGTTGCTTCAGGCCAGAGGCAGGATGCGGATGAGAGATCGGTGGCAAGATAGATGAGATCGAGGTACAGTGCGTAGGTTAGCAATAGAGGAGAGAGGCATGGGGGCTGGGTCGTAGTAAGAAAGCAATGAGGTAAGATAATAATAATAATAATAATAATTGGGATATTTGTTAACTACTTACTATGTGCCTGTCACTGTACTAAGCTCTGGGATAGATACAACGTAAATTGGGTTGGACACAGTCCCTGTCCCACACTCAGCTCACAGTCTTAATCCCTATTTTCCAGATGAGGTAACTGAGGCCCAGAGAAGCAAGGTCCCCCTAAGTGTCCAAGGTCACATAGCAGACAAGTGGCAGAGCCAGGATTAGAGCCCAGGTCCTTCTGACTTCCAGGCCTGTGCTCTATCCACTAAGCCACGCTGCTTTTCTAGGTAGGAGGGGGTAAGGTGATTGAGTGCTTTAAAGTTGAAGGTGAAGAGCTTCTGTTTGATATGGAGATGGATGAGGAACCACTGGAGGTTCTTGAGAACTGGGCTGAACATTTCTGTAGAAAAATGATCCGAGCAGCAGAGCGAAGTGTGGACTGGAGTGGGGAGAGGTAGGAGGCAGAGAGGAGGCCGATTACAGTGATTGAGGACGGATAGAATAAGCGCTTGGATTAACATGGTAGCTGTTTGGAGGGAGGGGAAAGGGTGGATTTTAGCTATGTTGTGAAGGTTGAACAGACAGAATTTAGTGACAGACCGAAAATGTGGTTTTAATGAGAGAGATGAGTCGAGGATCACACCAAAGATATGGCTTGTGAGACAGGAAGGAGGGGAGTGATAGGAAAGCCACAGGGAGGACAGGGTCTGGTGGAAAGACAACGAGTTCTGTTTCGGACATATTAAGCTAGAGGTGACTGGAGGACATCCAAGTAGAGATTTCCCAAAGGCGAGAAGAAAGCCTCCAGAGAGGGAGAGACAAAGGTTGGAAAGGTAGACTGGGAATCATCCACAAAGAGGTGGTAGTTAAAGTCATGGAACCGAATGAGTTCTCCAAGGGAGTGGGTTTAGATTGAAAATAGAAGGGGACCCAGAACTCCCACACTTGGGGGTTGGGGGCAGAGGAGGAGCCCACAAAAGAGAATGAGAATTAAGACTACGAACGCTGTGCGGGACAGGGACTGTGTTCAGCCCAGTTACTCTGTATATACTCCAGAGCTCAGAACAGTGTCTGGCACTTAGTAAGTGCTTCATAAATTCCATTTAAAAAAGAAAAAACCCTCTATCGGCATTTTCCATCAGCTGGATGGCAGGGAAGGACTACCTTTTAAATGCATTTGCAGGCTGCAGGTTCTGACCTTCCCCTGTTCTCTGGGAGTGGGACCCTCAAGGAAGGCCCCCAGGATCCACTCTACTTTCTCTGAAATACTCACAGAATCAAAGCTGATCTCCCAGGTGACTGTGAACTTTACTTCAGTTCCATCTTGCATTCTCATCAGGGATGAAACAGCATGGTCTAGTGGATACAGCAAAGGCCTGGAAGTCAAAAGGACCTGGGTTCTAATCCTGGTTCTACCACGTGTTGACTGTGTGACCTTTGGCAAGTCACTTCAATTCTCTGGGCCTCAGTTACCTCGTCTGTAAAATGGGGATTAAGAGTGTGAAACCTATGGGGGACAGGGACTGTGCCCAGTCTGACTAACTTGAATCTACCCTGGTGTTTAGTACAGTGTGTGGTACATGGTAAACGTTTAACAAATACACATACCATACTAGAGCCTCTGAGGCTGCCCCAAAACTGGGACAAAGAGTGGGGGGGAAGGGAGGTCCGCAGCCTGGCATCCCCTTCCACCTCCCAGCCCAATACAATGAAAAAATAAATAAATGAATAAAGCAGGGCCTGGGAGTCAGAAGGTCATGGGTTCTAATTCTGGCTCTGCCATATGTCTGCTGTGTGACCTCGGGGAAGTCACTTTACTTTTCTGTGTCTCAGTTACCTCATCTGTAAAATGGGGATTGAGACGGAAAACCCTCTGTGGGACAGGGACTGTGTCCAACCCGATTTGCTTGTATCCACCCCAGTGCTTAGTACGGTCCCTGGCACATAGTAAGTACTTAACAAATACCATTATTATTATTATTATTCTCTGTTCCTTAGATACCTCATCTGTAAAGTGGGGATTGAAACTGCACGTGGAATAGGGACTGTGACCAACCCGACTTGCTTGTATCCACCCCAGCGCTTAGTACAGTCCCCGGCACATAGTAAGTACTTAACAAATACCATTATTATTATTATTATTATTCTCTGTGCCTTAGTTACCTCATCTGTAAAGTGGGGATTGAAACTGTGAGCTCCACTTGGAACAGGGACTGTGACCAACCCAACTTGCTTGTAATAATGTTGGTATTTGTTAAGCGCTTACTATGTGCAGAGCGCTGTTCTAAGCGCTGGGGTAGACACAGGGGAATCAGGTTGTCCCACGTGGGGCTCACGGTCTTAATCCCCATTTTCCAGATGAGGTAACTGAGGCACAGAGAAGTGAAGTGACTCACCCACAGTCACACAGCTGACAAGTGACAGAGCTGGGACTCGAACCCATGACCTCTGACTCCAAAGCCCATGCTCTTTCCACTGAGCCACGCTGCTTCTCTGCTTGTATCCACCCAGTGCTTGGCACATAGTAAGGGCATAACAAAAACCATTAAAAAAATGAAAAAAGCACTCTGGTGTTAGGGTACTTCTGGCACAGAGAGGCAGGATGTGGGCTTGGGTCCATTATTTACAGATCCAGGGTCCTTCTGCCAGGACTTTGGGAGCTTCTCCCACAGACCACGTTTTCCTTAAGGAAACACACCTGCAGCATGTCTCCAGAGAGCCCCGACCCCTGAGGCCAGCCAGACATCCTCTCCAAGACAAACCGCCCAGGGAACAACCAGACCTTGGGCCTCTCCTCTCCCTCTTAATAATAATATGTATTGTTCTATGTACTGGGGTAGATACACGCTAACCGGGTTGGACGCAGTCTCCGTCCCACATGGTGCTCACAGTCTTAATCCCCATTTTCCAGATGACGTAACTGAGGTACAGAGAAGTGAAGTGACTTACCCAAGGTTACGCAGCAGACATGTGAAAGAGCCAGGATTAGAACCCAGGTCCTTCTGACTCCCAGGCTCGTTTTCTGTCCACTAGGCCCCGCTGGGCTTCATTCCATAATTTTCTAGTCAACTGTCCTCCCCTGCCTGGTGGAAGAGACAAGCTGAAGGAGTTTACGGCCTAAAGAGCTACAGAAAGGCATCCCTCTAGGCTGTAAGCTCGCTGTGGGCAGGGAGTATGTCTGTTTATCGTACCGTACTTTCCCAAGCTCTCATTACAGAGCTCTGCCCGTAGTGAGCGCTCAATAAATACGACTGATTGAATAAATGAATGGATCTCCTCCATCTTACTATCTCCAAAGAGACAGTGGCAGGTAGAGGGATAGAATGCATACGCTTTAGTGTGCTCACTTCCCAGCTTGTGCTAGGCAAAATTTGTCTTCGACTACAACCTTCTTGTTGTTCTGGTTTTCTATTTGCTTGCTCTGGGCAGCCCTCGAGTTCCAACAGATTACTCGTAGAAGCCCTTAAAGAAATAATATCTTTTAACCTAGAACTACAATCCAAATCCGCAGTGTCTGTTGAATAATCAAGTCCCTCCTTGATTCACCCAGCAATTGTCCCCTGTCCCTGGTTCGCCAGCATCCCGTGTTGCTAAATGTCAGAACTTTATAGACCTCCCATGAATTACTCTAGAGTTGAGAGATCTGATTTTCTGGGTCCTTTCTCGTGTAATTGATTCCGTTTTCCAGGCCTGGCTTGACAAGGGAGGGTGAATCTTCTCCGCGTACTATGCCTTCACATGTTCTCACTCTCTCTTTCGCCCAACCTCCAAACCCCTTCCAGGGCCCCCTTAGACTATACACCTGAAAATAAGTACAGCCCAACTGGGGCCTAGCTTGTGGTAGAGAGCCCACCCTGCCCCTAACCACCAGAAATCCCCTCAACCCCTGGTCAATCTAGGAGAAAATTGGCAGCCTGAGGCACTCTGGGGTTTGAGAACATGGGGAAGTCTGTGTCTGTAGCTGCTGTACTAGGCCCAGAGGAGCAGGATGCTCTGCTCCTCTAGCCACAGTAGCCTACTGTCTTGTATTGACAGTTCTCCTATTAACTTTGTATCTTTCCTTATGCATCCATCACCAGTCCTCCCTCATCTTATTCTTCGATTACGAACCCCTTGGGGGCCGGTGACCGTGTCAAATTCTCATCCTTATTTTCTTCTCAGGGTTTAGTTCTGTCCTTTGCATTTTGTGGGTACCAAATAAATACTAAATCCACTACAAGCCTTGAAAATCGTTGCACTACGCATGTGTTAGAAATACATACGCGCGCGCGCACACACCCGCGCACACACACAAGGTAATTTTCAGGCTATCTTGAGCCGAGGCTCACTTTTTTTCTTTGACCCGTTTGGTGAACTATTTCTATGTTCCACTTTGCTTTCAAGTTAAGTGTGACTTTGGAATACTGTGAAAACCAAACCCAGTTATGCATCTGTCCTGTCCGCCGACAGAGATGGTCATTCTTTTCACCCCATCCGATTTTCACAAGCCATCATGCCACAGTTAGTCTCCAGACCCAAATTACCTCCCCGACAATCAAACTGACTCCCTCAAAACCACTCTCTCTACTGAACTCAACTCACTCATTCCCCTATCTCTTAGCTGATCTGGTACGACTAACCGATGGCCCTGGATCACCTCCACACTCTACTTTCTTCACTCCCGTGCCCAAGCCGCAGAGCGCTGCTGATGAAATTCTAGCTATCGAGCCAACCTCATCCAACTCAAGTCATCCCTGCCTGCTTTAACTCTTCCTTCTCCTCTGCCCATCAAAATTATTTCTCCATCCTTATTGACTCCAGTGCCCATTGCCCTCATCAATTGTTCCAGATATTCAACTCCCTCCTCAAACTTACTCTCTACCCCGCCTCATCCCTTTCCCCTAATGACCAGGTCACCTACTTTATTGAAAAAATTGAAACAATCAGGCGTGATCTCCCTAAAATCTTCCCTGCTCCTCTCCCATCTCTCCCTCCTCTTAACCCTTCCTCAACTCTTTCATCTTTCCCAGTAGTATCTCAAGAGACCTGCCTTCTCTCAAAATCCACCCCTTCCACCTGCACATCTGAGCCCATCCTTTCACACCTTATCAAAGCACTTGCCCTCTCTCTTCTTCCATCCCTGACCTTTGTCTTCAACTGTTCACTATCCATTGGCTTTTTATCCACTGCTTTACCAAATGCTCTTGTATCCCCATCCTAAAAAACCCCTCCCCTAACCCCAGGCTCCCTCCAGTTTCCACCCCATCTCCCTCCTACCATTTCTCTTCAAACTCCTTGAGCAAGTTGTCTACACCCACTTTCTCAAATTCCTCTTCTCCAATTCTCTCCTTGACCCCCTCCAATCTGGCTTCTGTACCTTCACTCTACAGAAACTGCCCTCTCAAAGGTTACCAGTGATCTTCTGGACAAATCCAACATCCTTTACTCCATTCTAATCCTTCTTGATCTTTTGGCTGCCTTCAACACTGTCAGCCACCCCTACTCCTGGAAACCTTATCCAACCTTGGCTTCACTGACACTGTCCTCTCCTGGTTCTCTTACAATAATGTTGGTATTTGTTAAGCGCTTACTATGTGCAGAGCACTGTTCTAAGCGCTGGGGGAGATATAGGGTGATCAGGTTGTCCCACGTGGGGCTCACAGTTTTTTAATCCCCATTTTACAGATGAGGTAACTGAGGCACAGAGGAGTTAAGTGACTTGTCCACAGTCACACAGCTGACAAGTGGCAGAGCTGGGATTCAAACCCCTGACCTCTGACTCCCAAGCCCGGACTCTTTCCACTGAGCCACGCTGCTTCTCTTATCTCTCTGGCCACTCATTCTCAGTTTCTTTTGTGGGTTCCTCAACTGCCTCCCACCCCCTAACTGTGGGGATCCCTCAAGGCTCGGTTCTGGGCCCCCTTCTATTCTTCATCTACACCCGCGTCTTTGGAGAACTCATTCTCTGCCACAGCTTCACCTATCATCTCTATGCAGATGATTCCCAAATCCACATCGCCAGTCCTGAACTCTGCACTTATCTTCAGTCTTGAATTTCCTCCTGTTTTCGGGAAATTTCTACTTAGATGTCCCTTCTACACTTCAAACTTTATATGTCCAAAACAACTCCTTATCTTCCCACCCTCCTTATCAACCCTCTTCTCCCCCTGACTTTCACATCAAACATCTTCCTAGTACGCTTTCCGCCACTGAGAACGGTATTTGGAAAATAAACATCAACCTGCCCTTGGGTATAGATTGAGCTTTTGTTCCAGCCTTCAATTAACTCTTGACTGCAATTAGTGACAGGAAAACTAGAAAAGAAAAGAACCTGGAAGTGTTGGTATGTCTGTTGAGCTCTACAAGAAGGGAAGGGGTGACCTGCTCAGATTCCATTATCTTTTCATTATCATTATTTCCATTATCTTTTTCATTAGCTTTATTTTTCATGAGAGGAAGCCAGCTCTCATGTGCTTCAATAATGTGCCTTAGTGAAGAGACCTTCCCTGACTAAGCCTTCCTTTCCTATTCTCCCACTCCCTTTTGTGTCACCCTGACTTGCTCCCTTTATTCACCACCCCCAGCCCCACAGCACTTAATAATAATCATGATGGCATTTGTTAAGCGCTTACTATGTGTCAGGCACTATTCTAAGCACTGGCGTAGATATCAGATTGCCCCACATGGGGCTCACAGTCTTAATCCCCATTTTACAGAGGGGGTAACTGAGGCACAGAGAAGTTAAGTGACTTGCCCAAAGTCACACAGCTGACAAGGGGCAGAGCAGAGATTAGAACCCACGACCTCTGACTCCCAGGTCTGTGCTCTTACCACTAAGCCACACTGCTTCTGTGCACATATCTGTAATTATGTACATAGCTGTAATTTATTTATATTAATGCCTGTCTGCCCCTGTAGGCTGTAAGATCAGTGTGGGCATGGAATGTGTCTGTTTATTGTTTTGCTGTTCTCTCCCAAGTGCTTAGCACAGTGCTCTGCCCGCAGTGAGTGCTCCAAAAATATGACTGACTGGCTGACAGCTGAAATGACTAAATCCTTTCTCACGGGCCCATAGCCGAACACCCAATCCCGCTTTTAGATTGTTAATCCACTGAGGGACAATCTCGTTCATCCTTTATGATATTCTTTCCCAGCATTTACTTTGCACAGAGTAGGTACCCAGTAGATACCACTGAATTGAATTGCCTGCAGAGACTTTCGGGGTATAATAATAATAATAATAATGTTGGTATTTGTTAAGTACTTACTATGTGCAGAGCGCTGTTCTAAGCGCTGGGGTAGACACAGGGGAATCAGGTTGTCCCACGTGGGGCTCACAGTCTTCATCCCCATTTTCCAGGTGAGGTAACCGAGGCACAGAGAAGTGAAGTGACTTGCCCACGGTCACCCAGCTGACAAGTGGCCGAGCCGGGATTCGAACCCATGACCTCTGACTCCAAAGCCCGTGCTCTTTCCACTGAGCCACGCCGCTTCCTTTGCTGGCAAGAGCCTAGACAGTATCTCCTGGGACGAGCTACTGTGAACCCAGCTAACCTTGTGTGTACCCAGAATCTCAAAATAGCTTTAACCGTAGTAAGGCATGGTGAATGTAATCCTCACTGCAGGTTAGATCCAGGAAAATAATAATAATGATTCTGGTATTTGTTAAGTGCTTACTATATGCCAGGCACTGTACTAAGCGCTGCGGTAGATACAGGGAAGCAGCGCGGCTCAGTGGAAAGAGCCTGGGCTTCGGAGTCAGAGGTCATGGGTTCGACTCCCGGCTCTGCCACCTGTCAGCTGTGTGACTGTGGGCAAGTCACTTAACTTCTCTGTGCCTCAGTTACCTCATCTGTAAAATGGGGATTAACTGTGAGCCTCACGTGGGGCAACCTGATTACCCTGTATCTACCCCAGCGCTTAAAACAGTGCTCTGCACATAGTAAGCGCTTAACAAATACCAACATTATTATTATTACAAGGTAATTGGGTTGGACATAGTCCCCGTCCCATATGGGGCTCACAATCTTAACCCCAATTTTACAGATGAGGTAACTGAGGCACAGAGAAGTGAAGCGACTTGCCCAAGGTCATAGAGCAGACAATTGGCAGAACAGGGATTAGAACACAGGTCCTTCTGATGCCCGGGCTCGTGCTCTATCCACTAGGCCATGCTGCTTCCCTAAATCTTGAAAAATTCAGGGAATATCAAAACTCTGCATAGTGTTTATAAACATCACAGAAGACTTTGACACCTTCACTAGACTTGGGCTTTAGCAAGTGCTAAAAAAGTTAAACTGCCCTGAGGAACTAATCTTGATCGCTAGCTGAAACCAACCAGGTAGCTCAGTTATTTCATTCCTGCATATAATAATAATAATAATAATGATAATGTTGGTATTTGTTAAGCGCTTACTATGTGCAGAGCACTGTTCTAAGCGCTGGGGTAGATACAGGGTAATCAGGTTGTCCCACTTGGGGCTCACAGTCTTAATCCCCATTTTCCAGATGAGGTAACTGAGGCACAGAGAAGTGTGTGTAACAGACAGTAACACAGCTGACAAGTGGCAGAGGCAGGATTCGAACCCATGACCTCTGACTCCCAAGCCCGGGCTCTTTCCACGGAGCCACGCTGCTTCTCTAAGTGGGCGGGTTCCCATAGCTCCAAGAGACTCTCTGCCTTTCTCAGTCCAGAGACTCACTCCAATTTGTCAGGGCTTTTCTTCCTTCTCCTTAGCTCAAAGCTAGACACCCCCATTTCCAAACCGGAGTGACTCCATGGACACATCCTCTTCAGAATTTCCCATTTCCTGTCAGAAGGTCGTTCCGGTATGTGTGTCCGTAGAGGCTTCTCAGAAAAGATATGGAAGTGGTTTTCCAATAAAAACCTGAGTCTCTGCCGCTGTCTTTGATCAACGTTTTGATCGCTCGATCATCTGCCTTTGACTCTTTCCCATGCTGCTGCCCAGCAAGGGTGAATCAACTTTGATGCTTATTAATAATGATAATAATAATGATGATGGCACTTGTTAAGCGCTTACTGTGTGTCAAGCATTGTTCTAAGCAATGGGGTAGATACAAGGTAATCAGGTTGTCCCTCATGGGATTCACAATCTTAATCCCCAATTCACAGATGAGGTAACTGAGGCACGGAGAAGTGAAGTGAGGTCCAAAGCCACACAGCTGACAGGTGGCGGAGCCGGGATTAGAACCCACGACCTCTGACTCTCAAGCCCGGGCTCTTTCCACTGAGCCACGATGCTTCATTTTAGACCTCTCCATTATGGGTAGCCCCATATGACATCACCTAAGCTTCATCAGCGTCCATTCATTCATTCATTAGTATTTATTGAGCGCTTACTATGTGCAGAACACTGTACTAAGCGCTTGGAAGGTACAAATCGGCAACAGATACAGTTCCTGCCCACTGACGGGCTTACAGTCTAATCGGGGGAGACAGACAAAAACAATAGCAATAAATAGAATCGAGGGGATGGACATCTCATTAACAAAATAAATAGGGTAATAAAAATATATACAAATACACACAAACCCTCCTGCCACAATAAGGTGTCAATTCAAAGTGCTCATAAGTAGTATTTATTGAGCACTTCTTTTGTGTAGACCCCCTTACTAAGGACTTGGGAGAGCCCCCCGGCATCAACCCTCCACTTGTTCCGTAACAAACACCCCCAGGCTCAGAGTTGAACTCCTGTTTATTGACCTCGTATTTATTGAGCACTTACTGTGCGCAGAGCACTCTACTAAGCACTTGGAGCACGGGCCTGGCAGTCAGAAGGATCTGGGTTCTAATTCCAGTTCTGCCACTTGTCTGCTGTGTGACCTTGGGCAAGTGGCTTCATTTCTCTGAGCCTCAGTTACCAGAGACGCTCTTCAATTTTCAATTCAATTCAATCCTCAACTGTAAAATGGGGATTAAGGCTGTGAGCCCCATGTGGAACAGAGACCGGGTCCAACCTGATTAGCTGGTATCCAACCCAGCGCTTAGAACAGTCCTCGATACGTAGTAAGAACTTAATTAATGCCAGAGTCGTTATTATTATTATTATTATTGCATAACAGAGTGGATGACACGTTCCCTGTCCACAGTGAGCTTACGATCTAGAGGGGCTCTGAGTCCCGATTCAGTTCCATCCTGAATTTGGGGTCCTAGAGTCCCCGGGGCTGCCCCAAACTTTGGGGTGTATCCTTAGGCAAGTTTCCAGCTCGGGACAGTTGTTCCTTATTTCACTGGACTCTTGTTCTACCAGCTTTCTCCCTCTAGCCTGTAAACTCCCTGTGGGCCGGGAATGTATCTACCAACTCTGTTCTACTCTCCCAAGCGATCAGTACAGTGCTCTGTACCCAATAAGTCCTCATAAAATTCCATTTCTTGATTGATTCTCCCCTCAAAGACTAAAAAAGCTTACAATCCCAAAGGAAAATCTAGTGATAGTGTCTCTCCTAGAAGGATCTGAATGCAGTGCTAGCTGATTAATCTTCCTAGAAGCCAAAAACCCTTTTTCCCCAAAATATTAAATTTACTTTGGCAGGTCATGTCATAACGTTTACATTTATTTTGGAAGCAACTAATGAATGTGTTCTCTCACCTGCTAAAGATGATTAGGTCCGACGTGTTTATGAAGCAGACTTGCAGGAGAAGAAATAAATCACCAAAATAAACTCTTGGTTTAACAGAAAAACCACTGGTCATCATTTATTAAACATCCACTGTGTGCACAGTGCTTTCGTTAATACTGGGGCACTACAAGCACAAATAAGACAGTATAGGTAGGAAATGAGACCTTTGCAAACAAAAAACATAATTAAAGATGAACTCACTTTAAACAAGTAAAATGGAATGGTTATGCCAACAGAATATTAAAAAAATCAAACAAATAAATGAAACTTTTGTGGAAGGAAGAAAGCCCAAAGGCTAGCCAAGACATACACCAAGAAATCCAAAGCAAAGTATATGGAAAAAGTGAGAGAGGTACATACGGGAATGATCGATTAGATTGTGAGCCCGTCGTTGGGCAGGGATTGTCTCTATCTTTCGTCCAATTGTCCATTCCAAGCGCTTAGTACAGTGCTCTGCACATAGAAAGAGCTCAATAAATACTACTGAATGAACTGACAATCGAGCACTTAATGGTCCAGCATAGAAAAGCACTAAACAGAGTGTCCTGACACAGTAAGTGCTCAAAGACCAATGACTGACCAATGATCAACAGTCAGAAAGCCAAGTTCAATCCTGGAAAAAGAGCGCTTGCTGAAAGATTCACTAGGGCTCAACTTTGGGTTTGGATTTACCAGCCCGGGTGTGTAAGAAGTCTGCATTTGGTTCCCTCGTCTTGGGCAGTTCTTCTTCTTATAATAATAATAATAATAATATTTATTAAGTGCTTACTATGTGCCAAGCACTGTTCTAAGAGCTGGGATAGATACAAAGTACTCAGGATGGACATAGTCCCTGTCCCACATGGGGCTCATAGTCTCAATCCCCATTTTACAGATGAGGTAACTGAGGTGCCAAGAAGTGAAGTGACTTGCCCAAGGTCACACAACAGGAGAATGGTGGAGCCAGAATTAGAACCCACGACCTCTGACCATAAACTCCTTGTGGATAGGGAGTGTGTCTACCAACCTTGTTATGTTGTACTCTCCCAAGCACTTAGTACAGTGTTCTGCACTCGATAAAATACAATTGATTAACTGATTTTTATACGGCACTCTCCCAGGCACTCAGTACAGTGCTCTGCACACAGTAAGCACCGAATAAATAGCACGGATGAATAGATTTCATATCCTGCACCTTAACATTCATCGAGGCTTGGAAATGTACTGCTCAGTAGTTTCTGATGGCAGAGACCAAAGAACCCAAGTAATATGGTCTATTTTGTAATCTCCACCCCTGGGTTCAACCCTCACACCCCCTGGTGTGACTGGGAGAAGCGGATGCCTCCAGATCCTCCCCCTGCATCGTCAATAAATGGACCGCCTGCCTTTCAGTCCCTCCACTTGAAATCTTGAGCTCTCTCCTTCTTCTCAAATACTTTTGGACCCTAACCCGTCTGCGGCCACAGTCCACCCTGAGTTCTAACCCTAATTGGCCTGTCCCTCTCCATCCCCAAAATTGTCCCACACGCAGCAGCAAGAATCGTCTTTTCCAGGGTCAGCCTGGTTCCCTCCGAACATGACGGTGCCCCATAGGTGCAGATCAAATTCAATTAGAACATCAGATCATGGACTTGAAGGCCTTTCGCCAACAGTTGTCACATCTCAGATCGATTGTCTCGTCTTATGCTGTCGAGTCATCTCAGATCAATAGTGATATTATTGCTAATTAATACTGGCAATCAATAAATAATTGAAAAATTACTCTTGGCTTCCCCCACGCAACCTGCTCAACCTCCCTGACACTAAACTCTTTCATTCCTTCATTCGATCGCATTTATTGAGCGCTTACTGCGTGCACAGCACCATACTAAGCATTTGGGAAAGAATGACACGACAATAAAGAGACGTTCCTTGCCGGCAGTGAGCTTACATTCTTTTCGGCCACTGAAACAACCCTCTTGCCACCAGAGTGTTCTCCTCTAAACCACAAACTCTGACTTTTCCTCAGCTGATTGGGCACAGGAACTCAGGGAAGAGATGGTGACGTAAACCCCGGCGGAGGTCTCTTGGCCCAAGCAAAGTGGCGAGATGATGATGAGATGCTCTAGAATTCTGGTGAGAGTAGTGTTGATTGGGTGACTTAAAAAACCATAACTAGGGGACTGGCTCTCAACATATATATATATATATATATATATTTGGTGTCATCCTTGACTCCGCTCTCTCATTCACCCCACACATCCAATCCGTCACCAATACCTGTCGGTCTCACCTTCACAGTTTTGCCAAGATCTGCCCTTCCCTCTCCGTCCGAACAACTACCGTGCTGGTACAAGCTCTCATAATATCCCGACTGGCTTACTGCGTCAGCCTCCTCTCTGATCTCCCTTCCTCCTGTCTCTCCCCACTTCAGTCTATTCTTCATTCCGCTGCCCGGATCATCTTCCTATAGAAACGCTCTGGGCATGTCACTCCCCTTCTCAAAAACCTCCAGAGGTTGCCTATCGACCTTCGCACGAAACAAAAACTCCTCACTCTTGGCTTCAAAGCTCTCCATCATCTGGCCCCCTCCTACCTCACCTCCCTTCTCTCTTTTTACTGCCCACCCCGTACGCTCCGCTCCTCTGCCGCTCACCTCCTCACCGTCCCCCGTTCAGGCCTATCCCACTGTCGACCCCCGGCCCACATCCTCCCGCTGTCCCGGAACACCCTACCCCCTCACCTCCGCCAAACTAACTCTCTTCCCCTCTTCAAAGCCCTCCGGAGAGCTCACCTCCTCCAGGAGGCCTTCCCACACTGAGCCCCCCCTTCCCTCTCTTCCTCCCCTCCCCTCCCCACCCCAGCTCTTCCCCCTTCCCCTCACCTCAGCACTGTGCTCATCTGTATATATTATTTGTATATATTATTTATTACCCTATTTATTTTGTTAATGAGGTGTACATCCCCTTGATTCTGTTCATCTTGATGATGTTGTCTTGTTTTTGTTTTGTTCTGTTTTGCTTTGCTGTCTGTCTCCCGCATTTAGACTGTGAGCCCGTCATTGTGCAGAGATTGTCTCTAACTGTTGCTGAGTTGAACATTTCAAGCGCTTAGTACGGTGCTCTGCACATAGTAAGCGCTCAATAAATACTATTGAATGAATGAAATATATAATGAGGAATTCTGGGTAATTGTTATAATCACAATAATTATGGCATTAAAGCACTTACTAGGTGCCAGGCACTGTGCTGAGCCCCGGGGTTGATACAAGGTAATCAGGCCAGACAGATTTCCTGTCCCAAATGGGGCTCACGGTCTAATTAGGAGAGAGAACAGGCATTTAATCCCCATTTTACGGATGAAGAAATGGAGGCACCGAGAAGGGAAGTTACTTGCTCGAGATCACACAGCGGGCAAAAAGCACGGGTCTCCTGACTCCCAGCCCTGAGAGCTCTTTCCACAAGGATATTAATCGTCTCTAAGGATTTCTCTTTCTCTTTATTTACCATCCGCTCACCTGAAAAGAAAATGGTTTAGGGAACAGATTCTGACCCAGTTACATTAGCTTGTATCCACCCATTGCTTAGTACAGTGCCTGGAACAAATACCGTAATTATTAATTCTTATTATTATCACAACTCCCTTCCTCATCGTGGGCAGGGAATGTGTCCGTTTAGTGTTGCACTGTACTCTCCCAAGCGCTGAGTACAGCGTGCAGAGCAATAAATAAATATAACTGACTGACTTCCCCACTTTCACTTCAATTCTTAGCCCCCTTCCTCACTCCCAGCTAAAACGACCGCCATCTTGTCTTTCACCCTATGCCCATACTCTCCATGCTTAGGTGTGGTAATCAGTCAATCTTATTTACTGAGCACTTACTATGGATAGGACCATTCTTTACAATTAAATGAGCTTCCCAAAAAAAGCCAGAGTCCTGTGAGAGTAATAAGTCTACCTATTAAACACTTTTTATGTCCTGAGTGCTGGTGTAGATACAAACAAGATCAAATGATCAGACACGTTCCCTTCCTTACACTGTGTTCACAGTCTAGGACAAGGGAGAGCAAAGTATCTCACCTCCAGGATATAGATGAGGAAACTGAGGTTTGGGGAGTTTCAGAGACTTGGCTCCAGGTCACACAGCCGGCCAGGGGCAGAACCAGAATGAGGGCCTCCTGATTTCCAGATGTCAAAGATGAGAAGCAGCGTGGCGCAGTGGAAAGAGCATGGGCTTTGGAGTCAGAGGTCATGGGTTCAAATCCCAGCTCTGCCACTTCTCAGCTGTGTGACTGTGGGCAAATCACTCCACTTCTCTGTGCCTCAATTCCCTCATCTGTAAATTGAGGATGAAGACTGTGAGCCCCACGTGGGACGACCTGATTCCCCTGTGTCTACCCCAGTGCTTAGAACAGTGCTCTGCACATAGTAAGCGCTTAACAAATGCTAACAAATACATTTCAATAATACAATTCTCAGCTTCCCTAGCAAATCGTTTTACAAACAGGTAATAGTTCAGCATCAACATAAAACTTTAAATTATTGACAAGGGTCACTCAAACCAGTAATCAAATCCTTTTCACCGAACATTTTTCCCCAACCCTAGTCATGATGCCGCTTCGTGGTGGTTGATTTTTGCCCCTGATCGAACCGTATTTTTAACACATATGTGTCAAAGTGAATCGTGTGTCAAAGTTTTGTTTGACTGCCAAAAACGAGTTTCTGCAACAGTTTTCTTCTTCCTCCCTATGAGGAGGTAGGCAACTGTTTCTTCTCTGACAAACCGCAAATCATTTAAAATCAGGCAGTCGTTCAACTCCCTCTCTCTTTAGAATCCAACTTTTGCAGACGGGAAAGAAAAAACATATGTAACTTCTCACAGCCAGAAACTTGGAATGAGGTCATTAAACTCTGAATAAAGAAGCTATAAAGTTATGGTAGTTGGACTAGGATGGAATAATATACATAGGGGCTGGATATAATTTTATTCTTGGACCGATTCATCCTGTATAATCTGACAACTGATTACGATTCATAAACAGAAAGACGCTGCAGAAAAACCACTGGCAAGTGACTGAAAAGAAATTACACAAATATCAAAAGGAAGCAGCCCGGCCTCGTGGATAGAGCACGGAGGGGCCCGGGAGTCAGAAAGACCAGGGTTCTAATCCCGGTGCCGCCACTCGTCTGCTGGGTGACCTTAGGCAAGTCACTTAACTTCTCTGGGCCTCAGTTACCTCATCTGGAAAATGGAGATTAAGGCTGCGAGCCACATGTGGGACATAGACTGTGCCCAACCGGATTACCTTATATTTACCCCAGCACATAGTCATAGAACAGTGCCTGGCACATAGTAAGCACTTCAGAAATATTTTAAAAAAGATTAGGAAAAAGATGGGTAGCAATATTCTTAACTGAGTGGGGCCAAGTCTAGAGGACATGTCTACCACAGTGATTAAGTTTTGTTAATAAGGTGTATATCTCCTGATTCTATTTATCTTGATGGTGTTACCTTGTTTTTGTCTTGTTCTGTTTTGCTCTGCCGTCCGTCTCCCCCGTTTAGACCGTGAGCCCGTCACTGGGCAGGGATTGTCTCTATCTGTTGCCGAATTGTACATTCCAAGCGCTTAGTACAGTGCTCTGCACATAGTAAGCGCTCAATAAATGCTTTTGAATACTGAATACGAAGCCACTGAATTAAAAGGCGGTCATATCGAAAAGACAAGCCAGGGTGTCATAGTGAACTGAATTCACAAGTGAGTCCCGGGAGGCGACTGAAGAAAAAAATGGAAAAAAAAAGGAATTCTCTGGAGCAGCAGAAGGCAACTAGGAAGAAATGAAATTGGATAGTGATAAGACCGGAGGAAGTTTGAAAGGAACCAGAGCTTTGAGATGGGATTCAGGACTTCCATCTTAATCCAACTGCTTTAGCCTTTGAAAAATAATAGTGGCCTTGGGTAAGTGCTTACTATATAATAATAATAATGTTGGTATTTGTTAAGCGCTTACTATGTGCAGAGCACCGTTCTAAGCGCTGGGGGAGATACAGGGTAATCAAGTTGTCCCACATGAGGCTCACAGTCTTCATCCCCGTTTTACAGATGAGGTAACTGAGGCCCAGAGAAGTGAAGTGACTTGCTCACAGTCCCACAGCTGACAAGTGGCAGAGCCGGGAATCGAACCCATGACCTCTGAATCCCAAGGCCCTGCTCTTTCCACTGAGCAATATGTCAAGCACTGCACTAAATGCTGGGTCCTATACAAGATAATCAGGGCCCACATGGGGTTTGTAGTCTAAGTAGGAAGGAGAGCAAGTACTGACTCCCCGTTTTGCAGGTGAGAGAACTGAGGCCCAGAGCAGTGAAGTGACTTGCCTAAGGTCCCACAGCAGACACGAGGCAGAGTCGGGATTAATAATAATAATGATAATGATAATAATAATGATGGTATCTGTTAAGTGCTTACTATGTGCACACTTAACTATATGTGCTGGGGTAGATACAAGGTGATCAGGTTGTCCCACGTGGGGCTCACGGTCTTGCTACCCATTTTACAGATGAGGGAACTGAGGCACAGAGAGGTTAAGTGACTTGCCCGAGGTCACACAGCTGACAAGTGGGGAAGCCGAGATTAGAAACTAGGTCCTTCTGACTCCAGGCCCGGGCTCTAACCACTATGGTATGCTGCCTCTTCTTATGGGGAATTTGTCATTGATTCGCCATCTCCCCTGCCCATAATTTACTTTAATATCTGTCTCCCCTGTCAGACCGTAAGCTCCCTGAGGGCAGGAATCGTGTCTACTTAATGTATCGTATTCCCTCAAGTGTCTACTGAAAAGAGCCCGGGCTTGGGAACCAGAGGTCACGGGTTCTAATCCCCCCTTCTGCCACTTAGCTGTGTGACTTTGGGCAAGTCACTTAATGCCTCTGAGCCTCAGTTCCCTCATCTGTAAAATGGGGATGAAGTCTGTGAGCCCTCTGAGGGACACCCTGATAACCTTCTATCTACCCCAGCACTTAGAACAGTGCTTTGTACATAGTAAGCGCTTGACAAATGCCATCGCTATTATCACTATTACAATAAACTGTAAGTTCCTTTAGGGCAGGGATCTGTCTATTTACTGTATTGTATTTTCCCAAGTGACTATTATAGTACTCATTCAATCATATTTATTGAGCCCTTACTGTGTGCAAAGCACTGTACTAAACACTCAGCCCCGGACTCTGCACACAATAGACTGTAAGCACCTCGAGAGCAGTGACTGTCACCTCAGTCACCTCCTCTGTAAAATGAGGATTAAGACTTTGCCCCCCATGTGAGACAGGGACTGTGACCATCCCGATTAACTTGTATTCTACCCCAGCGCTTAAAACAGTGCTTGATACGAGGTAAGCACTTAGCAAATACAATAATGATAGTCATTCATTTCCTTCAATTATGTTTATTGAGCGCTTACTGCGTGCAGAGCACTGTACTAAGCACTTGGGAGAGTACAAGTAGAGAAGCAGCATGGCTCGGTGGAAAGAGCCCGGGCTTGGGAGTCAGAGGGCGTGGGTTCTGTTCCCGGCTCCGCCGCTTGTCAACTGTGTGACTTGGGACAAGGCACCTGACTTCTCTGGGCCTCAGTTACCTCATCTGTAAAATGGGGATTAAGACTATGACCCCCCCCCACGTGGGTCAACCTGATTCCCTCGTATCTACCCCAGTGCTTAGAACCGTGCTTGGCACATAGTAAGCGCTTTACAAATACCATCATCATTATTATTATTATTACAATACAATAGACACATTCTCTGCCCACAACAAGCTTACAGTAATAATAATAATAATGGAACAAAACACCGCTTTGAGGTGTTGGAGTGTTATTCCCCCTACCATTTCCATTTCAGAAATAATTTCTCATCCGCTCAAACTTTCTGCCCAAATGGCTATTTGCAGTGAAATTCAAGTGGCTGGGTTCATAAATATTGGAAAATTCCACTGTGGAGCAACAGATGGCATTTTCCATTGGCAGAATGGTTTAAGATTTACTTTACGAGGTTGGGAAGCACAACCCGTCCATTAAAATCCTACTTACGCGTTCTTGTGTTTGAGTGAAGCTTGAGTGAAGGACAATCAAGATAAGTGTCAGCGGCATCAACAGTCTGCCATCGTAAAACACAGAACGGGCTTTCTTCCAAGCAAAAGCCTTGCAGCTACTCTCCAAAGCCGTTTCTTGAAATCTGTCAGTCTGCCCTGCATGCATTTCATTGACCCTCCAGTCGGGAACGATGTGTGTCAGGTGGAAGACTTGGAAGCAGGGAAAGAAGAACAATGTAAGCTGGCCCGTTGTGGGCAGGGAGCATGCCAGCTAACTCTGTTGTATAATAATAATAATAAAGATGATGTTGGTCTTTGTTAAGCACTTACTATGTGCCGGGCACTATAATAAAGGCTGGGGTAGATACAAGCGAATCAAGTTGGACACTCTCCTTGACCCTTGTGGGGCTCACCGTCTCAATTCCTATTTTAGAGATGAGGTAACTGAGGCACAGAGAAGGGGTGCGACTCGCCCAAGGTCACACAGCAGACAAATGGTGTTTAGACTGTGAGCCCGTCGTTGGGAGGGGATTGTCTCTATCTGTTGCCGAATTGTACATTCCAAGCGCTTAGTACAGTGCTCTGCACATAGTAAGCGCTCAATAAATGCGATTGAATGAAATGGTGGAGTCGGGATTAGAACCCATGGCCTTCTGACTCCCAGGCCTGTGCTCTTTCTACTAGGCCACGCTGCTTCTCGGAGTTTCTTCTTCTCGTAGGATTGTAATAATAATAATAATAATAATAATAATGTTGGTATTTGTTAAGGGCTTGCTATGTGCAGAGCACCGTTCTAAGCGCTGGGGTAGATACAGGGTCATCAGGTTGTCCCTCGTGAGGCTCACGGTCTTCATCCCCATTTGACAGATGAGGTAAGTGAGACACCGAGAAGTTAAGTGACTTGTCCACAATCACACAGCTGACCAGTGGCAGAGCCGGAATCTGAACCCGTGATCTCTGACTCCCAAGCCCGGGCTCTTTCCACTGAGCCAGGCTGCTTCTCACTCACCCAAGAGCTTAGTACAGTGCTCTGCACCTAGTAAGCACTCGCTAAATATCTCTGATGGAAATGAGGGTTAGCCGATCCCCTGGACTAACCTTACCTGACTCCCCTTTCCCATGTCCCCATCCGCAACCCTCCTGGAAGTTCTATGGGACCACCTCTATAGTTGAAATAATGCGTATTTCTTTTTAGGCTTTTATCATGGTTTTTTCCTCTGATTCCAGAGCCCCAACAATCCCTGGACCATCACGGTGAGGAGGGCTCAGAGAACTTCCTCCATTTTGAGGGTCCCCCAGGAGGACAGACAATTGATCCGACAATTACTCTGCCCTCCTTCGAAGCCTTACTGAAGGCTCATCTCCTCCAAGAGGCCTTCCCCGACTAAACCCCCCTTTTCTCTCGCTCCTTCCGCGTCGCTCCGACTCTCTCCCTTTATTCATCCCCTCTCCCAGCCCCACAATCTTTATGTACATATCTGTCATTTATTTATTTCTATTAATATCCGTCTTCTCCTCTAGTCTGTAAACTCATGGTGGGCAGGGATTATTTTGTTATGATAATCTGTTATTTGGTTATATCGTATTCTCCCAACCTCAGCCTGGAGGATAGAGCACGGGCCCGGGAGTCAGAAGGACCTGGGTTCTGATCCCAGCTCTGCCACTTGCCTGCCGTGGGACCCGTGAGCTAGTCATCCCTGAGATTTGCCTCTCTGAGTGACAGAATAAGAAGGGTTCATCCTGACCCCACTGGAAACCCAAGCAAAGTCACTTCTCCGTCAGGGCCACAGGAGCGGGGTCAGTCCGAACGTAAAATAAACAATCCAGATCCGAGAGAGGCCCGGGGGAGACCTTGGTTCTGCCCGTCTTGCGTGATCTGCGTGTAACTAAATGGGTGCCCTCCTGCTGAAATGCACACCACGACTTTTGGCCTAGAATGACCACTCTCACCTAAAGTGGCAAGGCGAGAAGGTGACACGGTCTAGTGGGTAGAGCACGGACCTGGGAGTCGGAAGGTCATGGCTTCTAATCCCAGATCCGCCACATGTCCGCTGTGGGACCTTGGGCAAATCACTTCACTTCTCGGGGCCTCGGTTTCCTCATCTGTAAATGGGGATTAAGACCGTGAGCCCACGTGGGACAGGGACTGTGTCTTTAACCCGATTTGCTTGTGTCTACCCCAGGGCAGAGAACAGTGCCTGGCACATGGTAAGAGCTTAACAGACACCACAATTACTATTATTATTACTATCCTGCAAAGATTGCCCGGGCAACTTAGAGCTTAGCTCAAGGGAGCGTTAACCAGACACAAACCCAGCGAGGTTGTGGGATGCAGATATAAGAGTTTCATCTCATGGGGGAGTCTTTCTATCAATCGATCAATCAATGATATTCAGTGAGCGCTTACTCTGTGCAGAGCACTGTACTAAACACTCAGGAGAGTACAACACAGTTGGTAGGCACATTCCCTGCCCACCACGAGTTTACAGTCTAGAGAAAGCATTTGAATCTACAGCATTTCTTGGTTCCAGTGTCCCGTCCCATAATCTGGGTCTTCCTTCTCCTTTGAGGAGTTTTCTGTGCATAAAGTGAAACAGGGTTTTCAGTTAGTCATGATATTGATTGTGCCTTTACTGTGTGCCGAGCACAGTGCTCGGGGTGACAAGAAAAGCAGTGGGGCATAATAATAATGTTGGTATTTGTTAAGTGCTTACTATGTGCAGGGCACTGTTCTAAGCCCTGGGGTAGATCCAGGGTCATCAGGTTGTCCCACGTGAGGCTCACGGTTAATCCCCGTTTTACAGATGAGGTAATTGAGGCACAGAGAAGTTAAGTGACTTGCCCACAGTCACACAGCTGACAAGTGGCAGAGCCGGGATTTAAACCCATGACCTCTGACTCCCAAGCCCTGGCTCTTTGAGTCACGCGTAGTGGAGAGAGCACAGGTCTGGGAGTCAGAGGACCTGAGTTCCGATCTCGGCTCCGCCACTTTCATTCATTCATTCAATCAACTGTATTCATTGAGAGATTACTGTGTGCAGAACACTGTATTAAGCACTGGAAAGTACAGTTCGGCCCCTTGCCCACTGGGTGACCTAGGGCAAGTCACCTACCCTCCGTGTGTCTCAGTCTCCTCATTTTCAAAATGCAGGGAGGCAGGGCGGTGTCAAATATCTGTTCTCCCTCCTACCTAGCCCCATGTGGGGCAAGGACTGTGTCTGATCTGATTACCTTTTATATACACCAGCGCTTAATACGGTGCTTGGCTCATAGTAAGTGCCTAACAATTAGCATTATCATTATTCTTACTACAAACTCAACATTTCCGCTACAGTCCCTGCCCCTCCAGCGGCTCACATCTACGTAGGGCAGGACGGACGGAGAGAAAAAGAGAAATACGTTCCAGGCAACCCTTAAAAGGTGAATGAAAGACTACTGGGAGATAAGTGGATGAGCAGCCCAGGGAGGGTGGGGCTGTATCCTGACGGACCCTCGCTCCTAGAGGCTGTCACGGTCCTCGGTTCCAAACAGACACAGTTCTCCCAACGTGCTTCCATTTCTACGGGCCCCGTGCTCACCCCATCCCGGCATCGCGGGATCTCCGACCTCGTGGGTCCCGGCCGAATCCGGTTCCCGAGCTCAACACGGTGACAAGAAGAGCGTAGAGGAGTAGCTGCTGGGGTGACACATTGCAACAGAGAAAAGTTGAAAGGTAGACACACAAACACACAGACACACACGCGCCTCGTGTTTCCCATTCCTCATCTAGGAGAAGGAGCATGGCATAGTGGCTAGAGCACAGGCCTGGGAGTCAGAAGGTCAGAAGCTAATCAGGTTGGACACAGTCCACGTCCCACAAGGGGCTCCCGGGCCTGGGAGTCAGAAGGACCTGAGTTCTAATCCCAGATCCGCCACTTGTCTGCTGTGGGACCTCGGGCAAGTCAATTCACTTCTCTGGGCCTCAGTAACCTCATGTGTAAAATGGGGATTGAGACTCTGAGCCCCATGTGGGACGGGGTCTGGTTCCAACCTGATTAACTTGTATCTACCCCAGCGCTTAGAACAGTGTGTGGTACATGGTAAGTGCTGAACAAATACCATAATGATTATTTCCATTCAGACGCACCCTAGATACAGGAGCCCTCTGTGAGCTCCCCTCGATTCCCTCGGCTCCCCCGAATTAAGGGCAGGACAGGAAACACACCCGCACAAACACACAAACACACACACTATGCCTAACATATATTAAGCACTATACTAAGAACGGGAGTTGATACAAAATAATCAGATCAGAAACAGTCCCTGTCCCTCATTGGGACTCACAAGTTAAAGGAGAGGGGGGAAAAAATGGAATCCCCATTTGCCAGATGGGAAAACTAAGGCACGGAGAATCAATCAATCCACTGTATTTATCGAGCACTTACTGCACTCAGAACACTGTACCGAGTGCTCGGGAAAGCACGATACAATTGAGTTGGTAGAAACAATCCCTGTTGGCGAGGAGCTTGCAGTCTCTCACCAAAGATCACACAACGGATGAGTAACAGAGGCAGGATCAGGGATCAAAACTCAGGTCTCGACTCCCAGGCCCGTGTTCGTTTCAACTAGGTCACGCTACTCTTTACATTGTAGTTACTCAGTATATTGTGGCCTAGAATTGTGGACATTCTGTCTCCACAATAGTGGTGAAGGAGGGCCTGGGGAGGTAGGATGTAGGTAATCTACCGTTTACTCCATTATTACCTCATCCCCCCGACAATTCCACATCCTGAAAGTTTTGGAGCCTCTGGTGCGCCTTTTTTTTTTAATGGCACTTGTTAAGCACTAACTATGTGTCAGACAAGATACTAAGCGGGGGGGGCAATGATAATGATAATAATTATGGCATCTGTTAAGCGCTTACTACGTGCAAAGCACTGTTCCAAGCACGGGGGAGGATACAAGACGATCAGGTCGTCCCACGTGGTGCTCACAGTCTTAATCCCCATTTTCCTGATGAGGTCACTGAGGCACAGAGAAGTCAAGTGACTTGCCCAAAGTCACGCAGCTGACAAGCGGCTGGGTCGGGATTTGAACCCATCACCTCTGACTCCCAAGCCCATGCTCTTTCTTCTTCTTCAAATGCCGTCGAGTCATTTCCGATCCATAGCGACTCCATGGACACATCTTCTTCAGAACATCCCGTCTTCTGTCACAGAGTCATTCCAGTATGTGTATCTGTAGAATTTTTCTTGATAAAGATACGGAAGTGGTTTACCATCACCTTCTTCCTCAAGTGAGGGGCATAGATACAAGATACAAGGCGCATCTCTGTGCCTCAGTTACCTCATCTGTAAAATGGGAATTGAGACTGTGAGCCCCACATGGGACAGGGACTGTGTCCAAACAGATTTGCTTATATCTACCTCAGTGCCTGGCATGAGCTTAATAAAGACCATTATTATTATTATTGTTATTATTATTATTCCCCTTTCATCTCATTTCTTGTTCATTTACAAGGGTTTTCATGGTTTCATTTACTTCTTTCCTCATCCGTGTCCATGTCCCACATGGTCTTAATCCCTGCTTTGCAGATGAGGGAACTGCAGCACAGTTAAGTGACTTGCCTAAGGTCATACGGACAACACGTGGTGGAGCTGGGATTAGAACCAAGGTTCTCTGACTCCAGGCCCGTGTTCTTTCCACTAAGCCACGTTGCTTCTCCACTTGCCGCGTCCGAAGAAGTCCACTACCTTACCGCTTTAAGGGCGTCTCAAGCAAGGAGACAGTAATGGAAGTGAGGAGAAGAGAAGCTTTAAGGGATGGACATCCATCCACCAATCAATCAATCAAGAGTATTTATTGAATGTTTGTTATATGCAGAGCACTGTACCAACAGCTTGAGAGAGTACGTTACACCAGAGTTGGTAGAAACTTTCCCTGCCAGCAACGAGCTTCCAGTCTCATCTTGTTCTATTGAAAAGGGTCACGTCAGTTACTGTGGCAACCGATGAGGCGGATGAAGGAGCGACTTTAAGCTGGTTGAGATGGTCCATCCTAATCCCGGCTCCACCACTTGTCTGCTGCGTGACCTTCGTCGAGTCGCTTCACTACTCTGGGCCTCGGTTACCTCATCTGTAAACCGGGAATTGAGACCGTGAGCCCCACGTGGGACGGGGTCTCTGTCCAACCCGATTTGCTTGTACCCATCCGCACGCTTAGCACAGTGCCTGGCCCATAGTACGAATTCAACACATACCATTATTATTAGGATTATCGCCCTTTCGCCTCGTTGCTTGTTCATTTACAAGGGTTTTCATGGTTCCGATCGCTGCTTTCCTCATCCGGTCAGCGGTCAAGTGGCTAACCCCCAGAAATGGACTGAGCCGTTCTATAGCCTGTGGGCCCTTTCTGGTCTCCGTTTGCAGTTTCAAAGAATGGATGCTTTGCCCAACAGGATCTTCCCCCTCCTTTCCCCTCTCCCTTCCTCACCTGACCCAATCCTACCTCTAGCCCTCGGAGCTGGCTGAGGGGGAGAGATACGTGGGAGGAATCTGCTTCCTAGAGGAGAGATCACACGGTGCACCTGGCTCCTCTATTACTGTGGAAAACAATGCCAGACTTGGCTTAAACAGAAATACTTGGCTCCGGAGCTCTCCACCCGGTGAAAGTACGCAAACCTGACTGACCCCTCTAAGTCCTGCACAAACATCCTGTTCCGTCCACCTGACGGTCCCCAACAGCCGTGGCTCCACAGCTGTCCGTATTTCTCATTGGTCCTCGCTGAAGGCCGGGGACACGGGCAGTCCAACCTCGGGAAGCCTTGTGACCCATCACATCATCCCCCGGGGGTGGGGCAGAGACTGCTCCTTCAAGAATATATAGGAGACCTCCCTGCACTCACTCCCAAACTGAGTTCCCTGGTTGGTGAAGCATCCGCGTCTCAACCATGAAGCTGGTAATCGTCCTTGTTCTGGTTACCCTTCCTCTCTGCTGCTATGCGGGTAAGTATCCCGGAGCCGTGATAAGGATTCTTCCCCTCAGGCCTCACGGCTTCGAAGCCGCCCGTGGCCGAACCTTCGTCAAGACCGAAGGTGGGCTTGGAGATCCGGGACTGGGGGACCCGGGCCCGGGAGGCCGGTTCGAGGCACTTTCCAGGTAGAAGAGAGGGTGATGAGGTGGGAGAGAGATGCTGAGAGATTTCGAAGCTGGAGAGCGGCTTCAGAAAGAAACACGACTGCGGTTTGAACTGTTAGGAGAGGTGATAAACTCAGCGGAAGGGGATTTGTTTTTTAATATAGAAGCATAATCGAAAGCGTATGAACATAGAGAGAGAGCGTCGGCTGCATATGGAGATAAAACACCTTCGATGACCTTCTCGTCGTTGTTTAGAAGTGTGGCGGCCCAAGCGATTGACTGGAAAAGCTTCCCACATTAGGGGAAATTCACCGGAGCAACAGGGTTCCTTGGGCTTCCTCCTGGGTCGGGGAAGGGATCCGCCATCTTACACGGATACTCATTCATTCAATCAATCGTATTTATTGAGCACTTACTGTGTGCAAAACACTGTACTGAGCACTTAGCCCTGACCTCAGCGCTTGCAGCTTCCTGCAGCGGAGTGCATGCTCTATCCACTAAACCATGCCGCTTCTCGTCGTGGACAGGGAACCGGTCTACCAGCCCTGTAATAGTGGACTCTCCCAAGCACTTTGTAGAGCGCTTTACACACATTAAGCGCTCCAAAAAGTATGATTGATTAGTAGTTCTGGTATTTGTTAAGCTCTTACTAAGTGCCAAGCACTGTACTAAGCCCTGTGGTTGATATGCAAAATAATCAGATACCACATGGGGCTCACAGTCTAAGTAGGAAGGAGTAGAGGTATCGAATCTCTATTTTGCAGATGAGGGAACTGAGGCACAAAGAAGTTAAATGACTTCCCCAAGGTCACAGAGCAGGGACGTGGTGGAGCCGGGATTAAGATCCAGACCCTCTGACTCCAAAACCCATGTTCTTTCCACTTAGCCACGCTGCTTCATTATCAATCAATCATATTTATTGAGTACTTACTGCGTGCAGGGCACTATACTGTGTGTAAGCACTTGGAAGAGAATAACGCGACAATATTACAGACACATTCCCTGCCCACAGTGAGCTTACAGTCAAGAGGGGGAGACGGATATTAATATAAGTAAATTATGGATGTGTACATAAGTGCTGTGGGGCTGGGTGATGCAGAAGGGGGTGGGAAAAGACTAAGTTAACCAATATAGGCTATCAAATCCGAACTTAGCAAGGTTGTTTCAAATCAGGAAAGTGGGTTCATCAATCAACCCATCAGTGGTGTTCAGTAAAGACCTCCCGTAGGCAAAATACTGTACTGAAGCTTGTTGGGGACAGGGAACGTGTCTACCGACTCTGTTATATTTTGTTTCGCTTTGCCGTCTGTCTCCCCGTTTAGACTGTGAGCCCTTCACTGGGCGGGGATTGTCTCTATCTGTTGCCGAACTGTCCATTCCAAGCTCTTAGTACAGTTCTCTGCACATTGTAAGTGCTCAGCAAATACTAGAATGAATGAATAATAATAATGGTGGTATTTATTAAGCGCTTACTATGTGTCGAGCACTGTTCTAAGCGCTGGGGTAGATACAAGGTAAGCAGGGAGTCCCTCGTGGGGCTCACAGTCATCATCCCCATTTTCCAGATGAGGTAACTGAGGCACAGCGAATAATAATAATAATAATGTTGGTATTTGTTAAGCGCTTACTATGTGCCGAGCACCGTTCTAAGCGCTGGGGTAGATACAGGGTAATCCAGTTGTCCCTCGTGAGGCTCACAGTTAATCCCCATTTTCCAGATGAGCTGAGGCACAGAGAAGTTAAGTGACTTGCCCACAGTCACACAGCTGACAAGAGGCAGAGCAGGGATTAGAACTCATGACCTTTGACTCCCAAGCCTGGGTTCTCTCCACTAAGCCATGCTTGTTCAGTTCAGTGCTCCGCACACAGAAAGCGCTCAGTAATTTATGAGTGAATGATGGATCAAAGGCCTGGGGGAGTATTACAGAATGAAAAGATGTGGTTCTTGCCTTGAACAAGTTTATAGTCAAAGGGGGAAGATATGTAGTCAGTCAGTCATATTTATTGAGCACTTAGTGTGCAGAGCACTGTACTAAGCGCTCGGGAGAGTACGATATAGCAATATAACAGACACTTCCCCTGCCCACAGTGAGCTTATAGTTTAGAGGGGAAAACATGCAGAAATGAAGTAAAAATGAATCAGAGCCAGAGACCTAGAGAGCAAGGATGTACGTAATATTAACAAGGGTTTCGATGGAAGGAAGAGATGTTTTCAGTGACCTACCTGTCTACCCACAGTGCCGATTGTTGGGAATAATAATTATTATGGTACGTTGAGCGCTTACTATGTGCCAAGCACTGTTCTAAGTGCTGGGAAGTTTTATATCTCTAGCAAAGATGGAATGGAAGACTGGAATAAGGATGTGACATGTCATCATTATCACCATCATTATTTCTTAACATTAATCATAATAATTGTGGTATTCGTTAAGCACTTATTATGTGCTAGGCGCTATTCTAAGCCGCTGCAGGGATACGAGCAGGTCAGGTTGGACACAGTCCCCGTCCCACATGGGTCTCACAGTCTTAATCCTCATTTTACAGATGAGGTAACTGAAACCCAGAGAAGTGACTTGTCCGAGGTCACAGCAGACATATGGCGGAGCTGGGATTAGAACCCATGTCCTTCTGACTCCCAGGTCCGTGTTCTGCCCACCAGACCACGCTGCTTCTCTGCATCTGATTCCCATTAACGCGTAAGGTGTCTTATGCTTCGGTTGTACTTTCCCAAGCCTTTTGTTTAGTACAGCATCCCCAGTGAGTGCTCAATAAATACCTTCACTACTAGAGAAGCAACGTGGCTCAGTGGAAAGAGTACAGGCTTGGGAGTCAGAGGTCACGTGTTCGAAACCCGGCTCTGCCACTTGTCGGCTGTGTGACTGTGGGCAAGTCACTTCACTTCTCTGTGCCTCAGCTACCTCATCTGGGAAATAGGG
This sequence comes from Ornithorhynchus anatinus, assembly GCF_004115215.2. Taxonomy (NCBI): domain Eukaryota; kingdom Metazoa; phylum Chordata; class Mammalia; order Monotremata; family Ornithorhynchidae; genus Ornithorhynchus; species Ornithorhynchus anatinus. The sequence continues at coordinate 16,403,459 of NC_041730.1, read as the reverse complement.
ATTAAGACTGTGAGCCCCATGAGGGACAACCTGATGACCCTGTATCTACCCCCAGCGCTTAGAACAGTGCTCTGCCCATAGTAAGCGCTTAACAAATACCAACATTATTATTATTAATGAATCTATCCCAGGACTTAACACGGTGCTTTGGAATCTAGAGCTTAATAAGCTTAATAATAATTCAACGTATTTAGAGCTATACCGGCCGCTTGGGAATTTTCAAAGAAAATATAACATACCATCCCAGCTCACCCCCTACGAAGGACAGGAGACAGGCAGAGAAGAACAATTAAAAATCAAAGATAACATAATATTTGTGCTGATTTTGCCTGAGCAGTATCTTGATGCTTTTTGTTTCCCTCTTCCCTTCCCTTTGCCCATCCCCAGCTTGGTAAGCAGAAAAATCCCCAGTCACCCGGCTCCCTTCCCTTATTATTGAGTGGGGAAAGGCTTGGGTGGAACGAGAAGCAGCGTGGTTCAGTGGAAAGTGCCCGGGCTTGGGAGTCAGGAGTCGTGGGTTCTAATCCCGGCTCTGCCGCTTGCCAGCTGTGTGACTTTGGACAAGTCACTTCACTTCTCTGTGCCTCAGCTGCTTCATCTGGAAAAATGGGGATTAAAACTGTGAGCCCCACGTGGGACAACCTGATCACCTCGTATCCCCCCCAGTGCTTTGAACAGTGCTTTGCAAATAGTAAGCGCTTAACAAATACCACCATTATTATTAATGATGGTGGGCAGTGGAGCTACCCAAGATGGAGGGCACGTGCCAGACTCCCTGCTTCACCCACCCTCTGCTCCAGTCATGGCACTTTGAATCCTCCAAATTGTGTCTCTTCCAACATACAGTCAGAAGTCAGTACAGGCACTGAGAAGCAGAGTGGCTTAGTGGTTAGAGCACAGGCTCAAGCATCAGAAGGACCTGGTCTTGGCTCCGCCACATGTCTGCTATATGACCTTGGACAGGTCACTTCATTTCTCTGGGCCTCAGTTACCTCATCTGGGAAATGGGGATTGTTGATAATGAAAAGAATAATAATAACAGTGGTAATGGTATTTATTGAGCACTTTGTGTCAAGCACTGTTCTTAGCGCTGGGGTAGAAGCAAGGTAATCGGGTTGGACACAGTTCCTGTCCCATGTGGGGCTCACAGTCTTAATCCCCATTTTACAGCTGAGGGAACCGAGGCACAGAGAAGTTAGGTAGCTTGCCCAAGTTCCCACAGCAGACAAGTGGTGGAGCCGGGATTGGAACTCATGTCCTTTGACTCCCAAGCTTGTGCTCTTGCCCCTAGGCCTCGCTGCTTCTCGAAGATTAAGAGTGGGAGCCCCAGGTGGGTCACGTACTGTGTCCAACCTGATTAGCTTGTATCTACCCCAGCACTTCATCATTGGGCAGGGATGGTCTCTATCTGTTGCCGAAGTGCACATTCCAAGCGCTTAGTACAGTGCTCTGCGCATAGTAAGCGCTCAATAAATATTGAATGAATGAATACAGTGCTTGGTACATAGAAAGCACTTAAATACCATAAAGAAAAAAACGGGGTGCCTATGGGAACAGAGCATTTTAGAGGCACGGTGAAGAGTCAAAAGAAAGGTGAAGATGCGGCTTCTACCCTTAAGGATTTTTAGCCTAGACCAGCTGGTCTGCAATGATGAATATGGGCAGGGAATATGTCCACTAATTCACTTTTTATTCACTGATTCATCTTTCCATACTCTTGCTATTACCTGGTGTCTCAGCTTCTTCTCCTGCTTCCAAAATTTCGTTTGTGCCCATCTCCCTCTTTAGGCTGTGAACTCCTTGCGGGAAGTGACCTTGTCTTAGACTTCCACTGTGTCCTCAGCTCTCCTATGAGGGTTGGGGGTTTTTTATGGTATTTTTACTAAGCTCTTACTGTGATGATAATGGTATTTGTTAAGCGCTTACTATGTGTCAAGCACTGTTTTAAGCGCTGAGGTAGATTCAAGGTAATCAGGTTATCCCACGTGGGGCTCACAGTCTTAATGCCCATTTTACAGATGAGGTAACTGAGGCACAGAGAACTGAAGTGACTTGCCCGGGGTCATAGAGCAGACCAGTGGGGGAGCTGGGATTAGAACCCACGACCTCTGCCTCCCTAGCCTGAGGTCTATCCGCTAGGACTCGCTGCTTCTCGTGAGGGTTGCGTTCTATCCAAACCTCACGTTAAGGACAGCGCACGCAGTTGCGTTCACTGTGTCCAACGTGGCCTAGGGAAGTAGCATGGCCTTGTAGATAGAACACAGGCCTGGAAGTCAGACGGATGCGGGTTCTAATCCAGACTCCACCACTTATCTGCTGTGGGTCTTTGGGCAAATCACTTCACTTCTCTGTGCCTCGGTTATCTCATCTGTAAAATGGGGATCAAGCCTGGGAGCCCTATGTGGGACAGGGACCATGTCCAACCTGATTAGCTTGTATCTACCCCAGGGTTTAGAACGGTATTAGACACATAATAAGTACTTGATGAATATCATTCATTCATTCATTCAATTCATTCAATAGTATTTATTGAGCACTTACTATGTGCAGAGCACTGTACTAAGCGCTTGGAATGTACAAATCGGCAACAGATAGGGACCGTCTCTGCCCATTGACAGGCTTACAGTTACCAGTTTTGTCTTCAGACCCCGTGACGTGTTACTGGAAGCAGTGTGGCTCGATGGAAAGAGCACGGGTTTAAGAGTCAGAAGTCATTGGTTCTAATCCCGGCTCCGCCAGCTGTCAGCTGTGTGACTTTGGGCAAGTCACTTCACTTCTCTGGGCCTCAGTTACCTCATCTGGAAAATGGGGATTAAGACTGTGAGCCTCACGTGAGACAACCTGATGACCCTCTATCTACCCCAGCGCTTACAACAGTGCTCGGTACATAGTAAGTGCTTAACAAATCCCAACATTATTATCATTATTTATTTACTGGCATCATCTGATGGGCATCTCCTTCCTGATTCCTTCACAACCTTCTAACTAAAACACGGAGTGAAAATGTGAACACTGGAAGAACTGGGGATACTGTCCCAAGTGCTTTTTTTTTAAAGTTAGTTCAAAGTTTTTTTAAAGTTAGCTCACTTAATCTCATTGCTTGATAAAAGTGGAGAATTGAATTGAGTAACTTCTGTTAATACTTACCGATGACAAATTTTTTTTTTTGGTCAAGCACTTACTACATGCCAGGCACTCTACTAAGCCCTGGGGTAGATCCTCGCTAATCAGGTTGGGCGCAGTCCATGTCCCAAATAGGACTCACAGTCTTACACTCCATTTTACAAATGTGGTAATGGAGGCACCGAGAATAATAATAATAATAATGTTGGTATTTGTTAAGCGCTTACCATGTGCCGAGCACTGTTCTAAGCACTGGGGTAGACATAGGGGAATCAGGTTGTCCCACGTGGGGCTCACAGTCTTAATCCCCATTTTACAGATGAGGGAACTGAGGCACAGAGAAGTTAAGTGACTTGCCCACAGTCACACAGCCGACAAGTGGCAGAGCTGGGATTCGAACTCATGAGCCCTGACTCCAAAGCCCGTGCTCTTTCCACTGAGCCACGCTGCTTCTCAGTGGACTTCTCAGAAGTTTAGTGACTTACCCAAGGTCACCCAGCAGACAACGAGAAGCAGCGTGGCTCAGCGGAAAGAGACCGCGTTTGGGAGTCAGAGGTCATGGGGTCGAATCCCGGCTCTTCCACCTGTCAGCTGTGTGACTGTAGGCAAGTCACTTCACTTCTCTGGGCCTCAGTTCCCTCATCTGTAAAATGGGGATTAACTGTGACCCTCAAGTGGGATAACCTGATTACCGTGTATCTCCCCCAGCACTTAGAACAGTGTTCTGCACATAGTAAGCACTTAACAAATACCAACATTATTATTATTAAGTAGTGGAGGCAGGATTAGAACCCAAGTCCTTCTGACTTCAGGCCTGTGCTCAATCCACTAGGCAGCACTGCTTCTAGAATCATTCTAGAATTCCAGGATAAATTCCAAACTTATTTCTAGACTGTAAATTCACTATGGGCAGGGTATGGGTCAACCAACTCTGTTATAACGCACTCTCCCAAACCCTTAGTACAATGCTCTGCACACAGTAAGTACTAGAGGACAGGGGTCTTATCTACTAACTCTATTTTCTCTCCCCAGCATTCTCTGTACTCTGCACAGAATAAATCCTCCAAACTGTTATTGATTGAGAGAGATAAATGGCCTAAAATATGTTCTCAGTTAACCTAGCTAAGGTTTAACCCACCTTTTACTTTTTACTTTTCAGGTTCTGGATGCTCAGAGCTTCAAAATATGCTAACTCTGGCAATCAATGGAACCAAGGATGAACTATTTAACGCAGGGGAAAAATACATTACTACTGACTCGATGAGAATTGCTATTTCTAAAGCAAAGGACTGCTTTTTACAACAACCAGCACAAAACTTGGACCTCACTCTAGATTTAATGGTAATCTCCATGTGAATAACGTCACTGAGGCGTGGGGGAAATCCAAAATCCTGTTGTCTTTCTTCGTCTGCTCTTCTCCGTCCCCTGCTGTTTCCCCAAGGGCTTGGGGGAAAAGAAATCCTCCAATTTCAGAGCATTGATTTGCCCTTAAATATTAAAAAACCTAATCATCTTTCCTCCGCCCACCCATCAGGACTTCCCTTCCCGGGGAGACGCTGACATTCCTTGCCCGCAGTTCCAGAAACCGGGGTCACCCCCACTTCCCGCCAGCCACTTCTCGGGGTCTCATGGACGCCGAGCCGTAGATACTCACGCCACCCCATAGCTTTTTGAGTTAGAATCTCAACCTGTCTCTGACAAGACTTGAGAATTTCCAGCCAATCCCAAATGATAACTCTTTGGCCAGTTAGCTCTTTGAAACCCAACCCCTCAGGGTGTTCATTCCTCTCCAATCTGCAAAATCTCCGCTCCCTTTAATTAATTGATAAATTATGGACCTACTATGTGCTAAGCACTACACTAGGTGCTGCAGTAATATTAATTATGGTACCCTTTCCTCCCCAGCCATTGGAATGAGAAGTTGACTCCTCTGTGCCAGTTGAGAATCAGTCAGGGACTGTGAGAAATGAAATAGACCCTTCCTCCGCTTTCTGATATGCTTCTTCCTTCAAACAGTCAGTGGTATTTACTGGATGCAGAACATTCATTCAGTCAGTCGTATTTATTGAACACCTACTGCGTGCAAAGCACTGAACTAAGCGCTTGGGAGAGTACGGTATAACAGTAAAGACGCATTCGCTGCCCACGACGGGCTTACAGTCTAGAGATGAGCTTACAGTCTACAACGCTGTTCTAAACGCTTGGGAGAGTACAGTAGAATAGGTAGACACGATCCCCGGGCTTATCTTGGTTTTAGTTCACTATTATCAGTGGTATTTATTGAGCGCTTACGACATGCATTACGTTGTATCTACCATCATTATTCTAGACCACCATTCTTCTAGGCCGTGAGCCTGTTGTTGGGTAGGGATTGTCTCTATCGGTCGCCGAAGTGTACTTTCCAAGCGCTTAGTCCAGTGCTCGGCACACAGTAAGGGCTCAATAAATACGACTGAATTAAGGAATGTGCAGGTCACTGTACCAAGTGCTTGGGAGTACAGTACAACAGTCGGCAGACACGTTCCTGCCCACATTGAGCTTACAATGTAGCAGGGGAGGCACACATTTAATATCTTGAGACTCTCTCTGGGTTTCTAGTGATTCATCCATCCACCCTTCTAGACCCTCCTACTTTTCGCTGAGAGGAAAGTGGATGTCTGTATATCGAGGGGCGGGAGTCTTTGACCAGAGGAATATGAAATGGATACCCAGAAGCGAAAGCCAGTCAATCAATCATAACTTATTGAGCATTTACTCTGTGCAAAGCACTCTACGAAGCACTCAGGAGAGTGCAGTACAACAGAGTTGGTAGACATATTCCCTGCCTACAACAAGCTTGCAGTCTAAAAGGAATTGTAGTTTCCAGGAAACCAGCATTTGGAGTTGTAAGGCAAAAGAGTATTTGTTACACTAGAAGTATTCTTCTTATTTCTTATGTTTGTTAACCATTTACAATAGGCGAAGCACTGATCCAGGCTCTGGGGAAAGACACGGATAGTAATTCGAACTTAAGTCCTGGCCCTTAGGGGACTCCCGGTCTAAAAGGGCTAGGGGGATTGATAAAACAGGAGAAGAAGGAATGGGGTAAATCTGGCAATAAATAATAATAATAATGTGACTTGGAGAGAGAGGGGCAGCAATGAGAGACATGGGTGGGACCATTAAAATGTTACAGCCTGACAAGAATTTTGAGTCCTAATATTTGGGGAAGCAGTGTGGCCTAGCGGGAAGAACACGGGTTTAGGAGTCAGAACACTTAGGTTCTACTCCCGGCTCTACCACTTGCCAGTTGTGTGACTTTGGGTAAGTCACTTAAGTTCTTTGTACCTCATTTAACTTCTCTGTGCCTCGTCTGTAAAATGGGGATTCAATACCTGCTCTCTCTCCTATTCTGAATATCAGCTCCATATGGGGCAATATGGCAGCATGATCTAGCGGATAGAGTATGGGCCTGGGAGTCAGAACGTTATGGGTTCTAATCCCACCTCTGCCATTTGTCTGTTGTCTGGCCTTGGGCTAATTGCTTAACTTCTCTGTGCCCCAGTTGCCTCATCTGTAAAACGGGGATTAAGACTACGAGCCCCACGCGGGACAGGGACCGTATCCAACCCCATTTGCTTGTATCCATCCTAGAGCTTAATATAGTCCCCGGCATATAGTAAGTGCTTAACAAATACCACAATTATTATTATTATTATTACCATAGTGCTTAGTACAGTGCTTGGCACAGAGTAAGCACTCAACAAGTACCTCAACTATTAGATCTGAGACAGATAAGCAGTCCTCCATTTCAGTCTAACCTTCCTGAAACCCCTTTCCTCCATTCCGAGTAATCCCAGAAAGCTTTCGGATCTTCAGGACCTTCCCCTCCCAAGTTGGCTTCCTGAGGAGTTCTTTGTTCCATTCTCTTAAGCTCTTGAGTCCTTCAGTGGAAATGTGGGAAAACCCAACCGAGTCCAATTCCGGGACCACTCAGATCCATTTTTTTTAAGGTTGTTGAGCGCTTACTCTGTGTCAAACACTGTTCTAAGAGCTAGGTTAGTTACGAGTGTTCCCCTCTAGACTGTAAGATCATTGTGGTCAGGGAACGTGTCTGTTTATCGTTATATTGTACTCTCCCAAGGGCTTAATACAGTGCTCTGCACACAGTAAGTGCTCAGTAAATATGACTGAATGAATACAAATTAATTGGGTTGGACACGATCCCTGTCCTGCATTTATTCACTGGTGTTCATTGAATTTCTATTGCGTGCAAAGCCCTGCACTGAGCACTTGGGAAAGTATAACAGATATGTGGTACATGTCCCCTGCCTTCAAGAAGCTCCCAACCTTTTCTTTAAAAAAAAAATGATATTTGTTAAGTGCTTACTATGTGTCAAACACTGTTCTAGCACTGGGGTAGTTACGAGTTAATTAGGTGGGACAGAGTACCTGCCCTCTAAGGGCTTCACAGTCTAACTAAGAGGGAGAACAGGAGAAGTGAAGCACAGAGAAGTGAAGTGACTTGCCCAAGGTCACACAGCCAGCAATTGACAGAGCTGGGATTAGAACCCAGGTCCTCTGACTCCGAAACCAATGTTCTTTCCACTCGACCTTGCTCTTTCTAAACTAAAAGGTTGTCAGGGGTCCCCAGGTAATGGTTTCCATTTCCACAGAGTCAGAGTGAGAAGGTTCTGGGCCTCCAGTCACAGTGATCCCAGCCTCAGCTACAGCAGCTATAACAGTCCCTGTCCTGTTTCCTATCCCTGATTCCTGATAAATGGTTTTTACCCTAGGGAGCACCCAGATTAGAACATACCTTGGCTAAGAGATCTATCTGCACACAGTAAGCGCTCAATAAATACAATCGAACGAATGAATCTATCAAAATATTGAGTCCAAAAAGTTATTATTGAATCCCTAGCCCATGAAAAACTCCAAGGCTTTCATTGTAATGGCAAACGTTCCATTTCTATTTCAGAATCTCATCTACAACAGTCAGAAATGTTCCGCTTATTAATTCCTTGAACTTCCTAGCTTCGAGAAATTGCCACGGACTTACCGCCTGTGAACAAAGACCGAATATCTGAAAATTTTCAAATATTTCTTCCTGCCATCTACAGATCATTTCCACCCCTGCCTCTCTCAGTTCACAAATCACTCTCTTTCAATGCAGAGGCTTAGCTGATGTAGACTAACCCACGTTTCTCTTTGCAATAAAGTGAATGCAACAACCCCCTCATTCTCATCAGTCTCCTTCTCTCTCATGGACCGAAATGATGAAGGGCCAGAGAGCCAGACCGGATACTGGACGTACGTCACTGCTCTTTCAGTGAAAGGGAAATAGAAGGTGCGCCGTCCCCTGATGTTGTCCAGAGGGCCGGGACCCTCAGTCCAATTCTCTCCTTCACATCTAGGAAGCAGGATAATGCTACTAATAATAAATGTGGCATTTGTTAAGTGCTTACTATGTGCCAGGCATTGTGAAAAGCACTGGAGTAGATAGAGCTAATCGGGTTGGACACAGGTACCTGTTCCACATGGGGCTCAGTCTCAATCCCCATTTTACAGATGAGGAAACTGAGACACAGAAAAGTGAAGCAACTTACCCATGGTTACATTGCAGACGAGTGGAGGAGCCAGGATTAGAACCCAGGTCCTTCCGACTCCTAGGCCCGGGCTCTATCCACTAGACCGCGCCAGGCATCTGGGAGAGCTGATCATGCTCCTCCCTTCGTCCCGATGCTATTTTTAGGCTTCAGCGGGATGACAGCATCCTCTACCTAGTTTACCCAGCGTGGCTCAGTGGAAAGAGCCCGGGCTTGGGAGTCAGAGGTCATGGGTTCGAATCCCGGATCCACCGCTTGCCAGCTGTGTGACTTTGGGCAAGTCACTTCACTTCTCTGTCTCTCAGTTACCGCATCTGTAAAATGGGGATTAAAACTGTGAGCCCCACGTGAGACAACCTGATCACCTTGTATCCCCCAGCGCTTAGAACAGTGTTTTGCACATAGTAAGCGCTTAACAAATACCACCATTTATTTTATTTTATTTTTTTTACTCCCAGACTGACTCCAGGAGGGTGAGAACATAAGAAAGTCCATCGTATTTATTGAGTGCTTACTGTGTGCAGGGCACTGTACTAACCGCTTGGGAAAGTACAATATAACAATATAACAGACACAATCCCTGCCGACAACAAGCTTACAGCCAAGAGGGGAGGCAGACATTAATATAAATAAATGATAGATATGCACCTGAGTCCTGTGGGGCTGTGGAGGGGGGGGGGGGGGGGAACGAAAAAAGGGAGCAAGTCAGGGCATTGCAGAAGGGAGTGGGAGAAGAGGAAAGGAGGGCTTAATATGGCATTAGCTGTGTTCTCGAAAAGCCTCTGGAAAAATAGGGCCTCTCTCTGCCCGCACTCCTGAACTCCATAAGTTCAGAAACTCTGCCCAGGCAGAGCAAGAAACAGCCATACCCCGGCACGAACCAAAACCGAGAGCCTTGCATGGGAGTGGAGAGGGGAGGTTTGGGGGCGGGGGGCTGTCAAGACAGAGCTCTCCACTTCCCACTATCCAACCCCTGCTCAGGAAGGGGGAAACGATTTAATAATAATAATGGCAGTAATTGTCAAGTGCTTATTATACATCGAGCACTGTTCTAAGCGTTAGGATAGACACAAGCTAATCAGGTTGAATACAGTCTCTGTCCCACATGGGACTCACCATCTTAATCCCCATTTTACAGATGAGATAAGTGATGCTCAGAGAAGTGAAGTGACTTGCCCAAGGTCACACAGCAGACACGTCATGAAGCTGGGATTAGAACCTAGGTCATTTATTCATTCATTCAACCGTATTTATTGAGCAATTATGGTGTGCAGAGCACTGTATTAAGCACTTGGGAGAGTACAACATAGCGATAAACAGATACATTCTCTGCCCACAATGAGCTTACAGTGTAGATGGGGGGAGACAGGTATTCATTCAAATAAATAAATGACAAGCATAAGTGCTGTGGAGCTGAGAAGGGGGATGAATGAAGGGAGCAAGTCAGGGTGATGCAGAAGGGAGTGAGAGAAGAGGAAAGGGGGCTTAGTCAGGGAAGGCCTCTTGGAGGAGTTGTGCCTTCAATAAGGCTTTGAAGCGGGGGAGAGTCTGTTGATTTTGAGGAGGAAGGGTGTTCCAGGCCAGAGGCAGGCTGTGAACGACGGATCAGCACGAGATAGACAAGATCAAGGTACAGTGAGAAGGTTAGTATTAGAGGCGTGAAGTGGAGGTTGTAGTAGGAGAGTAGAAAGGTGAGGTGGGGGAAACAAGGGGATCGAGTGGTTTAGAGCCAATGGTGAGGAGTTTCTGTTTGATGCGGAGGTAGATAGGCAACCACTGGGGTTTTGTGAGGAGTGGGGAAACGTGTTCTCTCCCGATTAAGTAAAAGTATTTGTTAAGCGCTTACTATGTGCAGAGCACTGTTCTAAACGCTGGGGTAGACACAAGGGAATCAGGTTGTCCCTCGTGGGGCTCACAGTCTTAATCCCCATTTTGCAGATGAGGTAACTGAGGCACAGAGAAGTGAAGTGACTTGCCCACAGTCACACAGCTGACAAGCGGTGGAGCCGGGATTCGAACCCATGACCCCCGACTCCAAAGCCCGTGCTCTTTCCACTGAGCCACGCAGAGTGTAAGCCCATCAAAGGGCAGGGACTGTCTCCATCTGTTGCCGATTTGTCCATTCCAAGCGCTTAGTACAGTGCTCTGCACATAGTAAGCGCTCAATAAATACTATTGAATGAATGAATGTCCTGGACGTTTTTGTAGAAAAGTAATCCAGGCAGCAGAGTGAAGTATGGACTGGAGTGGGGAGAGAATGGAGACTGGGAGATCAGCAAGGAGACTGATGTAGTAATCCAGGAGGGATAGGATGGGTGATTGTATTAACGTGGCAGCGGCTTGGATGGAAAGGAAAGGGTGGATTTTAATGATGTTGCCAAGGTGGGACTGACAGGATTTAGTGATGGATCGACTATGGGGGTTGAATGAGAGACAGGAGTCAAGAATAACGCCAGGGTTACGGGCTCGTGAGACAGGAGGGATGGCGGGGGAGGACAGGATTTGGGTGGGAAGATAAGGAGTCTTGCTTTGGACATGTGAAGCTTGAAGCGCTTGGGAGGACATTCAACTAGAGATGTCTCGAAGGCAGGAAGAAATGTGAGACTGCAGAGAGGGAGAGAGTTCAGGGCTGGAGATGTAGAGCTAGGTATCATCCGCATGGAGGTAGCAGTTGGAAACAGATGAGTTCTCCAAGGGAGTAGAGAATAGAAGGGGACCCAGAACTGAACCTTAAGGGACCCCCAAAGTTAGGGAGGCAGAAGAGGATCCCTCAAAGGAGACTGAGAATGAGCAGTCACAGAGATAAGGGGAGAACCAAGAGAGGACAGCGACAATGAAGCCGCGGTCGGATAACGTTTCCAAGAGAAGGGAGTGGTCACCCGCGGGGATTCGAAACCAGTTCTCCTTCCTGTTTAGACTGTGATCCTCATGCAGGACAGGGATCGAGTCCAATTTATTTAACACCCAACTACCCCAGAGCTTAAACAGTGTTGACACATAGTAAGCGCTTAACAAATACCGTAAAAAAGAAGGCTTCAGGGCAGGCCTGACTCGGGGAGGGCCGCCCCGGCTCAAAGCCTGTCCGGCAGCTCTGAAGAGTTGGACTTGTGCCCGTTGTTGACCTGCGGCAATTCGGGGAACCTAGGAACCTGTGAGTTACTCAAACATTCATATTAATCGAGTGTTTACTATGTGCAGATCACTGAACTAAGTGCTTGGAAAAGTAATCTGAAGTGGAATAACAGCAGGTAGTCGTGAGGGAGAGAGTGAAGGGGAGTTGAAGAACCGACTTGGGATCTGGCTCTGAGCCTTCAGCTCCCCTCCCGCCTTCAGGTGCCCCTTTGATCCTCTCAGGTCAGCCCCGGTTGGGATCAGCGTCATGGCACGACGGGGCAATTCCCTAACGGGAGACGCAGCCTGCCCCTCCTCCCAACTCTGATGGACTGAGATCCAGGGGCCTCCATCAGGATCATGCTTCAAAGCTCTCTCTTCTTTCCATCCGGGAAGGCTGTAAGCTCCTTAAGGGCAAGGAATGTGTCTGCCAGAGAGCAGCCAGAGAGATAAGAGGAGAACCAAGAGAGGACAGCGACAGTGAAGCCAAGGTTGGATAATGTTTCCAGGAGAGGGGGTGGTCCACTTTGGGGATTCATTCCTTAAGGGCAAGGAACGTGTCAGCTAATTCTCTTCTACTGTACTTTCCCAAGTGCTCTGCACATAGTAAGTGCTCAATAAATACCATTAATTGATTGATTGATTGATTGGCTCCACTGAACTCTGTACCTGAGTGATGAGATCCCCCCATTCCTAACACACACATCCGGTCGATTGCACAGAATGGCCCAGAGCTGGGTTTCTGAGCCGGCGATTCTGATCCGATAATGCAGACCCCACTAACTCTTTGGCCATCGACCCCTGGGGTCCACAGCTGGAGAAGAGGCTCTCCTGCTCGCCGGGTTTCTGCCGCTCTCACATGGCCTCTTGTGCCGCTTTCCCCTGATGGAAACTGGTGTCCAGCCACGGCTTTGCTGAATCCTTTCCTCCACGGGAACCGGACCCCAGAGTCCGGGGCTCCCCACCACCAGTGCATGGGGGTCTCCCAAGATGCTCTCTGGATCGGGGGACTCACACCAGAGTGGGCCCCATTGATGGAATGGGATGGATTGGGGATCTGAACTGTAAAAACCTCTAGACTGTAAACTCATCTCTAAACTATAAGCTCGTGGTGAGCAGGGAATGTGCCTATTATACTGCACTCCCCTAAGTGCTTAGTACAGTGCTCTGCACACATTAAGCGCTCAATAAATACAAATTATTGACTGGCTAAACACTAGTCTCTCTACACCGCCACATTCAGTCGGCTGTTGCTCCGCAAACTGCCATCAGTGTGGGTCTTTCGAGGCCACGGAGGAGCAGTACTGTCCTATTTCCCAGGAAAACCTCCAGGGAAAATGTTCTAAAGAGAGGAGAGAGTCCAGCCCCCGTGTCCATGGCTGAACGGAGATCACGTGAAACCCAAGTCTCCCTTTCGGTCCGAGTCCGGCAGCTACTGGGAGAGGGAGCCAACTGTGCCCCCGGAGATGTAGTTTGCCCTAGTGGATAGACCACGGGCCTGGCAGTCAGAAGGCTTTCTAATCCCGATTCTGCCACTTGTCTGTTACGTGACCTTGGACGAGTCACTTCACTTCTCCATGCCTCAGTTATCTCAACAGCAAAATGGGGATTAAGACCGTGAGCCCCATGTGATTATCGTACATCTTTGTACGGTAGCTGGCACACAGTAAGACTTACCAAATACCATAAGAAGAAGTAGAAGATGACTGTAGCTCCACATTATTGCAGCAAAACAGCGGGTGTTGACATAGCCACAGTCAGTCAGTCAATCGTAATTACTGAGCACCTACTGTGCACAGAGCACTCCATTCATTCATTCATTCAATCGTGCTTGGGAGAATAGAGTATAACAGTACCTTAGACACACTTCCCGCCCATACAAGCATACAGTATAGAGGGGGAGACACTTCTTGGGATGCCAGCTTTGATTCAGTCCGACCGCCCCGTGCCCTGCACCCTAACTGGCTGACCAGCTGGGTCCGATCTATGCTTTAGGACCATTTACCCTCTGTTTATTCCCTGAGCAAACTTTTTGGCAGAGCCAAATCAGTCACTTCACTGGCCAGCACCAACCCCAGTGAAACCTACTTTGATACCTATCTCGGTTCTCTGTAACAGAGGCAGGGGAGCAGCAGGGTGAGGCTCCTCTCCAGAGAGGCAGCAAGCCTCTTTTTGACGCCCATAAACTGGAGGGTTAGGGGAGTGGGCCAACCCACAGAACAGCTCAGCCAGAAAAAAGCAGACGTGTAGATTCACCGGATTAAGCAGTCTGACTAGCTCTGGTGGGGCTTTGCAGGAATTATGATTTGGCTCACGGACGCGTCCCCAAAAATGGTAGGGGAGGTGTTAGGCCTGCTTGTTCCTGGTCCTAATGATAACGTTGGTATTTGTTAAGCGCTTACTATGTGCAGAGCACTGTTCCAAGCGCTGGGGTAGATACAGGGTAATGAGGTTGTCCCATGTGAGGCTCACAGTTAACCCCCATTTTACAGATGAGGTAACTGAGGCACAAAGAAATTAAGTGACTTGCCCACAGTCACTCTCACCCTGCCTGTCTCCTCCTCCTCTTCCACTGCAGTCAGTTGATCATATTTATTGAGCGCTTATGGTACGCAGAACACTGTACTAAGCACTCGGGAGAGTACGATGCAATAATAGACAGACACATTCCCTGTCCACAGTGAGCTCACAGTCTTGAGGAGGAGATCGACAGTAATATACATAAAGAAATGACAGATATGTACATAAGTGCCGAGGAGCTGGAAGGGGGATGAATAAAGGGGAGAAAATCAGGGTGATGCAAAAGAAAGTGGGAGAAGAGGAAAGGCGGGCTTAGTCAGGGAGGGCCTTCAACAAGGCCTTGGGGGGGGGGGTGGTAATTGTCTGTTGGATTTGAGGAGGGAGGGTGAGTGCTTGGGAGAGTGCAATATGACAGTGAACAGGCTCATTCCCTGCCCCCAAAGAGCTTACAGTCTAGAGTCTAGACAGCCTATAATCTAATTTACAGTCTAGACTTATTTATTCATTCATTCAAACATTTATTGAGCACTTACTCTGTGCAGACCACTGTACTGAGCACTTGGGAGAGTACAGTATAGCAACAAGCAGGCATATTCCCTGCCCCCAGCAAACCTAAAGTCTAGAGGGGGAGGCACACCAGCTCCCGTGGGGCTTCGCAGGGATTGCGATGTGGCTCATGAAGGCTTCCTTCAAAATGGTAGGAGAGGGGCTTGGTGAGGAGTTTCTGTTTGATGTGGAGGTGGATAGGCAACCACTGGGGTTTTGCTAATGGTCCTTAGTTCACTCTGCCTGTCTCCTCTTCCTCTTCCATTGCAGTCAGTTGTATTTATTAAGCACTTATCTGTGTGCAGAGCACTGTAGTAAGCACTTGGGAGTGTACAATACAATAATAAACAGACACATTCCCTGTCCAAAATGAGCTCACTGTCTAGAGGCGGAGACAGACACTAATATAAGTAAATAAATGTCAGATATGTACATAAGTGCTGTGGGGCTGGGAGGTGGAATGAATAAAGGGAACAAGTCAGAGCTATGCAGTAGGGAGTGGGAGGAGGGGAAAGGAGGGCTTCGTGTGACCTTGGACAAGTCACTTAACTTCTCTGTGTCTCAATTTCTCCATCTGTAAAATGGGGATTCGATACCTGTCCTTCCTCCCCCCGAAACTGTGAGCCCCATGTGAGACAGGGACTGCCTCCTATCTGATTGTATTGTATCTACCTCAGCATCTAGTACAGTGCTTGGCACCTAGCAAGTACCACAATTATCATGACTATCTTTTATTTTGTTTTAGTGTTTTATTACCTGAAAACACAGGGTGCCCAGGACTGATGATCCAGATGAACACTAGAGCAAAATGGAGACTTCTGTGATTTTCCAATGTCTCTGATGCTTTTCCCGTAGGCAGACCCTGGCGTTCTTGTGGCAGGAGGGGGAAGAAGGGAGAGTGAATGAGGTCCTCGCAAGAAGCTAATACAGGAATAGCGAATCAGTGGTCTTTATCATCCTGTATCTTTTCTATCCACTGCCACAGAAAGCTAAAAGGGGAGGGAGAGAGGCTGGTTCAGCAAGGAAAAGGAGAATTTAGCCTGCGTTCCTCTCATCGCCCCGTAAAATCCGTTCTCCCTTCTCCTTAGAATAAGAACATCGCGTAGGAAAGGGACTGTGTCTAATCTGACTGTCCTGCATCTGTCCCAGTGCTTTGAACGAAGTCTGTGCTTAGCAAATTGACCAATCAATCATATTTATTGAGCGCTTACTGTATATAGATCACTGTACTAAGTGCTTGGGAGAGCACAAGACAACAGAATTAGCAGATACGTTCCCAGCCCACAGTGAGTTTACAGTCTGGAAGGGGAGATGACATTATTATGAACAAATAAGTAACTTATAACATAGAATTTAAAGATAGGTACCCAAGTCCTGTGGGGTTGGTGGTGGGGAGAATAGCCAACGTCCAAAGGTCACAGAACGAAGGGCATAGACGATGCAGAAGGGAGACTGAGCTGAAGAAAGGAAGGCTTCATGGGGGAAGGCCTCTTGGAGGAGATGGGACTTTAATAATGCTTGGAAGGTGGAGAGTGGCGGAAAAGGAAGTTCCAGGCTAGGGGAAGGTTGTGGGAAAGGGGTCAGCGGCGAGATAGATAAGAATGAGGTACAGTGAGTAAACGGTGCTAAGGGAGCGCAGGGTGAGGGCTGGGCTAAAGTAGGAGATCAGTGACGTGAGCTGATTGAGCGCTTTAAAGTAAAAGATAAGAAGTTTCTGTTTGATGCCCCGATCATTATAATTATAAACTTTCTCCCAGCCAATTTCTCAACTATCCCATGCTCTCGATTCCTCTTCCTCTTACTCACTGCTTGGGCCTTTTTCCCAGCATGGCACACCTTCCTGGATAAGCTTTATCGAACTACATCCCTTCCCTTATCCAAAGCCTTCTAAAAACCCTCTTCCTCCAGGAGGTCTTCCCCAATGAATCCACCCAAGTCATAACATTCCATCAATTATCTCAGCACTCACGTATTTACCTGTTTACTTGTTCCTGATTCACTTTTCTCTAAGCACTGTGGCCTAGTGGAAAGATCCCAGGCCTGGGAGTCAAAAGGATCTGGGTTCTAATCCCAGCTCCAACACTTGGCTGCTGTGTGATCTTGGGCAAGTCACTTCACTTCTCTGTATCTCAGTTATCTCAGCTGTAAAATAGGAATGAAGACTTTGAGCCTCTTGTGGGACAACTGATTACCCTGTATCTACCCCCGCGCTTAGAACAGTGCTCTGCACATAGTAAGCGCTTAACAAATATCAACATTATTATTATTATGTGGGACAGGGACTGTGTCCAACCCAATTACCTGTATCTAACCCAGCGTTTATTACAGTGCCTGGCACCCAGTGAGTGCTTCATACCACAATTTTTATTAAACCTTCCTTTTCATTCCTTTAGTTGCCTAAAAACTGTGTGGCCCAATGAAAGAGACCGGGCCAGAGAGTCAGAGGATCTGGGTTCTAATTTCCATTCTGCTGTGCAACTTTAGACTAGTCACTTTAACTTCTCTGGACTTTAGTTTCCTCAACTGTAAAATGTGGATTAAATTCTACTCCCTCCTACTTAGACTGTAAATTCCATGTGGAACAGGGACTGTGTCCAACCTGAATTCCTTATACCTACCCCAGTGCTTAGTATAATGCTTGGTATATAGTAAGCGCTCAACAAATACCATAATGATTATTATTTTTCGCTTCTCCCAGCAAACTGCTTGCTCCTCCGTGACAGAGATAATGGGTTTGACTGCTGGGATAATATCTTTTATTGCTTTGCCATGTTCTCCAAGTACACAGTAATAGTCAATAAATGAGACCGAGGGCCAAAGACTGTTTCTAATTCTCACCGGTGTATTTTTTCTTAGAGTTTATCACAGGACACTGCACATAGTAAGCACGTAGTAGATACAATTGCTACTGGGACTATAATCATTTCTTTTAGACTGGTGACTGGGAAATGTGACATTACCTCATATTTAGAGGCAGCCTGGGTTAGGGTCCAGATCATGGCTCCTAGAATCAGAAGGATCTGGGTTCTGATCCTTGCTCCGCCTCTTGTCTACATTGTGATCATGGGTGAGCCACAGAGAGGTGAAGTGTCTCACCCAAGATCACACAGCAGACAAGTGGCAGAGCCAGGATTAGAACCCAGATCCTTCTGATTCACTTCTCTGGGCCTCGGTTCTCTCATCTGTAAAATGGGGATTAAGACTGTGAGCCCCTTGTGGGACAGGGACCGTGTCCAACCCAATTTGCTTGTATCCACCCCAGCGCTTAGCACAGTGCCTGGCATATAGACAAATACCACAGTTATTATTATGATTAAGCTGAGAGGACTGTGGTTGTCTTCGATCTACTATTGCATCTGTCTTCTTCTCAGGGCTCACAGGATCTTCCAGTTCCTGATTAACGGCAAGGAACAAATGGTGGCCACTGAAATGTAGATCCTGACCCCTATTATCGTGGGCAAATGGCTCGTTTCTTTCTAATAAGCGGCTCATGTAATTTCACACATTGTTTTAGTCAGTCGTATTTACTGAGCACTTAAGCGATTGGAAAGTATAATGTAACAATATGACAGGCACATTCCCTGCCCACAGCAAGCTCAGTCGTGTTTTATTGAGCGATTACTTTGTGCAGAGCACTGAACTAAGCGCTTGGGATAGTATTCATTCATATTTACTGAGCGCTTACTTTGTGCAAAGCACTGTACTAAGCACTTGGAAGAGTACAATAAAACAACAAACAGACACATTCCCTGTCCACAATGAGTTCACAGTTTAGAGGGGGAGACAGACATGAATATACATAAATTAATAAATTACAGACATATAATAATATTGGTATTTGTTAAGCGCTTACTATGTGCAAAGCACTGTTCTAAGCGCTGCGGGGGATACAAGGTAATTAGGTTGTCCCACTTGGGGCTCACGGTTTTAATCCCCATTTTACAGATGAGGTAACTGAGGCCCAGAGAAGTGAAGTCACTTGTCCAAAGTCACACAGCTGGCAAGTGGCGGAGCCAGGATTAGAACCCATGACCTCTGACTCCCAAGCCCGGGCTCTTTCCACTGAGCCACGCTGCTTCTCTACAGATGTATGTATATGTGCTGTGGGGATGGGAGGGAGGATGAATGAAGGAAATAAGTCAGGGTGACAAGGGAGTGAAGAACAATACAATAGAACAGTACGATACAATAGAATTAGCAGACACGTTTCCTACCCATAAGGAGCTAAACGGTCTAGAGGGGGAGAGGTAATTTATAATATATAATTTAAAGATATGTACTTGAGTGCTGTGGGTTTGAGATGAATATCAAGTATCCAAAAGACCACAGATAGAAGCACATTGAAGAGGCAGGGAGGAGAGGGAGCCGGGGAAAAGGGGGCTTAATCGAGGTAGGCCTCCTGGAGGAGATGAGACCTTAGTAATTCTATTAGTAATGATATTTGCTAAGCGCTTATTATGTGCCAAGCACTGTACTAAGTGCTAGGGTAGATAGAGAAGCACCGTGGCTCAGTGGAAAGAGCACGGGCTTGGGAGTCAAAAGTCATGGGTTCGATCCCCGGCTCTGCCACTTGTCAGCTGTGTGACTGTGGGCAAGTCACTTGAGATCTCTGTGCCTCAGTTACCTCATCTGTAAAATTGGGATTAAGATTGTGAGCCTCACGTGAGACAGCCCGATTACTCTGTATCTCTCCCAGCGCTTAGAACAGTGCTCTGCACGTAGTAAGTGCTTAACAAACACCAACATTATTATTATTACAAGCTAATCAGATTGGAGACAGTCCGTGTCCCACATAGAGTTCACAGTCTTAATCCCCATTTTACAGATGAGGTAAGCGATGCCCAGAGAAGTGAAGTGACTTGCCCAAGGTCACACAGCAGACACGTTGCGGAACCGGAATTAGAACCCAGCTCCTTCTGACTCCCAGGCCCGTACTCTATCATTAGGCCACGCTGCTTCTCCCATTCCCCACTTTCTTGGGAATATTCATTCATTCACTCAATAGTATTTATTGAGTGCTTACTATGTGCAGAGCACTGTACTAAGCGCTTGGAATGTAAAATTCGGCAACAGATAGAGGCAATCCCTGCCCGATGGCGGGCTTACAGTCCGAGTAGTTGACCAGGCCTGACTGTCACCTAAGCCTGACACTTCCCCTCCCTCCTGTCATCCTCCCTGCCCCCTGAGCAGCAGGAGGAGATGAGCCTCAATGTTCCGGCCCCCGATCTCCCATCTCCCCTTCCTTTCACCCAACCGGGTGGCTTCCTCTGAGGAGCCAGACGCATTTTCTCCACGCCAGTCTGAGGAAAAGACCTCTGAAGAGCAATGGCTCAGGGGAAGGCCACGGACAAGGCCTCTTGCAACTTACCACTCTGCTGTATCATACTCTCCCAAGCACTGACTCTCCCTAGTACACACAGTAAGCGCTTAATAAATAACATTAATAGATGATGGCACCTACCCTCTCCCAGATAGTAATCATATTCACAATTTCTTGGAAGTCAATGCTGCCCTGCTTAAAAACGATTCCTGAAATGAAAAGCGGGGTTGCTCTCTTGCCCCCCAGCTTCACCACCTCTCCCACTCCCTCCCTTCACTACCTTCCCAGTTCCCACTTTCACTGGAATCCAGCTGAAACCCTATAAGGAGCCCACTGGAGTCGGCTGGTGCAAGACGATTCTGGGGAGTCACGTGACTTCCAAAAAACCCAGTCCCGGGTTTAGTTCTGTAACTGGATATGTTGTGTGCCAATTGCATCATAGTACTGAAAATGAATACAGCCCAAGTACCGGAACGCATAGGAGTAAATCCCATAGACTTAAAGCTAGTTCCAGGAACTTCCAGAATAAATCAGAAACATCTAGCTCTTTGCCTCAGGTAAACTTACCCTCAGCTCCAACACAAATCCCAGTTCCTAGCTTTAACAGAGTCTGGCCAAGTGCCGATATCCCCAACTTCCCATTGCCCAGTACTAAATCACTCTCCCTCGCCCGTGGCAAGATTCTTCTGGCTGTCAAACCGGACTGAACATCCCATTGTCTTCCCTGAGCCCCTCAGCAAGCCCACAGTAACCCATCTCTTGGTGTCACACACTTTTTCAGTCCATCAGTGGTATTTTTTGAGTGCTTACTACTTGCAGGACACTGTACTAAGCATTTGGAAAAGTATAACAGAATTGGTGGACACATTCCTTTCCCCCTCCAACTCTTTTGCTTCAAACTCCAATTCTTCTGTCATTTCTAGAGAAAAAGACAGGGAAAGGAGACAGGGATACAGAGGCAGAGGCAGAGGAAGAGTCACCTAATCCTGTGATCCCCGATAATTGATATGTGGGCATTTGATACTCACTCCACCCTCAATCCCACAACACTTATATTCATATCTATAAATTATACATTACACATTATTTATTTATATTAATGTCTGTCTCTCCCTCTTCACTGTAAGCACTGTAAGTTATGGGTAGGGAACATGTCTACCAACCCTGCTGTATTATACTCCCCCAGGTGCTTAGTATAGTTCTCTGCTCATGGTAAACGCTCAATAAATACCACTGATTTATGTGACACATACCTCTCCCCCAGATACTAACAACAAAAACAATAATAATAGTAATGGCAAAGTGGAAACAGCACAGACAGAAGTCAAAGGACTTGGGTTCTAAACCCAGATCTGCCGCTTGCTTTTTTTTAATGGTATTTGGTAAGTGCTTACTCTCTGCCAGGCACTCTACTAAACACTGGGGTACAAACAAGCTAATCAGCTAATCCCAGGAGGCTCACAGCCTTAATCCCCATTTTACAGATTAGGTAACTGAGGCACAGGTGCCCTGAGACACAGAGAAGTTAAGTGATTTGCCCAGGGTCACACAGCAGACAAGTGGCAGGCCTGGATTAGAACCCAGCTTTTCTGACTCCCAGGCCTGAGCTCTTTTCACTAGGCCATGCTGCTTCCCCTTGCTTGCTGTGTGACCTTGGGCAAGTCACTTAACTTCTCTGTGCCTCAGTTTCCTCAACTGTAAAAATTGAGAGTCAATACCTGTTCTCCCAACCCCTTAGATTGAGCCCTATGTCGGACAGGGACTGTGTCTGATCCAATCACCTTGTATCTGCTTCAGCACTTAGTACAGTGCTCGGCATATAGTAAGCGCTTAACAGATAACACAATCACTATTTATTATTACTGTATTTGTTAAGTGTTAAGTACTAAACACTCAGATCTAACACTCACCCCTGGCTCATTCACATTTCCAGTCCCACATGTCACTTGGCCGTGTACACCCAGACAGATGTTAATATAAATACAGAAATGACAGATATGTGCGTAAGTGCTATGGGGCTGGGAAAGGGGATGAATAAAAGGAGAAAGTCAGGGTGATGCAGAAGGGAGAGGGAGAGGAGGAAAGGTGATCAGGGAAGACTTCTTGGAGGAGATGGGCTTTCAATAAGGTTTTGAAAGTGAGGAGAATAAATTGTCTGTCGGATGTGAGGAGGGAGAGGGTACCAGACCAGAGGCAGGACTTGGGCAAGAGGTCGGTGGAGAGATGGACGAGCTCAAGGAACTGTGAGTCGGTTGGCATTAGAGGAGTAACGTATGCAGGCTGGGACAATAAGAGAGCAGAGAGGAAAAGTAGAAGGGGGCAAGGTGATTGAGTTCTTTAAAGCCAATGGTAAGGAGTTTCTGTTCGTCATAGTGGTGGATGGGCAGCCACTGGATTTTCTTAAGGAGTTGGAAAACATGGGCTGAACGTTTCTGTAGAAAAATGATCTGAGCAGCAGAGTGACATATGAACTGGAGTAATAATAATAATAACAATGGTGGTATTTGTTAAGTGCTTACTATGTGCAAAGCACTGTTCTAAGCGCTGCGGGGGGGATACAAGGTGATCAGGATGTCCCACGTGGGGCTCACAGTTTTAATCCCCATTTTACAGATGAGGGAACTGAGGCACAGAGAAGTGAAGTGACTTGCCCAAAGTCACAGAGCTGGCAAGCGGCGGAGCAGGGATTAGAACCCACGACGTCTGACTCCCAAACCTTTCCACTGAGGCACGCTGCTTCTCTACTGATACAGTAATGCTACCACTATGTCTCTCCCCACCGTCCAACCAAGCCTATCATATACCCTCCAATCTCCATGACGAATGGGCCTTAAGGAGCCGAGAGAGGAAGCGATTTGCTCAAAAAAACATCCGGAAGTCAATAACGGAAAAAGGACTGGGTTTTGCTGCATCATTCTGATTTTTTTATATATAAGTTCAAACGCTGGTGCTCCAGGAATGAAGAAAAAAACAAAAAAGACAAGGGGAACGAGTAGCATTTAAAAAGAGGGGAAATCTAGATGACTCTACTACAGTAACATTTCCATTCCATTTCCATTGCTTATGGGTGCAATTTGTCCAGGGAAATTTCCCACTGGGTAATCAATCCATCAATGGTACTTATTGAGCACTTACTGTCACAGAGCACTTTACTAAGTGCTCGGGAGAGTACAATAGACAGGTTTCCTGCCCATAACAAGCTCATAGTCTGGACCCTGAAAGAACAGGGTCAAGGATAATAATAATAATAATAATAATGTTGGTATTTGTTAAGCACTTACTATGTGCAGAGCACTGTTTTAAGCGCTGGGGGAGATATAGGGTAATCAGGTTGTCCCACGTGAGGCTCACAGATAATCCCCATTTTTACAGATGAGGTAACTGAGGCACAGAGAAGTTAAGTGACTTGCCCACAGTCACACAGCTGACAAGTGGCAGAGGCAGGATTCAAACTCATGACCTCTGACTCCCAAGCCGGGGCTCGTTCCACTGAGCCACGCTGCTTCTCTAAAGGATCACCTTTAAATAGCTTTTCAGTAACTGGCTGTCACTACGAAGCCATGTTCCGAGGTCTCGAGCGATGACAGCATTGTGGAATTCAAACCCCTCTCCCAAATGACTGTTTATGAGATGTTCTGAGATAGAAGCGGAGGGTGATTCATCACTCGGGTTTCACCATTTACCCTGGCTGCAGGAAATGACTCTCCCTTCCAGTCATTCTCAACCAGTTCCTCCTTGGTTCAAGAATGAGTTAGACACCTCACAGCAAAAACAAAATAAGGACAGTCGTAGATGCCACCTTCTCCAAAACCAAAGCTCCATTTTAATCCTGATATGTGGGGAGAGGGGGTAAAAAAGAGTTTGATTTAAAATATAGCATTTTACCGGTCTGTGAGTGAACGTGAGCTTTATAAACCCAAGGAGGTGGGCTGCGGAATCTCTTTCCATTACCGCATTCCACGACGATTGCTCTTTTCTTTTGGTCCATCGGGGCTTTATTCTCCTCCAGCAGCAAAGCCAGGGGTATCAGGCTGGTAGGCTAAGCCTGAAGTTTAAAATCTTCTATGGAAATCAAGAATGCCTGAGGAATCAGGTTCTCAAAACCCCACATTAAGGGAAAACTCAGTGTGTCCTCGAGTACCCCAGTGTCCAACGCCATGCATATCTATCAGTCAATCAAAGAATCAATCCACGGCATTTATTGAGCACATACTGTGTGCGGAGCACTTTAGTGTTTGGGAGAATACTTTATTTCAGAGTTGGTAGACACATTCCCTGCCCACAGCGAGCTCACATTTGTCCATGCACACAGGTTGGCTATTCCTTCTGTTACATTTGCATCCTGCATCCACAAGTTTCCTACTAACTGATGACCATTCCCTAATTCCTTAAATCCGTTGTAAAACCGTTCTAACTAAAATATGCAAGGAAGATACATGTTCAACTAAATATGGTGCATACATACACAGTAATAACGGTACTTGTTAAGCACTTACTGTGTGCCAAGCACTGTTCTAAGTACTGGGGTGGATACAAGGTAGTCAGGCTAGCATGGTTATAAATGCACGAGCACCACAGCGGTTGGATTGATGGGACCTGGGACATTGAGAATGAATTAAGGAAGACTTCTTGGCAGAAGTGGGTTTTCAGAAAGGCTTTGAAGTTAGGGAGAGTCATGACTTGGCTTACTATTATTATTATTATGGTATTTGTTAAGCACTTAATATGTGCCAAGCACTGTTCTAAGTGCGTGGGTAGATACAAGCTAATCAGTTTGTCCCATGTGGGGCTCACAGTCTTAATCCCCATTTACAGATGAGATAACTGAGGCCCAGAGAAGTTAAGTAGCTTGCCCAAGGTCACACAGCGGACAAGTGGTGGAGCCCGGGGTTAGAACTCATGTCCTCTGACTCCCAAGCCCGGGCTCAGAACTCATGTCCTCTGACTCCCAAGCCCGGGCTCTTTCCACTAAGCCACCCTGCTTCCCTTCAAATTTGAAGGGTGAGAGAGTTCCACCCCTCCTGTCAAGTTAGAAGGTCATCTTGGAATTAGTGACAAGTGGAAGTTGGAGTGGCAGAAGACACCTAATATATAAAATGGATAAAGCTCATGGAGAGCTTTGAAACCAACGTAGGAAGTTTCTACTTAACTTTTTTTGTTATTTTGGTCTTTTTAAAGGTATTTGTTAAGCTATTACTCTGTGCCCGGCACCCGGGCTGGGGAGTCAGAGGTCGTGGGTTCCAATCCCGGCTCCACCACCTGTCTGCTGTGTGACCTTGGGCAAGTCACTTCACTTCTCTGGGCCTCAGTTCCCTCGTCTGTAAAAATGGGGATTAAAAAATGGGAGCCCCACGTGGGACATCATCTGATGACCCTGTCTCTACCCCAGCGCTTAGAACAGTGCTCCGCACATAGTAAGCGCTTAACAAATACCATAATTAATAATAAACCCTAAAGTAGATATGAGCTAATGAGGTTGGACCCGATCCCTGTACCACAAGAGGCTCATTCATTCATTCGATCGTCTTTCATTCATCCATTCACTCATCCAATCGTATTTATTGAGCGCTTACTGTGTGCAAAGCGCTATATTAAGCTCTTGGGAGAGTAGAGTTTAAGACTGTGAGCCCCACTTGGGACAACCTGATGACCTTGTATCTACCCCAGCGCTTAGAACGGTGCTTGGCACATAGTAAGCGCTCAACAGCTGCCAATCTTTATTTATTTTACAGTATAAAGTGGCACATTCCCTGTCCACAACGAGTTCACAGTTATTGAGCGCTTACCGCCGGCAAAGCACTACGCTAAGCGTTTGGGAGAGTACCACGTAACACTAAACCCGACACATCCCCTGCTCACGACGAGTTTACAGTCGAGGCTCCAATGCCCATTTTACAGATGAGGAAACTGAGGCCCAGAGGAGTTCAGGGACTGGCCCGAGGTCACCCAGCGGACAAGTGTCTGGGCTGCAATTAAGAAAAAGGAGAAGAAGAATGGGAAGTGTTCCCCCGCCCCTTTCCTCCACCCCCTCTCCTTCCTCCAAGTGTTAGCCGAGCTCCCTCCTGCGAAGCGCTGCTTCAAAGGGCATTTACCGTAATTACCCATCGGGAGCACCCGCCGCCAACGGCCGCCCCCCCCCCCCCCCCCCCCCCCCGCGCCCGGCTTCCTGGTGCGCATGCGCCGGCGCACTGTTATAGCAGCCGCCGGCCCAGCGCTTTGCAGACGGGAGCTTCGGGACGTGACCAATTCTTCGGTTCCCAGGTAAGGAGGCGGCCACCCGGGGTCGGGGGAAGGAGGAGGGTAGAGGAGGAGAAGGATGGGGATAGGAGGGGGTGGGGGAGAAGAATGGGGGCACGAGGGGGAGAAGGAGGAGAAGGATGGGGGGGAGGAGAAGGAGGGGGGCAGGAGAAGGGGGGGTAGGAGGAGGAGAAGGAGGGGGTAGGAGGAGGAGAAGGAGGGGGTAGGAGGAGGAGAAGGAGGGGGTAGGAGGAGGAGAAGGAGGGGGGGTAGGAGGAGGAGAAGGAGGGGGTAGGAGGGGGAGAAGGAGGGGGTAGGAGGGGAGAAGGAGGGGGTAGGAGGAGAAGGAGGGGAGAAGGAGGGGGTAGGAGGGGAGAAGGAGGGGGTAGGAGGAGAAGGAGGGGAGAAGGAGGGGGTAGGAGGGGAGGAGGAGGAGGAGAAGGAGGGGGTAGGAGGAGGAAAAGGAGGGGGTAGGAGGAGGAAAAGGAGGGGGTAGGAGGGGGAAAAGGAGGGGGTAGGAGGGGGAAAAGGGGGGGTAGGAGGGGGAAAAGGGGGGGTAGGAGGAGGAAAAGGGGGGGTAGGAGGAGGAAAAGGGGGGGGTAGGAGGAGGAAAAGGAGGGGGGTAGGAGGAGGAAAAGGAGGGGGGTAGGAGGAGGAAAAGGAGGGGGTAGGAGGAGGAGAAGGAGGGGGTAGGAGGAGGAGAAGGAGGGGGGTAGGAGGAGGAGAAGGAGGGGGGTAGGAGGAGGAGAAGGAGGGGGGTAGGAGGAGGAGAAGGAGGGGGGTAGGAGGAGGAGAAGGAGGGGGGTAGGAGGAGGAGAAGGAGGGGGGTAGGAGGAGAAGGAGGGGGGAAGGAGGGGGTAGGAGGGGAGTAGGAGGAGGAGAAGGAGGGGGTAGGAGGAGAAGGAGGGGGGAAGGAGGGGGTAGGAGGGGAGTAGGAGGAGGAGAAGGAGGGGGTATGAGGGGGGTAGGAGGAGGAAAAGGAGGGGGTAGGAGGGGCAAAAGGGGGGTAGGAGGAGGAAAAGGAGGGGGGTAGGAGGAGGAAAAGGAGGGGGGTAGGAGGAGGAAAAGGAGGGGAGAAGGAGGAGGGTAGGTGGGGAAGAAGGATGGGGTAGGTGGGGAAGGATGGGTGTGGGGAGAAGGTTAGGGGGAGGAAGAGTAGCAGAAGGGGGTGGGGGAGAAGGATGGGGTAGGGGGAGGAGAAGGAGGGGGGAGGAGGAGGAGGTGTGGGAGAAGGATGGTGGGGGAGGAGGATGGAGCGGTTGGGGGAGAAGGATGGAGGGGGATGGGGGAGGAGGGGGAGAAGGAGGGGGGCAGGAGGGGGAGGAGGAGGGGGGAGGAGGGAGGTTTGGGGAGAAGGACGGGGGTAGGGAGGAGGAGAAGGTGGAAGAAGAGGGGGAGGAGGGAGAAGGAGGGGGTGGGGGGAGAAGGAAGGAGAGAAATAGAGGAGTAGAGGGGAGTAGGAGGGGACAGGGGAAGGATGAGGGTAGGAGCGGGTAGGAGGGAGAAGAAGGGGTGGGGGAAGAAGGAGGGGTGGGGGAAGAAGGAGGGAGAGAGAGAGGGGTAGAGGGGAGTAGGAAGGGACGGGGCAAGGATGGGGGTGGGGGGTGGGGAGGGAGAAGGATGGAGTAGGAGGGAGAGAAAGAGAAGGGTAAGAGGGAAGGGAGGGGGAGAGTAGGAGGGGAGAAGGAGAGGTAGAGGGAAGAGGAAGGGGAGTGGGTCAGTGTCTCTCTCTTTGTCTACCACAGAGATAGCTGGCACTAGAGCTGGCACTAAACCATAAGCTACTGTGGGCAGAGAAAGTGTCTACCAACTCTCTGTTGTATCATATTCTCTCAAGTGCACTGCTCTCAGTAAGCATTCAGTCAATTGTCTTTTTTTTATAGTACGTAAGTGCTTGGGGGCGTTCCTCAAAAGTCAGTTATTGGTCCCCTTCTCTTCTCTGTCTATACTCACTCCCTTGGTGAACTCATTCACTCCCACAGCTTCAACTGTCATCTCTATGCAGATGACACCCAAATCTACATCTCCCCGTTCTCTCCCCCTCCCTCCAGGCTCGTATCTCGTCCTGCCTTCAGGACATCTCTGCCTGGATGTCCACCCGCCACCTAAAACTCAATATGTCCAAGACTGAGCTCCTTATCCTCCCTCCCAAACCCTGTCCTCTCCCTGACTTCCCCGTCACTGTGAACGGCACTGCCATCCTTCCCGTCTCACAGGCCCACAACCTCGGTGTCATCCTCGACTCCGCTCTCTCATTCACCCCGCACATCCAATCCTTCACCAAAACCTGCCGGTCTCACCTTCACAACATCACCAAGGTCTGCCCTTTCCTCTCCATCCAAACTGCTACCTTGCTGGTACAAGCTCTCATCTTATCCCGACTGGATTATTTCATCAGCCTCCTGTCCAATCTCCCATCCTCCTGTCTCTCCCCGCTCCAGTCTATACTTCATTCCGCTGCCCGGATCATCTTTCTACAGAAACGCTCTGGGCATGTCACTCCCCTCCTCAAAAACCTCCAGTGGTTGCCTGTCGACCATCACATGACACAGAAACTCCTCACTCTTGGTTTCAAAGCTCTCCATCCCCTTGCCACCTCCTACCTCACCTCCCTTCTCTCTTTTTACTGCCCACCCCATACACTCCGCTCCTCTGCCCCTCACCTCCTCACTGGGCCTCATTCTCACCTGTCCCACCGTTGACCCCTGGCCCACGTCCTACTGCTGACCTGGAATGCCCTCCCTCCTCACCTCCGCCAAACTGACTCTCTTCCCCCCTTCAAAGCCCTACTGAGAGCTCACCTCCTCCAGGAGGCCTTCCCAGACTGAGCCCTCCCCTTCCCTCCGCCCCTCCTCCCCTTCCCAATCCTCCTACTCCCTCCCTTTGCTCTACCCCCTTCCCCTCCCCACAGCACTTGTGTATATTTGTATGTATCACTTATTACTCTATTTTATTAATGATGTGTATATATCTATGATTCTATTTATCTTGATGTACTGATGCCTGACTACTTGTTTTGTTTTGTTGTCTTTCTCGCCCTTTTAGACTGTGAGCCCCTCGTTGGGCAGGGATTGTCTCTATCTGTTGCCAAATTGTACATTCCAAACGCTTAGTACAGTGCTGTGCACACAGTAAGCACTCAATAAATACAATTGAATGAATGAATGCCAGGCACTATACTACGCACTGGGCAGATCCCAGCTAATCAGGTTGGACTCAGTCCTTGTCCCAGATGGGGCTCACAGTCTTAATCCCCATTTTCCAGATGAGGGAACTGAGGCACAGAGAAGTTAAGTCGTTGCAGTAACCTCTCACTTAGGTGGCACAGAAATGTAAATGTCAATGTCAGGCGAGAAAGAATTAATGTACAGGTTATAGCGAAATGTTTCAACCTGCTTACAGCAACCCTGGAAGGACCAGACCTGTTTGCTTGAACCGTGGAATCTTCTTTCTGTTCTGGGGGAGGGTCTCCTTCAGAGGCTGGGCTAGCAGTCCTAGCAGTTGGTGATGATGAAAAGGCACAACTCTTCCATGAGGTCTTCCCACACTAAGCCCCTCCTTTCCTCTTCTCCCACTCCCTTCTGTGTTGCCCTGACTTGCTCTCTTGGTTCTTCCCCTTTCCTAGCCCCACAGCACTTATGTACATATCTGTAACTTAGTTATTTATATTGATGTCTATCTCCCCACCCTCTAGGCTACAAGCTCATTGTGGGCAGGGAATATGTCTTTTTATTGTTGTATTGTACTCTCCCAAGTGTTTGGTACAGTGCTCTGCGCTCAAATAATGAATGAATGATAGGGTATTAAGCACTTGATTATTTGGGTAGATACCAGATATTCAGTTTGGGCAGTCACTCCTTGAGGACAGGGATCGGGTCTACTTTACTGTTCCCTCCCCAAGTGCTTGGTACAGTGTTCTGTACACAATAAGTGCTGGTTGATTGACTGTGGGAGACTCAAGAGCTAGGTGATGAGAGCAGGTGTTTTATCCCCATCTGACAGGTGAGAAGACCGAGTCACAGAGGTCAAGTGACTTGCCCGAGATCCAACATCAGGCCAGTGTCAGAAGTGGGATTAGAATTTGGACCCCTAGCTCTCCGATCCATGCTTTATCTCCTTTCTTAAGTGGTGAGGAGAATTAGTATGGCCTGGTGGAAAGAGCATGGGTCAGAGAGTCAGGATTTGAGTACTGATCCTGGCTTTGCCAGTTGCCTGTTAGGGGACTTTGGGCAAGTCACAACTTCCCTTTGCCTCAGTATCCTCAATTGTAAAATGGGGACTTAATACCTGGTTATTCCTCCTACTTAGACTGTGAGCCCTGGGTGTGACAGGGACTGTGTCCTACCTGGTTATTAACTTGTATCTATCTTTAGACCAGTCCTTGCCACATAGTAAACATTTAACAAATATCAAAATCATAATAAGTGTCCAGAGAAATCAAAATAAAAAGTTAATGCCGATTATGGCGAAAAGCTGAATTGAGTGTTTGCAGTATTTCCAGTTTGGTGGATAAAATGTCAGACTTCAATCCCTCATAATGGTGATCGTTTTGGTGTTTCCACTCATCCCCATTCCACCTCCTCCATTGGAAAAACTAGCAGAAATCCACTAAACTTCCCACAATTAAAAATATATCTACCATCCCTGACTTCATGGAAATCCTCTGGTGACCATATTTGAAAAGCCCCTGGTCCTCCAGAAGATTTCAATAAATCAGGTTAGGACTATAAGCTCATCCTTCAACTTCAAGTTTGTTGTGGGCAGGGAATGTGTCTACCAACTCTGTTGTACTGTACTCTCCAAAGTACTGAGTTTAGTGATCTGCACAAATAATAATTATGGTATTTAAGCGCTTACTATGTGCAGAGCATTGTTCTAAGCGCTGGGGTAGATACAGGATAATCAGATTGTCCCACGTGGGGCTCACATTTTTTAATCTCCATTTTTACAGATGAGATAACTAAGGCACAGAGAAGTTAAGTGACTTGCCCAAGGTCACACAGCAGACAAGTGCTCTGCACATAGTAAGCGCTTAACAAATACAAATACCAACATTATTATTAAGTGGCAGAGCCGGGATTAGAACCCACGACCTCAGACTCCCAAGCCCTTGCTCTTTCTGCTAAACCAAGTAAACACTCAATAAATACTGATTAATTGATTTAGAGAAGCAGTGTGGCCTCTTGGATAGGGCACAGGCCTGAGAGTCAGAAGGACCTGGGTTCTAATTCCGGCTCTGCCACTTGTCTGCTGTGTGACCTTAAGCAAGTCACTTACTTCTCTGTGCCTGTTAGCTCATCTATAAAATGGGGAATAAGATGTGAATCCCTTGTGATCCATGGACTGTGTCCAACCTGATTAATCTGTCTCTAACCCAGTGCTTAGAACAGTGCCTGGCACATAGTAAGCGCTTAACAAATACCTTTAAAAAAAAAATGGGGCCGTGGGGGAGAAGAAAAATGTTTCAAAAGGAAACTACAGGAAAGATGACCCCCTTGTAGGGGAAGATTTTGTAATTCTTTAAGCTTCAAAACTCCAGGAGTGGAACTGCCTCTTGCATCCAGCTAAGAAATTTCTACTATCTCCCACTCCCCACCTGGGTTAGAGCCCCTCAACTGGTACTTGTCTACTGACAATCTCTGTTGGTACTTAAGGACCTAACTTTCTAACTTGATTACTTAAGTACTAACTCATTTCATAGCCCCTTTTCTCATTCTCGAATGAGAATTCTTTCTCATTCTCATTCATTCTCATTCTCAAATGAGAGATTCTTTTCTCGAATCCCTGCTCTGCCACTTGGCAGCTGTGTGACTGTGGGCAAGTCACTTAACTTCTCTGTGCCTCAATTCCCTCATCTGTAAAAATGGGGATTAAGACTGTGAGCCTCACGTGAGACAACCTGATCACCCTGTGTCTATCCCAGTGCTTAGAACATTACCAACATTATTATTATTATTATTTCTACTTGTAGCCTCCCCTTTGCCCTCCCCCACTATCATTTGAGGGCAGGGATGGCGTTCACTATCTCCGTTGTACTTTCCCAAGCATTTAGCACAGTGCTGTGCTTACTGATTGATGTTTGCTTACCAGCTGACTTGTGACGTTCTTCACCATCATTCACTGTTCCCTGGGCATCCTCTGTGTTGGAAGGTCACTGTTTCTAGACTGTAAGCTCCTTGTGGGTGGAGAACATGTCGGCCAACCCTGTTTTATTGTTCACTCCCAGGTGCAGTACAGTGCTCTGCACACAGTAAGCGTTCAGTAAATACCGTTGATTTCTTGGCATTTCTGGAAAACTGTATCCTGGTCTTTGGTGGAGGGACTGCCTTGGTTTCCCCCTTATTCCTGCTTGTGAGCAATGAAAGTAGCTGCCTCCTAGGACTATTTTTATGGTATTTGTTAAGTGCTCACCATGTGCCAGGCACTGGGGTAGATACAAGGTAATCAGGTTGGGCACAGCCCGTATCCCCCATGGGGCTCACAGTTTTAATCCTCATTTTGCAGATGAGGTAACTGAGGTAGAGAGGAGTTAAGTGACTTGCCAATGTCACATAGCAGACAAGTGGCAGAGCTGGGTTAAGAACCCAGGTCCTTATGGTTCCCAGGCCCGAGCTCTAGCCACTAAGCCACACTGCTTCTCTATTTCTCTGTTGGGATTTTTTTCAGGGGGTAGGGAGCTTGCTCTTCCTGCCCCTCCTATACACTCTTTCTTGCCTCTCCCTCCGTTTCCTTCCACTTCATTCCCTGCTTTTAGGGTGTCTCTACACTCCCATACAGCCTATTGCACCATAGAGATAGATGTTTCCTGTATGCAAATCGGAGAACCACAGAAGACCTTAAAATGAATGTGCAAGTTCAGATGTATTATACTATCGGTTTCATAAAACCACATCATGGGATTCTTTTATAGCTTGAGCTGGATGGATCCCCCAAAGATTTCCTTAAACCGAAGATCAGCTGGCTCTCATTGCCAAGAGAGCACTAGGACTAGGCAAGCCAGGCTTTGGGGTACCTTTTGCAGGACTAAAAAATAGTGGAAAGAATGAAGGGGGTTGGGAGAAGGAAGTGAAAGCAAAAGGTCCAACTTATGAAATTGGGTGCAAAGGTCATCAGAAACAAGTTCTGGCTAGCCACTTACTCCTGGCTGGAGTCATATTTGAGGGACCTGACTGGCCCTTGACTAAACTTGCCCCAGCAACGTCGCCAAGAGCCGCCGTTTCCTCTCCCTCCAAACTGCTACCTTGCTGGTACAAGCTCTCATAATATCCCGACTAGATTATTGCATCGGTCTCCTCTCCAATCTCCCTTCCTCCTGTCTCTCCTCACTCCAGTCTGTTCTTCATTCCGCTGCCCGGATCATCTTTCTACAGAAACGCTCTGGGCATGTCACTCCCCTCCTCAAAAACCTTCAGTGGTCGCCTGTGAACGTTCGCATGAAACAAAAACTCCTCACTCTTGGCTTCAAAGCTCTCCATCACCTGGCCCCCTCCTCCCTCACCTCCATTCTCTCCTTCTACAGCCCATCCCGCACACTCCGCTTCTCTGCTGCTAACCTCCTCATGGTCCCTCATTCTCACCTGTCCCGCCATTGACTCCTGACTCACATCCTACCACTGATCCGGAATGCCCTCCTTCCTCACATCCGCTAAACTCTCTTCCCCTCTTCAAAGCCCTCCTGAGAGCTCACCTCCTCCAGGAGGACTTCCCAGACTGAGCCCTCCCTTTCCCTCCGCCCCTCCTCCCCTCCCCATTCCCCCTACTCCCTCCCTCTGCTCTTCCCCTTTCCCCTCCCCACAGCAGTTGTGCATATTTTTATATATTATTTATTACTCTATTTTATTAATGATGTGTATATATCTATGATTCTATTTATCTTGGTGGTAATGAC
This sequence comes from Ornithorhynchus anatinus, assembly GCF_004115215.2. Lineage (NCBI taxonomy): Eukaryota > Metazoa > Chordata > Mammalia > Monotremata > Ornithorhynchidae > Ornithorhynchus > Ornithorhynchus anatinus. Next base: position 16,369,126 of record NC_041730.1, on the reverse strand, counting down.
GCCTGACCACTCATTTTGTTTTGTTGTCCATCTCCCCCGTTTAAACTGTGAGCCTGTTGTTGGGCAGGGATTGTCTCTATCTGTTGCCGAATTGTACATTCCAAGTGCTTAGTACAGTGCTCTGCTCAAAGTAAGTGCTCAATAAATATGATTGAATGAATTATTAAATGGCATAGTGGTTAGAGCAGCAGGACCTGGGTTCTAATCGTGGCTCTAGCACTTGTCTGCTGTGTGACTTTAGGGAAGTCACTTCACTTCCCTGTGCCTCAGTTACCTCATCTGTAAAATGCAGATTGACTGTGAGCCCCATGTAGGACATGGACTGTGTCCACCCTGCTTAGCTTCATTCAACCCCAGTGCTTAGTACAGTGCCTGGCACCTAGTGTTTAACAAATACTATTTTTTAAAAAATCTTCTGAATTCATAGGAAGAATTTTAGCTGTTTGGACTCTCGTTCTCTAGGATCTGACAACATGCCGCTGGTCATTGTGGTTCACGGAGGAGCTGGTGGAAACGCTCCTCACCCTGAAGATCGTCAGGAAAAGTTACGCCAGGGGGTGACCAAAGCTGCTCTGAAGGGATATGACATCCTCAGAGGAGGCGGGCGGGCAATCGATGCCGTCGAAGGAGCAGTGGTTGTGTTGGAGGATGATCCGGAATTTAATGCAGGTAACTCCTTACTGCCCGAGGAAATGGCTCAATAGAATAAGTGCCCTAAAGAAATACAAGTGGAGAATTTCTCAACCATCTAAGAGGCAAGCAAATCTATTTTTGAAGCGGGCTAGATATCTCGAGATCCAGTCCTTCTAAGCATCCATTTTCCGTGTCGACTAAAGCACACGGGCTGCATCTACAAAGAGAAGAAGCGTGGCCTAGTGGATGAAACTTGAGCCTGGGAGTTGGGGGACCTGGGTTCTAATCCTGGCTCTGCCACTTGTCATGTGACCTTGGGCAAGTCACTTCACATCTCTGGGCTTCAGTTTCCTCATCCATAAAATGGGGATTAAGATGTGGGGCAGGGATTGTGTCCAACCAGATTATCTCGTATCTGCCCCAGTGCTTAGTACAGTGCCTAACACATAGTGGATGCTTAATAAATACCATTTAAAAAAACAGTGAGCACTTAACAAATTTACTATCATTTATTATTATGTACCATCGAGTCATTTCCGATTCATAGCGACTCTATGGATGTACTTTCTCAAGAACGTCCTGTCCTTTTGCCATAATCCGCAACCTTTCTAGCAGTTCTTCCATTACCGTTGTAATGGTCTCAATCCATCTAGCTGCCGGTCTGCCTCGTCCACATTTTCCCTGGACTTTTCCTAGCATTACTGTCTTCTCCAGAGAATTAGTCCTCCTGATTATGTGTCTGAAATATGCTAATCTAAGTCATTTGGCTTTCCAAAAACCACTTAGGCTTCATTTGCTCTAAAATCCATCTGTTTTTCAGGCAGTCCATGGTATTCACTTAACACCATTTTTAAAAATAGTGTGTGCTTAAAAAATACCATTTAAAAAAAAAAAGAGCACTTAACAAATACCACTTAAAAAAAAACAAATTGGACTATCGTATATCATTTCTACCCGGAAGATTGACACCCCGTCTCCCAACACCCCACAGCTTTCTTTTCCTTCTAGCCGTCCAGAATTTTTTCTGCAACAGTATTATTGAAGCTGAGATGGCTTAGGCCTACTATAAACTTGACAGTAACCAGGTTTCTTTTTTTAAAAAAAAAAAAAAGAGCAGGAGCATATGATTTTCCTATTCAAATCAGAATGAAATGGATGGCAGGGGCCTGGACTTCAGATCGTATTTTTTTTATGGTATTTAAGTAGTTCCTATGTGCCAGGCACAGTACTAAGCACTGGAGTAGATAAAAGGTACACAGGTTGACACAGTGTGTGTCCCACATGGGGCTCAAAGTCTTAATCCCCATTTTACAGATGAGGTAAATGATGCACAGAGACCTTAAGTGACTCACCCAAGGTAACACAGCAAACAAGTGGCAGAGCTGGGGTCAGAAGCCCTGTCCTTTGCCTCCCAGGCCTATGCTTTATCCAGGGAATGTGTCTGCTAATTCTGTTGCATCGTTCTCTCCCAAGCGCTTAGTACAGTGCTGTACATGCAGTAAACAATAAATACCATTGATTGATTATCCACTAGGCCATGCTGATTATTTCAATGCTCTAAAAGAGATTCTGAGAAGTCCAAATAGATCACACCTGTTTGTAGTCACTTCAGGCCAAAAACATTAAGCTTCACATGTTTTTCAAGAAATCTAATGTGATTCTTCATTTTTTTTTCTTTCATTCCTGATTTTAGGATGTGGATCGGTTTTAAACGAGCAAGGTAAAGTAGAAATGGATGCAATTATAATGGACGGAAAAGATCTCTCCTCAGGAGCAGTTTCAGCAGTAAAGCGAATCGCGAACCCAATCAAACTCGCCCATCTCGTTATGGAAAAGGTAGGCAGAAAATACACACAAATAAATAGCATTCTTTTCTTCGTGCCATGCAAAGTGTTTGCAAATCAAGATTTTGGGATGTCCAAGATGGCAACTTTTACACTAATCTTCCAATCCTCCTGTTGCCTCAAACTGCTGAAATCTCCAGCATTTCATATTTTTATTTCTCATGTTCCACTGATTTTTGTACTAGGGATTTCATTTATCCCAAGTGCAGTCACAATAATTTTCTCATCTTCTCACACTACTTTTCAAACAATTCTTCTGAGCCCCTCAAATGCCCCCCGAGGCCAGATCCCTGCCAGTGTTCCTTATTTCTTGCTTTTTCCCCCCGACCTCCTTTTCCTGGCCGAGTCATCTTAGAACCTAGCATATAGATCTGTTCCTATGCTTAATTCAGTGCCTGGCACATAGTAAGTGCTTAACTTACTATTGGTTATATTATTTTTATTATTAATAATTTGTTTAAGCTCTTAAAAAAAAAGACACTCCTTTGTACTCTGAGGAGAGGGAGAAGAGCAAAAAGGGTCCTTGTGGAAGATAATGTCTGGAGCATTCCGAGTCTGCCATTTCCCAACTTTATTGGAGGCCTGGCCCGGAGACCAGGCCACGGGGTGGGATGCGGACCTCCCCCCAGCCTCACTCTGAACATCAGGAGCTGGGAACAGCGGAGGCTTTGACTCAGAGCGGGCTAATTATTATTATTATTTATCTGTAAATTGCAGATTGTAAATTGATTGCAGGTGAGGATGAGATTGAGATGGATGAGGTCGGCCTGATGTCTAGATTTCTACCAGCGGCACTTTGCAACTCAAGCATAAGAGCAGAGGAAGTGTACTGTGTAGATAAGCCAGAGTTGGGTGTTGGTGGCCCAAGAATGGGGAGAGGAAATAAGGGAGTTGAGTTGAAGATGTGGATTTGTTCATCAAAATTTGGATATTGAGACCAAATCGGGGATGATTTTGGAAAATTGGAGGAGGTAAGAGAATTTGTCTCTGTGGGGAAACAGGACAGTTTTGTGGAAAGACGGTGAATGGGGGAGACAGGCTGATAAGGAGTTTGTGGTCATTGGAATTTCCGAGTTGACGAAGGTAGAAATGATGATGAGATTGAGCACGTGTCCAAGTGCAGTGGAGCAGGAGGTCGGCAAAGTTGAGCGAGAGGAAGAAGGCAGTGGGAAGGCTAGGGGGATCATCCACATAGATACTGAAGTTCCCAAGGATTGGTGGAGAGATGGAGAAATGGGAATGAAAAAAGGGATCAAGAGTGGGTGATAGAGGCGGATGATATGGGCTTCAGAAGAAGGGAAAGATAGATTGGTGGAGAGTCTAGGGGGATGGTGTGCAAGTTACACTGAGGGACAAGGAGGAAGCAAACTCTTCCCTCTTTCCCAGTTAGAGAAGATGGACCCATCTCTGGAGAGAGCCAGATTTTAGGGGCGGTGACGAGGAAGAGTGGAAGGGAAGCTTTCCCGTGACAGAGTGGAGTTCCACAGGCCACACTTGGCTGGGGCTATGGGGCAGGAGAGCGGGGAAAGTCCGTGTGAGAGATCAAGAGGCTGCGTGGCTTAGTGGAAAGAGCATGGGCCTGGGAGTCAGAGGACGTGGGTCCTAATCCCGGTTCTGCCGCATGTGTGTGGTGCAACCTTGGGCAAGTCACTTAACTTCTCTGTGCCTCAGTTATTTCAACTGTAAAATGGGGATTTAAGAGTGTGAGCCCCATGTGGGAGAGGAAGTATGCCAACCTAATTATCTTGTATCTATCCCAGTGCTTAGACCTAGTAAGCACTCTACAAATACCACAAGTATCATTATTAGGAAGGCTTATATGGGAATGAGCTGATGGGGTCCATGTAGGGGAGGGGGGTTGTGGAGTCAGAAAGAAAGATAAGGATGGGGGATGATCAGCGGGGGGGATTGAGGGGGACATGATGAGGGCAGAGCAGAGAATGTCGAGAGCGGTAGCGGCTTCATCTGGAGTTTGCTGCAATTAATTTGCAAGTTCTTCAGGCGGGTGGGAAGGGGGCAGAACATACCCGACAGCTCCCAGCCAGGGGAAGCTTTCAGAGGGAACAGAGGAATGTCCCCTTGAGCCAGGCTGAGCAGTAGAAAGTCAGCTCTCCCTACCTAGAGACTATAAACTCCCCCTCTAGACTGTAAGTTCACTGTGGGTAGGGAATGTCTGTTACACTGTACTCTCCCAAGCACTTAGTGCAGTTCTCTGCATATAGTAAGCGTTCAATAAATACAGTTGACTGACTACAGTGGCAGATCATTCCTTCTGAGTTCCTTATCAGCTGTGTATTCAGGCAGGGCAAGGTCCAGCTGGGGAAGGAACAGCTCTCCCCGGGATCAAAGCCCTCCCCAGGATCAAAGCCCTCCCTGTCAGCCGGCTAGGCTGGGGTTAAATCAGCATTATCTCCCCATGGCCCAGTCTCAGAGCCAAAGCCTCCGCTGTTCCCAGCTCCTACTCTGCAGGATGAGGCTGGGGGGAGTTCGCATCCCACCCCGTGGCCTGGTCTCAGGGCCAGGCCCCCACTAAAATTGAGAAACGGCAGACTCGGAATGCTCCAGACACTATCTTCCGCAATTATCCTTTTTGCTCTTCTCCCTTCCTCCCCTCAGAGTACAAAAGGATGCCTTTTTTTAAAAAAAGAGCTTTTCAAAAAAATTAACTCTGGGCCATTTAAGTCCTTAAACTTAGAAGGACTTAACTGACCCAGAGAAGTCAGAAACAGCATGGTCTAGTGAGTAGAGCACGGGCCTGGGAGTCAGAAGGACCTGGGTTCTAATCCCGGCTCTGCTACGTGTCTCCTTGTGGCCTTCGGCAAGTCACTCCACTTTTCTGGGCCTCAGTTCCCTCATCTGTAAAATGGGGGTTAAGACTGTGAGCCCCCTGTGGGACAGGGAGTATGTCCAACCTGATTTACTTGTATCTACTCCAGTGCTTAGAATCGTGCTTGGCATACAGTAAACACTTAACCAGTGTTACTATTCTCATTATTATTCTTACCCCATCATCCGTTAAAATGGAAGTTTAGGCTTTACACTAACTGAGAGACTTGTATGAGCTCTGCAGCCTTCCCTGACCAGGACGAGGGGAGTTACAGGGTCAGACAACCCAGGCTAAACAAAGTCCTTTGGCCGGTCCTAAAGTACATCTGAGGCTTCAGTTGACTTCCCCCTCCCCACAAACTACCCTAGTTTCCCAACCGAGGGCGGCTTGTGCTCTCCCAGGAACAGATCAGCTTCCTGAGTGTAAGGAGGCCAAGGGACACACATCCAGAGGAAGAATTCCACATCTTCTCTTTGACCCTCCTCATTATTCTCTCCCAGGTCCTGAAAAATCAAATTCTTTTCACTCAAGGCAGGACTTGGCACTTTGGACATGTTCCAGAGGCGAAATTGGTACATTCATTCATTCAGTAGTATTTATGGAGCACTTACTTTGTGCAGAGCACTGTACTAAGCACTTGCGAGAGTACACTATAACAGTAAGCAGACACATCCCCTGCCCACAATGAGCTTACAGTCCAGAGGGGGAGACGGACATTAATATAAATAAATTGAATGCAACACCTCTCTCTAAACAGTCCAAAATAAGGCTTACTGTTTCTCTTTTCTTTCCTAACCAGACAAGGCATACATTGCTGACAGATCAAGGGGCAGCACTTTTTGCTAAGGCTATGGGGGTCCCTGAAATTCCCGAAGAGCAACTGGTGACAGAACAGAATTTAAAGCGACTGGAGAAAGCGAAACTTAAAGGGGACCAGCTACCAGCATCTGAAAAGTAGGCACCTTTTCATGTCTCCACTTATATATTGGAACTTTCACAAATGAGATGCGTTTAACTATGCCTAGGCCTTGGAATTTTGACTTTGAACCCACTTGTATCGAAGTTGTTTTCATTACAAAACCGTACCTTTGAAACACATTCTTATGCGTCTTGATTATGTGTTTAGAGCACGTGATTTGGGTTCAAGAGTACCTTGTTAAAATGTGGAAAAGTTGACTTGTGGCTTTCTTGTCTGGTGTGGGGAAGGGCTAATTCTGAATAACTCTTTCCTCACATTCCAGAAACTGGGGCCTTGTTCTTTAGTAGTCTTAGCACTTATTTCAGCTTTATAATATGCGAAGCGCTAGAATGGGAGATTAATACACTGCAAGAAAATCAGTTCAGGAGCTCACAATCTAAATGGGGGACGTTGGGTGGTGTACAATAAGAATATAAACCAAGCAACAATGAAGACCAATTTAAAATTCACCAAAGATCAGCATAAAATGCTAACTTCTGCTTGAGTGGGGTTTTTGGAGATGAACATGGAGTCGTCTGTAGCTGGAGCCAGACTTCACCATTTTTATTTTTATTTTATTTTATTTTTTTTAAAAAAAAAAAAGATGGCTAAGTGCTTACTATGTGCCAGGCTCTCTACTAAGCTCTGGGGTAGATACAACATAATCAGATTGGACACAGTCCACGTCCTACATGGGGGTCACAGCATTAATCCCCATTTTACAGATGAGGTAACTGAGGCACAGAGAAGTTAAATGACATGCCCAAGGTCACACAAAAGACAGTGGAGGAGCTGGAATTAGAAGCTAGGTCCTTCTGACTCCCAGCCCCATGCTATATCCACCGGATCATGCTGCTTCCTACCCATAACTTTGAGTCTTTTCTCCTTTCTAGAAGTTAAGGAGAGGAAGCAAAGTCCAGGTTAGCTTTTGAAACACAACTCTTCAGGATTTTATCTTTAAAAATAAGTTCCCCTATTATCAGTCTGGCTCCTATTTCTTCCACTTAGGGACACTAGCAACCCTAATTCCAAACCCCAAGGGCAAAATCACAGACATCAAATAAACACTTCCCTTCCTCTGTCTCCCTGACTTTTTTCACCCCTTTTACTTACGTCAGTCCATTGTCCAATTTTCACCATCCCTCTCCCCAAATCCCACCAAATTACAGATCTCCTGCCACCCCAGTGGAAAAAGTCTGGGCCCGGGAGTCAGAGGACCTGGGTTCTAATTCCCTGCTCTGCTACTTGTCTGCTGTCTGACCTTGGGCAGGTTACTGAATTTCTCTGTGCCTGAGTTCTGTAAAATGGGGATTCAGATTGAGAGGCCCATGTGGGACAGGGACTGTGTCAACCTGATTAGCTTGTACATATTACAGTGCTTAGTACAGTGCCTGGCAGTCAGTAAGTACTTAAATACCATTTTTTTTTAAATGACGACCCCTTAAAATTTGCATGCAAGCAGTCGGGGAGTTAATGCTGGTGCCTCTTCAGCCATCTCTGTTACAGAGCTTCTCAAAAATTTAAGAACCACAGATAATCCAAAATTACCATTTATTTCAAATCATCCCTCTCCCCTCCCCCACCTTTAAGGACTTCATTGGACCTGCTAAAGAATAGTAAGACTAAGGAGGTTCCCAGCAGAAAAAGTGACAGGCGGGTGATAAGAAGGAGAAATATTACAGTTCTCTGCCCACAATAAGTGTTTAATAAATATAATTGAATGAAATATTAATAAAACGGGCCCAGATAACGAGCAAATCAATCAACAAGAGTCTGCATTTGACCCAGACACTATTTGGAATCCCATACTCACTAAAAAGCTGACCTCAGTAAGTTTATACATAAATGGATTTGTATATTTTTAGCATTAAACAAGTGGGCTAATATGGTTTCTCGTGTCTTGCTTGCAAGCATCCAGGACACTGGATTTGCCATGTGGTCCATTTGAGACAGATCTCACTCTGAAGGAAATGAATTAAACAAGGATTGTATAAAGTTTGCGGTGCCCCGTTTAATTGCTAAAATCAACAAAGCTCTGGTATTTTGTCTTCTGACTTTTGGCAGAGACCTCGGAACAGTCGGTGCCGTTGCCATGGACGGCCAAGGAAATGTGGCCTTTGCCACATCTACGGGGGGGATCGTGAATAAGATGATTGGCCGCGTTGGGGACTCACCGTGCATCGGTAAGGTGACGATTATGATCGTGGTATTTGTAAAGTGCTTACTAGGTGCCAAGCATTGTACTAAGCACTGAGGTAGATACAAAATACGAGGTACGATGGAAGCAGCATGGCCTAGTGGATAGAGCACAGGCCTGGGAGTCAAAGGCCTGAGTTCTAATCCTGGCTCCACCACTTACCTGTCGTGTGACCTGAGGCAAGTCACCCAACCTCTCGGTTCCTCAGTTCCCCTCATCTGCAAAATGGGGATTCAATATCTGTTCTCCCTCCTACTTAGAGTATAAGCCCCATGTGGGACTTTATTATCTTGTATCTACCCCAGCGCTTAAAACAGTGGTTGCTTAACAAATATCATTTTTATTATTATTATTGAGGCCGAGGGCTTGGGAAGGCAATCTGGGCTGTGGTACCTGTGAGGACCAAGGGGAGTGGTATGAACTTTGGGGTTCAGGTCCCACATTGCTACTGGGTCTTCATGACCTTCGAACTTGTGACTTCATTTTGGAAGAAATTACGCACCTGTATTCCCCAGGGTAATTGCTGTTCACCCCCACTGTACTGCACGCCTATAGGAGAATCCAGGTAAAAATTCCCATTCTTGCTGCATTCAAAGCCCCTGTTTAGAGTCCCTAAAATGTGAATGTTGGTGTTTTTATTTATATACATATACATATTTATACATATATAGAGATAGAGAGACCTCTTCTCCATCCAAAGGCAGCATCTCTTCTCTCTGGACCACTTAGCCTCTTTCTTCCCCCACTGTGTCGGCCAGCCTGCGGGGCGATAAGGGTCAAGCTGGATTACAAGGGGGTGAAACTCTAAACTGTGAGGCCCAAGAAGGTCAGGGATTGTGTCCGATCTCATTAACTGGTAGCTTCCCCAGTGCTTAATGTTTGGCCCATAATAAGCATTTAACAAATACCATAATAATAAGAAACGACCCCGATCTGACTTTCTGCCATTCCTGAACCTTTCAAAGCACTCCCTGGGTCTCAAAGATGCCCCTCCCAGACTTCCTATGGCCATAAGGGCCAGTGCTTTACTTCATAGCTTCTCAAACACTGGAAGTGCTTGTTTGTTAGAGAAGCAGCGGGGCTCAGTGGAAAGAGCCCGGGCTTGGGAGTCAGAAGTCATGGGTTTGAATCCCAGCTCTGCCACTTGTCAGCTGTGACTGTGGGCAAATCACTTAACTTCTCCGTGTCTCAATTACCTCATCTGTAAAATGGTGATTAAAACGGTGAGCCCCATGTGGGACAACCTGATCACCCTGTATCTACCCCAGCAGTGCTCTGCACATAGTAAGCACTTAACAAATACCAACATTATTATTATTATTGTTTACTGGGCCCCTTTCCCTCAAATATTCTTACACATGTAGGAAGCCCACCACAAGCACGGTATTGTAACCTGCAGACCATTCCCTCAATCCTCCTCGAACATTTGTTTCTGCTAAATGTTGTACTTTCCCAAGTATTTAAGTAATAATAATAATACTTTTGGTATTTGTTAAGCGCTTACTATGTGCAGAGCACTGTTCTAAGCGCTGGGGTAGATACAGGGTAATCAGATTGTCCCATGTGAGGCTCACAGTCTTAATCCCCATTTTACAGATGAGGTAACTGAGGCACAGAGAAGTGAAGTGACTTGCCCAAAGTCACACAGCTGACAAGTGGCAGAGCGGGGATTCGAACCCATGACCTCTGACTCCCAAGCCCGTGCTCTTTCCACTGAGCCACGCTGCTTCTCCTAAGTACCGTGCTTACACACAGTAAGTGCTCAATAAATAATGAATGAATGAATTTATTTGGGGTTCAGTTGCCTTGATAACTTCAAGACCATCCCAGGCCCCCTGAATTTCTTACGTTAATACATTTTCTTCCCCGAGCAGGATCTGGAGGGTATGCTGACAATCACATAGGTGCTGTATCTTCTACCGGGCATGGAGAAAGCATTATGAAAGTGAATCTAGCCAGACTTACACTCTTCCACATGGAGCAAGGTACAGGCGACCTGTCTTTCTTCTTCACAAACTTATTGTTTCAAGTTAACATAATAAATTCAAATCCTAAAGAGTTAATAAAGCCTGACTGGCTTATACTACTTGGCATATTTCTCCATAGCATCAGTTATCTGCTCTGTCACGTTCCCAAATCCTTCCTGTGTTGAAGGTAGTCATGTAATCCTGGCCAATAGCTATTTGACTGTAGAGCCCACTATAAAACAACAAATCCGTGTGTGGCCTGTTGGAAAGGGCATGGGCTTGGGAGCCCGGCTCCTCACTTGTCTGCTGTGTGATCTTGGGCAAGTCACTTAATATCTCTGTGCCTCAGTTCCCCTATCTGTAAAATGGAGATTCAATGCCTGTTTTCCCTTCTACTTAGACGGCGTACCTCTTGTGGGATCTGATTATCTTGTGTCTACCCCAGCGCTTGGTACAATGTGTGACTCATAGTAAACAAATCAATCAATGGTATTTATTGAGCCCTTACTATGTGCAGAACACTCTACTAAGCGCTTGGGAGAGTACAATACAACAGAATTAGCGGACCCGTTCCCTGCCCACAAGCTTACAGTCTAGAAGGGGAGATGGACACTGATTTGAGTAAATAATTTGTAATCTGTAATTTAAAGATGTATACACAACTGCTGTGGAGGGTAGGGTGAGTATCTTCTAGACTGTGAGCTTGTTGTGGGCAGGGAATGTCTGTTGTATTGTTCTCTCCCAAGTCCTTAGTACAGTGCTTTGCAGACAGTAAGGGCTCAATAAATACGATTGAATGGCTCTCAAATGTATGCCGTTATTATTAATACTACAGTTATTATTAAGCTACTGTCACAAAAAAGAAATTTAGACTATTTCCAGGGAGTTGGACTTGAGTTCAATCGATCAAGTGTATTTTTAAAGTAAATTTTAACATTGGCACTAAGAATTAATGCCATTTGAGTCGACAGTACCGAGAAGACAAATGCAAGATTACATTTTTCCCTTAGAGCAACTCCTCCCTTTCCAGTTTTTTTCCCCGAGGCTTCTGTCATTGAAAACAATCCCCCAATCCACTCTTCTTTTTTTTTTCTCCCCCAGTTACATTTGACTGATGCCAAAACTCCTTATTTGGGGATTCAGAGTGACAGAGGATCCAGGTGGTTTATTGATGGCTTTACAATGTACTCCTTGGAAAATGGAGATTAGTTCAGGCCTTGAGCCTGAAAAGAGTCAGGCCGGGACTTTGCACAAATAGCCGGAGCTTATCGACAATGGTCGCTGCCCTGTGGTATAGCCGAGTTGTGCAATCCAATTCATACATTGTTTTCTAAGAACAAATTTATAGTCAGGCTAAAAAATATTCCAACACCTAGAGCAGGACACTGCAGGAAACAAAAGCCCTAGAATGACTTATGGAAGTTACCACCCAGAGTAATTGGTGGGCAAATTATTTTTCCCACCCCACACTTAGCAATTTGTTTTTTGATGGATTAATCTGCTAAAGTCAGGATCTTATTCCTAAATGGCCTATCTCCTCCTACCTTGAGTCCTCGAGAATGTTATCTGAGCAACTTCAGTCCTGACTGGAAGTTTATGTACTGTTATCCAGGCTTACATTTCAAACAGATTTAGTAGTTTCATTTAAGATCTTGGTGAGCTGGATAATGGTGATCACCATTAATTTAGAATGATACCCAGAGTCCTTCTGCACATGCACATCATTCAGTCATTTAATTTTATTTGAGCGCTTACTGTGTGCAAAGCACTCTACTCAGTGCTTGGGAGAGCATGGTTTAACAAACTGACACATTCCCTGCCCATGATGAGAAACAGCATGGTTCAGTGGAAGGAGCCCGGACTTGGGAGTCAGAGGTCATGGGTTCGAATCCCCACTCCCCCACTTGTCAGCTGTGTGACTTTGGGCAAGTCACTTAACTTCCCTGTGCCTCAGTTACATCATCTGTAAAATGGGGATTAAAACTGTGAGTCCCACGTGGGACAACCTGTTCACCTTGTATCCCCCCAGCGCTTAGAACAGTGCTTTGCACATAGTAAGCGCTTAACAAATGCCACCATTATTCTTATTAGAGAAGCAGCGTGGCTCAGAGGAAAGAGCACGGGCTAGGGAGTCAGAGATCATGGGTTCAAATTCCGACTCCATCACTTGTCAACTGTGTAACTTTGGGCAAGTCACTTCACTTCTCTGTGCCTCAGTTACCTTGTCTGCAAAATGGGGATTAAGACTGTGAGCCCCATGTGGGACAACCTGATCACCTTGTATCCCCCCAACGCTTAGATCAGTGCTCTGTACATAGTAAGCGCTTAACAAATGCCAACATTAGTATTATTACCATGTAGAGGGACATCTTGTCATTTCCACAAAACAGAGCCTCCTGTCCTATGAGCAGAGATTTCCAGTCATCTTTGGGTTTTTGTTTTCGGGTTTTTTTTGCAGGGGCGGGGAGGAGTGTATTTAAGCACTTACTTTGTGCCAAGCACCGTCCTAAGTGCTGGGGTAGATACAAGTTAATCAGACCAGATACAGCCCCTGACCCACATGGGGCTCACAGTCTAGGTAAGAGGGAGAAAGGGTATTGAATTTCCATTTTGCAGTTGAGGAAACTGAGGCCCGGAGCAGTTACATTGATTTGCCCAAGGTCACACAGCAGGGAAGTGATTAGAGCCCAGATCCTCTGGATCCCAGGCCCACACTTTATCCACTAATCCACTGCTTCCCTACAATCTTCCTAATTGTAAACTCCCTTTGGACAGGATTCAATCTACCGAGTCTCTTGCATCTTGGTCTCCCAGATGCTTAATACACAATAAATACCTTTAATTATATGAGTTCTCCAGGGCTTTTGGATGATCCATATTGTGCGATATCTCGTTTCAGGAATGTCTCCAGAAGAGGCGGCCAGCAACGCGTTAAATTACATGAAGACCAGGGTGCAGGGAACGGGAGGACTCATCGTCGTCAGCAAGGAGGGAGAATGGACTGCCAAGTGGTCCACCTACTCCATGCCTTGGGCGGCCGTCAAGGACGGCCAACTGCAGTACGGCCTCAATCCTGGAGAAGTCTGTCCACCTGAGGCCCTTAAAGCTTAAAGCTTTCCCCACCGTGAGGAGGAGCGTTCCGGAGGAGCGGAGGCCGTGAAGAATCGGATTCTTTTGGCTGGCTCTAGGAATAAAGTTATTCAGGGGTTCGGGGTCCTGGCGACCGGGCTCCCACCTTGAAGGGTTTCAATCCGTCTAGTCGGGATGTGAGCAGGAGCCGGTTAGCAACATTTTTTTTTTCCCCTCGGGGAGGGTCAGTGTGTTAGGCCCATTCAGCCATTTCGGGGCGACCACTTTGATAGGCGGGTCTCAAGTAGGTGGCTCTCTGCCACTCGCCCCTACCCTTTCCCAAGTTAATAACTCCAGCGATTGATTCTGCCCCTTGCCGGCATGTAGACAGTTAAGAGACCTGGCCGGGGGCGAGAACTTAGTTTGTCCCATGCTGGGATTACTGCTGGAACTGTTCCTGTCGGATCAGACGCGTTACACAGAAATCGTGTCTTCTGGGCTCGTGTAAACTCCTGTCGTGCCACCCATCGGGGCGTTACGATGGGAGGAATGAGCTTGTTTGTGTCTGGCCGAGGACGAAGTGACACGGTATAGAAGAGTCTGTACCTAGAACATCCAGTGTTCGGTTTTCTCTTCCGTCCGCACCGCCCCCCGCTGAGAGTTTGAAGGGCCTGTTCCCAAGCTTTGAGGGCGGTGAAAGGAAAGGAAAGATCCCAGCTAAGGAAATGCTAACAATGTGCCTCTTTATGCTGGAAATAGCACTTACTGGGAAATTTTTACTACCGACTTAACTAGCATTTCGGCCGAACTCTGGCTAGGGCTGGGCTCCAACCTCTCACTCTGAAAGACTAGCACGTCTAAACTGCAATGTATACTGTGAAAATACCAATAAACATGTATTTTGAAAGAAGGTCAGTGTTGGAGACTGTGTATCTGAAAAGTGGCGACTGTTCTTTTCCCTCCTAATTTGAAACTGACTACCTTGTTTCTAGACACTTTCCTACTCTATCATGTTCCTGAAGGAATCAATCGATGGTATTTATTGAGTTCTGTGGGCAGAGCACTAAACTGAGCACTTGAGAGAGGAAAATACAACAGAATTCACCAATTTAACCGTTCTTAAGATCTGGAGAAAGGGTCTGCCTTCCTGTTTTTGCTCCTATTGCCCCCCCCCCTTTTTTCATGGTATTTCATTCATTCATTCAATCTAATTTATTGAGTGCTTACTGTGTGCAGAGCACTGTACTGATGTATGTTACTCAACACATGTTACTTAGCACTTACAAAGGAAGCAGCATGGCTTAGTGGAAAGAGCATGGGCCTGGGAGCCAGAGGATCTGGGTTCTAATACTGCTCTGCCACTCATCTGCTGGGTCACCTTAGGCTAGTCATTTCACTTCTCTGTGCCTCAGGTCTCTCATCTGCAAAATGGGCATAAGGCCTATATGTAGAACCGGGACTATGTTCAACCTGATTATCTTGTATCTACCCCAGCAGTTTATTGAATCAATCAATCAATTGTATTTATTGAGCACTGTACTAAGCGCTCGGTAGAGTACAGTACAATCAACCAAGGGTATTGAGCACTTACTATGGAGAAGTGCTTGGGAGAGTACAAGAGAATGCCGACTCCTCCCCCTCCCATCCTTTAACTGTTGGAGTTCCTCAAGGGTCAGTTCTTGGCCCTCTTCTGTTCTCCATTTACACTCACTCCCTCGGTGAACTCATCCGCTCTCACGGCTTCGACTACCATCTCTACGCAGATGACACGCAGATCTACATCTCCGCCCCTGTCCTCTCCCCCTCCCTTCGGGCTCGCATCTCCTCCCGCCTCCGGGACGTCTCCACCTGGATGTCGGCCCGCCACCTAAAACTCAACATGAGCAAGACTGAGCTCCTCATCTTCCCTCCCAAGCCCGGTCCGCTCCCAGACTTCTCCATCACCGTGGATGGCACGACCATCCTTCCCGTCCCGCAGGCCCGCAATCTCGGTTTCATCCTTGACTCGTCCCTCTCGTTCGCCCCACACATCCTATCCGTTACCGAGACCTGCCGGTTTCACCTCTACAATATCGCCAAGATCCGCCCTTTCCTCTCCACCCAAACAGCTACCTTACTGTTACGGGCTCTCGTTATATCCCGGCTAGACTACTGTGTCAGCCTTCTCTCTGACCTCCCTTCCTCCTCTCTCGCCCCGCTCCGGTCTATTCTTCACTCCGCTGCCCGGCTCATCTTCCCGCAGAAACGATCTGGGCATGTCACTCCCCTTCTTAAACAACTCCAGTGGTTGCCTATCGACCTCCGCTCCAAACAAAAACTCCTCACTCTAGGCTTCGAGGCTCTCCATCACCTTGCCCCTTCCTACCTCTCCTCCCTTCTCTCTTTCTACCGCCCACCCCGCACGCTCCGCTCCTCTGCCGCCCACCTCCTCGCCGTCCCTCGGTCTCGCCTATCCCGCCGTCGACCCCTGGGTCACGTCCTCCCGCGGTCCTGGAACGCCCTCCCTCCTCACCTCCGCCAAACTGATTCTCTTTCCCTCTTCAAAACCTTACTTAAAAATCACCTCCTCCAAGAGGCCTTCCCAGACTGAGCTCCTCTTCCCCCTCTACTCCCTCTGCCATCCCCCCTTTACCTCTCCGCAGCTAAAGCCTCATTTTCCCCTTTTCCCTCTGCTCCTCCACTTCTCCCTTCCCATCCCCACAGCACCGTACTCGTCCGCTCAACTGTATATATTTTCGTTACCCTATTTATTTTGTTAATGAATTGTACATCGCCTTGATTCTATTTAGTTGCCATCGGTTTTTATGAGATGTTCTTCCCCTTGACGCTGTTTAGTGCCATTGTTCTTGTCTGTCCGTCTCCCCCGATTAGACTGTAAGCCCGTCAAACGGCAGGGACTGTCTCTATCTGTTGCCGACTTGTTCATCCCAAGCGCTTAGTACAGTGCTCTGCACATAGTAAGCGCTCAATAAATACTATTGAATGAATTGTTCATTCCAAGCGCTTAGTAGGGTGCTCTGCACATAGTAAGCGCTCAATAAATACTATTGAATGAAATTAGAGGTGTTCCCTGCCCATAATGAGCTTACAGTGTAGAGGGGGAGACAGTCTTAAATATGAAAAAATAAGTAATTTATAATATATAAATTACAGTGCCTTGGCACATAGTAAGCGCTTAAGAAATGCCATTTTTTTAAAAAAAGCAAATGGGCCATTGAATCTGCCCATCCAGATATGTTCATAGTGAAACCCTTCCTCTAACAGACTTCAAAAATACCAGTCTCCCTGCTTCCATTCCCTGTAAGTCAGGCAGCTCTACTCCCTCCCGTTACCCTGACATCTTTTCAGACTTTCCTCTGCCGTAATACCATCCATCCCAAATGCCTCCCAAATTACACCTGGAATGTGATTTTGGGTTCCCTTTTTGCCTTCAGCAACTGAAAATAATAATAATGTTGGTATTTAAGCACTTACTATGTGCGGGGCACTATTCTAAGTGTTGGGGTAGATACAGGGGAATGAGGTTGTCCCACGTGAGGCTCACAGTTAATCCCCATTTGACAGATGAAGTAACTGAGGCATAGAGAAGTGAAGTGACTCGCCCACAGTCACACAGCTAAGTGGCAGAGGCAGGATTCAAACTCATGACCTCTGACTCCCAAGCCCAGGCTCTTTCCACTGAGCCACGCTGAGAAACAAATCTTTGATGAAAAAATAAGTGAAGACAAAGAGAGGGGTTTTTCAGTATTCATTATTCTTCCCTAAGTTAAATTATTCTCCTTGTTTTTAAATGTGTTGGAGTTCAGAAGCAGTCAAGGGAGAGTGATGTGCCTTAGCCCAGGACTGTTACGTTTTACTAATGATGGTTAGGAATAGGTTAATCTAGGGCTGGGGGGTGGAGGTGGGGGGCAGGGAGCCTTTCTCTCCTGAGCTCTGTTTGGGCTTGACAACTTGAGCCTTGATTTCGGGAGCACGGGGTTGCCCAGCAAAGACTGATAAAAGCTTTGCCGTGCCCTCAGTGAGGCTCCAGATGGGCTTCTTTATACTTCAGCCCAGAAAGCAGGCTCTAAAGTAGACCAACTGCCTCAGCTGCAAGCAGAGCAGAGAACACAGCGGGTAAGTCATCCTAATTTTTCAAAGACGGTTGAAGATGCAACACCTTCTGAGTCACAAGGGAGGAGTGGAATACTTGAGGCATCTGACTTAGTCATGGATGTGGTCAAGGCTAAAAAAAACTATGAATTTCTGCTTTACCCAGTGTGACAGACCTCCGCTTTATAACCCTGAAAAGCAGATTGCCAGTTCCTGATGCAGAAATTGCTGTCAGCCACGCTTTGGACCTACAGAGGGGACGATACAGTCGTCTGGCTCTTTCGGCGGAAGAGTTTGGTGCTCTATTCTTTGTTCGGACAAGAATTTCCACGATTATTCTCAATTAGCTGTTGTACGTAGTTAAATGAGATTTGATTTCAGAAGATGGCCTCCAATAAAGCAAAGTGGGTGGGTGACTCGCCCCCCCCACGCTTTGCTGGCTCTGGGAGGGGGGAGAGTGTGTGTGTGTCTGTAATGGATTTATCTCTTTACAGGGTCCTCGCAGGCACAGGCATGACGGTCATTATTATGTTTTTGCTCACAAAACCCCAGAAAGACCGAGGGCTGCTCTAGTGGTTGCTGTGTGGCTGAGGGTGGGTCCTAGACTTTGAACCCCAAGAGGCCTGAAATTCTTCTCCTTTAGCCACATCACCCTGCTGATTTTGTTTTTAGTCTGTGTTTTCGTATATTGGTCGGTGTTGTGTTTTAACGTTTCAACATGAGAAGTAGTGTGGCTCAATGGAAGAAGCACAGGACTGGAAGTCAGAGGACCTGGGTTCTAATTCTGGTTCCTCCACGTGCCTGCTGTGTGAGCTTGGTCAAGTCACTTAACTTCTCTGTACCACAGTTTCCTCAACTATAAAACTGTTCTCCCTTCTACTGAGACTATTACACTCTAATAAGAGTCCTATTTGGGACTGTATTCGACCTGATTAATTTGCATCTACCCCAGTGCTCAGTACAGTGCTTGAAACTTAGTAAGCATTTAACAAATACCATAAAATAAAAATCTCTAATGTGACTGTGTCCAGTCTCCACACTTAGGGAATGTGTCTACCAATTCTGTTGTGTTTTACTCTCCCAAGCGCTTAGTACAGTCCTCTGTACACAGGAATAAATACCATCAATTACTTTCTTAGATCGCGAGCCCCTGTGGGACAAGGACCATGTCTAATTCGTACCTGCTTAGCTTCCCCGGCACACTTAGGACAGTATCAATAATATCAATAAATCAATAAATAATAATATCGATAAATAAATAATATCAATAAATCAATAAATAATCATATCAATAAATATTATTGGTTGGTTGATTGACTGCAGGGCTTAAATGAGGAGGATCAGGGGATGGTTCCCTGGTAGGTGAATGAGGAGAAGCCGAAACAAATCACTCTGCTCTTATGTTAATGAGAATTGAAGCCCCTTCCAACTCTCCATCCCACAAAGCTAACGGAAAGTAAATGAGAAAATAAAGACGGTCATTAAAGGGAAAAAAACATCCTTTGTAGAAAGGAAAGCTCTTTGATATCGATAGCTGATATTTGCCCAACCCCACAGCACTTATCTACATATATTTGTTATATATTATAAATTACTTATTCATATGACTGTGTATCTAGACTGTAAGCTCATTACGGGCAGGAAACATCTGTTAATTCTGTTGTGTTGTTCTCTCCCAAGCACTTATTATAGTTCTCTGCACATAATGAGGGCTCAACAAACAAGATTGATTGAAAGCTCACCTGGGCAACAACAAGCAATCCATAGAGGAGGAGTCAGGGGACCTGGGTACTAATTTTGACTCCTTATGTCTGCCATGTGATCTTGGACGAGTCACTTGTCTTCTCTGGGCCTCAGTTGCTTCATCTGTAAAATGAGGATTAAGACTGTGAGTCTCACGTGGAACATGGGCTGTGTCCAACCTGATTATCATGTATCTATCCCACTGCTTAGTATAGTGAGTGCTTAATGAATGCCATTCAAAATAAGTACCCATAACGAGTGGCAGGTCTGGTGCAGCCAGGATGTTACGGAGGCCAGAAAGGAATCTGAGAGGTACCTTTCAAAGTAAGTAGCGTGGCCTAGTGAAAGAGCACAGGCCTGGGAGTGAGAGGACCTGGGTTCTAATTTCAGCCCTGCCAGTTGCTTGCTGAATGACCAAGGGCAAGTCACTTCCCTCTCTATATCTCAGTTACCTCATCTGTAAAATGGAGATTAAATCCTCCTCCCTCCAACTTAGACCAAGAGGCCCATGTGACACAGGGACTGTGTTCAACCTGATAAATTTGTATCTACCCCAGCTCTTAGAGCAGTGTCTGACACATAATAAGCACAATCTCTTAACAAATACCATATAAAAAGCAAAAACATCAAAGTTTGATGGCTTCAAAAGCAGGACTCCAGAGAGGGATGGAGGTAGCCAACAAGAGCTTCTATTTAAGTATTTCTCATGTGTTAACCCCCATCAGGGTCACACCTGGAGAGTTTCCAGTCCTCTACCAGTCATGACACCAGGAGGGAGAGTCAAGCAGAGACATACCCATTCCAATCCTAGCTTGGGCAGCGGCTAGCGAGTGGAAAGCAATCTGCTACAAGTCAAAACTCACCCTTGCCGGGAAGCAGCGGCATGGGAGAGAGACGAGGGCAGAGACTCGTTTACTGCACGGGAGAAGGCAATAGTAGACCAGTTCTGTATTTTTACCAAGAAAACTCTACGGATACGCTATTAGCACGATTGCAGATGGAAGTGGGGCGTTCCGGGAGAGAAGTGACTATGGTGTCGCTATGGGTCGGATATGACTCGACAGTATAAGATAAAGTGCTGAGCATTCAGTTCCCTAGCAGTGTTTTCCCCTACATGTTTTGGATAGAAAGCTGTTAGGGAATTAGGGAGCATTCTCTTGAAATGCAATAGTTGTTGGAAGAAATGGTCAGTCCAGCTGTACATCAATCAAAAATAATAACGATAACAGTATTTAGAGAGCACTTACTATGTGCCAAGCACCACTGTAAGCGCTGGGGTAGAAAAAGCTAATCACATCAGACATAGTCCCTATCCCACATGGGGTTCACAGTCTTAATTCCCGTTTTACAGTTGAGGTCACTGAGGCACAGAGAAGTGAAGTGACAGGAAGTGGATTGGTAAAAGGGAGACAGCTGAGAAAAAAGCCTTGAAGCCACCACTTCATAGCAAGCGAGACAGTTTAGGTCTAGGATTGTTGTTTTCTGCTTAAATTAGATTGTAAAATCCTCTATGAGATTGTAATTTTAACCCAACCTGGTTATCGTATACCTAGCACAGCTTTAGTACAGTGGTTGGCCCAGAGTAAGTGCTAAACAAAGATCACAATTATTATTACTGAGACCTGGAAAAAAATACAACATGAGTAGGTCGGCACAGTCATCCCTCATGGGGGTTTCATCACATGAAGAAACTGGGGCCCAGAGAAGTCAAGTGACTTTCATAAGGTCACACGGTGGGCAAGTGGCAGAGCCAGGGTTAGAACCCAGGTCCTCTGACTCTCAGACCCAATTCCTCCCACTAGCCCCCGTTGTTCTCTGCCACTAGACCTTAAGCTCATTGTGGGTAGGGAGTCCATCTGCTAAATCTGTTGTAACGTTCTCTCCCAAGAACTTAGTACAGTGCTCTGCACATAATAAGCGCTCAACAAATACCTTTGATAGATTGAGTGATGACATGCTCCATAAATACCGTTGATCGATTGACTGAGTGATCGATGCGATCAAAATGCATGTAGGATAGACTGAGAAGTTAGAGAAACCTTTTTAGCCACTAGAAAGCTAAAAATGAAGGTATCTATTAAGCACATATTATAGATAATCGTACCAAACACGGTCCCTGTGCCTCATGGGGGAATTGTAGTCAAAGATGGAGGGGGAACAGGAGTATTGTCACTCTTTTACAGAGGGGGAGACTGAAGCACAGAGAAGTAAAGCATTTGGCCAAAAATCTCGCCACAGTCAAGTGGTGGATCAAGACCAGAACCTGGGTCTCAAACCTCCCAGTCTAGTGCCCTTTCCATTGGGCCATACCACCTGAGGATGGATGACAAGAAGGACAACAATCACACTGTGCTTTTGAGAATCCTTTGGTGTCCCTGTTGGACACAGTATCAGACTGGACGGATAATTGGCCTGACTCGTTACGGCATTGCTCTTGATCTTATGAGATGTACAGTAAGAACAGTAAGAGGTACAGTTAAGATGTACAGTGAGCTCTAGACGGTAAACTCATTGTGGGCGGGGAACGTGTCTGTTTACTGTTACATTGTACTCTCTCAAGTGCTTAGTACAGTGCTCTGCACACAGTAAGCACTCACATACAATTGAATGAATGAATGATTGAGGGCAGTGCCTAGTACAGTGCCCAGTACATGGTAAGCACTTAAATACCATTAAAAAAAAAAATTTTTTTGGTGCGGTGCTCCAATTCTATTGTATGCCCTCAGAAGCTTAGTCCAGTGCTCTGCACACGGAAAGTGCTCGGTAAATACCATCGATCAGTGGATTTGCCATCCCCAGAAGGAATTGTTTGTTTGTTTTCTTATTACTGTGTTTGTCCTCAGTCTAGACTTTCTGGCCAGCTCAGGTCTCCCCCCAGAGCAAAGCTGAGCGCCCTCATTCCATTTTCCCCTCCCCATCTCCGTGCCACTTCCAACACCCCCCACGCTCGTCCTCTGCCCTAAAAGCTGCCTCCTCTCTTCCTGTCTGGCCCCAGCCTCTCTCTCAATACTTGCTACTCAGTCCTCCCAAAGCCCCCAGGGGCCTGTAGAAGTGGGCTGGGTGCCTACAGATCTTTGCCCAGCGGTTACCAGCTCTCCCTGAATGAATTGCTCTTTCTCCCTTCACTGTTCTTGCTGTATTTGGGGGTGGAAAGCAGATTAGGGGGGTTTGGGAGAGGAGGCTGAAATAGGTCGTTGATGGAGAGTAGGAGGTGGGCCAAAGACTGTGGTTTGAGAAACGGGTGGGATTCATTCATTCAATCATATTTATTGAGTGCTTACTGTGTGCAGACCACTGCACTCAACACTTGGGAAAGTACAATACACCAATAAACAGTGACATTTCCTGCCTACAATGAGCTGACAGTCTAGGGTGAGGAAACAGACAACAAGACATTGAGAAGCAGCGAGGCTCAGTGGAAAGAGCCCAGGCTTGGGAGTCAGAGGTCGGGAGTTCTAATCCCGGTTCCGCCACTTGTCAGCTGCGTGACCTTGGACAAGTCACTTCACTTCTCTGGGCCTCAGTGACCTCATCTGTAAAATGGGGGTGAAGCCTGTGAGCCCCACGTGGAACAATCTGATCACCTTGTATCCCCCACAGCGCTTAGAACAGTACTTCGCACATAGTAAGTGCTTAACAAATGCCATTATTATTATTATAATACAAATATGTACGTAAGTGCTGTGGGGCTGGGAGGGGGGAAGAGCAAAGGACAACGCAGTCAGGGAGTGGGAGATGGGGAAAAATGGAGCTTAGTCAGGGAAGGCCTCTTGGAGGAGATAGGCCTTCAATAAGGCTTTGAAGGGGGGAGAATTAGTGTCTGTCGGATTTGAGGAGGGAGGGCGTTCCAGGCCGGAGGTGTGGGATGTTTCTGGGTGGGAAAGGGAGGCCTGGCTGTGAGGGAGATATGATTAAGGGAAGTGAGGAGGACCTGGAGAATATTAGCTCAGACCCACGGTGGTCTCACGTTGACATGGGCGAGACTGGGCCCCGCCCGTGGCTCAGGCAAGTCACGTGGATCTGTGCGTCAAGGATGAGGGGAAGGTACAGAGTCCGGAAGTTATTATTGATGTGGTATATAAAGCCACCTCTCATCTTCCCATCCCATCCCCTCTCCCTTCTGTGTTGCCTATGCTCTTACATTCAGGCTTCCAAGCACTGTGATACTCACCCCATCCCTGGAGCGCTTCTGTACCTCCCCTTAGACCCGCTGTTACCTGGGTCTGTGATTTAGTGTCTGTCTTCCCCACTAGATCATAAGCTTCTTGTGGGCAAGGATTGTACTTACCAACTATATCGTCCTCTCCCAAGCACTTGGAACAGTGTTCTGCACACAGTAAGCACTCGATCAATACCTCTGATCGATTTGATCGGGTAGATACGGATTCTAGAAGCAGCATGGCCTAAGGTTTAGGAGTCAGAAGGACCTGGCTGCTAATCCTGGCTCTGCCTCGTGTCTGTTTGGTGACCTTGGGTAAGTCACTTCACTTCTCAGGGCCTCTGTTATCTCATCTCCAAAATGGGGATTAATATCATGAACCCCATGTGGGACATGGACTGTGTCAAATCTGATTAGTTTGTATCTACTCCAGTACTCAGTAAGGTGCCTGGCACATCGTAAGCGCTTAACAAATACCATAAGAAAAAAATGCTATAGCCTAGTCCCAAGCTAGCAAGCACATTTTTTTAAACGGTATTTATTAAGTGTTTACCATGTGCCAGGCACCATATTAAGTACTGGGATAGAAAGAGCCGAGGTTTGGGAGTCAGAGGTCATGGGTCCTAATTCCGGCTCTGCCGCTTGTCAGCTGTGTGACTTTGGGCAAGTCTTTTAACTTCTCTGTGCCTCAGTTTCCTCATCTGTCAAATGGGGATTAGGACTGTGAGCCCCACGTGGGACAATCTGATCACCTTGCATCCCCCCAGCACTTAGAACAGTGCTCCACACATAGTAAGTGCTTAACAAATGCCATCATTATTATTATTATTATTATTAAATTGGGTTAGACACATCCATGTCCCACATGAGGGCTCACAGTCTTCATCTCCATTTTACATATGATATCACTGGGGCCCAGTGAAGTGAACTGACTTACCCAAAGTCACACAGTAGACAAGAGGTAAAGCTGGAATTAGAACCCAGACCCTTCTGACTCCCAGGCCCACGCTCTCTCCAGTAGGCCATGCTCTTGTCCCACCTTAATGTGGGCCCAAATTCAGCCTCAATTCCAGTGCTCTCCTAGACCTTGAACCTCCCAGCCCACCCCCTCTTTCATAGGTAGCCCCTAGTGACCCTCAAGAATGCCAAACACTGAAACACCCTCAAAAATGCTAAACAATGAAACACACGTGAATAGCAGGGTAGAGGCAGGGTGGTTCTCGGCTCCCTTTAGATACAAGCAAATCGGGTTGAACACAGCCCCTGTCCCACCTGGGGCTCACAATCTCAATCCCCATTTTTCAGATGAGGTAACTGAAGAAGTGACTTGCCCAAGGTCACTCAGCAGACAAGTGGTGGAGCCGGGATTAGAACCTTCCGACTCCCAGTCCTATGCTAAAACTGAGCCCCGTGTGGGACAGGGACTGGGTCCAACCTGATTACCTCATATCTACCCCAGTGCTTAAAACAGTGCTTCACACGAAGTAAGTGCTTAAGAAATATCACTATTATTATTATCATTATTTGGTGACAAAATGGGGACAAGTCCAGAAAGAACAAGAAAAATGACCTGAAGGTTGGAACTTAGATCCCCAGGGAAGAGAACAGAGGAATGTGGACTGTTTAGCCTATTCGTTCATTCAGTAGTATTTATTGAGCGTTTACTATGTGCAGAGCACTGGACTAAGCGCTTGGAATGGACAATTCGGCAACAGAGAGAGACAATCCTTGCCCAATGACGGGCTCACGGTCTAATCGGGGGAGAGAGGAGAGATGGCAGAGGGGAGCAGGAAGCTGGAGAAGAGACAGCCAATTAACCGCCCACACGTACGACAAGCAAAGCTTTCCTAACAAAATGGTGCCCGCAGCACCCGCCCACTCAGCCAAGAGTTTAGGCCGTCCTAACTCTTTGTGACTGAAATAAGAAGGGCAGTGTCAAATCGAGTGATGCCAGATTTTGGCTGTAGTTCTGGGATTAATTTAAAGCTGATATTTCGGGAAGTAAATCCACAAGCCTCAAAATTATTGTTCCTTTCCGTGAAGCCCCTCGGATGTCGGAGAGAAGCAGGGTGGCCTGGTGGCTAGATCACGGGCCTGGGAGTCAGAAAGACCTGGTTTCTAATCTCAACTCTGCCATTTATCTGCTGGTGACCTTGGACAAGTCGTTTAATTTCTCTGTGCCTTAATTCCCTCATCTGTAAAATAGGGATTAAACTGTGAGCCCATCTGGGTCAGGGACTGTGTACAACCTGATTACCTTGTATCTACTCCAGCGCTTAGAACAGTGCTTCTCACCTTGATTCTATTTATTGCTATTGTTTTTGTCTGTCTGTCTCCCCCGATTAGACTGTAAGCCCGTCAATGGGCAGGGATTGTCTCTCTGTTGCCAAATTGTACATTCCAAGTGCTTAGTACAGTGCTCTGCACATAGTAAGCGCTCAGTAAATACTATTGAGTGAATGAATGAACATAGTAAGTAAATAATATTGGTATTATTATTATTATTATTATTGAGAAGCAGCATGGCTTAGTGGAAAAAGCACGGGCTTGGGAGTCAGAGGATGTGGATTCTAATCCTGACTCTGCCACTTGTCTGCTGCGTGACCTTGGGAAAGTAGCTTAACTTCTCTGTGCCACAGTTGCCTCATCTGTAAAATGGGGGTGAAGACCGTGAGCCCCATGCGGGACAACCTGATTATCTTGTAACTACCCCAGTGCTTAGAATAGCGCTTGGAACATAGTAAGCGATAAACAAAAACTATTATTATAATTAAGAAACAGCTTGGTTTAGTGGAAAGAGCACGGGCTTGGGAGTCAGAGGTCATGGGTTCAAATCCCAGCTCTCCCACTTGTCAGCTGTGTGACTGGGGGCAAGTTACTTCACTTCTCTGTGCCTCAGTTACCTCATCTGTAAAATGGGGATTAACTGTGAGCCTCACGTGGGACAACGTGATTACCCTGTATCTACCCCAGCGCTTAGAACAGTGCTCTGCACATAGTAAGCGCTTAACAAATACCAACATCATTATTATTATTATTATCATTAATCCTGCCTCTGCCACTAGTCTGCTGTGTGACCTTGGGCAAGACGCTTAACTTCTCTGTGCCTCGGTCACCTCATCTCTTAGAACAGTGCTGGGCACATAGTAGGCGCTTAACCAAAAGCATTATTCTTCTTAGGATGTCATGTCGCGCCCCGAACACGAGGTGGCAGTGTTTGGTAAAGAGCCGCAAGGCGAAAGGCTTGCGAGGTCATTCCGACCGCTAGAGGGAGCCCTGCGGCTGCTCCAAACGAGGCCCCGCGCGGGGCTAAAATGTGCAGCCAAAACGCAATAATAATAATAATGTTGGTATTTGTTAAGCGCTTACTATGTGCAGAGCACTGTTCTAAGCGCTGGGGGAGATCCAGGGTCATCAGGTTGTCCCACGTGAGGCTCACAGTCTTCATCCCCATTTCACAGATGAGGGAACTGAGGTCCAGAGAAGTGAGGTGACGCCCACAGTCACACAGGTAACAAGTGGCAGAGCCGAGATTCGAACCTATGACCTCTGACTCCCAAGCCCGGGCTCTTTCCTCTGGATGAGGGGCCTAGCTCTCTCCCCCTCTATCACTTAATCGGTCCGTTCGTTCACCTGTTTTGAGCACTTATGATGTGCAGAGCACTGTACTAAGTGCTTGGGTGAGTACAACAGAGAAGCAGCGCGGCTCAGTGGAAAGAGCCCAGGCTTAGGAGTCTGAAGTCATGGGTTCGAATCCCAGCTCTGCCGCTGGTCAGCTGTGTGATGGTGGGCAAGTCACTTCACTTCTCTGGGTCTCAGTGACCTCATCTGGAAAATGGGGATTCACTTGGGAGCCTCCCGTGAGACAACCTGATTAGCCTGTATCTCCCCCAGCGCTTAGAACAGTGCTCTGCACATAGTAAGCACTTAAATACCAACAGTATTATTATTATTATTACAATGTAACAACAGACAGAAAAATTGGCTAATTCTTTTTCAGTCTGTGACTGTCTATGTAACTTTTGTATCTTTCGTAGTCCTCTAGACTCTAAGCTCTTGAGCAGGGAATGTGTCTGTTTGTTGTTGAATTGTACTCTCCCAAGCGCTTAATACAGTGCTCTGCACCTCCCGTGGCTCAGTGGCAAGAGCCCGGGCTTGGGAGTCAGAGGTCATGGGTTCCAATCCCAGCTCCGCCACTGGTCAGCTGTGTGACTGTGGGCAAGTCACGTAGCTTTTCTGTGCCTCAGTTCCCTCATCTGTAAAATGGGGATGAAGACTGTGAGCCTCACGTGGCACAATCTGATTACCCTGTATCTCCCCCGGCACTTAGAACAGTGCTCTGCACATAGTAAGCGCTTAACAAATACCACACAGTAAGTCCTCAATAAATAGGATTGATTGAATGAATTCCCCACCCACAGTGAGCTTACAGTCTAGAGGGATGAGCCAACAGTTGTATTTACTGAGTGCTTACTATGTGCACAGCACAGTACTAATAGTTTGTGAGAGTACACTATGACAGAGTTGGTAGGTACTCTTACTCTCTCACCCTTCAAGCCTTATTAAAAGTAAAAATAATAATATGGTATTCGTTAAGCACTTACTATGTGCCAGGCTCTGTATTAAGCGCCGGGATGGATACAAGCAAGTCCCTGTCCCGCAAGGGGCTCACAGTCTCAATCCCCATTTTACAGAAGAGGTAACTAAGGCCCAGAGGAGTGAAGTGACTTGCCCAAGGTCACACAGCAGACGGTGGAGACAGGATGAGACGGGATTAGAACCCATGACCTTCTGACTCCCAGGCCTTGATCTATTCAAAGCCTTATCGAAGGCACATCTCCTCCAAGACTAAGCCCTCCTTGCCTCCTTTCCCACTCCCTTCTTTGTCAGCTGGACTAGCTCCCTTTAATCATTCCCCCCTCCCAGCTCCACAGCACTTATATACATACCTATAATTTATGTACTTATATAAATGCCTGCCTCCCCCTCTAGACTATAAGCTCGCTGTGGGCAGGGAATGTGGCTACTAATTATGTTGTACTCTCCCAAGCGCTTAGTACAGTGCTCTGCAACAGTAAGTGCTCAATAAATACGATTGATTGAATGAATGCCCACAGTGAGTTTCTCCCTTCCACAAAAGTTTCTGTCAGGGGGCTAGGAGAAAAGGAAGGAGCCAGTGGGTTAGAAGTAGGAAAGGATATTCTGGGCTTTGAATCCCCCTCACTTTGCTCCCACTGTCTCTCCTCCTCTTCCCCTTCCCGGCCTCCCTTCTCCCTCCCATAAAAGTTTCTGTCAGGGGACCTAGGAGAAGAAGCAGCAGCCAGTGGGTTAGAAGTAGGAAAGGACATTCTGGGCTTTGAATCCCCCTCACTTTACTCCCACTGTCTCTCCTCCTCTTCCCCTTCCCGACCTCGCTTCTCCCTTCCAGTGATGGTGTGCGTAGCAGGGTGAAGTTGGGAGGAGAGGTAGGATCCCAAGAGCAGGAAGACCTTGAGGGAAGAGGAATTGTAAACTCCTCTAGACTGTAAATTCACTGTGGGCGGGGAATGTGTCTATTATTGCGTTGCACTCTCTCAAGTGCTTAGTACCGTGCTCTGCACACGGTCAGTGTGACTTTGGGCAAGTCACTTAACTTCTCTGTGCCTGAGTTACCTCATTCATTCATAATTATTGAGCGCTTACTGAGTGCAGAGCACTTGACTAGGGACTTGGGAGAGGACAATATGACAGTAAACAGACACATTCCCCGCCCACAACGAGTTTACAGTCTAGAGGAGGGGGAGACAGGCATTGATTTAAGTAAAGAAATGACAGGTATGTACGTAAGTGTTGTGGGGCTGGGTGTGGGGGGGGGGGAACAAAGGGAGCGAGTCAGGGAGACGCAGAAGGGAGAGGGAGAAGAGGAAAGGGAGCTTAGTCAGGGAAGGCCTCTTGGAGGAGATGTGCCTTTGAAGAAGGTGAGCCCCCTTATGATAGGGACTGTGTCCAACCTGATGACCTTATATCTATCCCAGCGCTTAGAACAGTGCCTGGCACATAGTAAGTGCTTAACAAATACCATGAAAAATATAAAAAAAAGAAAACGACAGATTGAGGGACTGAGCCGGAAGGAGGGATTGGAAGAGGTGTGGGAAGTGAGGCAGGAAGCAAAGTGTTTATAGTTTCCCCTCTTTTCCACCTCTTCATGCAGGTCTTCTGTGCATCTGAGCCGGAGTGGGGCTTAGGACAGAAACTTTCTAAGCTGTAGGGTACAAACACACCCTCTCTCCTCCCAGAGACTGTTAATAACAGTAATCCTCTGGTCAGTTTATATGAATTCTTTCTTCCAAAGAGCTCATGACGCTACACATTTGCGGTTTACAAAATCCAGGGCATCGTATAAATAAAAAGCACAAACATTCTGGACCACATTTTAATAATAATAGCTTGGGTTTACGTAGTACCCTTCCCGCTAAGAACTCCAAGCCCTTACATGTATATTATTTCATTTTGTCCTCACGATATCGCTGCAAGGTAGGTAAGGGCAGGGATTATTAATCCCATTTTATAGATGGGATTTATTGTTATGTTGTAAATTGAAGCCCTGAAAGGAGAAAGCACTTTTTTTTAATGGCATTTGTAAGTCCTTACTATATGCCAGCCACTGTACTGAGCATTGGGATAGATTCAAGATAATCAGGTTGGACACAATCCTTGACCCACATGGGGCTCACAGTCTTAATTCCCATTTTACAGGTGGGGTAAATGAAGCACAGAGAAGTTAAGTGGCTTGTCCAAGCGGCAGAGCCGGGATTAGAACCCATGACCTCTGACTCCCAAGCCCAGGCTTTTTCTGCTGAGCCAAGCTGCTTCTACTATGTGCAGAGCACTGTTCTAAGCGCTGAGGTAGAGAGAGGATAATCAGATTGTCCCATGTGGGGTACACATTTTTTAATCCCCATTTTTGCCGGTAACTGAGGCACAGAGAAGTTAAGTGACTTGTCCAAGGTCACACAGTAGACAAGCGGCAGAGCCAGGATTAGAACCCATGACCTCTGACTCCCAAGCCCAGGCTCTTTCCACTAAGCCCCTCTGCTTCTCTGTGAAGTCAAAGCCAATTACACACTGAATCGTTATATAATACGCCTAGATAACGTGAACCAAATAAAATGATGTTTTTTCGACAAGTCGAGACTGGAACCTTGGGAGAGAAAGGAATAAATTGTACAAGATGGAAAGCCAAGATCCACACATCCAAAGGGCTGAAAAGAATTTCAGGATCACAGAGGACAACACTCTGACTTTGAATCAACAAAGTAGCATTGTTGGTAAAAAGATGATCAGAATAGAAAAGCGCGCTATAGAAGCGTCACATAGAAAAACCACACATTTAGCATAGTTCGCCCTGTGAATTCAGCATGAATCAGGGAGGGGAAAGCGAATGAGGTACATTCTCAAGAGCCTCCACTCTCGCCTTTCCTCCTGCCTTCAAGACATCTCTACTTGGACGTCCTCCCGTCACCTCAAACTCGACATGTCCAAAACAGAGCTCCTTACCTTCCCCCCAAAACTCTGTCCTCCCGGTGACTTTCCTATCACTGTAGACGGCACCACCGTCCTTTCTGTCTCACAAGCTCGTAACTTCGGTGTTATCCTGGGCTCTTTCATTCAACCCACATGTTCAATCCATCACTAAATCAGCACTCTTCTAAGCGCTGAGGTAAAGACCAGCTCATCAGATTGCCCCACGTGGGGCTCACAGTCTTAATCCCCATTTTCCAGATGAGAGAACTGAGGCACAGAAAAGTGACTTAATAATAATAATAATAATGTTGGTGTTTGTTAAGTGCTTACTCTGTGCAGAGCACTGTTCTAAGCACTGGGGTAGATACAGGGTAATCTGGTTGTCCCACGCGGGGCTCACAGTCTTAATCCCCATTTTCCAGATGAAGGAACTGAGGCAGAGAAGTGACTTAATAATAATAATGTTGGTATTTGTTAAGCACTTATGCTGTGCAGAGCACTGTTCTAAGGGCTGGGATAGATACAGGGTAATCAGTTGTCCCATGTGGGGCTCACAGTCTTAATCCCCATTTTACAGAGGAGGTAACTGAGGCACAGAGAAGTTAAATGACTTGCCCACAGTCACACAGCTGACAAGTGGCGGAGCCGGGATTTGAACCCATGACCTCTGACTCCCAAGCCCGGGCTCTTTCCACTGAGCCACGCTGCTTCTCATCTCAAAGTGGTAGATCCTAATCCGGGCTCTCCCACCTGTGGGCCGTGGGACCTTGGCCATAGCACTGAACTTTTCCGAGTTTCAGTTTCCTCATCTGTAAAACGGGGATTAAAATACCTGTCCTCCCTCTCCCTTAAACTGGGAGATCTTTGTGGGGCAGGGACTGTGTCTGACCAGATTATCTTGAACCTACTCCAGTGATTGGCATATAAGTCAATGCTTAACAATTCCTGTTGTGTGACTTTGGGCAAGTCACTTAACTTTCCTGCGCCTCAGTTTCCTCATCTGTAAAACAGGGTGGAGGGCCAATACCTGTTGTGCCTCCTGTTTAGCCTGTAAACC
The DNA here is from genome assembly GCF_004115215.2 of Ornithorhynchus anatinus. NCBI lineage: Eukaryota > Metazoa > Chordata > Mammalia > Monotremata > Ornithorhynchidae > Ornithorhynchus > Ornithorhynchus anatinus. The sequence continues at coordinate 16,337,077 of NC_041730.1, read as the reverse complement.
AAAAGTTCGACAGGGACTGTCCCATTTGATTATCTCCTATCTACCCCAGGGCTTAGCTCAGTGTTTGGTACATAGTAAGCCCTTAATAAAGAAGCAGCCCGGCCTAGTGGAAAGAGCACCGGCCTGGGAGTCAGAGGACCTGTGTTCTAGTCCCGGCTCTGACACTCATCTGCTTTGTGACCTTGGGCAAGTCACTTAACATCTCTGTACTTCAGTTACCTCATCTGTATAACGGGGATTCAATATAATAATAATGTTGGTATTTGTTAAGCACTTACTGTGTGCAGAGCACTGTTCTAAGCGCTGGGGTAGATACAGGGTCATCAGGTTGTCCCACATGGGGCTCACAGTCTTAATCCCCATTTTCCATATGAGGTAACTGAGGCACAGAGAAGTGAAGTGACTCGCCCACAGTCACACAGCTGACAAGTGGCAGAGCAGAGCCGGGATTCGAACCCATGACCTCTGACTCCCAAGCCCGGGCTCTTTCCACTGAACCACGCTGAATATCTGTTTAGGCTGTGAGCCCCATGTGGGGCAGGGACTGTGTCCCACCTGATTAACTTGTTTCTATCCCAGTGGTTGGAATAGTGCTTGGCACATTGTAAGAGCTCAAAAAAGTTATTATTAAATAATAATAATAATAATAAATAATGTTAGTATTTGTTAAGCACTTACTATGTGCCGAGCACCGTTCTAAGCGCTGGGGGAGATACAAGGTGATCAGGTTGTCCCACATGGGGCTCACAGTTTTCATCCCCATTTTACAGATGAGGGAACTGAGGCCCAGAGAAGTTAGGTGACTTGCCCACAGTCACACAGCTGACAAGTGGCGGAGCTGGGATTCAAACCCATGACCTCTGACTCTCAAGCCCAGGCTCCTTCCACTGAGCCACGCTGCTTCTCCAATCATAACGGGAGTTACTGGTAGTAATAATAATAAGTGCCACGATCATTAATGGGGTCCATCTTGCTGAAAGCACACCCCAAACCGCCCTGCTCCGTACCCTCATTAGAGTATAAGGAGAAAAGCAGCGAAGAAGCAGTGTGGCCAACTGGACAGAGCATAGACCTGGGAATCAGGAGGACCTGAGTTCTAATTCTAGCTCCGCCACTTGTCTGTGTGGCCTCGGGGAAGTCACTTCACTTCTCTGTGCCTCAGTTACCTCATCTGTAAATCGGGGATGAAGAGCGTGAGCCCCATGTGGGACATGGACGTGTTAGGTTGTACTCTCCTGTTATATTGTTTTCTCCCAAGCGCTTAGCACAGTGCTCTGCGAACGGTAAGCACTTAATAAATACGACCGAACGAATGAATGGACGGGGACTGTGTCCAACCTGATTAGTTTGCACCTACCCCAGCACTTAGTACAGTGTCTGACACATAGGAAGCGCATGAGAAGCAGCATGGCATTGAGGAGAGAGCACGGGCCTGGGGGTCAGAAGGCCATGTGTTCTAATCCCGCTCTGGCACATCTGCTGTGTGACCTTGGGCAAGTCACTTCACTTCTCTGGACCTCAGTAACCTCATTTACAAAATGGGGATTGAGACGGCGAGCCCCACGTGGGACAGGGACTGTGTCCAATCCGATTTACCTGTCTCCACCCCAGTACGTAGTAAGCGCTGAACAAATACCACACTTATTATGATTGTTAGTAATAATGATAACAAATGCCATTTTAAAAAAGGTTCACCGGGCAGCAGGGAACTACCTGAGCCTGCTGGTTAAACAGCAAGAGAGACTTTGTGAGATGATTAATTTGAACATTAGGAGGCAAAATAACCATTAGGTGTGGAGGCCACCCCATGCGATATAACTCTAAGAGACTAGTGTAGACACCTCTGTGTTGGATGTAAACTGACCCCAGCATACTGAGCGCCTCCCTGTTTTTCAGACAGGCACAAAGATGTCTCCCCCTCAAGCCCACCCTCCCAACACACATTCTTCCCCCACCCCACCATTTCCTCCCCAGGGGGTTTTGGAATCAGATGAGAAGGCGGTGACTGATTTGACAAGAAAAACAACCAGGAATTTGTAATCGGCCCCACCTCAGGCTATTTCCCTGCTGTCTCGCTTGCTTTCTTTCCACTTTGGCTCTTTTCCCTACTTGAAGTATTTTGCACTCAGGGTCCAGCAGACCGGTTGTTAACGAAAGACCAACACTTCTGCTACAGGACAAGGGGAAGGCTGAAAAATGTTGTTTGTACGGCGATCCCGGTTTTAATGATTCGGAATCAATAGAGAATATTTACCATTAAGATAAAAAAAAAAAAGGGGATTGGAGTGAAGGGGGTGTCCTGCCAAGGTACAGCCACTGTTCCAATAATAACACGGCCTATTTATTTAGTGAGTTTTGCCAGATCTTTATGGCCGGGTCTGGATGGGATAAGGCCAATTTTGGGGGATTGTTCTCGTGGAAAATTCCTCCTGCGAACCCGAAACTGCCCAGGGCACACTGGGGTGGTGGGGGAGAGTCTCGAGTGGGAGGAGGGGGGAAAATCCCAGGGGCCAGGCCGCCTGGCAGTGATGGAAAGGGGGCCTACCGGGCCCAAGGACACCGCCCAGGAGCAGCCGTCAATAGGCTGACGGGGACCCTGAAGTGACAAAGAGAAAGCATTCCCGTTCCTCTGCATTTCAGCTTCTCCATCCATCCGCATGCGTTAGGCTGTTGGAAGCTATGGCCGGCTACTTTATCCCGGCGAAAACTTGAGGAAAGAAAGAAATCCCTCATCCGCAAATGACACGGTCCAGTCTAGAAGCAGTGGAGCCTTAACCTGGAGGTGACTTCTTCTCTAGACTATAAACTCCTGGTGGGCGGGGAGTTTGTCGACGTACCGTACTGAACTGTTCTTTCCCAAGCATTTAGTATAGTTTTCTGCACATAGTAAGTCCTCAGTAAATACCATTTGATTAATTGTAGGCGCCATCTTCAGATCAGAAACCCAGATCTGCATGACTTCAAACAGGTAACCAGGGACCCACCCAAGTCTAATCCAGACCATTTTGGCAAGATCTCCCTTTCCCAATCCCCTTTCATTTGAAATGGGAAAGGGGCTGGATGAGGCTGCCATTAAGAAACATCAGGATTTGGTGTTTGGGGTGGAGGGCAACCAGCCTTTATTCCTCCCCCTAACTAAGCCTGGAGGAGGAAGGCCTGAGGCATTTCATCTTCTCTTCAGAGATAGAGAGCCCAGGGCCCTGAGGACACCGTGTCCTCTTGCCCTTCCTAGTGAATGAAAATAATAACTGTGGTATTTGTTAAGCGCTTACTACGTGCCCAGCACTGAACCAAGCACTGGGGTACACATAAGCTTGTTGGGTTGAACACAGTCCCTCCTACATACAAGCTAAGAGGGTTGAACTCAACCCCTCTCCCAATAGGACTCGCGGACCTAAACCCCATTTTACAGATGAGGTAACTGAGGCACAGAGAAGTGAAGCGACTCGCCCAAAGTCACACAGCAGACGAGTGGCAGAGCCGGAATTAGAACCCAGGTCTTTGTGACTCCCAGGCCCTTGCTCCATCTACTAGGCCAAACTGGTTCTTCTCGGCCCTCGCTCTGCTTCGGGAGGTTATTTCTCAGGGGCCGGTCAGCCTCTGTGGTACTGACTTCCAGATGGCCCTTCTGACACCTCTGGGTCCTCCTCCTCTCCAGCCCTTTGTTTTCCATCACACCTGGGCCAGATGTTTCCTGACCCAGCTTCTGACTCCCCCTGCCCCTCCCCCTTCCGGCCCTTCCCCCGCTCGGACAAAAACAACCCCCCTCCCTCCCAACAACAGCTCTATCGGCTCCCAGAGGCCTGACTGGTTCACCTGAGCAAACTTGGCCTTTATTAGACTGAAGAGACCCTTTCCCTGCCCTCTGCAACTCCTACCCCCTCAGTAAGATATAGTGGATAGAACGAGGGCCCGGGAGTCAGAAGGGCACGGGTTCTAATCCCGACTCCACCACTTTTTCTGCTGTGTGACCTTAGGCAAGTCACTTCACTTCTCGGGGCCTCAGTTACCTCATCTGTAACAAATGGGGATTAAGAGTGAGAGCCCAATGTGAGGCAGGGACTGTATCCCACTTGACTAACATGTATCTACCACAGTGCTTAGAACAGTGCTTGGTACATCAAAAGCGCTTAACAAGTACCATAATTATTATTATCATTATTAGCCCACAACATACACGCTCCCATCCATCCTGGTGCCCTCTGGGACTTTGGCTCCTTCCCAGTAGCCACCAGGAGGGCAGCCCCAGCACCGGACAATCTGCCACTGTAAGCTCATTACGGGCAGGGAATGCATCTATTATGTTGTTATATTCTACTCTCCCCAATGCATAGTACAGTGCTCAGCACACCGTAAGCACTCAATAAATACGATTTACTGACTAAACTACCCCAACCCCCTGCAGGCATAATGGCCCAGCTGGTAAGGCGAAAGTGGTCCTGGTGAGAGACCTCTTAGTAGGGGGAGATCTGGGGTCTGATCGGAAACAACTTGTATCCGCCCGAGCACTTAGCAGAGTGCTTTTGCACTAGTAGCGTAGTGAGAAGCTGTGTGGCCTAGTGGAAAGAGCACGGGCCTGGGAATCAGAAGGACCTGGGTTTTAATCCCGGCTCCACTGCTTGTCTGCTGTGGGACCTTGGTGGAGTCACTTTATTTGTCTGGGCCTCACTTACCTCATCTGTAAAATGGGGGTTAAGACTGGGAGCCCCGTGTGCTCCAGTTTTCTGCAAAATGAGGTTAAAATACCCACTCTCCCTCTCTCTTAGACCGTGCAGTCTATACAGGGTAGGGACTGTGTCCAATCTGGTCAGCATGTATCTACCCCAACGTGTCCGGTGTCGGTGTACACGTGTACAGTGTCCGGCACATAGTAAGCCCCTTACAAACACCATCAAAAGTAAAATCTTAATACCATTATTCTTAATATTATTTATTATCCTCAAAGAGGAAAGACTTGGAGGGGTGGATAGTCCCACTCCGGCCCCCTTGAAAGGTTGAGGAAGATCCTCCCCAGCCCAACCTCCAACCCGACTGCGTTCACAGCAGTCTGCACACATTAAGCGCTCAATAAATACGATTAAATGAATGAAACCCCCAACCCCAAAAGGAGGGGAAGGACCCGTTCATTCTTTTAACCCAAACAACAGCTGTCTGCCCTGGCTCTAGGAAGCTCCAGGGACCTTATCTTACACTGTGCATTGAGTCAAATCACCCAGGGGCAACTTGGCCTGAGTGGAGACCTGACCCTCTGGGGCTTCCGTCCCAAGGGAAACGTTTCCTCCTCCTTCCCAGGCCAGGCAGCTGCTGTTTGACCGGGTTCACATCTGGCCACATCTGGCCGGACTCCAGCCTTCCCTCGCCTCAGTCCAAGGAGGCCGGACCAGGGCAGGTTTAAAATAATAGCAATAATAATAATTATGGTACTTGTTAAGCAGAGAAGCAGCGTGGCGTAGCGGAAAGGGCCTGGGCTTGGGAGTCAGAGGTCGTGGGTTCTAATTCCGGCTCCTCCGCTTAACAGCTGTGTGACTCTGGGCAAGTCACTTCACTTCTCAGTGTCTCGGTTACCTCATCTGTAAAATGGGGATTAAGATTGTGAGCCTCACCTGGGACAACCTGATTACCTTGTATCTACCCCAGCGCTTAGAACAGTGCTTAGCACATAGTAAGTGCTTAACAAATACCATCATTATTATCATTCAGTGGCAGAGCTGGGATTAGAACCCAGGTCCTTCTGACTTCCAGGCCCGTGCTTCTGACTGCCAGTGAGGGAGTCGAGGAATAGAACGGCTAAGTGCTATGTCCCATCATCACCATCATCATCATCATAATGGAATTTATTATGTGCTCACTATGGGCCAAGCACTATGCTAGAAATAAGATAATCGGATGAGACACAGATCCTGCCCTGTATGGACTGTTCAGTCTCTAAAAGAGAGGTAGAGCGGCTATTTTAACTCCATTTTATAGAAAGCTGAGGCACAGAGAAGTCGTGACTTGCCCAACGTCGCCCAACAGGAAAGAGGTAGAGCCAGGATTAGAACCCAGGTCTCCCGACTTCCCGTCCTGGGCCCTTTCCACTAGGCAACCCTGCCAGGGATGGAACACAAGCACGATCCTAGCCCCTGCTTCCCAAACTGTACTGCGTCTTCTAAACCCCTAGAAGAATCATGGTCCGGTCCAGTCCGGAAGCTGCTTAGCCAATTTAAACTACTGACCGGTGAGATCATCACTTCAGTCGGTCAGTCAGTCAATCCTATTTATTGAGTGCTTACCGTGTTCAGAGCACTTTACAAAGTGCTCGGGAGAGTACAGTACAACAATAAACGGACACATTCCCCCACATTCCCTCTTACAGTCTAGAGGGGGAGGCAGACATTAATAGAAAACAATAAATGACGGATACGTACGAAAGTGCTGCGGGGCAGGGACGGAGGATGGATAAAGGGAGCAAGTCAGGGCGAAGCAGAAGGGAGTGGGAGAAGAGGAATGGAGGGCTTAGTGAGGGAAGGCCTCTTGGAGGAGCCGTGACTTCAGTGAGATTTTCGAACAAGGGAGAGTAATTGTCTGTGGGATATGGAGGTTCCGGGCCAGAGGCAGGACGTGGGCAAGAGGATGAGATCAAGGTACAGAGAGAAGGTTAGGATTAGAGGAGCCAAGTGTGTGGGCTGGGTTGTAGTAGGAGAGTAGAGAGGTGAGCTAGGAGGGGGCAAGGTGATGGAGAGCTTTAAAGCCAATGGTAAAACGATCTGCTGCAAGTCAAAACTCACCTATGCTGGGCAGCAGCGGCATTTGGAGAGAGTCGAGGGCGGAGACTCAGGTTTACTGCACGGAAGGAGGCAAAGGTAACCGCTTTTAACCAAGAAAACACTATGGATCCACTACCTGAACGATTGCAGGTGGAGGTGGGGCGTTCTGAGAGAGATGTGTCCATGCCTTAAGACTCGACAGCACAACACCACAACAAGGAGTTTCTGTTTGATATGGAGATGAATGGGCAACCCTGGAGTTTCTCGAGGTGTGGGGAAACATGCCCTTAGCGGTTTTTTTCTGTCTCCTGCCTCTGATACAATAACTAATTACTTAGGGTACTTGTTAAGCCTTCATTATGTGTCAAACACCATTCTAAGTGCTGGGGTAGATGCAAGTTAATCAGGTTGGAGACACAGTCCCTGTCCCGCAATGGGCTCACAGTCACTGGTACAACTGATTCAACTCCCTTAGTATCCGTATGAGTGGAGCACGGGCCAGCTTTGGAAAGTACTTCTTTACAGAAAATATCTCTTCCTGGAGCTGAACCTGCCTCCGGGTAAAGCGATCAAACACCAGGCTATTGTTGGCATCTCTTTTCCCAAACAGTTGCGACTTATCATTGTAAACCCCTCTCATCTTTCCCTTATGTCTGCGCGTCTAATGGGCATTCCAGGTTTTTCCCACCCAAACCCCGTCCCCCTTTCCCCCAAGGAGCCTCAGTGCAGGTACTCCCCAGGCGGCCACTGTCAGTCAAGCTGACTTCCCAGGCCTATCAGAAGGCAACGCGTAAGCATCCTGCTCTTGGAACCAAAAAGCCTTGTCCGCATGGCTCAAACAATCCTCAGATTTGCCAACATGATTTAGTTTGCCAAGTCCCTGTGGCTTTGAGAGAAGAGTGAGCTGGACCTGTTTGTGCCACTGAAGAACATGTAGGTTCTAGATTTGGGGAGTCCGAGTCATGTAGAGAGCAAAGTGGAGTTCTGTGCTCCTGCCCCTGAAAACCAACTGATCTCCAAAATCAGCTTTATTCATTCATTCAGTTGTATGTATTGAGCACTTACTGTGAGCAGGACACTGTCCTGTACAATATGACAATAAACAGACACATTCTCCCTTAGCCATCTTGCAGAGTCTGGCAAGGACCAGGACTTCTTTCCAGGAGAGAAGCTCCCGGCTCTGCCTCTTGTCTGCTGTGTGACCTTGGGCCAGTCACTTCTCTGGGCCTCAGTCACCTCATCTTTATACTGGGGATTAAGACTGTGAGCCCCATGCGGGACAGGGACTCTGTCCAAGCTGAATCTACCCCAGAGATTAGTACAGTGCCTGGCACATAGTAAGCACTTTACAAATACATTAACTGAGGTACAGAGGAGTTGTGACATTTTTAAAAAATAAATAACTGCTAGATAGCTATCGTCCAGAGCACCCTCTTTCCTCTGAAAGGGTCATCTGGGGAAATGAAATGAGACTGTCAACTCACTGTGGGCAGGGAATGTGTCTGTTTATTGCTGTATTGTACTCTCCCAAAATACAGTGCTTTGCACCCAAAAAGCGCTCAGTAAATACGATTGAACTAATGTTTGAATGAATGAGACCAACACACGATGCAAACCAGATTCCTCGGGCTTCTCTGTCTTCCAGGATCAGCCACACCGACGCAGACCCCAGCTGCGGGACATCTGGTGTCCATGCTCACACCCCTCCCTGGAAGCTCGGCTGCAGAGATCCATTAGAGGCACAGAGGAAGGCCTGGCGAGGAAAATACATCTCGAGGAAAACACCTACCAAGAGACTCTGAGAGGAGACCCGGCCCGGGAGGGAAAGGCCGGCCAACGACGCTGCAGGCCGTGGGGTTTTTTTGCAGTTTTTTATAGAATTAGTTACATGTTTACTACGTGTCAAACACTCTAAGAACTGGGGTAGATACAAATTTATCAGGTTAGACACAGTCCTTGTCCCTCATGGGACTCACAGCCTAAACTGGAGGGAGGAGGATTTCATCCCCATTTTACAGATGAGGGAACTGAGGCACAGAGGAGTAAAGCAACTTGCCCAAGGAATCGGCAGAGCCGGGCTTAGAACTCAGGTCCTCTGACTCCCAAGCCCTTCGCTCCTTCCACTAGGCCCCGCTATTTCCCGCCCATTTCCTCCATTCAGAGGCAAACCACACCTCCCCAGGGACAGTGAGACAGTGTCCGGGGCCTAAAGCTCCTTGCCAGGAACCTCCTGGCCAGTGGAAAGAGCTGGGTTGGGGCCATTAGTTTCCAGAGGCACAAGTTGGTGGAGACAGGAAAGAGGGAAAGGGCTTTGGATTTCTGCCCAGAGCCCGGCGAGAGGAAGAGGGTGAAGAAATGGAGGCACGGGACCCCCACCCTGGCCTCCAGTCCAGCCAGAGGCCCTGAGAAGAAATCAGCTCGGGCTTCCTGTCCAGAACTGCCCCGGGGCCGGTCACTGACCTCTCTGGCGCACGAGCCAACCGTCAGGCCGAGGATTTACTCCATCCCCGTGAGGCCGACCGCCTCGGTGGGTCACTGGCAATGGGCGGAGGGGATCCTGGAGGCTGCTGAGGTCGCCGGGGCAGGGGAGCGAGTGCTGAACTCTAGACTCTAAGCTTGTTGTCGGCAGGAAACGTTGTATCGTACTCTCCCAAGTGCTTAGTGCAGTGCTCAGCACGCGGTAAGCGCTCAATAAACACCATCAATGGACCGACTGATTGACTGAACTGGGAGCATCTGGTGAGCACTGGGAACCCCTGTTGGTAACCTACCCTTTGCCTTTTTCCCTGTGCCCTTAGACCCCTCTCCCATTCCTGCCCACGCCTGTGACTAGTCACAGAGGCACATGTACACATAACAACAATTGTGGCATTTTAGCGCTTACTATGTGCCAAGCACTGTAATAATAATAATAATGTTGGTATTTGTTAAGCGCTTACTATGTGTAGAGCACTGTTCTAAGCGCTGGGGTAGATAGACCCCGGGGTGATCAGGTTGTCCCATATGAGGCTCACAGTCTTCATCCCCATTTTACAGATGAGGTAACTGAGGCCCAGAGAAGTGAAGTGACTTGCCCACAGTCACGCAGCTGACAAGTGGCAGAGCCGGGCTTTGAACCCATGACTTCTGACTCCCAAGCCCGGGCTCTTTCCACTGAGCCACACTGCTTCCCTACTAAGCGCTGGGGTGGATACAAGTAAATGGGGTTGAACACAGTCCCCGTCCCACTTAAGGCTCGCAGTCTCAATTCCCATTTTACAGATGAGGGAACTGAGGCCCAGAGAAGTGAAGTGACTTGTCCAGGGCCACACAGCAGGCAAGCGGCAGAGCCGGGATTAGAACCCATGGCATGGGGCTCAAAATCTAAGTAGGAGGGAGACAGAGCTCTGAGCACAGTAATTGCTCGATATACACCTTTGATTGATTGATTGATTGATTGGCTGATTCTAGACCCAATCTCACAAGTGACCTCTCCCCGTTTTAGAGAACTCCACCCACCCGCCTGGCTGTTTTTCCAGCCCCTTTATCAGAGCCTGTAATCCCAGGCAGCAGAGAGGAAACCGAACCTGCTCATTAGGGCTTGCCGATTTCTTTGCACTTTACATAACACCCTGTTATTTGGTAAGTGGTACTGCAGCACCTTGAACCTTTTGGCTCTCAATTGATCCCCTTTTGGCTTCTCAATTGATTCCTAACCAGGAAGTTGTGGTTCCCCCAAGAACAAACGCAGACGGAGTCACTCGAGATTAAAGTCAGGGTGGGAACCGCGGCAGTCGCCTCTTAAACCTGGTTTTCCGCGGGCGCCACGGCCCTGGGTACCCAAGGATGGCCTCTCGAGTAGTCAAAATCCCACCTGCCGGCCCTGGTATTGGCCAGGGTAAACCCAAGTGAGAGAGAATCCCCCGGAGCCAAACATCCCGAAGCACCGAGACCCCCGTGGCCTAATGGAAAGCGCACGGGCCTGGGAGTTGGAAGACTTGAGTTCTAATCCCGGCTCCACAACTGTCTACTGTGTGACCTCGGGCAAGACACTTGGCTGCTCTGTGCCTCAGATGCCACATCTGTAAAGAGAGGATTGGGACTTTGGAACCCCATGTGAGCCATGGACTGCGTTCAATCTGATGAGCTTGGATCTACGCCAGGGCTTAGTACAGTGCCTGGCACATAGTAAGCGCTTAACAAATATAAAAAAACCAGAAATCCTCAGATGTCACTTAGCTCCTGCTCTTCCATTACCTGAGGGTCTCCCCCAACCCTACCCGGCCCTCTGCCCTCCCATTTCTCCCAGGCGGTGGGTGGTACAAGCAGCACTAGGAGAAGCAGCATGGCTTGGTGGAGAGAGCACGGGCCCTGGGTTCTCATCCCCCCTCTGCCATTTGTCTGCCGTGTGACCTTGGACAAGTCACTTCACCTCATCTTTAAAATGGGGATTAAGACCGGGAGCCCCATATGGGACGGGGACTGCGTCCAACCTCATTAGCCTGTGCTCAGTACAGCGCCTGGAACGTAGCAGATGCTTAACAAATACCATAAAAGAAAAAAGGTTGTTTGGGTGGGGAGGGAAGGAGGAAGCAGAGCTGGAGCAGCATTCGTTCATTCATTCAATTCATTCATTCGATCGTATTTATTATAATAATAATGTTGGTATTTGTTAAGCGCTCACTATGTGCAGAGCACTGCTCTAAGCGCTGGGGTAGATACACGGTAATCAGGTTGTCCCACGTGAGGCTCGCAGTCTTAATCCCCATTTTACAGATGCGGTAACTGAGGCACAGAGAAGTTAAGTGACTTGCCCACAGTCACACAGCTGACAAGTGATGGCACCAGGGACACGTACTCTCCTTCCAACGCTTCCACCGCCCCACACACATAGGTGAGGACCTCTGGGGCCTACCTCCCCTCCGTTCCCTAAAACCGCAAGCTCGCTTTGGGCAGGGAATGCGTCTGTTCTCTGGTTCTATTGTACTCTCCCAAGCGCTTAGTACAGAGCTCTGCACCCACTAGGCTCTCGGTAAATAGGATTGACTGATTGAGTGGACTGTACCACCTCCATCAACTCCAGCCCCTAGATCCAGTCAGCAATCCCCGCTTGGGAGATGAGGCCAGGACCCAACCCTCCTTCAGGAGGCCACCCCCCCACCACCCCCGGATCTGGAGACCAAACGGCAGTCACGAAGACAAAAATGCTACCACCCTCATCACAATCAGCATCATCAACACCATCATCATCATCAAGAGTTGGCTAAGCGATCCCAGCGCCAGGTGTGATCCCCCCCCCACCCCCGGAAAGCCATCCGACCTCATTCCATTCACTCCCTCCATTCCAGAAACTCCCTCCCAGCAACAAAGAGAAGAAAAGGGTGGGAGCCATTCAGAGCCACGGTGATGGTAATAATGAAGCTGCCTTCAACTCATTGCATATATATTTATGAAGGAGCCAAAGGTCTTTATTGATGTCTAATTAACGCTCCTTGCAACCCTATGATGTACGGAGAGACAGCTGTCATTAGCCCCATTTTACAGATGAGGAAACTGAGGCACCCAGATGTTGGCCTTAAGGACACACATCACCCTCATCTCCTCTCCAAGGACTCCGCTTGGCTTCCTCCTGGGTGGAGGACAACTTTCCGAAGAGAAAAAATGCGGGGGAGAAGGGGATGGGGTCCCTCATCCCGGGCCACTTGATCTCTCCGGTAGGAGGGTTTTGTTTGGGGGGTTTTTTATGATATTTAAGTGCTTACCATGTGCCAGGGACTGTACTAAGCACTGGGATAGATACCAGATAATCAGGTTAGGAGACAGTCCATGTCCCACACAGGGATCACAGTCTTAATCCCCATTTTACAGATGAGGTAACTGAGGTGCAGAGAAGCCAAGTGACTAGCCCAAGGTCACACAGCAGACAAGTGGCGGAGCCGGGATTAGGACCCAAGTCCTTCTGGCTCCAGGGCCCGTGCTCTAGCCACTGGGCCATGAAGTTTATCTTTAGAGGGTTGACCTGTAAAAACAAAGCGCACAAGTTCTTGACTCGGAAATAATACCTTGCTAAGTTAGTGGCACTGGAATATGATCTGCATGTTTGGGGATTTGATTTGCGTGTTTTTCACCTAGTGCCACAACGTGCTGGCATCCGGCGCCCGTGTCTTTCCCTCCACGGCCCCCACCCCTGGCTGGGTTGGGCTGCCCTCACCCACAGAGGACAAACGGTAGCCTGGATTCATCATCCTGTAGTCCTGGGCCCACCCTGAGGCGGTTGGGCCAGTAAGCGGAGAAATAGTCAAAGGATAGCAGCTGAGGGACGAGGATGAATTAGGCTTCCTGGGTCACCTACAAACTGGGACTTGCCTGGGATTGCCTGCTGTGTGACCATAGTCAAGTCACTTCACTTTCTGTGCCTCAGTTTCCTCATCTGTAAAATGGGGATTCAATACCATTTCAGTACCCATTCAATACTCCCCTTCTTTAAAATGGGGAGTCAGAAGGACCTGGGTTCTAATCCCGGCTCCGAAACTTGCCCGCTGTGGACCTTGGGCAAGTCACCTCACTTCTCTGGGCCTCAGTTACCTCTTCTGTTAAAATGGGGATTAAGACTGGTAGCCCCATGTGTTAATAATAATGTTGGTATTTGTTAAGCGCTTACTATGTGCAGAGCGATGTTCTAAGCGCTGGGGGAGATACAGGGTCATCAGGTTGCCCCAAGTGATGTTCACAGTCTTAATCCCCATTTTACAGATGAGGGAACTGAGGCACAGAGAAGTTAAGTGACTTGCCCACGGTCACACGGCTGACAAGTGGCAGAGCCGGGATTCGAACCCATTACCTCGGACTCCCGAGACCATGCTCTTTCCACTGAACCACACTGTTTCTCTACAACGACTGTGTTGAACCTGATTATCTTGTATCCACCCCAGCGCTTAGGACGGTGCTTGACACATCGTAAGCGCTTAACAAATACCATCATCATCATCATCATCATCATCGTTATTATAAACTCTCTCCTCCCTCCCACTTAGACTCTGAGCTCCATATAGGACAGAGATCGTAATCGAGGACATAGACTGTGTCCAACATGATTATCTTGTGTTTGCCCCAGTGCTTAGTACAGTGCTTGGCACATAGTAAGTGCTTAACAAATGCCATCATCATCATTGTTATTGTTGGTATTATTTTTATTAATCTTATTATTGCTATTATCATTAAAAAACACTCCTCCCTCCTACTTAGACCGTGAGTTCCATATAGGACAGAAATCGTATCTGAGGACCCGGGCTGTGTCCAACCTGGTCATCTTGTGTCTACCCCGGTGCTTAGTACAGGGCTTGGCACAGAGTAAGCACTTAATAATAATTGCAGTCATTATTAGTTGGTTTTTCCAGAGTCTAAACGGCATGGCTCAGTGGAAAGAACACGGGTTTGGGACCCGGAGGTCATGGGTTCGAATCCCGGCTCCGCCGTTTGTCAGCTGTGTGACTTTGGACAAGTCACTTAACTTCTCTGTGCCTCAGTGACCTCATCTGTAAAATGGGCATTAAGACTATGAGTCCCACGTGGGACAACCTCATCACCTTGTATCCTCCCCAGCGCTTAGAAAAGTGCTTGGCACATAGTAAGCACTTACCGAATGCCATCATCATCATTATTATTATTAAACAGATCATATCTAGGCAGATAGAAGAAGCTGATCTCCTTCCTGGCTGATGTGGTTAGCTCGGAGGGTCACTGGACATAAAGGACACAGCGCAGGTTGGAGTCTATTCTAGCCTAGGGCTAGAACTGGAGTCAGTGACAGGGAGCTGGTGCGGGGTGGGGGGAGTCAGATCCCGTGGGCACCGGCCAACCTGCCAGCTTCCTCAGCCTGGTGTCAGGCCCTGCCAAGTAAGCTCTTTGTGGGCAGGGAATGTGTCTGTTTATTGTTCTATTGTACTCGCCCAAGCGCTTAATAATAATAATAATAATGTTGGTATTTGTTAAGCACTTACTATGTGCAAAGCACTGTTCTAAGTGCTGGGGGGATACAAGGTGATCAGGTTGTCCCTCATGGGACTCACAGTCTTCATCCCCATTTTACAGATGAGGTCACTGAGGCCCAGAGAAGCGAAGTGACTTGCCCAAAGTCACACAGCTGACAAGTGGCGGAGTCAGGATTAGAACCCATGACCTCTGACTCCCAAGCCCGGGCTCTTTTCACTGAGCCACGCTGCTCTGCACACAGTAAACGATAAATACGATCGAATGAGTGAATGAGTTGGAAACTGTGATCGTCGGGGTCCCCTGAACCGCGTCCGACAGAGTAGACCAGCGTCAGCACCGGACCTCAGACCCCAGACCCAGAAGACCCCAGCTCGCACTCTTCGTTCTGAGGCTAACCTGCACCGTGCCTCATTCTCATCCCTCTTTCCACGGACCTCTTGCTCACCCCCTCCCTTCTAGCTGGGACTCCCTCCCCCTTGATGTCCAGGAGGCCACCGGTCTTCTCATCAAAGCCCTTCTGAACTCTGTAACTCCTTGTGGGCAGGGGTCCTTCACTGCGTCATACTCTCCCAAGGGCTTAGGCCGATGCCCTGCCCACCATGTGGGCTCAATAAGTACGATGGATTGATTGATTGAAATCACATCTCCTCCAGGGAGGCTTCCCTGATTCATCTCCCACTTCCCGCCCCGGTTACCACATCGGCTCTTCGAGCTACCAAAGCACTTGGGCGTCCAGAACCCCTAGAGCGCAGATCTCACCTAGTCTATTACTTCTTCCTGTCTAGAATTTGTCTTTCTCACCCCCAAGACCGTAAGCTCCTTGAGGGTAGGGACGGTGTCCAGTAAATTGGTTGCCCCCTCCCGGGCTCTTAGTACACAGCCCTGTACCCAGGAGGAGCTCAGTGAATGCAACTAATGGATGGATTAGGCCATGGTATGGAGCCCGGGGTGGGTGTTGATAATAATAATAATTATGGTACTTATTAAGCACTTACTATATACCAACCACTGTTGTAAACACTGAGATAGATACAAGTTAATCAGGTTGAACACAGTCCCTGTGTCACATGGGGGTTCACGGGCTTAATCTCCATTTTACCGAGGTGGAAACTGAGGCCCAGAGAAGTCAAGTGACTTGTCCAAGGTCACAGAGTAGACAAGCGACAGACGCAAGATTAGAACCCAGGTCCTTCTGACTCCCAGGCCCGGGATCTATCTACAGAGATCTAGTCTGTGCCAGTTCCAGCCCTTAGCTCTAAGCTAGCACCTTCCAGTGAGAGCGGAGTTGAGCTCAGACGTCCGGTACCAGTCAATACCAATCCACTGATCGATCAACACCCCCTCATGAATCGCATCTCGGGGCTCCCTCCTGCAGTCCACCCGTTCCGTCGGATACAGGGGAGGGGAGGGTGTCCGTTCAGGCCAGGTCTCTGTACCGGAAGAAACTGGGAGTCTGGCGTTGAATTCCTGGCATGTTAGCTGGGTCTTAGGGCAAGATTCAGTCCTTCCCTCAACCTCTCCCCAACCCTTCAGCCTTATCTGCTGTTGAGCGGCAGATGGAACCCATCCAAGGCCTCCGAGGGGCCAATACAAACACCAATTTCTGGGTTTGGCATGGCTTTGGCTCTCACCTGAGAACGGGTGAGACTCTAATCGCCCCGTCGATCCTGAAGGGCGGCGTGGGACCGAGTGGGTGTTGAACCCTTATCCTCAACCGACAATCCTCCCAGACTGGGCAGTTTCTCAAGATCCGGGCCAAGTCTAGGGACTTTGATCGCCCATTGACTTTGACCCCCTCCTCATGGGAACGGGGAGGCCACTAAGGCTTCTGGAATAACCAAGACAAAAGGAAGCAGGGCCTACCTAGTAGCTCTATCGCTACTCAGGGGGAGCAGACACCAGCTCAAAACCATCTCACCTGACTGCTTCTCCAGCTCGCCTTTTCTTCTGGGAATGAAGTCAGGGACTGGTGTGGGAGGGGAGAGAGAGCAAAATTGCACCCCAGCAATTTCGGGGACCAGTATCTTGTTGTTTCTACTGCCCATTGGCACCAATCAGCCAAGCCACTGGGTGCCGGGTCTGTGGGTCCGAGACAGGACCCAGTGGGCCGTGGCAAAGGAAACCACCTCATTCCACTGGTTCTGAGCGCAGCCTACTTACCAAGTTTCTGAGGATTAGAAGGCCACTGACAGATACTCGGTGAATCACAGGTAGAACAAAGGACATTGAAAGTGAAGCAATCAAGCAGTCATGTTGAGAACGGTGAAGTGAATAAAGGCATTCTCCGGCCAACCCCAGAAGCCCCCGCTGAGAATTACCAGAGATGGAGCTGGTCCCCAGACAGGGGGTTTGCTTGGTTTTAGCTTTTTTAGCGGTCTTTGTTAAGCACTTACTATGTGCCAGACACCGTATGAAGTGCTGGGGTAGATACAAGGTAATCGGGTTGGACATGGTCCATGTCCCACGTGGGGCTCGTGGTCTTAATCCCCATTTTACAGACGAGGTAACTGAGGCCCAGAGAACTGAAGAGACTCACCCAAGGTCACGCAGCAGACAAGTGGCAGAACTGGGATTAGAACCCTGGTCCGCTGAACTTCCAGGCCGGCGCTCTATGCACTAGGCCACATTACGTTTCATTTTGGTGGGGTTAAGGAGAGAGTGACTTCCAAATTACATCACCCTCTTCACTTCCTCAGCAAGGCCCTAAGTCAAAGAGGAAAGAGCACTCTGTTCTTCAGATTTGCACCGCAGTGAATTTTGAATCAGTGAGCCTCACCTGTTGGCCAGTGGCGATTCCCCTCTAGACCGTGAGCTCACTGTGAACAGGGAATGTGTCTGTTGTTGTACTGTAATCTCCCAAGTTCTTAGTACAGTGCTTTGCGCACAGTAAGGGCTCAATAAATACGAATGAATGAATGAATGAATGAATGAATGAATGAATGAATGAATGTGACATTCTAATAATAATAATAATGTTGGTATTTGTTAAGCGCTTACTATGTGCCTTCTAGAGCTGAAGGAATCTCAAAAAGGCACCTGGGCCAGCCCCTGTCTCCAGATAAGTGAATGCCTAAACCAACTTGAGATAACCATTGCTCCGCAGGCTACAGGTGACTTCCGGGCAAATAAGTTCCACACTCCTTTAGCTCCTGTGGGCTATGAGACTGAAGCTATTGGCCTCTTCACTCTCAGGGACTCCTGGCTCCCACCCCAGTGGCGCTGCCGGCTGTGAACTGAGGGAGTGGAGAGAACCACTGTGGCCCAGTGGATAGAGCACGGGCCTGGGAGTCAGAAGGACCTGGGTTTTAATCCCAGCTTCGACACTTGTCTCCTGCTGTGTGACCTTGGGCAGATCACTTCACTTCTCTGGGCCTCAGTTAAGTCATCTGTAAAATGGTGATGGAAACGGTGAGCCCCAGGTGGGACATGGACTGTGTCCAAATTGATTAGCTTGTACCTACCCCAGGGCTCAGTGCCATTCCTGGAACATTGGAAGCGCTAAATGAATACCATTTAAAAAAAGTTCACATTTCATAATGCTCCAGGTGCCACTTCATGGACTGTTCGCTCACTGGGGCCGAGGATGGGAGCCAGAGCTACCAGGAAGGCAGAGAGGAACACCGTCTCCCCAACTCCCAGAGTTGTTGGCCAAGAAAGGAGGAGCTCAAGTCAAGAACAGAGAGTTGACTCCTGCCTCTGTCCCTGTTGCAGTGGTAATGACAGTGATAAGTAATAACTGTGGTATTTGTGAAGTATTTACTCTGTGCCAGGCGCTCTGTTAAGCGCTGGGGTGGATACAAGCAAATCGAATGGGACGCAGTCTCCGCCCACATGGGACTCCCAATCTTAATCCCCATTTTCAGATGAAATAACTGAGGTCCAGAGAAGTGAAGTGACTTGCCCGAGGTTACACAGCAGACAAGCGGCGGAGCTGGGATTAGTACCCAGGTCCTTCTGACTCCCAAGACCACGCTCTATCCCACTAGGCCATGCCCTGGGAAAGGTGGGAGAAAGGCAGAGTCAGGAGCCATGATGCAATCTTTTTTTTAAAAGGTGCTTCGTTTTCACCGGAAAGTAGGGGCAGGGGATTAGGGTGTTGTTATGCACTTAGTTTGTGTCAAGCACTGGTCTAAGCCCTGGGATAGATCCAAATCAATCAGATCAGACATAGTCTCTTTCCCACGTGGGCATCACAGTCTAGGTAGTAATGAGTCCCTATTTCACAGATGACGAAGCTGAGGTGCAGAGATGTGAAGCAACTTGCCCAAGTTTACTCAGTAGGCAAGTGGCGGAGCTGAGATTAGAACACAGGTCCTCTGACGCCTAGTCCCAAGACTTTTGACTAGGCCATACTGCTCTCAACCTCAAAGGGAGAGAGGGATGGAAGTCAGTCTCTGCCACCAGACCTGATCATGGTCTGCTACAGGGCCTCCAGACTTAAACAGGTTGGACGAGTCAGGCCTAAACTATCCGGGGAGGGTGGCGATGGGGCCTATTTTTAGAGATAGCCCGGGCTGGAGGTTCCACAACCTCCCTGCGTTCCAGAGATCAGATCAGGAAGTCAGAACCTAGCCTTCTCTGGTTGCAATTTAAGCCCCATTTGGCAACGGCCTTGATCGTCCAGCGTGGGAATGAGCCACTTGAAATATTGAGAAAGGGATTTTAGATTATCTCCTCTGAGGAAACTCATCCCCGATCTCAAGGCAAGGGTGATGAGAAAGTGGGGCGGGTGGCCAGAGGAGGCTGTGGCTTCTTCTGCTGGGAAGAACGGGCATTAAAATAAAACTGGCTTCCATCTGCCCCAGGAGGCTTCAGTACGCTCCTTGCCTGGAAACAGGAGGATGGCTTAAATGGCTTCAACCTTGCTAAATTTTAGGATTCAAAGGGATAAAGATCCCAAAGCCAACAGCCTAATCCAAGACTGCTCAACAGAACCTTAGTGATATCTCCCGAAAGATCGGGGGTCCTTGGCCCAAGCCCTTTAAGCTAACCATTGGACTGTTGGGTTGGCTGGGAGGAAACAGTGAGTAAAATCTGTGTACTTTAGATTTTGGTGTTTGCTCAGTCAGTCAATCGTATTTATTGTGTATTTTCTGTATGCAGAGCACTGTACTAAACACTTAGGAGAGTACCACAGCACAATATAACAGACACAATCCCTGCCCACTTTGCTAGGCAACAGAAGGGGGTTGTTTCAGTTGTCATTCACCCAGGCGTATTTATTGAGCACTTACTGTGTGTAAAGCACTGTACTAAGTGCTTGGGAGAGTACAATGTAGCAACAAACAGTCACATAACCTGCTCACAAGTCCACTCTGCATCAGCGGTTGTTTGCCTTACCCAGATCACTTAAGCCCCTTTGGCACAGAGGCAAGTTCCACCCAGTATATGTGAGTCTCTCTCATTTTTCTTTTTGGGGGGTTGGGGGGGCTTTCAAACAAAAATTGACAGAGCCTCACCCTAAACACTTACATCTACTTCTTCCACAGGATCCTCATTGATTAGATTCTAGAAATTAAAATCTAGACACAGTCCCTACTTCTTGCTGCAGTGGGTCACTCCCGGTTCTTCCCAATTATCTCTGAAAGACGTCCACCAGCCGGCAGGAAATCCCACGTATTCACTCCTCAATCCCCTGAGTGATGATAATAATAATAATAGTATTTGTTAAGCATTTACTAGGTGCCAGACACTGTTCTAAGAGCTGGAGTCGATATGAAGAAATCGGGGTTGAACACAGTCCTTGTCCCACGTGGGGCTCACAGTCTCAATCCCCATTTTCCAGATGAGGTAACTGAGGCACAGAGAAGTGAAGTGACTTCCCCCAAGGCCACCAAGGAGGCAAGCGGCGGAGCTGGGATTAGAACAATAATAATAATAATAATGGTATTTGTTTAGCACTTACTATATGCCCAGCACTGTTCTTAAGCGCTGGGGTAGGTACAAGATAATCAGGTTGTCCCACGTGGGGCTCACAGTCATTAATCCCCATTTTACAGATGAGGTAACTGAGGCCCGGGCTCTATGCACTACATTTAACATACCAAAGTGTGTATTCCTGAGAGATCAATCAATCACTTGGTGGCACTTACTGAGCACTTACTGTGCGCAGAGCACTACACTAAGCACTTGGGAGGGTACCATAAACTGGAAGTGGTAGCCATGATCCCCACCTTCAGGGAACTTAAGGGTCAATGGATCAATCAGTGGTATTTATTGAGCACTTACTGTGTACGGAGAACTGTACTAAGTGCTTGGGAGAGTACAGAGTACTGTTCCCTGTGTTACCGTCTAGGGGATTAAAACTCCCCTGGGGAAAAGGCCTCTGCCTCCTTTCCATAAAGCATCCTTCTTCCTGCAGCCCCTCCTTCCGGGAATAAAGTGGAGCTCCTCAGGATTGAGGTCTACTTACAAGACCTTCTGACCATCTGCAGTGCTCAGGCAGCGTTGGAGTTAAGGGAGAACCTTTCTTCTTTCAGAAAACCTAAAAGGAGAAACAGCAGGGTCTGAGGAGAAGCAGCACGGCTCAGTGAGAAGAGCCCGGACTTCGGCGTCAGAGGTCATGTGTTCTAATCCTGGCTCCACCACCTGTCAGCTGTGTGACTTTGGGCAAATCACTTCACTTCTAGGTGCCTCAGTTACCTCATCTGGAAAATGGAGATTAAGATTGTGAGCCTCATGTGGGACAATCTGATTACCCTGTATCTACCCAGCGCTTAGAACAGTGCTTGGCACACAGTAAGTGCTTAACAAATACCAACATTATTATTATTATAAGGAGTCATGGCATTTTGCCTAGAGGAAAGAGCACAGGCCTGGAAGTCAGAGTACCTGGGTTCTAATCCCAGCCATGCCATTCGTCTATTGTGTGACCTTAAGAACTTCACTTCCTGGGCCTCAGTTTCCTCACCTGTAAAATGGGAATTAAGACTGTGAGCCGTCTGTGGCACCTGGACTGCATCCAACCTGATTAATTTTAGAAGCAGCACAGCCTGATGGAAAGAGCACGGTTCTGGGAACCAGAAGACCTGGGTTCTAATCCCTGCTCTGCCGCTTGTCTGCTGTGTGACCTTGGACAAGTCATTTTACTTCTCTGGCCTCAGTACCTTCATCTGCAAATTGGGGATTCGATCCCTGTTTTCCCCCTTACCTGTGAGCCCCATGTGGGATCTGATTATCTTGTATGTGCCTCAGCGTTTAGCACAGCATTTGACACAGAATAAGCCCTTAACAAACACCACAATTATTATTGTAACTACCCCAGGATTTAGTACAGTGTCTGCCGCGTAGTAAGCATTAAAGAAATATCATTAACAGCAACAAAACCCTTCCAAACTTTGAAGATTAAGCTCCACACCTGGATACACCATGGAACGCGTAGTAGACAATGGAATTGAGTGTGGCTGCTTGGATCATCTAATACCTGAGAAACAGTGGGAATCAAAGGACCTAGGTTCTGATCCCCACTCTGCCATTTGGCTGAGGAGTGACCTTAATTTCCCTGGGCCTCAGTTTCCATAGCATGACGCAGTGGGAAAGAGCACGGCACAGTGGATAGAACATAGGTCTGGGAAACGGAAGGTCATGGGTTCTAATCCTGGCTCCACCACTTGTCAGCTGTGTGGCCTTAGGCAAGTCCCTTCACTTCTCTGTGCCTCAGTTACCTCACCTGTAAAGTGGGGATGGAGACTGCAAGTCCCTCATGGGACTGTGTCCAAACTGATTTTCCTGGCACATAGTAAGCTCTTAACAAATACCACAATTATTATTATCATCTGCAAAATGGAGGTACCTGATTCTCTTATATCTACCCCAGAGGTTAGTAGGTTCTTGGCACATAGTAACAAATAGTTTAACTATAGTATTAACTATGACCTAAAACTGGCTCTCAGAGGAGAAATCTGACTGATTCAGGCCAGACACCAGAAAAATGATCCCAACCGCACCCCAACTGTCTTCGGCCTTCTCGGGCCTCCAGCCGAGCTCCGGGGTGGGACAGGGAAGTGAGCACAGCTGTGGGCAATCACTACACTGTCATCTCTTCCCTTTCCGGGCAGGCCACGGGCCACAACCCCAGATGGGGATAGGGAGACAGGGGGCGAAGCAGGTCAGGCCCAGTCAAGATATCTCTTTCCAAACCAAGCCTGGAACACTGCATCATAATCATCAGCATCATTATTGCAGTATTTGTTAAGCATTTACTATGTGCCAAGCACTGTACTAAGCTCAGGGGTAGAGACAAGATAATCAGGTGTCACATGGGGCTCAGTCTAGTTAGGAGGGAGAACAGGTATTGAATCCCCATTTTGCAGATGAGGGGTCTAAGGTCCAGAGAGGTGAAGGGTCACTTCACTGCCCAGGGTCAAGCAGCAGGTAAGCGGCGGAGCCGGGATTAGAATCCAGGTCCTCGGACTCTCAGGCCCTAGCTCTTTCGACTAGGTATGTTGTTTCATTACCATCATCTTCATCAGTCAGCAAGGAAAACAAGAATAATCTGGAAAGGCCTACATCCTGGCGAGGGGAGGGCCAGGCCAGGGGTGGGAAGCCCCAGGGCACAGAGGTGGAAGAGAAGCCAAGCTGCCAAGCTGCTACTGCTGCTCAACCAGCTCTGATCCAGGATGGCAGAGGAGCGTTTACCTCCACCACTCTCCTCCTCAAGTTCTGGCCTTGCAAGACCAGGCTCGCCCGACCTGGATTATCCTTCCACCAATCCAGTCCAGAGCCCTAGTCCGACTGGGAAGGGGAAGCCGGGGATGCCCCTCGGGACAGTCTACCCACCTGTTGGATCATGCTGAGATCTGTTATTAATAATAATTATAATTGTGATTTTTGTTAAGTGCTTCCTATGTGCCAGGCACTATACTAAGCACTGGGGTGGATACAAGCAAATCGGATTGAACACAGTCCCTGTCCCACATGGGGCTCACAGCCTCCATTTTACAGATGAGGTAACTGAGGGCCTGAGAGCTGAATTAACTTGCCCAAGGTCACACAGCAGACAAGTGACAGAGCAGGGATTAGAACCCATGACCTTCTGGAGGCTCTTACCACTACGCCATGCTGCTTCCCCTGAATTGTGGTATAAGCCACCAGAACTCAGAGTTGGGCCTGGGCAAAGCTTGCTGGTGACATGGGACAGCGCGCCAAGGTGATTGGGACCTGGGCCCTACAAACCATTCATTAGCACATCCAAGAGAGGTGTGCGTGTTAGGGTGCGCATGTGTGTCGTGTGTGTTTGTGTGTGTACACAGGGGTGCTTGCGGGCGCAAACTGCCAGGTGAATGCCTGCCCTGTGGGCTCTTGAGCTTACACAACAGGAGACCACTGCTGACAAAGAAGATTTGTGTGAAACGCCGGAGGGAGTGGAGCAGGAGAGCCTTGCCCGCGATGGTGCCAAATGAGAAGCCCAAGTCGCTGAGCCAGTTTGACTTCCCCTGCCGTTTCTGCAAGGGCAGTTCTTTGGCTTGGCCCAGCCGGGAACCCAGAGGTTGTCTCCAGCTGGCCTAGCCACCGGAAAACTCTCCTGTGCTCCCCTGCCCTGCCCTCTCTGGGCCCCACAGATGCTAAGGGAGGCCCTTATGGGCATGTGGCCTGGCACGGATGGAGCATGCGGGGCCACAGCGGCCAACCGGGAACCCCAGGCCAACAGGGCCTGGGTTTCATCTGTGGGGTTTGTATCTCCTCCAGCGCTTGGCACAGTACCCAACACAGTAAGCGCTTCATAAATACCGTCATTAAGAGTGGCACAGAGCCCGCTACATTAAGAGTCTCCTTCGACCTCCTCCTCCTCTTCTTCTTCCTTTTCCTCCTCCCCCTCCATGTCAGTTTTAGGAGTTGCTGCTGACCCCAGCCTCCCGGGGCAAAAGCGAGATGAGGCATCCTGCCATTATCCACCAGGCCTTCTGCCAGTTCTTCTGCCAACACAGACAGCTCCCGTGGCAGACTGAGCCTCCAAGACCAAAGCTGCCCATTCCCGCCGGGGCCTGGATCTCAGAAGAGGAGGAGAAGGAGGAGGAGGGAGAAGAAGAGGAGGAGGCAAGTAATTCCAAGCCCCCAGGGATGCTTGGAAGAGTCCCGGCAGAATCGTGGGCCCTCCTGTCGGCGTCCGTCAGCACCAAAACCTGCAGGATGGCACCGCCCCAAGTGCCAGGTCAGCGGGGCTGGGAAGAAGGGAAGCTTCTTCCACCTTCCTTCTCTGGAGCCAAGCACGTCGGCGGGACCAGGAAATCCCAGTAGCCCCTTGCCCCCAACCAACCCCACCGCTCCCACCACCAGAGAGAATCAAGCAGGGAAGAAGAGTCTTTGTCTCTGTTTTACAGTCAGTCAGTCGTATTTATTGAGCGCTTACTGTGTGCAAAGCATTGCACTAAGCATTTGGGAGAGTAGAAGAGGACAATAAACAGACACATTCCCTGCTCATAACAAACTTACAGTCTAGACTGCCCCCCCGAAGCCTCCAGTGACCTAACAAGGGCAGACGATGTTTCCTGAACAAGTCAGATGATTAATGATTTGGACTGGAGAAGAAAGCACAAAGCTGACACAAGGTAGATAGATGGTGATAGTAATAATAATAATAATAATAATAAAATGATAATAATGACATTTTTTAGCACTTACTTTGTGCCAAGCACTGTACTAAGTTCTGGGGTAGATACAAGAGAAGCAGCGTGGCCTAGTGGGTAGAGCCCAGGCCTGGGAGTCAGAAGGACCTCGGTTCTCAACCCGGCTCCTCCACTTGTCTGCTCTGTGACCTCGAGCAAGTCAACTCACTTCTCTGGGCCTCAGTTCCCTCATCTCCAACATGGGGATTAAGAGTGTGAGCCTCGTGTGGGACAGGGACTGGATCCAACCTGATTAGCCCCCATCTACCCCAGTGCTTAGGACAGTGCCTAGCACATAGTAAACACTTAAGGGCGAGTAAGTCTTACACTGAGGGATGGAAGTGGCAAGGGGCTTGCCCATGGTCAGCCAAGAGGTTCAGCGAGGAGCCACAGCTAGAATCCACTTCTCCCAACAGCTGGGGCCCGGGGCTTTCTCCTGCTGCCCCTGAGACCCTCTTGGAAAAAATACAGGCCTGGAAGTCGGGACATCTGGTTTCTAGTTCCGGTTCTGCCACTTGTCTACCGGGTGACCTTAGGCAGGTCTTGATTTCTCTGTGCCTCAGCTTCCTCATCTATAAATTGAGGATTAAATAAATACCTATTCTCGATTATAATAACAATAATAAAAATAATTGGGGTTTTTGGACCTCTAGAATGTAAGTTCATTTTGGGAAGGGAATGTGTCTATTATATTGTTGTACTGAACCCTCCTAAGTACTTAGTGCAGTGCTAACCCACAGACTCAATCCATCGCTTAATCTTGTCGGTTCCACTTTCACATCATAAAAATCCGCCCTTTCCTCTCCATCCAAACTCCTACCACGTTAATCCAAGCACTTATCCTATCCCGCCTCGATTACCGCATTGGCCTCCTTGCTCCCTGCTTCCTGTCTCTCCCCTCTCCAGTCCATAATTCGCTCTGCTGTCCAGATCGTTTTTCTACAAAAACATTCAGTCCGTGTCCCCCTACTCCTCAAGACTCTCCAGTGGTCGCCCACCCACCTCCACATCCAACAGAAACTCCTTACCATCGGCTTTAAAGCAATCGATCACCTTCCTCATTCCTACCTCACCTCGTTACTCTCCTAGTACAACCCAGCCCGCAACCCAGGCCGCAACTCAGGTCGCACACTTCGCTTCTCTAAAGCCAAACTTCTCACTATACCTCGATCTCGCCACTGACCTCTCTCCCACATCCTTCTTCTGACCTGCATCGCCCTCCCTCTTTCTAACTGACAGACAATTACTTTCCCCACCTTCAAAGCCTTATCGAAGACCCACCTCCTCCAAGAGGCTTTCCCTGACTAAGCCCTCCTTTCCTCTTCTCCCACTCTCTTCTGCATTGCCTCAACTTACTCCCTTTATTCATCCCCCCTTCCAGCCCCACAGCACTTAAGTACATATCTGCAATTTATTTTTATTAATGTCTGTCTCCCCTTCAAGACCGTAAACTCGTAATGGGCAGGGAATGTGTCTGTTATATTGTTATATTTTGTATTCTCCCAAGCATTTATTACAGTACTCTGTATTCGGTAAGTGCTTAATAAATACAACTGACTGACTGACCTGTTCTCCCTTTTACTTAGACTGAGAGCCATGTGTGGGATAGGGACTGTATCCAACTTTATTATCTTGTATCTACTCCAGTGTTTAGTACAGTCAAATAGTAAGTAATTACCAAACATCATTATCATCATTATTTAGTACTATTAATTCAGGAACTGGCAGAGTCTGGGACTTTGATCTAACCTTTTTTTTCCCCTTAACGGTATCTGTTAAATAAACTGTGGTATTTGTTAAGCACTTACTACATGCAAAGCACCGTTCTAAGCGCTGGGGGATACAAGGTGATCAGGTTGTCCCACGTGGGGCTCACAGTTTTAATCCCCATTTGACAGATGAGGTAACTGAGGCACAGAGAAGTTAAGTGACTTGCCCAAGGTCACACAGCTGACCAGCGGCAGAGCCGGGATTAGAACCCGTGACCTCTGACTCCCAAGCCTGGGCTCTTTCCACTGAGCCACGCTGTATGTGCCAGCCACTGTACTAAGAGCTGGGGTAGAAACAAGATAGGTTGGATAAAATCCATGGTCCACGTGGGGCTCACAGTCTTAATCCCCATTTTACAGATGAGAAAGAGAAAAATGAAATTACTTGCCCCAAGGTCACACAGCAGATAAGAGACAGAGCCTGAAATAGAACTCAGGTCCTCTGACTCCCAGGCTGGTGCTCTTTCCACTGGGCTACACTACTCTGTTCAGTGAGTGACTTCAGTGCATCCCAGCCTATGAACTGATTTGCAGCAGGCCTGGGAGTCAGAAGGTCATGGTTTCTAATCCTGACTCTGCCACTTTTCTGCTGTATGACCCCGAGCAAGTCACTTCAGTTCTCTGTTCTTCAGTCACCTCATCTGTAAAATGGGGATTGAGACTGTGAGCCCCAGATGGGATAGGGACTGTGTCCAACCCAATTTGTTTGCACCCACTCCAGCCCTTAGTACGGTGCCTGGCACATAGTTAAGTGCTTAACAAATACCTCAATTATTATTATTATTTGCAACCCAAAGGGAGGAAGATGCTGAGGAATATTGTCCAGGGTTAGAAGGGGTGCCGTTCCCCGCTAATCACAGATGGTTTTCTGGGGAAGCTGAGGCTTGAGGACAGCTGGGACTAAAAGACCGAGGGTCGGAATGGACAGTGGAACGGGTCACCGTGAAGGAGGTGGTAACTGAGAGTGTGGATAGCCCCTGAGGAAAATTCCAAATCCAAAGTCTGCCAACCCCACCCCAAAGCTGGCACTCTAAGGGCAGGGACCTGGACCCCGTCCAGCAGGGCCTCTCATCGCCCACCCCTGGCCAGGCCACCCAGAGGAGGAAAAGGAGGAAAAATGAAGGGAGTCATCCCGGTCTGACACGTCGGCTTTGGCACCCACCGGCGTGCCGGCCCGGCGGTCACCCCTGTTGCCTAACACGGTGAGCACTTCATCTCTAGTGTTTCATGGGGTCGGCCAGAGGGAGCAGCGACCAAAAGGACAAAAGAGCAGAATATTTGCACTTTTCACCCATCCGTTTCCCAAGTAAACATTCGAAGGTCTCCTTGCCGAGCGCCCCGCCTCACCCCTTCTCGGGGAGGGACAGGCTCGAGGATATAAGGGAGAGTCGATCCTGTAAGAAGACAACCGGGACATCGGCGATTCTAACGGTAGCCTCAAGACCCCACCGACTCCACCATGAAGCTGACCGTTGCCCTGGCCCTGGTCACCCTGGCCCTCTGCTGTTACTCCGCCACTGGTCAGTATTGTCGGTCGCCAACTATACCCGAGGGAGAGGGGCCCTTTCAATCAGTCGGTCGGTCAGTTGTATTTATTGAGCACTTACTGTGTGCAGAGCACTATACTAAGTCCTTGAGAGAGTTCAATATAACGATAATAATCATGATTATGGTACTTGTTCGGTGCTTACTATGTGCCAAGCACTGTTCTAAGCACCGAGGTAAATACAAGTTGATCAGGTTGGACACAGTCCCTGTCCCACATGGGGCTCACAGACTTAATCCCCATTTTACAGATGAGGGAACTGAGGTCCAGAGAAGCGAAGTGACTTGCCCAAGGCCACACAGCAGATGTGTGGGAGAGCCAGGATGAGAACGCAGGTCCTTCTGAGTCCTAGCCCCATGCTCTCTCCGCTAAGCCACGCTGCTTCTCACAAGACATCAGACACATTCCCTGCCCACAACAAGCTTACAGTCTAGAGGCCCCCTGACTTCCCGGACGTTAATTTCCAAAGGTTCAGAACAGAAGTAGAAAGGTCAAGAGTTCCCCGGGTGCGTCGGCGACGGCACCTGCTGCTTTGGAAGTCATTTTCCCAAGTCCTAGGTTGGGCCCCTCCTGTCCCCAATCTGGTACCTTCAGCCGGGGGGCAAGGAAGAGGGCCTGGAGAACTTGGCCTCCCCTTGGCCCTAAGTAGGAAGTGGGTCCAGCGGGCAAAGCAGGCCGGGTCCTCAAGAGCCAAAGTGACCTCTTTAACAAAGGCTATAGGACTTCAGCAGAACCGTAAGCTGTAGACTGTAAACTCTTGCTAACTGTGGGACTTTTTATGCTATTTGTGAAGCACTTACTATATGCCAGGCCCTGTTCTAAGCGCTGAGGTAGATACAAGGTAATCAGGTTGGACACAGTCCATGTCCCACATGGGGGATCACGGTCACTCATTCATTCCTAGCAGAGTGCTGGGCACATAGTAAGCACTTATCAAATACCATCATTATCATTATTCAGTCGAATTTATTGAGTGCTTACTGTGTGCAGAGTACTGTAGTAAGCGCTTGGGAGAGTACGCTATAACAATAAATAGACACATTCCCTTCTTCTAGGCTGCGCAAGCTCCTTGTTATATCGTACTCTCCCAAGCGCTTGGTATAGTGCTCTGCACATAGTCAGCGCTCCATCAATATCATTGATTGATTGATTGATTGATTGATTAAGCAGGCCACCCACCTCCCTCTATCTCCCCTCAAGCCATAAGGTTAAATAGGTTCCATCCAGTTCATATGACAATCGATCGATCAATCAATCAGTGGTATTTATTGAGCCCTTACTGTGTGCAGAGCACTGTACTAAGCTGTTGGGTGAGTCCTATAGACTGTAAGCTCATTGTGGGCAAGGAGCGTGTCTTATATTGTTATATTGTACTCTCCCAAGTGCTTAGTACAGTGCTCTGCACAAAGTAAGTGTTCAATAAATACCACTGACTGCGATATAACAGAATTGGTAGACACGTTCTCTGCCCAGAATGAGATCACTGGGAGGGCCGACTGGCCTCTCAGCGATGTCCCTGTTGGCCGGAGGGCATTATGAACAGCTGGACGTATAGAGGGGAAAAGGAGACGCCGGATAAATCCGGCTCTTCAGGTCCCTGGGCCTTCTGGAGATTGGAGAGGGTTCCTATCCCTTGGAAAATTTGTTCTGGGAAGACAAAAATCTCATTAGGGTCAGTGGCAAATTTACAGGTTTCGCTGCAACTCCATTTAAACGAAAGTAAGGAAAGCATGTGTGCTTTGCTCTTGGTATTTTCAATTTATAAAAGATGCTCTTAAAAAATACAAATCCCCTAGCGGGTTTTCCTCTGGCCTAGAGCAGAGGGATGACATTTTTGAGCCAGACCGGTTCAGAAAGTAGTGAGCTCTTGAAATGGTCTCTGGGGTTGGCACTAAAGGAAAAATAGGACCTGGGAGTCAGCAGGACCTGGGTTCTAGTTCTGGCTCTGCCTCGTGACTGCTCTGTGACCTTGGGCAAGCCACTTCTTGGTGCCTCAATTCCCTCATCTGTAAAATAGGTATTAAGGCTGTGACCCCTGTGTGGAAGAGGGACTGTGTCCAACCCCATTTGCTTTTATCCACCCCAGGGCTTAGTACAGTGCTTGGCACACAGTAAGAGTTTAACGAGTGCCATAATTATTATTATTAGAGTAAACTCTTAACAAATATCATAAAAAAAACTAAAAAGAAAAAAGCCCTCTTTATTTACTCAAGGGGAGAGGAGAATGAGAATGGAGGTACACGTTTTAAGCAAGACTTGCAGAGAGTGTAAAAAGTTACATCCCCACAGCTTTTGTTTTCAAGCCTTCCCTCCCACCAGGCTGCCCGGAAAGGACGGGAAATAAGCCAAGTCGACCTTCTTTATTCTCCGGGTTTAAAGGCAAGAAAACTGGAAATAATTCCCCCAGTCTCAGCAGCGGGCCCGGATAACCTGCCCCGGGGTGACAGAGGGTTCCGAAGAAACGCGATTGTTTGATATTTCCGTTTCAGCTTCCTCTGGCGTCTGCCCAGTCTTCCTTGATATTGTGAACAAGCTTTTCACTGGCACTTTCCGGGAGTATCTCCAGTCACTCCAACCTTACCATCCCACGGAGGCGATGATAGAAGCGGTGTCTGAACTGAAAGGCCTGGTGAATCTCCTCTCCCCGGAACACAAAGCTACCGTCCTGCAACTGATGGTGAGGTCTACCTGGGGTTTCGTATTTATGGTATTTATTAGGCGCTTACCGTGTGCCAGGCACTGTTCTAAGCACTGGGGTAGATACAAGCTGATTAGGTTGGACACAGTCCCTGTCCCACATGGGGCTCACAGTCTTCATCCCCATTTTACAGATTAGGGGTGAACCGAGGCCCAGAGAAGTGAAGTGACTTGCCCGAAGTCACATGGCAGACAAGTGGCAGAGCCGGGATTAGAACCCAGGTCCTTCTGACTCCCGGGCCCGGGCTCTAGCCACTAGTCCCCACTGGGGTGTGTCCGTCACTGGGCTGGCCCGGGATCCGGGAGGCCCAGATGGTCGGGAATTGGTTTCACAAGCCATTGGGCTGATGTCATTCCCTCATTTGAAATGCTCGTACTATACGATTATTTGAAGCAGAAGGAGAAGTTTCACAATTGAAATCTCCCCCCTCCACTTCGGCAGTGTGGGGAAGCAAGCACAATAACGCAGCAGGGCGTGGGCCTCTGCAGAAAAAAAAAGGAAAGAGAAACCGGTTGGACCCTAGAAAGGTCCAAGGCCAAGACCGGGTCCTTCCAGTCTAGGGTCCTGGCCCCGGCTGCTCGTTGGGGGACTGGGATTTAGCAGTGTCGGATCAGAACATCTCCATCTAACATGCCCCTCTTCTCTCCTTTGCTTCTTCCAGGGGAATATAGTGTTCAGCAAGGAATGCGGCGGCCTCCCGCCCAAATAAGCTTCCAGGCTCCCGCCCCCATCTCCCCGGCTCCACGCTGACTCTCTTGGTCCGGACTTCCACCTCTCACTAAGTGCCTTTTCCCCACCCCCTTCACTAATCCTGATACTGTCCCCCTGCTAGAATCCTCCGCAATAAACAAAGGCTTCATTAAATGCACATGAGCCCCGGGTCCTCACCTGATGGGGAGGAGGGGGCCGGGGGGAAAAGGAGAGGGGGAACCCTGGGTCCAGAGAGCGTGGCAGTCACCTGGGCCCCAGGAGGAAATCAGCAGAGGAGGAGTGGACACATCCCGCACAAGTGGAAGGAGGAGGTGATGTCAACTCACTGGGGGCAGGAAACATGATTGCTAATTCTGTAGTATTGTGCTCCCTCAAGCACTTAGTTCAGTGCTCTGCACATAGTAAGTGCTCAGTAATGACCGTTGGTTGATTGACTGAAGGAAGAGAGGGGATGGGGAGAGGGGAAAGAAGGAAGGCGAAGGAATCGTCTTCTCAGACTCTGAGGGGACCACGGACAAGGCCTTCAGCTGAGACTTTTTTCTGTGGTCTTTGTTAAGCGCTTACAAGTCAGTCAACTGTATTTATTGAGTGCCTTCTGTGTGCAGAGCACTGTACTAAATACTTAACAGAGAACAGTATAACAATATAACCGCTACATCTCTTGCCCATGTGCCAGGCACTGTACTAAGCACTGGGATAGACACAGTTAATCAGGTTGGATCCATTCCATGTCCTACATAGGGTTTACAATCTTAATCTCCATTTTACAGATGAGGTAACTGAGACCCAGAGAAGTGAAGTGACTTGAGCAAGGTCACACAGCAGACAAGTGGCGGGTCCTTATGACTTTCAGGCCCGTGCTCTTGCCACTAGGCCACGTTGCTTCTCTAACTTAACATGGGAAAGTCACAGGGCAGCCAAGGGTCGAGGGTTCAGTGGGGGAACCCAGGAATAAGGGCCCCCCAAATCCCATTTAAAGGACTCGGATCACCAGCGGATTGGAGCCTCTAATCCAGGGTCCGTGTCAACGGAACTGACTGAAGGCCCACTGGGAGTAGAGCCTGGCAGCAGAAGCAGAAGTAGACCCTGGGTTACCTGCAGACCTGATTACCTTGTATTTACTCCAGCGCTTAGAACAGTGCCTGGCACATAATAAGTGCTTAACAAATACCATTATTATTATTATTAACAAATACCACAGAAAAAAAGAAGAACCAGGCACAGAGTTAGTTCTTAACAAATGCCACAAAAGTAAAAAAAAAAAGAAGAACCAGAGAGAGCGGGAAGAAATGGGCCGGGGTGAACAGATAAATCACTGTCAATTTAATCAACTGGTAAACACATAAAACCAGTAAAAATTTCAGTCTGTTCTAGAGAAGCAGCATGGCTTAGTGGAAAGAGCACGGGGTTGGGAGTCAGAGGTCATGGGTTCGAATCCCGGATCCGCCGCTATCAGCTGTGTGACTTTGGGCAAGTCACCTAACTTCTTTGTGCCTCAGTTCCTTCATCTGTAAAATGGGGATTAATATTGTGAGCCCCACGTGGGACAACCTGAATACCTTGTATCTACCTCAGTGCTTAGAACAGTGCTTGGCACATAGTAAGCACTTAAATACCATCATCATTATCATTATTATTATTACTCTGATGGGGGGAAGCCACAGCCAATAAGTGGCTAGTATTCTAGGGTTAAGAGTACGGCGCTTTACAGAAGCAGCATGGCCTAGTGGAAAGAGCATGGGCTTGGGAGTCAGAGAGACCTGGGTTCTAATCCTAACCCTGCAACTTGTCTGCTGGGTTACCTTAGAGAAGGAGCATGGCCTAGTGAATAGAGCACGGGCCTGGGAGTCAGAAGGACCTGGGTTCTAATTCTGGCTTCGCCGCTTGTCGGCTGAGTGATCTTAGGCAAGTCACTTCATTTCCTCTGTGCCTCAGTTCCCTCATCTGTAAAATGGATATTAAGACTGTGCGCCCCATTTAGGACCGGGACTGCATCCAACCCAATTATTTTTATCTACCCCAACTCTTAGTACAATGCCTGGAACATAATAAGCACTTAACAAATACCACAATTCTTAATATTATTATTACCTTAGGTAAATCATCTCTCTGGGCCTCAGTTACCTCATCTGGAAAATGAGGATTAAGACTGTGAGCCCCACGTGGGGCAGGGACTGTTTCCAACCCAATTAGCTTGTATCTACCCCAGCGCTTCATACAGGATCATGGCTCAGTGCAAAGAGCCCAGGCTGGGGAGTCAGAGGTCTTGGGTTCAAATCCCGGCTCTGCCGCTTGTCAGCTGTGTGACTTTGGGCAAGTCGTTTCACTTCTCTGGGCCTCAATTACCTCATCTGTAAAATGGGCATTAGAACTGTGAGCCCCACGTGGGACAACCTGATCACCACCTTGTATCCTCTCCAGCGTTTAAAACAGTGCTTTGCACATAGTAAGCACTTAACAAATGCCATCATCATCATCTGTAAAATGGAGATTGAGGCGGTGAGCCCCACATGGGACAACCTGATTACCTTGTATTTACTCCAGCGCTTAGAACAATGCTTGGCACATAGTAAGCGCTTAACAAATCCCATAATTATCATTATTATTAACAAATACCACAAAAAAAGAAGAACCAGGTACACAGTTAGTTCTTAGCAAATATCACAAAAGGAAAAAGAAGAAGAACCAGAGGGAGCGGAAAGAAATAGGCCGGGGTGAACAGATAAATCACGCTCAATTTAATCAACTGGTAAATCCATGGTGCAGAGGGGGTTGTGAGAATGGCAGGCCTGGGAAGGTGGAGGATGGCCGGGGATTATCACTGCACCCAGGGTGCGGCGGGTGGGAGGGCTCATCATTTCACGGGGACGACAGAAAGCCCGGGGCTGGCCCTGGCCACGCTCTTCCATCGAGACAAACCCGGACCCCCTCCCAGGAAGGTGACCCAGCCCTTCAGCTCCACCCTCCCCAAGGCTCAGGCAGAAGGTGTTGAGCCAGGAGAGGGTGAAGAAGAGGTTAGGACCAGGGCAGGTCTCTTGTTCAGCAGCTTGACATTGCCCCTCTTATTCAGTGAGCGTCTGGGGTCCCCTGGATTAGGCGTCAATCACATCCCAGGCCCCACCTCTGGGTTGAGACTCCAGGAGGATTCAAGGTTGTTTCTGAACCATCCACACCCACTTCTTTCCCCTGGGTCTCCTTTTTTTTTTTTATGGTATTTGCTCAACGCTTACTGTGTGCCTGGCACCGTAGTATGACCTGGGGTAGATCCAGGATAATCCGGTTGGACGCGGTCCCTGTCCCACGTAGGGCTCACAGGATTGATCCCCGTTTTACAGATTAAGCAACTGAGGCACAGAGGAATTAAGTGATATGCCCAAGGCCAAACAGCACACAAGTGGCGGAGCAGGGGTTGGAACTCCCAAGCCTGTGCTCTCTCCACCAGGCCACATTGTTTCCCTCCTATGCACGGCCTAGTGGATGGAGCATGGGCCTGATAGTCAGAAGATCATGGGTTCTAATTCCCGCTCTGCCACTTGTCTGCTGTGTGACTTTGGGCAAGCCACTTAACTTCTCTGGGCCCCAGTTCCCTCATCTGTAAATGGGGATTAAGACTGTGAGCCCCATGTGGGACAAGGATGGAGTCCAACCCTATTTGCTTGTGTCCACCCGCTCTTTCTACGGTACTTGGCACATACTGTTTAACAAATACCACAATTATTATTATGGACTGAATGTCTTTCCTACTGACATTTATTCTGATCTTGCCTCCTGGGGTCGATTGCCGAGGCGCACCCTAATAACTTCAAGAACCATCATGAATCATTAATCGATCAATCAATCCATAGTATTTATTGATCACTTTCAGGTCAAGCCCTTGGAAGACCTGTGTGACCTTGGACAAGTCACTTAACTTAGAGAAGCAGTGTGGCTCAGTGGAAAGAGCCTGGGCATGGGAGTCAGAGGTCATGGGTTCGAATCCCAGCTCTGCCACTTGTCAGCTGTATGACTGTGGGCAAGTCACTTAACTTCTCTGGGCCTCAGTGACCTCATCTGTAAAATGGGGATTAACTGTGAGCCTAGCATGGGCCAACCTGATTCCCCTGTATCTACCCCAGTGCTTAGAACACTGCTCTGCATATAGTAAGCGCTTAACAAATACCAACAGTATTATTATTATTCTCTGTGCCTCAGTTACCTCATCTGCAAAATGGGATTGAGACTGTGAGCCACCACGTGGGACAACCTGATGACCTTGTATTTACCCCAGCGCTTCGAACAGTGCTTGGCACATACTAGGCGCTTAACAAATACCATAATTATTATTAGTACTATTATTAACAAATACAAAAAAAAAAGGAAGAACTAGAGGGAGCAGTTCCTCCACATACCACAAAGTTGGGAGACTTGTTTATAGTTTAGAGGGGTTAAAACTGCAGATGTAGGCGTTGCTCTCCCTGGAATGGATTCTGGAATTCCGGAATGGAGGGGACCCCCTCTCCAGAACTAAGTATTCTGTCCTGGAAACAGTCAAACTCTGAACAAAGCAAAAATGGCTAAAAGGAAATGTTGATTTTCTCTATCATTACCTGTCCTCCTTTCTAGACCGGGAGCACCATGAGGGACCGGGACTGTGTCCAACCTGATTAGCCTGTACTTACCCCAGCGCTTAGGGCAGTGCTTGGCAGGTGGTAAGTGCTTAACAAATACCCTCTTCATCATCATCAGGATCTGCCTCCCTTCCCCAGGAAGGGCTCGGGCTGCAGCCCGCTCTCCCGCCCCCTCGCACAAACACCCCCAGCTGAGTCAGGCCGGCTGAAGCAAGCGGCAAAGCTGGGCGGGGTGTCCTTTCAGCTCCAGTGCTCTGGGGCAGCCCAGGGTTTAAGACAGGGTTAAAACTGTGGACCTCCAAACCATGGCTTTTGAATTGGTCTCCCCTAATCAATCAATCTGTGATATTTATTAATAATAAATAAGAATTAAAGTATTCATTAAGCAGCGTGGTTTAGTGGAAAGAGCACAGGCTTGGGAGTCAGAGGACGTGGGTTCTAATCCGGGCTCCACCACTTGCCTGCTGAGAGACCTTGGGCAAGCCACTTAACTTCGATGGGCCTCAGTTACTTCATCTGTAAAATGGGGATTAAGACTGCGCTCTTAATGGGACAAACTGATTACCTTGTATCTACCCCAGCGCTTAGAATGGTGCTTGTCATAGAGTAAGCACTTAACAAATACCATTCTTCTTATTATTATTATTGTGTGCTTACTTCGTGCCAGGCACTGTACTAAATGCCGGGGTGAGGACAGGCAAATCGGGTTGGACACAGTCCCCGTTCCACGTCGGGCTCACAGTCTTCATCCCCATTTTACAGATGAGGTAACTGAGGCCCAGAGCAGTGAAGCAAATTGCCCAGGGTCACACAGCAGACAAGGGGCAAAGGTGGGATTAGAACCCAAGACCTGCTGTCTCACAGGCCCATGTTCTATCCACAACACCATGCTGTTTCTCTAGTTTTAGGGAGCTTTCAGCAGAGCCCTGTGTTAAGAGCTCAAGAGAGGACAATCAAGTAAGTAGACACAATCCCTGTCCTCAAGAGTTTACTGTTGAGCTTCTGATTCCAGGCCTCTCTTCACCCCACTTTTTCATGGCCCAATCCTGCCCTCAGTAGGAGTTCCTGGATTCCACTGGTGGGATAATAATCATAATAACTGTGATATATGCTAAGCGCTTACATGGGGTAGATACAAGATAAGTAGGTTGAGCACAGTCTCTGTTCTACACGGGGCTCACAATCAAAGGCAGGGGAGGAACGGGTATTGAATCCCCATTTTATGGATGAGGAAACTGAGGCCCAGCAAAGTGAAGTGACTTTGCTCAAGGTCACACAGCGGACAAGTGGCGGAGCCGGGATTAGAACCCAGGTCCTTCTGACTCCCAGACCTGGGCTCTGGCCACTAGTCCACGCTGCTTCTCTGGAGGGAGCTTGAAGGCCCAGGTCACTGACATGGCAAAGGCCGGCTCTCGGGGATCCTGAACTGTAATTCAGTAATAAATCTGTAATTTATTTATTTCTGTTAATGTGTCTCCCCACCTAGACTGTGAGTTCGTCGTGGGCAGGGAATGTGTCTGTTTATTGTTCTATTGTACTCTCCCAAGTGCTTAGTACAGTGCTCTGCACCCAGTAAGCGCTCAATAAATACGATTGAAAGAATTAATGAATGAGTGACTCAGCCAGATGGACTTTGTTCCCCTCCCCGATGTGACGGAAGACAACGGGCAAGAAGAAATGCCACTGGAGTCAGGCCAGCGATCCCATCTGCCTCCTGAGCTACATCAAAGAGTGGTTGGAGGAATGGTGTAGAAGCTCGGTTAGGCTTTTAGTTCCTCCACTTCCACGGGAGGATCAAAAGGAGGAACTGATGTCATTCACCGGGGGCCGTCCTCTCGGAAAGCGACTCCCTACGGGGGAACTCACTGAAGAAACAGCTGAGAATGGGCGGACGGAGGGAGGCAGGGAGCCAGAGAGTCAAAGGCCGCGAAGGGAACACAGGCCGGGAGTTTAAAGGATCTGGGTTCTAGTCCCAGATCCGCCACCTGTGTAACCGTGGGCAAGTCACTTCATTCTCTGTGCCTCAGTTACCTCATCTGTAAAATGGAGATTAAGACTGTGAGCTCCATGTGGGACGGGGACTGTGTCCAGCATGATTACCTTGTATCTACCCCAGTGCTTAGAACAATGCTTGGCACAGATTTATGATATTTTTACGGTATCTGTTAAGCGCTTCCTATGTGCCAGGCACTGTTCTAGGCCCTGGGGTAGGTACAAGTTAAGTTCCCCCCGATTTGGGCCCCATTCCTCCTATTCTGAAACTCCACGAGGCTGAGGGAAAAGGCCGAGGAGACGGACACTTCTTTCTTAGGGGTCTCAAACAAAGAACAGAGGAGGAGGAAAAGAGTGGGGACACGAGGAGGACCAGCCTTCCCCGTTCGGCTGGAGCTGGACCTGGAAAAATTGGCGAGAAAGCTAAGGAAGCAGCAGCCCCATGGGGAACCCGGCAGAGAGCGAGTGCAGAGTGGGTGATTCAAGCTATAAAAATCAAGTCCGACTGACGGCCGTGAAGCGCCATCGGGCCAAAAACAGACTAACTCCAGGGAGGTCGGAAAAAGGGCACATGGAATGAAGGGCTGGAGGGACAGTGACCAATCAGGGAGAGGAAATAAAGGAAGATCAGATGGGAGAGATGGGAATCTTCCCAACGCTGGGTCTCCTGGGGAAGGGAGGGGAGACTATGGTTTGGCATAGTGCAACACGACTTAGTGGATAGAGCACCGGTCTGGCAGATAGAAGGTCCCAGGTTCCAATCCCGGCTCCGCCACTGGCCTGCTACGTGACCTCGAGCAAGTCTCTTCACTTCTCTGGGCCTCAGTTACCTCATCTGTAAAATGGAGATGAAAACTCTGAGCCCCATGTGGAACATGGTTCAACTTGATTAGCTCGCATCTACCTCAGTGCTTTTTAACATGGCTGGCACATAGTAAGAGTACCAAAAAAAACACCAAACCTTTGACCCAGAGAAAATCCTGCCTGCTCTGACCCAAACTGACCAACTGGCAGGAGGGGCAGATCTGAGGGACTGGGGACTTTTGGTGCAGTGGATAGAGCACAGACCTGGAAGTCAGAAGGTTGTGGATTCTAATCCCCGCTCTGCCACTTGTCTGCTGCGCGACCTTGGACGGGACACTTCCCTTCTCTGTCCCTCAGTTACCTCACCTATAAAATGCGGATCAAGGACAGCATCCAACCCGATTTGCTTCTATCCACCCCAGCACTCAGTACAATGCCTGCAACGTAGTAAGCAGTTAACAAATACCGTAATTATTCTTATTGTTTGAGGCAATAATGCCAATGCCAGCCCCCCCCCCCCCCCCGCCCACCAGCCCAGAAATCAAAATCTCTGCAGTGGAGGCCAACAGAGGCCTCTCGCAGGCCAGGGAACATGAATGCTATTTTCCCCAGCCACTCGGCCTCATTCCTGGATCTCCTGGGCAGCACTAGAACTGGGCGGTCCGGCTCTCTTCTACCCGTAGCTGGAAAGGACCAGAAAAAGGCAGCGGGAGCTGGAGGCCGCACCCATGGTCGCCCACCCACCCAAGGTCGGGAAGCTGGAAGCAAAAACTGCAGCACGGATGGGTGGTCCGGAGGACTCTGCCTCCTCTCCGGGGGCCAAGCTGGAAGGACGAAGCAATATGACTTAACCAGCCTTTCCCGCCAGCAGCTTCCAGCTCATCCTGTCCCTCCCCTTCTCAGAACCCTGCAGGACTACAGACGGACAAATTAAAAATGGATCCCGTGGTCTTCGGGTGGATTAAATTAAACGTGGATCCCATGGTAACCTCCCACCTCCTCACCTGCATGGTTGGTTTTTTTTTTAAGGGTCTCGTTAAACGCTTACTACATGCCAGACGTTGTACTAAGCGCAGGAGTAGATACAAGCTAATCAGATTGGCCACAGTTCACATCCCACGTGAGGCTCACAGTCTTAATTCCCATTTTACAGAGGCACAGAGAAGTGAAGTGATTTGCCCAAGGTCACACAGGAGACAAGGGTGTGACTTTGTCACACACACACACACACACACACACATAAAGCAGTGTCGCCTTGTGGATAGAGCTCGGACCTGTGAGTCAAAAGGACCT
Organism: Ornithorhynchus anatinus; assembly: GCF_004115215.2. NCBI lineage: Eukaryota > Metazoa > Chordata > Mammalia > Monotremata > Ornithorhynchidae > Ornithorhynchus > Ornithorhynchus anatinus. Next base: position 16,296,336 of record NC_041730.1, on the reverse strand, counting down.
GGTTTCTGGTCCTGGCTCTGCCACTTGCCTGCTGTGTGACCCTGGGCTAGTCACTTCACTTCTCTGTGTCTCAGTTACCTCATCTGTAAAATGGGGATGAAGACTGCGAGCCCCTTGGGGGACATGGCCTGTGTCCACCCTGATGACTTTGTTCTACCCCAGCGCTTAGAATAGTGCCTGGCACATAGTAAGCGCTTGAAAAATACCATTTGAAAAAAAAAGTGGCACAGCCGAGCTAGGACCCAGACCCTTCTGAATGTCTCTGTCTTCATCTCCTGCAAAACTTGAACTCAGCTCTCTTCTCTAACAGAGAAAAACCTCATAACCAGCCTTGTTCATGACTCTCCCACCTACTCTCCTCCTATTATTATGATTATTTTATTTTCCCCCAAGCACTTAGTAGAATGCTCTACACCCAGTAAGCACTCAATAAACATAATTGAATGAATGCTACTACTACTACTAATAATAACAATAATAATAGTGATATTTGTTAAGCGCTTAGTATATAACAATTGCCATTGTTCTTGTCTGCCTGTCTCCCCCGATTAGACTGTAAGCCCGTCAAAGGGCAAGGACTGTATCTGTTGACGATTTGTCCATTCCAAGAGCTTAGTACAGTGCTCTGCACATAGTAAGAGCTCAGTAAATACTATTGAATGAATGAATAACAAGCACTGTTCTAAGCCCTGGGGAAGATACAAAATCATCAGGTCTCAGACTCAATAAATACAATAAAATGAATAAATGCGATTACTACTAATAATAACAATAACTGTGGCATTTGTTAAGCGCTTACTATGTGTCAAGCCCTTTTCTAAACCCTGGGAAAGATACACGATCAGCAGGTCAAACAATAAATATGATTGATTGAATGAATGAATGAATGAATGCTACTACTACTAATAATAATTATTATTATGATATTTGGTAAGCCCTTCCTACGTGTTGAGCACTGTTCTAAGCACTGGGGAAGACACAAGATCAGGTCAGGTCAGACAATAAATATGATTGAATGAATGAATGCTACTACTACTAATAATTATTATTATTATGGTATTTGGTAAGCCCTTCCTACGTGTTGAGCAGTGTTCTAAGCACTGGGGAAGATACAAGATCAGGTCAGGTCAGACAATATATACGATTGAATGAATGAATGCTACTACTACTAATAATAATTATTATTATTATGGTATTTAGTAAGCCCTTCCTATGTGCCGAGCACTGTTCTAAGCACTGGGGAAGATACAAGATCATCAGGTGAGACTCAGCCCCCGTCCCACACGGGGCTCACAATCCCCTCCGGATCTCTGCCCCAGACAGTGATCCGTTGACGGGGAGACCCTCTCCCAACGCTCCTCCTTCCCAAACAGCATCCCTTCTCCTCCTTCCCAGTTCCCTAAAAAGTGCCCCATTCCTTGAGCACCCAGTTTAGCCCCGAACCTCTTCACTCCACCCACTCCTGCAAATCAGTCAGTCGATCGTATTTATTGAGCGCTTACCGTGTGCAGAGTGCCGTTCTAAGCGCTTGGGAGAGTACACTATAACAATAAACCGACACATTCCCTGCCCACAACGAGCTTACAGAGGAGCAGCGTGGCTCAGTGGAAAAAGCATGGGCTTGGGAGTCAGAGGTCGTGGGTTCTAATACCGCTCCGCCATTTGTCTGCTGTGTGACCTTGGGCAAGTCACTTCACTTCTCTGAGCCTCAGTGACCTCATCTGTAAAAATGGAGATTAAAAAAAATGTGAGCCCCACGTGGGACAATCTGATTACCCTGTAACTACCCCAGTGCTTAGAACAGTGCCCTGCCCATAGTAAGCACTTAACAAATACCATAATTGTTATTATTAATGGACACAGCACGGGCATGGGAGTCAGAAGGACCTGGGTTCTAATCCCAGCTCCACCCCATGTCTGCTGTGTGACCTTGGACAAGTCACTTCACTTCTCTGGGCCTCAGTTACCTCATCTGTAAAATAGGGATTGAGAATGTGAGCCTCATGTGGAACACGGACGGCATCCAACCTGATTGACTTGTATCTATCCCAGTGCTTAGAACAGTGCTCGGCACATAGTAAGCTCTTGACAAGTACATAATTATTATTAGAGAAGGAGTTTACAGTCTAGAAGACTCAGGACAGTGTGTTCATAGGCATAGCATCTTTATTCTCTAGACAGTTTGTTGTGGGCATGAAACGTGTCTACCAACTCTCTTATTTCGTACTCTCGATCAATCGTATTCATTGAGCACTTTCTGTGTGCAGGTCACCGTACTGAGTTCCTGGGAGAGTACAACGCAACAATATTACAGACACCTTCTCTACCCACAATGAGCTTACAGTTTCGAGTGGGGGAAGCAGCCATCAATACAAATAAATAAAATGACAGATCTATACATAAATGCTCTGGGGATGGGGGAGGGGAAGAGCAAAGGGATAAATAAAATGACAGACAGCAAAGTGGATAGACCCCCGGCCTGGGAGTCAGAAGGTCGTGGGTTCTAATCCCGCATCCCCCACATGTCTGCTATGTGACCTTGGGCAAATCGCTTCCCATCTCTGGCCTTCAGTTCCCTCATCTGCAAAATGGGGCTCGAGACTGTGTCCAACCAGCTTTGCTTGGACCCACCCCAACACTCAGTACAGCGACTGACACATAATAAGTGCTTAACAAATACCACAATTATTATTATTATTATTACAAGTGCTTTGGGGCTGGGAGGAGGGAAGAGCAAAGGGATAAATAAAATGACAGATATAAACATAAGTGCTTTGGGGCTGGGAGGGGGCGAAGAGCAAAGGGAGCCAGTCAGGGTGACGTTTGGAAGCTCCCAAGGGCCGAGTCAGACTAGGTTTTGGTAGTAAGTAGGAAAGGGGGTGTTGGATAGAGAGGTCATTCATTCATTCATTCATTCAATCGTATTCATCGAGTGCTTACTGTGTGCAAAGCACTGTACTAAGCGCCTGGGAGAGTACAATATAACAACAAACGGACACATTCCTGCCCAAAACGTGCTCACGGTCTAAAAGAATCATGGCTCAATGGAAAGAGTATGTGCTTCGGAGTCAGAGGACACGGGTTCTAATCCCAATTCTGCCACAGAGAAGCAGCGCGGCTCAGTGGAAAGAGCACGGGCTTTGGAGTCAGAGGTCATGAGTTCGAATCCCAGCTCTGCCGCTTGTCAGCTGGGTGACTGTGGGCAAGTCACTTAACTTCTCTGTGCCTCAGTTACCTCATCTGTAAAATGGGGATTAAGACTGTGAGCCCCATGTGGGACAACCTGATTCCCCTATGTCTACCCCAGCGCTTAGAACAGTGCTCGGCACATAGTAAGCGCTTAACAAATACCAACATTATTATTATTATTATTATTAAAATGGGGATGACTGTGAGCCCCATGTGGGACAACCTGATTCCCGTGTCTACCCCAGCGCTTAGAACAGTGCTCTGCACATAGTAAGTGCTTAACAAATACCAACATTATTATTATTATTATTACTTCTCTGCTGTGTGACCTTGGGCAACCCCCTTAACTTCTCTGTGCCTCAGTTACCTCAACTGGGAATCAAGACTGTGAGCCCCACGTGGGACAACCTGATTACCTTGTGTCTACCCTAGCACTTAGAACAGTCCTTGACACATAGTAAGCACTTCACAAATGCCATAATTATTAGTTATTAATATAGAAGGGGAAGCAGGCATTAATATAAATAAATGTCAAATAAAAAGGTAGATAGATGATAGATAGATAGATAGATAGATAGATAGATAGATAGATAGATAGATAGATGAATTGATGGATGAGTGGACAGATTTGCATCCAGAATGAGGGCACGCTAGCTGAAGGCCCTGGATAAATCACATTAAGACAAACAAGCTAGCTCCAGCATAGCCTAGTGGAAATAGCTCAGTCCTGGGAGTCAGAAGACCTGAGTTCTAATCCCGGCTCTACCACTTGCCTGCTGTGCGACCTTGGGTAAATCTCTTGGGACTTCTCTGCTCCTCAGTTTCCTCATCTATAAAAGAGGAATTCAATCCCTGTTCTCCCTCCTACTTAGACTGTGAGCCCTGGGAGGGCTAGTGGCGGGTCCAACCTGATTATCTTGGATCTACCCCAGTCCTTGGGAGAGTGTTCATAATATAGTAAGGGCCGAACAAATATCACAATATTTATTATTGATTGACTCATACCACCCTCCCGAACTGATGAGTAGCCCCAGCGCCCTTAAATATATATCCATAATTTATTTATTTGCATTGACCTCTGTCTCCCCCGCTCTAGATTCTGAGTTCATGTGGGCAGGGAATGTGTCTCTTTAATGTTGTATTGTCCTCTCCCAAGTGCTTAGTACAGTGCTCTGCACACAGTAAGCGCTCAATAAATACTATTGAATGGGAGCTCGTTGTGGGCAGGGATTGTCTCTATTGCTGTATTGTATCCCAAGCGCTCTGCACACAGAAAGCGCTCAATAAATACTATTGAATGGGACCTTGTTGTGGGCCGGGATTGCCTCTCTCTATTGCTGTATTGTACTCTCCCAAGTGCTTAGTAGAGTGCTCTGCACACAGTAAGCGCTCAATAAATACTACCGAATGGGAACTTGCTGTGGGCAGGAATTGTCCCTATCGATGTATTGTCCTCTCCCAAGCCCTTAGTACAGTGCTCTGCCTACAGTAAGTGGTCAACAGATACAATTGAAATAATGAATGGATGGATGGATAATAATAATAATAATTACGTTGGTATTTGTTAAGCACTTACTATGTGCCAAAAATCACACAGCTGACAAGGGGCGGATGCGGGATTAGAACCCATGACCTCTGACTCCCAAGCCAAGGCTCTTTCCACTGAGCCACACTCCTTCTCTATCCAGTCATCCATTCATCCCTCCATCCATCCATCAACGTGGCTCAGTGGTAAGAGCCTGGGCTTAGGAGTCAGAAGTCATGGGTTCTAATCCTGCCACTTGTCAGCTGTGTGACTTTGGGCAAGTCACTTCACTTCTCTGGGCCTCAGTTCCCTCATCTGTAAAATGGGGATTAAAACTGTGAGCCCCACGTGGGACAACCTGATCACCTTGCATCCCCCCCAGCACTTAGAACAGTGCTTTGCACATAGTAAGCGCTTAACAAATGACATCATTATTAGGATGGATGGATGGATGGATGGATGGATGGATGGATGGATGGATGGCTCAATGGAAAGAGCCCGGGCTTGGGAGTCAGAGATCATGGGTTCGAATCCTGGTTCTGCCACTTGTCAGCTGTGTGACTGTGGGTGAGTCACTTAACTTCTCTGTGCCTCAGTTACCTTATCTGTAAAATGGGGATTAAGACTATGAGCCTCACGAGGGACAACCTGATTACCTTGTATCTATCCCAGCGCTTAGAACAGTGCTCTGCACATAGTAAGTGCTTAACAAATACCAACATTATTATTATGAATGAATGAATGGAGGGAGGGAGGGAGGGAGAGATAGATAAGCAGCGTGGCTTAGTGGAAAGAGCACAGGCTTAGAAGTCAGAGGTCATGGGTTCTAATCCCGGCTCTGCCACCTGTCAGCTATGTGACTTTGGGCGAGTCACTTCACTTCTCGGTGCCTCAGTGACCTCAACTCTAAAATGGGGATGAAGACTGTGAGTCCCACATGGGACAACCTGATTCCCTTGTATCTACCCCAGCACTTAGAACAGTGCTCGGCACATAGCAGGCACTTAACAAATACCAACATTATCATTATAATGGATGGAGGGAGGGAGGGAGGGAGGGAAAGAGGGAGGGATGGGTGGGTGGAGGGATGGGTGGATGGGTGGATGGAGGGATGGATGGATGGTTGGATGGATGGATGGATGGTTGGATGGATGGATGGATGGATGGATGGATGGATGGATGGATGGATGGATGGATGGATGGATGGATGGATGGATGGGAAGCAGTGTGGCTTAGTGGAAAGAGGACGGCCTTGGGAGTCAGAAGTCGAGGGTCTAATCCCGACTCCGCCACTTGTCTGCTGTGTGACCTTGGGCAAGTCACTTCACTTCTCTGTGCCTCGGTTACCTCATCTGTAAAAATGGGGATTAAAAAATGTGAGCCCCACGTGGGGCAATCTGGCTACCCTGTATCTCCCCCAGGGCTTGGAACAGTGCTCTGCACATAGTAAGCGCTGAACAAATACCATCATCATTATTATTATTATGGATGGATGGATGGATGGAATGGATGGATGGATGGATGGATGGATGGATGGATGGATGAGTCTTTCTGGAGGCACTTGGCTGAAGGCCATCGCAGGACTAGGTTTCAAAGGACGGGCAGTAGCGGGCGCTGGCCGCTGTGTGGCAGCAGAGGGCTAGGAGTAACTATGGGGGGGCGGGGGAGGCCGGAGGGCGGGGAGGGGAGGCCTTGTTGTGTAACCTCTGTCCCAAGAAAGCCAAAATTCATAAATAGAAAGGGAAAAGAGCTCTCCCACAGCCCCCAGGTCCCAGCTAATAATAATAATAATAATAACGTTGGTATGTGTTAAGCCCTTACTAGGTCCCGAGCACTGTTCTAAGCACTGGGGGAGATACGGGGTCATCAGGTTGTCCCACTTGGGGCTCACAGTCTTCATCCCCATTTTCCAGATGAGGTCACTGAGGCACCGAGAAGTCAAGTGACTCCCCCAGAGTCACCCGGCTGACAGATGGCGGAACCGGGATTGGAACCCGTCACCTCTGACTCCTAAGCCCGGGCTCTTTCCACTGAGCTCCGCGAAGACTCTGCCCACTGTGGTCTCCAAAGCTGGAGGTCCTCAGACCCCCACAGGTCAACTGGACTCCAGAGGTTGGCACTCCCAGGGAACGAGGACCTGAAATTCATTCAGTCGTATTTCTTGAGTGCTTACCGTGTGCAGAGTACTGTGTGTACTAAGAACTTGGGAAAGCACAGCGCAGCAATAGACCGTGACGTTCCCTGCCCACAACAAGCTTAGAGAGAAGCGGCGCGGTGCAGCGGAAAGGGCACGGGCTTGGGAGTCCGAGGTGACGCTGTGTGACGTGGGGCAAGTCACTTCACTTCTCTGGGCCTCAGTTCCCTCATCTGGAAAATAGGGATGAAGACTGTGAGCCCCACGTGGGACAACCTGATTACCTCGTATCTACCCCAGCGTTTAGAACAGCGCTCGGCACACAGTAAGCGCTTAACAAATACCGTCATTATTATTATTATTATTAGTCAGGGGGAGACGGACATCAATACGGATAAATAAAATGACAGATATGCACGTCAGTGCTATGGGGATTGAGGGGGAGAGCAAAAGGAACAAGACAGGGCGATGCAGAAATAATTATTATTATTGAATTGTACATTCCAAGCGCTTAGTACAGTGCTCTGCACATAATAAGCACTCGATAAATACCATTGAATGAATGAATTCCTATTATTATGGAATTCTTTAAGCGTTTACTATGTGCCAAACACTATTCTAAGCGCTGGGGCGGATACCAGGTAATCGTGTTGGACACGGTCCCCGGCATGGGGCTCACAGTCTTAATTCCCATTTTGCAGATGAGGGAACTGAGGCCCTGAGAAGTAAAGTGACTTGCCCGAGGTCACACGGCGGACACGTGGCGGAGCCGGGAACAGAAGCCGGGTCCTTCTGACTCCCGGGCCCCGGGCTCTAACCACCGAGCCACGCTCCCGCCACTCTGACAGCACTGTTTGAATGGTCGGAGAGAGGAGAGAGTCATAGGCGACAACAGCAACTAGCGTGAAAAGGAATAACAACAGATGTTCCTGTCATTATGACCTGTCACCTACAGTGGGGCCTGCGGCCCAGTGGAACATATCGGAAGGCATTGTTCCTGCTTTTCCGAAGTGTCTGTTCTGAAACAAAGCAAGACAGGGCGACGGTTTGGCTGGAATCTAAGCGGGGTGGGTGGGAGTGGAAAGCGCTCTCTCGTTTGGGGTTTCTTGGGGGCTTCTCTTTCTTTGCTGGCCATGGGCTGTTGGAGAAACTTCTTCCCCAGAGGACGTTCAAAGTAGGGCAGAGGCCCCGCTGCCCTGGCCGCCGGTGGTTCTGCCCTGGCTGGAGGCGGAGGAATGTCCTCGAGGATCTTGGAAGATCCTTCCAGCTCTGAGACTTGGACATTCCTTGGGTGGGGGAAGGGGTGGGGACAAGAGGCCCCAGAGGAAGGAGAGAGGGGGATGGGAAACTGGGGGGAGGAGGAGGAGGAGGAGGGAGAGAGAGAGAGAGAAGGGAAAACCAGGCCCCAGCCACGTTACGCTGTCTCTCACCCAGCCAGGTCCCTGCTCCTGGCCTTGTTTTTATTATTATTATTGGGGAAGCAGTGTGGCCTAACGGCAAGAGCCCGGGCTTGGGAGACAGAGGTCGTGGGTCCTAATCCCCGCTCAGCCACTCGCCTGCTGTGTGAACTTGGATGAGTCACTTCACTTCTCTGGACCTCAGTTCCCTCATTTGTAAAATGGGATTGAGAGAGTGAGCCTCATGTGGGACAGGGACTGTGTCCAACTTGATTGCCTTGCATCTACCCCGGTGCTTAATATAGTGCTTGGCACATAGTAAACGCTTAACAAATGCCACTATTATTAGTAGTAGTAGTAGTATATCATTATCATTATCAGTACTGTTATTATTACATTCATTTAGTGCTTACTATAATCTACAAGGTCTGAGACCAGGCACGGTCCTTGTCCCACCTAGGGCTCACAACCTATCATTCATTCAATCGTACTTACTAAGCGCTTACTGTGTGCAGAGCCCCATACTAAGCGCTTGGAAAGTACAATTCAGCAACAAATAGAGTCAATCCCTGCCCATAACGGGCTCACAGTCCAGAAGATTTTACTTTTTACTGTAATAGCAACTGCTTTTGTTGGATATGTCCTCCCTTGAGGACAAATATCATTCTGAGGTGCTACAGTCATTACTAATCTACTGTCAGCAATCTCTTACATCGGAACCACCTTGGTAGAATGAATCTAGGGGAGATTCTCAGTAGACAAAGCAACCTTAACCAGCTCTTTCACGTTTCATTTCATTCTCCCGTTTGTAATTGTTGCTCTCAGAGTCATTCACTTACTCTTTTTACATGAAACAGGATCCAACAACCCAACTGGATTAAACTCGGACCCAGACAAAATCCCCTTTCACCCTATGTCCCTTTTACAGATAAGGGAACTGAACGGAGTTTAAGCAACTTGCCTAAGGTCACACACTATCAAGCAATCAATCGAAAGTCCAAACTGAGCACTTACTGTGTGCAGAGCACTAGGTGCTTCAAAGAGTACAATACAACAGAGTTGGAAGAAAATCCCCACCCACGAGGAGTTTCCAGTCACTAGGCCAGAGGCGGTGCTGAGACTAATAATAATAACTGTGGTATTTGTTAAGAGCTTACTGTGTGCCAAGCACTGTACTAAGTGCTGGGGTGGAAACAAGCAAATCAGGTTGGACACAGTCCCTGTCCCACTTGGGGCTCATAGCCTCCATCCCCATTTTACATATGAGGTCACTGAGGCACAGAGAAGTGAAGTGGCTTGCCTAAGGTCACACAGCAGACACGTGAAGGAGCTGAGATTAGAACCTTCCGAATCCCAGGTCCATGCTCTATCCACCATGTGAACCGGGGTCTCCTGTCCCCCCAGTCCTGAGCTCTTCCCACTAGGCCTGACAGTGAGGAAGCTGTCCACTATATAATAATAATAATGGCGGTATTCTGTTAAGTGCTTACTACGTGCCAAGCACTTTTCTAAGCCCTGGGGTAGATATAAGGTAATCATGTAGGGTTCACAGTCTAAATCCCCATTTTACAGATGAGGTACCTGAGGCACAGAGAAGTTAAGTGACTTATCCAAGGTCACACTGCAGACAAGTGGTGGAGCTATGATTAGAATTCATGACCTCCAACTCCCAAGCCCGGGCTCTTTCCACTAAGCCACGCTACTTCTCTAAGTACACGCGTCCCAAGTGGGATATCCAGCCTGCTCCTTGGCTCGGACCATCCTGACCTTTGACAAGAGGCTCTAACCTCTTCTGCATTTAAGTCCTCACACAGAGTACGGGAGTGCATAGCAGGAGGTGGTGCTGACCTCCCTGCCTCCTGTCTCTCCCCACTCCAGTCCATACTTCATTCCGCTGCCTGGGCCGTTTTTCTACAAGACCGTTCAGGCCGTGTTTCCCCCACTCCTCAAGAACCTGCAGTGGTTGCCCATCCACCTCTGCATCAAACAGAAACTCCTCGCCGTCGGCTTTAAAGCAGTCAATCCCCTTGCCCCCTCCTACTTCACCTCGCTACTCTCCTGTTACGACCCAGCCCACAAACTTTGCTCCCTTAATGCCAACATTCTCACTGTACCTCGATCTCACCTACCTCAGCGCTGACTCCTCACCCACATCCCGCCTCTGGCTTGGAACTCCCTCCCTCTCTATATCTGACAGACCCACCACTCTCCCCGCCTTCAAAGCCTTCTTAAAATCACACCTCCTCCAAGAGGCCTTCCTCAACCGAGTCCTCATTTCCCCAATTCCCGCTCCCTTCTGGGAAGGAAGAAGCAGCGTGGTTCAGTGGATAGAACACAGGCCTGGGAGTCAAAAAGTCACTGGGGTGGATACAAGCCAATCGAGTTGGACGCAGACCCTGTCCCTTGTGGGGCTCACGGTCTCAATCCCCATTTTACAGGATGAAATAACTGAGGCGCAGAGAAGTGAAGCGACTTCCCCAAGGTCACCCCAAATGCTCTCAGAAACACGATATGATCTTTCACGTAATCTCGCTCCCGTTCTGATGCGTGAGCAGGGAGGGAACCTATTCAATTCTGCAATCTTGCACCCCTGGGATAATAATTATGGTACTTGTTAGACACTTACGACGTGCCGAACAGTGCTCTAAGCACTGAGATAGATACAAGTTAATCAGTTCGGACACAGTCCCTGTCCCACATGGGACTCACAGTCGTCATCCCCATATTACAGATGAGGTAACTGAGGCACAGAGAAATGAAGTGACTTGCCCAAGGTCACACATCAGACGGGTGGGGAGCCGATATCTGAACCCAGGTCCTTCTGACTCCCAGGCCTCTCCTCTAGCCACTAAGCGGGATGGAGGCGGGAGGCTAAAGGGGGCTCATGGAGGCCATGGGGACCCTTGGACTGAACCATTCTTCCTCGTGGATTTCTAAACCCTCCAGAGAGAAGGGTCCACCGCCCGCCTCCAGTGGGAACACCTCTGTTGACTCACCGCCCTGTCAGGAAGTTCTTTCCGGTATCAAACCACTACCACAAGGCCTGGATAGCTGCTTGGCTCCTCCCTGCTGTTGCATGCTTCCTTCCTGCTTCTAGGGAATAGAAGGGCTCAACTCCAAAGTCAATTCCCAAGATGACTGCTAACTGCAAATCCCCACCAAACTGCCAATTAAATTAACTTTCCGATACTCCGCACGGCAGAGATACAATAACGCGAACCTTGACTTTACCACACCACCACTTAGTGTACAAGCCCCCGTGCAAACATCCAAATCATCTCCCCTCATCACGGGAGTCTACTTTTATTCGTATTAATGTCTGTCTCCCCCTCTTGACTGTAAGCTCGTTAAGGGCAGGGAACATGTCTGCTAATTCTATTCTCCTCTCCCAAGAGCTTAGTACAGTCTTCTGCACACAGTAAGCGCTCAATGAATACCACTCATTGATTGACTGGTACTAAAACAGGCCCAGCATTTGCAGAAATTGCTGTGGACGATCAGCTTTAACCAGAGGTACGATACTGGATTCCCACATACCCCCTACTGGAAAATATTCAAATAACTTCAGTGGAGATAGAGGGAGGGGGTTGGTTTGTTTTTTGGATTGTTGTTTTGTTTTTTTTGTCAAACTTGGAATTGCGACGTGCAATTTCCCAGTTGTATTTTTAGGAAATTACTTCAAAAAAAGGGCAGCAACCAGAGCAATTTTTCCCAGCAGTGTGAAATTATATTAAAAAAAAAAACCCAGATCCTTTCCTCCCTTACAGCTAAGCATATTTTAGTATAAACTGGCTCCTTGCTCTCAAGAGGTCCTTGAAGAAAGTATGAGGTCTGATTACGTCAATAACCAGAAATTCTGTCTTCTCTGGCTTGGCCACCAAGCCGGGTTCCCTCGTCCATCGGCTACTCAACCATTTCTACGAGACCAGATTTTCTCCAGCCCAAAGTGGTAGGGACCAGAACTTCCCTCATAATGATAATAATAATCATAATCATAATAAAGGCATTTGTTAAGTGCTTACCAAGTGCTAAGCACTGAGGTAGAAACAAGGTAAGCAGGGTGGACACAGTCCCTGTCCTACATTGGGCTCACAGCCTTAATCCCAGCGTGGCCTCGAGGAAAGAGCCCGGGCTTGGGAGTCAGAGGACCTGGGTTCTAATCCCGGCTCCGCCACTTGTCTGCTGTGTGACCTTGGGCAAGTCACTTAACTTCTCTGTGCCTCAGTGACCTCATCTGTAAAATGGGGATTAAAAACTGTGAGCCCCACGTGGGACACCCTGATTACCTTGTATCTCCCCCAGCACTTAGAACAGTGCTTGGCGCATAGTAAGCACTTAAATACCATCATTATTACAGATGAGGGAACTGAGGCACAGAGAAATTAAGTGACTTGCCCAAGGTCACACAGCAGACAAGTGGCGGAGCAGGGATCAGAGCCCATGACCTCCTGACTCCCAAGCCCCTGCTCTATCCACTAGGCCACACTGCTTCTCTGCTTCTTCATCCAGCGTTGAGTGACCGAAAACAACTTTGCATCTTCTGCAAGTCAGAGTAAAAGGCTAAAGTGGAGCGTTCCATCCAAGAGTAGAACAAACAAAGCTTTTTGCTCTCACTCCGGCTCCTCTGGGTATAGGGAAAGAAGGTGGACGGGGTGAGGGGGTGATGGCTGAGAGACCAGGGAGGACCCTAGGTCCTGGAGCTACTGGAAAGAGTCCTCCCTCTGTTGTTGCCCAGGAGACGGTGGCCTAATGGATAGAGCAGAGGCCCGAAAATCAGAAGGACCTGGATTCTAATCCCGTCTCCGTCACCTGTCTGTTATGTGACCATGGGTGAGTCGCTTCACTTCTCTGGGCCTCACCTCATCTGTAAAATCAGGATTCAGACTGTAAACTCCATGTGAGATTGGAATGTGCCAGGCATTGGACTGTGTCCAACCTGCTTAGCTCGTATCTACTTCAGCGCTTAGTACGGTGCCTGGCACGTAGTGAGTGCTTAACAAATACCATAAACAAGATCCTAAAGCCTTGGAAGCTCACACGTGCTGACAGTAGAGATAAGTCACCAGCGGGGGAGACTGTCTCTAAACCCCTCACCATTCAGCATCCACACCCCATCTGGAAAAGACTCACTGTACTAACCAGGGGAAATGAGCAACTCCACACCCAAGAGAAGTAACTCTCTACACTGAATAATAGGTGGTGCCTTTCTGCTCCCTCCTGATAGGATAATGAAGCTTTGAGAGAAGGAATGTTCTGGAGGTCCACAGGGAATCTGAGGGAAAAAACAAGGAGAGAGAGAGATGGGAGCAAGGGGGTGGGGGTGGGGTGGGAAGCGAGAGAAAGAGAGAGAAGAGAAAGGGAGAGGAAGAGAGAGGGAGAGAGAGGAGAGGAAGAGAGAGGGAGAGAGAGGAGAGGAAGAGAGAGGGAGAGAGAGGGAGAGAAAGGGAGTGATAGGAAGAAAGGGAGAGAGGGAGGAGGAGAGAGACGAGAAAGGGAGGGAGAGGAGAGAAAAAGAGGAAGAGAGTGGGAAAGGGAGAGATAGGAAGAAAGGGAGAGAGAGGGAGGAAGAGAGAGAAGGAGGAAGAGCAAGAGGGAGGGAGAGAGAGGAAGAGAGACGGAGAGAGAAGAGAGAAAGGGAGAAAGAGAGGAGGCCTACTAGTAAACAGTTATGTCCTATAAATAAATTAGTTGTTTTTCCCTAAAATACACAGTACCTGGGTTTGCATCCCGGGGACTACATACTAAACTGCTTCTCTTTTTGACTCTCTGTCAGTCAACGGTATTTTTTGAGCACTTACTTTGGGCAGAGGTCTGATCTAAGTACTTGGGAGAGTTTAATACAACAAGGTTAGTGGACACATTCCCTGACCACAAGGAACCTACAATCTAATAATAATAATAATGTTGGTATTTGTTAAGCGCTTACTATGTGCCGAGCACTGTTCTAAGCGCTGGGGTAGACACAGGGGAATCAGGTTGTCCCACGTGGGGCTCACAGTCTTCATCCCCATTTTACAGATGAGGTAACTGAGGCACCTAGAGGATTTGACCTGGGAGCTTCCTTCCAAGTTCAACCGGTTAGACCCAACCACCCAGTTCTTGGTCAGAGTCAGGAAAAAAAGTTCACCTGCAGTTTGTTCTGAGTGTGATAACCTCGCTCCTGAGTGATCTCATCAGGGAAATGCCTTTTTTTATGGTATTTGTGATATGTTTGGAATGTGCCAGGGATTGGACTGAACACTGGTGTAGATGCAAACTAATTAGGTTGAATACAATCTATGTCCGACATGGGACTCACAATACTGATCCCCATTTTACAAATGAAAGAGCTGAGGCACAGAGGAAGTTAAATGACTTGCCCAAGGTCACACAGCAGATAAATTGAAAAACCAGGTTTAGAACCCAAGTCTTTCTAAACTATAGCTAAGAAAGATGTGTGTATGTGTGTATATATGTATATGTATGTACATTCATACATAAACCTATACACATATAGGCATATATATAGTTACATATCTATATTTATATATTATATAGCTCAAGGATAAAACGGGGAGTTTATTTGAAATTGTAGTGGAAAGATACACTGGTTCAGTGGAATGATGAAAACATTTGGAAAAGCAGTTGAGAAGTTTTTCAAAATTTGTTTTGCTTGTTTTTACTGGAGGAGCACCAGAAGGTGTTGATACGTGAAAATGCTTCAAGTTTGGACACTAAAGTTTAGTTGTCATCAGAGAATATGGTGTGACCGGGTGGAAGCAGTTTATAAGATGGCGACCCTCACCAGAAAAAAGGCGCAAGAAAATCAAGGCTCTGAAGGAGAGTTCTTAAAATTGGAACTGACAGATGCCTTTGCTGCAAAAAGATAGTTTTCTGCAGAGCAGGTAAAGATCCTGAAACAACTGTCATAGATGCCCACTCAAAGACACATATTGTTTTACAATAATAACTGTGATATTGATGAAGTCCTTACTATTTTTAAGGGTATTTAAGGACTTACTATGTGCCAGGCACTGTTCTAAGTGCTGGAGCAATCAGATCAGACTACAGTTTAACCCAATCCATGTCCCACACAGGGCTCACAGTCTTAATCCCCATTTTAGAGAAAGGGAACTGAGACACAGAGAAGCTAAGTGACTGACCCAAGGCCACACAGGAGAGAAATGGCGGAGCCCAATGAGAACCCAGGACCTTCTGACTCCCAGGCCCACACTCTTTCCACTAGGCCATGCTGCTTCTCATCTGCCAAACGCCGTCATTTTAGAGAAGAATGAAGTGAGCCACTAGCATCGAAGGTTGGATCAGAGTAACATGGCTATTCTGGGTGGGACATAAGAGAAGAAAGAGCCACAGCGGAAGACCCAAAAAGTTGTTGCGTGGAGAACCGAAATTGGGAAAATGAAAGCAAGGAGGGAGGAGGGGGCATTTTAAGGAGCTGACAGAACAAAGTCTGAGGGAGTGCTGCAACCCAGCTGAAAACTGAGAATCCATCGTTGAGGATACACCTGCATGGCTCACAATCATCAAGAGAGGAGTGGTGCTCTGAGCAAAAGCTTCCTAAAGATCGAGTGACATGAAGGCGAAAGAGAAAACAGCACCGGATGCTGCAAACATTACGTATAAACACAACAGGGCCGGTCTTTTTGTGTGCACGATGTTGCTAGGATTATGCATTGATCAGTGCAATATTTATTCGGCACTGATCTTTTCTGCCCCCCACAGCTGAACTTGATCGTCAGCGGTGTCTTCTTCAAAGGACAACTGGGTGTGAGTGTGCGGACACTAGCTAAGCAGCGTGGCTTAGTGGCAAGAGCCCCAGCTTGGGAGTCAGAGGTGCTGGGTTCTAATCCCTGCTCTGCCACTTATCAGCTGTGGGACTTTGGGCAAATCACTTCACTTCTCTGGGCTCACTTCCCTCATCTGTAAAACGGGGATTAAGTCTCTGAGCCCCATGAGGAACAACCTGATTAGCTTGTATCTACTCCAGTGCTTAGAACAGTGTTTAGCACATAGTAAGCACTTAACAAATATCATCACTATTATTATTATTATTTTACATCTTCCCATTACAATACAGTTCTCCCTTCTGCATCGCCTTGATTTGCTTCTTGTATTCCGTGCCTCCTCTGCCCTGCAGGATTTATGTATATATCGATAATTTACTTAATTCTATTAATGACTGTCTACCCTTCTAGACTGTAAGCTCGTTGTGGGCACGGAACGTGTCTGTTATATTGTATTCTCCCGAGAGCTCAGAACAGTGCTCCACCCGGTAAGCGCTCAATAAATACAAATGAATGAGTAAATACAGTTGACTGCTTGAGTGATTTACCCCGATCATTACGTTCTCTTCTCGTAATCATAACAATAATGATGATGATATTTGTTAAGCGCTGACTGTGTGCCAAGCACTGTGTTAAGCCCCAGGGTAGATACAAAGGTTGGACACGTGGGACTCACAGTTTCAATCCCCATTTTACAGGTGAAGTAACTGAGGCCCAGAGAAGTGAAGTGTCTTGCCCAAGGTCACATGGCAGACAAGTGGCAGAGGCGGGGCCAGAACTCATGACCTTCTGACTCCCAGGCCCGTGCTCTATCCACTACACCAATGCCAAAAATGAAAGATTGGATATTAAAGAATATTTGATTGGTGTTTCTTTTTATAATCCAGCCAAAACAGAATCAGAACCTTTGTTTGGTGAAGCCAAAGCTATAGTCATCCGACTTGGATTTAATGAAAAATAATGAGAGGGCAGGGTTTTAATAGTCCTGGCAAGGGTTTCTGTTACATCCCTGACAGTTCGCAAACAAAAATTAAAGCCCTTGAATCTAGAGTGATCTTTGCTGACTGCTGAGCCTATTCATTAAATCTTATCACTCAAGAGTGGATGAGCAAAATTGCAAAAGCCAGAGAGGCATTGCTCACTTGACCCCAGAATTAGTCATTTTTAATTAGTCAACTAAGAAGCCAGCCTGGTTTTACAACTTGTCAGAAACCTGAAGTGACTTCATTAAGATCTTTTGGCCCAACAAGATGGATGCTAAGACACTGTTCATTAACCTCTCTTTTGAATAACTACAACAACATTAACATTTCTGGAAAGAATTCTGTTTCTGAACACAATAAGGCTGGATCCAAAGCATATGGTTTCAGTGCAATATGAGAAGCAGATCTGTTTATTATGCTTGAAGTGACCGGCAGTGTTTTCAAACGCATGGAAAATATAAAGCCTGCTATTCACTCGACAAACTCCATTATTATCATTAATTCATCGTTTGGTACGAGGACCGGCAAGACAGAAAAAAATCCCATGTGCTTGGACAACTTTGGAAAAAGAATGATGAGGACTTGGTGGAAAGAGCTCCCAAAGTGCATAGAAAAATAAACATCATCACTAACATGGTATTTGTTAAGCTCTTCCTCTGTGTCAGGAACTGAGAAGCAGCGTGGCTTAGCGGAGAGAGCACGGGCCCGGGAACCAGAAGGACCTGGGTTCCAATCCCGGATCTGCCACTTGTCAGCTGTGTGATCTTGGGCAAGTCACTTTGCTTCTCTGTGCCTCAGTTACCTCACCTGTAAAATGGGGATTAAGACTGTGAGCCTCATGTGGGATAACCTGATTACCCTGTAAATCTACCCCTGCGCAGTGCTCAGTGCTCTGTGCCCTGCACATAGTAAGCGCTTAACAAATACCAACATTATTATTATTCTCTGGGCCTCAGTTAGATCATCTGTAAAATGGAGATTAAGACTGTGAGCCCCATGTGGGATGTGGACTGTGTCCAGCCTGCTTAACTTGTATCTACCTCAGTGCTTGGCACATAGTAAGTGCTTAACAAGTACCATAATTATTATTACTTAGCTCTTGGGAGAGGACAAGACAAAAGAGTTGGTAGACACGTTCCCTGCCCACTACAAGCTTACAGTCCAGAGGACTGTACATTATTTATATAATTTGCTTTGCTAAATCTTATGGTCATTTACTAGGCCTCAAAGAATTTTGATATTGATAGACTGCTACTGATGTGTTGATCTATCGCTATCAAAATTGATGCTTCAGTTGATATATCAGTGGGAAACAACATGACCTAGTGGAAAGAGCCCAGACCTGGGAGTCAGAGGGACCTGGGTTCTAATCCCAGTTCTGCCCCTTAAGTGCTGTGTGACCTAGGGCAAGTCACTTCGCTTCTCTGTGCCTCATCTGCACAGACAAGTTCCCTCACCTGCAAAATGGGGAATCCAATACCTGTTCTCCCTCTTACTTAAACAGTGGGACCCGATTATCTTGTTTCTGCCCCAGTTCTTAGTACAGTGCTTGACATATTCATTCATTCAGTTGTATTTACTGAGTGCTTACTGTGTGCAGAGCACTGTACTAAGCGCTTAGAATACACAATTTGGCAACAGATAGAGACAATCCTTGCCCAACAACAGACTCATAGTAAGCACTTACTAATTATTATTATCATTACATCACTATTTGGATTGAAGCCCCACCCCCAAAAGGCCTCTTTTCTCCCCCCAGAGTTGCACCCAAGCCCTGTCCCTCTCGACAAATGAAAAGTTGGTATCTCTGCACACACTGAGGTGATGGGTTATCTCAGTGAAGCGGAGTGGCTCCTCTTCCCCCTCCTCTCCCCTTCTCTCCTTTTCCCCTCTCCCACCTCTCTTTCCTCCTCTTCTCCCTTTGGCCTCACCCCCTTCCTCCCTCAGATGGTCAGCACTCCTCACTCTGCCGGCACCGGTGCCGGAGTGACCCAGCCACCCGCAAATTTCCTGCAGGGGATCCAGAAAGCAAACGGCAACATCCACCACCCTTGAAGCTGATTTACCAACAAATCGATCGATGGTATTTATCGTCATCAGTCAAGCACTGCACGGGAAGACCCGATCCCTCCCCTCAAGGAATCTACAGTCAAGCAGTCAATCTACAGAGAAGCAGCGTGGCTCAGTGGAAAGAGCCCGGGCTTGGGAGTCAGAGGTCATGGGTTTGAATCGAATCCATACATCCTATCCATTACCCACACATCCTATCCATTACCAAGACCTGCCAGTTTCACCTTTACAATATCGCCAAGATCCGCCCTTTCCTCTCCACCCGAACGGCTACCTTACTGCTACGGGCTCTCGTTATATCCCGGCTAGACTACTGTGTCGGCCTTCTCTCTGATCTCCCTTCCTCCTCTCTCGCCCCGCTCCGGTCTATTCTTCACTCCACTGCCCGGCTCATCTTCCCACAGAAACGATCTGGGCATGTCACTCCCCTTCTTAAACACCTCCAGTGGTTGCCTATCGACCTCTGCTCCAAACAAAAATTCCTCACTCTAAGCTTCGAGGCTCTCCATCCCCTTGCCCCTTCCTACCTCTCCTCCCTTCTCTCCTTCTACCACCCTCCCCGCACGCTCCGCTCCTCCGCCGCCCACCTCCTCGCCGTCCCTCGGTCTCGCCCGTCCCGCCGTCGACCCCCGGGCCGCGTCCTCCCGCGGTCCCGGAACGCCCTCCCTCCTCACCTCCGCCAAACTGATTCTCTTCCCCTCTTCAAAACCCTACTTAAAACTCACCTCCTCCAAGAAGCCTTCCCAGACTGAGCTCCCCTTCTCCCTCTACTCCCTCTACCGCCCCCCCTTCACCTCTCCGCAGCTTAACGCTCTTTTCCCCCCATCTCCCTCTGCTCCTCCCCCTCTACCTTCCCATCCCCTCGGCACCGTACTCGTCCGCTCGACTGTATATATTTTCATTACCCTATTTATTTTGTTAATGAAATGTACATCGCCTCGATTCTATTTAGTTGCCACTGTTTTTAAGAGATGTTCTTCCCCTCGACTCTATTTATCGCCATTGTTCTCGTCCGTCCGTCTCCCCCGATCAGACCGTAAGCCCGTCAAACGGCAGGGACTGTCTCTATCTGTTGCTGACTTGTTCATTCCAAGCGCTTAGTACAGTGCTCTGCACATAGTAAGCACTCAATAAATACTATTGAATGAATGAATTAATTAATTAATGAATCCCGGCTCCGCCACTTGTCAGCTGTGTGATTGTGGGCAAGTCACTTCACTTCTCTGTGCCTCAGTGACCTCATCTGTAAAATGGGAATTAAGACTGTGAGCCTCATGTGGGACAACTTGATTACCCTGTATCTACCCCAGCGCTTAGAACAGTGCTCTGAATATAGTAAGTGCTTAACAAATACCAACATTACTATTATTATTATTACAGCCCAGATGGGGAGACAAGGGCTAAAATAAATTACAGGCAGGGTCAGCAACTGAGTTTAAAGCCCCGTAGTGCCTACTCAGTCATTCATTCAATCATATTTATTGAGTGCTTATTGGGTGCAGAGCACAGTGCTAAGTGCTTGGAAAGTACAATTCGGCAACAAATAGAGACAATCCCTACCCAACGATAGGTCTACGTACTGTGTGGGGAGGGAGGGAGGGAGGGGGGAGACATAGGTGACGCAGTAGGGGGAGGAAATAGGGTGGGGAAAGTAGAGATTAGTCAGGGAAGACTTCCTGGAGGAGATTTGATTTTAGCAAGGCTTTGAAGCTGGGGAGAATAGTTGTCGCCTGCTCTTCCAAATCCAGCACTTGGATCTGTGACCTCTGGACTTCTGATATTTGTGCCACCCTCAACCCCACAGCACTATGTCCATATCTTTAAATTACATGTTATAAATTTTTTATTTATATGAATATCTGTCTCCCCCTCTAGCTTATCAACTCACTGTGGGTGTGGATCGGGTCTGCCAACTCTATTGTACTCTCCCAAGAGCTTAGTACAGTGCTTTGCACAGAGTAACTGCTCAATAAATACCACTGTTGATGACGATGATGGGACAGACAACATTCAGGTACCTTGGCAACCGCACCTCCACTAAGCATCACTTCTATTTTTCCATTCATTCATTCTATCGTACTTATTGAGTGCTTACTGTGTGCAAAGCACTGTTCTAAGCACTTGGGAGAGTGCGATATACCAATATTATTCTATTATGAGGTGATCGAGTGCATTAAAGCCAATGGTGAGGAGTTTTTGTTTGAGGCAGAGGTGGATGGACAACCGCTGGAATTTCTTGAGGAGAAGGGAAACCTGGTCTGAACGTTTCTGTAGGAAAATGACCCGGCAGCAGAGTGACGTACCTCTATCTAAGTCCTGGCTCATTTCGGTCCTGAAGAATTCCCCCCACAGAGAACGGCTATTTCTCTTCAGTGCCAGCTTCTGGAGTTACAGTGTCAACCTCATCTGTGAACATGTCCAAGTGAGGGGGAGTGCTGTCCCTTTAAAATAAATTAACAAATAAAATCTTCCCTCCCACCTGCCCCGCTCTCCTCCCGGGGAAGGAAAGGGCAGCAGAGGAAAGGCAGCTGCCATCCCCGGCCCACTTCTCAGCTGTTTTCCTCCCTTCCTGCCACAAACACCCCTCACTGAGAGGGAGAGGGCGGGAGAGGAAACCTCCCCACAGCCCCCCTGCCCCGGGGGGTTTGAACATAAAGTCCTGGCCTGCCCCTGTTAACCAGCTGTTGCCAATCCAGCCACTCTCTTGGCCGGGAAGGTCTGTCTTTCTAGTTCTCTGCAACTGGTGTTTGCCCTGGGCTCCTCGCTCCTCCCGGCCAAGAGGCCGGGGTGGGAACGGGCAGGCAGAGAAGCAGT
Source organism: Ornithorhynchus anatinus (assembly GCF_004115215.2). NCBI lineage: Eukaryota > Metazoa > Chordata > Mammalia > Monotremata > Ornithorhynchidae > Ornithorhynchus > Ornithorhynchus anatinus. Next base: position 16,274,440 of record NC_041730.1, on the reverse strand, counting down.
GTGGCCTAGTAGGTACAGCATAGGCCTGCAAGTTAGATGGACCTGGGTTCTATCCCGGCTCCATTTGTCGGCTGCTATTGTACTCTCCAAGTGCTTAGTAAAGTGCTCTGCACACAGCAAGCTCTCAATAAATACAATTGAATGAATGAATGTGACCTTCGGCAAGTTACTTCTCTGGGCCTCGGTCTCTTCAACCCTAAAATGGAGATACCTGTTCTCCCCACTTAGATTGTGAGCCCCATGTGGGACAGGGACTGTGTCTAACTTGTTCCTATCCTAGCACTTAGAACAGTATTTGCCACCTACTTCTCCACACACGCTTCAGTCAGTTCCCTCCTCTATAAAATGGGAATTAAGACTGTGAGCCCCATGTGGGACATGGACTGTGTCCAACCTGATTACTCTGTACCTTAACCAGGGCTTAGAACAGAACTGGGCACATAGTAAGTGCTTAACAAATACAATTTAAAAAAAAAAACAAAAACCCAAAATAAAAAGCATTAAAAAAAAGAGAGAGCAGGCAGGGGCAGATAGGGGTGAGTCTCTGGCTGTTGGCAGCCAGCCAGAGCCCCAGGCCTGCCTGGTTAGAAGCGGTTCTGACGAGAGGACCCTCCGCAGAGCTCTGGGTACGAGCGGGCACCAGATGAGTGAGGGGAGCCCCTTCCCAGCTCCCCAGTTTAGCTAGACGCAAGAGCCTGGAGAGCAGCTGTGCTTCCTGTTTGTCTTGATGCCTGGCGATTTTTGAAGAGGCCTCGCTCTCTTCAGCCCGGGCTGAAGGCTAGCAGGCCTCCAGCCTGTGGCCTGGGATCAGAGAAGCAGCGTGGCTCAGTGGAAAGAGCCCAGGCTTGGGAGTCAGAGGTCGTGGGTTCTAATCCCGGCTCTGCCACTTGCCTGCTGTGTGACCTTGGGCAAGTCACTTCACTTCTCTGGGCCTCAGTTACTCCATCTGTAAAATGGGGATTAACTGTGAGCCTCACGTGGGACAACCTGATTACCCTCTATATACCCCAGCGCTTAGAACAGTGCTCTGCACAGAGTAAGCGCTTAACAAATACCAACATTATTATTATTAAAAATGGAGTTTAAAAAATGTGAGCCTCACGTGGGACAATCTGATTACCCTGTATCTACCCCAGCGCTTAGAACAGTGCTCTGCACATAGTAAGCACTTAACAAATACCATAATTATTATTATTATCCATCCCCTGCTGGGGTGGCATGGCCCTGGCAGGATGGACTTGGGCCTGATAATAACAATAATAATAATAATAATAATAATAATAATAATTGTATTTAGCAAGTGCTTACTATGTGCCAGACACTATACTAAGCACTGGGGCAGACACAAACAAATCGGGTTGGACACAGTCCCTGTCCGAAGTTGGGCTCACAGTCTTTATCCCTGTTTTCCAGATGAGGTAACTGAGGCCCAGAGAAGCAAAGTGACTTGCCGAAGGTCATACGGCAGACAAGTGACGGAGCCGGGATTAGAACCCTTGATCTTCTGACTCCCAGGCCCGGGGTCTAACCACTACGCCCTGCTGCGTCTGATGCCATGAGGTCTTGGCCTGAGCAGAGGCTGCCCTCTGCTCTGAGGGGGGACCTCCCATTGCTTTGGTCAGCATCGGGAATGAGAAGGGGGTCTTGGGGTCCCCACCCTAGGGCTCAGAACTGAAGACTTCGGGCCACCCGCGAGCATAACCGGTATTCTTAAAGTGCTTACCATGAACCAAGAACTATACTAAGCGCTGGGATAGATTTGAGATAATTGAGATAATTGGAATAATCAGATTGGACTCAAGCCCTGTCTATGGGGCTCATGGTTTAAATAGAGGGAGTAGCAATCAATCAATGGCATTTATTACGAATAATAATAATAACGATGGTATTTGCTAAACAGTATGTGCCGGGCTCTGCTTTAAGCAGTGGGGTAGATACAAGGTAATCAGGATGTCCCACGTGGGGCTCACAATCATTAATCCCCAGAGGTAACTGAGACCCGGAGAAGGGAAGTGATTTGGCCAAGGTCACACAGCAGACAAGTGGCGGAGCCGGGATTAGAACCCACCACCTCTGACTCCCAAGCCCACATTCTTTCCACTGTGCCATGCTACTTCTCTGGGGCTTTACCCTCTAGTCTCTCTCCCCTCTTCATCCGATGACGTTCTCCTTACCTCTCTGGTCCCTCCTGCTACTTTTCCCTTCTCTCCCTCCCTCCCCGTCCATCCCACCCCTCTCTTACTTCCATGTCTCCTTCCCCTTTCTCCCTCTGCCTTCCAATGAATTAAGCATGAATTTGAAAATGACTGGCCCAAGTGGCCAATTCTGCTTTTGGAAGCCAGGGTGGCCGCTCTAGGCAGATTCCAAGGATACCAAAGAGTCGATACGCTCAATCCCAAACTGGGAATAACACTGTGGCTACGCAACCGAAAAGAGGCTGGCAACTGAGGATTCATCCAGTTGGTTTGTTCCATTTGGAATCAGGGGTGACCTCTGTAAGCGGATTCCAAGGATACCAGAGTGTCAGCATGCTCAATTCCTTCCTTCCTTCCTTCAGTCATTCAGTCGTATTTATTGAACACTTACTGTGTGCAAAGCACTACATTATGCGCTTGGGAGAGCACAGTATAACAACAAATAGACACATCCCTGCCCACGGCGAGCTTAGTCTAGAGGGGGAGACAGACATGAATATAAATAAGCGAATGACAGATATGTACATAAGTGCTGTGGGGGCTAGGACGGGGGGATGAATAATGAAAGCAAGTCAGGGCAGAAGGAGTGGAAGAAGAGGAAAAGAGGGCTTAGACAGGGAAGGCCTCTTGGAGGAGGTGTGCCTTCAAGAAGGCTTTGAAGGGGAGGGGAGAGTAATCGTCTGTCGGATATGAGGAGGGAGGACGTTCCAGGCCGTCTGAAACCGAGTGTGACACTGTTGCTACGTGACCCAAACGAGGGTGGGAACTGAGCGATCATTCTTTCATTCCATCATATTTATCGAACGCTTACTCTGTGCAAAGCACCGTACTAATCGCCTGAGAGAATACGATACAACAACAGATCCTTCGGTTGGTCTGTTGCATTTGGAAGCAGGGGTGGCCTCTATAAGCAGATTCCAAGGATACCAGAGAGTCAGCAGGCTCAAACCCAAACCGAATATAAAACCCTGCAGCAACACGACCCATATGAAGGCGGGAGCTGAGGATTCATCCAGTCGGCTTGTTCCACGCGGAAAACCCAAACGTACCTCAAGTCTCAACATGGACTATTAGAATGAAGTTTTCACTTTGGGTGGTCTGTTTGGACCAAATCCACCGGATAATTGTTTAATTGTTGACTTCACTGGAGCTGGGCAAACAATGGGTTCGGTCATTCGATAACGTATCTGGACGTGTTTGTTCCTCGGAGGGGAATTGGTGTTATTCTAGCTTATAAAAATGTAAGTGTTCTAATTGTAATGAGATAACCGTATTTAAAATCACTGAACCTTGTTAAAGAGTGACATCATGTGAACTCTCCAAACAAATAAGCCAATAAATATTTTGGAAAGGCCTTCTGGGTGCGAGGAGAGGGAAGCTGGGTGCTGGGCGCCCAATCTGATGGTACAGATTTTAATCATTTTAATTTAAAAAAATGTGTTTATCATTATGGAGGGGATGGAGAACCTTTAGGGAAAGAGCAGAGGCATAACATTCGGCCAGAGAGCCTTGGCGTCTACTCGATGCCCCACAGTAGAATAGGTTGATCCCTTCTCTCTGGACTCCCAAACTTCAGGCGCTGGATTTTAATCCCAGAGAAGCAGTGTGGCCTAGTGGATAGAGCACGGGTCTCTCCTCCCTTCTCTCTTTCTACCGCCCACCCCGCACGCTCCGCTCCTCCGCCGCCCACCTCCTCACCGTCCCTCGATCTCGCCTATCCCGCCGTCTACCCCTGGGTCACGTCCTCCCGCGGTCCTGGAACGCCCTCCCTCCTCACCTCCGCCAAACCGATTCTCTTTCCCTCTTCAAAACCTTACTTAAAAATCACCTCCTCCAAGAGGCGTTCCCAGACCGAGCTCCTCTTCCCCCTCTACTCCCTCTGCCATCCCCCCTTTACCTCTCCGCAGCTAAAGCCTCATTTTCCCCTTTTCCCTCTGCTCCTCCACCTCTCCCTTCCCATCCCCACAGCACTGTACCCGTCCGCTCAACTGTATATATTTTCGTTACCCTATTTATTTTGTTAATGAATTGTACATCGCCTTGATTCTATTTAGTTGCCATCGGTTTTTACGAGATGTTCTTCCCCTTGACGCTGTTTAGTGCCATTGTTCTCGTCTGTCCGTCTCCCCGGATTAGACCGTAAGCCCGTCAAACGGCAGGGACCGTCTCTATCTGTTGCCGACTTGTTCATCCCAAGCGCTTAGTACAGTGCTCTGCACATAGTAAGCGCTCAATAAATACTATTGAATGAATGAATGAGTCGGAAGGACCTGGGTTCTAATGCCGGCTCCGCCACTTGTCTGCTGTGTGATCTTGGGCAAGTTACTTCACTTCATGCCTCTATTACCTCATCTATAAAGAGGGGATTAAGACTGCGAGCCCCACGTGGGACGTGGATAATGTCCAACCTAATTAGCTCGTATCTACCCCGGCGCTTGGTACAATGCCTGACGTATAATAAGCGTTTAACGAATACCCTTAAAAAAATGCAAGGTGGCACCAAGAAGGAGGGAAGAGGTTGGAGGAGGAGGTAGAATTTCTCTTCCCCTTCTGCGCCCTCCTAATCGACTCCAAACAGTTCCTCGCTTCCTCCTGGTAACCGAGAGAGTAAGGAGCGTCCGGTGGAGACAGAAGTAACCTACAGCAGGAGGAATCTCTTCCTTCTAGCTCTGGAAAACAGCCGAGCAACTTCAGTCTCCACTTCACCCTTCCCTAGTCCGACCTGACCAGCGGAAAACCGACCTAGGAAACGGCCCCTGGGGCGGACGGAAACCGACTCGGTCCGCAGACAGAGATGACTCTCCTCTTCTTCGAGAGATCACCAGCGAGTCCAGACCAATCTTTGGAAATCGACTCCGGTTCTAGAGGGGACTGGCTACCCTCGACTGGCAGGGAGCCACCCATTCTGTGCCCAACGAGTATCTTCCAGTGGAAAAGAACAAAGTTGTTTAAAGGGAAACAAAAAGCCTTCATCAGCAGAACGGTCAGCATCCGTCGGCCACTCCTCAGAGCAACGCGGCGGCCGAAGAACAGGCCATTGCTATCAGGGACAACAACTCGTGGACGGCCTAACTGCAAGATCATTGTGCAGCTGCCTCTCTCCCTGTTGCGTAACTTCTCCAATGTCAAATCTTCACATACTGCATTCTTTGTCCTGGTAATGAAAGGCAGAGAGAGACTCTCCACTTCTCCCTTTAAGAACGATCGAGTACAAGGACTCACTCTGTTGTGTTTGGGTGGCTTTTTTTTATTCCGTATGTTTGCCAAATCATGGAAGTGTTCTGTGCTGCTGTCTTCTATCTTTAAAACGTACTTGGACGTCTGTGCTCGAGGGCGCGTCTTTCATTTATAAATTCCCGGATCAATCCCTCTTCTCCCCAGCTCGCTCTCCCCTCTCCGTCGTCTAGGCGCTTCAGTCGGTCACCTTTGGACATTTGATATCTACCCCACCCCCAACCCCGGAGCCCTTATGTACCTATCTTTAATGACATATTATAAATTATTTATATTCACGTCAGTCTCCCCGTCTAGACTGTAAGCTCGTTATGGGCAGGGAATGTGTCTGCTAATTCTGTCGTATTGTATTTCCCCAAGCGCTTAGTACAGTGTTCTACACATAGTAGGCGCTCGATAAATACCATCGATTGATTGATCGTTGCTAAGTGTGGAGTCCCAGCAAATTCATACCTAAAAAAAAAAATGGTACTTGTTAAGCACTTGCTATGTGCCAAACACTGAGGTAGATACAAGGTAATCAGGTTAGACGCAGTCCCTTTCCCCCATGGGGCTCACCACTCTTAAACCCCGTTTTACAGATGAGGGAACCAAGGCCCGGAGAAGTGAAGTTACTTGTCCAAGGTCACACAGCAGACACGTGGCAGAGTCGGGATTAGAACCCAGATCCTCCTGACTCCCAGGCTCGCGATCTATCCACTCAGCCATGCTGCGTCTCCGAGTTGGGAGGAGGTGAGCGAATAGGGGAGCGGTCCCCTCCCCACTGCGAATTCCAAAAGAGTGCTCCAGTAGCCCAGCGGGCACGTGGAAGCAGCGATGCTTTCAGGTAAAATGGGAGTTACCCGACCATTGGGTTTCCCGCCCCGCAGCAGGTGTGAAGCAAAGTCTGGCCCCCCACCTGTCGGACCCCACCTCTCCCTCAAAACTGTACAGCCCACTCCGTCTCTTCCCCAAGCCCGGGATCACCCAGGAGAGCCAGTACGTCACGGCCCAAGCCTGAAGCTCGAGAGTTTGGCCGCTTGGACCGTCCCCTCTGCGGACTGACCTCCGGGCAGTGCTGGCCTCCCAAGCTCAGTGCAGGTGGAGAGAGTCAGTCAATCGCACTTACTGAGCACTTACTGTGTGCACAGCATCGTACTAAGAGCTGGGGAGAGGACAACGGAACAATATTGAGAGGCTCAAAGAGGAGAATACCTGGAGGGCTGGTGTTCGGTTCCATTTCCCCACCACACACATACGTGAGCTCGCACCACCAGAACCACAAAGCGAAGGCTTGCCCGAAGCCACCCAACACCCTCGGCTCCATGAGGCTCCAGTCCAAAGACACTTCAACCGTCTCTCTTCCACCAGATCAAAGCACTGACACGGTCCAAAGTAATGGTTAGGGTCCCCACAGTCCCTCTTAGCGGGACCGTTTCCTCCCTTCAAGGAATTTTCAAAGGTACCGCTGCTGGCAGGGAAAAAAAGATGGCAGAACAGGAACCGGCAATCACAAAAGCAGCTGTGGAAGGGCCACTTCCTTCTTCATCCTCCTCCTCTTTTCTTCCCCATTACCTCAGCCCCCTTACTTCTGTCTCTTTGTTTTATCATATCTGTTAAGCGCTTACTATATGCCAGGCACTGTACTGAGCACTGCGGAAAATACAAGCTAATCAGGTTGGACCTCGGGCTAGTCACTTCACTTCTCTGGGCCTCATTTACCTCATCTGTAAAATGGGGCTTAAGAATGTGAGCGCCATGTGGGACAGGGACCATATCCAACCTGATTAACTTGTAACTATCCCAACGCTTAGTACACCGCTTGGCACAAGGTACTATTATTATTATTATTATTATGAATAAATAAGTCCTTTATAATATATAATTGTAAAATATGTATATATCAAGTGTTTTCTCCGGAACCAGGCATGACCTAGTGGAAAGAATCTGGGCCTGAGAGTTAGAGGACCTGGAGTCTAATCCCAGACATTTTTCAGCTGTGTGACCTTGGGAAAGTCACTTCACTTCTCCCAATTTCCTCATCTTTAAAATGGGGATTCAATACCCGCTCTCTCCGCTACTTAGACTGTGAGCCCCATGAGGGACAGGTGCTGGGTCCAACCTGATAATCTCGTGTCTACCCTAGCAGTTAGTATAAAGCTTGAAACATAGTAAGTGCTCAACAGGTCCCACAATTATCAATCAATCAATCAATCGATCGATCAATGCTGTTAACCTTCTCACTGTGCCTCGTTCTCGCCCGTCCAGCCGTCAACCCCTGGCCCACGTCCTACCTCTGGCCTGGAACGGCCTCCCTCCTCACATCCGCCAAACTGACTCTCTTCCCTCCTTCAAACCCTAATGAAAGCTCACTTCCTCCAGGAGGCCTTCCAGATTGAGCCCCCTTTTCTTCTGCTCCTCCTCCCCTCCCCATCATCCCGGCTTCCTCCCTCTGCTCTACCCCCTCCCTGCCCCACAGCACTTGTGTGTGCATATATATATATTTATTATTCTATTCATTTTATTAATAATGTGTATAAATCTATAATTCCCTTTATTTATATTGATGCTATTGATGCCTGTTTACTTGTTTTGTTGTCTGTCTCCCCCTTCTAGACTGTAAGCCCATTGTTGGGTAGGGATTGTCTCTATTTGTTGCTGAATTATACTTTCCAAGCGCTTAGTACAGTGTTCTGCACACAGTAAGCGCCCAATAGATACGATCAAATGAATGAATGAATGAATATCGAACACTTACTATGCCCCGACTGCTTAGGGAGAGAACAATTCAGTAGAGCCGATAGGCAGGTTTCCTGCCCTCGAGTAGTTCGATATATTCAGAATTTAAATGTAGGACTGAAAATCTGCCACCGCCTAACAACTTTGCTCTCCCTTACCTACACTGGAGTTCTTATTAATAATAATGATAATGATGGCATGTATTAAGCATTTACTGTGTGCCAGGCACTGTACTAACCACTGGGATAGATGATGCATTCATAACTACAGTCAGCCAATCAATCAACAGTATTTATTGAGCGCTTACTGTGTGCCGAACACTGTACTAAGCACTTGGGAGAGTACCAACTCTACAGAGTTGGTAGACATGTTCCCTTCCCAAAAGGAAAGAAGCAGCTTGGCCAAGTGGAGCATGGACCTGGGAGTAAGAAAACCTGGGCCCTAATCCCGTCTCCACCACTTGTCTGCCGAGTGACCTCGGGCAAGTCACTTCACTTCTCTGGGCCTCAGTTCCCTCATCTGTAAAACGGGGATTAAAAGTGCGAGCCCCATGTGGGACATGGACTGTGTCCGACCTGATTACCTCGTACCTACTCCGGCGCTTAGCACAGTGCCCGGCACTTGGTAAACTTTTAACAAATACCAAAAAAAAAAAAAAGGAGTTTAGCAATCCTCAAGTCTAATCCATTCAAAGCCATTATTTTTATTATATCCGTCTACTTTGGCAAAATGTGTGAGAATCAGTCCCATCCCTAAGTTCCTGCAGCAGATCCTCTCCTTATCCCTTTTTCTAAAGAAACAGCTTATCCTAATGGATAGAGCACAGGCCTGGAAGTCAGAAAGACCCGGGTGCTAAACCTCACTCCACCACTTCTCTGCTGCGTGACCTTGGGCAAGTCACTCGACTTCTCCGGGCCTCAGTTCCCTCATCTGCCAAACAGGGATGACGACCGTGAGCCCCACGTGGGACATGGACTGTGTCCAACCCGATTAGCTGTGTCGACCCCAGCGCGTAGTACAGTGCCTGGCACATAGTAAGCACTTCACGAATACCAATAACAACAGCGACAAAAAGCAAACAAATCTAAATCGGGTCGAGGCAGGGAACGAGCACAATCGCCCGCGTGGGGGTGCGGAAAATGGGCTTTTGGCAAGTTTGTGAGTTTCAACGCCACCATGGGGACGCAAGCTAAAGAGCCTGGGGCGGGTTCCAACTTTTCTCCTCGATGACGGACTCAAGAGACACAGGGGATCCAGGTTAATAAACAATTTTATTGGCATTTTACACCATCTATCGATCGTCTTACATTCTCAATTAATTGGCCATTAAAGTGCTGGATGGTTTCCTAAATCAAGACAATGTTTGTTATACGAAATTGTAACAGATACCAGGAAAAGAGCCACCACCAACGGGAGGCACGGCCACTCGGCTAACTCTTCTTTCTCACGGTACAAAGAATCAAAACTCCACGCTGAGACGCTGGAAATGGCTTAGTTCCATCTGCCACGATTCACAAACTTCCCTCTCACCTACAGCACAGAGACTGGTTGGAACCGCCACCTTCCGGGAACAACCCAATGCCAAAGGCACGAAAAAAATAAAAATCCCCAACCGCCCAGGAAACGGATCCCCCTCTGCCAACGCCGATGGAATACAGTGTCTGGAACAGATCCATTCTCAGGGCAGCAATGGGAGACTCAACACACCCTTCCCCACCCACCCCCACCCTTCTACCTCCCCTCCCCCCATCCCCTGCAAACAAAAGCCAAAAAAGTAATGAAAATGGAAACAAAACAAAAAAAAAAAAAAAGGATTTCCACGAACCCGACACTGTAAATGTTCAGTAACAATGAAATTATAAACACAGAAGCTGGCTTAGTAAACAGAGGCTCTGAGCGCTGAAGGCCCAGCCTGAAGTCTTAAAGGCAAATACTGTTGACTCCGCAGATAAACTGGACGAACTGGGGAAAAAAAAAATTCACCTCCTACTCACGCCAAGGCTCCCGAGGACGCTGAGCTTTCAACCCTCGACTTTTGGTTTAGGGAGCCCAGCGGGCTGATATCTCCCTACTGGGCCTTCATTTTATTGCTGAGGTTGATGGGCCGACCACCTCTGAAGTTTATATACAAACACGCAGAAGGCTGATGTCTCTCTATATATATATGTACATGTACACACACAGGCTGACTGTCGAGTCTTACTTTCTGGTTGCTGTCTGCTCTACCTCTGGCAACTGGCTCCCAACCTTCGTCCCACTGTCATTGCTGGAGGTGGAAGAAGGCCGAGACTTCTTGGAGGCCAGAGACACACCACTCCCTTGAAGTTTTCCCGCCTCGTCATCGCTCCCGGTTACCTCATAGTGACCTTTATTCTTCGCCCCCAACCCACCGAAGGTGCCAAATTTCAGCTTGCCGGGTTTCCCTTTGCCCTTCCCACCCTCCAGGGACACTTCCCCGCCCTCGAACTCCAAGGTTCCCGTCGGAGTGGAAGGTGCCGAGAGCTCTGGCTCGTCGCTCAAGGAGGACGAGCGATGCCGTGGCTTCTTACTTTTAAACAATGAGAACTTGGCCTTGGGTGACGACGCTTCTCCCTCTGCCTCCCCGTCCAGGGACCCTAAGCTGATCTTTGAGCTCTTCAGATCTCCTTTCGACCCAGAAATGGACACTTCGGGGGATCCCGTCCCGCTCCCCTTCCCTTTGGGTTTGGAAAAATTGAACTTGGGCATTTTGATTTTCGACTTTTTGAGCTTCCCTTCTGCCTCTTCCAACTCCACTTCCCCGGCCCCGGCCTGGAAGCTGGCTTCTGCTTTAGGGAAGTTCACGTCCACCCCAACTTCCCTGCCCACCAGCTCCCGACCGGAGAAGGTGAATTTGGGGATCTTCATCTTGGGGAATGTTACTTTTCCGGATCCGCCCTCCACATGGCCTTGAGGGCCAGACACGCTCACCCCGGGACCCCGAAGCCCCAGCTGGGCTCCTTTCACCCCTCCTTCCCCCTTTGGTCCCGAAACCTGGATCCCCCCACCGACCTTGGGCAAGTCCACGTCGAAAGCAGAACACGAGCCCTGGGGCCCTTTCCACTCTCCGCCCGGACCCTTGACGCCAATGTGTCCTCCCCCTAAACTGACCTCCGGAGCTTGGACATTTCCAGAAATGTCCAGCCCCCCTTTGACTTTCGGGCCCGCCCAGCCGACCCCTACATCTGACCCCGAGAACTCGGGCCCCTTCACGCTCACGCCAGGAGCCGCCCCACGGAGATCTAGGCCCACGCCTCGCAGGTCTCCTTTGATCTCGGGCCCAGAGAGCTTCCCCGATGGGAGTTTCACATTCACGTCGGGCAGCTGGGCATCACACCGCGGGACCTGACCGCTGGGCATCTGGAGGCTTCCTCCCGAGCCTTGCAGGCTAACGCCAGGAAGCTCCACGCCCACCTTGGAACCCTTCAGATCGACGGTGGTCCCGAGGCCTCCCTTTAGCTTTGGTCCTTTCAGGTTGAAGTCCACATCCGGGGAGGAGATTTGTGGGGCAGAGACGTGAGGCCCTTTCACCTCCAGGTGAGCAATTCCACCCCCGAGGTTAACATCCATCCCGGGCCCCTTCAGCTCTCCGGTCACCTGCGGCGGCCCCGGCATGTTCACGTCCAAGTCCGGCCCCTGGGCAGATATGCCAAACTGAGGCAGCTTCATCTGGGGGAGAGTGATGGCGCCCCCCGGAGCCGCCAGGCCCATGTGAGGGGCCTCCACTCCCATCGTCGGACCCTTGATGTCACCCGAAATATCCAGGCCTCCCTTCAGGTTTGGTCCTGTCAAACTCACCCCGGGCCCCTGGACGCTGAGCTTTGGAGTGCCCAGGTCGACCTCGGCACCGGGCACTTTCACCCCTCCCTCCGCTGAAACCCCAAGATTTCCTTTCAGGGTTGGTCCTTTCAAATTCAGATCGAGCTCAGGTCCGGAGACCTGGGGCATGGAGAGGTGCCCTGAAGGCAGGCTCCCTTTGGGGCCTTTCAGGGTCACCTCGGGCCCTTGGACTTTGACATCCGGCATGCTGATGCCTCCTTCGACGGAGGGGAGTTGGGCATGGAAATCCGCTTCCCCAGCCTCCGCTCTGAGCCCCGGGACGCCGATCTTGGGCATGGAAAACTTGGGAAATTGAATTTTTCCCTCTGGACCTTTCAAATCAACGTCCGGCCCTTCCAGTTCCACTTTGGGAAGCTCACCCTTTACCTTTGGTCCTTTCACGTGAACATCCAGATCTGGAAGGGAGACTTTGGGAGCCGAAATGCCAAACGAAGGTGATCCGAATCTGGCATCGGGAGCTTCGATGTTGACATCGGGGGCATGCAAGTTTGCTTCCACGCTGGGTACTCTCAAATCCCCTTCTAGTTTTGGCCCGGCGATATCTACAGTCCCTCCGGGCAGCTTGAACTTGGGCGCCGTCAGTTTAGCGTCCGGCCCTTCCACGTGAACGCCGGGAAGGCCCCCGCTGACCCCGACCGACGCGGCGTCTAGGCCCGGACACTTGACGCCACCCTTAATCCCTCGGGAAGAGACCTCCAGATCAGGAGCGTGGATTTCGCTCTCCAACTTGGGGCTGGGAAGCGAGGCCTCGGCTTTGAACTTGGAAGATTTAATATCAAATTCTACATCTGGGAAGTACATTTTTCCAAACATCGGCTTCCTCGTTTTGGGAGATTTCACATCGACTTTAAGAGCCGCGTCGGGGCCGGCCGCGTTGACGTCAAAATCCGGCGTCTTCAGGTGGGCATCGACATCGCCGCCTGGGACGTTCACATCAAATCCCTGTTTTTTCCCTTTGATTTTAGGGCCGCTCATGTGAAGCTTAGGCATTTTAAACTTACTCTTCTTTCCTTTAACTCCAATATTGATATCCGGAGCCTCGACATTCAATTCTCCTTCTGGAACTGAAACATCTAGTGATGGGGTCTTGATGTCAGCCTTGGGGCTTTTAACTCCAAATCCGAATATGGGTTTCTTAAATTTGGGGACTTTAACACTGCCTTCTGGCCCGTCGATGTTTATCTCTGGACTGTCAAGATGCACGTCCAAACTCGGTGTTTCGACTTGAACTTTGGGCACCTTAAGGTCCAATTCCCCACCTTCCAACTTGGGTCCGGAAACACCAAATTTAGGGGACTTCAGATGTAAGTCAATATCAGGGGCAGTCATTTTGGGCCCGGATATGTCCAGTGATGGCATTTTCAGCTTGGGACCGCTCAGGTTGACGTCGGGTCCTTCAATGTCCAAACCTGGACCCTTGATATCAACTTCCGGACCCTTAAGGTGACCTTCGACCTTTGGAACGGACACATCGAAATCTCCCTTCATGCAGGGCCCTTTCAAATTCAGGTCAACATCCGGCAAGGAAACCTTTGGCGTCTTGATATGCATTTCAGGCATCTTGAATTTAGGGCCCTTCAGTTTCCCTTCTGGACCGTCGATGTTTATGTCTGGAGCTTCGATGTCCACTTTGGGCCCTGAGATGTCAATATCAGCATGGGGCAGATTCACGTCCACGTCTGGCCCCTCCCCTTTGAACCCCGGCATGCTGAACTTGGGCATTTTCACCTTGGGCATCTTCAGGTTCCAGTCTGGGCCGTGAACGTCCACATCTGGGGCGCCGATGTCCACCTTGGGCCCTTTGAGATCAAAATCAGGGCCCTTCAGATCCCCTTCCAACTTGGGCCCAGAGAGATCCACATCTCCCTTCAGCTTCGGACCCTTCAGATTCAGGTCAATGTCAGGCATGGAGATTTTCGGAGCTTTGAAGTGCATATCTGGCATCTTGAACTTCGGGCCTTTCAGTTTCCCATCCGGACCTTCGATTTCCACGTCCGGGGCTTCGATATCCAGTTTGGGCCCCTTGATGTCAATTTCGGGGCCCTTCAGGTCTCCTTCCACCTTGGGAAGGGAAACGTCCACATCCCCCTTGACTTTGGGACCTTTCAGATTCAAGTCGAAGTCAGGCATGGAGATTTTGGGGGCCTTGATATTCATCTCGGGCATCTTAAACTTGGGACCTTTCAACTTCCCTTCGGGACCTTCGATGCTGACATCCGGAGCTTCGATGTCCACTTTGGGGCCTGAAATGTCAATGTCTCCCTTGGGCAGATTCACATCCACGTCCGGTCCCTCTCCTTTGAACCCTGGCATGTGGAACTTGGGCATTTTCACCTTGGGCATCTTCAGGCTCCAGTCTGGCCCGTGGACGTCCACATCTGGGGCACCAATGTCCATCTTGGGGCCTGTGATGTCCAGCTCTGGACCTTTCAGATCCCCTTCCACTTTAGGAAGAGCAACATCCACCTCTCCTTTGACTTTCGGACCTTTCAAATGCAGATCGACATCGGGCATGGAGAGCTTTGGGGTTTTCAGATGCAGATCGGGCATTTTAAACTTAGGACCCTTCAGTTTCCCTTCCGGGCCATCAATATCAAACTCAGGTGCGTCGATGTCGAGCTTGGGTCCTTTGATGTCAACCTGGGGGCCTTTCAGATCTCCTTCCAACTTGGGCACAGAAACGTCCACGTCTCCCTTAACCTTAGGGCTTTTTAGATTGAGGTCAATATCACTCATGGAGATCTTGGGGGTTTTGAAATGCATATCGGGCATCTTAAATTTCGGACCTTTCAATTTTCCTTCAGGGCCTTCGATGTCGATCTCTGGAGCTTGGATATCCATGTGTGGCCCTTTCAGCTCTCCTTCCAGCTTGGGAGCAGAAACATCTACATCCCCCTTTATCTTAGGGCCTTTCAGGTTTAGGTCGAAGTCTGGCATGGAGATTTTAGGAGTTTTGAAGTGCATATCTGGCATTTTGAACTTAGGGCCCTTCAATTTCCCCTCCGGACCTTCGATATCAACGTCAGGGGCACCCACCTCCAGTTTGGGGCCTTTAATATCAATTTCGGGGCCCTTCAGATCTCCTTCCACCTTTGGGAGGGAAGCGTTGATGTCTCCTTTCACTTTGGGACCTTTCAGGTTCAAGTCAAAATCTGGCATGGAGATCTTGGGGGCGTGGAAGTGCATCTCGGGCATCTTAAACTTGGGGCCCTTTACTTTCCCTTCCGGGCCTTCAATATCAATATTGGGAGTGTCGATATCCAGTTTAGGGCCTTTGATATCCACTTCGGGACCCTTCAGATCTCCTTCCACTTTGGGGAGGGCAACGTCGATATCTCCCTTCCCCCTGGGGCCTTTCAAGTTCAAGTCAAAGTCTGGCATGGAGATTTTGGGGGCATGGAAGTGCATCTCGGGCATCTTGAATTTGGGGCCTTTCACTTTTCCCTCGGGACCTTCGATATGCACATCTGGAGCCTCAATATCTACTTTCGGACCAGAAACGTCAATGTCCGCTTTGGGCAGATTTACATCCACATCCGGTCCCTCCCCCTTGAACCCCGGCATGTGGAACTTGGGCATCTTCACCTTGGGCATCTTCAGGTTCCAGTCTGGGCCGTGAACGTCCACGTCTGGGGCCCCGATGTCTACCTTGGGGCCTTTGAGATCGAAATCCGGGCCTTTCAGATCCCCTTCCAACTTGGGTCCAGAGAGATCCACATCTCCCTTTAGCTTCGGGCCCTTCAGATTCAGGTCAACGTCAGGCATGGAGATTTTGGGAGCTTTAAGATGCAGGTCAGGCATTTTAAATTTGGGGCCCTTTAACGCCCCTTCTGGTCCGTGAATATCAAGATCAGGTGCGTCGATGTCAAGTTTAGGGCCCTTAATATCCCCTTCTATCTGGGGGACAGACACATCGACATCTCCTTTAATTTTGGGGCCCTTGAGGTTAAGGTCAAAATCTGGCATGGAGATCTTTGGGGCCTTGATATTGACCTCAGGCATTTTAAATTTGGGACCTTTCAACTTCCCTTCGGGGCCTTCAATATTAAGGTCTGGAGCTTCGATGTCCACTTTGGGGCCTGACACATCGATATCCACCTTGGGAAGATTCACATCCACATCCGGTCCCTCTCCTTTGAAGCCCGGCATGTGGAACTTGGGCATTTTCATCTTGGGCATCTTCAGGTTCCAGTCCGGCCCGTGGACGTCCACATCTGGGGCGCTGACGTCCAGCTTGGGGCCCTTGATGTCCACGTCGGGAACTTTCACCTCACCTTCTATTTTGGGCACTGAAACATCCACATCCCCCTTCACTTTGGGCCCCTTGAGATTCAGGTCAACATCGGGCATTGAGATCTTGGGAGTCTTGAAGTGCATCTCGGGCATCTTAAACTTGGGTCCTTTAAGTTTCCCTTCTGGACCTTCAATAGTCACATCGGGAGCATCAATGTCCACCTTCGGACCAGAAATGTCAATGTCTCCCTTGGGCAGAGTCACATCCACATCCGGTCCCTCCCCTTTGAAGCCCGGCATGTGGAACTTGGGCATTTTCATCTTGGGCATCTTCAGGTTCCAGTCCGGCCCGTGTACGTCTACATCTGGGGCACTGATGTCCACCTTGGGGCCTTTCAATTTCCCTTCAGGACCTTCGATATTCACATCTGGAGCACTGATATCTACCTTGGGTCCAGAAATGTCAATGTCTCCCTTGGGCAGATTCACATCCACGTCCGGTCCCTCCCCTTTGAACCCCGGCATGTGGAACTTGGGCATTTTCATCTTGGGCATCTTCAGGTTCCAGTCCGGCCCGTGGACGTCCACGTCTGGGGCGCTGATGTCCAGCTTGGGGCCCTTGATGTCCACGTCGGGAACTTTAATCTCTCCTTCCACCTTGGGCACAGAAACGTCCAAATCCCCCTTCACTTTGGGACCTTTAAGATTTAGGTCAAAGTCCGGCATAGAGATCTTGGGGGCTTTGATGTTCATCTCGGGCATTTTAAATTTGGGGCCTTTCAATTTTCCCTCCGGACCTTCAACGTTTATGTCTGGAGCTTCGATGTCCACTTTGGGCCCTGAGATGTCAATATCGGCTTGGGGCAGATTCACGTCCACGTCCGGCCCCTCCCCTTTGAACCCCGGCATGCTGAACTTGGGCATTTTCACCTTGGGCATCTTCAGGTTCCAGTCTGGGCCGTGAACGTCCACATCTGGGGCGCCGATGTCCACCTTGGGCCCTTTGAGATCAAAATCAGGGCCCTTCAGATCCCCTTCCAACTTGGGCCCAGAGAGATCCACATCTCCCTTCAGCTTCGGACCCTTCAGATTCAGGTCAATGTCAGGCATGGAGATTTTCGGAGCTTTGAAGTGCATATCCGGCATCTTGAACTTCGGGCCTTTCAGTTTCCCATCCGGACCTTCGATTTCCACGTCCGGGGCTTCGATATCCAGTTTGGGCCCCTTGATGTCAATTTCGGGGCCCTTCAGGTCTCCTTCCACCTTGGGAAGGGAAACGTCCACATCCCCCTTGACTTTGGGACCTTTCAGATTCAAGTCGAAGTCAGGCATGGAGATTTTGGGGGCCTTGATATTCATCTCGGGCATCTTAAACTTGGGACCTTTCAACTTCCCTTCGGGACCTTCGATGCTGACGTCCGGAGCTTCGATGTCCACTTTGGGGCCTGAAATGTCAATGTCTCCCTTGGGCAGATTCACATCCACGTCCGGTCCCTCTCCTTTGAACCCTGGCACGCTAAACTTAGGCATTTTCATCTTGGGCATTTTCACGTTCCAGTCCGGTCCATGGACGTCCACATCTGGGGCTTCAAGGTGCATATCTGGGGCTTTAATATCCACCTTTGGACCTTTCAAATCACCTTCCAGGCTTGGGGCAGCAATATCCACCTCTCCTTTGATTTTGGGACTTTTCAAATTTAACTCTACATCTGGCATAGAAACTTTGGGTGAAGAAATGCTCAGAAAAGGCATTTTGAATTTTGATCCCTTCACTTTCCCATGGACTTCCACATCAGGAGCATTAATATCAACTTTGGCATCTCCTAGGTCAACATCTGGCTTCTTAACTTTGGCATCGACTTCGGGCGTTTGAACTTTGGGCCCAGAAAAATGAAATTTGGGGAGCTTGAAACGGGACTTCTTCGGTTTTCCCTCAACGCTGAGTTTGGGGGATGTTATGTCGATTTCTGGACCTTTTACGTCTAATTTAGGGCCTTTAAAATCACCTTCCACTTTGGGGATGGAGACATCCACATCTCCCTTCAGTTTTGAGCCTTTCAAGTTCAGGTCAATCTCTGGCATGGAGATCTTGGGCATATTTACGTGCATGTCAGGCATCTTGAGTTTGGGACCTTTTAATTTGCCCTCAGGACCATGGATGTCAATATCCGGGGCATCGATATCTAGGGTGGGAACTTTGACATCAATGGATGGCCCTTTCAAATCACCTTCTAACTGGGGAACATCAATATCGCCCTTAACTTTGGGACCCTTGAGATTGAGATCGAAGTCTGGCATGGAGATCTTCGGGCCCTTGATATTCATCTCGGGCATCTTGAACTTGGGACCTTTCAACTTCCCTTCGGGTCCTTCGATGCTGACGTCCGGAGCTTCGATGTCCACCTTGGGGCCTGAAATGTCAATGTCTCCCTTGGGCAGATCCACATCCACATTCACATCAGGTCCTTCCCCTTTGAAGCCCGGCACGCTGAACTTGGGCATTTTCATCTTGGGCATTTTCAGATTCCAATCCGGCCCATGGATGTCCACGTCTGGAGCACTGATGTCCAGCTTGGGGCCTTTGATATCCACATCAGGAACTTTCACCTCACCTTCAAGTGTCGGTAAAGAAACATCCACATCCCCTTTCACTTTAGGGCCTTTCAGATTCAGGTCGAAGTCAGGCATGGAGATCTTGGGAGCTTTGATGTTCATTTCTGGCATTTTAAATTTAGGGCCTTTCAAATTCCCTTCAGGACCTTCGATATTCACATCTGGAGCACTGATATCTACCTTGGGTCCAGAAATGTCAATGTCTCCCTTGGGCAGATTCACATCTATGTCCGGTCCCTCCCCTTTGAACCCCGGCATGTGGAACTTGGGCATTTTCATCTTGGGCATCTTCAGGTTCCAGTCCGGCCCGTGGACATCCACGTCCGGGGCGCTGATGTCCAGCTTGGGGCCCTTGATGTCCACGTCGGGAACTTTTATCTCTCCTTCCATCTTGGGCACAGAAACGTCCAAATCCCCCTTCACTTTGGGACCTTTGAGATTTAGGTCAAAGTCCGGCATAGAGATCTTGGGGGCTTTGATGTTCATCTCGGGCATTTTAAATTTGGGGCCTTTCAATTTTCCCTCCGGACCTTCGATGTTTATGTCTGGAGCTTCGATGTCCACTTTGGGCCCTGAGATGTCAATATCAGCTTGGGGCAGATTCACGTCCACGTCCGGCCCCTCCCCTCTGAACCCCGGCATGCTGAACTTGGGCATTTTCATCTTGGGCATCTTCAGGTTCCAGTCTGGGCCATGAACATCCACATCTGGGGCATCAATATCGACTTTAGGGCCTTTGATTTCAATCTCAGGACCTTTAAGATCTCCTTCCAGTGTGGGAACAGAAACATCGACATCCCCTTTTAATTTGGGTCCCTTGAGATTAAGGTCAATATCTGGCATAGAGATCTTGGGAGTCTTGAAATGCATCTCAGGCATCTTAAACTTGGGACTTTTCCATTTTCCATCAGGACCTTCAATATTCACGTCTGGAGCATCGATGTCTACGCTAGGACCGGAAATGTCGATGTCTGCTTTGGGCAGGTTGACATTAACATCCGGACCTTCCGCTCTGAATCCTGGCATGCTGAATTTGGGCATTTTCATCTTGGGCATTTTTAGGTTCCAGTCTGGTCCATGGACGTCCACATCTGGAGCACTGACGTCCAGTTTGGGGCCTTTGATATCCAACTCGGGACCTTTCAGATCACCTTCCAACTTCGGTCCAGAAATCTCCACATCTCCCTTCAGTTTGGGTCCCTTCAGATTGAGGTCCATATCAGGCATGGATATCTTTGGAGTCTTAATGTGCATTTCTGGCATCTTAAACTTGGGACCTTTTAGCTTCCCTTCTGGACCTTCGATGTTGATATCTGGAGCATCGAGGTCCACCTTGGGACCGGAAATATCGATGTCTGCTTTTGGAAGATTGACATCCAAATCCGGCCCTTCTCCTTTGAATCCTGGCATGCTGAATTTGGGCATTTTGAATTTCGGCATCTTTAATTTTCCCTCTGGCCCGTGAATGTCAACATCTGGGGCTTCAATATCGAGTTTGGGACCTTTGATGTCCAATTCTGGACCCTGCAAATCGCCTTCCAATTTTGGAAGAGATACGTCCACATCTCCCTTCAAGTTAGGTCCCTTCAGATTGAGGTCTACGTCAGGCATGGAAATCTTTGGAGTCTTAAAGTGCATGTCGGGCATCTTAAACTTGGGGCCTTTAAGCTTTCCTTCTGGACCTTCAATACTAATGTCTGGAGCCTCGATGTCCACCTTGGGTCCTGAAACATCTATGTCTCCTTCAGGAAGACTCACATCCACATCTGGCCCTTCTCCTTTAAACCCCGGCATGCTGAATTTTGGCATTTTAAACTTGGGCATCTTTAACTTCCCTTCTGGCCCATGAATGTCAACATCTGGGGCATCAATATCCAGTTTGGGACCCTTAATATCCAACTCTGGACCCTTCAAATCACCTTCCAGCTTCGGAAGAGAAACATCCACATCCCCCTTCACTTTAGGCCCCTTCAAGTGTAAATCTACATCGGGCATGGAAATCTTTGGGGCTTTGATGTGCATCTCGGGCATCTTGAACTTGGGGCCTTTCCATTTCCCGTCTGGGCCTTCGATATTCACATCCGGAGCATCGATGTCTACCTTGGGCCCCGAGATGTCAATATCCGCCTTGGGCAGATTCACATCCACATCCGGTCCCTCCCCTCTGAACCCCGGCATGTGGAACTTGGGCATTTTCATCTTGGGCATCTTCAGGTTCCAGTCTGGGCCATGAACATCTACATCAGGTGCACTGACGTCCATCTGGGGGCCTTTGATGTCAATATTGGGGCCTTTCAAATCCCCTTCCACTTTTGGAAGAGAGACATCCACGTCGCCCTTCACTTTAGGACCTTTCAAGTGTAAATCCACATCTGGCATAGAAATCTTGGGAGCTTTGATGTGCATCTCGGGCATCTTAAACTTGGGACTTTTCCATTTCCCTTCCGGACCTTCGATATTCACATCTGGAGCATCAATGTCCACGTTGGGTCCGGAAACGTCAATATCTGCCTTGGGCAGATTCACATCCACATCCGGTCCCTCTCCTTTGAAGCCCGGCATGTGGAACTTGGGCATTTTCATCTTGGGCATCTTCAGGTTCCAGTCTGGTCCGTGGACGTCCACGTCTGGGGCGCTGACGTCCACCTTGGGGCCCTTGAGGTCCACGTCAGGAACTTTCACCTCACCTTCTATTTTGGGTACTGAAACATCCACATCCCCCTTCACTTTGGGGCCTTTCAAATGTAAGTCCACATCTGGCATGGAGATCTTGGGAGCTTTGAAGTGCATCTCTGGCATCTTAAATTTAGGGCCTTTCAATTTCCCTTCAGGGCCTTCGATGTCTATTTCGGGTCCTGCCAGCTCTACCTGTGGTCCTTTCAACTCCCCCTCTACCTGGGGAACAGCTACATCAACGTCTCCCTTCATTTTGGGGCCTTTCAAATGCAAGTCTACATCAGGCATGGAAATTTTGGGGGCTTTGAAATGCATGTCGGGCATCTTAAACTTGGGTCCTTTCCATTTTCCTTCTGGACCTTCAACGTTTATATCTGGAGCATCCACATCCAATTTGGGGCCTTTAACATCAAATTCAGGCCCCTTCACATCTGCTTCCAGTTTGGGTACTGAAATGTCCGCATCACCTTTGACTTTAGGCCCCTTTAAGTGGAAGTCAACATCTGGCATAGAGATTTTGGGGGCCTTGATGTGCATCTCGGGCATCTTAAACTTGGGACCTTTCAGCTTTCCCTCTGGACCTTCGATGCTCACGTCCGGACCTTCGATGTCCACCTTGGGACCTGAAATGTCAATATCCGCCTTGGGCAGATTCACATCCACGTCCGGTCCTTCCCCTTTGAAGCCCGGCATGTGGAACTTGGGCATTTTCATCTTGGGCATCTTCAGGTTCCAGTCTGGACCGTGAAGGTCCACATCAGGGGCGCCGATGTCCAGCTCGGGGCCTTTGATGTCCACATCGGGAACCTTCACCTCCCCTTCTACCTTGGGCACAGAAACATCCACATCCCCCTTCACTTTCGGGCCTTTCAAATGCCAGTCCACATCGGGCATGGAGATCTTTGGGGCTTTGAAATGCATTTCCGGCATCTTAAATTTGGGGCCCTTCAATTTAGCATCTGGGCATTCCAAATCAACATCGGGCCCCTCCACGTCCACTTTGGGGCCCTTGATTTCAACTTTTGGCCCTTGCAAATCCCCTTCCAGCTTTGGCCCAGAAACATCCACGTCCCCCTTTACTTTCGGCCCTTTCAAATGCCAGTCCACATCGGGCATGGAGATCTTCGGGGCTTTGAAGTGCATATCTGGCATCTTAAATTTGGGGCCCTTCAATTTAGCCTCTGGGCATTCCAAATCAACATCGGGCACATCCACGTCCATCTGGGGGCCTTGGATATTAACCTGGGGTCCTTTCAATTCCCCTTCCAGTTCAGGGCCTGACAAGTCCATCTCCCCTTTCAGTTTGGGGGCTTTTAAATTCAGGTCGACGTCGGGCATGGATATCTTGGGGGCTTTAATATTCAGTTTAGGCATCTTAAACTTAGAACCTTTCAGTTTTCCTTCAGGTCCCTCAATGTCCAAATCGGGAGTGTCGATATCTAACTTGGGTGCCGAGATGTCAATATCCGCCTTGGGCAGATTCACATCTACGTCCGGTCCCTCCCCCTTGAACCCCGGCATGTTGAACTTGGGCATTTTCATCTTGGGCATCTTCAGGTTCCAGTCCGGCCCGTGGACGTCCACGTCCGGGGCACCAATGTCCACCTTGGGGCCCTTGATGTCCACATCGGGAACTTTCACCTCCCCTTCTACTTTGGGCACAGAAACATCCACGTCCCCCTTCACTTTCGGGCCTTTCAAATGCCAGTCTACATCGGGCATGGAGATCTTGGGGGCTTTGAAATGCATGTCCGGCATCTTAAACTTGGGGCCCTTCAGTTTTCCCTCCGGACACTCGAGCTCGATGTCGCCGACATCTACATCCACTTTGGGAGCTTTCAGATCAACTTGAGGCCCCGTCACTTCACCTTCTACTTTGGGAAGAGAAACGTCTACATCCCCTTTCAGTTTTGGTGATTTCAAATTAAGCCCGACATCAGGCATCGTGATCTTGTGGGTCTGTAAATGCATACTAGGCATATGCACACTGGGCATTTTAAACTTGGGACTCTTGAGTTTGGCATCTGGGCATTCCAAATTAAGATCCGGCACAGCCACGTCCACTTTGGGACCGGAAATGTCAATGTCCCCCTTGGGAAGATTCACATCCACATCTGGTCCCTCCCCTTTGAAGCCCGGCATGTGGAACTTGGGCATTTTCATCTTGGGCATCTTCAGGTTCCAGTCCGGCCCATGGACGTCCACGTCTGGGGCGCTGATGTCCAGCTTGGGGCCTTTGATGTCCACGTCGGGAACTTTCATCTCACCCTCTACTTTTGGAACTTCAACCTCATACTCTCCCTTGACCTTCGGGCCCTTCAGATTTAAGCCAACATCTGGCATAGAGATCTTCTGAGCTTTTATGTTCATTTCAGGCATCTTGAATTTGGGTCCTTTGAATTTAGCATCTGGGGCATCGATATGAACATCTGGCGCACTAATGTCCACCTTGGGTCCAGAAACCTCAATGTCTCCCTTGGGCAGATTCACATCCACATCCGGTCCCTCTCCTTTGAAGCCCGGCATGTGGAACTTGGGCATTTTCATCTTGGGCATCTTCAGGTTCCAGTCCGGCCCGTGGACGTCCACATCTGGGGCGCTGATGTCCAGCTTGGGGCCCTTGATGTCCACGTCGGGAACTTTCACCTCACCTTCTATTTTGGGCACTGAAACATCTACATCCCCCTTCACTTTGGGCCCCTTGAGATTCAGGTCAACGTCGGGCATTGAGATCTTGGGAGCCTTGAAGTGCATCTCGGGCATCTTAAACTTGGGTCCTTTAAGTTTCCCTTCTGGACCTTCAATAGTCACATCGGGAGCATCAATGTCCACCTTCGGACCAGAAACGTCAATGTCTCCCTTGGGCAGAGTCACATCCACCTCCGGTCCCTCTCCTCTGAAGCCCGGCATGTGGAACTTGGGCATTTTCATCTTGGGCATCTTCAGGTTCCAGTCCGGCCCGTGGACGTCCACGTCTGGGGCGCTGACGTCCAGCTTGGGGCCCTTGATGTCCACGTCGGGAACTTTCACCTCACCTTCTATTTTGGGCACTGAAACATCCACATCCCCCTTCACTTTGGGCCCCTTGAGATTCAGGTCAACGTCGGGCATTGAGATCTTGGGAGCCTTGAAGTGCATCTCGGGCATCTTAAACTTGGGTCCTTTAAGTTTCCCCTCAGGACCTTCAATAGTCACATCCGGAGCATCAATGTCCAGCTTGGGTCCGGAAATGTCAATATCTGCCTTGGGTAGAGTCACATCCACATCCGGTCCCTCTCCTTTGAAGCCCGGCATGTGGAACTTGGGCATTTTCATCTTGGGCATCTTCAGGTTCCAGTCCGGCCCGTGGACGTCCACGTCTGGGGCGCTGACGTCCAGCTTGGGGCCCTTGATGTCCACGTCGGGAACTTTCACCTCACCTTCTATTTTGGGCACTGAAACATCCACATCCCCCTTCACTTTGGGCCCCTTGAGATTCAGGTCAACGTCGGGCATTGAGATCTTGGGAGCCTTGAAGTGCATCTCGGGCATCTTAAACTTGGGTCCTTTAAGTTTCCCCTCAGGACCTTCAATAGTCACATCCGGAGCATCAATGTCCACTTTGGGGCCTGACACATCGATATCCGCCTTGGGCAGATTCACATCCACATCCGGTCCCTCTCCTTTGAAGCCCGGCATGTGGAACTTGGGCATTTTCATCTTGGGCATCTTCAGGTTCCAGTCCGGCCCGTGGACGTCCACGTCTGGGGCGCTGACGTCCAGTTTGGGGCCCTTGATGTCCACGTCGGGAACTTTCACCTCACCTTCTATTTTGGGTACTGAAACATCCACATCCCCCTTCACTTTGGGCCCTTTGAGATTCAGGTCAATGTCGGGCATTGAGATCTTGGGAGTCTTGAAGTGCATCTCGGGCATCTTAAACCTGGGTCCTTTAAGTTTCCCTTCTGGACCTTCAATAGTCACATCCGGAGCATCAATGTCTACCTTCGGACCAGAAACCTCAATGTCTCCTTTGGGCAGAGTCACATCCACATCCGGTCCCTCTCCTTTGAAGCCCGGCATGTGAAACTTGGGCATTTTCATCTTGGGCATCTTCAGGTTCCAATCCGGCCCATGGACGTCCACGTCTGGGGCGCTGATGTCCACCTGGGGACCTTTCAAATCCCCTTCCAGCTTTGGAACAGTCACGTCATATTCTCCCCTCACTTTAGGGCTTTTCAGATGCAAATCTACATCTGGCATGGAAATCTTTGGGGCCTTGACATTCATTTCGGGCATCTTGAACTTGGGACCTTTCAAATTTCCTTCCGGGCCTTCGATATCTATATCGGGTGCCTCGATGTCCACCTTCGGGCCTGAAATGTCAATCTCTCCCTTGGGCAGACTCGCATCCACATCCGGTCCCTCCCCTTTGAAGCCCGGCATGTGGAACCTGGGCATTTTCATCTTGGGCATCTTCAAGTTCCAGTCTGGCCCATGAATGTCCACATCGGGAGCACTGATGTCCAGTTTAGGTGCCTTGATGTCCACATCAGGAACTTTTATTTCTCCTTCTACCTTTGGGGCACTGACCTCATATTCTCCTTTGACCTTGGGTCCTTTCAAATGCAAATCCACATCTGGCATCGAGATCTTTGGGGCCTTGATATTCATCTCAGGCATCTTGAACTTGGGACCTTTCAACTTCCCTTCGGGACTTTCGACGCTAAGGTCCGGAGCTCCAACGTCCACCTTGGGCCCTGAAATGTCAATGTCTCCCTTGGGCAGGTTCACATCTACATCCGGTCCCTCTCCTTTGAAGCCCGGCATGTGGAACTTGGGCATCTTCATCTTGGGCATTTTCAGGTTCCAGTCCGGCCCGTGGACCTCCACGTCTGGAGCGCCGATGTCCACGTTGGGACCTTTCAAGTCGATATCTGGGATTTTCAGGTCTCCTTCTAGCTTGGGAACCGTTACGTCGTATTCGCCTTTCACCTTTGGGCCTTTCATGTGCAAATCCACCTCGGGGATCTTAAATTTGGGCCCTTTAAGTTTTCCTTCTGCGCTCTCAACGCTGACATCTGGGGCCTCGACGCTAACCTGAGGCCCTGAAACGGTGATGACCCCATGGGGCAGAGTCACATCCACATCCGGTGCTGTCCCTCTGAACCCCGGCACCCCAAACTTGGGCATTTTCATCTTGGGCATTTTCAGGTTCCAGTCCGGTTTCTGAACATCGACGTCTGGGGCCCCGATGTCCACGCTGGGACCTCTGATGTCAACTTCCGGGCCCGTGAGCTTCCCTTCTATGTTGGGGAGATTAACGTCCACGTCTCCTTTCGGTCTGGGTGCTGTCAGATTCAAGTCCACATCGGTCATGGAGATTTTGCAGGTTTTTGAAGGAGAGCCGCTGAAATTGGGGCCCTTCACTGTGCCTTCCAGACATCCGACACCAGGCGTTTCGATGTCTACCTTAGGGCCTTTGATAGCCACCTGAGGTCCTTTCACATCCCCCTGAACCCCCGGGATGGCCACTTTTATGTCACCTTTCAGCTTTGGGGACCTGAGGCTCAAGTCCACATCCTGCATGGAGATCTTGGGTTTGGGGATGATCAGATCCGGGGTCTTGACCTTGGGGCCTTTCAGTTTCCCTTCTGGCCCCTCGACACTCACTCCCGCAGTGACCCCTGGGAGATTCACTTCACCCGAGGGGAGTGTGATATCTACGCCAGGTCCCTCTCCTTTGGAGCCCGAAACCGAAAACGTGGGGACTTTCATCTGGGGCAGATTTAGTTTTCCCCCAGGCCCGATCCCACAACCTTCTGAAGTCCCCAGGTCCACGCTCGGGCCCTTGACGCTGCCTTCCACGCTCGGAGCGGAGACCTTCAGATCGCCCTGGAGGGCCGGCCCCGTGATTTTGGCACCCTTCAGCTTCCCTTCAGACCCCTCGAGGCTGATGGACGGAACTGTAACTTCCAGCTGAGGGGCCCGGACGGTCCCGGCCCCGGCCAAGCCAGGTCCCTCACCCTTGTACCCAGCAGAGAAGCCCGGGGCAGAAACACTAAATCCCGCTTCTGGTGTCTGGCCCTCAGACCCTGCCGAGAAGCCAAACTTTGGCATCTTCATGGTGGGGATTTTAAATGTCCCTTTACCGCCAGTCTCCGTGGGTGGCGCCGGGAGAGTCCCACTTCCGGCCGAAGAAAATGAGCCATCCATTCCGGGAGCTTGGATTCCTGCCCCGGAAATGACACCCCCTTTGCCTCCTAAATCCAGGGAAGCTGGGACTTTGGGGTGGACCGACGGCCCTTCCACCTTGAGGCCCTTTTCACCTATCTTAACACCCATATTTCCCCCCTGCACCCCTGGGATAGTGACCTGAGGCTTCGAGAGGCCAAAACCAGTTGTCCCAACTCCTTGACACTCTGGACCAGAAGCAGAAATGCCCCCAGACCTCAGGTCGACATTGTAATCTGTGATCTGAGTGGCTGCCCCAGAGCCCTGGGGCAGCTTGATCACTGTCTTCCCCTGTACCGTCTCCACATCCACCTTGGAGATCTCGGTCAGCTCGTGCCTTGGGATCTTAATCTTGAACTCGGGGCTCCTGATGTCGATGTCCTTGGCTCCCTCCCGCCCGGTCACATCCACGGTGTAGGCAGTGACCTTCCGGGTCACCGTGATGGTACGACTCTGCATCTCGCCCAGGTCTGTTTCCGCCGCGTCCTCCGACCTTAGTCGTGGCTTAATCTTAGTCGCGTAGATCCTCTGGTACTCCTCATCGTCCCCGCTCTGCAAAGAGACACACCCACCCCGGAGAGGCTTCGCACCACAGCTCGCAGATGAGACGGGCTAAAATCGCCAACGGCCCCCGGCAGCCACCTGGCTGACTGAACCCCGGGGGAGAGGAGATGAGGCCTCCGGGTGAAGACCCACAGAAGCTGACTGGGGGTGGACAGGATAAAGAATGAGCCTAGAGCAAGATTTAAAGACGGAAAGAAGCAAGACTGAGCCGGAGGATTTCGGGGAGGAAAGAGCAGATCCCAAGGGACTGCTGTGAGGAGAGAGTCCCTTGGCCACGCTGCCTCAGGGGAGGGAATTTTCGATCCAGGAGACTTATTCAAAAACAGGATCCTTGGCAAGGAAATCGTAAAAACCCTAACGTGTCTGCATCCAATGGAGATACTTCTAGAGACGACACAAGACGGCACAGTCCCGATACATTCTTGAACCTATCAGAGCCTTTTGACAATCGGTCCCTCTAGACTGTGAGCTCCCAGTAGGCCGAGAGCGTGTCTACCCACTCTGCTGTGTTGTTCTCTCCCAAGTGCTTCACAGTAAGTGTTCAATACATACGACCGTTTGTTAGGTTGACTAAAGAAAGCGGACCAGCTTGAGGGAGAGCAGAGAATGGAAGCCAGGCCTGAAATGGTTGAGAGGAACCACAATAAGAGAGGGAGGGAGGGAAGGATGGGGGAGAGAGTCAACAAGGTCCTTGCGGAAGACATTCAGCGGCTTCAAGGTTACCTCAGAGCTGGCGGGGGAGGGGGGCGGCGGGCTGGAGATACACTCACCAGGACCACCTCGGGGCTCCGGGGGCCAAACGGGTCATGAGTCCAGGTCTGGCCGGGCTCAGGGGACCGGTCGCCCTTGCGATGCAGCTTCAGGCCCACCGTGTGGTGGCCCATGGTGTTCAGCAGCTGGGTCACTTCACCCGACTGTAGGTTGTCGAAGTAGATGGTGGCGCCGACGATCTGGTCCCCTGAAACGGGACGGAACAAGACCTGTGTGAGATCCAGGGGAACGCTTGACTGCCTGGGGCCGATGATCTTGTGCCTACCCCAGTCCTCGGTACGGTGCTTTGCACCTACTAACTACTGAACGAATAATATTACCATCATCATTATCCTCAGTGGTATCTATTGGGCACTCACTGTGTGCAGAGCGCTGTACTAAGCGCTTGGAAGATCACAACAGATCCGGTAGGCACGCTCCCTGCCCCCCACAAGCTTACAGTCTAGAAGGGGAGGAAGACATTCCTATAAATAAGTAATTTATAGATATGAACGTATCATTATTGTTAATAAAAGGGGAGATCCCAGAAAACGTAGCTGTGATGTGACAATTTACGAAGCGGGGACACCAAGGGAAGGAGAACATAACCTCCTCTTCCTTAGAACCCCCAACTCTTCTCGCACGTTTGTCCACCTCTGTGTAGCACCCATCTTTCTGCCTCTCTGTGTCCTGTTCCCCCACACCTCCCGGCCTGTAGCCTTCGCCCCCAGGGTCCTCTTACCCTCCTTGACCACGCCGGTGCGGGCCGCAGGGGAATTCTGCACAACCTGCCGCACGAAGACACCATCGTCCGTCTGGGCGATGGTGAGGCCGTGGGAGCCGCTGCCCTGCCAGTTGGGGAGTAGCAGCTCCCGTGTCATCTCCTCCTCTTTCTCCTTCTCCTTCTCCATCTAGAACACAAAGGGGAGAAACGGGTCAGAATAGGGGAGGCCGGAGTCCTGGATTCGGGAACTCTTTGCCAAAGCATTTTCGACATCGAGATGTTCGAAGGGTGCCAGTCTCACCTCCAGGAAAGTCACGTGGCCTCCCCGTGCCCTGTCCCAGGCTTAGAATTAGAGAATCGGATGAAACCAAGAAGGAGATTCCTCTTCCCCCGTTAGAAAAATCTCATTTCAGTTGCGCCTAGGTCACGGTGTTGAAGAAAGAGGACCCCGGCAGAAGACCGGTTGGAACAGAAGAAGTGGTGTTGCCTAGTGGAAAGAGCCCGGGCCTCGTAGTCAGAGGACCTAGATTTTGATCCTGATTCCGTCACTTGTCTGCCGCGTGACCTTGGGCAAGTCACTTCTCTTCTCTGGGCCTCCGTAACCTCCTCTGTAAAATGGGGATTAAGACTATAAGCCCCATGTGGAACAGAGACTGTTTCCAACCCGATTTGCTATCTACCCCAGTGCTTAGAACAGTGCCTGGCACACAGTAAGTGTTTAACAAATACCACATTTATTATTATTATTACTATTATTATTAGAACAGTGCCTGGCACATAAGCACTTAACGAATACCACAGTTATTATTATTATTCTGTGTGCCTCAGTTTCCTCATCTGTAAAACAGGGATTAAGACTGGAAGCCCTATGGGAGACAGGGACTGAGTCCAATCTGATTATCTTGAACCTACCCCAGACCTCAATACAGTGCCTGGCAAATAGTACGGGCTTAAAAGATAGCACTTTAAAAAAAAAAAGACCAGACAGCACAGATACAAGACAGGGTGAAGGTATCAGGCTGGGGTGTCCGTCTGGGCAGATCAACCCACCCGGGAGTGAAGACCAGAATGCCATCTCCTTTCTTGGTACAAAGTTGGGCAAGGGGAATTGGCAATAGTCAAATAAAAGAGCTGAAGGCCTGAGAAAGCCCAGAAAAGGCTGCAGGGTGGAGAGGGAATACGTCAACGGTTGCTGAATTGAGAAACCTGGGACTCTGGTCTGGGCATCCAACACTGGAACTAAGAAGGCTACGGAAACACAAAAGATGTGCAAATGTTTTGGTATGTGTAAAAAACAGAGTCCCTGGGGAAGATAAAAAAAAAACCACAAGATGACTAGAAATAGCTCCTAAAAAAACATGTGAAGTCCAAGTCTTTCTCTAGGAACCCAGAATTGGTCCTGTTGGTCCTGAAGGTCAGACTAGGAGGCACCAGAAAATCTCAACCTATGATCAAAAGTAAACAACCCCAGATGACCAAAGTCATTTCTGAAGTTTAAGAATAGGGCCATGGCTGTCATATCTTTGGAACGAATCCCAAAAAACACCTAGGAAGAGCTCTCTCCAGGGAAAGAACAACAGTCTCGCTTCCTTAGTCTGATCCAGAAATGGGAACTGGGGTTCTTTACTGCGGCGAGATCATATTGTAGTTCGAGAACCTCTGCCATTCATTGTTTTTACCGTGGGGTGCAACTCCTCTTATATTTGAGTTATACAATCTACGTTACCCCTCACCTTCAGGTAAGTTCTTACGCTATTTCTTCTCACTTGACTTATTCTGCTTCTGCATGATGATTCTTGCCCACCCTTATTATATCACTGTCCACCCGGGTTGTTAAACGTCGTACAAATACCGATTACTGTACGTGGTCTCTCGCCAAATTATTTTTTAACAATTTCCTCTTCTGTTATTACTACTACTCTTACTGCTAATAATAATGGCATCTGTTAAGCCCTTCCTATGTGCCAGGCCCTGTACTAAGCACTGGAGGGAATACGACCATTCCGGGTTGGACACAGTCCCTGTCCCACGTGGGACTCACAGTCTTAATCGCCACTTAATCCCATCTCTCACAGATGAGAGAACCGAGGCATAGAGAAGTGAAGTGACTCATCCAAGGACACACAGGCAGACCGGTGGCGGAGCCGGGATTAACACCCAGGTCCTTCTGACTCCCAGACCCATGCCCTATCCATGGCCATACGGCTCTTCCCCCGAAATCGTTCCCAACCCCCAGTTTGGGAAATGAAAGCACTTCTCTAGCATCAGATAGGGAGGATGGGATGAAGTTAAGGCCTAGTATGAAGATCAACCTTAGGATCACGATCCCCCACCATCCCCCAAACCAGAATCTGCACTCCAATATTTTTCCACCTTCTGTCATACTGACCTTTGACAAAAATCTGATTGGGGCTAGACCCTTGCCAGGAACCCGCCCCTCCTTCTCCTCCTCTTCTTCTTTCTTCAATCGCAGTGCTCAAGATTCTCCGTTCCAACTCCTCAATCTGTAGGAAAAGTTTACAGATGCGTTAGTATTTTCCAGATTTATCTCCTTACCCTTTTCCTCACTGCTTCCCAAAGGAAGATGGCTCCGGGATTTTACCGAGAATGGAGACTCCAACCCAATAGCAAATCCTCCCTATTAATCAATCAATAATCATGATGATAACTGTAGAACGTGTTAAGTGGTTGCTATGTGCCAAGCACTGCACTAAACACTAGGGTAGACACAACATCATCAGCTCCTGTCCCATATGGGACTCACAGTCAAGGGGGGAGGGAGAACAGGTATTTAATCACCATTTTAGGGATGAGGAAACTGAGGCACGGAGAAGTGAGGTGGTAACAGAGCAGGGAAGCGGCAGAGCCAGAAAAAGAACCCAGGTTCTCTGACTCCCAGGTCTGTATTCCTGCCCACTAGCCACGCCGCTTTAATACAGAAGCAGCGTGGCTCAGTGGAAAAGAGCCCGAGCTTGGGAGTCAGAGGTCATGGGTTCGACTCCCGGCTCTGCCACTTGTCAGTGGGTAAGTCACTTCACTTCTATGGGCCTCAGTTACCTCATCTGTAAAATGGGGATTCAATGTGAGCCTCACGTGGGATAACCTGATTACCCTGTATCTCCCCCAGCGCTTAAAACAGTGCTCTGCACATAGTAAGCGCTTAACAAATACCATCATGATTATTATCATTACAGATAAGAGAATCTACTGAGCCCCTCAGTGTACAAAGTGCTGTAACAACAAGCGCTATACTAGGTACAGTTTACGAAGTGCTGTTCTAAGCACTTGGGAGAATATCACAAAATTAGGATAAATGATCCCTGCCCGAAGCATCTCACAACTGAGCAGACAAGACTGAAATTCCTGACCGAGAGGAGGAAGTAACAGAGGATAAACTTATGACCATTAGGTGCCATGGGAGCGTTGAGAGTATTCAATCACTTGTATTTATTGAGCGCTTAGTGTGAACAGAGCACTGTTCTAAAAGCTTGGGAGAACACAACAATAATAATAATGTTGGTATCTGTTAAGCGCTTACTATGTGCAGAGCACTGTTCTAAGCGCTGGGGGAGATACAGGATCATCCGATTGTCCCACGTGAGGCTCACAGTTAATCCCCATTTTCCAGATGAGGTAACTGAAGCACAGAGAAGTGAAGTGACTCCCCACGGTCACACAGGTGACACAATACAGTATAGTCGTAGACAAGTTCCCTGACTATAACGGACTTGGGGTCTAAAGGAGGAGAAAAAAAGTATCACAGTATTCAAGGGCCAAAGAAAAGATTTAGGCTGTGGAAATGCAGAGGGGTGGGAGGGAAGGGGGAGGGGGGTAGCCCTGTTCAGGACCTGTATGCACTTGCCATCCCCTCCCCGCTTCCCACACCGAATGCCTGGTCACCACCAAGAAGTATGAAGGGAAGCGACGTGGCCTAGAGGAAAGAGCACAGGCCTGGGAATCAAAGGACCTAGGTTCTAATCCCCACTCCGGGACCTTGGGCAAGTCACTTAACCTTTCTGTGCCTCAGTTCCCTCAAATGTAAAATGGGGATTGAATCCCCCCTTCCTCCTACCTAGACTCTGACCCCCTTGTGGGAAGGGAACTGTGTCCAACCTGATAAACCTGTATCTACCCCAGTGCTTAGAATAGGGCTTGGCACATAATAAGCATTAAACAGAGTCTACATGAATAGGGTGGTGCTCTTCTGGACAGTGCATAGAGCCAGTAAAATATATAGTAGCCTTATAAAAGGCTTCTACGAGAAGTAGCGTGGCTTAGTGGAAAGAGCCCGGGCTTGGGAGTCGGAGGTCGTGGGTTCTAATCCTGGCTCCGCCACTTGTCAGCTGTGTGCCTTCGGGCAAGTCACTTCACTTCTCTGGGCCTCAGTTACCTATAAAATGGGGATGAAGACTGGGAACTCCACGTGGGACAACCCGATTACCTTGTATCTACCCCAGCGCTTTAAACAGTGCTTGGCACATAACAATAATAATAGTAATGTTGGTATTTGTTAAGCACTTAATATGTGCAGAGCACCGTTCTAAGCGCTGGGGTAGATACAGGGTAATCAGGTTGTCCCGCGTGAGGCTCACAGTTAATCCCCATTTTACAGATGAGGTAACTGAGGCACAGAAAAGTGAAGTGACTTGCCCACAGTCACACAGCTGACAAGTGGCAGAGCCGGGATTCGAACCCATGACCTCTGACTCCCAAGCCCGGACTCTTTCCGCTGAGCCATGTAAGTGCTTAACAAATACCATCATTATTATTATTATTATTATTATTATTATTATAGGGGCTGACCATCTAAAACAGCCAGTTCAGATGTGGATAAATAAAAATATTAAGAATATGCTGTGTGACCTTCGGCAAGTACCTTCACTTCTCTGTGTTTCAGTTACCTCGTCTATAAAATGGGGATTAAGGCTGTGAGCCCCATGTGGGGCTGTTTAGCGTGTATCCAGGCCAGCGCTTAGTACAGAACCTGGGCATTATCCTTTAGACTGTAAATTCATTATGAGCAAGGGGCGGGTCTGCTCATTCTGTAGGGAAGCAGCGTGGTGCAGTGGAAAGAGCCTGGGCTTCGGAGTCAGGGGTCATGGGTTCGACTCCCGGTTCTGCCACTTGTCAGCTGTGTGACGGTGGGCAAGTCACAACTTCTCTGTGCCTCAGTTACCTCATCTGTAAAATGAGGATTAACTGTGAGCCTCACGTGGGACAACCCGATTACCCTGTATCTACCCCAGAGCTTAGAACAGTGCTCCGCACATAGTAAGCGCTTAACAAATACCAACATTATTATCTCGTTGTATCGTTTTTCTCCCAAGCGCTTCGTACCGTGCTCTCTACGTAGTAAGCGCTCAATAAATACCCTTGGTTGATTGATCGGCACGTAGTAAGTGCTTAACAAATACCATTTAAGAACCAAAAAAAAAAAAAAAAGGCCGAGCAGACACATACGCAATCGCACAGACATCAAACAAATACATTAAATACATCATGTACGGAGGTTAGTGCAGGCGTTGAGCGGCAGGGAACGCGGGAGGGGGCGAAGAGCAAAATCTGTCTGTAGCGTGTCCAGACAAGGTGAGGGCCAGGAAATCACCACCTCCCTTCAGTTATCCAGGAAAGGCTCCTATAGAAACCCGGCTGCAAAAGAGAAGGGGGCTTGGAGGGCGAGAAGGAGCGGCTCCCAAAGTCCGGCAGATCCCAGGCAAGGAAGGAGGAAAGTCCTCCATGAGGAAAGGGGCCGGAGCACGCAACGGAGAAGGACGAGGGCCACCCCTTCCGCCCCCCAGCTCCAACGGGCCCCGTCCCTGGGGTAGGACCGGGCCTCCTAGCTCTCTGCCTGACGATCCCTCGCTCCCTGACCGAGGCCTCTTTTTGCAGCCCTGGATCCTGGTGCTAGGCCAGCTGCTGGAAGCGGGGTAGGGTTGGGGGTGGGAGGAGAAGGGAGGGAGAGAGAAAGAGAGGGTGCGCTAACCCTCGCCCACGTCCCTGCCCCACCCTCTCTCCCTCCTTCCCCAGTGAGTCACAGCAGCCACAACAGCTCCAGACACGCACAAGTCATGCCTGAAACCCAATCGGCAGAGCCACGCGGGGGCCGGGCCCGGGGGGGAACTGAAGAGCCGAAGCTCCAACTAGGCAGGGGAGCCATTCCCCTCAGGCAGCCGGTGGGCCCCGAGAGAGCCGCCTCTCCCCCTCCTCAGCTCCCTGCCCGGAAGAATCCCAGGTTTTGATCCCAAACTGGCTATCCCGGGCAGGCCCTGCCGAAGGAGATCCAAATCCGGTGAGGACCTCGCTCGGACGATTTGCCCCGAGGCGTGATAAACTAGAGGAATTGCCAAACTTATTCCCAGGACCAAGGAAACCTAGAGTAGTGAGTGCCAACATTATTGTGTCGTACTCTCCAAGCGCTTAGTACGGTCAGGTGCATACGGTAAGCGTTTAATAAGCAGCTTGGCTAGAGCACGGGCCTGGGAGCCAGAAGGCCCTGGGTTCCAATTCC
This sequence comes from Ornithorhynchus anatinus, assembly GCF_004115215.2. Lineage (NCBI taxonomy): Eukaryota > Metazoa > Chordata > Mammalia > Monotremata > Ornithorhynchidae > Ornithorhynchus > Ornithorhynchus anatinus. The sequence goes on along the minus strand of NC_041730.1, from coordinate 16,238,154 downwards.
CGCTCCGCCACATGTCTGCTGTGTGACCTCGGGCGAGTGCCTCGGTTACCTCATCTGTAAAGTGGGGATAAGAGCGTGAGCCCCATGTGGGACAGGGACTGTGTCCAACCTAACTTGGACCTACCCCAGCGCTTAGAAAAGTGTTTGACACAGAGTAAGCACTTAACGAATACCGTAATTATTATTACTATTACCATTGATTGATTCATCATAATAATGTTGGTATTTGTTAAGCGCTTACTATGTGCAGAGCACTGTTCTAAGCACTGGGGTAGATACAGGGTAATCGGTTTGTCCCACGTGAGGCTCACAGTTAATCCCCATTTTACAGATGAGATAACTGAGGCACAGAGAAGTTAAGTGACTTGTCCACAGCTACAGCTAGCAGCCTCTTCCCGATCCTGTTAGAGTTGCCAATCCTTCCAGCAAGCTCTCGGGAAGAGGGCAAGGATCTAACGGATCGGGATAAGAGAAGGGAGAATCTTTGAAGGGAACTTTTAAGAATGGAGGTGGAAACTTCTGCTCTGCACCCAGGCCCCTCTCCCACTGTCACAATTACTCCCATCCCCCAAAGTTCCTGCCCAGAACACGAACGACACGCTCTTAATTTCTCCTCCACCGACAGCCCAGACCTCCACAGGCGCTGGGCTCTGCGCACCCCATTGCGAGATCAATCCGTCGTATTTACTGAGCGCTCACCGTGTGCAGAGCACCGTACTAAGAGCTCGGAAGGGTACGATACGACAGAGTTGGCGGACACGTTCCCTGTCCACAACAAGCTTGCACTCTAGATGGAGAGACCAGTTGTCCCCAGTAAGGACCATCGAGCTTGTGGGGCTTTTGCCCAATAACTCTGATGGCGATCAGCGAGGCCAGCAGAAAAAGGGGGCGGGCAATCAGACCCAGAGAGGGAGAGAGGGAGGAAAAGAGAAAGGGAAGGAGGGAGGGAGAGAAAACGATCTGCAATCAATCAGTTGATATTTGAGGGCTTATTGTAACAATAATAATAATGGTATTTTTTAAGCGCTTTACTAAGCACTGGGGTGGATACAAGCAAGTCGGGTCCCCCGTCCCACATGGCTCTCAATCCTCATTTTACAGATGAGGTAACTGAGGCCCAGAGAAGTAAAGTGACTTGTCTAAGGTCTCACAGCAGACAAGTAGCAGAGCCGGGAGTAGATCCTATGACCTTCTCACTCCCAGGCCCGTGCTCTATCCACTACACCATGCCGCTTCCCTATACGAGGAGCACTGTGCTAAGCACTTGGAAGAGTCCAATACAACGGAGTTGTAGGCCATTCCCTGCCCGCAATGAATTTACAATCCACCCAAACCCCTGCAAGTAGCGACCAACACCCTACACACACACACACACACACACACACACAGAAAGAGAGCTCATCTTCCATCATTTGACGTTTGCGTCCATAGCACGGGACCAAATTAGATCAGAAACATTTCGGGAAGGCAAGAGTAGAAAAGGGAAAAATCGGGGCGGAGGAGGCTTAAAAAGTGGAAGCTGGGCTACTTCCACCTGCCGCTCATGAGTCTGGCTCGCAGCCGCTCCGAAAGCAGACACGGCCCACGTTGGGCCACGTGAGTATCGACCCTCTAGGATTTTTGCCTGTCTCCCCCAAATCAGAAGGAGAGTAAGACTCATACGCAGGGGTGCACACAGACACACACATACACACAAGTAGGAGAGGCAGATCTCCACAGTCGGAGTGACGGAGTTACTAACATGCTGAAAAAGTCACTCACAGAGTCACACACGCACATACACACCACCACCACCCCCAGGCCCCCTCCCAAACACCAATTCGAGCCCAGACAAGTACAGTCAGCTCTGCCAGAAGGCGTGTTTCCTAGCATGTCCTAGATAGAACACGAAAGCGGCATTTGGGAGGGCTAATCAACCAATCCAAATGGTATGCACCGTGTGCAGAGCGCTGTACTCAGCGCTTGGCAGAGAACAAGAACTGGTAGACGCGTTCCCTGCCCACAACGAGCTCACAGTCCAGGAGGCTCTTCTAACAACACACATCTGTCTAACAGCCGAAGCCAGGTCAGGAGAAACTACTGAGTGCATAGGCTGAGTACCACACTACCCATTCCCCTTACCTTGAAAATGCACGCCCTGCCTTATATAGTACAACTGGGTGTCCAGGTACCCATCATTATTATTATTATTATTATTATTTAGCCCTATCTATCCAATGCTGATTTCAGTACCATCTGCCCCTGGGACCAAGTCTAGCCCCAAGTCTAGCACAAGGTGACCCAGCCCTCACTTTCAGAAAGTCCACACACACACACACACACACACACACACACACACACACACACACAAAGACACCCAGACTTACAAACAGGACTCCTTCGTGCACAGAGTTGGAGTGAGTACCGGGGACACCCCCCCACAGAGAGGGCCACCACGCACATGCTGTCCCGCCTCCTGTAATGTGTGCTCACATCCACCGTCGCCTCTCAGGGAAGGTGACGAATTCACAGCGGGCCAGCGCTAGGGAGAAATCCGCACCTGGCAAAGGGGGTCATATATATTGTAAACCTACTGGAGGGACCATAGTAATCAGTGGTATTTATTATTATTATTATTATTATTATCATGGTATTTGTTAATCTTACTAAGAGCTGGGGTGGGTACAAGTAAATTGGGTTGGACACAGTCCCTGTCCCATGCGGGGCTCATAGCTTCAATCTCCATTTTCCAGACGAAGCGACCGAGGCCCAGAGAAGTGAAGTGACTTGCCAAGACGAGTGACAGAGCCAGGATTAGAACGACGTTCTGACTCCCGGGCCCGGGCTCTAGCCGCTAAGCCACACTGCTTCCCTGAAGAAGGTGATCAGGTCAAGACCCGGTCCCCGTCCCACAGGGTGTTCACAGTCTAAGGGGGAGGGAGACAGGCATTTAACCCCCGTCTTACAGATGAGAAAATCGAGGCAAAGAGAGGTGAAGCGACTCGCCCAAGATCACCCGGCGGGCAAACGGCAGAGCCGGGATTAGGACCCCGGTCCTCCGACTCCCGGGCCCGTGCTCTTCCCATTTAGGCCTCGCCGCAATGTCTTCTGAGTAATCCCAAATCCCTCGCCCAGTGCTCTGGGCCTGGCGCTGAGTTTTGCCCCTCGACTCTAGACTCCTAGAGCGTGCGCCCGTTGTTGGGCAGGGATTGTCTCTAGTTGTTGCTGAATCGTACTTCCGGAGCGCTTAATACAGCGCTCTGCACACAGTAAGCGCTCGATAGATACGATCGAATGAATGAATGAATGACTCCCGTTGGCTCCCGTTCCTTTGGTCCCGGGAGGGAGGTGATCCTCCCCGGCTCGGAGGAATGGGGCCGGTAGGCCCAGCCCATTCTTCCTCTCCCGGGCCGCCCCGCTGATCTGGTTCCCCCTGCTCCTCCAGGTCTACGTTTCTTCCTGTCCGTTGGGCCACCTGGCCGGTTCCCCTCGCTCGACGCCCGGCGGGGAGGGAGGCCACTCGGGCCCAGCCCCGACTCCCATTAGGAAGGAAGTTTTTCCAGTCGTATTGCTCCCGTCTCCCCAACTCTCCTCCCCCGGCCCCCCACCCGAAGCGCTTCACCCCATCACACCCCTCACCCGTCTGCCAACTCAGCAGGTCACCCCATCCCAAGCTCAACCCTCGGCTCCCAGATCTGGAGCAAACCTCTTTCGGCTCCCCCGAGGCCCCTCGTGTACTGCTCTGCTCCTCCGTCCTCAACTCCTTCCCTTCTGGCTCATCTCGACCGGAGCCTGCGGAGGAGGATTTTTCTCGCATCTGGGAGTGAGTGGGTTCCCCTCTCCCCACGCCCGCCGTTTCCTCCGGCTTTAGGGTCACGCAGGGGGAATCCCCTTGTAGGACGTGGAGATGCCGGGACTGAGAAAAACACCACTAAACCACATTCTATAGCGGCTGCAAGGGAGAGGAGGGTTTTCCATCTCCGGTTTCACGGAGAAGCAGCACGGCCCAGTGGATAGGGTACGGACCTAGGACTCAGAAGGAGCTGGATTCTAATCCCGGCTCCGCCAACTAACTGTCTGCCGGGTCACCTTGGGCAAGTCACTTCGCTTCTCTGGGCCTCAGTTCCCTCGCCCGTAAAATGGAGACTAAGACCCGTGAGCCCTGTGTGAGCCAGGGATTGTGTCCACCCTGATTATCTTGTGTCTACTCCAGCACACAGAACAGTGCCTGGCACGTAGTAAGCGCTTAACCGATGCCACATTTATGGTTCTAAACATCATAATAGTGGCATTTGTTAAGTGCTTACTATATGCCAAGCCCTCTACTAAGCACTGAACAAGTAGCACAATTATTATTATGAAAATGATAATATTGGCATTTGTCAGGTGCGTACTACATGCCGAGTACTGTGCTAATCTCCGGGGCAGATACAAGAACATCAGGTCCCACGTGGGGTTCACGGTCTAAACGGGAGCGAGAACGGCTACTTAGTCTCCACTGTGCAGATGAGAGACCCAAGACGCAGAGAATGAAGTGACTTATAGCCGCGAAGAGAGGGGCGTAACAGCTGGGGAATTTGTTAAGCGCCTACTCTGTGTCGAGCACTACCCTAAGCACCGGGGGAGATACAAGACGATCAGGTTGGAGCCGATCCCTGTCCCACGAAGGAGCACCCCCAAACCTGATGGGGAGGGAGAAGAGCAATAATCTAAACCCCGTTTTCCAGATGACAAAACTGAGGCAACAGAAAGCCAAACGACTTGCCCAAGGTCACCCAGCAGGCAAGCACCGGAGGCGGAATTAGAACCCAAATCTCCTGACTCTCAGCTCGGGATTCTTTCCGCTGGGCCACGCTGCTTGAGCGTGTCCTCTCCTCGGGTCTTCTTCAACTGGGGGGGGAAAGTTCCGGCCCTGAGGATGAAAAGGACTGCTCCCCACTCTCCTCCCCACAGGGTAACTACATTGCTCCCTGCCCTGAGGGAGTGGACGGGAGGCTCGCCCTGCTCGGGGACCAGAACTCAGAACCGTCTGGATCTGGCCCCTGCGGCAGAAGGTTCCAGTTAGGTCCCGCCCCAGTCTCTCCAATCCTAGGGGGGGACGGGCGGCCCACCGGCGGCCCGGGAGAAAGACTGTGTGCAGGAGTCCCTGCCAGAGGAAAGCCCCTGAGGGAGGACGGATGGACGGCCGGCCCGCACACGGAGGACTTCCCTTTCCCCCAGAACGTCCGTTCCAGCCCCCTGGGGTCGGGGACGAAGATGCCGGATGCCCCGCCCGGCAGCACGGGGAACGCGGGGCCCGACGCCATGCTAGCCAGAGACGCCTCGATCGGTCGGGGCTCCGGGCCCCGGCCCCAAACAGTCACGGTTCTGCTCAGCGCAGAGACCATCCTGGGGACATCCCCCGGCCACTGGATCCCTTCACCCACAAACCCAGTGATGACACATACACCTAAACATACAGAAAAATGATGCAAAATCACAAAGTAACCACAGGCAACCACACACAAACAGAAGCAGAGATATATATTTACACATCACACTCCAAGAGTTAGGCATAGACACTGTAGGAGTATAGACCTATTTTCACTCAAGAGCGGTTACTCACGTCTCTCATCGGTCGATCGTGTTTATTGAGGACTTTCCGTGCGCGGAGCACTGGGCTAGGCGCTTGAGAAAATACAATATAACCGAGTCGGTAGGCATATTCCCTGCCCGCAGGGAGCTCACGGTCTACGGTTTAGTTTACACCTATAAACAACAAGTCACGTCCTCTGCACCAAAACCCCCACCGACCCAAAAAGAATGACGTCCGGAACACAAAATGACACCCGGTGACATACGTTTCCCGCACACGTGATTCACCCGGACACCCGCCCGAAGCCAGGCCTGCCCGTCTCAATCGATCAATCGGCGGTATTTATCGAGCGTTTACTGTGTGCAGAGCACTGTACTAAACGCTCGGGCGAGTGTAGTGCACCAGAGACGGTGGGCACGTCCCCTTATCCATAAGGCAGCGGTACTCATGCACGCTGAGGCCTAAACTCAGTAATGACCGCGATATTCCCAAAACGCTGGCGATCGCTTGACCCACCCCCGGCACAGAAATACGGGCGAGGAGAAGCCTTGATCTATTCAAAGCCTTATTGAAGGTCCACCTCCTCCGAGAGGCCTTCCCTGACTGAGCCCTCCTTTCCTCTTCTCCCACTCCCTTCGGCGTCGCCCTGACTTGCTCCCTCTATTCATTCCCCCCTCCCAGCCCCACAGCACTTTACGTACATATCTGTCATTTATTGATTTCTATTCATGTCTGTCTCCTCTCTAGACAGTAGGCTCGTTGTGAGCAGGGAACGTGTCTGTCTCTGTTGTTATCTTGTACTCTCCCAAGCACTTCGTACAGTGCTCTGCACACAGTCAGCGCTCAATAAATACGATGGACCGACTGACTGACTAATCTACTAGAAAGAGCCCCGCCACCAAGAATCTCCCGCAGCCAACCTGGGCTCCTCTAGACCGTAAACTCACTGTGGGCAGGGAATGCGTCTGTTATATTGCTCTAGTGTGCTCTCCCCAGTGCTTAATACAGCGCTCTGCACACAGTCAGCACTCAATAAATACGATGGACCGACTGACTGACTAATCTACTAGAAAGAGCCCCGCCACCAAGAATCTCCCGCAGCCAACCTGGGCTCCCCTAGACCGTAAACTCACTGTGGGCAGGGAATGTGTCTGTTATATTGCTCTAGGGTGCTCTCCCCAGTACTTAGTACAGTGCTCTGCACACAGTAAGCGCTCGATAAATATGACTGATTGACTCCTCCCCTTCCCAAAAGGGAGACTGCGCAAGGGGAGAGGCGGCCTCCTCCACCGTCCCCCCACCCCACCCTCGAGAAAGAGAGGAGGAGGTCAGCTGCAGAAAAAGACTCTCTCCTCCGGCAGTTTAGGTTTGGGAGAGAGCAGCCGGGATCTTCCTGTCTGTCCCGGAGGCCGTTCCCAGGCCCCGGGGAGGGCGACAGGCTGGGTATCCCGCCCCCCCGCCCCCACAGCCTCACCCAACTACCCAAACCAGCTCCTCCGGCTCCGGGTGGAGCTCTCCTTCAAGAGCTAGGAAAGGGGAGCACTACCTCATAATTCCCCCTCTCGGGGGAGAAAACTTCTGGCCTAAGAAAGAGCCCCCGGCCCTAAGCCCCCCAACTTTTTTTCCGCAAGTTGAGTTCCAACACTAGGACTCCGCTCTCCTCCGGCCTCCGATTTTCTCCCCTTCGGCGGAGCGAGGGCCATTTTCTTCCTTCTTCCCCTGGATCGGTTCCCTCTGCAGCCCCACCCCAGCCTCCCGATCACCCTTGCTTCACTCGGGTCGTCTCCGGAATCCATTCATGACTCTGCAAACCCACAGACCCTTTCTGGATCCGGCCATCTGGGGAGTTGCTCGGAACCAGAAAATCCCTCTCGACCCCCGGGCCTTCCTCGCCCTCTCCGTTTCGTAGATATGCTTCTGTGGGGAGAGTTTTTGCCCGGTATCAAATCCCCCTTAACGCCCACTTCCCTTCTCAGGCTGGACTCTTTCCTCCCGCCACACATTTTTGGGTGGGGCTGGATCAGGGTGGCCACTGGCAGCACTGGAGAATACGAATACTGGACACCCCTTTGCTTACTCCCCCCACCCCCAAACACACACACACACACACACGTACAGGGAAGACCGGCTCAAAACCAGACTCAGAGCCAGATAATAGAGTTATGTTAAACTCTTAAGGGGTCAAACAACCTCCACATGCCCCCCAGATTCTTACCCCATTCCTTGCTTTCCACCACCCCACCCCAAAAGTCAAAATTCTCCAAATCCTCGACTGCTTTCATACCCTCCTCCTTCATCCCCTGGGTCTCCCCAGAAGGGTTCTCGCTTCTTTCCATCCCCCGGGGCACCCGTCCTCCTGCAACCCTAACCTCGTCCTGAGTGTGGAAGGGGTACCTGGCCCTAGGGGCACTCACCCTGACTGACACTCGGAGAGCAACTCTGGACCCTATTTCCAGAAGAGGAGGACCAAGAGAGAGGCAGGAGAGGCAGCGTGGCCTAGGGCACGGAGTACGGGCCCGGGAGTCAAGAGGACCCAGGTTCTAATCCCGGCTCCACCATCTGTCTGCTGTGGGATCTTGGGTGTGTCCCTTCATTACTCTGAGCCTCAGCTGCCTCATCTGTAAAATGGGGATTAAGACCGTGAGCCCCATGTGGGACGTGGACTGCGTCCAACCCGATTAGCTTGTATCTACCCCGGCGCCTAATACGGCGTCTGGCACGTAGTGAGCACCGAACGAACAACGTTAAAAAAGAATCGATAAGAGGAGGCAACTCGAAGCCCCGGGTTCCCAGTGATATTCCCTCTTCCCCCGCCCCGCCCCGGGGGGCCGAAAGGACAGGAAGCTTCCCCCTTCCTGCCCGAGAGGAAGTGAGTGCCCCACCCCGCCCCGGGACGGATGGCCCTTCGAGGGCTCTGAAGGATACGGGGGTGACCCCCGGGAACCAGGCCTCTCCTGTGGGACTCGACGGAACCTCGGAGGGAGAACGGCCCCGGGGTTCAAGCGGGAGTCGGAGGGGCAGAGGCGGACGGACCGTGCGGGTCCCGGCCCCGGGGCTGCCAACGTCTTCCTTCGCCCTCTTGGCTCAATGCGCCATCCACCGCCGCTCCGCATTCCCCACCCGTCGCATAGGAATACCTCACCTGGAAGAGCACGGATGACCGGGGGGTTTCGGCCCGGAGAATCCCACCTGGTCTCGTCGGGTGCTTAATTTTGCCTCCCCTCTCCCACCCCCCCGAAACCGGGCACACCCTAACCTGGACCGGGGGCTCATGGCCCCGCTCCCCACCCGGCCGCAAACCGAGGCTCCGAAACACCCCTTCCCTCCTCCTCCTCCTCCTCTCGACCCCGGTCGATCCTGCCCGGCCAGTGGCGCCCCACCCCTCCGCCCCCGCTAATCTGCACCGACCGAGGAAGCGTGGCCTAGTGGCCCGGTGGTTATTCATTCATTCATTCATTCAATGGTATTTATTGAGCGCTTACTATGTGCAGAGCACTGTACTAAGCGCTTGGAACGAACAAGTCGGCAACAGATAGAGACGGTCCCTGCCGTTGGACGGGCTTACGGTCTCATCGGGGGAGACGGACAGAGGGGAACGAGGGCGATAAATAGAGTAGAGGGACCCGGGTCCCCCTCTGCCACTCGCCCGCCGTGCGACCTCGGGCGTGTCCCTTCGCTTCTCTGGGCCCCGGCTACCTCATCCGAAAGGCGGGGATGGAGACCCGGGAGGGCGGCCCACGTGGGCCTCGGGGCGCGTCCGACCCGATCGGCCTGTAGCCGCCCCGGCGCTCGGCACGGGGTGAGCGCTTCGCCAATTCCCTAATAAACCCTGTGCCCCGCACCGCCTTAGAAGTCGAGCCCGGTCCCGAAACGTCCACACCCCCCCTCCCCACTTGGGGAATCCTTACATAACACACCCTAGACGCGGCTCTTCCAACGGTCCCCCCTCCTCTCCCCGCCGGGGGGTGGTCCTCGGGTCCGGGTGGGAGGGGGGAGATGAAGCCCCGCTTCGGCCTCGGGCCCCACCCTTCTGCCGCCGGACTCCCTGGGCCCTCCCCTCCTCGAAGCACACCCCCCTTTTGCCCCCTTCTCCTCCCCTCCCGGAGTTTCTGGTTCGAATTAGTCACCGCTTCCAACCACCACATTCCTCGGGCCGCTGGCCACGGGCCAGAGGTTGGGGTGGGGGCGAGATCCCGCCCCGGACGATCTAAGGGGGTGTGGGCTGGGGGGCCGACTCCGCAAAGGCCCCCCGCTCGATGGGGTCGGGGGACGGGGGGTTTGGAGAGGCACCCCGGACCCCCAACTCCCTGCGCCCCTGCCGGGTCCCGGGGCCGGAGGGGAGAGACCCTGGCACCGAGGGGACCTCCCGGAATAATACCGATGGTATTTCTGAAGCGCTCGCGAAGTGCCGAGCTCCCTTCTGAGCGCTGCAAGAGCCCCGGACGGTCCCGGCTGAAAACAGGGTGGGGCGGCAGCGGGAGGAAAGAAAGGGGGGTGGGGGGAAGTGGGCAGAATTGGGGAGGGGGCGCAGGATGGGGCGGGGCTGGGGGCAGGGGAGGGGAGAGAGCCGGAGGAAAGAAACTTCTGTGCTTGTAAACACGGGGATGACACGGGGTCCGTCGGGATGGGCCACCGCCCCATCCGCCGGCTGGGACGTTTCCCAGCCCGGGGAGGGGGGAGAGAGAGAGAGAGAGAGAGACCCCCGTCCCCGGGAAGAGGCAGGGAGGGAGGGACGGAACCTCCAGGGGCGGTCCGGGCCTCCGGCAGGTCCTCGGGGTGGGACCGGCCAGCCCCGCGCCCTGCTCCATAGGTCCCTCGACCGCACCCTTCGCCCCGAAGCCCCCCGCCCCTCCTCTCCCCACTGCGTTTTCGGTCCCTGCGCAACGCGCTCCGAAGGGGCTCTCCCCTTCCCCACGGTGCACCCCCTAAACTACCTCCCCGGGGCTCCGAGCTGCACCCACCCGCCCAGGCAACGGCGCCCTCCCCTCCTCGGCACCCCGAAGTCCCCCCCGAGGGGGGGGGGGGGGTCCCCCCCCTTCGGATCCTCGGCATCCCCTCCCCCGCCCCCCCCGGCTCTCCGATGCGCCCTACCTGTGCGCTCAGCCCCGGGGCGCTGCCATAGCCGTGGGGGGCGAAGGGCAAGGACGGGGGTGGTCGCGGAGACCCCCCCGGGCCCTCCCGGGGTGGGCAGGGGCGGGTCCGGGCAGGGCAGGGCAGGGCAGGGCAGGGCAGGACAGGCGGTGCGGTCCCCGCGGCGGAGCAGCTCCGAGTGGCCGGGCAGGGAGGCGGCCTCTTGTAAGGCCCGGGCGCCGGCTGGTCCTGCCCCTTCCCTGCCCAAGCGGGGAGAGGGCGGGACCGGGCGGGGCCGGGGGCGGGGAGGGGGCCGCAGGACACCCTGCCAGGCCCGGGGACCTAGGGACGGCTCTCTCCTAAGACACCGACCGCCTTGGGGAATCCAGGAGGACGTGAAAGTCCGCCGGGAGGCTCGGGGATGCTTCCTCCATCGGAAAGGGGGTGGAACGGAAAAGCGGCCGATTCCCCGGCCCCGGCGACGGCGGGGAGCGCCTCTCGGTAGCCCTGACTGGTCCCGTCCGACCGCTCGCTACGGTGCTGGGCACCCAGTAAGCGCTCCCTAATTGCGACCGAACGAATGAAGTCACCTCGGACCGGACGGATGGAAAGGCCCCCTCCCCGAAAGCCGGGCAAGAGGACCAGAGGAAAACTCCATCTTGGGCGCCTGGGACGGGAGGGAAGAAAGCTGGAAAAGTTGGACTCTGATTTAGGAATACCTTCTGACTGCGCCCCCGTTGTTGCCCACCCCCTCCTCGGGCCGGACGGATGGAAAGGTCCCCCAAAAAGTCATGCGAGAGGAGCAAACTCCATCTTGGGCGCCTGGGACAGGAGGGGGAACGCTGGAAAAGTTGGACTTTGACTTAGGAATACCCCCTCCTCGGACCGGACGGATGGAAAGGCCCCCTCCCCAAAAGCCATGCAAGAGGAGCAGAGGAAAACTCCATCTTGGGCTCCTGGGAGGGGAGGAAGAACGCTGGAAAAGTTGGACTCTGATTTAGGAATACCCTCTGGCTGGGCCCCGTTGCGGCCCACCGCCTCCTGCACCCCCTAAATCTGCACACACCCACACACCCCCCTCCGGACATGGCCAAGACCCTCCCCGAACGGCATCAGAATCGCCGTCTTCATCCTCGCAACCCGGCTCCGCCACTTATTATTAATCGCATTTATCGAACGCGTCCTGTGTGCGAAACACTGTATTGAGCGCTTGGGAGAGTACCCTATAACGTCGAACATATTCCCTGCCCACAACGAGCTCACAGTCTAGAGGGGGAGACGGCCATTAACATAAAGAAATAAATAGATAAATAGTGTGACCCTGGGCGAGTCACTTCATTTCTCTGCGCCTCGGTGATCTCGTCTGGAAAATGGGGATTGAGACCGTGAGCCCCACTCGGGACAGGGACTGTGTCCACCCAGATTTGCTTGTATCCACCCCAGAGCTTATGGGACAGCGCCTGGCACATGGTAAGCGCTTAACGGATACTATCGTTATTATCATCTTAGGCTGAGATTATTAACCCCGCTTTACAGAAAGGAACACTGAGGCACAGAATGGCACAGAGATCGGGCTTCCAGTTAGCGCTAGACATTCACCTGTGCTCTATTCCAAGCCTTCAAATCCCAGACCTCATCAGCCTCTTTGCCCCTAGTTAGTGGACTTGATTGACTGCGCTTGTGCAGACGTCGGTATTAAGCGCTTGATGATACAATGCGATAAATATTGTATTACAATAAAATCAATACATATAATACAATATGCCTCTCCTTATGGGGGAGGGGCATAAGCCCCCCACCTTGAGGATGCCCTATTACATCTTCGGTCCCCTATATTCCCTAGATTACCCAATACCCCCAGTTCCTCCCTGATCGATCAGTCGGTGGTATTTATTGAGCACTTACTCTGTGCAGAGCGCTCGGGAGAGACCGCTCCAACAGAACTGGCACTTTCCCTGCCCATACCGAGTTTACGGTCTGGTAATGGAGTGCGGACTTCCCAGCCCCTTTGCCCCAAGGGGATAAACACCCCCCACTCCCCATCCTTCCCCTCCTGGGCGGGGCTCTGCTCCCTCGCCTCTCTGCACCCCCTGCGAGAAGCACTGGGCCCACCCGTCCCTCTCTGCCTTAGCCAGGTTCCCCTCCCCCCTCACCTCTGGCCCCCTCCCCCGCCCGGCATCACAGGACGCTCTGGTTCGAAGTTTACAGTCCTTTCCCACAGCTGCTCAGAGCCACACTGAGCTTCTATTAAACACTAATGATAGGAGTCAGAACTCGCAGTCACACACCACCCCCTCCTCCCTCCTTCCCTCTCTCTCCTGTCCTTCCCTTTCCTTTCCTCCCTCTCCATTCGTTCTCTTCCCCTCCCTCCTAGTAATTAGCCATGCACCCTCCCATCCCAAACCTGCCTCCTTTCCCTTTTGAAACTTGGGAATTCGAGAAGCTGAGAAAACTTTTGCTCCAGATATAGGTGATCCCGGCCCCAGGTAAGGCCCCACCTATTCCTACTATACACTTCTCTCTTTCTCTCCCTCTCCCCCTCAACCTTCCCAGCTCCTGCAAGTTTGCAAGTTGGATGGAGGTGGAGAATGGCTCCAGCCCATCCTCTGAAATGGCAAACATGTTTACAAGCTAAAAATACCCAGCCGCCAACCCCGCTGCCAGCCGAAGGGGCCGAATCCCAGGTCCAGTTCCCGGCACCTGCAGTTAGTGCCCGGGACACACGGGGAGGAGGAAGGCCTGTGAACCGGAAAAAGAAAAACAAACCAGGCACACCCGGAGCTAGACATTCACATACTCCCTGACCCAAATGACAAATCGGAGAGAGTTAGGAAGAGGCCAAAAGACGTGAAGAGACATGCACGACCACACAGGCCAAGACAGTGAGACACAGAGAGGTGGATTCGCACTCTCAGTCGCCAGACCTCAGAGAACGCCCGAGTCCTGACACAGACCCAGTTGTGCAGCAAATCTTTGTGCAGAGGCAGGAACGGGGACGCCCACAGATACAGAACCGACCCTCCCTGTGGGCAGGGAATGTGTCAGTTTCTAGTTGTAGTATACTCTCCCAAGGTCAGTGTCCTCCACACTGTAAGCGCTCAATAAACACCAGTGAATGAACCAGGCAAAACAACATGGTCTAGTGGGAAAGAGCATGGGGTGGAAGAGAGAAACCTGGGTTGTTGTTTTTTGTCGTTGTTGTTTTTTAGCGGTATTTGTTAAGTGCTTACTATATGTCAAACACTGTACTAAGCGCTGGGGTAGGTGATAATAATATGGTATTTGTTAAGCACTTACTACGTGCCAAGCACTGTTGGAAGTGCTGAAGCTGATCGGGTTGGACCCAGTCCCCGTCCAACGTGGGGCTCAGACTCTTATCCCCATTGTACAGATGAGGTAACCGAGGCACAGAGAAGTTAAGTGACTTGCCCAAGGTCACACACAGCAGACAGGTAGCAGAGCCAGGATTAGAACCCAGATCCTTCTGACTCCTAGGCCCGTGCGCTATCCATTAGGCCATGCTGTTCTAGCTCTGTCACTGTCCTGCTCCATGACCTGGGGCAAGTCACTTTACCTCTCTGAGCCTCAGTTTCCCCATCTTTACAATGGGGCTAATACGTACCTGCCTCCACTCCAAAGGGTCTATCAATCAATCGATCAATCGTATCACTTGAGAGCTCACTGTGCAGAGCGCTGTGTACCTTAGTACGCTTGGAAGAATAAGAGTTGGTTAACGCATTCCCTGTCCACCGGGAGCTTATAGTCTAGAGATGGCGTGAGGATAAGATGAGATCATTTATAGGAAAGCAGTTTGAAAAAAAGAACACCACTCCACTGCCACAAGGTATGCTGCATCCTACCATCACGACTCTCGCTCCGACGGATACACCCTCACCATCTTTGAATTGAAGGACCAGGCTAGCTGTAAATTTAATAATCAATCACTTTGTATTAATTGAGCACGTACTGTGTTCAGAGCACTGTAGTAAGCGCTGGGGAGAGAACAATAGTAACAGAGTGGGAAGACACATTCCCTGCCTACCACTAGCTTACAGTCTACCTTACCATTATTATTATTGACTATTATGAATAAGAAGAACGATAATAACTGTGGCATTCGTTACGCTCTTACCGTAGTACGCCAAGCACGGTACAAGCACCGGGGTAGATACAGAATAATCGGGTCTTACATGATGGGGCCTGTGGCACCTATGGGGCTCATGGAGTATGTGGGTGGGAGAAGCAGTACTGGATCCCCACTTTGCAGATGGGGCAATTGAGGCACAGAGAAGCCGTGACTTGCGCAAGATCACACAGCAGGGAAGTGGGGGAGTTATGAGAACCGAGGACCTCGGCCTCTCGGGCTGACGCTCTTTCTAGAAGGCCACATTAGAAGCTCTATCGCATGGCTCTGCCTTCCTCTCAGGATCCCTCATTTGACTTCGGCCTCAGTAGACTACGGGAAGATCTCTCCCTTATCCCCTGGGGAGATGAACGCTTAAAAGCTTAAATGAGAAGCCGCATGGAATAGTAGATAGAGCACGGGCCTGGGAGTCAGAAGGTCACGGGTTCTAATCCCCGCTCCGCCACTTGTCTGCTGCAGGACCTTGAGCGAGTCACTTCACTTCTCTGGGCCTCGGTTCCCTCATCTGTAAAATGGGGATTGACCCTGTCCCCGTGAGGGATGGGGACTGTGTCCAACCTGATCTGCTTGCATCCGCCCCAGTGCTTGGATGTTAGGGCCCGGCACATAGTAAGGGCTCGACAAATATCATCATTATCATTATTATTATTATTATAAAGGGTAGCGGGGAAGGAGAATGTGGAGCAAAGGGGCTAGAAGAGGCAGAGCTCCACAAGTGCTACGCCTTCAGAAGAAGAAGCAAAAGGAGGTGTCTGAGGTTCCAGGCCATTTTATTTGCCCTCTACATTTGACCCAGTCAACCCTCTTTGTCAACAGGGAGGAGCAACAGGCAGAGGTCACTCCTCAGGCAGTCGAGAACAAGAGGTAAAATATCAATCAATCAATGATATTCATTGAGCATTCGTTCAGTCGTTCCTTCAGTCGTGTTTATTGAGTGCTTACTCGCTGCAGAGCACTGTACTAAACCCTTGGGAGCGTACAATACAGCAAAAGAGAGAATCCCTGCTCACAATGAGCTCCCATTCAATAGTATTTATTGAGCGCTTACTCTCTGGAGAGCACCGTACTAAGCCCTCGGGAGATTACGATACAGCAATAAACAGTCACGTTCCCTGCCCACAATGAGCTTAGTCAAATTTATTGAGCGCTTACTGTCCGCAGAGCACTGTACTAAGCCCTTGGGAGAGTACGATACAGCAATAAACAGATACATTTCCTGTCCACAGTGAGCTGAGCACTTGGAGCATCCAGAGCCCTCTACTAAGCCCCTAAGAGTATATGATAGAACAGAGTTAGTAGATATGTTCCCTGCCCGCGATGAGCTTACAGTCTAGAGAGGAAACTTACCGTCTAGAAGGTCCCAGGGGAGATTGGCATCGTTCCAATGTAGGGACAAAACAAGCTTCAACCGCCCAGATCTGGGGCCTCTTCGGATAATAATAACAATATTAATCATCCTATTTGTTAAACACTTACTACGTGCTGGGTACTATACTAAGCCCTGGGGTGGATACAAGCGAATAGGTCAGACACAGTCCTCCTCCCATGTGGGGCTCGCAGTCTCAATCCTCATTTTACAGATGAGGGAACCGAGGCACGGAGAAGTGAAGTGATTTGCCCAAGGTCACACAGCAGACAGGTGGCAGATCCGGGATTAGAACCCATGACCTTCTGACTCCCGGGCCCGGGCTGTATCCACTACGCCATGCTGCTCTTCATGGCGTGTGGCATGAGATGGCACAGGAAGTCTAGTCATTTGCATTGGCTGTCCAAATTACTCAGAATTCTTAGAAGGGCTCTGCTCCTGATTCCAGAGAGCAGCAAAAGTCCCCTCCACTGGGTTTCTGTCCCACTCTAGTGAGCTCCCTTTCAGTCTCCGTGGTTTCCCACTGGATCCCCCTCTTCCTGTCCACAGAGCCCCAGCTTGATCTAGTGGAAAGAACGTGGACCTGGGAGACCTGGGAGTCAGAAGACCTGGGTTCTAATTCCGGCTCCTCCACTTACCTGTTGGGCAACCTTGGGCGAGACACTTCACTTCTCTTTGCCCCGGTTTCCTCCAGGCTGTAAATCCCTTCTGGGCAGGGAATGGGTCTGCCAACTCTGAATTGTACTCTTCCAAGCGCTTAGTACACAGTAAGCACTCGGTGAATGCCAATGTTTGATTTCCTTAGCAGCAAAGTAAGGATTCGATATCCCTTTCTCCCTCCTACTACACTGAGAGCCTCATTATGATAATAGTAATAATGGTGGTATTTGTTAAGCACTTACTATGTGCAAAGCACTGCTCTAAGCGCTGGGGGAGATACAAGGTGATCAGGTTGTCCCACGTGGGACTCACAATCTTCAACCCCATTTTAAGATGAGGTCACTGAGGCCCAGAGAAGTGAAGTTACTTGCCCAAAATCACACAGCTGACAAACGGCGTAGCCGGGATTAGAATCCATGACCTCTGACTCCCAAGCCCGGGCTCTTTCCACTGAGCTGTGCTGCTTCTCCTATTATTATTATTGTTACGGCATTTTGTTAAGTGCTTACTATGTGTCAAGCACTGTTCTAAGCCCTGGGTAGACACAAGTCAATCAGGTGGGACCCAGTTCCTGTCCCACACGGGACTCACGGTCTAAGTGGGAGGGAGTAGAATCGAATCCCCATTTTACAATTGAGGAAACTGAGGCACAGAAGATAAGTGAAATGACCTGCCCAAGGTCACCCAGCACCCAGAGAAGCAGCGTGGCTCAGTGGAAAGAGCCCAGGCTTGGGAGTCAGAGGTCATGGGTTCTAATCCCAGCTCTGCTACTGGGCAGCTGTGTGACTCTGGGCAAGTCACTTCACTTCTCTGTGCCTCAGTTATCTCATCTGTAAAATGGGGATTAAGACTGTGAGCCCCACGTGGGACAACCTGATTCCCCTGTGTCTACCCCAGCGCTTAGAACAGTGCTCGGCACATAGTAAGTGCTTAACAAATACCAACATTATTACCCAGCAGACAGGTGGTGAAGCGGGGTTTAGAACCCAGGTCCACGGACTCCCAGGCCCGTGCTCTTTCCACCAGGTCGTGTGTAAGACATGTTTATCTTGGATTTATCCCAGTGCTTCATACAGTGCTCGGCATACAGTAAGTGCTCACCAAGTACCACAGTTATTATTATCATCTATTTCCTATAATGTGGGAAACAAGAAGACATCATCCCCCCACCCAATCTGGGGCCATCGATTAATTGATTGAACGTGCTTTCCCAGATCCCGAGGGAAGTTCTGCCTGGCCAGGCACTTGCTCCCACTTCCCCGCTCCCCTCCTCGGCCTGAAGAGAACAGAGTGACCCTACTTCCTAAAGTTCTCTGCCATTCCCCAGGGGATTTCACAGTCTCCAGACCCAGAGGGCTCCAAGCAGGACTAGCCTGGAATTAATCAGGATACTCCAACCTCCCCTGGATTTCCCTCTCCTCCCTCCCACCCTCCTCGGGGTTCCCTGATACGTTCTGTGTGTGTGATAAACCTATGTTCCCCACTGTTGCCGGGAGACGGCTTCTGTTGTGCGCCTATTATATTTTCCTGTTTCTATAGCAACCTATATGGGGAGAGCCCGTGGGTCTGGCCCGCTTCCAGGGGATTCCCCTTCAGTTCCCCCTTCCCCCTCTCCCTAAGATGAGGCATCCCAGGAAGGAGAAGGAGAAACAGCTCGGAGGACCCGACACATATCCTCAGATCCAGAAGGTCTTAGGTCTGCCTGCTGTGTGGCCTTGGGCAAGTCACTTCCCTTCCCTGGGCCTCGGCTGGGGATTAAGACCGACAGCCCCGAGCGGGACAAGGAATGTGCCCAACCCGATTCGTCTGTATCCACGCCAGCGCTTAGTAGAGCGTCTGGCACATAGTAAGCCCTTAACCAATAGCACGACTGTAATTATGATGATTATCATTATCCAGGCCCTGGAAGGGCAAGTCTGCTTCCCTCTTGGGGAAGTCACTGCTCCCTCTGGTAATGCTTTGACTGGGCACATGCCCAGAGGGCAGAGAAGTGACTCGGTCAGCCATCCCGGATCTCTCCATCTGAGCCACGCCAGGTATGATCTTTGACATGTGGCAATAACCCCCTAATTGGCAGGTTCTTGTTCCAGTTGAATCTAGCATCCCACGTATCCCTCCGCTCCACATTCAGCGGCCACGACCTGCAAGAGTCCTGGGTGACTTCCTGGCCCGAGCCCCGCGTCTGCCTTAACTGCCAAACGTAAAGTTGAATCCTCAGATCTTTCCTCCCTGAAAAAAGAAGTCCAGGTCAGCCCCAAATCCCTTCTCTTGAGCAGAACCTCTAATGCTCGACCAAAGTCAGTCCGACTAAATAATCATGGTACCCGTTAAGGGCTCGAGCACCGGATTAAGCGCTGGGGTAGATATGAGATATTCAGGTCGGACACGGTCCCTGTCCCACGTGGGGGTCTCACAGTCTAAGTAGAGGGAGTAGGAGTTAATCCTCATTTTACAGGTGAGAAAACTGAGGCACAGAGAAGTTAAGTGACTTGGCCCAGGTCACACAGCAGGCAAGTGGCAGAGCTGAAATTAGAACCCGGGCCCTTTGGACTCCCAGGCCCGCGCGCTATCCACTAGGCCCCGCTGCTTCTCGGCGTGACAGGGCTGAGTCTGAAATCCAGGGTCTGCCCGCTGGGAGGGAAGCTCTGGGGGGAAATCAGTGGGGCGGGGGGACGGGGGACAGGTAAGCAGGAAGCGGGTGTAAATCAGGGAAGAAAGTAAAGGAGAGGAGGATTGGATATGGCGGAGAGAGGGAGAGGGAGAGGAGACCGGGGAGGCTGCGGCGGGAGCGGGGAAAGTTGTAAACAGGGAGAGGAGAGAGGGAGGGAGGGAGAGAGCTGGAATGAATGAAGCAGCCAACACCCCAGCCAGCAACAGGGAGGGGCAGAGAGAGAAAGAGAGAGGGAGGGAGAGAAAGGGAGAAAGGAAGGGGGGAGTGAGGAAAAGAGATTCCTCTGAGTTTAAAGTGTCCCAACCTTTCTAACTTCCTCTCTCTTCCCCCCCTTCACTGTTTCCTGGGGGAAGAGGGAGCAAGGCCTGAAGAGAATTAGAAAAAGAGGGAGGGGGGAAGGGCCTTGGCATGGGATTCCCTCTCTCTTTCTCTCTCCTCCTCCAGCTCGGGGAGAGCCGACCGACCGTCCCTCGGTCAGTCCGGCCGGCCCGGCGGCCTAGGCTGCCCGGAGAGTGAGTCACCGCATAGCTGAGGCTCATGTCACCCGAGGCTCCTCCCCTGCCTCACCCAGTGCCCTCTACCCGCCCCACCCGTCCCCTCCCAAGGTTCAGGGGGGTGACCCCACACCTTCCTCCGAGAGGCCGGGACCACCCCCCCCACCTCCCTCCCCAGGCCAGGAGACCTCGAAGGTGCTCTTTGCCCCTTTCCCACAACATGCCTACCCTCGCCCATCCTCCCCCCCCCTCCCCTTTCTGGAACCTCTCCTCTCTCTTCTTCCCTGGGGTGGCAGTGACTCAATTGATAAGCTCCAAGGGAAAAATGCCAGAGGGATGGGGCAGCCCGAACTGGGTGGGTGGAAAGGGCTTGAGTCCACCGGGCCCAGCCCCTGGGCAGAGTCACGGGGATGGCGGCGTGGAGTTGGGGGAGGTGAGGATTGGCTCTCGGGGCGGGGGGGCCGGGCATCGAGGATGCCACCGCAGGGTAGGCAACACCCCACACCAGCTGGGTGACTCAGGACCCGCGGGATGAGGGGCGGAGGGTGGGCAGGAAAGCACCCCCTATGGGGTCCAGGGTGAGTCAGGGGAAATGCAGAAGCTCTGGGCAGGCAGAATGCCTTGACATTTTCCCTCTGAATCTAAGGTTCCACGAGGGAGGAAAAGCCACTAATCCCAAGATTCCCCTACTCCCTGACGGATCCCCCACCACACACACACACAGTGGGCAGGGAACGTGTCCGTTTATTGTTATATCGTACTCTCCCAAGCACTCACTACAGCGCTCTGCACCCAGTAAGCGCTCAATAAATATGACTGACTGACTCACCCCTCCTTGGGCCACCTCATTTGCCACCTCCTCAGAGGCCTGGCTCGACGGTCCTTCCTGGAAACGTACCCTTGCCTTGTGGGTTGGTTTTTTTTTTATTCTTACGGTCTTTGTTAAGGGCGTATTACGTGCCAGGCACTGTACTAAGCGCTGGGGTGGATACGAGCTAATCGGGATGGACATAGTCATCCGTGACCCGCATGGGGGGCCCACCGTCTTAATCCCCACTTTACAGATAAGGAAACGGAGGCCCAGAGAAGTGCAGTGACTTGCCCAAGGTTGCACAGCAGACAAGCGGCGGAGAAGCCGGGTCCTTCTGACTCCCCGCCCGGCGCTCTAATAATACTAATAATGTTGGTATTTGTTAAGCGCTTACTATGTGCAGAGCACTGTTCTAAGCGCTGGTGATCAGGTTGTCCCACATGAGGGTCACAGTCTTTATCCCCATTCTACAGATGAGGTAACGAGACCCAGAGAAGTTAAGTGATCTGCCCACAGTCACACAGCTGCCAAGTGGCAGAGCCGGGATTTGAACCCATGCCCTCTGACTCCCAAGCCCGTGCTCTAGCCACTAGGCCACGCCGTTTCTCCCCGACAACCACGTCGGCCCTTTTCCTCGCTGCCGACTCCCCCCGGTACCCCTTTAACGCTGGCATCCCCCCTTCCTCCCCTCCGCTCTTCCCACCCCCGGTGGCACGGATCGCAAACGGGCTGAGCTAGCAAGATAGGCCCTCACATGACAGCTGCTACTGTTCCCAGAGGCAGGAGGGCCGGGGGGTACATTCCAACAGAGGGGGAACCCGAAATAGCCCCCTGCCTCTGACTGGTCATCCACTCCCCCACCCCCACATCAGTCCCAAGGTGTAAATAATATATGGTCTGACCAGCCACTTTAGTAGGGAAATCCCAAGGGTAAGTTGTACAGTACAGTGTTCTCAGTGGGGGCTCAATAAATACCACCACTACTAAACGGGCGGCGGGGAGGGAAGGGAAAAAGGGAGTGGGGAAATGGGGAAAGCAGGGAACGCTGAGGGAGTCGGAGGGGTTCCGGTTCTCGATATTATACGTCTAATTCCTCCTTCTTCCTTGAAGGGAGCGCCACCCCTTGCCTTGCCTTAGATGCCCACGTACCCTTCCTCTTACCATCCTTGGGGTCTCGTGGCCCTGGGACATTCCAGCTGCTCCTCTCTGAAGGGGCAGTCTGCTTCTGGGACCCGTGCCAACCTGCTGAGGGAAGACAGGCAGGGGCAACTGGCCCGGTCAATCCCCTCCCTCCAACCGAGACTGCAAAAAATGCGTGCAACTGGAAGTAGGTGGAAGGGGAACCGAATGACTTGGCCCCTCCGACGATGCCCTGTGGCGTTCGGAGGGTCGCGGGACGGGTCGGCGGACGACCCTAGGTGGAAGCGAAGCCTGCAGTTACCTGGCTAGAGGGAGGAGTGGGTGTGGGCACCGCTGACTGGGTGAGTAAGGGAAGTTTACAGCCCCAAGGAGCAGAGCTCAGCGAAGGGGAAGCCTCAGGGTGCTTGGTGCTGGAAGGTTTGTTGCTGTGGTAACAGCTGCACCGTATTGACTGCAGATGTGGCTGGGTGGAGCCAGAAAAGTCCTCCTTTCCTCCCGGGCAGCAACCCGGCCCCTTCCTCTCCCCCACAGAACGGGAAATGGCACTCGTTAGGCATGTGAGCAGCCCTGCAACAGCAGGGAGGAGAAGCAACTGCGGAACTTCAATCCACAGGGTACCGGAGGGAGAGAAAGGAGGCTAAATAGTTTGCACTTGCTTCGTTAAAAGGTCCTGAACCATTGACCGTAATGAGTCCTACGACTATGCCTGGTAGGGGGAGAGGGAATCCCCCAAACACTCGCCCCGGTCTTGACCCTTCCATCCTTATTCTCTGATGTTTAGGGGCCTTTTCCAACTCTCTCCATTCCCCTTTCTCAGCTCTCTTTACAACATAAATGACCTGTCATAATTATAATGGTATTTGTTAAGCACTTACTACTTGCCAAGCACTGTTTTAAGGGCTGGGGTAGATACAAGGAAATCGGGTTGTCCCACCCGGGGCTCACAGTCTTAATGCCCACTTTACAGATGAGGTCACGGAGGCCCAGAGAAGTGATGTGACTTGCCCAAGGTCACACAGCGGCAGTGGCGGGATTAGAACCCACGTCCTCTGACGCCCAAGCCTGTGCTCTTGCCACTAGTCCTTGCCACTAGGCTCTGCACATAGTAAGCGCCCAGTAGGTACTACTGAATGAATGAAGGCTACTTCTCTAAGCAGCATCTGCTGTGGAGATCTCTAGAGGTTCCACAGTGGACGGGGAAGACGTGGTAATAATAATAATAATATTGGTATTTGTTAAGTGCTTATGATGTGCCAAGCACTGTTCTAAGTGCTGGGGGAGATACAAGCTAGGTTGTCCCATGTGGGGCTCCCAGGCTTCATCCCCCATTTTCCAGATGAGGTCACTGAGGCCCAGAGAAGCGAAGTGACTCGCTCAAGGTCACACAGCGGACAAGTGGCAGCGGCGGGATTAGAACCCACATCCTCTGATGCCCAAGCCTGTGCTCTTGCCCGTAGACCATGCTGTTTCTCTAAGCAGCATCCGCTGTGGAGATCTCTGGAGATTCCACAGTGGAAGGGGAAGATGCGGTAAATAATAATAATATTGGTATTTGTTAAGTGCTTATCATGTGCCGAGCACTGTTCTAAGTGCTGGGGGAGATACAAGCTAGGTTGTCCCATGTGGGGCTCCCAGTCTTCATCCCCCACTTTCCAGATGAGGTGACTGAGGCCCAGAGAAGCCAAGTGACTTGGCTCAAGGTCACACAGAGGACAAGTGGCAGCGGCGGGATTAGAACCCACATCCTCTGATGCCCAAGCCTGTGCTCTTGCCCGTAGGCCATGCTGCTTCTCTAAGCAAGCATCCGCTTTGGAGATCTTCTGGAGGTTCCAGAGTGGACGGGGAAGACACGGTAATAATAATGTTGGTATTTGTTAAGCGCTCACAATGTGATTAATAATAATAATAATAATGTTGGTATTTGTTAAGCGCCTACTATGTGCCAAGCACTGTTCTAAGCGCTGGGGTAGACACAGGGGAAGCAGGTTGTCCCACGTGGGGCTCACAGTCTTAATCCCCATTTTACAGATGAGGGAATTTAGGCACAGAGAAGTTAAGTAACTTGCCCACAGTCACACAGCTGACAGGTGGCAGAGCTGGGATTCGAACTCATGAGCCCTGACTCCAAAGCCCGTGCTCTTTCCACTGCGCCACGCTGCTTCTCTACTGTGAGCCCGTCACTGGGCAGGGATTGTCTCTATCTGTTGCCGAATTGTCCATTCCAAGCGCTTAGGACAGTGCTCTGCACACAGTAAGCGCTCAATAAATATTCTTGAATGAATGAACTGAATGCCGAGCACTGTTCTAAGCGCTGGGGGAGATACAAGGTAGGTTGTCCCATGTGGTCTTCAACCCCCATTTTCCAGATGAGGTGACTGCGGCCCATTGAAGTGACTCGCCCAGAGTCAGATAGTTGACAAGCAGTGGAGTCGGGATTAGAACCCACGACCTCTGACTGCCCAGGCCGAGCTCTCTCCACTGGGCCTGTCCCGCCCCCCTCCGCCATTTTTCACCTCAGGCGGCTGGGCCACGCGGCCGGGGCGGCGCGAGCTCTAGGGGGCGCGCGCGCCGCTGCCCTCGCGCCGCGGAAACTGCCCAGCAACGGGGGACGCCGCCCGTCGGCGAGCGCCGATTGGCTGCCCGCGTCGGAGAAGGGGGCGGGGACGCGGGCCCCGCACGTGGGAGGGAAGAGCCGCGCCCCGCCCGCGGGGGGCGGAGGGGGAGGAGGGAGGAAGAGCCGCCGCGGAGGCTGCTGGGTGATTCCAGCGGGCCGCGCCCCAGCCGGTCCAGATGTGCTCCCCTCCCCCCGCATCTGCCATCTTAACTCCTTCCTCCCCCACCTCAGCAGGCCTGACACATAAGAATGTTGCTATTTGTTAAGCGCTGACTATGTGCACAGCACTGGTCTAAGCGCTGGGGGAGATCCAGGGTCATGAGGTGGTCCCACGTGAGGCTCCCGGGCTTCATCCCCATTTGACAGATGAGGGAACTGAGGCACCGCGAAGTGACTCGCCCACCGTCACCCAGCTGACGAGGGGCAGAGTGGGGATTCAAACTCATGGCCTCCGACTACCAGGCCCGGGCTCTTGCCATTGAGCCATGCTGCTTCTCTATAATTTGGGTATTAAGCGCTTACTAGGTGCCAAGCACTGTTTGTGGCCCTGTGGAAAGAGCCCGGGCTTGGGAGTCAAGAGATCTTGGGTTCAAATCCCGGCTCTGCCACTTAATAATAATAATAATAATGTTGGTATTTATTAAGCGCTTACTATGTGCAGAGCACTGTTCTAGGCGCTGGGGTATACAGGGTAATTAGGTTGCCCCACCTGAGGCTCACAGTCTTCATCCCCATTTTACAGATGAGGGAACTGAGGCAGAAGTGAAGTGACTTGCCCACAGTCACACAGCTGACAAGTGGCAGAGGCGGGATTCAAACCAACGACCTCCGACTCCCAAGCCCGGGCTCTTGCCACTGATCCACGCTGCTTCTCAGCTGTGTGACTGCGGGCAAGTCACTTCACTTCTCCGGGCCTCAGTGACCTCATCTGGAAAATGGGGATGAAGACTCTGAGCCTCACGTGGGACCACCTGACTACCCTGTATCTACCCCAGCGTCTAGTTAACCAACTTTAACAAATACCAACATTATTATTATTTCAAGAGCTGGGTGGATACAAGGTAATTAGGTTGTCCCCCGTGGGGCTCGTCGTCTTCATCCAGATGAGGCCCTGAGAAGTGACTTGCCCAAAGTCACCCAGCTGATAAGGGGCAGAGCGGGGATTAGAACCCACGACCTCTGACTCCCCAGCCTGGGCTCCTGCCACTGAGCGACGCCGCTTCTTGTGCAGCCACCTCGTGCCAAGCCTCGAGGCTCTGTCCCTCCCATGCCCTCCAACACGGGCCCACTCCTCATCCTTGGCCCTCCTTCAACATGGCCCGTCCTCTCCCCCCCCCGGCTCTAACCCCCTGCGGGCACGTCCTCCCTCCCCCATCCCACACACCCCGATGCCCCCCACCCTCCGCCCAACCGCGCCCGGCGCAGGCAGGATGTGCAGATGAGTCACTCTTCCTGCTCCTCCGCCGGGGAGGACGCCATTAGAGGTGGGAGGCCCGGCCTCCCCCCATCCGCACCCCACGCGCGTGCGTGTTAGGACCCCGCTCTCCCTCCAGCTCCTGGCTCCCTCCAAGAGGAAACGAGCTGGTAATACTACTGATGGTATTTGTTAAACGCTTACCATGTGCCAACCGCTGCGCTGGGGGAGCTAAGGTGATCGGGTTGTCCCACGCAGTCTCGATCCATTTTACAGATGAGGGAACTGAGGTACAGAAGTGACTTGCCCAAGGTCACACAGCAAAGTGGCAGAGCCAGGATTATAATAATGGTATTTGTTAAGCGCTTACGATATGGCAACACTGTTCTAAGCGCTGGGGGAGATACAGGGTACTCCATCTGTCGCACTGGGGGCTCACAGTCTTCACCCCCATTTTACAGATGAGGGAACTGAGGCAGAGAAGTGACTTGCCCAAAGTCACACAGCAGACAAGTGGCAGAGGCAGGATTAGAACCCACAACCTCTGACTCGCAAGCCAGGACTCTTTCCACTAAGCCACGCTGCTGCTTCTGTTGGCTCTCATTACCCCACAGTCCCCATTCCCGCTCTTGGAGCCGAGAGGACCCTCCCCCACCTAACCCTTTACACTTGCAGCTCGGGAACCCTCCACACCCCTCACCCCTGCTGCCCCTTCCCCTTCCTCCGCGACTCCACTTTTCCCCTCGCCTCTTCCCAAAGGGACGGAGGAGCCGGTAAAATCTACAGGAGATCAGCACGTGGGGGAAGTTCGCTGCAAACTGACGCGAGCAAGGGGAGGGGTGGACTCTGGAGGGTGCAAAGAGAGGGGTGGTTGAGGTTTAGCTCTACCTAGCACTCGGTCGCGGGCACATCCCCAAGCCCCTGTGGGAAAGCGAACGACACCCAGACATCGGCCGGTGCCGGGGCCGGGGGCCCGGGGGAGAAAGTTCGCAGCTCCCACCAAGGAGGGCACGACGCAGACCGCTTTTGTGTTCAGTTTCCTTTAATGACCGCTCCCTCCCCGGGGGAGGAAGGGGGCGGGCGGTTAGGCGGCGGCGAGGGTGCTCACTTGAAGATCTTGCCCTGACAGAAGGCTTTGCCCACGTGCTGGAACGCCCCCTCCCAGGAGAAGTACTCGCGGACCAGGACCCGAGTCTCCTCGCTGCCGGGATCCAGTTTCCGCCACGTGTAGGATTCGTAGTCCACCTGCCAGTCCGGGCTCAGCTGGGGTAGGGGGGAAGGGGGAAAAGAAACCATCACGTCGCCGGCCGCCGGCCGGCACCTTCCGGGCCCGCCCAACCCCGAGCCCACGGTCGTCCGCAAACCCCGACCGTGCCCAACTCTCTCGCCTTCGCTTCGGCCTTTGGCGGCCGCTCACGAGACCGGAAGCAGGTTCTTCCCTCGCGTCCTTCCCCCGTCCCTCAGGGAGGGGCCAAACTCCATTCCCTCTCCCCAGCCCCCCGGGAGCCAGGATCCCTCCTTACCGGGAAGGCCAGTTCCTGGCCCCGGAAGACCCAAACTCCAGAAATGGAGCTGTTATTGGAGGTCCCAAAGAGGATGACGCTGGCGAAAGCGTTCTTCCGTAGCTTATCCAGTCGCTGGAACATTCCTGAAGAGCAACGGAGGGAACCGTCGGTCGCCGCGATAGTCCCCGAACCCCACTTCTCCCCCCAGCCCCCGGGCCGCCTCCCCACCACCCCTCACCGGTGATGAGGTTGCAGCTCATGAAAGTCTGGCAGAGTTCTTCCGGGAAGCGGTACTCTGCGTACCACAGGGAATAGCCATCGCGGTCCAAGTGCTCCCAGAAGTACGGCAAGGCCACGGTCAAGGTGTCCTCGTTGGAGTACTTCCGCTTAAACTCATCTAGTACGAAGGTACTGGGGTTAGGGGGAGACACCGAAGAGCACGAGGTCAGTGGGAGGAAAGGAGAAGGGGGAGGTCAATACCCCGCCCGATGATGACGGGCGGGGCTCGGTGGCAAGAGGTCACGGGTTCTAATCCCACCTCCGCCGCTTTTCCGCCGGGTGACTTTGGGCGAGTCGCTTCACTTCTCCGGGCCTCAGTTCCCTCAACTGTCAAATGGGGATGACGACTGTGAGCCCTAAGGGGGACGACCGGACCTTGTATTCCCCCCCAGCGCCTAGAACTGTGCTTGGCACATACTAAGCGCTTAACAAATACTAGCATTATGATGATGATGATTCTGGGGGGATGCTGGGTCCTTCCTTCGTCGCCCTGGGAAGACCAGGTGGAGGAGAGGAGCCGGGCGCAGCTGGCCGGGGCCGGGCGGGCGGAGGATCGGAGGGAAGGGGCATTCATTCATTCAACAGTATTTATCGAGCGCTTACTATGTGCAGAGCACTGTACTAAGCGCTTGGAATGGACAAATCGGCAAGGGTGGGCCGAGGGCTCTGCTGCCCTCTGGTGATCATCCAACCCTTGGCCGCGTTTCTCCTCCTGGCCGGGGCCTGGGCCTCGCCCTCCCTTTCGCCCCTGGGGGGGGGGGGGGGGGGGGCCTGGCCTGCCCCTTCCCCACCCCCACTTTCCATTAGTCACATTCCGTCCCTGACTCACCCCTCCTAAACCCACGTTCAAGTTACATACGCTCTAACGGCCACACGGGAATGGAAATTCTACTTTCAAAAGCCAGCCGCTCCTCTCCCCGCTCCCGACTCCCCTCCTAAACCCTCGTTTAAGTTATATACGCTCTAACGGCCACACGGGAATGGAAATGCAACTTTCAAAAGCCGGCCGCTCCTCTCCCCGATGGAGTAATGGAACGGTTCGCTCCTCCCCGCTCCATTACTGCCCTCCCGGAGTCTTTTCTCCTACTCCACCGCTTCCCGGGATGAAGGAGGGGCCCTTCCTCCGGTGGTATTTAAAATTTAAAGAACGTCTTCGGCCCGGCCGGACTCCCATTTTCAAGAGGAGCTCTCGGCAGGAGAGAAGAGAGGGGCTATTTCAAGCCGCTGTCTGCGGGGAACCTTGCCCGGCCAGGTGAAGTGTCGTTTTCCCCAACACCCCAGCTCTGCGGAGGCTCCCCGGCACCCCAGGTGTTATTTTTAAGTCGGCCAAGCTCCTGAGGCAGCTACCGCTTTTCAGGAATATCCTAGATGACATTTGGTCTTAAAGTGCTACGTCTTCCCCCTCGCGCTAATGCAGACGTGAAGTTTACAGCTCACCCTGAAGCCTGTCCCTAAAATTAAGAGGACATTTCCATCAAAATGGAAATTAAGTTTAGGGCTCACCCTGAAGCCCGTCCCTAAAATTAAGAGGACATTTCCATCAAAATGGAAAATAAGTTTAGGGCTCACCCTGAAGCCTGTCCCTAAAATTAAGAGGACATTTCCATCAAAATGGAAAATAATAACTGTTCGGCGCTTACTTCGTTTCCAGCGCTGTTCTGGAGGTTGGAAAAGATGCAAGACAATACGGTCGGATACAGTCCCTGTCCCACACGGGGCTGGCTCACAGGGAGGGATAACGGAGACTGAAACCCCATTCGGCACATGAGTGGACTGAGGTCCAGGGAAGTGAAGTGACTTGCCCAAGGTCACACAGCAGGCCCGAGGCGGAGCTGGGATTAGAACCCAGGTCCTCTGACTCCCAGACCCGTGCTCTTTCCGCTAGGCCACACTGCTAGAGAGAGACAGGAGATGGAGGCAGGGAAAGGAGGAGGCAGGTTGGGAGAAAGGCCTGTCCAGAACCTTGATTCTTTTGCCCTCTTAAGCAGCGTGGCTCAGTGCAAAGAGCCCAGGCTTGGGTGTCAGAGGTCATGGGTTCTAATCCTGGCTCTGCCACCTGTCAACTGTGTGACTTTGGGCAAGTCCCTTCACTTCTCTGGGCCTCAGTTACCTCATCTGTAAAATCAGGATTAAGACTGTGAGCCCCAGGTGGGACAACTTACCTTCTATCTACCCCAGTGCTTAGAACAGTGCTTGGCACACAGTAAGTGCTTAGAAAATACATTATTATTATTAATAGTCTGATCAGCCTCACGCTTGGCATATACTGTTGAAGAAATACCACCGTCCTCTCTGAACCTTTGGCTACGGCCAATAGAACTGAAACGTGACCGTGCGCGTCTGGGTCAGTGCTCTGCACATAGAAGTTCTCGATAAAGACCACTGAAGACGATGGTGGGTCGTGTTCATTCAATCTTATTTATTGAGCGCTTTACACTGTGCAGAGCACTGTACTAAGCGCTTGGGAGAGCACGATATAACAAGAAACATCATGTCTGCGGGCATCACTTAGCAGCACTGAAACCAGCCACCCACTGGCCTAGTGGAACGAGCACGGGCCTGGGAGTAAGAGGACTTGGGTTCTAATCCTGGCTCTGCCGCCTGCCCGAAGCGGGACCTTAACGCAAGTCGCCTGGGGGCTCGCTTTTCAGATCTGTAAAATGGGGATTCATTCCTGTTCTCCCTTCTCCTTAGACTATGAGTCCCCTGTGAGCCAGGGATTGGGTCCAAACCCATTATTCTGCCTCTACCACGCTTGATAGACTCCCTGGCATATAAGTAAGCGCTTAGCAAGTACCACAGCTACTACAGTCACGCGGGTCCAAGTGAGCGCTCGTTGTGGGCTAGGTCCCTGCTCTCTGGCTCCAGCAGGACTCTAATCGAGGGTTCCATACTCATGGCAGCTGTTTTCAGGCCTTTAATCCCAGGGTGGCCGAATCAACCCATGCCCTTTGAAGATGTATTCACCGACACCCGGTGACAAGAAAATTTAACAAAAAATCAAGACAAAAACCTACTGATCCTTTTGGGTCCGGTGATTCTGTTCTGGCCAGACCGGTGGCAGTAGAGTGTACTGGGCGCTGATGTATTTCCTTCATTTGCTCGTATTTATTGAGCACTAACTGTGTGCAGAGCACTGTACTGAGCGCTTGATAGAACAATGGTGTCTGTTAAGCGCTTACTATGTGCCAGGCAGCGTATTAAGCGTCGGGATGGATACAAGCGAATGAGGTTGGACAGAGTCCCTGTCTCACATGGGGCTCCCAGTCTTCATTCCCATTTTCCAGACGAGGTAACCGAGGCACAGAGAAGTGAGGTGATTTGCCCAAGGTCACAGAGATGTCGAGCCAGGATTAGAACTGAGGTCCTTCTGCCTTCCGGGTCCAGGCTCTATCCACTAGGCCATGCTGCTTCCCCAGCTCGTGGCGGGCTGTAGTTGGGGGGGGGGAGGGGGGGACCCCGGCCCCTCTGACTCTGCGGCCCCTCAGACGGTCTCCACCAAGCACCCTTGGTAGTCCCAGGAGCCCCTCTCACCTCTTGGGTAGATGAGCAAAGGGATCTTTGGCCTTGGGCTCGGAAGCCAGAGCCTGCTCACACTCATCCAGCTCTTCCTCGGGGGCTGGAGCCGCCTTCTTCTCCTCCTTCTTTTCTGCCTGAGCTTTCTGCTTCTCCTCCCGCTGACCCTTCTCCTTCTTGGGAGCCTCCTTCTTGGGCTGGCTCTCGGCAAACTTCTTAGCTGAAAGTAGAGAAAAATGGAGTTGACCCTCACCTCCGTTGGGTGTCTCAACGGAGTCGGGAGCTGGGAATCGACCGGCCGGGCCCATCGAGGAGAGGCAGCCTGACCCGTCCCCGGGGACCGACCGCCCGCGGCCCCAAGCCGCTTACCGTCAAACTGGGCCATCTTCTCGCAGAGTTTCACATCCCCCAAGACGGCCCGGAACTGGGGCTGGTGGATGCAGGTGAGGAACCAGCGGTTGGTATTGGGGAAGGCCTGGCGAAATGAGGGCTCCAGAACCTGTTTGCACATCCCGGGGAGGAGGGAGAAGTGATTATGGCTGGGAAGAATAAGGACCAGGAGTGCTCTGAGGAACTCCCTACGACTTCCGTCCCGCGACCTCCCTCTCCAACCGGTCCCGAGCCCCCACCCCTCCATTTCCTCCCTCGATGCCCCGGAAGCGGCGAGGGGTGCGGCCTCTGGTGTCTGGCTGCTCGGCTGGGGGATGCTGGGGCAGGCGGGAGAACCCTGCTTATGCCGCCAGTCTCCCGGCTCTGGGGTGGTCGAAGACGTAGGTGGTGATCCCTTCGTATCACCCTCCCCTTGCAACCCCATCCCTCCAAGCCTCTCGGAATACCAGCTTCCATCCTGCGTGGCCTAGTGGCACAAGCACGGGCCTGGGAGTCAGAAGAGCTGGGTTCTGTCTGCTGGGTGACCTCGGGCAAGTCGCCTCGCTTCCCTGGGCCCGAGTTACCGCATCGGTAAAATGGGGATGAAGCCTGTGAGACCCATGAGGGACAGGGACCGTGTCCAACCTGATTAGCCTGTATCCACCCCAGTGCTTAGCACATAGAAAAGTGCTTAACAAATACCGTCACCATTATTATCATGCTTGTGCCCTGGGAAGCACAAAAATCGAGACTGACTGACCCAGGGGGCCTCTAGGGTTTCATATCACTCCTCCTCCTCCCCTCCTCCCCCTTGCCCTTTAGGGCCTGGCTTAGGATGGCATGGGACAGTGGTGGCGGGGGAGGAGGACTTTCAAGCATGCACCGTGACTTCCACAGACAGCTGAGGCAGCTCAAGACAATCTCTGGGACTCCCTCTCCGCCCCATCCCCCCCACCCAAATGACTCAGACCAGACTCAGATCCGGGCTCAGACTAGGCAAAGCAGGTCCGGGACTGGGGCCGAACTGGAGTGAGCCGGACTGGGAAAAATCCCACTCCGGCCAGAGTCCTGCCGACGTCCTTAGAGCGGGTACTTCGAAGCAGGGCATCGCGGTGCCCGGCAAGATCAGCTACTTCAGAGCGGGGCGTTACGGTAGCCGGCGGGGCCGGGATTTGGGACGCTGGAGAGCCCAGGATTGGTGGTGGCAAGTTAAGAGGGACCCTCCAACCAAGAAGGAGCGGTTGTCTCGTCGCCCGCCCTGCGATGGGAATTTTCACCGTGTGAGGCAGGGAGTGGCGGGGAACACGTAAGGGAGAGTACTTGAGGTGAGCCCTTGCGGCTGTGGGAATGCACTTCTAAGAAAAAACTAATGTTGAAATCCCCCATCCAAGGCACGGAGACTCTTCAGAGCTTCAACCCTGAAAGGAGCGAAAGAGCTCGAGTTCTCCGGCTGCCACCGGACTGCAGGTCCGGCTTCAGGAAGCAGAGGGGCTCAGTGGCAAGAGCCAGGGCTTGGGAGTCAGAGGTTGCGGGTTCTAATCCCGGCTCCGCCACCTGTCAGCTGTGTGACTTTGGGCGAGTCACTTCGTTCCTCTGTGCCTCAGTTAACTCATCTGTAAAACGGGGGTTAAGGCTGTGAGCCCCACATGGGACAACCTGATGACCTTGTATCTACCCCAGTGCTTAGAACAGTGCTTGGCAAATAATAAGCGCTTAATACCATCAATATTATTATCCAATCCTCCCCTCGGTTTGGGGATCCAGCGCTGGCTATCTCCCCCCCACCCCGCCCATCCGACGCCTGAAGATCACAGCGCTCCGCCTGACTGACAGGTAACCTGGCCATCTGGCCTGGTTCCTTTGGTTCTCCCCCACCCTCCCAACTCTTTGGCGGGCCAGGACCCCACCCCCAACGCCTCTCCTACCCCCCAATGAAGGCACGATCCCTCTCCCTGTCCCTCCCCTTAAATTCACCTGCTTGTAGAGCCACAGCAGCGTGCAGGCGACCGTGATATCCGCCAGCGTCACCCGCTCCCCGACCAGGAAGGTCCGCGTCTTCAGGTGGGCATCCAGCAGGCCCAGGACCCGCTTCACCTCCTCCTTGGCGTTCTCCGTAGCCTGGGGGACGAAGCCTGAGGTCAGGTGAGGAGCCCGGCCTTTCTCCACCCAACACCTTTCAGTCAGGTTCTCGCCTCCCACCACACGCCTCGGCAGCCTCATCCACGACTGGCCACATCTCTTTTGAGAAGCAACGTGGCCTGGTGAAAAGGGCCCCAGGCTGGCCGTCGGAGCTCCTGGGTCCTAATCCCCAGCTCTGCCACCGGTTTGTGTCTTCTCCCCTCTCCCGCCTCACGTTTCTTGCTTGGGCGAGTCGCTTCGCTTCTCAGTGCCTCATCTGTAAAACGGGGGTTCACTATCTGTTCTCCCTCCTCCTTAGGCTGATGCGGGACGGGGACTGTCTCGCCGACCTATCTTCAAACTATGCCAGGGCTTAGGACAGCGCATGGCAGACAGTAAACGCTCGACAGAGATCAGAACCATCATTAAATCGCGTGGTCAGGCCTGGCATGGGGCTTGCGTTTCCACCGGCAGCAGCCGCAGGGAGGTCTGGACCACCCATCCACCAAGACAAACCCTTCCGCACCTCCTCGGGTCCCAAAACAACAGAAATGCCGCCCGTTAACCAGACGCGGAGGGACCTCTGAAGGGCGAATACCTCCTCCTCTCCTCAAACCCTACCACGCGTCCTCTTGGATCTTCCCCGGGAGAAGGGGGGCCCCCAGGGGTCTGCCCTTGCTCCTCCCGTCTCACCTGCTTGTTGTGGTGCATGATGCCCAGGGTCGGGAACACCCAGGTGCTGGCTGGAGGGACGATGTCGCTATCGGCAAAGCTCACCCACTGTACCACCTGGGCGGCCGCCTCCGGAGTGCTGCCCCGCAGCTCCTCGTTGCTCACTGGAAGGGAGAATCCGGGCGTCGACCTCCTGCGGGGAGGCCCCATCCAGCCCAAGAACACCGTCCTCTCCCTCTGCGCCATCCACCCTCTTGGATCTGTGTCCTTGGGGCCTCTGATATTCACCCCACCCTCAGCCCCACGGCATTTATGCACAGATCCATAAATGAGTTATTTATATTAATGTCGGTCGTCCCCCTTTGGACTGCAAGCTTGTTGTGGGCAAGAAAAGTGTCTCCCGACTCTTGTATTATACTCTCCCATGTGCTTAATACAGTGCTCTGCACACAGTAAACGCTCAATAAATGCCACTGTGTTCGGGATGGGGAGGGGAAGAGAATCATACGTGGACGGTGAGGGAGATGGATCCCTTTAGTTGGGAGAACACCCTTCTCTTTGCCTCCAGGTCCTCCCCTGACCATCCCTCAGACCTCAGTGCCCCACTCCCAGGCCGGCTCAGCCTCCCATTACCATAGTGGGCGATGGCATTGCTCTCAAACACACAGAACCCATCGTCACCCTCAAATGCTGGGACCTGTGGACAGAAGAGACAGCCGGTGAGGTCCGAGTCCTCCCCGGGAGTGTGAGCCCATCCATCATCTCCTTCCCTCACCCTCCCCGCGGGAACCGTCACTCCCAGCTAGTCCTGGAAGCCAAAGGGCACAATGAACGGATCATCAGGCCAGAAGCTGCAATTCCTTTACAGGTTTCCTAGGAGGACCTCTGGAGAAGCAACGTGGCCTAATGGCTAGAGCGAGGGCCTGGGAGTCGGAAGGACCTGGATTCTACGCCCGACTCTGCCACTTGTCTGATGTGTGACCTTGGGCAAGTCATTCCACTTCTGTGCCTCAGTTACTTCATCTGTAAAAGGACTGCGAGCCCTATGTGGGACAGGGACTGCGTCCAACATGATTAAATTTTACCTACCCCGGCGCTTAGCACATTGCCGGGC
This sequence comes from Ornithorhynchus anatinus, assembly GCF_004115215.2. Lineage (NCBI taxonomy): Eukaryota > Metazoa > Chordata > Mammalia > Monotremata > Ornithorhynchidae > Ornithorhynchus > Ornithorhynchus anatinus. Next base: position 16,202,643 of record NC_041730.1, on the reverse strand, counting down.
ACACAGTAAGCGTGTAACCAATACCATTAAAAAGAAAAAGGGAAGAGGGCTCCTCAAGGATAGGAACAATACAGATGTCCCCAGACCCCCTCCCGCCTCACCTTGCCAGCAGGAAATTTGCGCAGGAATTCTGGGGTGCGGTTGGTCTGGCCGAAGTGGAACTGGGGGGGTGTGGAGAGCACACGGATCTGGGCTCCGCTGTATTGGGCGGCGATGAGGGCCTTGAAGGCGCGCCAGTTTTCGGGATACGTATACAGGGTCTGGAGAAAGCAAGGGAAGGATGGTGAAGAAGGGTGAGGAATGTCTCGGTCCCAACATCCGCCTCCCCTGGTGCTGCCTGAACTCACAACTGTCATCCCCTAGAGAAGTAGCGTGGCTCAGTGCAAAGAGCCCGGGGCTTGGGAATCGGAGGTCACGGGTTCAAATCCCGGCTCTGCCACTTGTCAGCTGTGTGACTGTGGGCGAGTCACTTGACTTCTCTGTGCCTCAGTTACTTCATCTATAAAATGGGGATTAAGACTGTGAGTCTCAGGTGGGACAACCTGATTACCCTGTATACCCCAGCGCTTAGAACAGTGCTCTGCACATAGTAAGCGCTTAACAAATACCAACATTATTATTATCCCTGCCCAGATGCAGACACCCACCCGGAGCACTTGAAGAAGCACTTCTCTGCCACTCGCCTGTACGGTGGGAACGGAGTTCGGGCTCCCTCCAAGAATCTCTTCCAAGAATCCTACTTCTTACCCCCACAACACGGCCAACTTTCTTAGCCATCCACGCTTTCAAAATCGATCATCGCTCTCGGTTGCCAAGAAGGAAATTAGTGGCAAGCGGATCTGGGTTCTAATCCCGGCTCCATCACTGGCCCGCTGCGTGACCTTGGGCGAATCACTCAACTCCCCTTTGCCTCACCCGCCAAATGGGGATGAAATCCCTGTCCTCCCTCCTCTTTGGACTATGAGCCACGTGTGGGACAGCGATCGGGTTCGAGCCGGTTAACGTTTACCGACCCGAGCGCTCAAAATAGTGCTTGGCACATAGTAGGTGCTTAATTTAGGGCATAAAAAAGCCTCCTTTGGCCCCAAACTGCCGCCCGACTTCAACTCCTCTTAGGGCTGGTCTTGCAGTCCGTTGGGCTGCTCTTTTAAGCTTCCAGGTTGTCCCTGCCTGCTCCCAGGCCTCCCCCTGATCTGATCACAACTCTCCCCTGCTGTCCATTTTGGGACCATCCCCATCCCCATCCAAAGCTTGCAGGACGCAGCCCGCTCCCCGCCTCCCCTCCGCTCCCCCTCGCCCCGCTCCCCGTCGATAATGCCCGCACCGGCCCCGGCCGGCTCCCCGGTCCCTCCTGGGCTCCCCCGGACACCGGTCCCCGGCCCCCGGGCGGAGGATGGCGACGGATGCGGCGGTCCGAGGCCCCGGACCCGCTGAACTCACCCCGGCCGCCATGGTGATTCCGCAGAGAAAGGGGGGGGAAAGCTCAGCGCTGCCGTAAAGTAAGTTGGAAAGGGGGTGGGGGAGGGGAGGGAGGGAAAAAGCTGCGGCCGGAAAGCGAGGACGGGACAGATGGAAAATCGCGCGACAGTAAGCGGACGCGGCTTAAAATAGAAAGGGGAGCCGGGGCGCTCGCGCCTGCGCAGTCCGTTCCGTGAAGAACGGGGTGGGGGAGAGAGGAGTTGAGACGCTCACGCCTGCGCAGTCTATTCCGTGAAGAACGGGGGGGGGGGGTTGGGGCGCTCGCGCCTGCGCAGTCCGTTCCGTGAAGAACGGGGTGGGGGGGGCAGAGTTGGGACGCTCGCGCCTGCGCAGTCCATTCCGTGAAGAACGGTGGGGGAAGTTGGGGCGCTCGCGCCTGCGCAGTCCGTTCCGTGAAGAACGGGGTGGGAGGGGGGAGAGGAGTTGGGGTGCTCGCGCCTGCGCAATCCGTTCAGTGAAGTACGGGGGGGGAGGGGGAGGTTGGGACGCTCGCGCCTGCGCAGTCCGTTCCGTAAAGAACGGTGGGAGGGGGGAGTGGTTGGGCCGCTCGCGCCTGCGTAATATGTTCCGTGAAGACCGGGGAGGGAAAGGGTCCCTGTCAATCATTCATTCAGTCGTATTTCTTGAGCGCTTACTGTGTGCAGGGCACTGGACTAAGCGCTTGGAAAGTACAATTCAGCATCAGATAGAGACAATCCCTACCCAACGACGGGCTTGCAGTCTAGAAGGGGGGAGACGGACAACAAAACCGAACAAGTGGACAGGCATCACTACCAACAAAATAAATAGAACCATGGATAAATGCACACGTATTTATGGAGCACTTACTGTGGGCCTAACACTGCACTAAGCGCTTGGGAGAGTACACTACAACAATTAACAGTCACGTTTGCCGCCCACAACGAGGTTATAGTCTAAAGAGGGAGACAGACGTTAATAGAAATCAATAAATAACAGATAGGGACTTACGTGCTGTGGGGCTGGGAGGGATTATTATTAATAATAATAATAATAATAATAACGGTGGTGATATTTGTTAAGCACATCCTATATGCCAAGCACTGTTTTAAGAGCTGGAGGAGATACAGCAGGTTGTCCCACGTGGGGCTCACCGTCTTAATCTTGGGTTGTGGGTTCATTCAACAGTATTTATTGAGCACTTACTGCGTGCAGAGCACTGTACTAAGCGCTTGGAATGTTCAAATTGGCAGCAGATAGAGACAGTCCCTGCCCACTGACAGGCTTACAGTTTAATCAGGGGAGACAGACATAAACAATAGCAATAAATAGAATCAAGGGGATGGACTTCTCATTAAAACAATAGCAATAAATTCTAATTCTGGTTCTAATTCAGGTTCCGCCACCTATGTGACTTTGGGCAAGTCACTTCACTTCTCTGGGCTTCAGTTCCCTCATCTGGAAAATGGGGATGAAGACTGTGAGCCCCATATGGGACAATCTGATTCGCTTCTATCTACTCCAGTGCTTAGCACATAGTGAGCGCTTAACACATAACAAAGGTTACCGAATTGTACATTCCAGGTGCTCGGCACATAATAAGCGCTCAATAAATACGATCGAATGAATGAATGTGCTCCAGAAAGATACCGGCAGCGTGAGCAACAGCCACGGGCCCTGCGGGAAAATTAAAAGTGGCCACCCTCTCGCACTTGCTGGGCGGGAGTCACACTGGGCCAGATCACTCAATCGACTGCATTTCTCCAGCACTTAAGGAAGCAGTGTGGTCTAGTGGAGAGAGCCTGGGAGTCAGAAGGATCTGGGTTCTAATCCCACCCCCATCATTTGTCTGCTGTGACCTTGGGGAAGTCACTTCACCTCTCCGGGCCTCAGTTACCTCATCGGTAAAATGGGGATGAAGACCGTGAGCCCCATGCAGGACAAGCACTGTGTCCACTCTGATTAGCTTGTATCTACCCCAGTGCTTAATACAGCACCTGTATACGGAATACCATAAAATAAAACTGTGTAAAGCGCTTGGGTAAGTCACTTCACTTCTCTGTGCTTCAGTTCCCTCTTCTGTAAAAAACAGAGTGAGTGGAAAGGTCACAGGTTTGGGAGTCAGAGGACATGGGTTCCAATCCCAGCTTCACCACTTACCCGCTGTGACCTTGGGCAAGCCACTTAACTTCTCTGTGCCTCAGTTACCTCATATGTAAAATGGGGATTAAGACTGCGAGCCCCATGTGGGACAACCTGATTACCTTGTATCCCCCCAGCGCTTAGAACAGTGCTTGGCAACATAGTAAGGATTAAATGCCATTATTATAACAAACACCATAATTATTGTTATCATTATTATTATTAAAGTGGGAGTTAAGACTGCGAGACTGGGGTGGAACAGGGACCGTGTCCAGCCCGATTACCTTTTATCTCCCCGAGCCCTTAGAACAGTGCCTGGCACATTAGTAAGCACTTTCAAATGCCATAATTATTATTATTATTATTACAAATAGGAAGGATGAATGCTAATAGCATCGTGATTAAATGGATGCAGGAGTCCCTGGAACCCTTTGCCTGACTGGCCCTGAAGGTGGGGCAGAGTGCCTCGACGACACTCTGTGCCTGGAGGAGGCCCAAATTCATAATCCCTCACAAGAAAAACCCAGCGCCGGATAGGATCCGTGCCAAGGAACTGCCATCCTGTGCCAGACAAAAGCCACTCACACCCAAACAGAAATAAAGGGCATTATGCCAAACACCTTTGGTGCCTCCTTTTCCCTCAAGGATTAATTTACAACCCCCTTGCCATGTCAATCCTACCTCAACCTTGAGTATTTATATAGTGATATAGGTTAAAGCACTTACTCTGTGCGAAGCACTGTATTAAGCGCTGGGATAGATACAAGATAATCAGGGCCCACATGGGGCTTACAGTCTAAGTAGGAGGGAGAATGGGGATAATACCCATTTCATATATATACACACATATATATATATATACGTATATTTGTGTGTGTGTATACGTACATATATCTATAAACTACCGATTGACAGCAGATACTCCTCTTCACCCATCCTCAGGATGGTATGTTGACCTGAGGAGGAAGGTGAGGCAGGGGGGAAGTGGTTGGGACAATAAATATATATACACACACAGACACAGACACACACAGATAGGTAAGTAGATAGATAGATAGATAGATAGATAGATAGATAGATAGATAGATAGATAGATAGATAGATAGATAGGTAGGTATAATTCCTGAAAAACCCAGTGCCAGATAGGATCCGTGCCAAGGAACTGCCATCCTGTGCCAGACAAAAACTACTCACACCCACAGAGAGATAAAGGGCATTTTGCCAAACACCCTTTGTTCCTCCTTTTCCTTCAAGGATTAATTTACAACCCCCTTGCCATGTCAATCCTACCTCGACCTTGGGCATTATATAGTGATGTAAGTTAAGCGCTTACTCTGTGTGAAGCACTGTATTAAGCACTGGGGTAGATGTAAGATAATCAGGTCGACGTGGGGCTTACAGTCTAAGTAGGAGGGAGAACTGAGATAACACCCATTTCATATATATGCATATATATAATGTATATATGTGTGTGTACACATATATACGTACATATATATATAATTCCTGACCTCAGCATTTATGCAACTATGTGCAATATATATATTTGTAAATTCAAATATTATTTCTTCCTGGTACATTCATCTATTTCCTTGATCTTCCACCTGTAGTAAACTAGTTAATTCATTAAATATTTATTTGAGTGCTTTATTATGTACAGAGGACTGTACTAAGTGCTTCGGAGAGTACAACAGAGTTGGCAGACAACAATGAGCATACATGTAGAGTACTAGTATTGGAATTTTTATTGAATGTCTTATTGAGTGAAATGAACTGTACTAAGTGCTTTTTTATGGTATTTGTTAAGCACTTATGTCCATATCTGTTATTCATTTATATGAATGTCTCTCTCCCCACCCCCCAGACTGTAAGCTCCTTAGTAGGCAGGGAATGTATCTGTTTATTGTTGCATTGTACTCTCCCAAGTGCTTAGTACACAGTGCTCTGCGCACAGTAAACGCTCAATAATTACAATTGAATACTCTGTGCCAGGCACCTTATTAAGCGCTGGGGTAAATGCAAGATAGGGAGCTCAAAGTCTTAATCCCCATTTTACAGATGAGGTAGCTGAGACCCAGAGAAGTGAAGTGACTTGCCCAAGGTCACACAGAAGACAAGTGGCGGAGCCAGGTTTAAAACCCAGGTCCTTCTGCCTCCCAAGCCCGTGTTCTTTCCACTATGCCACGTTGCTTCTCCCAAGTGATTGGAAAATGCAACAGAACCGGTCCCTGCCTACTAGAAACTTTGTAAATAATTTTTGTCCACCACGCGAATTGTAACATCCTAGATGATGGTCATCATGAGTCTTGTTTCTATTGTACTCTCCCAAATGCTTAGCACAATGCTTCCCTCAGTACATCCTTAATGAATATCATTAATGACGATAAAGGACTGCGACCAGTGACTGCCTGAGACTTGGGCTGTGTTAGTTGATCTTCCAGGTCCTGCAACTCCAGGAATTTTGGATCTGGAGGAGTAAAGGAGGAAGCAATTTGCTTCATCTGGAGAAGTGATGGGATGCTGAGGGAAAACTCAAAGACAGACAGCTCCTTGAGGGCAGCGGTCATGTCTACTACCGAGAAGCAGCGTGGCTCGGTGGAAAGAGCACGGACTTGGGAGTCAGAGGTAGTGGGTTCTAATCCCGACTCCGCCACTTATCAGCTGTGTGATTTGGGGCAAGTCATTTCACTTTCCTGGGCCTCAGGTCCCTCATCTGAAAAATGGGGATTAAGACTGTGGGACAACCTGATGACCTTCTAGCACTTGGAACAGTGTTGGGCATATAGTAAGCACTCAAATACCAAATTATTATTATTACCCCTAATGTACTCTCTCAAGTGCTTAGTACGGTGTTCTGCACAGCAAAAAAGCTCAATAAATACTACAGATTGACAGCAGATACTCCTCCTCACCCATCCTCAGGATGGCATGTTGACCCAAGGAAGGTCAGGCGGGGAGAAGCGGATAGGACAGTAGTGCTAATTTCCCCGCTTCTCCCCTCCCGAAATCATGACTTCTGAGAAATCGGGAATGGGGAACGGAGCTGGGGAGATGTGGGGTTTGAGAGTCCAAGCATCTGATTATTCAAGCTCTGAGCCAATATCCTTGACTCCTCTCTCATTCAACGCACATATTCAATCTATCACTAAACCCTGTCGGCTCAACCTTCCCAACATCGCTAAAATCCGCCCTTTCCTCTCCACGCAAACTACCGTGTTAACCCAAGCACATATCCTATCCCGCCTCGATTACTCTATCAGCCTCTTCGCTGATCTGCTTCCTGTCCCTCCCCACTCCGGTCCATACATCACTCTGCTGCACGGATCATTTTTCTACAAAAACGTTCCGTCCACGTCTCCCCGCTCATTCAATCGCATTTCCCAGCACTTATGAGCGCAGAGCACCGTACCGAGAACCTCCAGGGGTCGCCTCCCCACTGCCACAAACACAACTCCTTACCATCAACTTTAAAGCAATCCCCTTGCCCCCTCCTAACTCACCTCGCTACTCTCCTACTGCAACCCGGCCCGCAACGCTTCGCTCCTCTAATGCCAACCTACTCACCGCACCTCCATCTCGTCTATCTCGCCGCCGACCTCTCGCCCACATCCTGCTTCTGGCCTGGAACGCCCTCCCTCCTCATATCAAACTACTCTCCCCAACTTCAAAGCCTTATTGAAAGCACATCTCCAAGAAGCCTACTCTGCCTACCGATCCCTCTATTCCTTTTCTTCCACTCCCTTCTGCTTCGCCCTGACTTGCTCTCTTTACTCAACTCCCCTCCCAGCCCCACGGCACTTTATTGTTTCGGTTAACGTCCGTCTCCCCCTCTAGATTGTAAGATCACTGGGGGCAGGGAACGTGTCTCATATTGTACGCTCCCAAGAGCTGAGCACCGCTGCCCTGAGCACGACTAGCGCTCAATAAAGACAACTGGTTGACTGCTAAGCACGAGGCTCTGGCCCCAGAATCTGGGAAACGCAAGCGGTGGATGACCTCCTTTCTCCGTTACCAAAAAGAGGGCCGTTCACCTGGGGTGGGGCCTGGCCCTGTGACTTTCCATCCCCGCTGCCGGGCCCGTTTCCAGAAATTCCGTACTCTCTCGTGGGCGGTCGAGGGAAGCCAAAGGTCCCCCCTCCCTCCTGTGGGAAGTGAAGCAGTAAGGGAGGCAAGAAGAGGAAACGGGATCAAACGAAGGATGTAAAAAAACCAAAAAAAAAACCGCACAGCTTTATTGCCACCTCCTTCCCTCCGGCCCCGTCAGTCTCCAGGCCCACACTGCTGGACGTGTCTCAGGGCCTGAGGCAGGAAACTCTGCAGGAAGTGATGGAGGTCGGGGAAGAGGCCCTGGGGATCGTGGCCGGGGCTCAGGACCAGGCCGGAGGGGGAGGCCGAGGCGGTGAACGTCAGGAGGGGGTCGGTCTCGGGACCGGGCTCCCCCAGCTCCTGGCGCCTCAGCTCTCGGGTCACCTGGGCCTCGGCCTCCAGCCAGCTTGCTCCGGCCTCCTTCTTCAACTGGCGCCGAGCCCGCCGCCGCCCCTGCCACGCCCGGTGGTCAAGGGCCCAACGCCAGGTGGCCACGGAAGGAGAGGGGGTCTCCTGGCCCTCCTCCGTTCCCGACCCTCCGCCGGGCTCCCGAGCCGGCGGCCGCCCCGCGTCCGCACCGACCGGACTCGGCTGCCCTCCGGCCGCCAGGGCCGGCTCTCGCCCGTGCCTTCGGAGCTCCAGACCCATCTTCTCCTCCCCCCCGCTTTGCTCTTCCCGGTCGCCGCCGCCGTCCGGCTGCTCCCCACTTCCGGGGGGTTTCTGCTCCTCTTGGGGCCCCCGCTCGCCCCCGGCGCGCCTGGCCCTCTTACTTCCTCCTCCTTGCGGGGTCCCCCCCCGCCTCCTCCGACCGCCGCCTCTTGCCCCCTCGTCCCAGTCGGCAGCCCAACGCCTCCTTCAGCACCCGGGCCACGGCGGCGGCGAGCTGGGCGGCCGGGCCGGGCGGCAGCGGGATGGGGGCGGCTGGCGGCGGCGGGGGGTCGCGGGGACCGGGCCGCAGGAGGGGGAGCAGCCCCCAGTCCCGGCCCCGGGGGCAGAGGCGCCGGAACCGGAGGCTGCGGCAGTAACTGGCCGCCTCGCGGCAGCAGCTCTGCAGCCGCCCGGCCACCCGGCCGGTCACGTTGGCGGCCACGTTGTGGCTGAGGTCGAAAGGGTCTTGTATGTTGAGGGGGCCGAGGCGTAGGCCCCCCCAGGCTCCGCGGGGCAGGCCCCCGGCCACGGCCAGCGCCCGGCCTTCCCGCAGGGACAACACGGATCCTCGCAGGTCCCAGGCAGACACGCACGAGAAGAACTGGGAAAGAAGGGAGCCTGTGGAGACAGAGAGAGGAAACGGGTCGGCTTTCCCCCCCCCCGGACGAGAAATGATAATGGCGGTAACCGTGGGACTTTGGGCAAGTCGCTTCACTTCTCTGGGCCTCAGTTAACTCATCTGTAAAACGGGGATGAAGACTGCGAGCCCCACACCTTCCCCAGTATCCCCTTGTATCTTCCCCAGTAGATCTTCCCCAGTGCTTAGAACAGTGCTGGGCACAAAGTAAGCGCTTAACAGATCATAATAATAATAGTGGTATTTGTTAAGCGCTTATTTTGGGCCCAGCACTGTTCTGAACACTGGGGTACAGACAAGGTGATAATAATGATGGTATTCATTAAGCATTTACTATGTGCTGAGCACTGTTCTAAGCTCTAGGGTAAGGTATAAGACTGTGAGCCCATCAGTGGGCAGGGATTGTCTCTGTCGCTGAATTGTACACTCCAAGCACTTAGTACAGTGCCCTGCACATAGTAAGCGCTCAATAAATACTATTGAGTGAATTGAATATAAGCAAGTCGGGTTGGACACAGTCCCTGTCCCACATGGGGCTCAGAGTCTTCACCCCCATTTTTTTTTTACAGATGAGGAAACTGAGGCACAGAGAAGTGAACTGACTTGCTCAAGTCACAAGGTACCCACATAGTGGAGCCAGGATTAGAACCCAGGCCCGGGCTCTTTCCACCAGGCCACACTGCTTCTCCGTGCGCTGGGGCGATGCCTCTCTCCTTAATGTGAAGTCGCTGAGGCCCCCAAGGATCCCGGTCGTTCCCTCCGGCTCCTTCGCCGGACAAGCCCGGGGCTTTCTCCCCGCCACTGCCCAGGTCCCCTCTGTCCACAACTTACTGACGGCCTCCACGTTGGTGCTGGGCTCCAGCCGGGAGGCGTCCTGGGGGAAAGAACAGTCCCAGCCGTCGACCTCTACCTGCTCCCCCTCACCTGGGAACACACAAGGGGTGACGGATGTCGGGAAAGGCGTCCGGGGAGGCCAAGGGAGAGGGTCGACGGGAACCCAGGGAAACGGGAGGAGGTACGTCCTCCGCCCCAGCGGGCCCCGGGAGTCCGGGATTTGTCCGGGCCCAGGAGAGAAGGTGGTGACGGGGCAGGTGGGCTTTGGTCGACGGGGATCCCAAATAGGGGGGATGGAGGGGGGCCCCGGGGGCGGCTCATATACCTGCCATTTGGTTGAGCTGCGTAAGGGGAGGCAGCACAGGAGGGCTCCGGGTCTGCAGGAAATAAAGCGCCAGCAACGACAGGGCGTAGTTACTGAGAAGGGGACCGCTCCCTGGGGGGAGAAATAGAAATCGATCGACCGCGTTTACTGACTGCGTAATAACAATCATAATACTAAATAATAACGGTAGTTTGTTAAGCCCTTACTAAGTGCCAGAAATTGTACTAAGCATTGGGGTGGATACAAGCAAATTGGGTTGGACACAGTCCCTGTCCCATGCGGGGCTCCCAGTCTCAATCCCCATTTTACAGATGAGGAAACTGCGCCACAGAGAAGTGAAGTGACTCGATCAAGGTCCCACAGCAGACAAGTGGCGGAGCCGGGAATAGAACCCGTGACCTGCTGCCTCTCAGGCCCGTGCTCCATCCACTACGCCATGCTGTGCGCAGAGCGCTCGGGAGAGTACAATACGACAATAAACGGACACATTCCCTGCCCACAATGAGCTTACGATCTAGAGGGGGAGAAAGACATTAACAGAAATAAATTAGAGATATGTACGTAAGTGCTGTGGGGCAGTCCCACAGTCTGACCCTCCCCCGCATCCCCTCACCTTCGCTCGACCCCCACCTTCCCATGCCAAGAGTCTCCCGGCCGGCCCCGTCTCTCACCTGTCAGCCCTCGGCCCTGGGCCCAGCAGCGCAGAGAATAGACGAGGGGCCGCACGCGACCGTCCAGTTGGGAGCAGAGTCGCAGGTACTGGGAGTTATATAGGGCCAGCCTGGGAGGGAGGGAAAAGGGAGGGAAGGAAAAGAAAGGGAGGGAGGGAAGGAGGAAAGAAGGGATGAAGGGAGGTGAAACGTGGGGCCCGGGATCTCCTGCAGGGTCATCGTTCTCCCTCCCCAATCCCTCAAAGCTAAATTACACGACCTCTTCCGGGGGTGGGCAAAGGCGGGAAATGGAGAAAAGAGTGGGAAGAAGACAGAGGGTTGTTTGGCGGGTCATCCTGACATTCCCCCCCAACCCGGACTCCCCGGGATGGAATGAGTGGCCAAGAGGGGAAGCATCTAAGGGCCCTTCGGACCCCGAGATTTCTCGTCCCGCAAGACCCGCCCTCTCCCCCACCAAACTTCCTCCTCGACTCTCCCGCGACCGGCAGCCCCCGGCCCGTACCGGTTACTGAGGGAGACGTCGCCGTGCAGGCCGGAAGGCCGGTGGCAGAACTTGACGACGGGGCGCCGAGCCGAGGGCACGGGGCGGACCCGGTGCACTCCGGGGACGCAGCCCCTGAGGACGGAGCCCACCAGCTCCAGCGTGGCCTTCTCCTCGCCCGCCTTCCCCTGGGCGGCCTCCGCCGATCCACGGCCTCTCCGGGCTCCCCTTCGCCCGACTCTTCGGCAGAGGGGAGCCGGAGGGTGAGGACTGTGGGGAGGCGGGGGTCTCCGAAGCCAGGGCGGAGTCCGGGGTCCGGGGGGCGACGGGGAAGACAGGAGGCTCAGAGTCTTGGGGAGACGCCGGGGGCGAGGCTGAGGTAGACGCGAGGACCTGAGCGTCCACGGGAGAAGCCAGGGCGGAATCCAGGCCCGGAGAGTCTGGCACCTTCAGATCCTGTTGTGGGAAGGGAAGAGCTAGGTGCCCGAGGCTGCCCGTTCTGCCATACCACACCCACTCTGTGCTGCACACTCTGCACAGCACTCCCTTCTCTGCACTATCATCGCTTCCCCTACAGCCCAACCGACAGCAATAATAATGACGACGGTATTCGTTATGCGCTTCCTGTGTGTCAAGCACTGTTCTAAGCGCGGGGGTAGATACAAGCTAATCAGGTTGGACACAGTCCACCTCCCATCTGGGGCTCACAGTCTTAATCCCCATTCTACAGATGAGGGAACTGAGGCACAGAGAGGGGAAGAGACACGGCAGCAGACAAGTGGTGGAGCCGGGATTAGAACCCGGGTCCTTCTGGCTCCCAGGCCCGTGCTCTATCCACTAGGCCACGCTGCCTCTGCCCGTGGCAAATTCATCTAACCCCCGTTCCATCCCAAATGGCAGCTCGTCACCTTCTGCCCTCCTGTCCCTCCCGGCCCCTGCCCGCTACTCCTGCGTCTAACCCCTCCGCCTCACCTGTGCCTCCTGTACATCCCCCCAGGTCCAGAAAGAGGTCAAGGTCGCAGCCGTGGACATCGAAACCATTTCATGAAGGAGCAAAGGGTCGGACCACGCAGCCTGGGAAGGGGAAGGGAACAGAAGACAGGAGGAATCACTACTGATTCCTCTCCAGCCACAGAAGGACCGGGAGGATGCGGGAGGAGGTCGGGAGGACCGGGGGGAAGCTCCTCACCGGGGAAGAATTCCGTGAAGACCTCCTGCATCAGCGCCACCACGAGTTCCCGCAGCTGGCGCTCGGGCCCGGAGAGCTCCCACAGCTCCACGAGTTTCCCCATCTGGGCTCCCACATCTGGGGCCTCGGCCAGGGCCCGGACGAGTTGCTGGCTGTCCAGGGGCCTCCCCCCGAGGGAGCCGGGCGCCAGGGCCCGGAATTCCTTCTGCTCCCGGGGCCGCACTCGGAGCCGGTGGCCTTCCAGGCGGTGCTGGGGCTGGGACAGGACGGCTTCCCTGGTGCCCACGTCGCCCAGCTCCACGATGGCAAAGACGCCCTGTCAGGAAAGACAGGCAGGTTGAAGTTGTTGTTGGGTTTGTTCGGTTTTCTTACGGTATCTGTTAAGCGCTTACTGGGTGGCCGACACTCTACTAAGCGCTAGCGTGGAGACAAGCTAATCAGGTTACTAATAGTAACTGTGGTATTTGCTAAGCACTTACTATGTGCCAGGCATTCTACTAAGCACCAGAACGGATACAAGGAAATCGGGTTGGATCCAGTCCCTGCCTCCCATGGGGCTCACAGTCTCCAGCCCCATTTTACAGATGAGGGAACTGAGGTGCAGAGAAGTGAGGTGACTTGTCCAAGTCACACAGCAGACAAGTGGCAGGGGCAGGATTAGAACCCACGACCTTCTGACTCCCAGGGCTGTGCTCTATCCACTACGCCACACTGGATATCGCCAAGATCAGGCCTCTCCTCTCCGGCCAAACCGCTACCTTGTCAATACAGTCACTCATTACATCCTGACCGGATTACCTCATCGGCCTCCTTTCTCGTCTCCCAACCTCCTGTCTCTCCCCGCTTCGGTCTATACTTCACTCCGCTGCCCGGATTATCTTTCTACAGAAACAGTTCTGGGCATGTCACCCCTGGCCCCTCAAAAGTCTCCAGTGGTCGCCTAACAACCTTCGCATGAAGCTAAAACTCCTCACTCTTGGCTTCGAAGCTCTCCATGCCCTTGCCCCCTCCTACCTCTCCTCCCTTCTCTCTTTCTCCAACCCATCCCGCACGCTCCGCTCCTCTGCCGCTCACCTCCTCACCGTCCCCCGTTTGCACCTGTCCCGCCGTCGACCCCAGACCCACGTCCTACCGCTGACCCGGAATGCCCTCCCTCCTCACGTCCGCCAAACTGACTCTCTTCCCCTCTTCAAAGCCCTACTGGGAGCTCACCTCCTCCAGGAGGCCTTCCCAGACTGAGCCCCCCCCATTTCCCTCTGCTCCCCCTCCTCACTGCCCCGACACGCTGCCTTTGCTCTACTCCCCTAGCCCCGCAGCACTTGTGTATATATGTACATATTTATAATTATAATTCCATTTATTTTTATCAATAGAATTTATAGTTCTATTAGTTTATAATGATGCTAGTTTACTTGTTTTGTTATCTGTCTCCCCCTTCGAGACTGTGAGCCCGTTGTGGGCAGGGACTGTCACTATCTGTTGCTGAACTGTACTCTCCCAAGCGCTTAGAACAGTGCTCTGCACTCAATAAATATGATTAAATGAATGATACACAGTCCTCGCCCCACACGGGGCTCACAGTCTTAATCCCCATTTTACGGATGAGGTAACCGAGATCCAGAGAAGTGAAATGACTTGCCCAACGGACAAATGGCGGAGCCATACTTGGAGAAGCAGCGTGGCTTAATAGAAAGAGCCCTGGGCTTGGGAGTCGGAGGTCACGGGTTCAAATCCCCGATCTGCCCCTTGTCAGCTGTGTGACTTCGGGCAGATCACTTAACTTCTCTGGGCCTCAGTGACCTCATCTGTAAAACAGGGATTAAGACTGTGAGCCCCACGTAGGACACACTCATTACCTTGTATCTACCCCAGTGCTTAGAACAACGCTTGGCACATAGTAAGAGCTTAACAAATACCATTATTATTATTATTATTAACCCCAGTCCTTCTGGCTCCTAGGCCCATGGTCTATCCACTAAGCAACACTGCTGGTCATGGGTTTGAATCCCGGCTCTGCCACTTGTCAGCTGTGTGACTTTGGGCAAGTCACTTCACTTCTCTGTGCCTCAGTGACCTCATCTGTAAAATGGGGATTAAGATTGTGAGCCTCCTGTGGGACAACCTGATGACCCTGTATCTACCCCAGCGCTTAGAACAGTGTTCTGCACATAGGAAGCGCTTAACAAATACCAACATTATTGTATTATTATTAAGAGGGTGTGCCTCTTTTTATGTGACCCTTTAAACCCCCCTCTCCCAACTGTCTTCATTTCTCTCCCACCCTTGCCCAACCAAGGCTCAAATTCATTATTCATATTCTCTCCCTCTCTCCTCTTAATATCCTTTTATAGAAGGTTAATTTGACCATGGACACTCTGATCGTCTCTACCTTTCCACTAAACCTCCTAACCTCTCCCACCTTGATTCCTGAAGTCCCTGACTCTTTGGTGGAGGAGCCCCTGACCCGCACCCCCCCAATCCCCAAGGACACACACCTTGTCTTTGTCCATGACGATGCCCGAAACGGGCCCAAAAGTCTGGAAGTACTGAGACAGCTGGGAGGGGTCCGTACCCCTGGGGAAACCGCTGACATAGACACTGCGCATCCCCTGGGACTGGCGGGTAGCTCGCAGCTCCTGGAGGCGCGCGGTGCTTCCTGCCGCCCAGGTGGGCATCGAGGCTGGGTCCTAGAAGAGGGAGTCGGTCGGTCAGTCAATCATAACTGTGGTATTTGTTAAGGGCTTTCTGTGCGCTAGACACGGTACTAAGCGCTGGGATGGACACATTCCCTGTCCCACATGGAGCTCACGGTCTCAATCCCCATTTTACAGATGAGGTCACAGAGGCCTGAGAAGTGAAGTGACTTCCCCAGTGTCGCAGAGCAGACATGTGGCGGAGCCAGGATTAGAACCCATGACCTTCTGACTCCCAGGCCTGGGCTCTATCCACTGTGCCATGCTGCTTCTTTATTGAGCACTTACTGTGTGCAGAGCTTTGTGCTAAGTGCTGGGGAGAGAACAATATAACAAACACATTTCCTGCCCACAAGTTTATGGTCAAGAGGGGGAACGGACATTAATAGAGAGAGAGAAAGAAAGAGAAGTGTGTCTGAGGGAAAGAGGCACCACCCAAACTTAGTGAGCCCCAACTTCGTGCAAGAGAGTAGCAGTGTGGTCTAACGGCTACAGCTCGGGCCTGGGAATCAGAATAATAATGACGGTACTTGTTAAGCGGCTTACTTAGGTGCCAAGCACTGTTCTAAATAAATAAATTGTGGTATTTGTTATGCGCTTACTATGTGCAAAGCACTGTTCTAAGCGCTGGGGGATACAAGGTGATCAGGTTGTCCCACGTGGGGCTCACACTTTTTTTTTTTAATCTCCATTTGACAGATGAGGTAACTGAGGCCCAGAGAAGTTAAGTGACTTGCCCAAGGTTACACAGCTGACTAGCGGCAGAGCTGGGATTAGAACCCGTGACCTCTGAGCGCTGGGGGGGGGCGGGGGGGATACACGGTCATCAGGTTGTCCCCCGCGGGGCTCACAGTCTTCACCCCCATTTGACAGATGAGGGAACTGAGGCCCGGAGAAGTGAAGCGACTTGCCCAAGGTCACACAGCTGACAGGTGGCGGAGCCGGGACCAGAACCCATGACCTCTGACTCCCAAGCCCGGGTTCTTCCCACTGAGCCACGCTGCTTCTCAATTACTGACTGATAAACAGAGCCAAGTATACATTCATTGTGGGCAGGGATCGTTTCCACCAACTCAGCCAGTCAATCGCATTTACCGTGCACTTCCTGAGTGCGGAGCACTATACCAAACACTAGATAGGCTACACATTTCCTTCAGAAACGTTCAGACCATGTCTGCCCACTCCTCGACAAACTCCAGCGGTTGCCCATCCAGCTCTGCATCAAACAGAAACCCCTCGCCGTCGGCTTTAAAGCGGTCGATCCCCTGGCCCCCTCCTACTTCACCTCGTTACTCTCCTACCCAGCCCGGACCCTTGGGTCAGTGGAAAGAGCCCGGGCTTTGGAGTCAGGGCTCATGAGTTCGAATCCCGGCTCTGCCACTTGTCAGCTGGGTGACTGTGGGCAAGTCACTTCACTTCTCTGGGCCTCAGTGACCTCATCTGTTCAAACGGGGATGAGGACCGTGAGCCCCACGTGGGACAACCTGATTCCCCTGGTCTACCCCAGCGCTTAGAACAGTGCTTGGCACATAGTAAGCACTTAACAAATACCAACATTATTATTATTTTTATTATTGTCAGCTGGGTGACTGTGGGCAAGTCACTTCACTTCTCTGTGCCTCAGTTCCCTCATCTGTCAAATGGGATGAAGACCGTGAGCCCCACGTGGGACAACCTGATTCCCTGTGTCTACCCCAGCGCTTAGAACAGTGCTCTGCACATCGTAAGCGCTTAACAAATACCAATTTTTCTTTTTTCTTTTTTCATTCCTCTAACGGTAACCACCTCGCCGTACCCCGATCTCGTCTGTCTCGCCGCCGACCTCTCGCCCACAATCCTACGACCTATCCTGGAACGCCCTCCCTCCTCCTATCTGACAGTCAATTGCTCTCCCCCACTTCAAAGCCTAATTGAAGGCCCATCTCCTCCGAGAAGCCTTCCCTAAGTCCTCCTCACTTCTC
This sequence comes from Ornithorhynchus anatinus, assembly GCF_004115215.2. NCBI lineage: Eukaryota > Metazoa > Chordata > Mammalia > Monotremata > Ornithorhynchidae > Ornithorhynchus > Ornithorhynchus anatinus. The sequence goes on along the minus strand of NC_041730.1, from coordinate 16,185,539 downwards.
CCACTCCCTTCTGCGTCGCCCTGACTTACTCCCTTCAGTCATCCTCCCTCCCATCCCCACGGTACATATGCATATATCTGTAATTTATGTATTTACGTATTTTAACGTCTGGGGAAAATGCGGAAGAGACAGCCCGGCGGCTGGATGGCTACAGACCCCAACCACCATAACGGCAGAACCGTTAGCAAGGTTAGGGGTTACGGCGGAGGACAGGACCTTCTGGAGAAAATAGATCCATAGCGTCGCTATGAATCGGAAACGATTCGACGGCACCCGATAATAATATTAACGGCATTTGTTAAGTGCTTACTACGTGCCAGGCACTGTCCTAAGCGCTGGGGTAGAGAAGCAGCGTGGCTCAGTGGAGAAAGCCCGGGCTTGGGAGTCAGAGGTCATGGGTTCAAACCTTGGCTCTGCCGCTTGTCAGCTGTGTGACTTTGGGCAAGTCCCTTCTCTGTGCCTCAGTTCCCTCATCTATAAAATGGGGATGAAGACTGTGAGCCCCACGTGGGACAACCTGATCACCTTGTATCCTCCCCAGCGCTTAGAACAGTGCTTTGCACGTAGTAAGCGCTTAACAAATGCCATCATTACTATTACTGAGAGCTCACCTCCTCCAGGAGGCCTTCCCAAACTGAGCCCTCCCTTTTCCTCTGCCCCTCCTCCCCATTCCTCCCTCCCTCTGCTCTACCCCCTTCACCTCCCTGCAGCACTTGTGCATATTATTTATTGCTCTAGTTTGTTAATGATGTGCATTCATCTATGGTTCTATTTATTTATCCTGATGGTATTGACACCTGTCTACTCGCTTTATTTTGCCGTCCATCTCCCCCGTTTAGACCGTGAGCCCGTCGTTGGGCAGGGATGGTCTCTCTTTGTTGTCCAATTGGCCATTCCAAGTGCTTAGTCCAGTGCTCTGCACTTAGTAAGCACATAGTGAGACCGTGAGCCCGTCGCTGGGCAGAGATGATCTCTCTCTGTCGCCGAATTGTTCCCTCCATGCGTTTAGTCCAGTGCTCTGCACACAGTAAGTGCCCGATAAATACGACTGAATGAATGAATGAAGAGTAAGCGCTTGATAAATGACTGACTGAATGAATGAAGAGTAAGCGCTCGATAAATAGGATAGAATGAATAAATTAATGAAAAGTAAGGGCTCAATAAATACGACTGAATGAATGAAGAGTAAGCGCTCGATATATACAACTGAATGAAGAGTAAGCACTTGATAAATACGACTGACTGACTGAATGAAGAGTAAGCGCTCGATAAATACGATTGAATGAATAAATTAATGAAAAGTAAGCGCTCAATAAATACGACCATGAATGAATGAAGAGTAAGTGCTCGATTTATACAACTGAATGAATGAATGAAGAGTAAGCGCTCGATAAATACGACTGAATGAATGAAGAGTAAGTGCTCGATAAATACGATTGAATGAATGAATGAAAAGTAAGCGCTCAATAAATACGGCTGAAGGAATGAAGAGTAAGCGCTCAATAAATACGGCTGAATGAATGAAGAGTAAGCGCTCAATAAATACGACTGAATGAATTAATGAATGAATGAAGGGTAAGCGCTCGATAAATACGATATCTACAACTGAATGAATGAATGAATAGTAAGCGCTCGATAAATACGATATCTACAACTGAATGAATGAATGAATTGTAAGCGCTCGATAAATACGACTGAATGAATGAATGAATATATACACCTGAATGAAGAGTAAGCGCTCGATAAATACGATTGAATGAATTAATTAATGAAAAGTAAGCGCTCAATAAATACGACTGAATGAAGAGTAAGCGCTCAATAAATACGACTGAATGAATGAAGGGTAAGCGCTCAATAAATACGATTGAATGAATGAATGTAGAGTAAGAGCTCGATAAATACGATTGAATGAAGAGTAAGCGCTCGATAAATACGATTGAATGAATAAATTAATGAAAAGTAAGCGCTCAATAAATACGACTGAATGAATGAAGAGTAAGCGCTCCATACATACAACTGAATGAATGAATGAAGAGTAAGCGCTCAATAAATACGACTCGATGACTGAATGAAGAGTAGGCGCTCCATAAATACGACTGAATGAATGAATGAAGAGTAAGCGCTCGATAAATACGACTGAATGAATGAGTGAAGAATAAGCGCTCGATAAATACGGCTGAATGACTGAATGAAGAGTAAGCGCTCGAGAAATACGACTGAATGAATGAAGGCTAATAAGCGGGTAATCCCTTTGATTGACAGGTTGCCAGGACCAGGCCCTGGGCCGCTCTACGGGACCCCCCCCAACACACACACACACACATACACAAGCCCCCCTCCTCAAAACGTTGTCCCGGGCCTTACGGTTGGCCGTCGTCACGTGGCAGAGGCGGCAGCGGAAACCCCCGCGCGCCACGGCCTCCACATCCGCCTCCTCGGCCGCCATGGCCCCCGACTGGGGAGCGGGAAGGAACTACTTCCGGTGACGTCATCACCGTCATTCCCCCCCCCGCACCCCCCCGTCCCGAAAGGCACTTCCGGCCCACACGGCGGCCCCCGTCGCCACGCCAACCGGCCGACCAATCAGCGGAGGCCTCCGCCGGCCCCGCCCCGTCAGCCCGCGCGGCCCGCGCTAATCTGCATACGCCTCAGGGGATTGGGCCATTTGGAGGAGGGCGGACAGCTGATTGGCCGAGGCGGGGGAAATGAATAATCATGAGCGGCCGTTGGGGTTTAAGGCGGTGGGAGGGGCCGCTTCCGGTCTGACTGACTGACTGACTGACTGACTGACTGACTGACTGACTGACTGACTGACTGACTGACTGACTGACTTTCTTCACCATCTTTTTTTCCATTTTAATCTCCCACCGCCCTCCATCCTCCCTCAGGCCACATCACCTCCCCCCGTGGGCCCCTGACCCCCGTCCCCCAAACCTGCCTGCCCTTTCCCCACTCATTCAATGGTATTTATGAGCGCTTACTAGGTGCAGAGCACTGCACTAAGCGCTTGGGAATGGACAATTCCGCAACAGAGAGACCATCTCTGCCCATTGACGGGCTCCCAGTCTAACGGGGGGGAGACGGACGGACAAAAACAGGACAACTGAATCACGATAGATAGAATGAAAGGGTTGGACACCAAATTAACAAAATAAATAGTGGAATAAAAATCTATACAAATGAGCACACTGCTGAGGAGAGGGGGAGGAGCACAGGGAAAGGGGGCTTAGCTGAGGGGAGGTGAAGGCCCTTCGGGGGGTCGACGTACCCCAAATTTCCCGACACCCTCCCCCCGACACGCACAAAATGGCCCCATGGCTTCTGACCCAAGGTGTGGCCCAAGCAGGGGTCCCCTTTGGGCCCCAGTTGGACGGCTTCGCTCGGACCTGACGGTCGACGAGAGGCCCCACAGGCTTTTCTACAAAAGCCTTCAGGACATGTCACCCCCCCCCTACACAAAAAACCTCCAGTGGTTGCTTAACCTTGGTGCTTAGAACAGTGTTTGGCACGGAGTAAGCGCTTAACAAATGCCATTATTCTTATTATCAACCTCCGTATGAAGCAAAAAGTCCTCACTCTTGGCTTCTAAGCTGTCCATCCCCCGTAAAAAAGAATACGCGCAGCTGATGTGCAGCTGGGCACGGGCCCCGGCTCCGACCCCCGCGTCCCGGACCCGCGGTGGGGGAGTCCCCGGGGGGTCGGGGAGCCCTTGGGGGGTCGGCTGCTCCGTGAACGAGGCTGCGGGGGTAGGGAAAGACAGGGCAAGGGGAGCCGCCCAGCGGGACTGCCAAGGGGTAGGAAAAGCAGCCATACAATTGAGTGATGGGGAGGGAAGAGGGGCTCCTCTTCCCCATGCTCCTCCCTCCCGTCTCCCTCTTCCTGCCTCGGTGCTTCCTACCCAGCCCATCCCGGCGAGACCCGCTGGGAGCTACGGGGTTAGGGCGGCCACAAGCAAATCCACTTGGACAAAGTCCCTGCCCTACGTGGGGCCTGCCAGTCTCCACCCCCATTTTACAGATGAGACAACGAGCCCTGGAGAAGTGAAGTGACTTGCAAAAGGCCGCACAGCAGACGAGCGGCGGAGCCGGGATTAGAACGCGTGACCTTCTGGACTTCCAGGCCCGGGCTCTATCCGCTAGGCCGTGCTGCTTCTGCCAGAACCCAGAACCTCCGGGGGCCATGCTTTATGCCAGAGACCCACCCACCCACACTCTCTCCCCCCCACCACCACCACCAGAGATTCGCCCTCCGTCCAGACGGACCTCCCAGCCGAGTTCTTCAGGCCCGAGGGCCGCACCCGAGAGGTCAAAGGGCCCCGGAGAGGAGCCACGGCCGCGACCAAACCCCGGTGGGAGGCGGCCCGGCCTCATCCCACCGCAGGTCACTCTGACCCTGCCCCGCCACCCGGTCAGAGAGCAGCCGAGCCGAGAGAGGCTGAAGAAAACGGCTTTTTATTTCTGTCGCTATAAGAACCGATTACAGATTCCAAGGTTAAAAAACGGACAAAGGGTCTTTATTTCTCTGAGTTGGCGTACAAAAAGGCGGGGGGCAGGGGACGGGCTGGGGGGGGGAGGGAACGGGATGGCGGGGGGGGGAGGTTTGGGGGAGGAGGGGGAGAAAGGAAAGGTGAGCTTAGGGGAGGGGCCGGAGAAGAGGACCAAGCCCGGGGGCCTCTCCGCTCCATGTACAAAGTCCGGACACCGGACAGGAGAAACCCAATTTAGAAAACGAAAACGAGACCGAGAACATGGCAGCGCACGCCCCCGGGGCACCTCCTGCTACCCCTGCATCCCTCCCCAACTCCCCCACAGGGGGGCAAAATTAAAAAAAAAATTAAAAAACCCTCCCTCCCCTTCCCTCCCCCCCCGCAACCCCGGCAAACGTTCCGGGGCCGATGGCGGCCGGGCCCCCCAAAAAGCAGGCCATCGCAGGAGGGCCCCCAAGTCGTCTCGACGCCCTCTTCCCGCCGCCGGAAACCGGGGGGGGAGAACGGGGGGCAGTCGGAGACTCGGGGCAGGGGAGGGGGCAGCCTCGGCGCTTGCGCCCCCTCCCCCGGGGATGCGAAGGGGCCGCGGGGCCCTCCCCCACGGGGCCGTCTCCCCTTTCCTCCTCCCCCGGGGATGCTCAATCCTCCAGGACAATGGGCTCGTTGGTGCTGGCGGGTGGGGGGCACGGTGGAGGAATCGGGGGTCGGGACGGAGGCAGCGGCGGCTTCACCTTCAGTGGCAGATTGGGCCGGCGAGCGGCTCGCCGCATCTCCAGATGAGTTAGGGCCTTCCGCAGGGCCCTGCCGGGGGAGGACAGGATGACGCCTGACGCCGGGAGGAGCCTTCAACCGGACCCGATCCCCCCCCCGCCGCCGCCGCCTCCTCCTCCACCTCCTCCTCTCACGCCCAGCCACCCACCGCCCCTGCGGCTTCCTATCCTTTCCTCCTCCACCTCTCCTCCTGACTTCTCCGACTCGTTCTCCCCGGCTCCGGGCCCACCCCGGCCCCGTTCTCCTACTTTGACCCACTTTTTCCCAACTAACCCCGGCCAAGTCCGCCCGGCCCATTCCTTCGGCCGCCCCTCCCCGCGTTCGCCCCGCCCGTCCTCCTCTCCTACCTGGTGTCTTTCGTGGCGACGAACACTACGGGGTTAGGGGCGTCGGCCGGGTTCAGCTTCTGCCTCTTGGCTGCCGGCTGGGAGCTGGAGCGCATTCCTGAGGCCAGAGGTCTCCCATTGGCTGAGAATGGGACGCCGGCCCCGACCACCTGGAAATGGGCGAGGATCCTTGAGAGGGGGTGGGACGGCGTCCCGAGCTCCCGGTGGGCGGGGAACGGCGCACCCTCCCAAGCGTTCGGTACAGCGCGCCGCGCACCAACGAGCGCCCGGTAGACCCGACCGAACGAAGCGACGGGAGCGGGGTTCTCGCCTCACGGCGGCGGGGCTCCGGGGTCCCGACCTGCCGTCGCCTCCTCCCCCCGGCTGACTCGCCCACGGAGGTCCGGATCCCTTCCCTTCCTCCTCCTCCTCCCCCGGCCCCCCGACATCTCCCCCAACTCACGCTCTCATAGGCTCGCTTCACCACGATGCCTCCCAGCCCCCGGTTCTGAGTCATTTGGTTCCTGTTGATCGGTGTCTTGGTGCCCGGGGGGTTTTTGGTTTCAGCGGAGCTGAGCCGCTGCGGAGGAGAGTCGGAAAGTAGTAGCCAGCGGAGTCGAGTCCTCTTCTCCCGCGGCCGTGCCCCTTCCCCGCTGCCCCCCTCACCTCGCGCCTTCCCCGACTTAATCCGGCCCCGGCCCCAGACCGCGGGTCGGATGGCCTCTCGATCTCGTTCCTCCCGCCCCGTTCTCCGCCCCCCGGTCTTCCCCACCCGTACCCAGGTCCTTGACGATGGTCGCCAGAGGCAGCCGCACCAGGGGGTGAATCTTCAGAGGCGTCTTGGCGGCTTGGGGAGTCGGATGGAGCCTGGGGGAGACGGGTGGCGTACAGATGACGGTCCTTCCTCGGAGACGGACGGGAGGACGGCGCGGATCCCCCCGGCCTGACCCGGGCGAGGGGTTTCTCCCGTTCCTCGGTCCTTCCTCCCCCCGCTTGCGTTCGCCCTCGGCCCGACAGCGCTTAAGAGAAAGCCACTCCAACCCCCTCACCAAAGACCCTCTCCCCTTCAGAGCCTTATCGAAGGCCCATCTCCTCCAAGAGGCCTTCCCGGCCTAAGGCCCCACCTTCCCTATCTCCCGCTCCCTCGCGCATTCACCCCGACTTGCTCCCTTTGCTCGTCACCCCATCCCAGTCCCAGAGGACTTATGTATACATAACAACTTTGGTATCTGTTAAGCGCTTACTATATGCCAAGCCCCGTTCTACACACTGAGTAGATACAGGGTAATTAGGTTGTCCCACGTGGGGCTCACATCTTCATCCCCATTTTACAGATGAGGTCACTGAGGCCCAGAAAAGTTAAGTGACTTTGCCCAAAGTCACACAGCTGACAAGCGGCGGAGCCGGGATTAGAACCCACGACTCTGACTCCCAAGCCCGGGCTCTTGCCACTGAGCCACGCTGCTTCTCCTCTGGCATTTTATTTATTTGTGTTGACGTCTATCTCTCCTCCCCTAGACTGTGAGCTCGTCGAGGGCGGGGCATGTCACTTTTCGGTTGTACTGTCCTTTCCCCAGCGCGCAGTACAGTGCTCTGCACACAGTCAGCGCTTAATAACTACAACCGAATGGATGTGCTTCAACCAAGGAACCTCCTCCCCGCATCCTACTCCGCACCCGGACGTGCCTCCCCCCCGGGGATGGATGCTAGAGAGCGCCCCGGCCCTCTCCCCGCAGCCTCCCCCCGCGTCTCCCTGACCCCTCACACTCGGCCTTGATGGCGTTGGCGTTGATGGGGGCGTAGGGCCTCCGGGCCGCCCTCCGGGGCTGCAACAGGTCCCGGCACATGCGCCGGGCCAGGCGAGTCAGCTTGGTGGTCTGCAGGAGGAACGTCTGCCGGTTCTTAGCCAGGAGCTTGGCCCGGTTGGCGCTTGTCGTGTAGGGCGAAAGGCTCTGGGCCTCGGGTCGTGACAGGTGGGCCCCTCGAGTGAGGCTCCTGGAGGAGGAGGGGGAGAGGGGTCGGCCCATGGACCGCCCGCTCCTTCTTCCCCCCGACCCACACCCCGTGCGGGAGGGCTCCTCCCCCGCCCTGTCCCGTGGGGAGGCTCAAATACCCCGGGTCCTCCGCGCCCTCCCCGCTCCGCCCGCGGCCAGGGCCAGCTTCTTCTTACTGTGGGTGCCCGGGCGCTCCCTCCAGCTGCATAGAAGTCGGGGCGTCTTCAGTCCCCCGTACTTCTTCCAGTAGATTCCAACAGGAAGCGCAGAGCCGGCACTGCATGTTGGCGGGCCCCAGCGTACCACTGCGCCGACTGGGTGGCTGCGGGGGAAAGGAGGGAGAGGACGGCGGGGTCGTCGGGACAGCCGGACTCGGGCCGCAACCAAGGACCCCCGGACGGTCGGTCGCCTCGAACCCCGAGCCCAGGGAGCCCTTTCTCCCGGCTGATCCCCAGAACTCACTGTGGCAGCTCTCGCAGGTCAACCCTTTCTGGAATCCTGCCCCGTTCATGCCCGGTTTGGACCCTACCGAGATGATCTGGTTCGGATTTGGCTTGGTGCTGTCGGGGAGGGAGAGAAACTGGGTCAGGCCGGCGGGGAGAGGGGGTCCCTGGGCTTCCCGGACCCCCGTTCCTCCCCGGGGGGGGGGGGGGGGTCTCCCAACGTCCGCACTTACTAGGTTGGGATGTAGACCTGCTTCAGTTTACTGTCGGCTTCGGCGGCCTTCAACCTTTTCTGCGGAGAGGGAGTCGGGGGCTGAGCGAGCCGGGCCCGCGCCGGCTTCGCGCTGACGGACCTGCCCTCCCAGGCCACCTCCGGCCCCGGGCCCTTCCTCCCCCTTCCCCGCCGGGCTTACCTGCTGGATGTACCGGTCAGTGGTTTTCCACATGTAATAAAACTGGACAATGCTGGCCAGAGACTTCCAGGGGAGCTGAGGCGGGCGCGGGGTGACAAACACAAGGTCGACTCAATTCTCCGCCCCGACCGCTCCGGCCCTCTCTTCCCCGACTCCCGCCCGAGCCTCCCCCGCCGCCCCACTCACGAAATCCTGGCGGATGTCGTTGAAGTCCTTGCCGTAACTTCTCCAGTGCTTCCTCGAAGAGCATGGCCTCCGAGGCCGACCACTCTTCCATCTCGTCGCGGCACAGGACGGGGCCTCCCTGGGGCACCAGGGTGGACATGGCCTTGGCCAGGTCATACCCGTTCCGCTGCAGCGTGTCCATTGCGTGAAACTAGGCGAGGAGGCGCGGACGCCTTAGCCCTCTGGCCCCGCCCCTCTCCCCCAACCCCATCCCACCCCCTAGACTCCGAGCTCCTTGCGGGGCAGGGAGTGTGGCGGCTGCCTCTGTCGCGAGTCCTTCCTACGGCGCTCCGCGTACAGTGAGCGCTCGATAAATCCGATCATCCGCCCACCGAGCCCTCCCCCGCCCGTCAAAGCCTCCAGGCCCGCCCCTCCCCGAGCCCGTCCCCGCCCCGACATCCGACGGAGGCTACCAGAGTGATGTCTCGGGAGGCTGCGGCTGCACTCATGTGCAGACTGGGTTGGCGGGATGAGCTGCTGCAGTCCAGTGCCCTGGCGAAGGTTCCCACGGCTCTGAGGCGGACGGATACAGACAGAGAGAGAGAGGGAGAGAGAAACAGAAGGGGATGAGTCACGGAGAAACGGGACGGCCCTCCCGAGGAAGGCAGAGGCTAAGCCAAGGGAAGGGAAGGTGCAAAGCCAGGAGGAGGTGGTCTGTCCCGAGTCGACTGGGGCTCGGCCGACCTGCCGCCCACCCCCCCGTCTCCTCCACCCGTCCCTCACCGGGCCACGACGAGGAACTGATCGATCTGCCGGTCCGTGAGCGGGTTGTCTGGATCCCAGACCTTCATCTCCATCTTCTGCTGGTTGCGGTTGTCGGACTCACCTGAGGTAGTCGGGGGGGGGGGGGGGGAAGCGAGAGTCCTGGGGTCTCGTTCCCTTGGAGGCACTTTACCTGCCCCCCACAACCCTCACTCTCCCAGCTTCTCCAGGATCCCGATCTTGCCTCTCCCCAGATTCCCTTTCGATCGCACCCTTTCAGGATCTTAAGCAATCAGCCCCTCCCTTCCCGTTGGCCTTCCGACAACCTCACCCTCGGCCAATCGATCTGGGATCTCGGCCTGGTACTTGCAGCCCACGCGGATCTCCCCCTGGTCCGCCAGGAGGGTCTTCTGCACCGGGTCAAACACCAAGGAGTAGAAGAAGCAGTCCTGGGTGGGAAGGCGGGAAGAGAGGGGGATCGGGAGCCGTCCTCCGCCGGGCAGCCCGGTCCTCTCGGGACGGGGACCGCGCCCGTCTCCCCTCAGACGTCCACCCTCCCCTCGGCCATTCGGGGCCCGAGGCTCCAGCCCCTTCCCCGGTTCACCCTCACTCTCACCTCCTTCTCCCAGATACTGGCTCAGGATGTCCGTCTCATTCAGAAGGGTCACGCTGCACTTCCCCCTGCGGGATGACGCCGGGAGCTTAGCGTCACCCGCTGCCCTCCACCCTGGGCCGCCCCTCCTCCGGCCCCCCGAAGCCCCCCGCGATCCCTCTGTTCTAGCGGCAGCCCTCTCGGCGCCACCCCCCAGCCCGGCCCAGACGCCTCTGCGGCCCCCGAGGCGGAGGAGCAGGGGAAGGTGGGACCGCTCCTCAGCCCCGCACCGTATGTGGGTGGCCGGCAGAGATTCAAACTGGCGGGAGAGGAAGAGCTCCCGGTGCTTCAGCTGGTGCCGCTGCTGCTCCGACACTCCGGGCTGCTTCGACTCCTCTTCGAATTCCCCTGGGGAGGGAGAGGAAAGCGAGTCGCCTCCCACCCCGGGAGCCCTGCCCCCTGACCCGCCCCACACGTATCGCTCTCGGCCCGGAAGGCCCTCCTTCCCCCCGGCCTCTACCTCGGCTCCTGCTCTTCCCCGTCCCCCTCCACGGGTTTCTGCCGGCTCTCCCGCCTCAGACCATCGGACCCAAGTCTGGCCGCGGACACCGTCCCCTCCCCGGCCCCGAGGCTCTCGGGGGGCGGAGGAAAAAGCCGCTCCTCGAGAGGTTAGGGCCCCCTCCCCAGATCCCACCGGCCCATCACCACAACCTCTCGGCACGTCCCCCAACAGGGCCGGCAGGCAAGGAATAAAATACCCCTTTGGCTTGCTCTGCGGCTAACTGATTAGAGAGAAGGGCTCCGGTGGAGTCACAGGAGGTGTTGGTCCTTCCTGCTCTGAGCCCGCCGGGCCCATTCTCTGAAACGTCACCTGCGAACTGACAAATGTCACCCCGGTTTGGAGTCTGCGGAACTGCCTGCCGACGATCCCTCCCCCTCCCGGGAAGTCTCCCCGGGGGGGAGCCGGTTGAAGAGGGTTAACCGGGATGGGTGTCAACCCTAGGGGGAGAGGGTAGGGCAGCCAGGGCTCGTTGGCTCATTGTTCCCAACCACCGGGTGGGGGGGAGGGGACGGGGCGGGGGACGGGGGATGGGGGACGGGGGACGGGGGTGGCCTGCTGGCTCCACCCCCCTGCCTGAGCGCAGCGGAAACGCTGTGCACAGCAGCAGGCCGGAACCACACCCCCCAGCCCCCTTCTGATTGGACACGGCAAGGTCAGCCCCTGCCACAAAGGGCGGGAAACCCCCCTGGAGGTCCTAGGGCGGGCTTGGAGAGGCTGGCTCCCCATTAACCCCTCAGTACCCAACCTTCCTTCCAAGAAACCAAGGGGAAGGACGGGCCGAAGGAGGGGGGAGGGGGAGGGTCAGCGAGGGAAGGGTGGGAAAAGGAGGGAGGAAGCTGAGGAGGAAAGGGGATCAAGATGAAAGGAAGAGAGGCGGGGAGACAGAGAAGGGAAAAGGGGGAAAAGGAACAGAAAAAGGGAGTACTTTGCCTGGACTTCTTATTGTCCCCAAGCTTCGGCATCCCTCGCCCAAAGCTTCAAAGCCCCCGACGGGTCCCGGTTTTGGGACCCGAGCTCTCCGCGACCCTTCAGAGCTTCAACCCGGTTCTCTCTCAACACCTCGGGGCGGTTCTTGGGGAACTCGCACCGGACCCAGCAGTCGGGACTGTCACCCCCTGGCTCCTCCAGCCCTTGGGTGGCTCTCCCTCTCTCGATCCCCTCCTCCGCCGACCTCCCTCGCCTTTCGGTTCCTCCAAAACTCCCCCGGCTCCATCCCGGCTTTATCCGTCCCGTTCTCCTTCCACCCTTCTTCCCGCCCTGACGTGTGAGCACAGGCCCCGGCCCCTCTACAAACCCCCCTGCCCCCCAAACACACACACACACACACACACTCACACCCCCGCCTTGGGCCTGGGGCCAGAGGAAACACCTGCAGGAACCTGCCCGGGCCCAAGGACAGGTGGGGAGGGGGCCGAGCGCGGCGGGGAGGTGAGACTCACTGGCGTTGCTGTCGGCCAGGCTGTTGAGGCTGCTGGAGATGTCCCTGCGACGGAAGAGGCAGACCACCTTGGCCTCCACGTTCCCATTTGCGGTCTAGGAAGAGGAGGACGTTGACGGAATGGCGGACTACGGACGCCCACGCGGCGCTCTGCACGCGGGGCTCCGCGCCCACCCGATACCATCGGTCGGACAGAGGAGCCGAGGCGAGAGGGGCCACGTTATCCCCATCTCCCCAGGCCAAGGACTCGGGAAGCTCACTGTCGTGGCCGGGGGAAGGAACGGGAGGGGAGTAAGCCGTCCGGGTGATCCCCGAGGGTGATGGAAAAGAGAGGGGACCGCGCAGAGGCTGAGAGCCCGGAGGATTTAAAGGACGAGTGGAAGGAGGCTGTCCCGGAGGAGGGCCCTCGTTCACCTTGTTGAGCTCTTCAATCCGTCTCACCAGGTAAGGATTGCTGGAGGAGTTCTCGAAATAGACGTAATCTGCAAGAGGGAAGAGTCGGGAGGTCAAGAGACGGGAGAGCCGAACCCCGGACGTGGAAGAGAAGGGGGAAGGCGGGAGGGTGACGCCGGAAGGCGGGGGTCAGGGCAGGGTGGGTGTCTAGGAGATGCTTAGAACAGTGCTTGGCGCACAGTAAGCGCTTAGCGAACACCGCAGCTCTTATTATGGGGTAAGACGCGTGTCAAGTGGTTGGTGGGGAGAGGCGGGAGGTTAAAAAGCGGGGAGGATACGAAACAGAAAACACACTCGCCGAGAAGCAGCGCGACCTAGTGGATAGAGCCCGGGCCTGGCCGTCAGAAGGACCTGGGTTCTAATCCCGGCTCTGCCACTTGTCCGTGGTGTGCCCGCGGAGGGCAGGGAACGTGCCTACCGACTCTGTTCTACTGTACTCTCCCAAGCACAGACTACGGTGTTCTGCCCGCGGTAAGCGCTCAGTAAATACGACTGATTGACCGACCTTGGGAAAGTCACCTAACTTTTCCGCACCTCCGTCACCTCGTCCGTAAAATGGGGGTTAAGACTGTTTAGCCCCATGTGGGGACACGGCGCCGTCTCCAACCCCATCGGTTTGGTCTACCCCCTCGCTTAGGAGGGTGCCCGGAACGTAGCGAGGGCTCAAATGCCGTAACCAAGGGGCAGAGAGTGACGGAGGGTGTTGCGATGAGATGGGAGAGTCCAGAGAAACAAAACAAAAAACACTCGGAGAGTCGGTACGGGAGCCCAGAGAGAGGAGTTAATGTACCCAGCAAGGCAGTGGGAGGGAAAGAGGAGAAGGGCTCCCTGGCACCTCCGAGGGTCAGAGTGAACTCCCCAAGCTAGAAAACGGCATTCCAGGGGCGGAAGGGGGAGAAAACTCTATTTAAATCCGCTTCCTCCTTCCCCTAATCCCCGGCTCCCGGGGTACAGCCTGTAGACTCTTTCTCCCCATCACCTGGCCCTCACGTCCCTAAAGTCACTGATTGCAGGTAGTATCTGTCGAGCACCCACTCGGGGCGTGCACTATTTCGGGCATTAGGGAAGTACGGTGTAAAAGAGGTGACGCCGTCCCTCCCCACGAGGAGCTTACACTCTAAACGGGGCAGACGGAGAAATATTTTCAACTAGGGTGATGAAGTACGTGAGCAGGAGCGAGCGCTGAGGACGAGCAGACCTAAGCGGGGAAGGGTCAGAATCGACTGCTGGCATTAAAGGGCTCAGGGTGCTTGCAGATGAAGAGAGGAAGGTTCGGAGGCGGTGGGACTTTAGGGGGGCTTGAAACGGAGAAGGCTGAGGGCAGGGATCCAGTCTTTTGACTCCGCTGACTCTCCCCGGCATTTAGTACAGGGTTCTGCACCCAGGAGGTCCTCCAGAAATGGGACTGACTGATGCCAAGCCCAAGAGACTCCCTCTAGACCGTAAGCTCGTCGTGGGCAGGGATCGTGTCTGTGATATCGAGCGCCTAGTAGGAGTGCTAAGCGCTCAATAAATACGATCGACTTATCGACTGATGTACCTCTCTTCCTCCCCGCCGGTCCCCTCGGACCATTTCCCCTCATCCACCCGCCAGTTCCGTCCGCTCGCTCCTCCCCAAACTCTTTATCTTCCCCCGTGGCTTCTGTCCCTCGCCTCTCTTGCACGTCCTAGTCCCCTCCTCTCCCGCGCACGAGACTCCCCCGTTCACCGCCCTCCCACCACACACACCACACGCTCGCACGGACGCACGCGAACTCACAGTCAGTCACAGACAGGCACACGCCACACACAGTCACGCGGACGGACTCACACACACCAACCACACGCCTGCAGTCGCTCGGAGACAGGCACACGCCCCACACACACAGTCAGGCAGGCACACGCACAGAGTCACTTGGGCACATACCACATATGCACAACCTCACACAGTCACTCAGAGACAGGCACGCATCACACACACACACAGAGTCACTCACAGACAGGCAGACGCCCCACACAGAGAGTCACTCCTCACAGACAGGCAAACACACACACACACACACAGTGTCACAGACAGGCACCCCCACAAACACACGGACACACAGGCACACACACTCACAGACAGGCACCCCCCACACCCACACCCACGGATACACACAGTCAGTCATAGACAGGCACATCCCCCACACACCCTCACAGAGCCACTCTCAGACAGGCACCCCCCCCCCCCCCCCACACACACAGTCACTCACAGACAGGTACACACCACACACAGTCACAGACAGGCACACCGACAGGCACACATCCCACACACCCACACGCAGTCAGTCACAGGCAGGCCGACACCCCCCCCCCCCAGAGTTACAGACAGGCACACACCACAGACACACAGACACAGACAGGCACCCCCCCACACAGTCCCTCACACACAGTCCCTCCTCACAGACAGGCAAACACACACTGTCAGTTGGTCAGTCACAGACAGGCAAACCCCCCCCCCCCCCACACACACACAGAGTCCCTCACAGACAGGCAGACACCCCCCCACCACACACACACACACTCCCTCACAGACAGGCAGACCCCCCCACACACACACACACAGAGTCCCTCCTCAGACAGGCAAACACACACCGTCAGTCGGTCAGTCACAGACAGGCAACCCCCCCCCACACACACAGAGTCCCTCACAGACAGGCAGACACCCCCCCACCACACACACACACACTCCCTCACAGACAGGCAGACACCCCCCCACCACACACACACACTCCCTCACAGACAGGCAGACACCCCTCACACACACACACAGAGTCCCTCCTCACAGACAGGCAAACACACACCGTCAGTCGGTCAGTCACAGACAGGCAAACCACCCCCCCCACACACAGAGTCCCTCACAGACAGGCAGACACCCACCCCCCCCACACAAAAACACACACTCCCTCACAGACAGGCAGACACCCCTGACACACACACACACAGAGTCCCTCCTCCCAGACAGGCAAACACACACCGTCAGTCGGTCAGTCACAGAGAGGCAACCCCGCCCCCCCCCTCCAGAGTCCCTCCTCCCAGACAGGCAGACACCCACCACATGCACAGAGTCCCTCCTCCCAGACAGGCAGACACCCCTCACACACACACAGCCAGTCCCTCCTCACAGACAGGCGCGCGCACACACACACACAGCCGGTCACAGAGAGGCACCCTCCCCCCCCACCCCCCAGACACGGTCACTCAGAGCCCAGCCCAAGACACACAGACACATGGTCAGTCACACCCCCCCCCCCCCCAGCCAGGCGCACACTCACCTCACACTCAGTCTCACACACAGAGTGACACACACACAGAGAGCGCGGCAGCGGGGCTTGCGGCGCTGGGTGTCATTCCCCCGCCTCCGCCAGGGTGCGCCCTTCGCCCCTGCTCGGCGCCGGGGTCGGGGGGGGGGGGGGATGGAGGATGGGGGATGGGGGGGCCGCCGGGACCTTCCTCCCCTCCCCCCTCCCTTCCTCCTCCTCCTCCTCCTCGTCCGGCCCGGTCCCGGTCCCCCTTCCCGGTCCCCCTTCCCGGTCCCTCCGGTTCCGGTTCCGGCGTCCAGACTCCACCCCTCCCCCCTCCCCCTGCACATGTTCCCGAGCCCCCCGCCCCCGTGTCCCGCCACGACCCCCCTCCCCGCCACCCCCCTCCGCGCACACACACAGAGAACCGGGACTCACCCCCGACCCGGTACATGTTGGCCGCCATGGCCGCTCCCGCCGCCGCCGCCGCCGCCGCCGCCGGACACACACACAATGGGGCCCCGGGGCGGAGGGCCGGGCGGAGGGGGGCTGGGGGTCCCCGCCGCCGGAGGAGGAGGAGGAGGAGGCTGTGCCGGCGGGCCGCGCTCCCGGCCCCTCCGCCGCCTCAGCCGCCGCGACTCATCCCGCCCCGCGCCGCCGCCGCCGCCGCCGCCGCCTCAGCCGCCGCCTCAGCCGCCGCCGCCGCCGCCGCCGCCTCACGCCCAGGACGCGCCGAACCCGGCGCCGGGCCCCGCTCGGCTCCTTCCGGAGCGTCCGGCCCGAGCTTCGGCTCTTTCCGGAGAGCGCTCGGCTCGGTCCGGACGTCGGGCTCGGAGGCTTCGGGTCCGGCCGGCTCTGGCCGGAGCAGCGGGCGGGGGGCCGGCCGGCCACTCGGCGCCGCCGCTGCCTTCCGGAATGCCTTCGGCTCCGCGCCGAAGAACGAGGCCCCGGAATTCGACTCCTTCCGGAGAGCCCTCGGCTCCTTCCGGAGAGTCTTCGGCTCCTTCCGGCGCGCTCTCGGCTCCTTCCGGAAAGCCGAGGCCGACGGCCCCCGGCCTTCGGGTCTTTCCGCCGCGGGCCCGAACGCTCCTCGGGAAGGAGGGAGGGAGGGAGGGAAAACGGTGGATGGGGGAGGGAATTAACCCTTCCCTCTCCAGGAAGGAACCCTACCGCGGCCTCGCACGTGGCCCCGCCGACCGTTTACGGCGATTTTCCCCACCGACCCCAGCGGGTTCCCTTCGCCTCCCCTCTGCTTGGCCAAACTTCAGCTTCCTCTTCCTCCCACCCCACAACCTCCATTGAGACCGTGAGCCCCTCGTCGGGCGGGGATGGCCCTCGATCTGTTGCCGACCTGTCCGTCCCAAGCGCTGGGCACAGTGCCCCGCACCTAGGAAGCGCTCCGTCGACACGATCGAGTGAACGAAAGGAGGAACGACTCCATCCCCCTGGTCCCCGAGCCGGACGGTCACCCCCGACTCCCCCGGCAGCCCTCGCCCGCCGGGCCCTCGGGCCCTCCGACCCTCCCACCGAAGGAGACGGAAGTCACGGGGACTTTGCTCTCGGTTTATTGCCCCTCGGCAGGGGAATCGGGGGTTGGCGGGGGAGAGCGAAGGTTGTCCCCCCGCGACTCGGCCCCGGTCCTGTACAACGGAACACCTTCCGCGAAGGTGGAGACGCGTGGAATGTAACGAAGTGGGGAGAGGGGGAAGAGGTCGTCCGGGCGGAGGAACCGGAGCGAGGGAGAGAGAGATCGCCCGTCGGGGCCAGGCCGTCCCAGCCGGCAAGGGGTGGGGAGTCAGGCATCCAGCGAGGAAGCGGGAGAGAGGGACGGGGTGCGAGAAGGGGTAGGAGGAGGGACGGGCCCAGGGGCCCCTCCGCCCAGCATACGCCACTGGAAGATGCTCGCATCCTTTCCTCCCAGCGAGATGAGGTGGGAGTCGTCGTGAGTGAACCGGACGCTGGTCACGTGGCTGCCGTGGCCTCCGTACACGTGGCTTGGGGCCTGCGGGGGGGGGGGCAGAGACCATCGGCGGGACTCGGGTGGGCGGCGGGAAAGGAGAGGAAGGAAAGAAACAGGGAAGGCCGGCATCGCTCATCTCAAAGCCGCCTCCCCTCCTCCCCCTCTAGACTGTAAGCTCGTCGGGGGCAGGGCCCGTGCCTGCTTATTGTTCATTCGATCGTATTTATTGAGCGCTTACTATGTGCAGGGCACCGTACTAGGCGCTTGGAAGGTACGACACGGCACGAGTCACCCGGGGAGCTGAGAAGAAAGGACCTAGACTAAAGGAAGCCAGGTTTGGGAGAACCGCAGCGCCTGCCCACCCGCCCTGGCATCTTCATCATAATATGCTAGCTGTTATTAAGCGCTTACTATGCGCCAAGCACCGTTTGAAGCACTGGGGTAGATACAAGGTAATGAGGTGGTCCCACGCGGGGCTCACCGTTTTAATCCCCATTTTCCAAATGAGGGAACTGAGGCATAGCGAAGTGAAAATGACTTGCCCAAGATCACAGAGTACTCTCCCAAGCGCTTAGTACACGGGCACGCGCCACGCGCACACGCCCACAGAGTCACTCAGAGCCCACAGTAAGCGCTCAATAAATAGGACTGAATGAATGAACAGGGGCCTGCGGGAGGGCAAAGACCATCAGCAGGACTGAGGGGGAGGGAGAGAACAGCAAAAGGGGGAGGAGGCCATCACCGATCACAGAGCTGCCTCCCATCCTCCCCCTCTAGACTGTAAACTCGTTGCGGGCAGGGAACGTGCCTGCTTATTGTTGTATTGCGTTGTATTCTGCCAGGCGCTCAGCAAAGACGATCGACCGGCTCCTTGGGTCTTCTGCGGCTCTGGGAAACCCGTCCGCCTGCCCCGAGACCCCCTCCCTCTGCGCACCGATCCCTACTGACTTCCCAGGTCCAGCCGGCCTGCCCCATCTCTCCCTCTCACCTCGCTCCCCGCGCCCATCCCGACGAGCTCTGGCCTATGCCCACCCATGCCCTCACCTTGGCCCGAGCACATGGGTAGAGGAACAGGTGCACCTTGCAGAAGTCGTCAGCTACAGCCACCACCCTTTCGTTGTGGGAGCGGCACAGAGAGTTGATATCTGTCCCGTCCGAGCCATCCGGCCACACACCTGGCAAGGGCGGGGAGGGGCCCGGCTCAGTCGGCCCCTCCTGGTCCTGCTCCGTGGTCCCCGGGGGCAAGATTCCCTCCACCACCCCCGTCCCCAATGCTTTCATTGTTTCCTGACATTCCCGGGCCCACCACATTCCCAACGCTGCAAGTGTTTCCCAAACACTTCCGGCATTCCCAGACCCCTGCCTGAACCTCAATGGCTCAATTGTTGTCATACTAAGGCCGTGCACAACGTGCTCGGCGGCTCCCCCGGGGCCCTGACCATCATCATCATCATCATCGTATAGTATCTGTGAAGTGCTTACTATGTGCCAGGCGCTATGCTGAGCGCCGGGATGGATACAGGCAGATCGGGTGGGACACGGTCCCCCTCCCACCTGGGGCTCGGCGTCTCAATCCCCATTTTATTTGAATTGATGTCTCTCTCCCCGCCCTGTAAGCTCCTTGTGGGCAGGGCACGTCACCGTTTATTGTTGTACCGTACTTTCCCCAGCCCTCAGTACGGCGTTCTGCACACGGTAAGCGCTCAATAAATACGACTGACCGGATGAATGAGGTGACTGAGGCCCAGAGAAGTGAAATGACCGGCCCAAGGTCACGCAGTAGACAAAGTGGCGGGGCAGGGATGAGAAGCCGTGACCACCTGAGTCCCAGGCCCCTGCTCCATCCGCTAGGTCACGCCGGTTCCCCCCGCCCCGTTCCTCCGTGCGCCAGGGTACCCCAGGTGGGCGGCAGGGCCCGCGTTCCCCCGGGGCGGAGCTCACCGTAGACGTGGAAACCCAGGACGCAGGTGTAGGTGGCCCACTCCCGGTCCCGGCTCTCGTACCGGTTCCGCAGCAGCTTGCAGCCCCCAGACACGTCCCCTGGGACAGAGGGATCCCAACCCAGGGCATCAGGCCTGTCTCCTCAGCCAAGCACCCAGGAGCAATGGGAGACCGAGGGAGCGAGGGAGGGGGAAAAAGAAAGGGTCTTGGACCCAGAACCTCTCTCCTAGCTCCCCGTGACTCCCCGTGTCTCTTTATCCCCAGGTGAGGACCTCCGCGGTAAGGATAGTAACTGTGGCACTTGGGAAGCGCTTCCTACATGCCACCGTTCTAAGCGCTCGCCGGGGTGGATACAAGCAGATCGGGTTGGACGCAGTCCCCGTCCCACACGGGGCGCCTCATCGCCATCCTCATTTTGCAGCAGAGGTCACTGAGGCCCAGAGGGCTGAAGTGACTTGCCCCAGGCCACCCGGCGAACAAGCGGCAGAGCCGGGATTAGCACCCGGGTCCCTCTGACTCCCAGACCCGGGCTCTGCGACTGCTCCTCCCCGTGTCTCTCATCAGGCTCCTCTTCTCTCCTCCCACCTCTCTGCTGTTGAAAGGGCCTTCTCCTCTGCAACTCCCTCCCTCCATCCCCCCTCGCCGCCCCCGATCTTCCCACGCGTAGCTGAGCCTTTCCCGGCAGAGCGCCACCCTCCATCACCCCCGCCCCCGGTGGCCCACCTCCCCACCCTCCCGGTGATTCCCGCCTTCCCGAGCCCCACCCCTATGGACCCGCCCTCACAGTAGAGGATCTCGTAGTCGCCGGAGTTGGACATGATGAAATTCCCATCCTTGGACCAGTCCAGGTGGGTGATGAAACTGGAATGACCCTGGGGAGAGAGAGAAGGAAGGGAGAAGAGGCGCCTCCGGCAAACCCCCCGCCCCCCCGCCCGACCTCGCCGAGGGGCGCTTCCTCGGTTCCCCCTCACCCTTACCACGCAGCGGCCAAAACGGCTGGACTTGGCCCCGTCGCTGGACACGCTGTAGATGTAGATCATGTTGTCATGGGAACCGACAGCCAGATAGGCTCCATCTGAAGGGGGCGGAAAGGAGAGGGTCGGGGACGGGTGAGCGGGCGCGGAGAAGAAAGCTGGGCGAGGAGATGAAGGGTGAACATGGACGGAGGGGCTCTCACCTGGGCTGTACCTAACGACCGAGAGCTGCTCGTTGCCGTCGGTAAAATCCGACACCACCTCCCGGGTTTCCGTGTCCAGGACCAGCCATCTAGAAAGGAGCGGGGAGTGCCACGACCCAATCCGCCCGCTTCCCTCCTGGACTGTCGACCCGCTCTCCGTCCCTCCGCCTCGTCCGTCCCGCCGCCGCCCCCTTGCCCGCGTCCTCCCTCGGGCCTGGAATGCCGCCCCCCCCCCCCCCGCACCCCGTTTCATCTCCGACAGTCCATCGCTCTCCCCACCTTCAAAACCCTCCTAAAATCCCACCTCCTCCAAGAGGCCTTCCGAGCTAAGCCCTCCTTTCCCAGCCCCGCCCTCCCCTCCGCGGCGTCTACGCGTTGGCCACGAACCCCTCAATAAGAATAATAATGATTGTTATGGTATCTGGCGAGCGCTCACTATGTGGCGGACACTGTACTAAACACTGGGGGGGATACGAGCAAATCAAGTCGGACACGCTCGCTGTCCCCCGTGAGGCTCACCGTCTCAGTCCCCATTTTGCAGATGAGGGAACTGAGGCACCGAGAAGTGAAGTGACTTGCCCGGGGTCCCACGGCAGACAAGCGAGGGAGCCGGGATTAGAATCCATGACGTTCTGACTCCCGGGCCTGTGCCCTCTCCACTGCGCCAGGCTGCTTCTCTTAAGCACCGTGACACCCCAGCCCCGTCTCCGCACGGCTCCTTATACTCTATTTTCCCGGGCTGTAATCTGTTGCGACGTCCGACTCCCCCCATAGACTGTAAGGTCCTTGTGGGCAGGGCTCCCGTCTACCAACTCCATCGTCCCGTGCCTTCCCGGTGCTCTGCACCCCGTAAGTGCTCGGTAAATACCGCCGATGTCGATCGGTCGGTTGATTCTTCGCCTCGGCACAATCACGGCCACTTCCTCCTCCTCTTCCTCCCTCTCCCTCCCCTCCGCACCCCGTTCCCACCCTTGATCCTCTAATTGCCCTTCTTACCTGCCAGTGCTCAGACCCACAGCTACAACTGCCCCACTGGGGTGGAAATCAGCACACAGACCCGTCTCCTAGTAGAGAGGAGGAATATTTGGGAGAGCAAGGAGCTGGGGGAAGACCCTAGGTTTTTTTTTTTGTTTTAACAGTATCTATTAATCAATCATCGAGCGTTTGCTATGTGCAGAGCACTGTACTAAGGGCTTGAGAGTACAGTGCAAAAGAATTGGCACCAATGGTCCCTGCCCATGACGAGCTTACAGAGGCTTGCCATGTGCTAGGCACCGTTCAAAGCAGTGGGGTAGACCCAGGCCAATCGAGCCGGACACAATCCGTGTCCCCCCACGGGGCTTCCGGTCCTACCCTCCATTTTACAGAGGAGGGAACCGAGAGCCCCAGAGAAGTGAAGTGACTTGCCCAGAGTCGCCCAGCCGACGAGCGTCTGAGCCGGCATTAGAACCCAGGTCTTTCCGACTCCCCGGCCCGTGCTCTATCCACGCTGCTTCTCTCATTACCCCAGACATTCCCCCGACCCGGGCCAATCGATCCCCAAATCCAAAGGAGAAAGAGAGTGAACAACCGTAAGCTCCTTGTGGGCAGGGAGCACGTCTGCCGACCCAACGGCGTACTCTTGTACTGTACGACAGTCACGCGGAACGCTCCCAAGCGCTTAGTACGGTACCCTGCACACAGTTAAGCGGTCAGGAGATACGGTTGGTTGATCGAGTGTGTCGGGGGTGTGGGGGGAGGGATAGGGCCAAACGAGGGGACCTCAAGAACGGCGGGGCAAAGAGGAAACAGAGTGGAAGGCGGCGGCGGCGGCACCTTGAGGTCGAGGCTCCAGGCGAGAGCGTGGCGCTCCCCATCCCAAAGGCACAGCTGCCGGTCATGGCCGCACGTGAGGAAACGGTTCTGGGAGGGGTGCGTGCACAGTCCCCACAGCTCATCCGTATGACCCTGCTCGGGGCGGGAAAGAAGGAGCCGGTCCAACCTCCTCCCCCGCCCCCTCCCCAGCCCCGGTCCTTCCCAAGCCCGGTCCCGCCCGGCCCCCGCCCCGGACCTGGATGACGGGAGAGAAGCCCCGGGCCAGATGGCCCCTCAGCAGCGCGTTCCTGGTGGTCCCCACCAGGAGCTCCGAGCCCGGTCCCTCGGCGATGGCCCGGACGGCCCCAAACAGCTCCGGGATCTGGACGGGTTGAGGAGTCGGGGCTGAACCCGCGCCGACCCGCCCAACCTGTTCCCTCAGCTCCCCGTTTCCCTTCCCCTCCAGACTCCGAACGCCCCGAGGCGCGGCAACTCCCACCTCCAGCGCTGACCCGTCTGCGGGTCCCCCCTCCCTCGGCCCCTGGGGAGAGATGTCCGACCGGCCCTGCGGTCAATTACTTCTTCCGATGACCCCGACGGTAAATACCTTTAGGCCCGCCCGCCCCCCCCCCCCCCCGGGAGTGCAAAAACGATAACTGCGGTATTAGTTAAGCGCTAGCTACGTGCCGGGCGCCGTACTAAGCGCCGGGGTCCCTAGGAGAGAATCGGGTTGGACGCCGTCCCCGTCCCACGGGGGGCTCACAGCCTTCACCCCCGTTTTACAGACGAGGAGACTGCGGCTCAGAGAGGTTAAGCGACTTGCCCGAGGTCACGCAGCCGACGAGTTGCCGATTTGTACATTCCAAGCGCTTAGTCCAGTGCTCTGCACATAGTAAGCGCTCAATAAATACTATTGAATGAATGAATGAGTGCGGAGTAGGGATTAGAACTGAGGTCCCCTGACTCCCAGGCCCGGGCTCTTTCCGCTAGGCCGCGACGCTCCTCTGAGCTCCTCGTGGGCGGAAAGCGGGGCTCGGGCCTCTCGTGACACCTCCTCCGCTCTCACCTCAGCCCTCCTGGCCACTTCCTTCCCCGCCTCGGCCCGGCCCTCACCTCGGCCTCCTGGAGGGCGACGAGCCCCGGGCCCCACTGCACCAGTCGCCTGTCCCGGCCGCCCCCGCTCAGCACCGTGCCGTCTCGCAGGACGCTCAGGGCGAAGATGGAGCCCTCGTGGGCCCGGGTCTGAGCCACGATCCCGAACGTCTCTGGCCGGCGGGGAGGGGGAGGAGGAGACGGGGCGGACACGGTCATCGGGGAGATCACGGAGAGGCGGGCCCGAGGGGAGAGGAGGGGGAGCCTGAGCCCAGACCGGGGGCACCCCGGGTGCGGCCGCCCCCCGTCTACTCTCCCGAGGGGGCGTATGTTTTAGCGCCGATGAGGGGTCGGGGGGGGATGGGGACGGAGACGGTCCTCGGCGGGGATCTGAAACCCCCCCCCCCCACCGTCTAGCACCGCGCTGGCTCCCATACTAGCCCCCCACGGGGTATCTTCGCATCGCCCCATCCCTCCCCTCCCGACCTAGGCGAGTCCTAATTCCCGGGGGCATTAGCCTCTCTGGGGAGCCCTGAGCCACCTACCTTTGGCCCCGCCCCTCCCCGGGGTCCTGGGGTCAGCTAGGCTCCTCCCCCAGGTGAGGATGTTCCCTTCCGAGTCCCCAGTTAGGATATCCCCATCAGGGAGGAACACAAAGCAGGGGATGAATTTGGGCTTCTTGTATTTCTACGGATCAGAGCGGGGAAGGTTAGCGGTCGAGGGCCGGTGGGGAGGGGAGGAGAGGCGAGGGGGTAAACGTGAGGCCGGGGGTTGAACTTCTCCCTCAGCTCTCGGGACGCAGCGAGCAGCGTCCCCAGAGGAGGTGAGGGTCGGGCAGCGAACGTGGACGTCCTGTTTCGGCACTCGTTCGTATTTAACGAGCGCTTACTGCGCGCGGAGCACCCCGCTAAGGGCTCGGGAGAGGTCGCCACGCTCGCGGGAGGGCCCTGGACGCCCCGGCCCGTTCCACCTGCCCCCCTCGACGCCCGTCTCACCCCAAAGACGCCCTGTTTCCGGCTGAGGCCCCCGTTCCCCGTGGCCCCTCCTCCGCCGCTCCAGCTCCAGAAGTGGACGTGGGATTTCCCGCTGGTGACAATGCAGCTGCTGTCCCGGGGGCTGAACCCCACGGCCAACACGGAATCGTTTGTGCTCTGTGGGGAAAATCAAGGGGTCGAATGGCCCGACACGTCTCCCTCCGGCCTGGATCCTCCCCTCCGGCCTAGGGAAGCGGCGCGGCCTAGAGGAGAGAGCACGGGCCCGGGAGTCGGAGGGACCCGGATTCTCATCCCGACACCGCCGCCCGTCAGCTGCGTGACCCCGGGCAAGTCACTTCGCTGGGCCTCAATCTCCTCATCGGTAAAATGGGGATGACGACGGGAGTCCTGTGTGGGACGGGGACTGGGTCTGACCCGATTAGCTTGGCGCAGTGCTTCACACGTAGGTGCTTAATGAATACCATTGAAAAAAAAAAAATCCCCCCTAAGTATAATAATACTTGGTATCTGTTAAGCTCTTACTATGTGTCGGCACTTTAACAGATACATTTAAAAAAAAAAAAAAATCCTCCCAAAGCTTAATAATCACGGTGTCTGGTAAGCGCTTACTACGTGCCTATACCGTACTAAGCCCGGGGATGGATATTAGCAAATCGGGCTGGACACGGTGCCTCCCTGTCCCCCACGGGGCTCACAGTCTTCACCCCCATTTTACAGATGAGGTAACTGAGGGAAGTGAAGTGACTCGCCCAAGGTCGGAGCGGGGATTAGAACCCAGGTCCTTCCGACTCCCAGGCCGCTGCGCTAACCATTCGGCCACGCCGCTTCTCACGATGCTCCTAAGCATTTCACCTTCGAAGGAGACCCGGGTCCCCTTCGACCCAGCCCCTACCCCAGCCTCGGGGCTCCCTCTCCACGACCCCATCTGACCCCCAAGGCGCTCCCTCACCCCGGCCCAGGGTCGCCCCTCCCTCTCCCCTCTCCGCCTCTCAGTGTCGGTATGAGTTGCGGGCTCGAACTCTGCCCCGGGCCCTCCTCCGATCCGGATCCGTTGACCAGAGAGACCTCGGCCCCTCACCTTGATCTCGGCCAATTTGGTGCCCCGGCCGCAGTCCCAGACTGAGAGCATGTGTTCGTTGGAGTCGTCAACCACACACAGGAAGGCGCCGTGATCCTGGGGGTCAGAGGTCACCGAGAGTCAGGAAGGAAGGGGTCGCGGGTACCCTCCTCTCCCGGCGCGGAGAGAAGCGCTGCGGTCTCGAGGGAAGAACCTGGGCCCGAGAGTCAGACGGCCTGGATTCTCAGCCCACCTCCGCCGCCTGCCCGCTCTGTCACCTCGGGCAAGTCACTTTGCTTCTCTGGGCCTCGGTTACCTCATCTGGAAAATGAGGATTCGATACCTGTTCTCCCTCCTGCTTGGGCAGTCGGTCCCATGTGGGACAGGGCCCGTGTACGGCCCGATTGACCTGTATCTACGCCAGCGCTTACAACAGTGCTGGAAATATAGTAATCGCCTAACAAATACCATAATAGCAGCAGCACTCAAAAACCCCGAGACAGATGGGGACTGGGAGAGGGTGAGAAGCAAACAAATATATATATATATATATATACATATGTATGCATATATGTGTGCGTATATATATATATATAGTAAGCTTGCTGTGGGCAGGGAATGTGCCTGTTATAGCGTTCTGGCGTACTCTCCCAAGCGCTTCGTAGTGCTCTGAACACAGTAAGCGCTCAATAAGTAAGATTCATTGATTAATCCTCATCCCCGGATATCTCAACTTTCTGGATGGGGCATCCGAGATGACCATAGGTGCAGGTTTTAGGGCCAAATGGTCCTTGGGTTGAATTGAGGAGGGAAATCAGGAATTGGGGCTTAGGGCAATGAGGCACGATGGCCTAGTGGGAAAAACGAGGGACTGGGGGCGGGGAGGGGTCAAGAGATCCGGGTTCTAATCCCAGGCGTCTGTTGTGTGACCTTGGGCAAGTCACCGACTCTCCCTGGGCCTCAGTTTTCCCCTAGACCGTGAGTCCCGTGTGGGACAGGGAACTTGTCCGAGCTGATCATCTATATTCTCCTACTCCGGCACCCAACCCAGGGTCGTCGCGTGCCGTCACGGGGAGATCTGGAAGTACCACTCACCGCCAGAGAGAAGGCCAGGGCTCCCACGCCCCGCTCGAACGCTCCAAGTCCAATCTCCTGCAGTTTCAGCAGCGTCTCTGAGTCCCAGACGTGAACGACGGGCTGCAGAGGCTGGTGGGGAAGAGGGCAGAGGCGCTCAAGCGGCGGCGAGGAGGGACCCCAGCTCTTCTAACCTCTTCCTCCCTCCGGTTCGGGCTGCCCTCCTGTTCTCCCGAGCCGGGCTTCGGGTCTGACCTCACCTTCCCATCCTTGTCCACTCCAGCCGTCTGTCCCGACGCCACTCGGATGCCGTCTGGATGGACGGCGAGGCTGGAGAGGGAGGAGAGGGCGAGGCGGGAAGAGGGTGGGGTGATTCGGGGTGGCACCTCGGAAGAGCCCTTTTCTCCCGCCGCCGCCCCCGGGGCTCAAACTCCCCTCTCCCTCCAGGCCCCCGCATCTCCCTCCCCGCTTTCTCCTCCGCCGCCGCCATTTCCTCCTTCCGCTCACGCTTCCTGCTCGGGTCAACCCCGCCACCTACCTAAACGGGCCGAGAGTCTCTCCCTCACAGCGGCCCCCCTCGATTCGCCCCCTCCCCGCCCCCCAGCATCCTGTCCATCAGGAGACTCACCAACGCACACAGTCCGTGTGACCCCGATAATGCCTCTGGCCGCCGCCCCCGGGCCCCCCTGGCCCTCCCCCAGGGCGATACAGAACCACAACGCAGGCAATAAAATACACCACCTCCCCAGAGCGGAGCACAAACAGGTTGGAGCGGGAGTCCCGGCCCCGGTACCCGTAACTGGGAGGGCGAAGAACCAGGGTCAAGGAAGAAGGATCGAGAGGGAACGCCCGGAAGCTCTAATCCCGGCCCCGCCACTTGCCCGCGGGGTGACCCGGGGCGAATCTCTTCATTTCGCTGGGCCTCCGTTTCCTCATCTGTAAGATCGTGTCTGTCTCCCCACTTCTAGACCGAAAGTTCGTTGTGAGCGGGGAATGTGTCTGTTTATTGCTGTATTGGGCTCTCCCAAGCGCTTAGTACAGGGCTCTGCATCCAGTAAGCGCTCAATAAATACGACGGAACGAAGGAACGGATAAATGAATCATCATCAGTGGCGTTTATTGAGAGCTTCCTCTGGGGAGAGCACTGTACTAACCTCACTTTGGGCAAGGAATGTGTCCGTTTATTACGATACTGTACTCTCCCAAGTGCTTACTACAGTGCTCTGCACACAGTAAGCGCTCAGTAAATACGACTGAATGAATAAGTGCTTGGGAGAGGGCAGTAAAACAGAGTTGGCAGACCCGTTCCCCGCCCACGACGAGCTTACGTGGAGGCGCAAAACCTGTTCTCAACTCTTTTTTGGACCGCGAGCCCCGTGTGGGACCGGGACTGTGTCCGACCTCACGGTCTTCCATGTACCCCAGCGCCTGGTACGGTGCTTGGCACGTAGGAAGGGCGTAGCAAATACCATGATTATTAGGATCACCGTGATTATCATCATCATTATTGTGAGAGAGGGTCGGGATTGGGAGAGCGGGAAAAGACGTAAAGCGTGGCTCCGCGGAAAAAGCACGGGTTTAGGAGTCAGAGGTCACGGGTTCCAATCCCAGCTCCGCCACCTGTCAGCTGCGTGACTTTGGGCAAGTCACTTCACTTCTCCGTGTCTCAGTGACCTCATCTGTAAAA
Organism: Ornithorhynchus anatinus; assembly: GCF_004115215.2. Taxonomy (NCBI): domain Eukaryota; kingdom Metazoa; phylum Chordata; class Mammalia; order Monotremata; family Ornithorhynchidae; genus Ornithorhynchus; species Ornithorhynchus anatinus. Next base: position 16,157,097 of record NC_041730.1, on the reverse strand, counting down.
TGGGGATGAAGACTGTGAGCCTCACGTGGGACGATCCGATTACCCCGTATCTACCCCAGCGCTCAGGACAGCGCTCGGCACCTAGCAAGCGTTTAACGAATACCGACGCTATTATCGAAAGGAGCCGGGAGGGGAAAAAATAAAATCCCTCCGGGCGGCGGGTAGGTACAGGAAGAGAGGGAGGAGTTCCGGGGTCCTGGGAGGTGGGGGACGGGAGCCCTCGAGGTGGTGGGGAAGAGGATGAAGACCGAGGAGGAGGAAGCAGGGAGAGAGAAGCCGAGGTCCGAGGAGAGGCCAAGAGGCCGGGGGAAGGACCGGAGGAAGGAGGATACACCCAGTCGAGGCTGAGGCTCTCAGGGGGTGGGCCGCTGGGCAGCTCGTCGAGGCTGCGGACGCCGGAAGGGATGTACATGGTGATGGGGCGGCCGCGGAGGAACATCTTCACGGAGATTCCCTCTGCGGGGGGAGACGGGGAGAGGGCCGTTACGCCGCCCCCACCCCCGTCTCCCCATCGGGGTCACCGAGTGGGGGCGGTTAGGACAACCCCACCCGAAGCCCGCCCTCCTCCCTGCTCCTCTGCCCCGGGGCCCGCCCCCCACCCTCCCCCCCCCCCGGCAGCCCCACACCCGCTCCCCTCCTTACCCAGGTTGTAATTGCTCCGGCGAGAACCGGGGCCCCCGGGACTAGAGACGGGATCCTTCCCACCTCGGCTGTGGAGAGGAGGGAACGAACGGAGGTTGGGGGATCTCTGGGCAGGAGGCCGAGAACTGAGGAGGGGCTCTTTCTGACGGGCGGTTGAAGGGGCTAAGGGGCGGGGAGTCTCTTATGGCTCGACCAGGCAGCGTGGCCCAGCGGGTAGAGCAGGGGCCGGGGAGTCAGAGGGACCCAGGTTCTAATCCTCACTCTGCCGCCCGTCTGCCGGGCGACCTTGGGCAAATCACTTGACCTCTCCGCGCCTGAGTTACTTCGTCCGTAAAGCGGGGATCACCGCATCAAGCGCCGGGGTGGATACAACCAGATCCGGTCACGGTCTCACTCCGCATTTTACGGACGAAGCAACCGAGGCACGAGATCTGAAGTGACTTGCCTAAGGTCACCCAGGTGGCACTAGAACCCGGGTCCTCCCGCCTTCCAGGCCCTATCCACTCGGACCACGCTCTTTCCGGCCAGGTTAGCCGAGAGCGAGACCATCGCGACGGGACTGGGAGAGGGAAGGCGGAGTTACAAGAGGGAGGTCGGCCCCATCTTGAAATTCGAGTAATCCCCGAGGAAAAGAGACAAAGCGGGACGAGGGGGAAGGGGAGAAGAAAGACGCGGAGGCCGGGGCTGGTGACGGCCTTACAAGTAGAGATCACTCATCCAAAGGTGAGTCTGGATTTGTACGAGACGGTTGGGGCGGGGTGGGGGGGTGCAGGGTGCTCTTTCTCAGGCTTTTTTGGGTGGTCGGGGGCCCGCCCAGGAGAGCCGACGGGAGTCGCCGTCCCCCCCCCCCCCGGCCCCCGACACACACACACACACACAGGCGCGCACCTCTCCGTGCTCCCGGTCCGCAGGAGCAGATTAGCCGACGACGCTGCTTTCCGGGAGAGTTTCTGTCGCGGCCGCTCGGAGGGAGACGACGAGGAGGAGTTCCGGCGTGGCCTATGGAGGGGTGACCTTTCCTCAGGTCCTTGCCAGTCGGTCCAGTCCTGTCTATCGAGCGCTTACCGCGTGCAGGGCGCTGTACTGAGCGCTCGGGAGAGCGCGACAGACCAGACGCATTCCCCGCTCACAGCGGGCCGCCTCCATCCCGCTCCGTCCCTCCCCTCCTTCCCTTCTCCCGGCACCGGCTCCGAACCCCCACGGCGGGTGGTCGAGTAGGAGCTCGGGATTCTGTCCCGCAACGGGGGTCCCCCGCTTAAGCGGCCTCTCTGCGGGAACGCCCCCTCCCACCACCCGACGCCCCCCCCCCCGGCCCCCCGACTCCCCCCAAGTGACTCACGTCTCCCCACACCGAGGGAGTTGGAGAGGGCGCAGGACCCCGGGAGGCCCCGGGGAGCCGGCGCCGCCGCTTCCTCCTCCTTCGGATGGCGGCGCGCCCCCCTGCTCCTCGCCGCCCCCGGGGGGCCCGTTGCTGAGCCCGGCCGGGCCGGGGAGAGGGGCCGGACGGCCCTCCGGCTCCGACTCTGTCTGCGTCCCTCTGCTCACCACGGCGGGGCTGGGAAGAGGGGACGGTCCCGGGGGCGCTTCGGGGCTGTGGGGGGGGGGGGGGGCGAGAGAGGAAGGCAGACTGGGAGAGCCGAAGGAGAGGAGAGGTGGGAGCCGGGGGCGTTGGGGACGGGGGTGAGGACGGCGAGGCAGGGGGCACCGAGGAGTGGGGAGAGGGCGACGAGGCAGGGGCGCTGGGGAATGGGGCGAGGAGGGGGAGTCGGGGCGCCGAGAAGTTGGGGGGAGGACGGCGAGGCAGGGGAACCGAGGAGGGGGGCCGAGTCGGTGGGTCAGGGGCGCTGGGGAGCGGGGCGAGGGCGGTGAGGCCGGCGAGCCGGGGGCGCGGGGGAGGGGGGCGAGGACCACGAGCCGGGATCACTGGGGAGGGGGGTGGGGGCCGGCGAGCCGGGGGCACCGAGAAGCGGGGCGAGGACGGCGAGCCGGGGACGCGGGGGACGGGGCGAGGACGGCGAGCCGGGGACGCCGGGGAGGGGGGCGAGGACGGCGAGCCGGGGGTACCTGGGAGGGGGGCGAGGCCGGCGAGCCGGGGGGCCGGGGAGGGGGAGCGAGGTACCTTCCGCCGGGGCTACCCCGAAGGGGGGCGGAGGGAGGGCCGGCTCCCCCGGGGAGGGCCCGGAGCCCCCCGTCCTCCCGGAGCCGGAGCCTCCTCAGGGCTTCCGCCAACGCCGCCTTCACCAACTCCATCTCCTCCTCCTGCACCCGCAGCCGTCGGCTCAGGGACCCCAGGGTCTCTCCGTCGGGGGGTTCCCGGCCCCCGGCCCGGCCGGCACCTTGGGGGCGGCGAGACGGGGTCAGACCCGACCCCCGGCCCCACGGGGACGAGGAGGAGGAGGGCGCCGGCGACGCCTCGGGATGCCGGGGGCCCCCGTCCTCGGCCCGCCCGGCTCTCGGGGGCCGGAGGGACCGTCCGGGGGGCGACGCCCGGAGCGAGGGACCGGGGGGAGGGCGGCCCGGATGGCGGCCCGTCACCCTCCTCTCCCCTCCGGCCCGGGCGAGCCAGAAGCGAAAGCGGCCGGGGCCCGGGAGCGGGGGCCGCGGGGCCCGCCTCCCCGCTTCGGGGCCGGGCCGGGCCGGACCGGGGAGGCGCGGGGCCACGCGGGGGGCACCGGGGGACGGCGGGGACCCCGGGCCGGGCCGCTCGGAGGCCGGCGGGCACCGCCTGGCGAGGCGGAGGGCCGAGGCCCGGCGGGACCGGCCCGGGGCCCGCGACCCGGGAGGCGAGGGACGGGTCCCGGGCGAGAAGCGGGGGGCGGGGGGGGGGTCCCCGCCGAGGGGGGGGTCGGACGGAGGGGGGGACCGGGCCCAGTATTATCAGGGGGGCACTGTGGGGTGTGGGGAGGCACAAGGGGGGCAGCCCGAGGTGGAGGGGGCCAACTTTCCGTTGGGGGGACGGGGGGACCCCCGGCCCCTCCGCCGTCACTCACCTGGCCCCTGGGCCCCGTCCATCGGTCAGGCCCCCCCCGGGGGGGTCCGGGCCTCGCCCCCTAAGGCCGGGGCGGCGGCGGCGGGGGGGGGGGCCCGTGGCCATGGCCGGGGGGGGGGGGACGGCCCCGGGCGGGGGGTGGGGGCGGGGTCGGAGGTCGGAGGTCGGGGGTCGCGGGCGGCCGCTGCTCGGCGGCGCAAACAGGACGCGGAGCCGCCAGGAAGCGCGGGGGGGGGGGGGGGGGAACGGGACGGCGGGGGGGGGCGGCGGGGGGGCGGGGAGGGGGAGGGGCCCGGGGGGGGGAGGGGCCCCGTAACCCCTCCCTGCCCGGCCCCCAACCACACTCACACACACACACACACACACACACACTATCCCCCGAACGGGGAGGTTGGCGTCTGGTCGGGTGGGACTGCTGGAGCGCCGACCGTGGGCGCGACACTGAGCCGAGCGCTGGGAATGGACAACCGGGCGGCGGAGAGGGAGAGGGAGAGGGAGAGGGAGGCCGGGCCGGGCTCTAAACCGGGGAGGAGGCCGGCGGAGCCAAACGGAAGGCCGCCCCAAACAGGACCGACTTCGAGGAGGACCAGGCGCCGAGCGCTGTTCGCCGCGCTGGGGGACGGACGGGCTCGGGAGGCCCTCGGGCCTCGCCCCCGTTTCCCAGATGAGGAGACTGAGGCACCGAGAAGAATAACGCCGGTACTCGTTCATTCATTCATTCCGTAGTATTTATTGAGCGCTCACTCCGTGCGGAGCACTGGACTAAGCGCTTGGGATGGACAGAGGGGTAACGGGTAGAGACGGTCCCTGCCCTCTGACGGATTTACGGTCTAATCGGGGGAGACGGACGGACGAGAACAGTAACAGTAAATAGAATCGACTTGGGAAGGGCCGACTACGTGCCGAGCACCGTTTTCTAAGCGCTGGGAGAGATACGTGAGGCTCTCAGTCTTCACCCCCGTTTTCCAGACGAGGCGACCGAGGCCCCGACAAAAATAATGTTGGTATTTAATAATGTCGGTATCTGTTAAGCGCTTACTATGTGGCCGAGCGCCGTTCTAAGCGCTGGGGTAGACACAGGGGGATCAGGTTGTCCCACGTGGGGCTCACGGTCTTCATCCCCATTTTCCAGATGAGGGAACTGAGGCACAGAGAAGTTAAGTGACTCGTCTACAGTCACACAGCTGACAAGTGGCAGAGCTGGGATTCGAACTCATGAGCCCTGACTCCAGGGCCCGTGCTCTTTCCACTGCGCCACGCTGCTTCTCTGTTTCTCTCTGGTATTTGTTAAGGGCTGTGTGTGCTCTAAGCGCCGGGAGAGGTACGGGGTCGTGGGGGTCGTCCCCCCGTGGGGCTCGCGGTCCTCCTCCCCATTTTCCAGATGAGGGAAACGGAGGCGCAGAGAAGAAAAACGTTGGAATTTGTTAAGCGCCGACTGTGTGCCGAGCTCCGTTCTGAGCGCCGGGGGAGATACGTGAGGCTCACGGTCTTCACCCCCCTTTTTCCAGATGAGAGAACTGAGGCACAGAGAAGAATAGGGTCGGTATTGGTTAAGCGCCGACTCTGTGCCGAGCGCTGTTCTAAGCGCCGGGAGAGGTGCGGGGTCATCGGGTCGTCCCCCGTGGGGAAATCACGGTCTTCATCCCCATTTTACAGGTGAGGCAGCCGAGGCCCGGAGAAGAATAACGCTGGCATCCGTTAAGCGCCATGTGCCGAGCGCCGTTTCAAGCGCCGGGAGAGGTGCGGGCTCACGGTCTTCATCCCCATTTTCCAGATGAGGCAGCCGAGGCCCGGAGAAGAATAACGTTGGCATCCGTTAAGCGCCACGTGCCGAGCGCCGTTTCAAGCGCCGGGAGAGGTGCGGGCTCATCGGGTCGTCCCCCCCCCCCCCGTGAGGCTCACGGTCTTCGTCCCCATTTTCCAGATGAGGCAGCCGAGGCCCAGAGAAGTGAAGCGAGTCACCCATCTGACGAGCGGCGGAGCCGGGATTAGAACCCACCGCCTCTGACTCCCGACGGTGGGCCGTTGCCGCTGAGCCACGCTGCTTACTCCGTGCAGAGCGCCGTGCCGAGCGTTTGGGAGAGGGCAGTAACGACCGGTCGGTCGACACGCTCCCTGCCCGGAAGGAGCTTACGGTCTAAATGATACGAATTAATATAGATAAATACATTCCGGCTCTCTCCCTAAGTGCTCTGGGGCTGCAGGTGGGCTGAGCGAGGGGTGCGGATCCAGGCGCGGGGGTGACGCGGAAAGGAGAGAGGGAGCTGCAGAAACGAGGGCTCGGTCGGGGACGGGCTCCTGGAGGAGATGGGATTGGCGGCGCGGCTCGGTGGTAAGAGCCTGGGCTTGGGAGTCAGAGGTCATGCGTTCGACTCCCTCCCTGCCACTCGTCAGCTGTGTGACCGTGGGCAAGTCACTTCACTTCTCTGTGCCTCAGTTACCTCATCTGGAAAATGGGGATTAACCGTGAGCCTCACGTAGGAGACCTGATTACTGTGCATCTCCCCCAGCGCTTAGAACAGTGCTCTGCACGTAGTAAGCGCTTAACAGATACCGACATTATTTAAATAAGGCTCCGAAGGAAGGGAGGGCGAAGGTCTGTCGGCCACCGGGCGGGAAAGCGTTCCGGGCCGGAGGCGGGCCGCGGGTTCGGCGTTGAGAGGGATCCCCGAGCCTCCTCCGGGAGGCCTTCCCGGCCTGAGCCCCCCTTGTCCTCTGCTCCTCCGCCCTCTGCTCTACCCCGCTCCCCACAGCACTTGTGTATCTAGGTACGTATTTATTCGTCTATATATTTTCTTAATGATGTGTATCTGTCTATAATTCTATTCATTTATATTGAAGCTACGGACGCCCGTCTACTTGTTTCGTTTTGTCGTCTGTCTCCCCCCTTCTAATAACAATAGTAATGTTGGGATTTGTTAAACGCTTACTATGTGCACAGCGCTGTTCTAAGCGCTGGGGTAGATACGGGGTCATCGGGCCGTCCCACGTGAGGCTCACGGTTAATCCCCATTTTCCAGATGAGGTCAGTGAGGCACCGAGAAGTGAAGTGACTCGCCCACGGTCAACCCAGCTGACAGGTGGCAGAGCCGGGATTCAAACCCATGACCTCTGACTCCCGAGCCCGGGCTCTCTCCCCTGAGCCACGCTGCTTCTCTAGACCGTGAGCCCGCCGTTGGGCCGGGATGGTCTCTGTTGCCCAATCGTACTTTCCGAGCGCTTCGTACAGTGCCCTGCACACGGTGAGCGCTCGATAAATACGACTGAACGAGCCCGTAGGCGCATCTCCTCCAAGAGGCCTTCCCTGCCTAAGCCCTCATTCCCTCTTCTCCGTCCGACTCGCTCCCTTCACCCGCCCCCTCCTCCCGGCCCCGCGGCCCTTACGGCCCCCGTCTCGTAATTCCTTCATTTATATTAAGGCCCGTCTCCCCGGCTGCGGGCAGGGCACGCCTCTTCCGTTTCGCCGCGTCGTACCCTCCCGAGCGCCTTCCGCGTCGCCCCCGGGCCCGCCGCCCTAACCCGGCCCCCTCCTTCCCTCGGCAGCCAGATCCAGAGCAGCGTAGCGGGGCCGTGCTTGACGGACGTAACCCCCGCTCGCCCCGACCCTGCCTGCGGAACCACCTCTCCGAGCTCCACGGCCACCCCGGCTTCGACCCCCACCAGCTCGGCCTCGACCCGCGGGAGCGAGGCTGCCGTCCCGTTCTGCCGGGGCATCTGCGGGGGCTGACTGGGACCCCGCGCAGCCTGCCGCTCACCTGCCCGCTGCAGGTGAGCCGGCCTCGGGGGCCCGCCCGGTCCCCGCCCGAACACGGCCCAGCCCCCAACAAGAGGAAGGTCGGTGATCTCCGCCTTCCCCTCACCCCCTTCCGGGTCTCGAGGTTTCTGAGGCGGCCCCGACCGTAAGCCCCTTCCTTCCCTCCAGCCCCTCCCTCCCTTTTCACGGTAACAATAATCGTATCTAAGAATAATACGCTAGTATTTAGTACGGTATTTATGGAGCGCTTACTACGTGCCGGGCACCGTACTGAGAGCCGGGGGGTAGAGGCGAGATCGTCGGTGCCCGTCCCCCACGGGGCTCACGGTCTCCATCTCCGCTTTGCGGACGAGGTAGCCGGGGGCCCAGGGACGTGAAGCGACTTGGCCGAGGCCACGCGGAGGACAGGCGACGGAGCCGGGAGCGGAAGCCGGGTCCTTCGGACTGGCGGGCCCGGGCTCCGCCCCCCCCCCCCGGGCCACGCCGCCTCGCATCCCTCGCTCGACGGACGAGGCCGCCGGGCTCCCTCGCCGACCGAGACTCTCCTTCCCCTCTTCCGTCCCACAGGGCTCCGCGCTCCTGGGGCTCCGGTACCTGCAGACGGCGTTGGAGGGGTCGGGGGCGGCCGTCGACGGAGAGGCCCGGGGCTTCCCGATGCCCCGGGGACTACGGGAGATGTTGAGAAGCGCCCGGCCACGGGGGGCGAGGGACAACAGGCTGGGGCCCGAAGAAGCCCCGCCCGAGGAGGCCGCACCCGAGGCCTAGCGCCCCTCGATCGAGCGCCGGGGAGAGTACAAGCCGACGGAATCGGCAGCCCCGTTCCCTGCCCGTAGCGAGTTTACGAGTCTAGAGGGGGAGAGAGAAGAGGGTTAGGGGTTGGGGCAGAGGATTCGAGGCTCCAGCCCCTTCCCCTGAGAGGTGGGAGAGGGGCCGACCTCGGGCCAGATGGAGGGGACCCGGGGACCCGGGACGACGACACGATCGGCAGCCGGGACCCGACGCTGCAAATAGAAGGGACTCGGGATGTGGCCGAGGTGGCGGGATCCAGGGAGGATCAACTCATTCGGCCCGGAGCCCTCTAGCTGGGAGCGGGAAGGGAGGAAGGCAGGCAGGGAGAAATGGGGCAGGAGGAGGGATGAAGCTGGAAGCGACGGAGGATCGATAAATCTGGTTTATCCGATGCCACGTCTCATGCTGAGGGTGGGCGGAGGTGGGGACAAGCGGAGGTTCCGATCCCTGCTTTGGGCAAGTCAGCTAGTAGACCGGGGGGGGGGGGTCGACGCCCACGTCTAGGGGTGCTTCTGCTCCGAGCGACCCGCTCTCGGTGCACGTGGGTGTTCGGCGCAGAGTCGGCGCCGGTCAGTGCTGCTTAGGGGGTGGTCCCCTTAGGGGTGCGGGGTGGGGAGGGAGGGCGAACGCCGCTCCGCCTCCTCGGGGGAGAGGGTGGGACAAGAGGAGAGGAACAGGAGCGTTCAGTACCGTGCTCTGCACACGGCAGGCGTTGGTCCACTCGTTCGTCCATTCGGTCGTATTTATTGAGCTCTTACTCTGTGCAGAGCACCGTGCCGAGCGCTTGGAACGTACGATTCGGCAACAGATGGAGACGATCCCCGCCCGATGACGGGCTCACGGTCTCAACAGTAAATACGACCGAATGAAGAGGAGGGGCAGGGGGGCCCGGACAGACGGACAAAGCGGGAGTCTAGTTGAGAAGTCTAGTTTTTATTGGGGAGGCCGGCCGAGGTAAACATGCTCACTTGGCGGGGGGAAGGAGCCACAGGCCTCCCTCTAGCCCCATTAAGTTCGGTAGCGGCAGCCTGTAGTCGGCGCCCTCCAACTTCCCGGCAGGGCTCCTCCTGTCCTAGCCCAGGAAAGCAGCCCCCTGCTTTGCCGGGGGGGGGAAAGGGGGCACGAAAACCTGGGCGCCTCCCTCCCCCAACCCTCCCAGGACCGGATTGGCAGAAAGCCACCCCCAGCTCAACCTGACTGACCTTCTTCCATTCCCACCTCCGCGCCCAATTTCGGGCGAGGGACCGGGGGCCCAGCCGAACCCCGATTTATCGGAAACTCCCTTCCGGGAGGGGGTGCGAGGCCGCCTTCCCCCCCCCCCCCGTGGGGACAACCTCGCCTCTGCCTCCGGGCGAGAGGGGAAGGTCTCCCAGCCCTCCCGCCTGGACGGCGTCTCGGCCCGGGGCTCGGGGCGGGCCGAGCCCCGGATTTCCCACGCGAGGTCCGTGGGGTGAAGGGGGGGGGGGGGGGGGGGTTGGCCTCCGCTTGGTCCTCGTGTTCCCGGGGGGGTCCCCAGGGCCGACCCGCAGCTCCGGGCGATCCCCGGGGGCCCGGGAGCCGGGCCGTCTTCGGCGGCGGGCGGGACCGGCCGGGTCACACCTCCACGGCGGGGTCCGAGCCCCGGCCCTGCCGCGCCAGCTGCTCCTCTTGCTTCATTTTGGGCTTCTCTGTGCGTGTGTGCCACACCAGGACCTGCCGACAGAACCCAGTCGGAACCTGCCCCGGGCCCCGGGCCCCGGGCCCTCCCCGACCCCACGGCGCCAGTCGGACGCCTCCTCGAGACCGAGGCGAGGCGGCCCGTCGATCGCATTTATTGGGCGCCGAGCTCGGGAGAACACGACATAGCTCGTTGCGGGCAGGGAATGTGTCCGTTTCCTGTCGCGCCGTCCTCTCCCAACCGCTTACTTAGTACAGTGCTCTGCACGCAGTAAGCGCTCGATAAATCCGACCGAATGACAAAATGACAGCTATATATTCCCTGCCCACAACGACCTTACCGTCCAGAGGATGACGACTGTGGTGATGATAACTGTGGGGTCTGTTAAGTGCCTGCCACGTCCCAAGCTCTGTACCGAGCGCTGGGGTGGACACCAGAATATCAGACCCCACCGGGGGCTCGCGGTTTAAGCAAAGAGAGAGATCGGGGACCGAGGCCCCACTCCGCCGACGTGGGAACCGATACACAGACGGGCCCCGGGTTACACGGCAGGCATCTGCCAGAGCCGGGATTAGGACGCGGGTCCTCTGACTGGCTGCTTCTCTACGGTAAGTGCCGGGGTAGGTAGAGTACGGGCAGAGCAGACGCAATCCCTATCCCACCTGGTGCTCACAGCCTAACGGGGGCGGGAAGGAGCCCAGGGACTCGATTCCCATTTTACAGAGGCGGAAACTGAGGCCCGGAGAATCCAAGCGACTCGCCCGAGGTCACGCGGCAACCAAGTGGCAGAGTTGGGATTAACGATAGTTTATTATTAACGTAAACCACAGTTGTTATTACAGAGGTCGGCACCTCCCACAGTCACCCTCTAGACCGTGAGCTCGTCGCGGGCAGGGAAGCCATCTGTTATTCTGTCATTTATTCACGCGATCGTACTGATTGAGCGCTCGGGAAAGTGCAACGCAACGACAAACGGCCACGCTCCCCGCCCACGATGAGCTCACAGACGTCAATACAGAGAAAGCAATCCCCATTTTACGGACGAGGTAAGCGGGGCACAGAGACGTAACTTGCCCACGGTCACGGGGCGGCCCGGGGGGCGGAGCCGGGATCAGAACCCAGGTCCTCCCGACCGCCGGGCCCGAGCTCTAGCCAGGTAGGCCACGTTGCTTCTCGCTCTAAGCTCGCTGCGGGCAGGGAACGCGTCTCTGTTCCACCGACCTCTCCCGAGCGCTCAGTAGAGCGCTCCGCACCCGGTCGGCGCTCGATAAATCCGGCCGACCGGCCGGCGACGGGGTTCGGTCTCCGGGGTGGCCGAGGACGGCCCAGGCTGAGCCCGGCCGGTCCCCGCCCGCCTTCTTCCCCGGCCCCCGCCTCCTTACCCGCGTGCAGTTGGCTGCCTGGGGCTCCAGGTCCTTGGGATCGACCAGCTGGCTAAGGAGGCTGCTCTCCAGGTGGCCCCGGGGGGCGGCGGAGTCGAACCGGGCCGCGGGGTGAGCCAGCAGCAGGGGCAGAGCCACGGCGAAGCCGGCCATGTCCAGGGGGAAGGGCCGGGAGGGCTCCCAGGCCGTGTGGAAACCCACCACCTGGCCCCCCTGCACCTTGGGCCCCTCGAACCGGAGGCCTCCCACCAGCCCCACGGGCCACACCGAGACCCCCCGGGTCCAACGCATCTGAGGGGACGAGGGGAGTCCGTCCTCAGCCGCGGGGCCGCCGGACGCCAGGCCCCGCCCCCGCCCTCCCCCGCCCCCCCCCCCCCCCCGCCCCTCCACGGGCCCCGGGCCGACGGAGCCGGGGCGGGGACGGGGGACGCCGGGGAGGAAGTCGAGAAAATAACACCGATAATGGTATTCGCGAAGCGCTTGCTACGTGCCGAGCACCGTTCTAAGCGCTGGGGCACATGCGGGGTCAGCGGGTCGTTCCCCCGTGGGGCTCACGGTCTCAACCCCCATTTTAACAGCTGAGGTAACGGGGACCCAGAGAAGCGGAGCGGCTTGGCCAAGGTCGCCCAGCAGACAAGTGGCGGGGGCGGGATGAGAACCCGCCCCCTCCGACTCCCAAGCCCGGGCTCTCGCCACTAAGCCAGGCTGCCCCTCTACAAACGCCACCTTCCCCGCGGCCCCCCCACCCTCTCCGCCGGCTTCAGCTTCCCTCCCTCCCTCCCTCCGGATCGGGCCGGGCCGGGCCGGGCCCCCTCCTCACCTCCTCGAACAGCTCCCGGCTGTAGGTGTTGTCGTCGTCGGCGAAATACACGACGCCCCTGGCGCCCGGGGGCGGGGGGAGCCGGTCTCCCCCGGCGGGCTCCCCGCCGCCGCCGCCCCGCAGCCAGGCCAGCGCCCTGTTCCGCTGCTCCACCCCCCGGGGCCGGGCCCAGCCGGGCTCCCCCTCCCGCAGCCGCTGGCCCCGGGGGGTGGGGACGGCCAGGTGGGTGAAGCGCAGGCCGGAGGCGGCCAGCAGCCCCGAGACCAGCGCCGTGGGGCCGTCGGCGTCCTCCACCAGGACCCAGTGCAGCCGGGGGACGAGGGCCAGGGTCTGGGCCAGCCGCACCAGCTCCGCCTTCTGCACCAGTCTGAGGGCCCGGGGAGAGAGACGGAGAGAGAAGCGGGAGTCGGGCGAGGCGGGCCGGGGAACGGCGCCCGGGGGAGGGGGCCGGCTTCTCTCCTTCGCGACCGGGCCTTCCGCGCCCTTCTTCCAGGCCTGACCGTCCTCCTCCTCCTTCATCCCACTCCGGAGACATTTACAGTGATGATAATGACGACGATGGTATCTGTTAAGCGCTCGCTACGTGCGGGGCACCGTTCTAAGCGCCGGGGGGGATGCAGGGGGATCAGGTCGTCCCACGTGAGGCTCGCACAGTCTTCGGCCCCATCTTCCGGATGAGGGAACTGAGGCCCAGGGAAGAGAGGCGACTCGCCCAAAGGCACCCGGCTGACGAGTGGCGGAGCTGGGATTCGAACCCGGGATCTGTGACGCCCAAGCCCGGGCTCTTTCCACTGAGCCACGCTGCTTCTCTTCATTTATGCCACCCGGCCTCCTCCTCTCTCCCCACGCAGCTCAGACCGCCCCCTCCCAACACCCCCAACCCGACGGTTCTCGCCGCTGACGTGACGATAACTGCGGCATCTGTTAAGCGCTTACCGGGTGCCAGGCACTGTACCGAGTGCTGGGGTAGGTACAGGTTAATCGGGTCGAACCCGGTCCCTGTCCCCCAGGGGGCTCCCCGTCCCGATCCCCATCTTACAGATGAGGGAACTGAGGCCCAGGGAAGTGAAGCGACTCGCCCAAGGCCCCACAGCGGGCAAGGGGCAGAACCGGGATTAGAACTCGGGTCCTTCTGACCCCCGGGCCCTCGTTCTAGCCACCAGATCACGGTCCTTCTCTACTAGGCCATGCCGCTTCCCGTAGCATGCTGCTTCCTCCCCTCAGCCGAGCCCCCTTTCCCTCTACTCCTTCCCCTCCCCGCAGTGCTGTGCTCGTCTGTATCTATCATTTATTACCCGGTTTATTTTGTTAATGAGGTGTCCATCCCCTTCATCCTATCTATCGGGATAACGTCGTCTCCTTTTCGATTCGTTCTCTTTCGCTCGGCCGGCCGTCTCCCCCGAGCAGACTGTGAGCCCGTCTCTGGGCGGGGAGTCTCTCTATCTGTGGCCTGATTGTCCATTCCAAGCGCTTAGTCCAGCGCTCTGCACAGAGTAAGCGCTCAATAAATACTACTGAATGAATGAGTAGTGTTCCAGGGCTCCGACAGCGACCCCCACCTCCATAATCCTAGAACTTCATCCCTTCTATCCTTGCGTTCATATTTATTGAGCGCTCACTGGGTGCAGAGCGCTGTACTAAGCACCTGGGAGAGCATGATGCAACAATAAATAATAACGATAACGGCATTCGTTAAGCGCTTACTACGCGCCAGGAGCCGTACTCAGCGCTGGGGTGGATGCGAGCAAATCAGGTTAGACGCAGCCCCGTGCTCACGGTCTCAATCCCCGTTTTCCAGATGAGGCCCAGAGGAGCCAAGCGCCCGGCCCGAGGTCACACGGCGGACAAGCGGCGGGGCCGGGATTAGAACCCATGACCTTCCGACTCCCAGGCCCGGGCTCCCTCCGCTACGCCACGCTGCCTCTCACTTCGCCACGCCATAAACGGACCCGCTGCCTGCCCGCAAAATGCTCGCGGTTTGCCTAACCTCCAGGGAGCACCCGTTTCCTTCATTCACTCCTATTTACTGAGCGCTTACCGTGTGCAGAGCACTGTTCTCAGCGCTGGGGAGAGTACAAGACAACAATAACCCCTCTCTGTCACCTTTCCCGATCCCGCCGACCCTTCTAATTCGACACGGCCGTCCCTCCACCTCTTCGGGAGCTAACGCGTGTCCCTCGTGGGAGACCCCCGACCCCCGACCCCCGGGCCTCCCCGAAGTCGCCGGCCCGGCCCGTACCTAGCGTAGGTGGGCGTCACCACGTAGATAATGGGCAGGGCCTCGGATTCGAGGGGCCGGCCCGGGGCCGGGGGCCGCCTCAGTTCCGCCTGAAGCTGGGAGATCTTCAGGTCCTTCCCGCGCAGCTGTTCGGCCGCTGCCCGCAGGTGAGGAGAACAGTCACACGGCTGACCTAGGCCGGGAGAGAGACGGGGGAGAGACGTCGGTCATTCGTTCATCCAGTCGTATTTACTGAGCGCTTACTGCGTGCAGAGAGCACTGTTCTAAGCGCTTCGGCGAGCACAACGAGAAACAGAGTCCCTGCCCACAAGGAGCTTACAGTCTAGAGGACGAGCAGAGGGGAGCCCGAACAAATGCCCGAATCAAGTGAAGGTGTGATTTTTTCTTTTAATGTATACTCGGTAATTGATAATGACGGCATTTGTTAGGCGCTTACTACGGGCAAAGCACCGCCCTAAGCGCTGGGGGGGGGGGGGTACAAGGTGATCGATCGGGTTGTCCCACGTGGGGCTCACGGTCTTCATCCCCATTTTCTAGGCCCAGAGAAGTGAAGGGACTTGCCCAGAGTCACACAGCTGACAAGCGGCGGAGCTGGGATTGGAACCCAATGACCTCGGTTCTAATTAAGCGCTTACTATGTGCCCGGCGCTCTTCTAAGCAGTGGGGCAGGTACAAGGTAATCGAGTTGCTTTTGTCCGTCCGTCTCCCCCGACCAGACTGCGAGCCCGTCGACGGGCAGGGATTGTCTCTGTCGGTTGCTGAACTGTCCATTCCAAGCGCTTACTACAGTGCTCTGCACATAGTAAGCGCTCAATAAATACTACTGAACGAATGAATGAAGCTGGGACACAGTCCGTATCCCGCACACAGGACTCACGGCCTTAATCCGCACTTCGCAGGTGAGTCGAATGAGGCCCAGAGGAGCGAAGTGTCTCACCCAAGGTCACACGGCAGACAAGTGGCAGAGTGGGGATTAGAACCCAGGTCCTCCCGACTCCCAGGCCCGGGCTCTAGCCACCGGGCCGTGCTGCTTCATTCCTTCAGCGGTATTTAGTGAGCCCTTACTGCGGGCAGAGCACCGTACTGAGCGCTTGGGAGAGGACAACACTACAGAACGTATTCATCATTCGATACATGCTAATCAGCTGGACACCTTAAAAAATAATAAAACCCGTTTTGATCCGAACGATCAGAGCCGATCGAATGAATAAGCATCACGTTAAAATCAGTCGGCTCCCTCTGCAGATTCGGCCTTTCCGGTCCGCCGACTTGGACGTGCCGAGGGCTCAGTACAGTGCTCTGCACACAGTAAGCGCTCAGTAAATACGACTGCACGAAAGAACGAAGTCCTCCACGCTATCTACCGACTCTAATGGACTGTCCTCTCCCGAGCATTTAGTACAATGCTCCGCACACGGTAGGTGCTCACTACGTAGCGCCGACGGAGGGACTGTTTCAGGGGCCTCTGGGCTCCCACCCGCGCACCCCGCTAGAGTCATTCATCCATCCATCCATCCATTCATCCGATGGTACTTACCGAGCGCTCACCGTGCTCCGTACCGAGCACGCCACAACAACTGCGGCAGGGTACGCCACAACACCCGACGGACGCGTTCCCTGCCCGCGACGCGCTTTCAGTCCAGAGAAGCGGCAGGGCCTAGAAGCAGCGTGGCTCAGCGGAACGAGCACAGGCTCTGGAGTCAGAGGTCGTGGGTTTGAATCCCAGCTCTGCCACCTGTCAGCTGGGTGACCGTGGGCGACTCACCTCACCTCTCTGGGCCTCAGTTCCCTCCTCTGTCAAATGGGGACGAAGACCGTGAGCCCCACGTGGGACAACCTGATTCCCCCGTGTCTACCCCAGCGCTTAGAACGGTGCTCGGCACCTAGTGAGCGCTCGACAGATACCAACGTCACTATTATCATCAGTGGCCAGAGCCCGGGCCCGGGAGTCGGGAGGTCAACGGCTTCGAATCCCGGCCCCGCCGCCCGTCCGCCGGGTGGCCTCGGGCAAGTCGACGGAGCGCGGGGCCCGGCCGTCGGAAGCTTCGGGCTTCTAATCCCGCCCTGCGGCTCGTCTGCCGTGTGACCTCGGGTAAGTCAGGTTACTTCCCTGGGCCTCGGTTGCCTCCTCCGGGAAACGGGGACGGAAACCTGGAGCCCCACGTGAGACCGAGGCTGCGACCAAAGCGACCTGCCCGTACCTTCCCCGGCGCCTGGCGCGTGGCACGCGCGTGATAGTAATAACGACGGTAACGACGGCGTTGGTTCAGCGCTACGCGCCGAGCGCCGTTCTTGGATCCTCGGAGATCCTCGGAGATCCTCGGAGATCCTCGGATACAAGGAGGCAAGGTGATCGGGCCGTCCCCCGTGGGGCTCACGGTCTTCATCCCCATCTGACAGATGGGGCGACCGAGGCCCGGAGAAGGCAGGCGACCGGTCCAAAGTCACCGGGCCGACGGGCGGCGGAGGCGGGATGGGAACCCGCGACCTCTGACTCCCCAGGCCGGGCTCTTTCCCCCGGGCCTCGGTTCCCTCGTCCGGAAAAACGGGGCGAAGACTGCCGACCCCACGCGGGACAGGGCAGGGATCCGCCGCGGCGCTCGGGACGGCGCCCGGCACACGGGGAGCGCTTAACGAGTACCGTCATCATCAGGATCGAGAGTCCTCAGAAGGACGGCATCCGGTCAGCGCTCACTATGTGCAGGGCACCGTCGTAAGCGCCGGGGAGGGGCCCGGGCCACGGGGTGGGGGGGGGGTGGGGGGAGCCCCCGGCCCCTTCCCCGCCCCGCCTTACCGAGCTGCATGAGGGCGTAGAGGAGGCCCGTCAGGGACACCAGAAAGTAGGCGAGGAAGACGTTCTTCAGCTTCAGCTTCATGGCGGGGACCCCGGGGCCGAGGGCGGGCCGCTGGAGGACGGGCGCCCACCGGAGCGAAGGCCTTCGTCCCCTCCTCCCTTCACGGCTGGCCCGCCATCGCCTCCCGACGGCCTGCCCGCGCCCGGACCCGGGCTGGAAGGGCTGGGCGGGGTGGACGGGGAGGGCAGGATGGGCAGGGAGGGCTGGATGGGCAAAATGGGCAGGACGGGCAGGGTGGGCAAGGAGGGCAAGGTGGGCAGGGTGGACAGGAAGGGGAGGGAGGGTTGGATGGGCAGGGAGGGCAAGGTGGGCAGGGTGGGCAGGAAGGGGAGGGAGGGCAGGGTGGACAGGAAGGGGAGGGAGGGCAGGGTGGACAGGGAGGGCAAGGTGGGCAGGAAGGGCAGGGAGGGTTGGATGGGCAGGGTGGGCAAGGAGGGCAGGACGGGCAGGGAGGGCAGGAGGAAGAAGGGGCCGTCGGTGGGCAGAGCCCGTCCGGCTCGGTCCCGCCCCTTCCCCCCTCCCGGCCGCCCCTCCCCCCGGCCTCACTTCCGGCAGAAGCGCCGCTTTCCCCTCCCTCCCCTCCCCCTCCGCGGGCCGCCTGACGTCACATCCGGTGGGGGGGGAGGGGGAGGGGAGGGGCCCGGACGCGCCTCAGGCGGAGCAGGCCGCGGGCCCGGGGCCCCGCCTTCCTCAGGGGAATAAGAACGGAATCGGTGATAACGATGGCATTTGCGAAGAGCTCACTGGGAGCCAGGCAGTCTCCTGAGCCCCGGGGTGGGAGAGCCAACCTCGGTGGAAAGAGCCCGGGCTTTGGAGTCAGAGGTCATGAGTTCGAATCCCGGCCCTGCCCCTTGGCAGCTGGGGGACGGGAGGGCGGGTCACTTCACTTCTCCGGGCCTCGGTTCCCTCATCTGCAAAACGGGGATCGAGACCGTGAGCCCCACGTGGGACGTCTACCCCGGCGCTTAGAACGGTGCTCTGCGCATAGGAAGCGCTTCACGAATACCGACGTTATGATTATGAGGCGGCTTCCTCCCCGTTTGACAGATAATAATAATAATAATAATAATAATGTTGGTATTCGTGAAGCGCTTCCTATGTGCCCAGCACCGTTCTAAGCGCCGGGGTAGACACAGGGGAATCAGGATGTCCCACGTGGGGCTCCCGGTCTTCATCCCCGTTTGACAGATGAGGGAACTGAGGCACCGAGAAGTGAAGTGACTCGCCCACGGTCACACAGCTGACGAGTGGCAGAGCTGTGTGACCGTGGGCGAGTCACTTCACTTCTCTGTTAGAGAAGTTGAGTAGACAGATGAGGCCACCGAGGCCCAGAGGACGACAGTCATCACGTTGGCGCCTGTGAAGCGCCGACTAGGGCCCAAGCGCCGGGGGAAGGGACCGGGTCGTCGGTCCGTCCCCCTCGGGGCTCACGGGCTTCATCCCCGTTCGGCAGATGAGACGACCGAGGCCCCGTGGAGCGAGCTGCTCGAAGTCACACGGGGGGCGGAGGCGCCATCGGGACCCACGGCTTCCGACTCCCGAGAATGACGACGACGTCGGCGTCCGTTAAGCGCTTCCGACGTGCCAGGCGGCGCTCTGAGCGCCGCGGGGGTCACGAGGCCGTCAGGTTGTCCCGCGCGGGGCTCACGGTCTTCGTCCCCGTTTTGCAGGTGAGGGAACCGAGGCCCGGAGAAGTGAAGTGACCCGCCCGAAGTCACACAGCCGACAAGCGGCCGGGCAAGGATTTGAACCCACGACCTCTGACTCGCCGGCCCGGGCCCTTTCCGCCGAGCCGCGCCGCTTCTCTAAGCCCGGGCTCTTTCCGCTGAGGCCGGGAGAAGCGGCCTGGCCTAGTGGCGAGAGCCCGGGCCGGGGAGTCAGAGGCCGTGGGTTCCGATCCCGCCTCCGCCACCTCTCTGCTGTGTGACCTCGGGCGAGTCGCTTTCGTTCATTCAATCGTATCTATTGAGCGCTTACTGCGTGCGGAGCACTAAGCCCTTGGAAGGTACGATTCGGCAACGTGATCGAGACGATCCCCGCCCAATAACGGGCTCACGGTCTCTGCCTCGGATCCCCCATCTGGAGAATGGGGATGAAGACTGGGAGCCCCACGGGGGGCAGCCTGATCACCTCGCATCTACCCCAGCGTTTAGAAAGGCGCTTGGCACATAGTAAGCGCTTAACGAATATATCGTTATGAAGATGCCCGGGCAGGTGGGCAGGCGTTGCAGTCCTCCCAAACCCGGCTTCCGTTAGTCTGTGTACTTTCTTCTCGCCTCCCAAGGTGACTCGTGCCCGTGTTGTGCTTTCCAAGCGCTCAGTACAGTGCTCTGCACGTAGTAAGCGCTCAATAGATACGATTGAATGACTCCCCTCAACTCTAGACTGTGAGCTCGCTGGGGGCAGCAATGTGTCTGTTGTTGCAGTGTACTCTCCCAAGCGCTTAGTACAGCGCTTTGCACACAGTAAGCACCGATGTCGGTCTCCCCCCCCTTCCGGATTGCAAGCCCGTTGTGGGCAGGGATCGTCTCTACCGCTGAATCGTACTTTCGATCGCTTAGTACGGTGCTCTGCGCACACTAGGCGCTCAAGAAACTCGACTGAATGAACTCTTCCCTTACCGTTCCATTCTTCACAAACTAATCACGGCTTTGCTACACTGCTAATAATAATAGTTGAAATATCTGTTCGGCGTTTACGGTGTGCCAGGCGCTGTGCTGAACGGCGGGGGAGACACAATCAAATCACATTGGACACAGTCCCTGCCCCACACGGGGCTCACAGTCTCAATCCTCTCTTTGAAGATGAGCCGACGGAGGCACAGAAAAGCGAAGTGAGTTGCCCAAGGTCCCACAGCGGGCAAGCGGCGGAGCCGGGATTAGAACCCAGGTCCTCCCGACTGCCAGGCCCGGGCTCTATCCAGGAGGCCACGCTGCTTCTCATCGCTACGCTCTACCCCTTCCCTACATCAAAACCCTCCCCAAAAGCCGCATCCTCCCCGAGGCAGGTAGAGTGGAGAAAGCGGACCTGGAAGTCGGGAAGGTCCCGGGTTCTAATCCCAACTCCGCCAACTCGCTACTGTCCTCGTCTGTCCGTCTCCCCCGACGAGACCGTGCGCCCGGCAAAGGGCAGGGACTGTCCCTGTTACCGATTCGTCCACTCCAAGCGCTTAGTCCAGTGCTCTGCACATAGCGAGCGCTCAATAAACACTACTGAACGAACGAACCCGACTGCTGTGTGGCCTTGGGCAAGTGGCTCCGCTTCTCCGAGCCTCGGTTCCCTCATCTACCAGACGGGGACTGAGACCGGGCGCCCCACGTGGGGCAGGGACCTTGTACCACCCCGTTCGCTCGTACCTACCCCAGCGCTTAGTACAGTGCCAACAAATACCACGATTACCGTCCTCAGCTAATAATTTCACCGTCCGAGCCACACCCGCACTCGGGTCAGCTCAGAACCCCTCCATTCCCCTCTATTTTACGTCCATCCGCTCGACTCATCCCCCTCGGGACCTCAACCGCGAAGGGATCGAGGTCCGAGGAGCTCTGCCGCCTTTATTCATGCCCCCCCCCCCCCCCCCCGGCCCCACGGCACCCGTCCGCAATTTATTTATTTATATTGCCCGTCTTCCTCTCTCCACCGTGAGCTCGCTGCGGGCGGGGAATGGGCCTCTTGTCATAAGGTATTATATTATCGCGCTCTATCTCCCTGGCTCTCGGTACAGTGTCCCGCCCACACCGAGCGCTCAATAAATACAGTCGACCGGCCGGCGCGTCCCGTGGCGGGGCCGGCTCGGAGAGCGGCCGAGAGGGGAGGCGGCGTGGCCCAGCGGGAACAGCACGGGCCTGGAAGCCAGAGGACCTGGATTCTAATTTTGCCCGCTGTGACCTCGGGCACGTCACTCCCCTGTGCCTCGGTGGCTGCCTGTGTAAAACGGGAATTTAGGCTGCGAACCCCATTAATTTATGAACGGTATTTACTGAGCCCTTCCTTGGCGCAGGGCGCCGCATTAAGCACCTGGGCGAGTACCATCTCGAGTCGGCTCCCCGCCCACAACGAGCTTATCTTCTAGCGGGAGAGACGGACGGGCTCAATACGGTCCCCGGCACGTAGTAAGCTCTTAACTGATGCCATCGGAAAAAAAAAAATATCCCCAAACACACACCAGTGCTCGACTGGGATCGTGTAGCCACGTGGAAACGTGGAGCCATTCATTCAGCAGTATCTACTGAGCGCTCATCACGCGCCGAGCACCGTACCAAGCGCTTGGAATGGACGATTCGGCAACAGATAGAGACCATCCCCGCCCAACGACGGGCTCGCGGTCTGATCGACGGGCTCGCGGTCTCATCGATGAACCTCAGCCCTGTGAGCGAACAGAACGAGCGGCTCATTTTAATACCTTAACAAGCGCGTCAGAGCCGGTGTGCGGGAGACTCGAAAGAACGACCGACTAGATCACGAAGATCCAGACGGTGTATTTATATTCACTCGACTGTATTTATCGAGCGCTCACTGCGCGCAGAGCGCTGTACTAGGCGCTTGGAACGGACCGTCCGGCGACAGATAGACGCGATCCCCGCCCGATAACGGGCTCACGGTCTAGAGAAGCAGCGTGGCTCGGTGGAAAGAGCCCGGGCTTGGGGGTCGGGGGTCACGGGTTCGAATCCCGCCCCCTGTCAGCTGTGTGACTGTGGGCGAGTCCCTTCGCCTCCCTGGGCCTCAGTGACCTCACCCGGAAAACGGGGACGAAGACCCTGAGCCTCACGTGGGACGACCCGATGACCCCGCATCTCCCCCAGCGCACAGAACAGTGCCCTGCACACATAGTAAGCGCCTAACAAATACCGACGTCATTATCGTTATTAGAAGTTATATTGTCCGTCTCCCCCTCGAGACCGTAAACTCATCACGGGCAGGGAACGTCCACTGATTCTTCGTACTCTCCCAAGCGCAAGAGCCAGTGCCCCGCCCGTAGCGAGCGCTCGGTAGATACCACTGACGAAGGAGGATTTCAAGCTTCACCTAAGAACCGACAACCAGAGCCCAAACCGCACTGGGTTACAAGGCCTCGCCCGAATGCCGCGGGATTTTGCTCGTCGGCCTAAGGAACTCAGGAATATCCACCAGCGCCCAGCTCTTGGTAGATTCTGTGACGTCTCTTTATTGTTTCTCCTTTTATCAAAACCTAGCACGGGAGGAGAGCTCGGAAGGGCCAAGGAGGGAGGTTTTAAAAAAAAAAAAAAAATCCCAGCGCCGCCCCCCACCCCACCTTCTTGCCCCCGCCCCGCCCCGACTGAGACAACCCAAAAATGGGGTCCCTTCCCGGTTCCCCCCCGCAACTCCCGCCCCAGGCACACATGATTCATGACCGCCCCCCGCCCCACCCCCCAACTTTCTCACAGCAATAAATACACGTGATCGTGATTCGCTGAAACGGTAACGGACCGCGCCTTCCCGCCCCCCCGGGGGGCAGCGGAAGGAGTCGATCATCCCCGGAGCGAGGGAGCCTCTCCCACCGTCAAGAACCGGGTGGGGGTCGAGCTTCCCTTTCCAGGAATCGCCGCCCGCTCCCGCGGCGACTCCGGCGGGGGGGCGGAGGGGGCCGGGGGCGGCGGGGGAAAGGAGAGGCCGCTCCCCGGGGACTTCCTTCCTCTCCCCAGTCACGACGCTGCAGGCGAAGGGGCCGGTCCCGGGTCGACGTAGTAGAGAAGACAGGAGGCCGGGGAGGAAGGGGCCGCCGGGGGAACCCCCGGGGACTCCCCGCCCCGGGGCGGGGCCGGGGGGAAGGCGGCCGCGGGCCGGGCCGGATGGGGGCACGCGCCCCCCCCCCGGCCCGATCCTCGGGAGGAGGCCGTAACGCAGGCAGAGGGGCCGAGAGGGAGGAGGCGGGGACGGGAGACGAGACCGGAGGGTCCTCCGGGAGGAAAGAGAGGGGAGAGGGTGTAGGCGCCGGTCGCCCCGAAATCCCGGCGGGCGGAGATCCTCCCGTCTGTAAGGCTGGGGACCGGAACTGGGTCTGAGGAGCCGGCGGGTCCCGGGAGGCGGGGTCGGAGGCCCGGCGGCCCCTCCGCCGACACGGCGGGCGGACGCTCCCGGCGGCCTCCGAGCCCCGGGGTGGAAGGCGGAGGTCCGGGCCCCGGGGCGGAGAGGAGAGCGGTCCGGACCCCAGGCCCCCTCGGGTTATCGCAAGTGGACGCTCCAGTCGGCGGCCACGTTGACCCCGGGCTTGCGGAGCGTCAGCACGGAGGTCTCCGCGTCGTGCCGGAAGGCCAGGCGGCTTTCGGGACGTCCTGGGGGGACGGGGACGGGGGGGGGGTCGCGGTTGCTGGGCCGGGAGCGGCGACGGGATCGTCGCCCCCTCTCTCCCCCCGTTTCCGGCATTTCCCTCTCCTCCTCCTCCCCCATCCCCGGCCCTCCGGTCCTCCCGCGGTCTCCGCCGGGAACTGACCCTGTGTCCGGAGCAGCACGGACGCCGGCTTCCCCGCCCCCAGGATCACCACTCGCTCGATCCAGACCGGCGTCTCAAAGTGCCCCCTGGGGTCGGCTGAACTGGAAAGTCCGGGGACGAAGGGGGGCCCGAATCAGCGGGGGTCGGGCGGCGGGGGGGGGGGGGTGGGGCGACGCGGCCGGGGGGCCGGGGGGGCCGGGCGGCAGGGGGAGGGCACCCTGGCCGGCCCCGTACCTGGAGTTGAGGGTGTTGTCGGCGAAGGAGAACTTGCGCAGCAGGAACTCGTCCCGGGTCTGATAGTTGAAGGTGTGTCCGTCGTCGAGGTAGAGCTCCCCTTGGGCCGTGCCCTGCGCGGAGGGGGACGGGGCCCGGATGGCTCGGGGGGAGCCGCCGGCTCCCGCCCTCCCTCTTCGCCTCCGGCCGGCCCAGAACCCCTCCTGCAAGCCCATCTCCTCCGGGAGGCCGGCCCCGATGAAACCTCTCGTCTCCCCACCCGTTTCGGGACTTACTTCCATCCCGCCGCAGAACGCTGGGCCCTCACGGCCCCCGGCCTCCTCGCCTCCCCGCCGCCGCCCAGCCCTCGGGGAGAGGGCTCTGGATTTCCACTCTGACGCTTCCCCCGTTTTAGCGTCGTTCTCCCCCGACGCCTTGAAGGCGGGGGGGGGGGGGGGGGGGGGGGGGCGGGCATATCCGCTACTTTTCTTGTACCCTCAGGATCGATCGGTAGTATCTACCGGGTGCTCGCTGCGCGCGGAGCGGTGTGCCGAGCGCTCGGGAGAGCACGACGTAAGGGTCGGCAGCCGCGTCCCCTACCCGCAGCGGGCTTGCGGTCTACAGTCTAGCGCCTGTACTTGCAAGCGCTCAGTCCAACACTCCGCTCCCATCGGGCCCTCGACGGACGCCCTCGACGGACGGATCGGGTCCGGGGCGTCGGGAAGGCTGCGGCCGGGGGCCCGGGGGTCGGGGAAGGGTCGGGGCGCCGGCCGGCCGGCCCGCGTTCCTCACCTGGGGGCCGAGGGCCACAAACAGCGTTAGGGGATCGTCCCTCATGCAGTCGGAAGAGCGCCGCACTCGCTCCCACCGCGCTACGATGGTCCCCCCGCGCTGGAACACCGGCACCTGAGCGTGGACGGGAGTCTGGGTTCGGGTCCCCCGGGACTCCCAGCCCGATCCAGCCCGGCCGGGCGCGAGCGGACGGGTGGGGCGGGGGGAGAGGGGAGGAACCCAACGGGAGCTCGGACGGGGCGGGGGCGGGAGGGCAGAGGAAGGCGGGATGGATCCGAGGGAGCTTACGCTACTCAGGGTGACCGGCAGGTACAGCGTCTGGGGACCGTGGTGCTTCTGGTGACTCTCGGTCTCGTACCAAACCTGCGCGGAACGGCGGGAGGGGGCGGGCGGCGCCCCCCCCGTCCGATTACCCCCCGGACGCCTCCCCACCCCGCCCCCAGAAGATCCGGGCGCGCCCTCCCCGCCCTCGCCCCCCTTCCGGAACTCACCTCCCCCGGGCCCGGCAGATAGACCTGCACCCCTCGGGCCCCCGGCTCCGTCACGGGGTGAACCAACAGCGAGTCTCCTACGACAGACGCGGTCGGGGGCGGGCCCAACCTCGGCCCCCCCGACCTCCGAGCCGCAGGCCCCCGGGCCCCATCTCCCTTCCGTCCCCCGTCCTCTTTCCTCCCGCCCCCCGCCCGGCCCCGAACCGGCCCTCACCGAGCATGAACTGGTCGTCGATGCTGAAAGTCGTCACGTCCTCCGGATACTGCACCCACAGGGGTCTGCGGAGCAAGGGGACGGGGGAGGAAAGGGAGGGACTGAAAGACAACCGGGGAGGGCCAGAGGCGCCCCGATCCTCCCCGCGAAGCCCCCGCCCCCCTTCTCCGGGGCCCTCCCCCTCCCTCGGCCCTCCCCGTCCCACGTCTCCCCCTTCCCCCCCCGGCCCCGGAGGGCGCTCCCGGCCCGGCCCCTTCGGCTCGGGCGCCCGCCAAGCCCGTCGCTTATCCCGGAGCCCGTCACCGCCCCCCCGCCTAGATGGGCGACGCTCCCCGTCGTCCCGAGCGCTCGGCGCGGCGCTCCGCGCACGGCGCGCGCTCGGCGGATCGCGGCGGCGACGGACCGGTTGATAGCCCAGGCCCCTCCCGGGTCTCACCCACCTCATGACAGGCTGCCCTTCCCGGTGAGCCCGGTAGAAGAGGGTGTACCAGAGGGGCAGCAGGGAATAGCGCTGCCGGAGGACGGAGCGGATCGGGCTCAGGTACTCCGGGGGCAGCAGCCAGGGCTCCCGCCGCCCCGTGTCCATGTGGGCGTGGGCCCGGAAGAAGGGCTGGTAGGCCCCCATCTGATACCAGCGGACGAGCAGCTCGGGCTCGGGGTTTCTGAAGAAGCCGCCCACGTCGGCTGGTGAAGAGGCACGGAGTTGGGAAAGGATTAATAACAACAATAATAATAACGTCGGTATTTGTTGAGCGCTTGCCATGTGCAGAACGCTGTTCCGAGCACTGGGGGAGATACGGGCTCATCGGGTTGTCCCGCCTGAGGCTCACGGTCTTAATCCCCCTTCTACAGATGCGGTCGCTGAGGCCCAGGGAAGTGACTCGCCCACAGTCACGCAGCCGACGAGTGGCGGAGGCAGGATTAGAACCCACGACCTCCGACTCCCCGGCCCGGGCTCTTGCACCGAGCCACGCGGCTTCTCACGTAATAACGACGACGACGGCATTTGTTAGGAGCTTACTACGTGCCGAGCGCCGTTCCAAACGCCGGCGGGGCTACACGGCGATCGGGCTGTCCCAGTGGGGCTCGCGGTCTCAGTGCCCATTTTCCAGATGAGGTCGCTGAGGCCCGGAGAAGTGAAGTGACTGGCCCAAAGTTACTCAGCTGAGCCGGGATTCGAACCCATGACCTCCGACTCCCAAGCCCGGGCTCCTCCCACTGAGCCGCGCCGCTTCTCTGAGGGGAGGGCGTAGTGAGCGCTTAACGGACGCCGTCGTCGTCATCTTCTCGTTGGGCAGTAGTAACAGACCCCGAACTTCTCGCGGGCTGTTTTTTGCCGCACTGTACCTTCCCAGGCGCTTGCCTCGGTGCTCTGCGCACAGTAAGCGCTCGATACGCACGACCGAACGACCGCCCGCTGCTCTCCGCTCGCCCGGACGCCCCTCATTCCCCCACCGCCCCCCGGGCTCTCCGCCACTTCCCGCACTCTGCCCGCCCCCCTCCCCGGCCGACCGGCAATAACAACGATGACCACGACGATTACGGCACTCGTCGAGCGCTTACCACGTGCCGGGCACCGCGCCGCGCTCCGCGGCGGGAACGCAAGCGAATCGGGTCGGACACGGTCCCCGGCCCACGCGGGGCTCACGGTCCCGATCCCCGTCCTACGGGCGCGGCCCGGAGGCGTGAAGCGACTTGCAGACGAGCGGCGGGGCGGGGATCGGAACCCACGGCCTTCTAACCCTCGGACCCGCGCTCTATCCGCCAGGCCACGCCGCTTCGACCGCGGGCCTCGGTGCCCTCCCTTCCCATCCTCCCCCCCTCCCTCTGCCCGGGGGGCGGGGGGGGTCCGTCCGCCTCTCACCCCCGCAGAAGGAGATTCCCACCAGCCCCAAGCTGAGGCACATGGGAACGGAGATCTTCAGATGGTCCCATTCGGCCGTGTTGTCCCCCGTCCAGACGGCACCTGGGGAATGAAGCGGGAGGGAGGGGAGGATGGAGAACGGCACCGGATTGGGAACGAGCAAGCGGGGAGGGGACGGACCAGTGAGGGGAGGCGGACGGCCGCCCTCCCCCCCTTCGAAGCCTCGTCCGAGGCCCGGCTCCTCCGAGAGACCTTCCCCGACCGAGCCCTCCTCTCTTCTCCCCTCCGCGTCACCCTGACTGGCTCCCTTCATTCGTCTCCCCCTCCGCCCCAGCCCCCCGGCCCTCACGTCCCTGTCTGTCTTCATTTCTATTAACGTCCGCTCGCGGCGGGCGGGGAACGGGTCCGTTTCCGGCGGCGACGTACTCCCCCCGAGCGCCCGGAACGGCGCTCCGCGCCCGGTAAGGGCTCGGTGAATCCGACCGAATGAAGGGACGGCGAGGCCGCGCCCTACGGCTTCCCGCGGTCCGCCGCGGCCCCGCCTGTTACTGCCGGGAGCCCTCCCGCCGGGAGCTCTCCTCCGCCCTCCCCTCTCACCAAAGCGTTGGGAGCCCGCGAAGAAGGCCCTGCTCAACACGAACGGGCGCTCCAGGCCTCCGGAACGCTGCACCAGCCCCTCGGCCGTGGCCATGTGCTGGGGGGGGGGGGGGGGGCGGGGAGGGGGAGCGGGGGGATAACGGGGGTCAGAGAACCCGGCCGGCCCCGGCCCCGGGACCCCCTCCGCCCGGCCGGGTCCCGGCCGCCCCGCCTCACCACGTAGAAGCCGTAGACGTTGTGCAGGTCCCGGTGCTCCCAGCCCCCGTGGTGCCGGGCGTCCTTGAGCATGGTGACCTCCGGGCCGTTGAACACGGACGGCTCGTTCATGTCGTTCCACGTGTAGAGGTTCGGGGCCGAGCCCTGGGGACGCGGGGCGGGAGGAGGAGCGTCGGGAAGGGGGAGGGCGGCTGAGGGCGGGCGGAGCCGACCCCCGGCGGCCTCCCGGCGCCGCCCCGGCCCGGACGAGCGGGGGCCCGGGATCCCCCCGGACCGCCGGGGCCGGGGGCCGGGAAGCCGGGCCCACCTACCTCGTACTTGTCGTAGCTGAACATCTCGGCCCACCAGGCTCGCATCTGGGGGTTCGTGAAATCCGGGTATCCGGCCGAGCCTGGGGTAACAGACGGCAGACGGACACCCGATTCAGGGCTCTGCGCCCGGTACGTCCTTAAGGAATTTCGCATCTACTTCGCCCCTCCGTTCGATCCCATTTCTCGAGCGCGGACTGTGCGCGGAGCGCCGCGCTGAGCCCTCGGCGCCGTTTGCCGAGCGCCTCTTCTACGTGCCAAGCGCTGTCCTGAGCGCCGGGGTGGACCCGAGCTGACCAGGCCGTCGCCGTCTCGATCCCCGTTTTCCAGATGAGGCGACTGAGGCACAGAGGGGTGGGGTGACTCGCCCGAGCCGACGAGCGGCGGGGCCGGGATTAGAGCCCACCACCTCGGACTCCCGAGCCCGGACTACTTCTGGGGGAAGGGGCGGCATCGGGTCAGGGACGAGGTCAGGGGGACAGAAGGGACGGCGGCCCTGCCCGCCCGGGCCCGGCCCGCCCGCCCCGGCGGCACCTCGCTCCCACCTCCTTCGAAGCCCTTACTACCGAAGGCACGGCTCCTCCAAGAAGCCTTCCCCGACTGAGCCCTCCTCCCCTCCCGCTCCCTTCCGCTTCACCCCTCGCTCTTCCCCCCGGTCCGGCCCCACGGGGTTTATGTACACGTCTGTTCTTTACTGATCTCATTTACTACGTATATCGAGAAGCAGCGTGGCTCAGTGGAAAGAGCCCGGGCTTTGGAGTCGGGGGTCATGGGTTCGAATCCCAGCTCCGCCACTCGTCAGCTGTGTGACTGTGGGCAAGTCGCTTCACTTCTCGGTGCCTCAGTGACCCCATCTGTAAAATGGGGATTATGACCGTGAGCCCCACGTGGGACAACCTGATTCCCCTGTGCCTACCCCAGCGCTCAGAACAGTGCTCTGCACATAGTAAGGGCTTAGCAAACGCCAACGTTATGATTATTATCATCATCAATGTCCGTCTCCCCCCCCCTAGACCGCAAGCTCGTCTGGGCAGGGAACGTGCCTGTTTACCGTTCCGGTGCACCCTCCCGAGTGCTTCACACGGTGCTCCGCACACAGCGAGCGCTCAGTACGAAAGAACGAACTTCCGCTGGACAGAC
Organism: Ornithorhynchus anatinus; assembly: GCF_004115215.2. NCBI lineage: Eukaryota > Metazoa > Chordata > Mammalia > Monotremata > Ornithorhynchidae > Ornithorhynchus > Ornithorhynchus anatinus. The sequence goes on along the minus strand of NC_041730.1, from coordinate 16,127,684 downwards.
CGGATTTTCCTCCGCAGCCCCCCCAACCCGACCCCCATCCCACCCCCCGGCCCGCTCCGTCACCTGGCCAGCACCAGCCCTCGTAGTCCACGCCGTCGCGCGTCTTGGTGTAGAGCCCCAAGGCCCGCAACTCCTCGTGCACGCGATATCCCGAATCCACCTTGATGTGGGGATCCACGATGGTCACCAGCTGAGGGGGGGGGACCCGTCCGAGTCACGACCGATCCCCGCCGCGGGCGGGGCACCGGGCCGCTCCCCGCCGGGCCCACGGGGTCCCCGCGCCCCCAACCCCGGCTTCTCCGGGGCCCATCCGCCCGCCCCCCCGCCCCGGGCACCTTGCGCCTCTTGGAGGCCAGCTGGTCCAGCATGGTTCGGGGCTGGGGGAAGCGACTGGGGTCCCAGGTGAAATAGCGCTTGCCGTCGGCGTGCTCGATGTCCAGCCAGATGACGTCGCACGGGAGGTCGTGGGCGTCGAAGCCCCGGTCCACCTCCAGCACGTCGGCCTCGTCGCGGTAATTCCAGCGGCTCTGGTGGTAGCCCAGGGAGAAGAGCGGCGGGAGCGCCTGGGTCCCTTCGGGGCGGGGGAAGGAGAAGGGGATCAGAGGCGGGGGCGAGGCGGTCACCGCCGGGGCGGCCCGGGGTCGAGGCCGGGGGGCGGGCGGGCCGGCGAGCCGTGGGCGGGGGACGGCGGGGGGGGACGGCGGCCCCCGCGGACCTGTGAGGCTGCCGTACTGCCGGAACAGGTCGGGGGCGGTGGGTCCGAGCAGGAGGAAGACGTCGATGATGCCGCTCTCCGACATCCAGCGCACGTCCGTCTGCGGCGTCTCGCCCCCGCCCTGCAGGTAGTCCAGCATCTTCCCAAACAGGGTCTGTCCGGGGGACGGGGCGAGGGCGGAGGTCAGAGGTACCCGCCTCCGCGCATCCTCCCCGAAGACATCCCTCTCCCCCCGCCCACCCGTCCCGAGCACTCCCCGGAGCCGGAGCCGTCGGCCGGGGTGCTCGGCCGAGGCCCGCGGGAGGCCGGCCCCCTCTCCCGGGCCCCGCCTACGGGCAGCCTCCCAGCGCTCCCGTCCAGCTGGAACCCGAGCCTTCCGCTCCCGGGTCCCCGTCCTCCCCACGCCGGCGGCCCCCGGAGGCCCCGTCTCCCCTTCGTCCTCCTCCCGTCTCCCTCTCACCTCTCCTCACCTTTCCGGCCGTGTTGGAGGACACGTCCACCCAGGTTTCGGCCGCGTTGAGCCAGAAGAGCCCCAGGTCCCGGTGGGCGTTGTGCGCCAGGAGAAAGGGCACTGAGCCGTACAGCGCCATGGTGTTCTGCAGCTCGTACTGGAACACGTCCAGGTTGTACAGGCGATAGGGCTCCCCGCCCCTGCGAGGCAGCGGAGGGAGACGGGGGTCGCCCCCCCCCCGGCCGGTGAGCGCCCCTCCGCCCCCCAGGCCCGCACCGTAAGCCTCTCGCGGGCGGGGAGGGCGTGTCGAACTGTTCCGTCGACTCTCCCAAGGGCTCGGTACAGAGCGCCGCCCGTCGAGAGCGCTCAGTAGATACGACCGACCGATCGGCCTTCCTCCCCCGCCCCTCCCCGAGCGGCCTCCGGCCGGACCCGCTCCGGGCGCCCCCCGCACCCACCTCCCCTCGACTCACTCGGTGACGCGGAGCCGCAGGTTGTCGGCGTGCTCCGGGATCCCGTACACGTGCTCCATCCCCGGCAGAGAGAAGTCCAGACCCACCGACGTGGGGCCTGTCGGGGGCGGGAGGAGGGCCGGCGTGAGGCCCTCGGCCCGTCGTCCCCCGGCCCGCCGTCCCCCGCCGGCCTCCTCTCGTGCCGGGACCCACCGGGCCGCCCCCCGGCCCCCTCACCGTAGGGCTTGCTGTCCGTGTGCGTTTTGAAGGTCTCCTCCCAAGCCCCCGGCTCGTCCTCCTCCTCCTTCGGCTTCTCTCCGGTCTCCTCCGGCTGGAACGGGGAGCTCGGGATGGGGCCTCGGCCGAGGTGTCGCTCGACGGCCCCTCCCCCGCCCCCGCTCCAGGCCTTCCCGGCCTCTTCCGGAACCCCAGCCCGCTTGGAGCGCCCCGGCCCCAAATCCCGCCTGCCCTCCGAGTCGTTCGGCCCTCTCCCCCCGGGGCCGGCAGCACCGTTACTCCGAGGACCCTTCCCCGCTCACCTTGTCCCCGTCCGTAGGGGTCTCCCCATCCGGGGTCCCGCCCCCCTCGGCCGCTTCCCTGGGCCCCTCCCTGGAAGGTAGGAGAGTCGTCTGCTCCGATCCGGGGGAGCGGGGATGAGGATCGAGGGGGGCGGGGGAGCGGGGAGAGCCGGGCGCCCACCCGAAGGATCGAGGGACGGGAACGAGGAGCCGCGCCCCGGGAGGCGAGGGGCGGGGGGGGGGGGCGGAGAGGGAGGGTCTCCGCGGGGAGGGCCGGCAGGGAAACCACAGGAGGGGAGGAAGCGGGAGGGGGACGGAGCGGGGGTGAGGCGGAGGAACGAGCGACACCACGCGAGAGCGTTCCCGTGCGGGGCCTCAAGCCGGCCACCGAAAAGCGTCGGGAGGGAGAAAGATGGGGGGGGGGGGGGACCCGGAGCCCTCGCTTCCGCTCCCGGTCCGCCGGGCGCCCACCGGCCCAGGCCCGCCCGCCACTCCAGCGCCCGCGTCGGGGTGGACGGGGGGACGGGGCCCGAACTCACACGCTCGCACCCGCTCCCCCGCCCGAGCGCGGAGGCCGCCGCCGGGGGTGGGGAACCCAAAGGGACGGCTCCGACGCCGACCGCCCTCGGTGCCGCCGCCGGGAGGAGGAGCTCGGAGGAGCAGCTCCGCCCCGGCGGGGTCGGGCGGCCGACCGAGCAGCCCGGCTGGACGCCCGCGCTCGCCGGGGGGGTGGGGGGGCTCGGTCAAAGGGCCGCGAGCAGCCGGGCCCGGCGAGCCGCGTCCTCCTCCCCCGGCCCGGCCCCCGCCCCGGGTTCTCCTGTCCTCGAGGAAGAGGCGAGAGGCTTGCGTCAGCAAGCAGGAAAGGTCTAGCGGTCCCTCGCGGGCTCTGTCGCCTCGCCCGGGCCTGTCCCTCAACCAGCGCCGGGAGCCAGGCGGGGAGGGAGGGAAGAGGGAGGAAGAGGAGGAGACGGGTAAGGGGAGGGGCGTCCCCTGGCGAGGGCAGGCCTAGTAAGTGGGGACGGGGGAAACGGACACAGTACCAGAGGCCGCGGATTTACCTAGAGAAAAGGCTCTTGATCTTATCCCACATGCTACCGAGCGTGAGACTAACTTTATCCGAGAGACTGGGGCGGGAGAAGGCGGGGAGTAGGAGCGGGCGGGGGGTCGGGGGAGGCACAGAACCAACACAAAAACAGAAACACAAAGTGAGTTTCAGGTGACGAACATCCAGAGACGGGGCGGGCGGGCGGGGGGGGGAGGAAAAGCAAATAAAAAAAATAAATAAATAAAAAGGGAAAAATCGATCCGGGAGACACGACGGTGCCAGGTGAGGGGAGCGGCGACCTCTAACACGCAGCCCGGAGGCTGCCACGGAGAGGCGTCACCACGACGGAGACGGCAAAGATCACGAGCACCTGACCCGGGGTCGGGTCCTCCCCGCCTCCTGGGGCCGGGCCCCCGCTCCCGTCCTGACCCTCCACCGACTCCCCTCGGCCTCACCCACGACCCTCCCGCCCCGCCCCACCCCCCTCGCCCGGCACTCACGATTCCCTGGGGGGTCGCTGATGCTCGAAGGCCAGGAGCCCGCGGGCATTGACGCTGAGCACCAGGCTGCGGCCCTCCAGGAGGTCCAGGCGAAACGGCCGCCCCGTCAGGATGATTTTGTAGGGCCCCTCGCCCGCCGTCAGCTCCAGGCTGTTCTCGTCCCGGCCGGAGACGGTGAGCCTGGGGGAGGCGTGCCAGCCGTGAGGCGGAGCGGCGGGAGGGGGATCCGGACCCGGGGTAGGGGGGCCCGAGAGGGGCTTCCGCAAACCGCTGGGGGAGTTGGGCGCCGAGGGCCTCCCCCGTGTGGGAGGTCGGGGAGACCGGATCCGGGGCGGAGGCCCAGAGCCGACTCGGCCGGAGGGAAGGCTAAGCGCCCGCCGCTCACGTACGTGACCGTCGTCGACGTATTTACGTTAAACCCCGTCTCCCCGTCTGGAGTTTAAGCTCCCCGTGGGCGGGGAACGTTTCCACCCGCCCTGTTATACCGTACTCGCCCGAGCGCCTAGTAGCGCCGTGCGACCGGTAGGGATCCGTAAAGACCGCCGGCCGACCGACCTAAGGAGGATTCTCCACTGGAGGAAGGGTGGGAATACCCGGAGAAAGATTCACGGCGGGCGAGGGGCCCGGCGGGGACGCCGGCGGGCGGGTTCTTGGAGGTCGGGGGGCGGGGGCCTCGGGCTGGGGGCGAGGGGCTTTACCGGACGGCGGGCGGGTCGGCCACCAGCACGTCGGGCACCCGGTAGCGGGGTCGCAGCGGCTTGAGCTCGTCGATCCGCAGCCGGGTCATGTTCCTCCGCAGCCCCCGTAGCTCCAGCAGCAACGGCACCTGGGAGGGCCGAGGCGGGAGCTTCGGGAGAGGGACCGACGGACGGACGGACTCAACCGCCCCCGCCCTCCCCCCCGGGGGTCCCTCGCCAACCACGTTTCCTCCCGCCACCCCCCCGCCCCATTCATTCATTCGATCGTATTTATTGAGCGCTCGCTGCGTGCAAAGCACCGTACCGAGCGCTTGGGAGAGTACGACACGACAGACAGACACATTCCCCGCCCACGACGACGTCCCAGGTCCAGCCCCCTGGCGCGGGCAGGACCCGGCGCCCGGGGCCCACGGGCTCCCCTCCCTGCAGCTCGTCCCTCGGTCCCGCCCTGACCTCGGTGACCTCGTTGACCAGCTGCACCGTGAGGGCGTCGGGGCCAAGCTGCACCGAGTCCAGCAGAGCGCGGTACGGGGAGAGACCGGGACGGAGGCTCCGCTGACGCCTGAAGAGCGGAGACGGGAGGGGAGCGAGGGACGGCAGAGCCCAGGACGACCTCCCGGCCGCCCCCGGAAGCCGCGATATTTCCCCATTCCCCCCGCCCCACCGAGGCGATGCGGGCGGGCACCCCGGGACCCGACGGGCGGCGGCCGCCAGGGAACGGGGCGCCCCCAGGCCCGCCCGCCTCGGCGCTTCGGGGACCGGCCCGGGCAGCGGCGGCAAAAAACCGCCCCTCCGGGCGCCGCCGCGGCGCCAACGATTCCTCTCCGCCTCGCCGTCGTCCCGGGCGATTCCGCCCCTCCGCCCTCTCCCCCGCGGGGGGCCCGCCCCGAGCGCCCACCCGGCCCCCCGCGGCCCAGGGAACGGGGTCCGTACTTGCAGAAGGAGCTCTGCTCGCAGGTCTTGAAATTGCTTCTGTCCACGGCGGCCGCGGTCCCGAGGCAGAGCCCCAGCCAGGCCAGGGCCAACCCCGCCCGGAGCCTAAGGGACGGAGAGAAGAAGAAAGGGGGGGAGGAGAGACGCTCAGCCGCGGGCGGCGGGGCGGCCGCCTCCGCCCTCCGAGCCCCGCGGGGCCGCCGACCCCTACCGTGGCCCCGGCAGCCGGCCGGCGGCAGCCACCTGACGGAGCGTCGCCGGACGTCGTGTCCGGAGCCGGAGAAGCCGGGCCGGGGAGCCGGAGGGGGGCCCGGGCCGCTGGGGACCCAGATCCTCCGGCACCGGGGCCTGGGCCGTCGACTCTGGTTGCGTCAGTCTCTCGGGGAAGAGACGCAGCACGACGACAACCGGCCCCGGAGGAAAAGACCGTGATTCGGGTCCGGAGGGAGGGGCCGTGCCCGTCCCTGCTCCCCCGCCCCCGCCCCGCGCTCCCGGAGCAGGGGACCACCGGGCGGGCTCCTCGGGACACAACTCTGCCAGGCGAGGCCCACCCCGCCCGGCTCTTCTAATAATCACGGTGCCCGTTAAGCACCCACTACGCGCCAAGCCCCGTTCTAAGCGCTGGGGTGGGCGCAAGTCGATCAGGTGGGACACGGTCCCCGTCCCACGTGGGGCTCGTCGTCTTCGTCCCCGTTTTACAGACGAGGGAAACGAGGCCCAGAGAAATGACTGCCCAAGGGCACGGAGCAGACGCGTGGCGGAGTCGGGATTAGAATCCGGGTCCAGCCGACTCCCGGGCCGTGCTCTGACCACTAAGCCACGCACGCTCCCGCCCGTGGCTCCTTCCACTCCCTCTGCCTGGATCCTCAGTCTGACCTCGGACCTCCAAACCAAGCACATTCTAAAAGGCTCCAGGTAAAACCCCCCGAGTGGCTAAATGATTAACTTCCTGGACCGGGGAAACCGAGCCCAAAACCTTCCCTGGCAATACCGAGCTAAAGGACTACCCAGTCGTGTCACGTCGGGAGTGAGCTCTCATCGGTGAAGCAGCGTGGCTTAGTGGCGAGAGCCCGGGCTTGGGAGTCAGAGGTCGTGGGTTCTAATCCCGGCTCCGCCGCCCGACGGCTGTGTGACCGTGGGAGAGTCGCTTCGCTTCTCCGTGCCTCGGTCACCTCATCTGGAAAACGGGGATTAAGATCGTGAGCCCAACCGGGACAACCTGATCACCTTGTATCTCCCCCAGCATTTAGGACGGTGCTGGGCACATAGTAAGCGCTCAACAAAATGTCAGCGTTATCATCAGCGGTGTTTACTGAGTGCTCGGTGTGCAGAGAGAGCTACACTAAGCCCTTGGGAGGTTACGATACACAGAGCTGGTAGAAACGTTCCCTGCCCGCAGCGGGCTCACGATCTAGAGGGGGAGGCAGACGTTAACGTAAATAATTTGTGATACGTGAGCTACGTTCACAAGTGCCGTGGGGTGACGGGCGGGGAGAATATCAAACGCCATCAACCGGTTCACCGCGGGGCAAGGCGGCCGCGTCGAGCGCGCCAGACTCTTTCGAAGCCCACTGGGCGAGCCGGGGGTCGATCTCCGGAACGCGGACCACAATACGACGGCGCTCCGCAGCCGGGGAACCTTTCGCGAACTCAGTCTGTGCCGCGGGACGCTTCCGAGGCACGCGTGTCGTCTGACGGCCAGATCGCTGAGAACCGGGTTCCAGCGCAGACGCGGGTCCGCCGGGATCAAAGACGAACCCTCCGCGACTCGGTTTCAGCGGGCCACAGGTGGGAGGGTTCGTAACAGCGGGCTACCCGTACTTCTTCAATACACCTCACCTCTGGTGAGCCGAATAGTATTCATTCAATTCAATAGTATTTATTGAGCGCTTACTATGCGCAGAGCACCGTACTAAGCGCTCTGCGGGCTGAGTCCCCGTAAAGAGGGCTGAAGACACGCTAAAAGGAAATCCCGAAGCACGGTACAGAAGTCACGTGCCTTACTACCTTCCGTCGTCGCTCTGCCGTGTCCCTATCCGAGCTCCTCGAGGGGCAGGGACCGTGTCTAACCCCCACCCGTGCCTTCTCTCTAGGCTTCAAGGCTCTCCATCACCTTGCCCCTTCCTACCTCTCCTCCCTTCTCTCTTTCCACCGCCCACCCCGCACGCTCCGCTCCTCCGCCGCCCACCTCCTCGCCGTCCCTCGGTCTCGCCTATCCCGCCGTCGACCCCCGGGTCACGTCCTCCCGCGGTCCCGGAACGCCCTCCCTCCTCACCTCCGCCAAACTGATTCTCTTTCCCTCTTCAAAACCTTACTTAAAAATCACCTCCTCCAAGAGGCCTTCCCAGACCGAGCTCCTCTTCCCCCTCTACTCCCTCTGCCATCCCCCCTTTACCTCTCCGCAGCTAAAGCCTCATTTCCCCTTTTCCCTCTGCTCCTCCACCTCTCCCTTCCCATCCCCACAGCACCGTACTCGTCCGCTCAACTGTATATATTTTCGTTACCCTATTTATTTTGTTAATGAATTGTACATCGCCTCGATTCTATTTAGTTGCCATCGGTTTTTACGAGATGTTCTTCCCCTTGACGCTGTTTAGTGCCATCGTTCTCGTCTGTCCGTCTCCCCCGATTAGACCGTAAGCCCGTCAAACGGCAGGGACCGTCTCTATCTGTTGCCGACTTGTTCATCCCAAGCGCTTAGTACAGTGCTCTGCACATAGTAAGCGCTCAATAAATACTATTGAATGAATGAATGAATGAATTCTCTCCCAGTGCTTAGTACAGTAAGCCCGCAGTAAGCGTTTAATAAATCCTATTACCGTATTTGAATCTCTCCCTACGCCTCTGCTCCTCATTTCCTCCCCACTGTTTCTCGGATCGTCAGCCCCCCAAGGGACGGCGATCGGGTCTAATTCCCACCTGTGCATTCTCTCCCAGCAGCGAGTAAGCACACCATAAGCGCTTAATAAACTCTATCATTACACCCCCGTGAGTCTCCGACGAATTTTCTGCCCACTTTTTCTCGGATTTGGGAGGGCCCCCTCGAGGGCCAAGGACCCGACTTTCCTCCTTGTATCTTCTTCCCGACTGTCGGTGCGGTGTTCGATTAAACGCCCCCGGACGGACGGGGGAAATGGATGGAACGGATAGAAGAGCGGCGGGGACGGACACCCCGGGGCCCGCCGGCCTCCGTCTCGCCCGCCCGCCCGCTCTGGCTACGGGCCCGTCGGGGCCGGCCAGCCGAGGCCGAGTCGGTCAAACCACAGCTCGACCAAGAGCCGAGAGCCGCGTCTTAACCGGGGCGTTCGGGCAGCCTCGACCGGCGGAAGCATCCTCACGTTCGGATGCGCACCCGATAGGCGTGTTTTTCAGTTCCTCCGAGGCGAAAGTTCTGGAGGACAGAGGCCAAGCCTCGGATATTTGCACAGAGACAACGAACGGCCCCGGTATTTACCGAGCAACCGTTAGCAAGGGCCTCCACCGGGTGCTAGTCGTCCATTCGCTCATACGACCGTGTTTATTTAGAAGCAGCGCGGCTCAGTGGAAAGAGCCCGGGCTTGGGAGTCAGATCATGGGTTCTAATCCTACCGGCCGTGTGACTTTGGGCGAGTCACTTCACTTCTCTGTGCCTCAGTGACCCCACCTGAGAAACGGGGATTAAAAAACGTGGGACAGCCCGATCACCCCGCATCCCCCCCCCCCTCCGGCGCTCGGAACAGTGCTTCGCACATAGTAAGCGCTTAACAAACCCCATCACGAGGATTTGTTGAGCGCTTACTGTGTGCTAAGCACCGTACCGACCAGTCGGGAGAGCACGACGGCGCGGAACGAGCATGGGCTTGGGAGACGGCGGAGGTCACGGGTTCGAATCCCAGCTCCGCCACCTGCGTGACTGCGGGCGAGTCACTTCTCCGTGCCTCAGTTCCCTCATCTGTCAAATGGGGATCGACCGTGAGCCGCACGTGGGACAACCCGATGACCCTGTATCTCCCCCGGCGCTTAGGACAGTGCTCGGCACCCAGTAAGCGCTCAATAAATACCCACCTTATCACTACATTACATTTCCTGCCCCGGATGAGTTTACGGTCCAGAGAGCGGGGGCGGGGGAGGCATCAAGACAAAGAATCGAAATCAGAGAGGGGTAGTTAGGGGCTGCGGGGCCGGAGGGGGGAGGCCGGAGGGGAGCGGGAGAGGAGGAAAAGGGGGGCTCAATCAGGGAAGGCCTCTTGGAGGAAAGGTGTGAAGCGGGGGGGGAGGGCGATCGTCCGGGGGATTGGAGGAGGGAGGGAGGGAGGGAGGGCCGGGCCGGAGGCGCCAAGCGGGCGAGACGGAGAAAGAAGGTCGGGCTCGGGGCGGTCCTACTTATCGACCGCTCGCTACGGCCAGCGCGGTGTAGTAAGCGCTCGGAGCCGACCCTTCGGCAACAGCCCCCGCGATGATCAAGAAGGAGGGGAGCACGTGCGGGGGCCTGGGGCCCGAGGGTCGTCGTGGGGGGGGGGGGGCGCGGCGGCCCTGACCCCTGACCTCTGACCCCCCCCCGACCCCCAGCCCGGGAGGACGGGCCTCTGCAGGCCGGGGGGGGGAGGGGGGGGGCGCCCTGCGGTCGCGGCGGTTCCGGCCTCCTCACCGCCTCCCGCGCCGCTGCTGCTGCCGCCGCTGCTGCCGCTCCTCCTCCGCCGCCGCCGCCGCCATCTTGCCTCGGGTGTGACCTTTGAACCCGCCCCTTCCCCCTCCCCCGCCCTCACGCAGGGACACGTGTCCCCTCCGCCGCCCCGCCCCCCCCCGGGCCCTCCGCCCGCGCATGCGCGGGAGCTCCGCGGGGCCGGGCCCGGGGGGGAGGGGCGGACGCCGGGCCTTCAGTCCGTCCGTCGGGTAGTCAGTCTGTCAGTCCGTCCGTCAGCCCGTCAGGTAGTCAGTCAGTCCGTCAGGTAGTCCGTCAGGTAGACTGTCAGTCCGTCCGTCAGCCCTTCAGGTAGTCTGTCAGGTAGTCAGCCCGTCCGTCGACCCGTCAGGTAGTCTGTCAGTCAAGTAGTCAGTCAGCCCGTCCGTCAGCCCGTCAGGTAGTCTGTCAGTCCGTCAGTCAGCCCGTCAACCCGTCAGGTAGTCCGTCAGCCAGCCCGTCAGGTCGTCAGGTAGTCTGTCGGTCCGTCAGTCTGTCGTCTCAGTCAGCCAGCCTGTCCATCAGTCAGCCTGTACTCGGTCAGCCGGTCGGCCAGTCAGTCTGTCACAGCCCATCACCCGTCAGCCTGTCGCCTGTCGGTCAGCCTGTCGTCAGGCAGCCTGTACTGGGTCAGTCGGGCAGTCCGTCGCCTGTCACTCTGTAGCCTGTCAGTCAGCCAGTCTGTCACAGCCCATCATCCGTCGGTCGGTCAGTCCGCCAGCGTCGGGCAGTCTGTCAACGGGCAGCCTGTACTCGGGCAGTCTGTCACGGTCCGTCATCTGTCAGCCTGTCGCTCAGCCTGTAGTCTGTAGGTCAGTCAGTCAGTCATCCCGTCAGCCCGCCAGCCCGTCACAGCCCATCACCCGTCCGCCGGTCAGTCCGCCAGCGTCGGGCAGTCTGTCACGGCCCGTCATCTGTCAGTCGGCCAGTCGTCTGTCAGTTTGTCAGTCAGTCTGTCATCATTCATTCATTCATTCAATCGTATTTACCGAGCGCTTACTGTGTGCAGAGCGCTGGACGGAACCCTTGGAAAGTCCAATTCGGCAACAGAGAGAGAGAGAGAGAGACCATCCCTACCCAACGACGGGCTCGCAGTCTAGAAGGGGGAGACGGACCACAGAACGAAGCGAGTCGACAGGCATCAGTAGCGTCGAAATAGAGAAATAGAATCCTCGATATAGACCCGCCGTTCAGAGAGTGATAAATGATAGGTGAAAATACGCACAAGGGCTGAGGGGAGGGGAAGGGGGAAGAGCAGAGGGTGGAAGTAGGGGGAATGGGGAGGAGAGGAGGGGCGGAGGGAAAGGGAGGGCTCAGGCTGGGAAGGCCTCCTGGAGGAGGCGAGCTCTCAGGAGGGCTTTGAAGGGGCGAAGAGAGCCAGTTTGGCGGAGGGGAGGAGGGGAGGAGGGAGGGCCTTCCGGGACAGCGGCGGGACGTCGGTCGGTCGGTCGGTCGGTCTGTCGGTCGGTCACTCGGATAGATTGAGCGTTAGGCAGGGTGCAGAGCCCCGGACGTGGCTCGGTGGAAAGAGCCCGGGCTGGGGAGTCAGAGGTCACGGGTTCGAATCCCACCTCCACCTCTTGTCAGCTGGGTGACTTTAGGCAAGTCACTTCACTTCTCCGGGCCTCAGTGACCTCGTCTGTCAAAGGGGGATAGAGACTGGGAGCCCCACGTGGGACCACCCGATTAGCTTGTAGCTACCCCAGCACTTGGCGCATAGTGAGCACCAATACCATCCTCGTTCTTAAGCGCTTAGGACGGTGCTCTGCGCACAGTAAACAGTACGATCGAATGAACGAACGATGGAATTTGTTAGCGATGATGGCATTTAAGCGCTTATTACGTGTCAAGCACCATTCTGAGATCTCTTAAGCACCTACTATGTAGCAGGCACTGTACTGAGCGCACTGAGGAGCGCTTGGGAGGGCAGGCCAGACCAACAGACAGACAGGTTCCCTGCCCACGACGAGCAGACAGTCCAGGAGGTGAAGGGGGCGACGAGTTTTGTCAACCAACAGGAAGGGTGTGCAACTATGTTTGTGTGTGTGTGTATAACAGTGATGGCGGTATTTAAGTGTTTTTTTAATAATAATAATAATAATAATGATAAACAACTCGACTCAGTGGCAAGAGCCCGGGCTTGGGAGTCAGAGGTCAAGGGTTCTAATCCCGCCTCCGCCACTCGTCGTCCGTGTGACTTTGGGCGAGTCACTTTGCTTCTCTGGGCCTCAGTGACTTCATCTGGAAAATGGGGGTGAAGACTGGGAGCCCCACATGGGACGACCTGATCACCTTGTATCTCCCCCGGGGCTTAGAACGGTGCTTGGCACATGTAAATGCTTAATAGATGCCATCATCATCACAATCATAATGAACGTATTTGTTAAGCACTAACTAAGTGCCGGACGCTGTACTAAGGGCCGGCACGTGTGAGTGTTTATTAATAATGAGGGTGTTTAAGCACTTACTATGTGCCAGACACTGTACTAAGTGCCAGCATGCGGTGTTTGAGTGTTTATTAATAATGATAATGAGGGTGTTTAAGCACTTACTATGTGCCAGACACTGTACTAAGTGCCAGCATGGGTGCTTGAGTGTTTATGAATAATGATAATGGGGGTATTTAAGCACTTACTATGTGCCAGACACTGTACTAAGCACTGGCATGTGTCTGTTTAACAATAATAATAATAAAGATGGTAGTCAAGTGTTACATGCCAGACACTGTACTAAGTGCTGGCATGTGTGTGTGCGCGTGGGTGTTGAATAATAATAATGAAGAGGGTATTTAAGCATTTACTATGTGCCAGACACTGTACTAAGCACTGGCATGTGTCCGCTTAATAATAACGATGGTGCTCAAGTGTTACATGCTAGACACTGCACTAAGTGCTGGCATGTGTGTGTGTGTGTGCTGAATAATAACAATAAAGACAGTATTTAAACATTTACCGTGTGCCAGACACTGTACTAAACGCCGGTGTGTGTGTTTACTAGTAATAACAACAACAATAACGGTATCTGTTAAGTGCTTACTGTGTGCCAGGCACCGCTCTAAGCACGGGGATGGACACGAGAAAATCGGGTTGGACCCAATCCCCGTCCCCCGGGGGGCTCCCAGTCTCAGTGCCCATTTTCCAGATGAGGCCGCCGAGGCCCAGAGAAGCAAAGTGACCTGCCCAAGGTGACACGGCAGACAAGCGGCGGAGCCGGGGGGCGAGCCCCTGACCCTCTGAATCCCAGGCCGGTGCTCTAACGATGACAACGTTGGTATATGTTAAGCACTTGCTACGTGCAGAGCACTGTTCTAAGCGCTGGGGGAGAGACAGGGTCATCGGGTCGTCCCACGTGAGGCTCCCAGTTAATCCCCATTTTCCAGACGAGGTAACTGAGGCCCAGAGAAGTGAAGGGACTCGCCCACAGTCACACAGCCGACGAGCGGCAGAGCCGGGAGTCGAACCCACGACCTCTGACTCCGAAGCCCAAGCTCCTTGCACTGAGCCACGCTGCTAACCACTAGGCCGTTGGTACGCGTGTGGGTGCACGGACACAACGCGGAGAGCAGCCTGAGGGGGACCCGGGGGTCCCGGACGGGGCGGGCGCCGGGGTCCGGTCGCCCCCGCCCCCCCCCCCCCCGACCCCGTCACCTGTGGAGCGCTCGCCGCGTGCCGGGCCGCGCCCCCGGGGGAGCGCGGCGCACCCCTGGGACGGGACCCGCTCCCCGCCCTCGACCAGCTGCATCCCCCCTCTCCTGCCCCGTCCCCCCCGACCCCCCCGCGTCCCCCCTCTCCCCCCCCGGACCAGGCATCAGAGGCGACTCTGTCCAGGCTCGGCGATTTTTATTGAGGGGGGGGGAGGGGGGGGGGAAAGAGGAGGGGAGCCGGATAGGTGGGATCCCCGTAGGGGCGCGAGGGGAGGAGGAGCCGGGGCCGGAGGGATCCCCTCCCGCTGCGGGGGCCCGGAAGCCCCACGCCCCGTCTCCTCCCCGTCTCCCCTCCCCGCGTCAGGAGGGCACCGGCCCCGTGGCGCCGTCCGGGGCGGGGGCGGCCTGGAACCGGCCCGAGAGGAGGCCCAGGCGGTCGATGTTGCGGTGCAGGACGCTGTGCAGGACGGCCAGGTGGGGGCCGCCGTCCCCGCCGCCCTCCCGGGAGAAGTCGCGCCCGAACCGGCCCCGCTCGGGCTGGAAGACGAACTTCTGGGGCAGGGGCCCGTGCTCGCGCACGAAGCCCCAGACGCTGAGCAGCAGCAGGCGCACCTCGTAGGGCGCCAGCTGGCCGAACGCCTCGTGCATGTTGCCCAGGGCGGGCGGCAGCAGGCTGCCCTCGGCCATGAGGGCCACCAGGGCGCAGGAGGCGTCCAGCTGCCAGGGCGAGCGGGCGGTGTCCGGGTGGCGGGAGGCCTCCCAGTGGCCCAGCAGGGCGGCCAGGAGCCCGCGCAGCAGCACGGAGCAGTAGCAGAGGGCCGGGGGCGCGGCGGCCACCAGCCGGAGCAGCTCGAAGAGCAGCGGCTGCTCCCGGAAGCGGCGGCCGATGCGCAGGTCGCGCTCCACGGTGGCCCGGGCGTGCTCCTCGGGGGGCCAGGCCAGCTCGGCGCCGGCCGCGTCGGGGCACACGCTCTCCACCAGGGTCACGGCCACCGCCTTGGCGGCCTCGGGGCTGAGGGCGGGGGCGCCCCAGCGGCCCCCGGCCCCGGCCCCGGCCCCGCCGCAGCAGCAGCAGCGGGCCAGGAGGCCGAGGAGCGTCTGCGTGTTGTAGGCCACCTCCTCGCGGGCGCGCGAGCGGGCGGCCCGGGGCGGCTTCAGCCCCCGGCCGATGACCCCGGCGTGGAAGACCGACCAGACGCCCCCGGGCCCCGGGACGGCCGCCGTGTGGCGCCTGTTGGTGTCCAGCAGGGAGGCGGGGGCCGGCGGGGCCGGGGCGGGCCCCCCGGCCCCCTCCGCCTCGCCGCCGAACAGGTCGACGTTTCCGCGGTGCAGGGCGCCCTCCACCAGCAGCTGCAGGACGGCCTTGAGGCCGGCGGGCGAGGCCCGGGCCAGGCGGGCCAGGAGCCGGGCGGGCGGGGCCACGCCGGGGGGCCCCCGGCGGCGCAGGGAGGCGAAGAAGCGGCCCACGGCGGCCCGCACCAGGCCCAGCAGCGGGGCCGGCGGGAGGGCCCCCCGCGGGAAGGGGCAGGCGGCCAGCAGGGCGGCGGCGGCGGCGGCCACCTCCTCCTCGGGGTGGAGGAGCAGCGGGGCCAGGTCCGGCAGGTGGGCGGCGGCCGCCTCCCCGAGGCGGGCCCCCAGGGCCGCGGGGCCCTCGCCCCCCTGCTGCTCCCAGCCCACCAGGAGGGCCAGGTTGTGCAGGAGGCGGGCGGTGAGCGGGGCCGGCAGGGCCCCGGCGTGGACCCGGGCCAGGCAGCCCCGCAGGGCCGAGGGCAGCAGGCCCGCCAGGCTGACGGCCAGGCCCGCGAAGAGCTGCGTGGCCAGGCTCAGCTCCTCGGGGGTGCGGGCCCGGCAGAGCAGGTGGCCCAGGGCCTCGGGCCCGCAGCTGGGCCGGGTGTAGACGGACAGCAGGCCCAGGAGCTGGTGCTGCCAGAGGAAGCGCTTCCGCTCCAGCCGCAGGGTCTCGGCGCACAGCTCCGCCACGTGGCCCCGCAGCGCGTCCAGGAAGGGCACCGGCCGCGGGGGCGGCGGCGGGCCCCCCTCCCCGCCCCCGCCCCCGCCCCGGTTGTGCACCAGCTTCTGCAGGTGCAGCAGCAGCAGCTGGACCAGGCGGTCGCAGGCCTCGCGCACCGCGTCCGGGACGGCCGAGCCCGGCGGGGTGATGACCGAGGCCGGCATGGCCGTGTCCACCAGGAACTGCAGCAGGCGGTAGGCCCCGCCGCCCGAGGCCTGGCTGACCAGGTGCACGGCCAGGCTCAGCATGTTGTCCAGCTCCTCCCGCGGGAAGGCCTGCAGGTGCTGCTGCAGCTGGCCGAGGACGGCCGGCGGCCTCAGGCAGTCCACCAGCTCCCCCGAGACCGTGCCCAGCAGGGCCGGGGACATGACGGCCAGCTGCAGCAGGAAGGGCACCGTGGCCTGCGAGGCCGGGTCGCCCCCCCGCCCGCCGGGCCCCGCCGCCAGGCTCTCGTGGAACATGCGCAGGAGCTCCCGCCGGATGCTGTCCCCGTGGCGGGAGGCCAGGTGCCCCAGGATCCCCACCACCGAGGCGATCTTGGGCACCCGCTTCTCCCCGGCGGCCGGGGCGGCGGGGAAGGGGTCCCCGGGGGCGGCGGCGGCCGCCGCCGGCCCGCCGCCCGCCCCCGCCGGCCCCCCGCCGCCGCCGCCGCCGCCGCCCCCGGCTCCCCCGTGGACGCAGAAGTCCTTGAGCCCGCACGAGAGGACCCGGGAGATGATGGTGCCGGGGAAGGAGGAGCCGATGTGGGCCACCACCCAGTCGAAGTGCGGGGAGTGCTGGACCGAGGTGTCCAGGAGGGCGTCCACGCAGGCGTCCGGGCAGCTCCCGATGAGGGCCGAGAGGCACTGCACGTAGATGTCCATGAGGGTGCGGGTGGCCCCGCAGCCCATCCACAGCTGCAGCAGCTCGTTGAGGGAGCCGGCCGCGTGGGGCACGCGCTGGTGGCGCCCCGAGTACTTGCTGCTCAGCTGCCCCATGAGGTCGATGGACCAGGCGCTGACCACGGGGGCCCAGGCCTTGGGGTTGGCCCGGACGAACTCGGACAGGACCTGCTGCACTTCCTGCACCACGTCTTCCAGGCCGGGCCCCGCCGGCGGCGCGTGGGGCGGCGGGGGCGGGCGCGGGTGGGGCGGCCCGGCCGAGGCCCCGTCGTCCAGGGCCGCCAGGTGGGCCCGCGCGCTCTCGTCGAAGACGCCCCGCAGGTGGTCCAGGACGGCCGCCCGGGCCGGGGGCAGGGCGCGCAGCAGCAGGAGGCCGCAGCGGGCGTGATCCCGGGCCGACAGCTGGTGGCCCAGCACCGGGTCCACGCCCGTCAGGAAAGCCTTAATCTCCTGGGCCAGCTCCTGGGCGCTGCCGAGAGAAGCGAGGACCGAGTCAGAGGGGTCAGGCGGACCAGGACAGCCGTCGTGACGACGACCGGGATCCGTCAAGCCACCGCACTCGGTCGAGAGCCGTTCGACGCGCCGCCGGGGGACGGCCGAGCTAACGGGGCGAACCCGCCTGTCCTTTTCACCGAGCGCGCGTCGCGCGCGGAGCGCCACGGAACAACCGACGGGCACGTTCTCTGCCCGCGACCGTCTAGGTGATGGTAATCGTAATCGTAACGGCATTGGTTGAGCGCTTACTCCGTGCCGAGCGCGGTTCTAAGCGCTGGGGGGAAACAAGGTGATCGGGTTGTCCCGCCTGGGGCTCGCCGTCTTGATCCCCGTTTTACAGAGGAGGGAACTGAGGCCCAGGGAAGTGAAGTGACTCGCCCAAGGGCACACAGCAGACGCCTGGCCCAGTCGGGATTAGGAGCCGGGAGAGGGGATTAGAGGCGGACGGTTGGACCGTCCGGCTCCCCCTCGCACCTCAGACTGGGTCCACTCCAGGCTGCACATACTGAGCGCTTAACAAACGCCACGGTTTATTTCATTTTTACGATTCTGCCGTCCGATACGCGGCCTGGGCCCCCCACCCCCTCCGTTCCCCCGTCATCAGTGACTTCTCCAGCCCTCCCCACCGAGGGCTCGGGGAGGTGAACGGGTGGGAGACCAGATTTGGGGCAAGGAATCTCTAGGCCCACGGGGGTGTGGGGTCGTGGGGGGCGGGAGGGGAAAGGAAGAGGGAGGAGGGGTGAGGTCATAATAATAGTAATAATTCTATTTATTTCTTGATTCTATTCACTGCTATTGTTCTCGTCCGTCCGTCTCCCCCGATTAGACCGTAAGCCCGTCAAAGGGCAGGGACTGTCTCGATCTGTTACCGACCTGTACATTCCAACCGCTTAGTACAGTGCTCTGCACATAGTAAGCGCTCGATAAATACTATTGAATGAATGAATAATAATAATGATGGCATTTAAGCGCTTACTATGTGCCAAGCACTTTTCTAAGCGCTGGGGGGGGGATACAAGGTGATGAGGGGGTCCCCCGTGGGGCTCACGGTCTTCATCCCCATTTGACAGATGAGGGAACTGAGGCCCAGAGAAGTGAAGCGACTCGCCCACAGTCACACACCTGACAAGTGGCAGCGCCGGGATTCGAACCCCTGACTTCTGGCTCCCAAGCCCGGGCTCTTCCCACTGAGCCTCGCTGCTTCTCCTGCAAGGAGTCGTCCTACAAGTGCTCAATCTGGTGCTCCGCACAGTGAAAGCGCTCGATAAATACGACTGAATTGAACGACTGGAGAAGCAGCGCGGCTCGGTGGAAAGAGCATGGGCTCGGGAGCCAGAGGTCATGGGTTCGAATCCCATTCTGCCACTTGTCAGCTGGGTGACCGGGGGCCAGTCACTTCACTTCTCTGGGCCTCAGTTACCCCATCTGTGGAATGGGGATGAAGACGGTGAGCCTCATATGGGACACCCTGATGACCCTGTATCTCCCCCAGCGCTTAGAACAGCGCTTAGCACATAGTCAGCGCTTAACAAATACCAACATTATCATTAACGAATGGGGGGGGGGGGTCGGGGTCATTCATTCGTATTGATTGAGCGATTACTATGTGCAGGGCACTGGACTAAGCGCTTGGAAAATACAATCTGGCAAGGGGTAGGGACCATCCCTGCCCAGCAACGGGGTCACGGAGGGGGGGGTGATGGAGGGGGCGGGCGGAGGGTGAGGGGTCGGAGGTCAGGGGTCGGGGAGCGCCCCCGGGGTCCGGGCTACCTGAGGGCGGCGGGGCCGTGGGCGGCCGGAGCGGGGCCCGGCGGGGCCGGGGGCCCGGGGGGGTCGCACAGCGCCGACATCCCGGGGCCGGGACCGGAAGCGGGACCGGAACCGGGACCGGGACCGGGCCCAGGACCGGCCGGAACGGCGGACCGCGGACGACGCATGCGCCCTGATGGGGCCGCGGAGAGGCGGACGACGCATGCGCCCTGATGGGGCCGGGGAGCGGGAGACGGCGGCCGACGCATGCGCCCTGGCGGGGTGGGGGAGCGACGGACTGAGGGCGACGCATGGGCCCTGATAGGGCCGGGGAGAGGTAGACCGCTGGCGACGCATGCGCCCTGGTGGGGGCGGCGCGGCGGACTGAGGGCGACGCATGCGCCCTGATAGGGCCGGGGAGAGGCAGACTGCGGGCGACGCATGCGCCCTGGTGGGGGGAGCGGAGGAGTGCGGACGACGCATGCGCCCTGATGGGACCGGGGAGCGGTGGACCGCGGGCGACGCATGCGCCCTGATGGGAGGGGGCACGGGCAGCGGGCGACGCATGCGCCCTGATGAGGCCCGGGGGCCTTGGGAAAAGCCATGCGCTGCTGCCACCCAATAATAATGAGAATAATAATAATAATAATAATGTTGGTATTTGTTAAGCGCTTACTATGTGCAGAGCACTGTTCTAAGCGCTGGGGTAAACACAGGGGAATCAGGTTGTCCCACTTGGGGCTCACAGTCTTAATCCCCATTTTAATAATAATAATAATAATATTGGTATTTGTTAAGCGCTTACTATGTGCCGAGCACTGTTCTAAGCGCTGGGGTAGACATAGGGGAATCAGGTTGTCCCACGTGGGGCTCACAGTCTTAATCCCCATTTTACAGATGAGGGAACTGAGGCACAGAGAAGTTAAGTGACTCGCCCACAGTCACACAGCCGACAAGTGGCAGAGCTGGGATTCGAACTCATGAGCCCTGACTCCAAAGCCCGTGCTCTTTCCACTGAGCCACGCTGCTTCTCTGTAATCCCCATTTTACAGATGAGGGAACTGAGGCCCAGAGAAGTGAAGTGACTTGCCCACAGTCACACAGTCACACAGTCACACAGCTGACAAGTGGCAGAGCTGGGATTCGAACTCATGAACCCTGAGAATCAGAATAATAATGTTGGTATTTGTTAAGCGCGTACTTTGTGCAGAGCACTGTTCTAAGCGCTGGGTTCTGTTTTTTTGCTATTGCTTTGATGAGATGTTCATCCCCTTGATTCTATTTATTGCTCTTGTTTTTGTCTGTCTCCCCCATTAGACTGTAAGCTCGTCAAAGGGCAGGGACTGTCTCTGTTACCGATTTGTCCATTCCTAGCGCTTAGTACAGTGCTCTGCACAAAATAAGTGCTCAATAAATACTAATGAGTGAATGAATACAGGGTAATCAGGTTGTCCCACGTGAGGCTCACAGTCTTAATCCCCATTTTACAGATGAAGTAACTGAGGCACAGCGAAGTTAAGTGACTCGCCCACAGTCACCCAGCTGACAAGTGGCAGAGCCGGGATTAGAACCCATGACCTCCGACTCCCAAGCCCGGGCTCTTTCCACTGAGCCACGCTGCTTCGACTTCAGGAGGAGGAGGCGGAGGCCCCCGCAGCCCGCCCTCTCAATCACTCCCTCACCCACCCGCTCATTTATTCACTCCTATTTATTGAGCGCTTTGCTGCGTGCAGACCACTGGACTAAGCGCTTAGTTCCACTTGTCAGCTGCGTGACTGTGGGCCAGTCACTTCACTTCTCTGGGGCTCAGTTCCCTCATCTGTAAAATGGGGATGAAGACTGTGAGCCTCACGTGGGACAACCTGATGACCCTGGATCTCCCCCAGCGCTTAGAACAGTGCTCTGCACACAGTAAGCACTTAACAAATACCAACATTATTATTACAATACAGCCAGAAGGAGACCCAATCCCTGCCCCCTGTGGGCTCCCAGTCTAGAGGGGGAGAGGCAGACATCAATAGAAGCAAACAGGCATCGATATCAATAAAATGAATTATAGATAGATACATAAGTGGAGTGGGGCGGGCGGGGGGGCGGGAAGAGCAAAGGGAAAGAGTCGAGGTGACGGGGAAGGGAGGGGGAGCCGAGGAAAAGGGGGCTCAGTCTGGGAAGGCCTCTTGGAGGAGGTGAGCCTTCAGGAGGGATTTGAAGGGATGGGGGATGGTTTGGTGGATGTGAGGAGGGAGGGCGATCCAGGACAGAGGCAGGACGTGGGCCAGGGGTCGATGGCGGGACAGGCGAGGACGAGGCCCAGGGAGGAGGTTAGAGGCGGCAGAGGAGCGGAGCGTGCGGGCTGGGCCGGAGAAGGAGAGAAGGGAGGTGAGGTAGGAGGGGGCAAGGGGATGGACAGCTTGGAAGCCGAGAGTGAGGAGTTTTTGTTTCACGCCAAGGTTGATAGGCAACCGCTGGAGGTTTCTGAGGAGTAGAATGACATGCCCAGAGCTTTTCTGTAGAAACGTTCCCAATGTCCCATCCTAACGTCCCTTCTCATCCTGCTTCCAACACAGACACGCAGCCTTGTATCCACCCCCATTTTGAACCTTTGGAATCCAATCTCTTCTCTCTCTCTAATTTCCTCTTTCCAGGCCACATAGTTCCTCCTCCTCCTCGCTGGACTGCAAACTCATCAAGGGCAGGGAATGTGCCTGCTTACCGTTGTATTGTACTCTCCCAAGCGCTTAATACAGTGCTGTCCACATAGCGCTCAATAAAACACGACTGTCAGACCGAAGCAGCACGGCGTAGTGGATAGAGCACGGGCCGGGGACTCAGGAGGTCGTGGGTTCTAATCCCGGGTCCACCACTCGTCTGCTGTGTGGCTTCGGGCAAGTCGCTCCACTTTTCTGGGGATCAGTTACGTCATCTGGAAAATGAGGATTAATAATGTTGGCGTTTGTTGAGCGCTTACTATGTGCAGAGCACTGTTCTAAGCGCTGGGGTAGATACAGGGTAATGAGGTCGTCCCACGTGAGGCTCACAGTTAATCCCCATTTTACAGATGAGGGAACTGAGGCACAGAGAAGTGAAGTGACTCGCCCACAGTCACCCAGCTGACAAGTGGCAGAGCTGGGATTCGTAACCCATGACCACCGACTCCGAAGCCCAGGCTCTTTCCACTGAGCCACGCTGTGATTAAGACTGTAAGCCCTATGCGGGACAGGGTCTGTGTCCAACCTGATTTGCTTCTATCCACCCCAGTGGTTAGTACAATGCTTGGCACATGGTAAGCACTTCACAAGTACTCTCAACATATCTCACCCGGATTACTGCATCAGCCTCCTCTCCGATCTCCCATCCTCCTCTCTCTCCCCCCACTTCAGTCTATACTTCACTCTGCTGTCCAGATTATCTTTCTGCAGAAACGCTCTGGGCATGGCACTCCCCCTCCTCAAAAACCTCCAGTGGTTGTCTATCAACCTTCGCATGAAGCAAAAACTCCTCACTCTCGGCTTCCAAGCTCTCCGTCACCTTGCCCTCCTCCTACCTCGCCTCCTTTCTCTCCTTCTCCGGCCCAGCCCGTACACTCCGCTCCTCTGCCGCTCACGGGCCCTCGTTCTCACCTGTCCCGCCGTCGACCCCTGGCCCACGTCCTACCTCTGGCCTGCAATACCTCGCCTCCGCCGAACTAGCTCTCTTCCCCCCTTCGAAGCCCTTCTGAGAGCTCACCTCCTCCAGGAGGCCTTCCCACACTGAGCCCCCCCTTTCCCCTGATCCTTCTCCCCTCTCCATTCCCCCCACTCCCTCCCTCTGCTCTACTCCCTTCCCCTCCCCACAGCACTTGTGTATATTTGTACCTATTTTATTAATGATGTATATCTATAATTCTATTTATTTTGATGGAACTGACGCCTCTCCACCTGTTTCGTTTTGTCTGTCTCCCCCGTTTAGACTGTGAGCCCGTTGTTGGGTAGGGATTGTCTCATCTGTTGCCGAATTGTACTTTCCAAGTGCTTAGTACAGTAAGTGCTCAATAAATACAATCGAATGAAAGTACCATCATTATAATAATTATTATTATTATTATCCTTCCCCTCTGGCTATTCCTCCTCAGTCCCTTTCACTGGCCCTTCCTCCATCCCTCGCCTGGGGGTTGTTCCTTAAAGCCCTGTTTTGCCTTCCTTTCCCTCTCACTTTTCCTTCACTCTTTCAGCTTAATAATAATAGTAACTGTGGTATTTGTTAGGTGCTTACTATGTGCCAGGCACTGTACTAAGCGCTGGGGTGAATACAAGCAAATCGGGTGCACACAGTCCCTGTCCCTCATGAGGCTCACGGTCTCAATCCCCATTTTGCAGATGAGGTCACTGAGGCCCAGAGAAGTGAAGTGACTTGCCCAAGGTCACACAGCAGATGAGCGGCAGAGCCGGGATTAGAACCCATGACCACCTGACTGCCAGGCCTGTGCTTTATCCACTACGTCACGCTGCTTCCCTCGTCTATGCACTTCCGCTCACCCGTAACGCTTCTGCACATATTCATTTATTCGCCCTTCTATTTCAAAAATCAGTAGTATTTATGGACCCTCCACCGTGTTCAGAACATTGTTCTAAGCACTTGGGAGAGTGTGACAGAATCGACATACGATCCTTGCCCTTAAGGAGTGGACAATCCCTTGCGGGAGACAAGATAAGCCCTTTAATTACTTATCCATTTATCTTTTTTCTTCTTTAATTTGTCTTCGATGGTGTCCGTTAAGCGCTCGCCACGTGTCAAGCACTGCTCTAAGCATTGGAATCTCTACAGGTTAACCAGGTGGGACACAGTCCCCGTCGCCCATGGGGCTCACAGTCTAAATCGGAGGGAGAACGGGTATTGAATCCCCATTTTACTAAGGGAACTGAGGCACCGAGAGGTTAAGCGACTTGGCCAAGGTCACACAGCGGGCAAGAGGAAGAGCAGGGATTAGAACCCAGAGCCACTGAGTCCTAGACCTGGGCTCTATCCAGTAGACCACGCTATTTCCCTTTTTTTATTGCAGCTTCCCGCTACAAAATTGATTGGTTGATTACTCAAGGCTATAATGCTCCAAAAAGCGGTTACATCCCCTTGATTCTATTTATCGGGATTACGTTGTCTTATTTTTGTCCGTCTCCCCCGATTAGACTGTGAGCCCGCACTGGGCAGGGATGGTCTCTGTCCGTTGCCGAACTGTACGTTCCGAGTGCTTGGTACGGTGCTCTGCAAATAGTAGCGTGGCTCAGTGGAAAGAGCCCGGGCTTGGGAGTCAGTAGTCATGGGCTCGAATCCCGGGTCCGCCGCTTGTCAGCTGTGTGACCGTGGGCAAGTCACTTAACTTCTCTGTGCCTGTTACCTCATCTGTAAAATGGGGATTAAAACTGTAAGCCCCACGTGGGACAACCTGATCACCCTGTATCTCCCCCAGTGCTTAGAACAGTGCTCGGCACATAGTAAGCGCTTAACAAAGACCAACATTATTATTATAGTAAGCGCTCAATAAATACTATTGAATGAATGAAGGCGGTTGTTGCTGAGCTTTTTGGAGAACCCAGGCTCCCCAAAAAGAGACATCCTAAGGGTGGAGCAATCCGAGCAACCCCAAATTGCCCACTCCAGATTGAATTGCTTTTGCCTTTTCTCTCTTTCCCTCCTCCTCCATTAAAGCTCCTTGCGAGCGGGGAATGTGTCTGTTTATCATCACAATGTACTCTCCCACATGTTTAGTACAGCGCTTTGCACACGGTAAGCACTCACTAAATATGATTGAATGAACTTTTCTGTTTTAATTTAGGAAAACAGCATCTCCATTTGGGTCTGGCTCCGAGATTCCTCCACTCCGTGCCACATTCCGAGGCCTGGTTGTGAAAAACACTTGGCCGGTGACGCTCGCTCAGCAGAGTGTAATAATGTTGGTATTTGTTAAGCGCTTACTAGGTGCCGAGCACTGTTCTAAGCGCTGGGGGAGATACAGGGTGATCAGGTTGTCCCAGGTGGGGCTCACACACTTTTAATCCCCATTTTACAGATGAGGGAACTGAGGCACAGAGAAGTGAAGTGACTTGCCCACAGTCACACAGCTGACAAGGGGCAGAGCCGGGAGTCGAACTCATGACTCATGTGTCTTGGGCACGATCAGAGATCAGTGAAGGAAGGCAGGCTTGGCGTCTCCTGAAGATCTGGAAGGCAGGTTTGGCGTCTCCTGAAGATCTTCAAGTCTAGACTTGGTCTAAGCTCAAGGGGCAATTAATTTTCCGGTGGGGACCTCTCAGACCCGACGGTCCCCCGGCACCAGGTTTGACCGATCTGGAAGTAAGAGCCCTTCTCTTTCGTTCTGGAGGGCAGGGGAGACAGTTTCCTCATGGGAAGGAGCAGGAATAAAGAGGAGTTAGTCGGAAGCCTTGCGTTAGTGACTATCCTAATAATAACTGAGGTATTAAGCGGCCTGGAGAGGCAGCGTGGCCTAATGGATAGAGCCCAGCTCCGCCACTAGTCTGCTGTGACCTTGGGCAAGTCACTTGACTTCTCGGGGCCTCAGTTACTTCATCTGTCAAACGGGGATTAAGACTGTAAGCCTCACGTGGGACACGGACTGAGTCCAGCCTGATCACCTCGAAGAATAATAATATTAATAATAATGATGATGATGGTATTTGTTAAGCACTTACTATGTGCCAAGCACTATTCTAAGCGCTGGGGGAGATCCAAGGGAATCAGGTGGTCCCACATGGGGGGGCTCACAGTCTTCATGCCCATTTTACAGGTGAGGGAACTGAGGCCCAGAGAAGTTAAGTGACTTGCCCAAAGTGGCGGAGCTGGGATTAGAACCCATGACCTCTGACTCCCAAGACCAGGCTCTTGCGAGCGTGGCTCAGTGGAAAGAGCCCGGGCTTGGGAGTCCGAGGTCATGGGTTCGAATCCCGGCTCTGCCACTTGTCAGCTGGGTGACTGTGGGCAAGTCACTTCACTTCTCTGTGCCTCAGTTCCCTCATCTGTAAAATGGGGATTAAGTCTGTGAGCCTCTTGTGGGACAACCTGATGACCCTGTATCTCCCCCAGCGCTTAGAACAGTGCCCTGCACATAGTAAGCGCTTAACAAACACCAACATTATTATTATTATTATTTACTGCACTCAAAAACATCGATCGTGGGCTGGAATTCCCCTCTGATTCCTAAGGCTCTAAATAGGTAACTTCTGAGGGGAACAGGGCCAGGCCTGATGCGGAAAATGGGGAAACCTCTTCTGTTTCCCATCTAGACCGCGGAGATGGTCGGGCCGCTTGTGAAAGTAGGAAGTAGCAGAAACTGAACACCGATCCACGCGGTGCCCGGCCACCTCTGGGAAGACTTTATTAAGAGTTTTGAGCTCAATTCTATACTCTCTGACCCAAGAGGAATAATAGAGAATTGGGCAGAAGGGCTGAGAAGAGCCAAGGAGATGATGAAAGAATTATTAGAATTATTTTAGTCCCCAGAAAGCTGAGAGGGGATTGATCTGGTACGGACGGCCAAACCCGTGAAGGGTGGTTGTCGGCTTTTCCACGATTTTACTGAGAACAGGAGGAAATGGGCTGAAATAACCAAAAACATGAGCAAGATCAGGGGCCGGGGAGGCAACACGCTGGGGGCCGAGCGGAGGTGGAGACGAGCAATCCGAAGACAAAGACCGTGCCCTCCCCACCCCGATCCTTATTTCGCTCTGCTGCCCGGTTCCTTTTTTCTCAAAAAAGATTCGGTCCGTGTCTTCCCACTTCTCGAAAACCTAAACCTCCGGTGGTGGCCCATCCACCTCTGCAACAAACAGAAACTCCTGACCATCGACTTTAAGGTCCTCAACCAGCTCTCCGAATCCTACCTTACCCCACTGACTCCCCAAGGCAGCCCAGCCCACACAATAGAGAAGCAGCGTGGCTCAGTGGAAAGGGCCCAGGCTTGGGAGTCATGGGTTCGAATACCGGCTCTGCCACTTGTCCGCTGTGTGACTGTGGGCAAGTCGCTTCACTTCTCTGGGCCTCAGTCCCCTCATCTGTCAAATGGGGATTAACCGCGAGCCTCACGCGGGACAATCCGATTACCCTGAATCTACCCCAGCGCTGAGAACGGTGCTCTGCACCTAGTAAGCGCTTAAATACCAACATTATTATTATTAATTCACTCCTCTAACATCACCCTGCTCAGGGTACCTTCAGGCAGATTTCCCCGAGCGCTTACCGCGTGTAGAGCACTGTACTGCGTGCCTAGGAGACCACGACACAACACTCTAGCAGTCGGAGTCCTTGCCTACAACAAGCTTACGGTCTAAACATTCATCTTCCCCGCGGCCAAACCCTCGCCCGCACCTTCCCCCCGGCCTAGAACTCCCTCCTTCTCCTTATACGATATAGATCGTTAGTCTCCACCTTCCAAAGCCTTACCAAAATCACATTTCCACCAAAAGCCATTAATTCCATTTCCTCTACTGGCTCCTCTTTCCGCGTCATCCACGCGCTTGGACAGTCGCCCCGTCTTCAGCCCCACAGGACTTATATACACATCTGCAATTTATCGTCCGTCTCCCCCCGAGTCGCTGAGTATACCCTGGAAGCACGGAACGTAGCTACCGACTCCACCGGGCTCTCCCAAGTGCTTGGTTGAGTGCCCTGCACACGGTAAGCGCTCAATCAATATTCGTTCATTCGATCGTATTTATTGAGCGCTTACCGTGTGCAGGGCACTGGACTGAGCGCTTGGAATGGACAATCCGGCGACAGACAACCCCTGCCCAACGACAGGCTGGCAGTCTAATCAAAACCGCTGGTCGACTGAGGGACGCGAACCCGTCAGGCCAAACGCCTAATCACACAGCACAGTTCCCAGGCCTTTCCTTCACTGTCTCGCTCAGGTTTAGCTCTCACCGCAACCCAGAGAGAACGTTCCTTACCCACCCAGGGAGAGAACACGTTAATAATTATAACTGTGGTATTTTTTCCACACACAAAACAATAATCCCCTCCTCCCACAATCACTCCCCAAAGCCCACACACGGTCCAATAACTTTATTGTTGTGAATCGCTACTGCACCGGGCTGCCTTGCTCCTCCTCCCTCCGCAAAAGCAGAGGAAAACTAACCCTCTCGAAGAAGCTTCCTCAGAAGAAAGATCGCAACGTTGATTTTGGCAGCCCGTTCACGGCCCGACCCAGTTCCGAGGGAAAGGGGACGACGGGGAAGGGAGTCGGCGCTGCTTTGGTCTCACAGCTCCTCCATCTCCACATCCTGGATGACCAAAGCTCGGGTCCTCTTTCTCCTCGGACGCTTAGAAGAAGGTTTACTGGTCCTGGACGGCTTTGCGGGGGCATCCACTGGAAGGGGATGAGGGAGTCTAGTGAGCAGCGTCCCAAGAAGAACCCCATGCCCCCCACCCACCCACCCACCCTCTATTCCCAGCATCTAAACGTCGCCTCTCCCCAACCCCGTCCTCACCCTCCATTGCCGCCTTCTCCTTCTCCGCGTGGCGGATCTGCTGTAGCAGTTTCCTGCGCTTCTTCCCCGACAGCGTGATGTTGGCCCGGGTGCTGGATCTGAAGCAGGATGGAGAATGATAATCGTAAAAAGTAATAATTGCGGCATCTGTTCGACACTTCACCGAAGCACTGGGGTGTGGGTACGAGCAAATCGCGTTGGGCGAAGTCCCTGTCACCCGCGGGGCTCACAGCCTTAATCACCGTTTTACAGATGAGGTAACTGAGGCACAGAAAAGTGAAGCCTGAGGGTCACGCAGCGGGTAAGTGGCGGAGTGGGATTAGAACCCAGGTCTTTCTGACTGCCAAGCCCGGGCTCTATCCACCAGGCCATGCTGCTGCTTAGGGAGAGGGTGGGCTGCAGGTGAGGTTTACTGGGTGGGGGGTCGAGGGGGTTTTCTCTGGGGGCTCCGATAAGAATTGTCCCGGCCTGTCAGCTGCCCTGATTGGGTTCGTCAGCTATAATTGGAGAGGAGGATTCTGAATAAGAAGGGGCTGGTGAAAGAGCACAAAGAAGCGGTGTGATTAGTGAAAAAAGCACCGCCTGGAACAATAATAATAAGGATAATGAATAATGTCGGTATTTGTTAAGCGCTTACTATGTGCCGAGCACTGTTCTAAGCGCTGGGGTAGATACAGGATCTTCAGGTTGTCCCACGTGGGGCTCACAGTCTTCATCCTCATTTTACAGATGAGGAAACCGAGGCACAGCGAAGTGAAGTGATTTGCCCAAGGTCACCCAGCTGACAGGCGGCGGAGCCGGGATTAGAATCCGTGACCTCTGCCTCCCAAGCCCGGGCTCTCGCCACTGAGCCACGCTGCTTCTTCACACTGCTTCTCGAGAAGTCCGAGAAGTCCAAGAAGGACCCGGGTTCTACTCCCGGCTCCCCCAGACATGTAATAATAATAATAATAATAACGTTGGTATTTGTTAAGCGCTTACTAGGTGCAGAGCACTGTTCTAAGCGCTGGGGTAAACACAGGGGAAGCAGGTTGTCCCACGTGGGGCTCACGGTCTTAATCCCCATTTTCCAGATGAGGGAACTGAGGCCCAGAGAAGTGAAGTGACTCGCCCACAGTCACACAGCTGACAAGTGGCAAAGCTAGGATTCGAACTCATGAGCCCGGACTCCAAAGCCCGTGCTGTTTCCACTGCGCCACGCCGCTTCTCTTCCCGGGGGACCCCGGCAAGTCACTTCGCTTCTCCGTGCCTCAATCTCCTTACCCGCAAGACGGGGGTGGAGACCAGGAGATTGTGGGGCTGCGTCCCACCCGATTTGCTTGTAGCTACCTGGGCACTTATTAAAGAGCTCAGAGAAGCGGCGTGTCTTAGTGGAAAGAGCCTGGGCTTGGGAGTCAGAGGTCACGGGTTCTAATCTTGCCTCTGCCACTTGTCAGCCGGGTGACTATGAGCAAGTCACTTCACTTCTCTGTGCCTCCGTTGCCTCATCTGTAAAATGGGGATGAAGACTGTGAGCGCCACGTGGGACAATCTGATCACCTCGTGTCCTCCCCAGCGCTTAGAACAGCGCTCTGCACACCGGCAAGCGCTTAACGAATGCCATCATCATGGGTTCCAATCCCGGCTCCGCCGCTTGTCAGCCGTGCGACTTTGGGCAAGTCATTTGACTTCTCTGTGCCTCCGTGGCCTCCTCTGTCAAACGGGGATGAAGACTGTGAGCCCCACGTGCATCTCCCCTTGCATCTCCCCCAGCGCTTAGAACAGTGCTCGGCACACAGGAAGCGCTTAACCAATAGCCACGTGATTATTATTATTATTACAGCGCTTGGCCCACCGCAAGCGCTTCACGAATACCGCACTCATCATCGGGGCTGCCGGTGGCCGAAACTCACGCTCTCTTCTTGAGGTGGTGATGGGTGATGAGGCCCTCGTCCACCACGGCCCCGAACACCTGGTGCCGCCTCCGCCGTTCCCGGTTCAGCACCCGCCGCCTCTTGAACAGCTTCTTTTTCAGCTCCTGGGGCGCGGGGTATAAGAGGAAAGAGCGTGACAGGCCACACCTCGACATCCCCCTCCCGCTTCACCGGTTCCGGCTTCACCCCCACCCCTCCGGAGGCCCCTGGCGACCCGTGAGAGGGTCTGCGGTGCGACTCCGGGCAGGTCGCTTCACTGGGCCTCGGCTACCTCATCTGTAAAATGCAGATTAATAAGAATCTTGGCTTTTGATAAACGCTTACTATGTGCCAAGCACTGCTCTAAGCCCTGGGGGGATACCGGGAGATCAGGTTGTCCCCCGTGGGGCTCGCAGTCTCCGTCCCCATTTGACGGAGGAGGGAACTGAGGCTCGGAGAAGTTAAATGACCTGCCCAAAGTCACGGAGCTGACAGGCGGCGGGGCCGGGATTAGAACCCACGACCTCTGACTCCCAAGCCCGGGCTCTTGCCACTGAGCCACGCTGCTTCTCTGTAAGACCGTGAGCCCCGGGGGGGGGGGGACAACCTCATCACCTTGCATCTACCCCGGCGCTTAGCACATAGTAAGCGCTTACTGAATTCCATCATTATTAGTCGTGGGGTTCTAATCTCGGCTCCAACGCCGGTCCGCTGTGCGACCTCGGGCAAGTCACTCCCCTGGGCCTCAGTTCCCTCATCTGCAAAATGGGGATGAAGACAGGGAGCCTCACGTGGGCCAGCCTCATGAGCTTCTACGAGAGGCGGCGTGGCTCAGTGGCAAGAGCCCGGGCTTGGGAGCCAGAGGCCACGGGTTCGAATCCCAGGTCCGCCACCTGTCAGCCGTGTGACTGCGGGCGAGTCACATCGCTTCTCTGGGCCTCAGTTCCCTCATCTGTCAAATGGGATGAAGACGGTGAGCCTCGCGTGGGACAACCCGATGACCCCGCGTCTCCCCCAGCGCTTAGACCAGTGCTCTGCACCTAGTAAGCGCTTAACAAACACCAACATGACGATTATCACCCCGGCGCTTAGGACAGTGCTGGGCACACAGCAGGCGCTTAACAGATACGATGATCACTTCACTTCCCCGGGCCTCAGTTCCCTCATCCGTAAAATGGGGATGGAGCCTGCGAGTCCCACGTGGGACGGGGCCCACTTGGCTCCTCTCCCCCCGGGGCGCTCAGTACAGTGCCCGGCGCCGAGCGACCGGATACCAAAGAGCACCAGCGGTTGAGAAGCAGCGTGGCTCCGTGGAAAGAGCATGGGCTTTGGAGTCAGAGATCATGGGTTCGAATCCCGGCTCTGCCGCTTGTCAGCTGGGTGACTTGAGGCAAGTCACTTCACTTCTCTGTGCCTCAGTGACCTCATCTGTAAAATGGGGATTAGAACTGTGAGCCCCAGGTCGGGTAACCTGATCACCTTGTATCTCCCCAGCGCTTAGAACAGTGCTCGGCACATAGTAAGCGCTTAACAAATACCAACGCTATTATTATTATTATTATTCCTTCCTTTCAGCAGGCCTGGGCTCCACGAGGTGGAGGGAAATCAAGCTAAAAAGAAAGAAGGCGGGTTAGGCGCAGGGGAGCCTGAGGTTAAATAGAAAAACCATGCGAGGGGAAGCAGAAATTGGAGGGAAAAGTTGCGCCCGTCAATCATCACCGTCCGAGGCCGGTTAATCTTCCCCCCGGGTGTCCCCATGGCCTCGCCGCCGCCGCCGCCGTCTTCCGCTCCCAGCGCGGTCCGCTGACGCGAACCAATCAGAGCCGGGGGGCGGGACCGGGACCAATCGCTAAAGGCCCCGCCCCGCCGGCCGCCCCAGCGAGGGCCAATCAGAGGCCGGGGGTGGGGCGACGCGGTGGAGGAAGAATGGACCAATCAGAGGCCTGGGCCGCTATAGAACAGGTATTTGCCGGCCTCGCCCACTGAGGGAAGGAGAGACCAATCAGAGAGCGGGGGTGGGGTGACGACTAATCTATGAAGGAAGAATAGACCAATCAGGGGCCTGGGGGCGGGACCTCCATATAAAATGTACTTGCAGGCCCCGCCCACTGAGGGAAGAAGGGACCAATCAGCGCTTTAGAGGCGGGGCCAGAACGGCTATATACAAGTCTCTTGCCGGCCTCCTCCCCACTGAGGGAGGAGGGACCAATCAGAGGCCGGGGGTGGGGCGGCGACTACTCTATGATGGAAGAATGGACCAATCAGGGGTCTGAGGGCGGGGCCTCCATATAAAAGGCACTTGTCGGCCCCGCCCACCGAGGGAAGGAGGGACCAATCAGGAGCCTGGGGGCGGGCCGCTATATAAATGCCTCTTGCCCACCTCCCCCCCCCCAACTGAGGGAAGGAGGGACCAATCAGAGGCCGGGGGTGGGGCGACGACAACGCTATGAAGGAAGAATGGACCAATCAGGGGCTTGGGGGGGCGGGGCCGCACCGCTATAGAAAAGGCACTTGTCGGCCCCGCCTACCGAGGGAAGGAAGGACCAATCAGCGCTTTGGGGGCGGGGCCAGACCGCACCTGCCGGCCTCGCCCCCTGAGGGAAGGAGAGGCAAATCAGAGTTTTAGGGGCGGGACTAGGCTAATAGATTAAAAACCACTTGCCGGCCTCGCCCGCCGAAAGAAGGGTGGACCAATCGGAGTCTTGGGGGCGGGGCTAGAAAGACTATATTAAGATCACTTGCCAGCCCCGCCCACTAAGGGATGGATGGATCGATCGTAGCCTTGTCTGCCCCGCCCACCGAGGGAAAGATGGACCAATCAGAGTCAGGGACGGGGATGGGGGGAGCGACGACCGCTGTTTGAAGGGCGACCTCCCCTACCTAGAGACGGACGGACCAATCAGAGCCTCGGGAAGGGGGGGCGAGAAACAAATGAAAAAAGCCCCTCTCGGACCGGCGGGCGGAGGGGACCAATCAGAGTCATGCAGTTGGGGCAACGGCGGCTATAGGAAAGCCGAACATCCCGCCCTAGGGAGGGATGGACCAATCAGAGCGGGGGGGCGGGGAATAAGACCAATCAGAGCGGAGGGCGGAGCCTAGGACCAATCAGAGCGGGGGGCGGGGCCTGGGACCACTATATAAGGTGTCGTTGCGGCTACACTCCGTCTTTTCCCCTCCGTGCGCGCTGGAGGGGGGCTGTGCGGGTGGTGAGTGACGGGCGAGGCAGGGCTGCGGGGGTGTTTGTCGATCCTCTATTTCTTGGCGGGGTCCGGGTGCGCAGTCCCGCTCCCTGTGATGTTCGGAGGTAGAGGGAAGGGGCTCCGGCCTCCCCGGCGTTATGTCTTCGGTCCCGGTGGCTGCCCGTCCGCCGGTTCTATCCTCACTCGCCGGGACAAGCGGCTCCCCGGGTCTTGGCGCGGGGCAGACCGCCTTTCTCGCGGCCCTCACGCCTTCTTCTTATCTTTGCAGGCTGCCGGGAGGCCGAAGAGTTGGACCTAGGCGACAGCCCGCACTCTTCCCGTCCCATCTCAAATAAAATATCCACGTTCTGGACTTTTCTTGTGTCTTTTCTTTAGGGGTCGGGTTTTGGGGGGGCGGGGATGGAAGAGGGAGCACGGGCCCGCGCTGCCAGTTGTGACGTTGGGCCAGTTCGCTCCTGAGCCTCGGGTTTCCTGCGCTGTAAAATCGGGATTAAATACATTCAGTCGCGTTCATCGAGCTCTTCATGTGTGCAGAACACCGGACTAAGCGCTTCGAATGTACAGTTGAGCAACAGACCATCCCTGCCCAACAGCGGGCTCAGTCTTCCTCCCTAAACTGTAAGTCCCACATAGGACAGGGCGTGTGTCCAATTTGTACCTTCTGAAGCACAGGGAACAGTGTGGGACACGTAGTGCGCCCTTAGCAAATGCCATCAAAAGGACTGGACAACTAACTATAGTTATTAAGCGTTTACTGTGCCTAGCGCTGGGTAGATAATAAGGAAATCACATTGTTCCTCGTGAGGCTCGCAGGCTTAGTCCCTATTTTGCAGATGAGATAGGCCCCGAAAGGTGAATTGGCCTGCCCAAGGTCATGCAGCGGACAAGTGGCAGAGCCGGGATGAAAGCGAACGTCCAGTGACCTTGTGCTCTTGCTACTAGGTCATGCTGCTTCGCTAGGCGCGTTGTTATCGCCTCAACGTGCCAGGCACTGTACTAAGCGCTCGGGTGGATGCAAGCAAATCGGGTTGGGCACAGTCCCTGTCCCACCTAGGGCTCCCAGTCTCAGTCCCCATTTTCCAGTTGAGATAACTGAAGCACAGAGAAGTGAAGCGACTGGCCCGACGTCCCACAAGTGGCCGAGTAGGCATTAGAACCCATGACCCCCCCCCCGAATCCCGGGCCCGCTATTTACTAGGCCTTTAACTAGGGAAGCCGCGTGGCACAGTGGAAAGAGCCCGGGCTTGGGAGTCAGAGATCATGGGTTCGAGTCCTAGCTCTGCCACTTGTCAGCTGTGTGACTGGGCAAGTCACTTCTCTGTGCTTTAGTTCCCTCATCTGTAAAATGGGGATTTAGACTGTGAGCCTCACGTG
Organism: Ornithorhynchus anatinus; assembly: GCF_004115215.2. Taxonomy (NCBI): domain Eukaryota; kingdom Metazoa; phylum Chordata; class Mammalia; order Monotremata; family Ornithorhynchidae; genus Ornithorhynchus; species Ornithorhynchus anatinus. The sequence continues at coordinate 16,092,991 of NC_041730.1, read as the reverse complement.
GGGCAACCCGATTACCCTCTATCTACCCCAGCGCTTGGAACAGTGCTCCGCACATAGTAAGCGCTTAACGAATACCAACATTATTAGGCCATGCCGCTCCTAGAATCTAAACAATGAACAGTTGCATTTCGCTCCCCCAAGCCCTTAGTTCATGGCTTGTTCTGTTTCGCTTTGCTGTCCGTCTCCCCCGTTTAGACTGTGAGCCTGTTATTGGGCGGGGACGGTCTCCATCTGTTGCCGAATTGCCCATTCCAAGCGCTTAGCACAGCGCTCCGCACCTAGTAAGCGCTCAATAAATCTGACGGGTTGGGGGGGAGGAAACCTGTCATTGGTGGCCGGTGGGTCTCCCCTCACGGGGGCGCCCTGGAGCAGCCTCGGGATCGCGCGTGCGCTGAAGCAGCCTCGGGCCGCAGCGGCTCGGCGCAACCGCTGCAACGCGCGTGCGCCGCAGCAGCCTTGGGTCGCGCATGCGTCGCAACGGCCCGAAGGAGGCTTGGGTCGCGCATGCGTCGCAGCGACCCCGGAGCCGCCTTGGGCCGCGCATGCGCCGCAGCTCCCCTTTCGACCCAGCCCAGCGTCTCCCTGAGGTCGGGGCCGTCATGGCGGCCCGTCCGGTCCTGAGGCCCGCCCTCCTCCGGGTCGGGCAGCGCACCGCACGGGGCTCATCGCCTCCACATGCATGTCGTGGGGTGGGACAGACTGGTCTTGGTGGAGACTTGGCCCTCGGCCGTCGTCGCTGGGCCTCCACCCTCAGCGAAGCGTTGGGCGAGGGAGCCCCGCCAACCCGCGCGCCCGACTTCGACTGGTTCTTCGGCTTCGAGGAGGCGCGGGGGCTGCTGCTGCCCTTGCTGGAGGAGGGAGCGGAGCCGTCGTCCTCGTCCTCGTCCTCGTCGCCCCCGGCCCCGCTGGGCGTGCTGGACGTGGGCTGCGGGACGTCGGGGCTGGGCCCGGGCCTGTACGCCCACTGCCCGCTGCCCCTCGACGTGCTGGCCGTCGACGTCGACGGCGACGCGGTGGCCCGCGCGAGGCGACTCTTCGAGGCCGGAGGACGACGGCCGGTGCGGGCGGGCCATCCCGCCTCCCGCCTGCGCTTCGCGCGGGCCGACGGCCGCGCCCTGGGCCCCGCCTGCCCGCCGGCCTCCCGCCACGTGGTGGTGGACAAGGGCACGTGGGACGCCGTGCGGCGGGCCGACGGGCCGGCGGGGGCCGAGCGGCTGCTGGCCGAGTGTCTGCGGGTGCTGCGGCCCCGCGGGACCCTGGTGCAGCTGACCGACGAGGACCCGGACGCCCGCCTGCCCTGCCTGGAGCGGCGGGCGGGGCGCCGCCCCGTCACCGTCCACCCGCTGGGACCCTTCGGGGGCGTCGCCTACTTCGCCTACCTGGTCCGGCCGCTTCCGTGAGCACGCTTGCCCGGCCTGCCCCGTCCTCGCGGGCCCGGGGACGACGGGCGGGTGCCGCCGCGGGTTCGCCCCGGGCGGGGCCGGTCACGGCTCGCTGCCGTCTCCTGCTTCCCCAAGCGCCTGCTACGGCGCTCTGCACACGGGTGGCCCTTAATAAAGACGAACCGACGGGTCTGCGTTGCCTAGCTTTAAGCCACTGCCCCAAGCGTCGCAGTAGTAACCATGATATTAAGCCCTTATGGGCCAGCCGAATACTAAGCGATACAAGCAAAGCAGGTTGGACCCAGTCCCCGACCCCCACGGGGCTCGCGACAATAATAATGACGGTATTCGTTAAGCGCCCGCTATGCGCCGAGCACTGTTCTGAGCGCTGAGGGAGATACGGGGCGATGGGGTCGTCCCAGGTGGGGCTCACCGGCTTCATCCCCATTGTACAGATGAGGGAACTGAGGCCCGGTGAAGTGACTTGCCCAAGGTCACGTAGCAGATAGGTGGAACCGGGATTAGAACTCGTGACTCAGGCCCCCGGTCTACCTACTGGGCCAAGTGCCTTCCCAAGCGCTTGATGCAGCGGCGCTCCTTATAGTGCTCGATAAATACCTTTGATTGATCGAAAAAAGATGAGATTGAAACAGACTAGTGTTGATGTGAAGGTCGTGGGTTCTAATCCTGGCTCCACCCCTTGTCTTGGTACGTGACCCTGGACAAGTCACTTCTCTGTTCTGCGGTTACCTTTTCTGTCAAAGGGCTTCCCGTGGGACAGGGACTCTGTCCGACCTGATTCACCTGTATCTACTCCAGCGCTTAGAATAGTGCTCGACATATAGTAAGCACTTAAGAAAAAATCATCGTAGGAGATCCGTGGAAGGAGGGCACTGAGCGACACTTAAGCAGTCTAGTGCCCGAGGCCTGAATGAACTCACCAAGTGTCTCCCGGTGCCAACCCAAGAACTGTGGGCGCCACCCCTCTCCCAGTGCCAACCCCAAAACCGTGGGTTTTTTACCATATCATATCCTGATCATATTCCTGGGAAGGAGGTCCCCGCATCCCGGCACCAGGTGCAGAAGAGCCCAACTGCAGGAATGCAAGGACAAACAACAAAAGTCTGGGCTGTGGGGGAAATGCCCGACTTGGTTAGAAGGATACACAGAGTAAGTGCTCAACGACAGCACAATGATTATTAATGACCATAGTATTGGTTAAATGCTTACTGTGTGCTGAGCACTGTCCCAAGCGCCGGGGTGGATCCACAACAAGCGGGTTGGACGTAGCCCCTGTCCACTTGGTGGCTCACGGTTTCAGCAGGTCCTGAATCCCCATTTTGCAGACGAGGAGACGGGTTCAGAAGTTAAGTGACGGAGCCAGGATGAGAATCCCGGGTCCTCCGATTCCCCGGCCTGCACTCTTTACGCTAGGCCAGGCTGCTTCTCATTAATAGGACTTAATTCCGCGGCTATCTGAGGAGCCTATTCCCCCAAATGTCCTGAGGCCTCTTTCTCATGCTAATCTGTTGTCCGCCTGTTTTTGTTTCCACTCAGAGTCAGAATCACGTGCTTTTGGAGAGCGGTAAATGGGATCCAAAAGACACCAGGCCCACGCTGAGGCTGAAAAATAAGTGTGGCTTAGATTCCTTTTAGCCAATTACCTTCCTTTGGCCACCATATTCTGATCTTAATTCTTGTGGCTTTTCTGGCTTATACGTTCCCCTGGCTACTACTTCCTCCTAAGAAATCCCTTATATATACAACTACTAATAATAATGGCATTTGTTAAGCGCTTGAGAAGCAGCGCGGCTCAGTGGGAAGAGCCTGGGCTTGGGAGTCAGAGGTTGTGGGTTCTAATACCGGCTCCGCCGCTTGCCAGCTGTGTGACTTTGGGCAAGTCCCTTCTCTGCGCCTCAGTGACCTCATCTGGAAAATGGGGATGAAGACCGTGAGCCCCTCGTGGGACAACCTGATCACCTTGTATCCCCCAGCGCTTAGAACAGTGCTTTGCACATAGTAAGCGCTTAACAGATACCACCATTATTATTATGTACCAAGCACCGTACTAAGCGCTGGGGTAGATGCAAGTTGTCCCACGTGGGGCTCACAGTCAATGCCCACTTGACAGATGAGGGAGCCGAGGCACAGAGAAGTGAAGTGACCTGCCCAAAGTCACCCAGCTGACAGGTGGCAGAGCCGGGATCGGAACCCATGACTTCTGACCCCCCAGTCCGGGCCCTTTCCACTATGCCAGCTACTTCCTCCACCCCCACTACGTGGCAAGGAAGTCTTGACGGTAAGCTCTGTTGTGGGCCGGGAACTTGACTGCCGACTCCGTTGTACCCTCCCAAGCGTTTAGGACAGCGCCGTGCACGGAGTAAGCACTCAATAAATAAAAAGACTGATGATGAAGATGGTCATAGTGAAAAGAGGCCAGTCTGGTCAGCCAGAGATCAGAATTCTAAACGCAGTCCCTGGGACTGGGCCTCAGGATCTTCATCTGTAAAATCTGGATTCCACCGCCTTACTTCGCAGGGAAGCTGGGCGGATCAAAGGAGAAATGATAACGGTGACTGGGGTATCTGTCAAGCGCTTACTCTGTGCCAGGCACTGTACTAATCGCTGGGGTGGATACCAGCAAGCCGCGTTGGACACGGTCCCCGCCCCTCGTGGGGCTCGCAGTCGCGATCCCCATTTTACAGATGAGGGAACGGGGAGGCCCAGAGGAGCCAAGTGACTTGCCCAAGGTCACCCAGCAGACAGGTGGCGGAGCCGGGATTAGGAAATGCCCGGCGGATTCCGAGTTTCCCATTTCTCCACTCCAAAGCTCACCTGGTTCTTCCTCCCGGTTTTGGAGGAAGTCCTCATCTGCCCCCTCCAAGAGCAACGGTTCATCCAGAGGCCAGCGCAGCTCCCCACTCTCCACCTCGCTTATGTCTGTGACGTCCACCACGACGGAGGGCAGATGGGATCTGGGAGGGGTGGTCTGCGGGTGGAGGCACAAGTGATTACAGGAGGGTTTTTAACCTTTAAAAACGGAGTGGGGAAAACCGTTAAGCTCTTAGGGGGACGGAGGATTCATTCACTCATTCAACTGTATACATGCTTACCCCGTGCAGAGCACTGTACTAAACGCTTGGGAGAGTACAGTGCAACAGTAAACAGCCACGTTTCCTGCCCACAACGAGCTCACGTTGTAGAGCGGGCAACAGACCCCACTAGAAAGAGAGGATAAACGGTCACCTGGATCCCGGCCTCGGAGCCTTCCACCAGCTCTTTCGGGTGGAATTTAGCCCGGTCGCGAGGGTCCGAGTCCCGGGAGGCCCCGGGACCGTTTCCGGGCAAGAGCCCCGCGTCCTCGTTGCGGTTCCGCACGGCGGCCCCGGCGGAAAAGGGTGGGCGGGTGGTCCCTTCCTGGCACCCGGGGTTCGAATCTCTAAGCTGGGGCCAGTGGGGGAAGATTGTGCTGCCGTAATCTCCTTGAAGAACTGGGCTCTTAATCACGTTTGAGAAGAGGCTGACAGACTGGTAGGGGGATCACGGAGCACGTAGAGGCCGGGGCGGAGGGGGGCCAAAGAAGGATCGGGAGCAGGTAGGGCTGGCGGGGTAGGGGGGAGATAACGGGAAAGGGACGACCTTCCCCATTATCACAACTAACATTTAGTTTACCATGTCCTGGAGAAGCAGTATGGTCCAGTGGGTAGAGCAGGGGCCCTGGGAGTCAGAAGGACTTAATCTGAGAAGGCCCCTTGGAGGAGATGTTGATTTTAGGAGCGTTTTGAAAGTGGCGTGAGGGGTGGACTGTCAGATTCATTCATTTATTCATTCATATTTACTGAGCGCTTCCTGGGTGCAGAGTAATAATAATAATAATAATAATGTTGGTATTTGTTAAGCGCTTACTATGTGCAGAGCACTGTTCTAAGCGCTGGGGTAGACACAGGGGAATCGGGTTGTCCCACGTGGGGCTCACAGTCTTCATCCCCATTTTACAGTTGAGGGAACTGAGGCACAGAGAAGTCAAGTGACTCGCCCACAGTCACACAGCTGACAAGTGGCAGAGCTGGGATTCGAACTCATGACCTCTGACTCCAAAGCCCATGCTCTTTCCACTGAGCCACGCTGCTTCTCTTTACTCACCGCTTGGGAAGTACAGTTCGGCAACAGATAGAGACCATCCCTGTCCAATGACAGTCTCAGTCTAAATGGGGGAGACAGAAGACACAGCAGAAGAGAATGAAACAAAAACAAGACATTATCACGATAAATAGAATCGAGGGGATGTACACCTCATTTACAAAATAAATAGGGTAATAAATAATAGATACAAATGAGCACGGGGCTGAAGGGAGGGGAAGGAGGAGGAGCAAAGGGTGGAGGGGGGGCAGAGGGAAAAGGGGGCTCAGTCTGGGAAGGCCTCTTGGAGGAAGTGAGCTCTCAGTGGGGCTTTGAAGAGGGGAAGAGAGTTAGTTTGGTGGAGGTGAGGAGGGAGGGCGTTCCGGGACAGCGGGGGGCCGGGGGCCGGGGGTCGACAGTGGGATAGGCACGAACGGGGGACGGTGAGGAGGTGAGCGGCAGAGGAGCAGAGTGTGCGGGCTGGGCTAGAGAAGGGAGGAGAGGTAGGAGGGGCAAGGGGATGGAGAACTTGGAAGCCAAGCCAACGGGATTTGTTAAGCGCTCACTATGTGCCAAGCACTGTTCTAAGCGCTGGGGTAGATACAAGGTCATCAGGTTGTCCCACGTGGGGCTCATAGTCATTATTATTATTAGGATGACAATTCACTGCACCAAGTGGCAGAGTGTAATTTTCCCTTAGGTCTGTTGCTCTTCTGCTACAGCCCAGCCACACCCTTCGCTCCTCTAACGCCGACCTAGCCACTGCACCTCCATCTCATCTAGCTGCCGCTGACCTCTCGCCCCTGTCCTGCCCCTGGCCCGGAACGCCCTCCCTCTTTTTATCCAACAGTGACTCTCCCCACCTCCCAAGCTTTACCGAAGGCACGTGATGATGATGATATTTGTGAAGCGCTTACTATGGGCCAAGCACTGTCCTAAGCGCTGGGGGAGATTCAGGGTCATCAGGTTGTCCCTCTTGGGGCTCACAGTCTTCATCTCTATTTTACAGATGAGGTCCCTGAGGCCCAGAGAAGTGAAGTGACTCTCCCAGAGTCACCCAGCTGACAAGCGGCGGAGCCGGGATTAGAACCCATGACCGATGACTCCCAAGCCCGGGCTCTTTCCATTGAGTCACGCTGCTTCTCTATCTCTTCCAAGCGGGCTTCCCCGGCTAAGCCTTCGTTTCCTCTTTCCCCATTCCTTTCTGCATCATCCCGATTTGCTCCTTTCATTCACCCTCACGACATTTATCTACAGATCCGTAATTTATTTATATTAACGTCTGTCTCCCCTCCCAGACTGTAAGCTTGCTATGGGCGGGGAACAATGTAACTCTGTGATATTACACTCTCCCAGACTCTGAGTACAGGGCTCTGCACCACACAGGAAGCACTCAGTAATAATAATGATAATGATGGCGTTTGTTAAGCGCTTACTATGTGCCAAGCAGTGTTCTAAGCGCTGGGGGGATACAAGGTGATCAGGTTGTCCCATGTGGGGCTCACAGTCTTCATCCCCGTTTTCCAGATGAGGTCACTGAGGCCCAGAGAAGTGAAGCGGCTTGCCCAAAGTCACACAGCTGACATGCGAGGGAGCCGGCATTAGAACCCGTGACCTGTGACTCCCAAGGCCGGGCTCTTTCCACTGAGCCACGGTGCTTGAACTTTCCTACTCAGTACGGTGCTCTGCGCACAGTAAACACTCACCAGGTACCACTCATTGATGAGCGCTAGGTCCAAGCTGTGTCCGTTACTCTCTGGATCCCTACCCCAGCGTAATAATAATGGTGTTTATTAGAGACTTATGGGCAAAGCATTGCGATAAGCACTAGAGGAAGGCAATAGGAGGGAGGGAATAATAGGGCCAGTATTCGGAGAGAAACCTTACTTACTGCAACAGGAACTGAATGGGAGATCTTAGCTCCCGCCCGAGAGTTTCGATGGCGGCCCGAGTGCCAGGTCTCGAGCCTCTGCGTGGCCTAGTGGGGAGAGCGAAGGCCTGGGAGTCAGAAGGACCTGGGTTCTAATTCTGACCCCGCCGCTTGTCTGCTCTGGGACCTCGGGCGGGTCACTTCAAGCAGCGTGGCTCAGTGGAAAGAGCCTGGGCTTCGGAGTCAGAGGTCATGAGTTCGACTCCCGTCTCTGCCACTTGTCAGCTGTGTGACTGTGGGCAAGTCACTTCTCTGTGCCTCAGTTACCTCATCTCTAAAATGGGGATTCAGACTGTCTCACGTGGGACAACCCGATGACCCTGTATCTACCCCAGCGCTTAGAACAGCGCTCTGCACGTAGTAAGCGCTTAACAAATACCAACGTTATTATTATTATTTGTGCCTCGGTCACCTCATCTGTAAAATGGGGATTAAGACCGTGAGCCCCGTGTGGGACAGGGCCGTGTCCGACCTGGTTAGCTTGGTATCTACCCCGACCCCGAGTGCCTGTCACGCCGTAACAGCTTAATACATACAAAAATAAAGAAACCAACACAACCCACCTATCCCCCTCCCAGGCCGTTGTCGCCCCCCAGGCCACGGGGACCACAGTTGTATTGCTGTACCCGCCGCGGGCAGGGACTGGCTCTCTTCATTGCTACATTGCACTTTCCAGCCACTTAGCACAGTGCTCTGCACACAGTAAGCGCTCAATAAATACGATTGAATGAATGAAAGAATGAATGTCGTGCTTTCCCAGATACAGTGCTCCGCACAAAGTGAGTGTTCAATAAATACGATAGAATGAAGGTTGTGCTTTCCCAGGTAAAGTGCTCTGCCCACAGTGAGTGTTCAATAAATACGATAGAATGAAGGTTGCGCATTCCCAGGTACAGTGCTCTGCACACAGTGAGTGTTCAATAAATATAATTCAATGAAAGAAAGAATAAGCGCTGTGCTCTCCTAAGTTCAGTGCTCTGCACACAGGTGTGAATGCGCAGGCGCGTCCCCTCTAGACGCCGGCGGGGAGGGCGAGGGGGTGTGTGTGCGCAGGCGCAGCCCCTTTAGGCGCCGGTTGTGGTGGTGGGTGGGTGTGCGCAGGCGCGGCCCCTCTAGGCCTCGGGGCGGGGGGGGTGTACTCAGGGGCGACCCCTCTAGGCCTGGGGCGGGGGTGTGTGTGTGCGCAGGCGCGGCCCCTCTGAGCGCCCGTGGGGGTGGGAGGGAGTGCGCAGGCGCGGCCCCTCTAGGCGGGGGGTGGGGGAGAGGGGTGTGCGCGCAGGCGCGGCCCCTCTAGGCCTGGGGCGGGGGAGTGTGTGTGCGCAGGCGCGACCCCTCTGAGCGCCTGTGGTGGTGGGAGTGCGCAGGCGCAGCCCCTCTAGGCCTAGGGCCGAGGGGGGTGTGTGCGCAGGCGCGGCCCCTCTAGGCGGGAGGTGGGGGGTGTGCGCAGGCGCGGCCCCTCTAGGCCTGGGGCGGGAGTGTGTGTGTGCGCAGGCGCGGTCCCTCTGAGTGCTCGTGGTGGTGGGAGGGAGTGCGCAGGCGCGGACCCTCTAGGCCTGGGGCTGAGGGGGCGGGGTTGTGTGTGCGCAGGCGCGGCGATGGCGATGGGGTGGGGGCGGCGGGTGGCGGCGGTGGCGGTGCTGGGGGCGGGCGGCGGGCTGGGCTGGGGGCTCTTCTGCTTGCTGACGCCGGACCGACAGCAGAGCCGCCGCCGCCGCCTCCTCTCGGTGCGTGGGGGGAGGGGAGAAAATGGGAGGGGGGGAGGGGGCGACGGGCAGGAGGCGCAGTGGTTAGAGCCCCGGGGATGGGACCCTCCATTCATTCAATCGTATTTATTGAGCGCTCACTATGTGCAGAGCACTGGACTAAGCGCTTGGAATGAACAACTCGGCTTCTTCCCCTCCCCCCCCCCGCTGCTCCCCTTTCATCTCGTCTTCCTTCCTATTTATTGAGCGCTTCCTTGGTGCACAGCACTGCACTAAGCGCTTGGCACGGACATTTGGACCCCAGAGACCAGCCCCGCCACGGTCTAAACGGGGGGGGGGGGGGCGGGCAGCAAAACAAGGGGTCCTCACTGCTCTGGGCCTCATCTGGAAAACGGGGATCGGTGATGGTACCTGATAAAGCGCTTGCTAGGTGCCAAGCGCCGTTCTAAGCGCCGGGGGAGATACAAGGTGATGAGGTGGTCCCACCTGGGGCTCACAGGCTGCATCCCCATTTGACAGATGAGGAAACTGAGGCCCAGGGAAGCCGACTTGCCTAAAGTCACCCAGCTGACAAGTGGCAGCGGCGGGATTTGAACCCACCACCTCTGACTCCCCAGCCCGGGCTCTTTTCCACTGAGCCACCCTGTGGGCCTCAGGTGGGACAGGGACTGTGCCCAACCCGATTTGCTCGTGTGCGCGCTTAGTACGGCGCCTGGCACAGAGTAAGCGTTTTTAACAAATACCGTTATTTTTATTAATAATGCCAGCTCCACCACTTGGCTGATGCTGGGTGACCTTGGGCAAGGCACTTCGCCGGGCCTCAGTTCCCTCATGTCTGTCTCCGCCTTTCAGTGAGCCCGTTGTTGGGTAGGGATTGTCTCTATCTGTTACTAAATTGTACTTTCCAAGTGCTTAGTACAGGTGCTCTGCACACAGTGAGCGCTGAATAGATAGGACTGAATGAATGAATCTGGAAAATGGGGATAAGAGTGTGAGCCCCTCATGGGACAGGGACTTTGTCCCAACCTGATCTGCTTGTACCAGTGCTTAGTACAGTGTCTGATATCATAAGTGCTTAACAACTACCATAATTATTACTATTATTATTAATGCCGGCTCTCCCGCTCATCTGTTGCCCTGCGACCTTGGGCAAGTCACTTCAGTTTTCCAGGCCTCGGTTCCCTCCTCTGTAAAATGGGGGATTAAGAGTGCGAGTCCCATAGCGGACAGGGACTGGGTCCAACCTGATCATCTTGTATTTACCTAAATGCTTAGTAGAGTGCCCGGCACATAGTGTTTAACAAATGTCCCAATCGTTACTATTATTTTTATATGCTTATTACGGGCCAGGCACCGTCTGCGGATCCGGGATAGATACAAGTTAGTCAGACCGGATTCGGTCCCTGTACCGATCAATCATATTTTTTGAGCACTTACTGTGAGCAGAGCATTATCTAAACACTTGGGAGAGTACAACAGAACAGAGTTAGTAGGCTGGTCCCCTCCCACGAGTCCCACTTGGGGCTCACGGAGTAAGTAGGAGGGAGAACGGGTATTGAATCCCCATTTTGCAATCAATCAATGGTATTTATTGAGCACAGTGCGGAACCCTCTGCCGAGCGCTTGAGAGAGCGCAATTCAACAGAATTAGCGGCCGCATCCCCTGCCCGTAACGAGCTTAAAGTCAGGAGGGGGATGCAGACAGTGTGAATTAATAGATAATCTAGAATAGACGATTTAAAGATACGTCCATAAGCGCCGTGGGGTTTGGGGCCAGCACGGGGAGATATCGAATTGTTGCGGTTTTGGAAACCGAGGCGCGGAGAGGCTGATTGACTTGCCCGGGGTCACCCAGCGGGCGAGTGGCGATGCCGGGGTCAGGAGTCAGGTCCTCAGGCTCCCGGGCCCGGGTCTCGTCCCCCGGGCCGCGCGGCGTCCCCGGCCTCTGACCCCCCCCCCCGCCCCTTGCCTCCCAGGAGCTGCCCGAGGGGAATCCTCAGCGCCGGAGCGAGGCGACCGAGACCAAGAAGCTGCTGCTGGCGACGCTGCAGGAGGCGGCCGCGACCCAGGAGAACGTGGCTTACAGGAAGAACTGGAACCGGGGGGCCGCAGGGGGTCCTACGGGGGCCGCGTGAGCCCCCCTCCCCATCCTCTCCCCCGTCCCGGGGGCTCCCGGCGGCCCTCCCCGGATGAGAGCCGGGCCGGCGCCACGGGGCGCCCTTTCCCGGCGGCGGCTCTTCCGCCCGGCTCCCTCCCTCGGAAGGTGGGACGAGGGGGCGGGTGGAGGGCCGTGGAGGTCCTCGGACCCGTCAGTCGCCCCGTGGATCGCATCCGTCTCCCGAAGAGCCAAGAGGGACACGGCGTATGGTGCCGAACGCCATTTCAACGGTCTGCGTCACAGAGTGTGGGCGGAGAAGGGCCGGGAAGAGCCTAGGGGAGGGCACTGCTCAAAACCGGTAATAAAACCGTGCCGTCCCTTCAGATAACTCGCAGAGTCTCTCTGGACGGGGGCCTTTTCTCTCCTCCCCTCTCTGTCGAAAGTGGGTGGCCAACGGCAGTCCCTTTCCCCGGGGTCCCTGACCCTGGTACTGTAGATGGTTCTTAGAGAATCACTCCCAGGAAGGGGATCGGAGCTCGCGTGGCTGAAGGAGGATCAGTAATGGAGCTTGGAGGAAGGGAGAGAGGCTCCTGGACTCTCGCGGAGAACAGCCTCCCACGACATCGGGCCTGCTGGCGGTCCAGTGTGGAAAAAATACGGCCCCGGGAATCGGGGGAGGCCTGGGTTCTTAGTCCCGGTTGGGCAAGCCAGGGGGCCGACCGCCGGGGACCGTTCCACCGGCGGGGAAGGCTTCTGACGGGAAGATCCGCCTCGGGCGCTCGGCGGGGTGGACCGACCCGCCCGGAATCCCGAAGAACGGGCGGCTGGGTCGGCCGGCCGAGAGCCCGATGCACCGGCATCCTCCCTCAGCAACGGGACGCGCCCCTGCCCCTCCGCACGACCGCAGCACCAGCGGAACTGCCCAAAACAGCTCCTCCGCGCAGCTTCCCGCGCCTGAAGTTCCGGGATCGCGGCTCGTCCGTTGTTCTCATTCAGTTGTATTTATTGAGCGCCCGCTGTGTGCAAAGCACTGTACTAAGCACTCGGGAGTCCAACTGCACGATAAACCGAAACGTTCCCTGCCCCCGAGGAGCTTCCGGGGCAGAGTCGGTGGTTAGAGTCCCTGGGAAGACAGGCTTTCTCTACTGTACCTCCGAGTCTGTTTTCTCTTCTTGGTCGAGCGGTGGCTTCTCTCCCTCGGCTCTCCCGGGAGGTAGAACTGGGAGAGAAGCAGCGTGGCTCAGTGGAAAGAGCCCGGGCTTGGGAGCCAGAGATCATGGGTTCAAATCCCAGCTCTGCCACTTATCAGCTGTGTGACTGTGGGCAAGTCAGTTTACTTCTCGGTGCCTCAGTTAACTCATCTGTAAAACGGGGATTAACTGTGAGCCTCTCATGGGACAACCTGACCACCCTGTACCTACCCCGATGCTTAGAACGGTGCTCTGCACGTAAGTGCTTAGCAAATACCAACATTATTATTATTATTTTTCACTCACTCCCCCGGTGAACTCATTCGCTCTCACGGCTTTGACTACCATCTCTACGCAGATGACACGCAGATCTACATCTCTGCCCGTCCCCTCCCCGTCCCGGCTCGCATCTCCTCCCGCCTCCGGGACGTCTCCACCTGGATGTCGGCCCGCCACCTAAAACTCAACGCGAGCGAGACCGAGCTCCTCATCTTCCCTCCCGAGCCCGGTCCTCTCCCAGACTTCCCTATCACCGTGGATGGCACGACCACCCTTCCCGTCTCTCGGGCCCGCGATCTCGGTGTCGTCCTTGACTCGTCTCTCTCGTTCACCCCACACATCCGATCCGTTACCGAGACCTGCCGGTCTCACCTTTACGATATCGCCAAGATCCGCCCTTTCCTCCTCACCCAAACGGCTACCTTACCGCTACGGGCTCTCGTTATATGCCGGCTAGACTACCGTGTCGGCCTTCTCTCTCATCTCCCTTCCTCCTCTCTCGCCCCGCTCCGGTCTATTCTTCACTCCGCCGCCCGGCTCATCGTCCCGCGGAAACGCTCTGGGCCTGTCACTCCCCTTCTTAAACACCTCCAGTGGTTGCCTATCGACCTCCGCTCCAAACAAAAACTCCTCACTCTAGGCTTCGAGGCTGTCCGTCACCTCGCCCCTTCCTACCTCTCCTCCCTTCTCTCTTTCCACCGCCCACCCCGCACGCTCCGCTCCTCCGCCGCCCATCTCCTCGCCGTCCCCCCGTCTCGCCCAGCCCGCCGATGACCCCCGGGCCACGTCCTCCCGCGGTCCCGGGACGCCCTCCCTCCTCACCTGCGCCAAACTGATTCTCTTCCCCTCTTCAAAACCCTACTTAAAACTCACCTCCTCCGAGAGGCCTTCCCAGACTGAGCTCCCCTTCTCCCTCTGCTCCCTCTACCCACCCCCCCACCTCTCCGCAGCTTAACGCTCTTTTCCCCCCATCTCCCTCCGCTCCTCCCCCTCTCCCTTCCCCTCCCCTCGGCACCGTACTCGTCCGCTCGACTGTATATATTTTCATTACCCTATTTATTTTGTTAATGAAATGTACATCGCCTCGATTCTACTTAGTTGCCACTGTTCTTACGAGACGTTCTTCCCCTCGACTCTATTTATCGCCATCGTTCTCGTCTGTCCGTCTCCCCCGATCGGACCGTAAGGCCGTCGAACGGCAGGGACCGTCTCTGTTGCCGACTTGTTCATTCCAAGCGCTTAGTACAGTGCTCTGCACATAGTAAGCGCTCAATAAATACTATTGAATGAATGAGTCTGGGCATCGGCCCGGCACCGGGCCGGCCCTCCTCTGCAACGGACCTCGGGAGGAGAAGGATCACCGGGTCCGACCCGATTGACTTGTAGCTACCCAGGGGCTTCGAAATGTGCTTGGCATACAGTAAGCGTTTGACAAGTAACATTATTGTGATGACGATGTGGGACGGGGACTGTGTCCGACCCAATTACCTCGTATGTACCCCAGAGCTTAGAACAGTGCCTGACATGTAGTAAGTGCTTAATGAATGCCATTTTATATATATATAATCATATATGTTACATATAAATAATGATGATTAAGGCATTTGTTAGGCACTTAAATGCCTTTGTGTGTGTATATATATACACACACATATGTTATAATAATAACAACTGTATTTGTTAAGCACTTACTATGTGCAGAGCACTGTTCTAAGCGCTGGGGGAGATACAGGGTCATCAGGTCGTCCCACGTGAGGCTCCCAGTCTTCATCCCCATTTTCCAGATGAGGGAACTGAGGCCCAGAGAAGTGAAGTGACTTGCCCACAGTCACCCAGCTGCCGAGTGGCAGAGCCGGGATTCGAACCCACGCCCTCCGACTCCCAAGCCGGGGCTCTTTCCACTGAGCCACGCTGCTTCTCTGGATATTATATGGAATAATAATGATAATTACAGAATCTGTTAAGTACTTACTGTGTTTTAAGCACTGGGGTAGATACAAGGGAATCAAGTTGTCCTGCGTGGGGCTCACGGTCTTCACCCCCAATTTACAGATGAGGGAACTGAGGCACCGAGAAGTGAAGTGGCTTGCCAAGGTCACAAAACAGAATATTACCATATCATCATATAATTATAAATACACACAAACCTCCCCGACCCCCCAGCAGCGAGACCAGCTGCAGGACTCTGGTCCAAGATGACGAATGCAGCAGAGTGTCGTCCCCCCCCCCGCCAGCCTGCCACGCCGGTGGCACCTGTCTCGCCTCCGCCGTGCCAGCGCTCCGTCCCCGTCCCGTCCCACCGCCCCGCGGCCCTGGAGGGACGACTCGGGGACAGGCGGGATTCAGGGGATCTGTTTATTATGTTTTGGGTGGTCAGTGCTCTGTCAGGGAAGGGGGGGGCGGATCTAGGGGGAGAGGAAAGGGATGGGGGGTGGGGAAGGAAGGTGCTCTTCAGCTGTTGCATTTCTTAGCCACAATGAGGACAGCAGAAGGCACCAAACCTGCAAGTGACAGAGAGAGAGAGAGAGAGAGGAGAAGAAGGCTTGGTCCCTGCCCCTTCAGCATCTCATCTTCTAGCCTGGAAACTCCTTCATTTCGGTCCTATTTATTGAGCGCTGGCTGTGTGCAGAGCATCGTACCGAGCGCTTGGGAGAGTACACTCACATCCCCTGCCCACAACAAGCTCCTTATGGGGTTGGGAATGTGTCCACCCGCTCCGCTGTACTGTACTCTCCCAAGCGCTTCTACGGTGCTCTGCACACAGTAAGCACGTTCGATAAACACGCTCGATGGATTGATGGACAGTAGTAATGGCGGCATCTGTTGGGCGTTTACTACGTGCCAGGCACCGTAGGAAGCGCTGGGGATAGATACGAGTTAATCAGGTCAGACCCAGTCCCCGTCCCACGTGGGACTCAGGCTCTCATCCCCGTGTTACGGACGAGGTAACCGAGGCGCCCGCCCCAGTGGCTCGTCCGAGGTCGCCCAGCAGCCGAAGAGCGGCGGAGCCGGGATCGGGACCCGCGTCCCGCCGACCCCCGGGCCCGGGCTCGCCCCGCTGGGCCGGCCCGCTTCCTGACCCACCCGCGAGCCCGCCCACCCCGTCTCTCGCTCCGCCCCCCCCCCAGGCCCCAGCGGAGGTCCCTCTCTGCTAACGACGACGGGGAAGGGCCGGCCCGCGCTCCCGCTCCGCCCGCCCTACCCAGTTCCTGTAGAGGTCTCTCCATGTCGGCCTCCGAGAAGGCCCGGCGGGGGAAGCCGCTCAGCAGCTGCACGGGGTCCTGCCCGCCCCCGGGCTCTTCCCCGCGATGCAGCTCCACGTACAGCCTCACCGCCGCCAGCTGCTCGCGGGCCCGGAACGTCTGCGTCAGGGAGCTCCCGTCCGGCAGCCTCACCTGGGCGGCGAGAGACACCGGGAGGGTGGGGGGAACCACCCAGAGGTCGGCCAGACGCGGGGCTGAGGGCCGGGAGCGCGCCAGACCCGGACGGGGAACCGGAGGAGGATGACCCCAACGGTGATAATAACCGGGGTATCCGTTGAGCGCCTCCTACGTGCCGGGCACGCCACTAAGCGCCGGGGCGGATACGAGTCGATCGGGTCGGACCCGGTCCCCGCCCCACGTGGGGCTCACCCTCTCGATCCCCGTTTGACAGATGAGGGAACCGAGGCAGTTACGGGATCAGAACCCGGGTCCCTCCGACCCCCAGAGGCCCGGGCCCCCTCCCTCGGGCCGCGCCGCTTCTTGATCGATCCACGAGCCCGGGGGAAGAGAAGCGAGTCGTCCGAGGTCACGCGGCGGACGAGGGGCGGAGGAGAGTCTCGGCTCCCGCCCGCCGGGCCTCCCCGTCCAGGGGCAGGTTGGGGAGATCCCGGGAGCGGGCGGGGGGTCCCGGCGGGGAAGAGGACGGCCGACGGCGGTACCTGAATGCGACACTGGTCGTACTCCCGCTTGGTGGGTGGCTCCTGGCTGGGAGAGGAGGGGACCGGGCCTGGCTCGGTCGCAGGGGACGAGGCTTGAGGTCCGGCGCCGCCAAACTGGGCCGGGAGGGCAGAGATGGGGAAAGGACGGCCTACGGCTTCCGCCCCTTCGCTCGCCACTTCCCGGAGGTCCTCGGGGCGCGCTCTCCGGCCGCCGGCCCCGCCGGGAAGCCGCTCCCCGCCCCCGGCCCCGGGCACCCACCTTCTTGGCCCGCTCCATTTTGTCCCTCTCAATCTTCTCCCGCACCCGCTGCCTGGAACGCAGAGCAGGAGTTGGGGGGGGGGGGGGTGGGTCCGACGGGCGGCGAGGGACGGGGGACGGCCGGGCCCCCGCCCCCCGGTCTCGCCTCCGGCCCCTCCCCACGCCCGGCCGAGGCCCGGGGGGCCCCCTGACCTGGCCGCCGTCTCCTCGGCCCGTTCCCTCCTCCGTTCCTCGGCCGCCCGGCGCATCTCATCCTCCTGCAGCCGCTGGCGTGCGGCCGACAGCTCCTGCCCCTGTCTCCTGCGCTGGCGTTCCCGCTCCACCGCTTCTCGCTGCTCCCTCTCTCCCCGCTCCCGCTGCTTCTGGGCCACCAGTTCCAGCATTCTGCAGCGGCAGGGGGAACGGCGGTGACGAAACCGAAGGCGGGTTGTTGGGTTTTTTTTTTATAAAAAAAACCTCTCGCTAGGGCAGATACGAGGCGGTCGGGTCGTGAGGTAGGTCGATACGAGCTCGTCAGGTGGATACAGCGTGACGGAGCGGATGGAGCTCAGGCCTGGGGGTCGGATGGGCGTGGGTTCTAATCCCAGCTCTACCACTTGTCTGCCGCGTGACCCTAGGCGAGTCACTTCACTTCTCCGGGCCTCGGTTACCTCGTCTGCAATACGGAGATTGAGACTGTGAGCCCCACACGGGACGGGGACCGTGTCCAACTCGATTTGCTTGAATCCACCCAAGCGCCTAGGACAGCACCTAGTAAGCGCCTAACAAATACCAACATCATTCATTACTGTGAACTCATCGGGCTCACAGTCTTACCCGGGAGGGAGGGAGAACGGTTATTTTATCCCCTTTTTAGCGATGAGGTCATCGAGGTACAGAGAAGTTAGGAGCCTGGCCCAGGGTCACACAGCACGTAAGCCGCAGGATCCTCCGATTCCAAGGCCCGGGCTCCTTCCAACTACGCTATGGTGCTTAATGGTGTTTAAGTGCTTACTGTGTGCACAGCACTCTGCTGAGCGCTGGGAAAGTACCCAGAGGTGGGAATTTGACCCGGTTCCTGCCCCTCAAGAGGCTCACGGTCAAGAATCTGAGGGGGACGAGAGGACCGGCGACCGACGTAAAAGGAAAGATGTAAGAAGGACAAAGCAGCGTGCGAGGCAAACACACCCAGAAGAAAAACAGAAAGCAGCAGGCGACTGTGATCAGAGGAGCCGAGTTTCAGGCCCCTCGTGCCTCAGAGTCTAAGGCGCGCCTGGAGCCACGGCAACTGCTTACAGCACTCGTGCGGTCGTATTTATTGAGCGCTTACTGGGTGCACAGCACCGTACTAAGCGCTGGGAAAGTACAGTCCTGGCCACGGCAGCCCGGAGGGTCCTCGGCCGGAGAGACGGATCTCTGGCGGCATCCAAGATCTCGGAGAAACCGACGAAGTTTCTCTAAGCTGTTTGACCGCTGGCATTTACCGAGCGCCGAGCGCGGGCAGAGGACCGTACTAAGCGCTTGGGAGAGGACGGTCCCAAAGGGAGCCGGTTCCCTGCCCATAAGGAGCTTACGGTCTAGAGCGGGAGCTAGACGTTAGAAGCGCATCTGACGAGCCGAGGCTCTGGGCCGGGCTTGGGTTAGATTCTTGTTCTCGTCTGTCCGTCTCCCCCGATCGGACCGTAAGCCCGTCAAACGGCGGGGGCCGCCTCTATCTGTTGCCGACTTGTTCATCCCAAGCGCTTAGTACAGTGCTCTGCACATAGTAAGCGCTCAATAAATACTATTGAATGAATGAATGAATGAAAGGGAGAGTCCCTTCCTTCATTCGATCGTATCGGCCGAGCGCCTACCGTTAACGGGTACCGTGACTGTCACCACGGCGACCGCGGGCAGAGCGCGGCACTCAACGCTCCGGAGAGTCCAGGAGCATAATAAAGAGAAACGTGCCCCGCCCCCCGAGGGGCTTCCGGGCCGGAGCGGGCGGTCGGAGCCCCTGGGAAGGCAGAGGTTTTCGCTACGGTACCTCTTGGTCTGTTCTCTCTTCTCTTCCTCGCTGAGCGGTGGCTTCTCCTCTCCCTCGGCCCCGCCGGGTGCTAGAAAGAGGGAATCCCCATCACGGCTCCGGCTCCTCCGCGGCCCCCACGGCCGCCTCCCCGGCCCGCTTCCCTTCAGCTCCGACCTTCCGGGCGGTCACTCCCTCCGCTCGGAGAGCCGGGTCCCGAAGGGCGGCCCGACGGGGGAGACGGGGCCTCGTCCGCGTCGCCGTCGTCCTCGTGCTCCATCAGCCTGGTGGCGAGAGGGGCGGTCGGCCCGCGGCGGGCAGGGCGGGCGGGTCCGGCCGTCGCCGTCGGCGCACGGCGAGCGCTCGGAAAATACGACCGAGGGAACGAGGAGGGGCGGAGGGAGGCGGCCCGCAGAAGAGCCGCTCTTCCCGAAAGATCCTCCTCTAGATCGAGAGCCGGTCGGGGGCGGGGAACGTGACCGCTCGCTCCCTCGTACCGTGCCCTCCCGAGCGCCTGGCACAGTGGTCCGCGCATAGCGAGCGCTCAGTGAATACCCCTGCTGGACGCTCCCTCCGGCTCCCCCACCCCCATCTCCCTTCCATCTCTCGGTCTTCCCCTCTCACCAGTCCATGGCAGATTCGATGCCCTGGTTTCCCGTCAGCGTCAGAGCCTTCTCCCTAGGAGCAAAGGAGCTGAAGAGCCACCCCTTCTCCCTCCCGCCAGGAATCACCCCTCTTCCCCGGGGGCGGGAGGGGAGAATGGGAGGGCGATGCTAATTCCCCTCTCCCCCCCTACACCTTAGCACCCTCGTTAGGGGGACGGGGACGGGGACGGGGGGGGGGGGGTGTGTCCCCCGGCCTCTGTTGTAGGGTGCTCTCCCAAGTGTTTAGTACAGTGCTCTGTGCGTAAGGAGTGCTCAATGTCTATGACTGGTGAAGTGATTGGTGGAGGGGGGTGGGAAGGGGGGGAGAGGTTACAGGGGGAGGTGGGGGGAGGGAAGGAGGGAGGGATCTCCCTGGGGGGAGGGGACTGAGCATGGGGGGGAATCTCGGGGGAGGGGGCTGAGTGGGGGGGAATCTCCCGGGGGGGAGGGGCCGGGGGGGGACTCTCCTGGTGGGGGGGGGGACCTGAGTGGGGGGAGAATCTCTTGGGGGGGGGTCTCCTGGTTGGGGGGGCTGAGGGGGGGGGAGATCTCTTGTCGGGGGAGGGGCCTGGGGGGGGCTCTCCTGGTTGGGGGGGCTGAGTGGGGGGGAATCTCTTGGGGGGGAGGGGCCCGGGGGGGACCTGAGTGGGGGGGAGAATCTCTGGGGGAGGGGTCTCCTGGTTGGGGGGGCTGAGTGGGGGGGAATCTCTTGGGGGGAGGGGCCTGGGGGGTTCTCGTGGGGGAGGGGGGCCGGGGGAGGGGCGATTCCCTTACGCGCGCGCCCTCGGGAAGCCCATCTCGATGAGACTGTCCAGGGCCGTGCGGTCCGCCATGGCTCCGCCACCACCTGCCGGACAGGGCGGGGAGGGAGGGGCGGGGGGGGGGGTCACAGCCCGGTCCTCACCGCCCGGGGAACCGGGGGGAGCCGGGGGGACCGGGGCCGCGCCCCCTCCCTCCCGTCCCTCCCGGCCCGGGCCTCACCCGGCCGGCGGGGCTCCGGCGGGGGGGGGGGGGGGGGAGGGGGGGAGGGGGCGGCCGGACCAGAGCGGAAACGGCGGGGGGCGGGGCGCTGCCGGGTCACGTGAGGGAGGGAGGGCGGGGCGGGAGGGGCGGGAGGGGCGGGCGGGCGTCGACGGCTGCCGGCGAGGGACACGGGCCGCCGTCCCGCCACGACGCCGCCTCACCGCGCAGGCGCCGGGGCGCGAGGCCGCGGGAGGGCAGGGGCGGGGCCTCGGGTTCCTAAGCAACCGTTCCCGCCCTCGCCCGCTGAGGAGGCCGCCGGACCGGGGCCGCCCCGCCCCGCAAACCCCCGGCGCCTCCTTCTTCCCGCCGTCGCGCCCCGCCCCTCACGTCTCAATCCCGGCCCAAGAGGCCGGGCGGCCTTCGTCGTTAGGGCACCACTTAGGAGTCGGAAGGACCCGGATGCTGCACTTCATTCATGCATGCATGCATGCATTCATTCATTCATTCGGATCAAGCGATTATTCATTCGTTCGATCGTATGTATTGACCGTTCATTCATTCATTCATATTGATCAAGCGATTATTCATTCGTTCGATCGTATGTATTGACCGTTCATTCATTCATTCACTCATTCATTCCCTCACTCATTCATTCTTGCATTCATATTGATCGAGCGATTATTCATTCGTTCGATCGTATTTATTGACCGTTCATTCACTCATTCATTCCCTCGCTCATTCATTCTTGCATTCATATTGATCGAGCGATTATTCATTCGTTCGATCGTATTTATTGACTGCTTATTCATTCATTCATTCATTCCTTCGTTCATTCATTCACTCATTCATTCATTCACTCATTCAATCATTCATCGAGCGATTATTCATTCATTCAATCGTATTTATTGACCGCTTATTCATTCATTCTTTCATTCGTATTTATCGAGCGATCATTCATTCATTCAACCGTATTTAGTGACCGCTTATTCATTCAGTCGGTCGATCGTATTTATCGGCAAATCGTATTTACCAATCACTCGTATTTGTTGAGCGCTTACCGGAGAAGCGGCGTGGCTCCAAGTGGAAAGAGCCCGGGCTTCGGAGGCAGAGGTCAGAGGTGGTGGGTTCTAATCACCGCCGCCTGTCGGCTGTGTGACCTTGGGGAAGCCACTTCGCTTCCCTGAGCCTCAGTGACCTCATCTGGAAAATGGGGATGAAGACTGGGAGCCCTACGGGGGACAACCTCATCACCTTGTATCTCCCCCAGTGCTTAGAACGGTGCTTGGCACATAGTAAGCGCTGAACAAATACCGTCATTATTACTGCATGCAGAGCCCCGGACTAAGCACTTGGAAAAGTACACTTGGGCAACAGAGAGAGACAGTCCCTACCCAAGCTGCTACGGCGTTGGAGTGGATGGAGCACCACGGGCCTGGGAGTCAGAAAGTCATGGGTTCTAATCCCCCGCCCTGCCACTCGTCTGCCGGGTGACCTCGGGGAAGTCACTTCGCTTCTCGGTGCCTCAGTTACCTCGTCTGTAAAATGGGGATGAAGACTGGGAGCCCCACGTGGGACAAGCTGATTCCCCTGTGTCTACCCCGGCGCTTAGAACAGTGCTCTGCACCTAGTAAGCGCTTAACAAATACCAACATCATCATCATCATTCTCTGGGCTTCAGTGACTTCGTCGGTAAAATGGGGAGCGAGACAGGGAGCCTCACGTGCGGCTGTGTGGGACAAGGATCGAGTCCGACTCGAACTGCTCGTATCCACCCCAGAGCTTCGTATGGCGTCCGGCACATAGTGAGCACTGAAACACCGTTATTATGTTCAAATCCCGGCTCTGCCACCTGCCTGCCGCGTGGCCACGTCACTTCGTTCTGGGCGCCTCAGTTACCTCAACTGAAAATGGGGATGCAGACTGTGAGCCCCGTGAGGGACATGGACTGCGTCCCACTCAATTAGCTTAGACTGGACCGCAAGCTCGTTGTGGGCAGGGATTGTGTCCGTTTAATGTTCTGTTGTACTCTTCCAAGCGCTTAGTACAGTGCTCTGCACACAGCGCTCAGTAAATACAACTGAATATTAGCTTCCATCAGTCCCAGGGCTTAGAACGGTGCTTGGCCCATGGTAACCATGTGACAAATACCATTAAAAACATCCCAGATGTTCCTTCCCTCTCCCTGCTTATTTGGCCCCGATTTAATCAGGTGGAAGGCTGGTCCCATCCTCCTGAAAAGAGGGGAGGAGATCCTATCGTTTACGAGGAGTTTTTACGTGACGGAGGTGCTCTCGTTTTTCCCAACTCTGACCATCCCCCCCAACCCCCGTTTTCCGACTCCCCGCTCCCATCAACGTGGACACAGCCCGAGCTCAGATTCCAGCTCACGTTTATTGCTCAAGGAGAACAGGCGCGGCAAGCAGAAGGGATGGGTTTCTTGGCATCCGGCTCCCTTGACACACGGTCTCCATCTAGGAAAACTAGCCCAGTCCACCCACTCGCGGGCTGTGGAATGCGAGCGCAGCTATAAACGCTCCAGAAACGAAGAGCGAGGTCATTGCGACATCTCTCTCCGGCTCACAGGAAGGTCCTGGAAGGGTCAGCTGTAGGACCAAGTAGACGGCCTTGCTTGGGGCCGAGCACGGCAGTAAGCGCTGAGCAGTCTGCGAGTTCCTTGTACGCACCGATCGGGTCTATCGAGACTGTGGCATCGTGCTGTCGGCGCTTAGTACGGTGCCTGGCACATAGTACGCGCTTAACCAATACCTTATTATCATCGCTCTCCCCAACCCTTAGTACAGTGCTCCGCACCCAGGAGGAGCTCAGTAAATACCACTGCTTGACTGGATGAATGTAAAATAAGTGAATTCACGCACGGTCCCTCTCGCACAAGGGAGCTTACTTTGCTCTTAAAAGAGTTAAGTCCTTCCCTCTGATCCAGGCTGATTTCTTGGGGAGAGAGAGACACAGATGCGCGGACACAGACACACACACACGTAAGTTTAGGGCGGCGCCAGTTCTCCTCAGAAGCCCACCGCGGGGCCCCGAAGTCGGAGAGAGCGGCAGCCGTCCCGCCAACGCCGGCTCCCGATTCGGTCCCCTAGAGCCCCCGAGCGTCCCCGGAAGCGGGACGGGGGCGATGGCGGCGGGGGCGGCCACGGCGGGGACAGCCCCAGCGATCCCGGAGGCAGAAGTGCCAGAGCAGAGCCAAGCAGCTCACCGAGGCCAACCCCACCCCGATTCCGACCGCGACGTGGACGTAGGTCTGGGGCCGGGGGGGCACGGAGATCCGCCGGCAGGGCCCGAAGAGCTCAGCCTCTCCCTTCCCCCGAAAGCCCTCCCCGTCCCCCTCTACGGTGGGGCTCTCCCCCGCGTCGTTCAGAGCCACGACGCACACCAGGTAGGAGGCCCCGGGCCGCAGCGGATAGAGCGGGGCTTGGCGGAGGCTGTTGTTGAGAGCGGGGCCCCTCCTGGGGTCCCCGCCGTCCTCCCAGAACTGCAGCCGATACTCCCGGACCGGGGAAGCCGGGGCGCACCAGTGCAAGACGGCCCGCCCCTCCTCGGCCCAGATCTGGACCTCCCCCAGCCGGGGAGGGTCCGGGGGCTGGTTCTGGCTGGAGAGGCCCGGGCAGAGGCAGGGCTGCCGGCTGCGCCGTTGCAGCTCCTTGCAGGGCAGCTGCAGATGACGGCAGCTGTCGTAGTCACAGGGGACGGGCCGGGGCGACGGGGACGCCGTCGTCTCCTCTTCGTCGTCTATCGTTCCCTGCAGGGAGAGGGCCCTGGCCGTCAGCAGGGAGAGCAGGCAGGTGGAGAGGAGCATGGTGCCTGCAAAGGGAGAAGAGGGCAGGTTAAAAAAAAAAACCACCCGAAAAGCAAATGTTCCTGCCACGGAAACAGTCGCGACGTTAACAGTCGTATCCGTTGAGTGCTTTTTGGGAAATGGTCTTCGCTAAGCGCTCACTGTGAGCCAGGCACTGTATCGAGCGCTGGGGTAGGTTCCAGCTAATCAGGTTGGACGCACGTCCCGTCCCGCGTGGGGCTCACGGTCTTAATCCCCCATTCACAGACGAGGAAACTGAGGCACGGAGGAAGCCAAGTGACTCACCCCAACCCGCACCCCGGATAAGCGGCGGAGCCGGGATTAGAACACGGATCCTCTGACTCCTGGGCCCAGGCTCTTTCCACTAGACCACGCTCCTTCTCTGCTCACTAGTGCTTACTACGTGCCAGGCCCTAAACTAAGTGCTGGGGTTCATTCATTCGTTCAATCGTATTTATTAAGCGCTTACGGTGTGCAGAGCGCTGTACTTTGGGCTTGGGAGAGTTCAATGCAACAACAAACAGTGACATTCCCTGCCCACAGGGGACTCACAGTCTAGGAGGGGGGAGACAGACACCGGTACAAATTAACAGAATGACAGATATGTACCTAAGCGCTGTGAGGCTGGCGGGCGTGGAGGGAAGGGCAAAGGGAGCAAGCCGGGGGTGACGCAGAAGGGAGTGGGAGCTGCGGGAAAAGTGGGGCTTAGTCTGGGAAGGCCTCTTGGAGGAGGTGGGCCTTCAATGAGGCTTCGAAACCGGGGAGAGTCGTCGTCTGTCGGATTTGAGGAGGGAGGGCCATCCAGGCCGGGGGCGGGACGCGGGCCAGGGGTCGGCGGCGAGACGGGCGAGACCGGGGCACGGGCCAAGAGAGTCGGGTCGGACACAGTCCCTGACCCTCACGGGGCTCACGGTAAGCGGGAGGGAGAATTCCCATTTTCCAGATGAGGAAACTGAGGCTCAGAGGGGAAGTGAGAAGATGGGAGAGGAAGAGAGGGGAAAACACGGTGACAAGGCAGGGGACGAGGTCAACGAGACTAAAATAGAGAGGTCGGCTCGGGGAGGGGGAAGGAGTAGCCGGATCGATCGAGGTTGTGTTTTCGAGGCAGGGATGCCAACCCTCAAACCCCGACCCTCTCCACCGTAGTGGGTGAAGATGATGGTATTTGTTACACTCTATGTGCCAGGCACTGTTCTAAGCACTGGGGTAGGTATAAGCTACCCAGGTTGGACACGGTCCATCCCACGCGGGGTCCAGGCTCTTATCCCCGCTTTACGGACGAGGTAAATGAGCGCCAGAGGAGTGAAGTGCCTCGCCTGCGGTCACACAGCCGACCAGCGGCGGGGCCGGGATTGGAACCCGGGTCCTCCTGACTCCCAGGCCCGTGCTCTATCCGCTAGGCCACGCTGCTTCTCACAGGTCATCCCTAAAGACGTCCCTCAGGTCGTCCCTAAGACCATCTGGCTTCCATCAGGACGGAGAGGTTGCGTCCGGCCAGTTCCCCGGGGCCACAGTATCCATCACTCACCCGCGGTCAGGCCCGGGATCCGTCGGGAATTCCGGGAGAGGTCTGAGGTCCGGGGGGCGGAAGGCTTGAGGTTTCCAGGTGCCTTCTCCCCGTCTTCTTGGAGGTCTCCGATTTCACTCCCATCCAGGCTGACGGTGGTTTTATACCCCAAGCGCTGATCTCACCACCCAGCCCTCCGTCCGGAGGCAGCCAAGGGGAGGGCCCGTCCCACCGCAAGGCCCGACTGACTCACGGGGGCCGGGGATGGGGCCGAACCACGGGCAGCGCCCGCGGTTAGGGGGCCGGGACGCCTGGGTTCTGGGAGAGGAACCAAGGCGGCTCGGTCGGGAAGCCGGGTGAGGGCCCCGGTTTGGGGCGGATTCGCGCCTCTGGAGAGGTAGCGGAGGGAGGAGGATGAGGGAGAAAGGGGGATCGAATCCGCCGGGGGGGAGGAAGACACCTAGTTCCCGAGAGGTAAGCCGAGTCTGAGAAGGGGTCAGAAGAATTCTGGCCATCTGTTCGTCATGTGATCCGCTGCAGTCATTTCCTGTCTCTCAACCCCCGGTGGGTGGGAATCTGGGGCCCAGCTGTTTCCAGAACTTCGGCCCCCTCCCTTGCGGGCGGGCGGCCGAACTAAGGTAACGTAGTGGGGAGAGAGAGTTCATCATCTCCCAGCCCAAAGCCGGCCTTCGAACCGATATCCCCCTCTAGACTCTAAGCTCCTGGCGGGCAAGGAACCTGTCTACTAATCCCGTTGTACTGTACGGTCCCGAGCGCTCGGTACAGTGTTCTGCGCACAGTAAGCGCTCGTGCCATACGACTGATGGACTGACCGTGCGCCTGAAGCAGCTCAAGGGTGGTGAGACCTTCATGCCACCCTCCTTCCTCTCAAAGCCCGAGAAGAGGAATTTCTCCCTGGCCTTCCCCTCTGCCAGAGCAAACAGGCAACCACCCGGAGACCAGAGAGTTTATTACGGGGCGAGGGGAGGGGCGGGGGTCAGGGACGGGGGGGGCTAAAGGCAGGGACGTGGCAGGCGGTGACCTCAGGAGCTGGAGCAGGCGGGGCGGTGTCGGAGAGCCGTCGACGGGGACTCGGCGCTCCCCACCGTCTCGGGAGGCATCGGGGGCGGGCTGGCCTCCGTCGGCAGCGTGGCGTCCTCCCAGGAACCCGAACCTACGGTGAGGGCGGGGAGAGGATGGAAAGCCTCGAGGTGAGAGGCCAGCGGATCCTACCCCCCGCCCGCCCTCCCTCACCCAACCTCTTCCGACCCCGTGTCGCGGCGGGTGAAGAACGTGTCTGTCTGTCTGTTCTCTGCCGCGCGCTCGGCACGGTGAATACGACTGAGTGACCGTCCCGCCCGATCCCCCGGCACGGCTCTCGCTGAGCCGGCGTGGAACCGGGAGAGAGACCGTCCCCGGCCGAGGAGCCCCTCACCATCGCTCGTCTCCTGCTCCGGGCCCTCCTCGTGAAGCGACTGCGGCTCTGGTCCCTTCTCCTCCTCTTCCTCCTCCCCCTCCACCTCCTCCTCCTCCCGCAGCCCTACGCGGAAGAGGAACGGGGGTGGAAGTCAGCGGAGAAGACGGGAGGGGGACGGAATTGGGACGGACGGGGCGGAGCTGGGAGGAGCGGGAGCCGCTCCTCTCCCAGCCCCCCGCCCCCCGCGCCGGCTCCGGGACGCACCTGCCCGGTCCCCGTCCTCTATCGGGCCTTCCTCCTGCCGCCGGGGTCAGAGCCTCGCGGCCCCTGGAGCCTGTGCCCAGGGAAAAGGGGCGGGAGGTCGGCGCGACTGATCCCCCCACCTCCGCTGGGCAGGCCTTCCCCATTCCCTGCTCGGGAAGAAAGGCAAGGCCTCCAGGTTCCGCCGGGGAGAGCGGGCCCGCCTTACCTGTCTGGTGAGCGGGGACTTGGCGCTGGGCTTCCTGCCGGCAACGGTCCCCGTCTCGGATGTAGGCCTACGGTGGGAGAGAAACCGTTGGCCAACGGAGGGCTCCGTCCCGGCGCGGCCCAGTGGCTACAGCCCGGAGCCCGGGACCCAGGAGGACCTGGGTTCTAATCCCCGCTCTTGTCCCACGCTTGTCCGCCGTGTGACCCCGGGCAAGTCACTCCGCTCCTCCGGGCCTCGGTTCCCTCATCTGCAGAACGGGGACGGAAACCGTGAGCCCCATGGGGGACCGACCCCATTAGCTCGTATCCTACCCCGCTGTTTAGAACGGTGCTCGGCCCAGAGTAAGCGCTCAGCGAATACCGTCGTCGCTTCCCTTCTCTGTGCCTCAGTTGCCTCGTCTGTAAAATGGGGACTATGACTGTGAGCCTCACGTGGGACCACCTGATGACCCTGCATCTACCCCAGCGCTCAGAACAGTGCTCTGCAGATAGTATGCGCTTAACAAATGCCAACATTATTATTACCCTCCCACACCCTTGAGGGACGGGACGGGAGGAGGGCACGCCCTTAGCTCGCTCTCTGTCCCCCGCCAGTCCTTCCGCTCTGGCCCGCCTCACCCCCCCAGGGGGCCGCCAACGACCCAGAGAGCGAGCCGAAGGGGCCGGGTGGCCTCCCCTCCCGCCGAGCCCAGAGACCTGCGGGGAGAAGCGGTCCCGGGGCCAGACGCCGCCCCACACCCACTGCAGGTAGCTGAACAGCACGATGACGCTGAGGAAGGTGAGGTTGCTGGCGATGCCGACGAGGGCCGAGGTCACGGGGAAGTTGTACAGCAGGTACCTGGGGCAGGCCGGGGAGGACGAGGAGTTAGGAGGGGAGAAGCGGAGGAGAGCGCACGGGCCCGGGAGTCGGGAGGACCTGGGTCCGGATCCCGGCTCCGCCGCTTGACCGCTGCCGCGCGGGCTCGGGCAAGGCACCTCACCTCTCTGCGTCTACGGTTCCCTCGGCTGCCAAACGGGGACCGAGGCCGTGAGCCCCACGTGGGGCGTGGACCGTGTCCAACCTGATTAGCTTCCATCTAGCCCAGCGCTTAGCCCAGAGGGAGCATCTGACACACCGTAAAAAAAGAGGGGGGTGATCCCGCAGCGTCTCCCTAAGATGAAGTTATTCCCCAGCGGGCAGCCCTCTCGCAGTTGGAGACTGAACCGGACCCCACCCGTCGGACACCTCCCCTCCCCACCGGCACCGGGGCCTTCCCAGAGCCCCTCCTCTTGCCCCTCGGTTACCTGAGGCCCGTGAAATGGGCATGAATCCGCAGCTGGGCCCCGTAGAGCTGGATGCGGTTACTGTGGATCTGGATCACCGCCCCCGTGGTTGGCGCGTACTGGAGAGGAGAGGGACCCGCCGTCAGGGGAGGGGGTGGGGAAGAGGAGGAGGAGGCCTGGGAAGCCAGGCGCTTCTCTCCTGCCCACCCCGCCCGGCCTCGGGGCGCCGCCGCCAGCCGAGCGCGGCCCCGAGGAGCAGAGGCGGGTCGGCGTGGACGGCGGCCTCCCTCCACCCCCCTCCCTCCGCGACCGGCCCGGCCCCACCGCGGGGGCCGGCCCTTCCCCCTCACCGAGTCCTCCCGGTAGTCGGCGTACAGCTCCACCTCCAGCAGCTGCTTCTGCTCCGCAAAGCCCGACAGCAAGAGGCTGGAGAAGACCAGCGTGTCCAGGTGCCGCAGCAGGGCCGAGCGGTAATGCAGCATTGCCTGGCGGACGCAGGGTCGGGGGACGGGACAGGACAGGGTGGGAGCTCAAGGCAGGGGCCGCTGGGTCTCACCGACCCCCGTCTTTTCCCCCCAGACTCACTGCTCCTCTGGAGCCTTCAACCGCCCTTCTCATCGAGCGACCGGATCCTACTGTTTCCGTGAGAAGCAGCGAGGCCCAGGGGAAAGAGCGCGGCCCCGGGAGTCAGAGGACGTGCCTTCCAATCGCGGCTCTGCCGCCCGTCCGCTCTGTGACCTTGGGCCAGTCGCTTCGCTTCTCCGGGCCTCGGTTACCTCAGCTGGAAAATGGGGATGAAGACTGCGAGCCCCACGAGGGACGGGGACCGTGTCCAACCCGATCGCCCTGTATCTACCGCAGAGCCCGGCACATCGTAAGCGCTTAACAAATACCGCCGTTAATATTTTCATTATATGGCAAGTGGGGTCAACCTGGTAGTCCCTCTAAATCCTCATGCAAACACAGTCGCCCCGAGCACTAATGTAGACAATGGTCTACGGTTACTATCTGTGTATTTATTCACCTGTCCACGCTCCCGCTATTCCCAGATACAGCCTTGTTCTTCACCCTACGCCACTATCTGTTCGTGGTTCCCCCCCCAAAACTGTAAACATTCCGTATGGGGTTCGTTAAGCGCTCCCCATGTGCCGAGCGCTGCGGCAGATGCAAGTTAGTCACAGTTCCTATCCCACATGGGGCTCAGAGCCTAAGTAGGAGGGAGGACAGGTACTAAATCCCCATTTTACCACCGAGGAGACCGAGGCACACCGAAGTGCCCCAAGTCACCCGCAGCGAGCGGCTGGCAGAGCCGGGATTAGAACCCGGGTCACCCGCCTCCCAGGCCCGAGGCCTCTCCACTAGGCCGTGCCGCTTCCCTCGAGGGCGAGGCTCGTACCGGCCCCTCCCGGGTCCTCGGCGCCGGGTCCCGCGGGCGGGCGTTCGATCGGCGTTCCCGACCGATCCGGGATCGATCCGGGAACCGGCGCTGCTCTCCTCCGGAACCCTCCCGGCTGGCCCCCGGCCTTCCCCCTTCCCCGGAGGCGGCCCTCGAACTCACCGAACGGGCCGAAGAGGAGATGACGCGGCCGCCCCGGGTGTAGCAGGCGATGGTCACCATGAACATGCCCAGCTCTCGGTTCACGGGGGACTCGGGCAGCTCCAGCTCCAGGGAGATGCGGTACGGCTGCCCGTACATCAGCGCCTGCCAGGCACGGCGGCCGCTCCGTCACCCGCCCCGCCGACGCCTCAATCCTTCCTCTCCCCTGGGAGCCCCGGGTGGGCAGGGACCGCGCCTACCGACTCTTCTCTTGGACTCTCCCAAGCGCTTAGCGCGGAGCTCCGCGCGCGGCGCGCGCTCAATAAAATACCACGGGCTGATCGATCCACGAACTGAGCTTCCAGGCCTACGGTCTCTAGACCGTCCTCTCCCGTAACGTGTCCGTCTCTTGTTGGGCTGAACTCTCCCGAGCGGTCGGTACAGGGCTCTGCACACGGCAAGCGCTCAAGACGTAGGACTGAACGAGTGAATGAATGAAGGGAGCACGGTCCGGGGGCCGGGCTACTTCTCTCCGTCGGCCGCTTGCCCTTCCCCGGCGGGGCCGTGCTGCCCCGCGGCGGGGGCCGGAGTCCGGTCCTGGGAGGGACCGCCCACCCGCCCGCCCCGGTGCCTTTGGCCTCATTTTCTTGGGAATCCCCGAGGCTTTCCACTCGCGGGGGGGGTCGCGTCGCCTCTTGACCCTCGGCCTTCCACGCCCCCAGTCCCAGCCTGTCACCGCTGGCGTCTGTGACGGATCCCTTCATTCTCAGCGGGGCACGCCGTGCCACCCCATCCCTGTTGGGCCCCCTCCCTCCGTCCGGGGTTCTGGCTCGCCTCTCGGCCCCTGCCTCCTTCCCCTCCTCCCTTCCCTTCCCGATCCTACCGAACCCCTTCACCTCCTCCCTCTGCACATCTCCACCAGCCCCAGCCCACCCTCCCCCTTCCCCTCACTCACCCGATCCCGTCCACTCTTAACCAGGGTGACGTTGGCAGTGGGGAAGGAGCAGAGCGTGGGGCCTGGGGAATCGCAGTCCGACCTGCAATGGGAATGAAAGGGAACAACTCCCCTCAGTGAACTACCCCGCCGACTCCATCTTTACCTCCCCGGCCGCCCCATCCCCGGCATTCCCCTGCCCCCGGGGTCTCTCCGAGCTTGCTGCCCCTCTCTCTGGAGCGCCGGAAGGGCGGAGAGTATGGTTTGGAGGCTCGAAATTCTGGAATCGCTTCTTTTTCTCTCTCCCTCAAGGGGCACCTCTTCCTGTAGGAAGAACCTGGAGCTCTTCAAGTTAAAAAGAAAAAACTAGAAGGGCCCAGGGGCAGGAAGAATGAAGCCTGAAGGCTTGCCCACGATAATAATAATAATAATGATGGTGGCATTTGCTAGGCGCTTACTATGTGCAGAGCACTGTTCTAAGCGCTGGGGGGATACAAAGTAATCAGGTTGTCCCACGTGAGACTCACAGTTTTAATCCCCATTTCACAGATGAGATAATCGAGGCCCAGAGAAGTGAAGTGACTTGCCCAAAGTCACCCGGCTGGCAAGTGGCAGAGCCGGCATTCGAACCCACGACCTCTGACTCCCAAGCCCGACCTCTTTACACTGAGCCCCGCACAACCTTCTCATGGTAACCGAGAGGTCTAACGGCTGACAGAACTGCGAACAGGACTGTAGGATCTTTTTTTTTTTTCTCCTTTCAAATGGTATTTAAGTGCTTACTGTGTGCCAGGCACCGTACTGAGCGCTGGGTAGATACAGAGTGGTCAGGTTGGACACGGTCCATGTCCCGCGTGGGGCTCACGGTCTCAACCCCCATTTTACAGATGAGGGAACTGAGGCCCAGAGAAGCCAAGTGACTTGCCCCAGATCGCGCGGCAGACGGCAGGGCCGGGACTAGAACCCAGGGCCTTCGGACTCCCAGGCCCGGGCTCTAACCACTAGGTACGGTGCTTCTTGGATTAGATTAGAACCCAGCCTTCTTTTTAGGCCGTGAGCCCTGTGAGGGCTCGGGATCGGGTCTCAGTCTCACCAGGGAATTATTCCCACCACACAGTTAAGTGCTCAGTACGCAGCAGCGCGGTGTAGCGGAGAGAGCGCGGGCCCGGCAGTCAGGAGGACACGGGTTCTAATTCCGGCTCTGCCACTTGCCTCCGTGCGACCTCGGGCGTGTCACTTCGCCTCTCTGCGCCACCGGTAAAATGGGAGATGAGACTGAGAGCCTCACACGGGAGGGGGATTGTGGTCCAACCCAATCTGTATCCACCCCAGCGCGCGGACCGGTGCCTGGCACGTAGTAAGTGCCTAACAAACGCCACGGTAATAATAACTGCTATTATTATTAATAACAAATACTATTACTACTACTCCTAGGAGCCGAGCCTGCCGGGATCCCAGGAAGGGGAGGAGCTGGAGAGTTTCGGCGGGGGAAGTAAGAGGAATGAAGAGCACGGGACGCTCGCAGCCCCACATCTCCATCGAGTTCAGAGGGAGCCGAACTTCAGCCCTCGGTGGCCGGTCCAGGGCACGGGGTCAGGCTGGCGAGGATCAGGCGCGGCGGTCAAAAGACGCGACTTTTGGAATCATCGGTCCGAGCGCGTTTAGTGAGCGCGTACTGTAGGCGGAGCACTGTACTAAGCGCCCGGGAGAGCACGACGGGACAACGATCCGACGCAGTCCCTGCTCGAGCGGCGCCACGGTACAGGGATGGAGTCGGGGTTCACATCCCCTCGAGGACAGGAGGCGCGGGACGCTCACGCCTCCTAGTCTGCCCCGGAGCCTCGGGGATAACGGTCTCTTCAGGGTCGCTAATGATAATATTAATGGTGGCATTTGTTCAGCGCTTCCCGTGTGCCAGGCCTCGTATTAAAGCCCGGGGCGGATACAAGCAAACCGGGTCGGGCCCAGTCCCCGCCACGCCTCGCCTCAGTCCCCACTTTACGGAGGAGGTGACGGAGGCACAGAGCGGCCAAGCGACTCGCTCAAGGTCACCCGGCGGACGCGTGGCGGGGCCGGGATGGGAGCCCGGGTCCCACGCTCCCGGGCGGCGGCCAACGCGCCCGTCGTACCGTGCCACTCTACCGTCCCGAGCGGTCGGCACGGCGGTCCGCACGGAGCCCGCGCCCGACGGATCCGACCGACGGATCGATCGGCCCCCGGGCCCGTGCGCCGCCTCGCCGGTCCCCGGCCCCGTGCCGGTCTCCGGGCCGCTTCCCCGGTCGGGCCGGTCCGGCCGCGGGCCGGCGGCGGCGGCTTCTCACCTGTAGACGACGTGCACGGGGCTGAGGTGGCTGACGGTGGGCATGTAGGAGTAGTAGAAGGAGCCGTAGAGGAAGACGGAGACCCAGAGCAGGAGCAGGACGGTGCAGGCCAGCACCCCGGCCTGGAGCAGGCACCTGCGGGCCCGGCCGGCCAGGCCCCGGCCGGCCTCCTGGACCCACAGCAGGGCGGGCGGCGGGTCGCCGGCCATGCCCGGGCCGCTCCTCCGCCTCGCTCGCCCGGCAGCAGGCCGACGGGCTCGCCCATGGGCCGCGGGCCGCTCCTGCAACGACGGCGAGAGCCGAGGGTCGGAGCCGGAGCGACGCCGGGCCCTTCGGGGCCTCGACGGGGCGGCAGGAAACGGCCCGGTCCGCCCTCCCCCTGCCCCCCGCTTTCCAGGAAGGGGCTTGCCGGGAATATCACCCCATCCTGTCCTCCCTCCCCTCCCCGGGCTCTCACCTTCCTACCGCCCCACCCCCAAGGGAGCCGGGCGCGGGATGGACACCCCGCCCCTGCTGGGCCGCTGCTACTCGCTGGCCGCCTCCCCCGAACCCCGTCCCCGGGACGAGGCCTAGGCGGGCCCGGCCTTCCCTCCCCCGCGATGAGAGGCTGCTGTCATCACCCGGAGGAGCCCCTCTTGGGCCCGGCGCGGTCGCCGTGGAGACCACCTCCCCTCCCCCCCTCCGACGACACTGACCGGGCGCTGCCCCGGCAACCGCTTCGGCCGCGCGCCGCGGCACCGCCCCGTTGCGGGGCGCGCGAGCGCGCCACGTGACCCGTTGCCCGGGCGACGGCACCGGCCCCCCCCCCCACTCCCTCCCGGGGTAAAAAGCCCCCCCGTTCGTGGGCCCGCGGCCTCTCCCTTAAGCCGGGGGTCTGGTGGCCCCCCACCGTGGCCCAGTGCGGCCTCCCCTCCACCCCCATCACCCGTCCCTTCTTCTCTCTCCCGAGGAAGGTTCATTCGATCCTATTTATTGAGCGCTTACTGCGTGCAGGGCACCGGACTAAGCGCTTAGGATGCACAATTGGGCAGCAGAGACCATCCCCGCCCGGTGACGGGCTCACAGTGAAAACGGGTGGCCCGGGCGACCCCTTCCCCCCCCCGGGGTCCTCCCTCCCCCGGCCCCTCCGGGTCTTCCTCGGCTCCGTCCGTCCCCGGGCTCCCCGTCCGGCGGCGGGAGGAGCGACGGGATCTAGGTTTGGGTCTGGGGCGCGGCCGCCTCCGAGGCGGGAGGGTTGGATAACGCCCGCCCCGTTGATGTCAGATTTCCAAATGAGCAGGGGGGTCCCCCCCGCAGCCCCGGCCGGCGGAGCCTCGGCGCTGCGGCGGCGGTCGCGGGCACCGACCACTCGGGCTCGGAGGGGGAGCCCGGCCCGGCCGCGGCCCCTTCCCTCGGTCTCGGCGGGGGTCCCGGCCCCGCGCCGCGGCCTCCCGGCTCGCCGGGCGGCGGGGCGACGGCCCCCCGGCCGCAGGGCGGGCGGGCGGGGGCCGCGGCGCGGGGCCGGGCCCCCCCGCCTCGGGCGAGCCGTTGGTACGGTCCGGCATCCGACGGGCTCCTTCCAGCATCCTTCATCCTTCGGGTACCAGCCGGAGCGGCGGGGCCGGGCGGCGGCCGGGACCGACCCCCACCGTGCTCTCCGTCGCACCCGGCGGGCCCTCGGCGCCCGGCTCCGGCCCGAGAGCGAGGGGGGCGCGGCGGGTCTCCGGCCCCTCCAACCGACGCCCCCGCTTCTGCCGCCTCCGGCCGTCACCGCCCACGTCCAGGTCGGTAGACGGCGGCTTCCTCCATCTCCTCGGGGCTCGAAAGGGGCAGGGCGGGGGGGCTCACCCGCCCCGCCGGGGAGGACGGGGGGGGCTGGGGCGTGGCGATGGAAATTCCGGCCCCGGCGGCCATCCCCTCCCGCCGTCCGCGGCCGGCAAATCGAACCGCGTAACGGCGCATCGCGCGCGCGACGCCGGAGGGGGCCGGTCTTAGGATTCGGTCCCGACCCGAGGATGGCGAGGCCGGCGAACTGGAACGAGGACCTACCCCTACCCCGCTCAAGGGGAATCTCTTTCTCCAGCGGGCGGGTGGGAGTGATGGTCTTTAAATTGCTCTCTCGCTGAGAGCGGGTCCTCTGCTCCTCTTCTCAGAGCCAGAATGAAAGGGGAAACACCTGTAAACAGCACCATGAGCATCGGGCAGGCCCGCAAGATGGTGGAGCAACTCAAGATCGAGGCCAGCATGTGCCGGATCAAGGTGGGCAGGACTCTCCGTGCCCCTCACTCGACTCCCCCTCGCGTTCTCTGCCGGGCTGCGGTGGGAAAGCGGGGAGGAGGACGGCACCCTACGAATAGCCCCCGCCGGGGGGAGGGAGCCGTCCCGATTAACGGTGACCGAGGTCCGCTTTTAGCGCTCTGTGCCAAGCACTGGGGGGCTCCGGTCAGACCGTCCCCGTAACCCTTGGGGTCCCCGGTCTGAACGGGAAGGACGGACGACCGCTCTCGAATCCCTCATCTCAGAGACGGGGAGTCACGTTAAGTCACCCGGCGGGCAAGCGGCGGAGCCGGCGTTAGAACCCGGGTCCTCCGACGCTCAGGCCCGTGCTTGGTCCCCGGGGCCACGCCGCCGCCGCCTTTCAAGAGTCGAGGGCTCTAGGGAGGTGGAGGGAGAACAGTTACCGGATCCCTTTCTCGGAGATGCCGCTCAAGCCACGGCGGGCAGAGTGGCGGAGCCGGCGGTAGAACCCAGTTCCGCGCTCTATCCCCGAGGCCACGCTGCTGCTTTTCGAGAGGAGAGGGCTCTAGGGAGGCGCGGGGGAAGAGCAAGAGTGGCCTCCGGAGGGAGGGAGAAAGAACGAGGCGACAGGGACCGTCCTTTACGGTCGCGTTGGGGCCCGGGCCCCCTCGGTTCACACCTCGGTCCCGGCCGCGCTCCAGGTGTCCAAGGCGGCGGCCGACCTGATGACGTATTGCGACGCGCACGCCTGCGAGGACCCCCTCATCACCCCGGTGCCCACTTCGGAGAATCCCTTCCGGGAGAAGAAGTTCTTCTGTGCCCTTCTCTGAATTCCCGCCCCCTCCCCGGCCGCCCCCTCCCTCTCCTCCCGGATCTTTCCGGCCCCGACCCCTTCCCCGGTGTCCACGATAATAAGGTCGGCGTGTGTTAGGCGCTTACTATGTGCGGGGCACTGTTCTAAGCACTCCACGACCCGCTCCTCGAGGCTCCCCCTCCACCGCCCCCCCCCCCCCCCCGGCTCCCGAAGCACAAAGCCCCCACGATTGCCAGCCCCACCCCACCTCCCACTTGGCCAACTGCAAGGAGGGCCCCGTCCGAGGGAGGGGTCCCTCCCCGCCCCCCAGCCCCATCGATGGGCCCCCACACTCCTAGGGGACGGAGGGGGAGGGGAGGCCGGGCCCGGGTCCCCCTCCTCACCCGGAGGCTGCTGGAAAAGTCAAACCGATTGGGGGAATAAAGTCATCCGGTGACGGAGGGCAGCAATGGTGTCGGTGGGGTCACCTTCCGGGGGGGGGGGGGGACGACGACGACACACGAGGCGGAAGAGACACCAAAGGAGGGACGGGGAGGACGAGGCTTTCAGGAGGAGGCTCGGGAGGAGACAAAGGCGGGAGGGGCCCGGTTGGGCGACGGACGAGGGAGGGGAGCGCGGCGGCTGCAAGATGGCGGCCCCCGGGAGCCACGGCTCAATATGGCGGGGTCCCACCGCCCCCTCCCCCTCCTCTCGACCCCCGTCCTACGATGCCCACCATCCCCACCCCGACCCCCGGGCCTCGCCTAATCCCCACTCGGCTCGAAAGGGCCCCGCCCGGCTGCTCGGCGGCGGCTCGGCCTGCAAGACGGGCCCCTTTCCCGAAGCCGCACCTTAAAAGCGGCGAGAAACACCTCGACAGATCTTGCTTTAGGAGACAGGGGGCGGGTCTGACATTAGAGTTGCCACCGCCGTGAGAGGGAGGAGGGCGCCCGGGGGGGGGGGGGGGGGGACGGACACCGGGGAGCGAAAGGGCCGAGACGTCCGGCGGGGAGGCGTCAAACGCGCGAAATGGGCAGAGAGAGACGGTAGGCTACCTGTTCTCGGCTTTATTATTGCTATCGGTGGCGGCGCGGAGCGTCCGTCTCCGGGCCGGGGGTGGTCGGGGGCGGGGGGGATCCTCGCCGAGGTCGGGGAGGGAGGGAGGTCGGTCCCGGGGGCCGTCGGTTAGGCGCTCGCTAACCTCTCTCGGAAGGCCTTCTGCAAGACGGGGGAGAAGGACCGGCCGGGACTGTGGCTCCGCCCGCGGCCTCCGAGGGGCCCACTTTCCCCTCCGCCCCGTGCCCGCCTCGGGGACGTCGCCCTCCTCTCCCGCCCCCTCCTCTGCCCCGGGCGGACGCCGCTTCGGCCGGGGACCCACCAACATCCTCTCCAGCTCCTCCACGTCCGGCTGGTCTAACAGGATCCTGGGGAGAGACGGGAGGGAAGTGCTTGGGAACGAGCGGGCGACGCGGCTCTCCGCCTTGCCCTCCCCGTTACCCGATTATTTAGGCTTTAGCCCGTCGGGTATTAGGTCGGCCGGGGGGGGGGGGAAGGGAGGCGTTGACTTGGACCGTGGCTGGAGGCCCCCCAGTGGGTCGGACTACAATTCCCAGAATGCCGTCGGGCGGCGGGGGCCGGGCGCGCAGGCGCGGGAGGCAGGGCCGGGCGCGCAGGCGCGGGAGACGGCGCCTTCCATCCTTTCCCCTCCCGCCGGGGCCGGTACCTCTCCAGCGTGTCGTTGATGTGCCGCACGTTGACGGTGATTAAGTGGGTGACCCGGTTGAGCCTGGTCAACACCTCGGCCGCCAGCTGGGCCTCGGGGGCGTCGGCTCGGGGCGCCCTAACGAGGGCGGCGGGGCGGCTCGTCTCCATGGCGTCCGGAGCGCGGGAAAAGCGGACCGGAAGGGGCGCGCGGGGAAGTTCCCTACTCCGTCCGCCCGCCCCTCCCCGCCTGAGGCGAGGGGGGCGGGGTCAGAGGTCACATTGGGATCCATTTCTCGAGCGTCGCCCGCTCGGGGTCCTAATGTTAAGCCCTTACTCTGTGCAGGGCACGGTTCTAAGCGCTGGGGGAGATCCAAGGTCATCAGGTGGTCCCGCGTGAGGCTCCCAGTCTTCATCCCCATTTGACAGATGAGGGGACTGAGGCACGGGGAAGCGACTTGCCCACAGTCACCCAGCTGACGAGTGGCAGAGGCGGGACCCGAACCCGTGACCTCTGACTCCCCAGCCCGGGCTCTTTCCACCGAGCCACGCTGCGGGCGCTCGTCCACACCGCAGGCGAGGAACGTCTCCCCACTCCGGTGTTAGAGTGGACTCTCCCGCCTTCGTCCAGTCGGATCGATCGAGCGCTGGCTATGGGCAGAGCGCTGTCCTGAGCGCTCGGAATGTACACTTCGGATAGAAAGTGCTCAGGACAGCGCTCTGCCCACTCCAAGGGCTCAACAGATACGAGCGGCTCCGTTGCCCCGATGAGGAAACCGCCCGTGGGCCTCATTAACTCATTTGTTAACGACTTTGGTTTGAAAAGAGAATCCTCTCAGGGTGTGCCCACGGCCAGTCGCCAGGTGGGCAACAGGAAACCAAACCCTACCTACTATAAGCCACATACCCTTGAAAACCATTCATTCAATAGTATTTATTGAGTGCTTATTATGCGCAGAGCACTGTACTAAGCGCTTGGAATGTACAAATCGGTAACAGATAGAGACAGTCCCTGCCCTTTGACGGGCTTACAGTCTAATCGAACAGTCAACATCCTCCTCGCTCCCATACACCGAGTACGAAGGGAACCCCCGACACAACCCGTAATTGCAGCATTGGGCGGCACCTAGAACTGGAGGTACATACGAAGACATTTTTTCTTCCAGCTCAAACTAGATCGGAGACAGAGAAGTGAGACGCAAAACAGGTTTTGACAGGGGTATCGAATTTACTTGCTATCTGATTTACTTGATTTTAGCTGCGGCTTTCTCGCCCTACCCTATCACGATGAAAAACACCGGCCTTGGGACAGTGCGGGGTTTTGGGATGAGGGGAAAAAGGAGTAGTATTGAGCGGCTTTTGGGTGTGGTGCTTCGGTGATATGTTGATGAGCGGGGGGAGAGAGATCGTCTGATTTAATAATGTTGGTACTTGTTAAGCGCTTACTATGTGCCGAGCCCTGTTCTAAGCGCTGGAGTAGACACGGGGGAATCAGGATGTCCCACGTGGGGCTCACAGTCTTCATCCCCATTTTCCAGATGAGGGAACTGAGGCACAGAGAAGTTAAGTGACTTGCCCACAGTCACCCAGCTGACAAGTGGCAGAGCTGGGATTCGAACTCATGACCTCTGACTCCAAAGCCCGTGCTCTTTCCACTGAGCCACGCTGCTTCTCCCCCCATAGGAGGCACATCCCCTTCCTCAAGGCGCATAGGGGTCTGAGTGATTAATGAACCCACAGACGAGTGAAATAAATAAAGGGGAGATCCTGTAGATCCCAAGTTGTTGTTTTTTTGTTATGGCACATTAAGCGCTTCGCTTCCTAGGTATCGGTGACCGTACTAAGATACAAGCTGATCGGATTGGACCCGGTCCACTTCCCACATGGGGATCACAGTCCCCATTCTAAAGATGAGGTAACTGAGGCACAGAAGTTTAGTGACTCACCCAAGGCTACAGAGCAGACAGGTGGGCCAACCTGTGGGCCGGAATCAGGTCTACCAACTCTGTTATATTGTAGTCTCCCGAGCGCTTAGGACAGTGCTACGTACAGACTAAGTGCTCAATAAATACAACGGATTGATTGGTAGCCCTTGAGTGTCTAACCGCCCTCTGAAATCCAGGCTTCAGGGGGAGTGAAAAGCTCGGAAAGCTTCAGTATCACGAGCAGAATCGCCAACGAGAATACTGGTGAAATGAATTCCCCGTCAACGTTAGCCGCCACAGTGCGTCGTCTCAGAAATGCTGATGAATAATTCTCTTTTTTTAGTGAGCAGAGGCAGATAGTCTGTAATTCATTTTGGTTGTGAAGTACAGACTGGGTCCAAGGGGATCCTGCGTGGAACGTGCTCCATTCTGGGCCAAGAGAATCTTCCTGGCTCCCTCCCAGTCAGTCGATTCTCAGGCCAAACTGGACTTCAGGTCAGACTCACGGGATGGGCAGTTTGGCGAGTGGCAAGGAGTGGCTAGGCCGGGCTCAGGGGACCGTTGGAGTTAGCACTGACCAAATAAAAGCCCACCAAGGTGGGCCAGCGTGAAAGGAAATGATCCAACATGTCAGACGATAAGGTGAAGTTAATCCAAGTAATGATGTATTCCCAAACTGGAAGCTACCAAGGGTCTATATTCTGCTTTGATTTGGGGGAAAAAATGAGTAAGACGTAAACGAGACAGGATAGTTTTTAGGTTTTTTTTCTTTTCCCCAATGGTAAAAACCCTTTTATTACTGGCCGCTTCCAAGAACGCCTTTTACAGGTTTCGCATAAACATTTACAAGCTGTGTGTGGTGGTTTCGGTGGTTTTCACAAACTTTTCCATCTACGGCAACTAAGACCAACATCTGGAAAAACACTAAACAAATTATCTAAGGAAAACAAGGCTGGGGATCCCTCCTTGTTACCCTTACATTTTTATAATTTTTAATTGAAAAAAACCCCAAACACAAGACATCTCTTGTTGAGAAAGATCGCTTGGTCTGAACCATAAAGTCATGGCAGGTCTGCTGCGCCCCAGAAAAAAGCAGGCTCTTTTTTTTTAAGTTTGAGTTTTTTTTGGGAATTCTTTTGAGAAAGGATTTTCTATCGTTTCAAAAAAAGTATTCTGTTAATAAAGCCAGCGATACCTCCCCCCCACCCACTCAACCCCCAGCGACTTCAGCATTTTATTTACACCGCCTCTGTGCACCTCAACACCCTCGACTCCACGCTGCATTGGTCCTACGGTACTTCTGGTGCTTTCCCGGGAGCTAGACATTCCGGAAAGGCACGTCAGCGTGGCGGTCTCCGGCCCGGGAATTCCCTCTCTCATCTCTCCTCCCACCACCCAAGGGCACAACGGCCGTGAGCCGTGACCCCCGTTCCTTCCTACCTTATCGCTGCATTCGGGGAGCTCTCTCTCTCCAAGTGTCTTCTCAAAGAGCAATCACTCACGTGGTTCACTCACTCACACACCCGGTCGGCGGCCGACGAGGGGGGCGGGGGGGGGCTCTCTCCGAGTCTGCGTTTCTAGGTCGCGGGCCGCTTCTCGAGGGGAGGGTTTTGTTGAGAGGGGAGTGGGGAAGCCTAGGGGGAAGGGCAAGGATACAGGCACAGAACGGGGGGCTAGTGAAACCAAAGGGAACCCAAATCGGAACGCTTCTCCTCCCCTCCCGCCGCCGCCAACCGCCCCTCAACTTCCCCCGTCAACCCTGTTGGAATCTGCACCGGCGAAGTGGCCCGGACGGGGAGACCTTGGGGAGGGGGAGATCGTTTCTGCTGCAGCCGGAGTCCGACCTCGCCGTGGACAGGTGTCCCCGCTCCGCAGCCACGGCAACCGACAAGCGAGCTCTCGGTGGTTGGCCGGCAAGCTCTCGCCGGCTAAGAAAGAGGCTGAGCGGAAGGATAATAAAGCAGAACTGAGTTTAATGTTCAGACGGCACCGGAGACTTGGCGTCCCTTCCCTCTCACCGCCCCCTTAAAGCCACCTCCTACCCCTGCCGCTGTTTAGCCCCCATCGGACCCGGCCTCCTCCGGTCGAGGATTGGTAGGAAGCGGACCAGGTTGACCAAGCTGCCCCTGGGCGACCTCGGAACCGAGCTGGAGTCTGTCAGTGTCCATCCCCGAACTCGGGAATCTAGACGGCCGTCAGGAGGGTGAGCCCCGTCTCACTGACGCGCATGTCTCCAACCTTCCCAGGCAGGCAGTCCCTCCTACCTGTACTGCAAGGAGCTGCCTCCCTCCCCTCCCCTCCCCGTCCCTTTTTCTACGTACGCTCGCCACCCGTATCCCAACCGGCGGGGCAGGCGAGGCCCCTTCCGACCCATAGAAAATAGCCGTGACTACCCTCGGCCCCAGGGCCTAGCCGCCCAAGCTACAGGATACGCGTCCTGGGCCGACGAAAGGTTCCTGCTGTCTTTCTGAGCGAGCTGAAACCCCGAGAAGCGTTCTTGCGCCGGGCCAGGGGACGGATTCCCTTCGGAGATGAGGCGGGAGGCCCCCCACCCGTCCGCCGTGACCCGGGAAGGGAGATTAAACCCGGGGCCGGCGGCTCACAGCCTTCCTTCCCTGCGGATCGTATCGAAACCCGCACCAGGTTTTGAGGGAAAACTCACTGAGGCAGAGACTAGCAAAAGTTTCCGATCTGTACCCGAGCGAGCAGCCCTCGTCTCTCCGAGCCCAAGACTCTGGAAGAGGGGATCATTCGAGGTGGGGCCTCCACACCTTGGCCAGTCGGCGCTGACACGGGGGCGGGGGCTGGAGGGTTTTGGGGGTCGCAGGGGAAACGAGGACAGTGACCCGCCAGCCCAGCTCTCCCCAGAGGGAGAGGTCGGGTAAAGAAAACACAAATGGCGAGCGGTGCGAGTGACGAGAGAGAGCCCGTCGTTTATTTGCACCGCCCCGGTCACAGACGCCCCTCCGTCTCTGCTCCCGTCCGTCCCCCCGTCCTCCTCCGCCGCAAGACCTCGTGACTCCTCCCTGCCTTCGTCCTGCCTGGCAGGCAACCTGAGCGTGTCAGGAGGGGGCCATTTTTCAGGCCTTTCCCTGCCCAATTACAGGGCATCAGGGCGGGCGGCCTTAAATGCCGCGCTCCGCGCCCTTTTGGATTACAAATGGCTATAGCTAAATTCAATATATTTTAGAGAATAAGATGATATTTTTTGCAACAAACTTAAAAAAAAAAGTAGAGGTGGTTGTTGCTGTTTTTCTTTTCCCCCGCAACAGCATCCTCCCCCGGCCCCACCGCTCTGCCCCGATCCCGCCGGCCCCGTTTTCCACTGGTTGTGCTTTTGGGGGGGCGGGGGCTGGGTGGGCACCCACCCCCAGACTCAGCTGCGCGGCTGATGAGCGAGGACGGCAGGGGCTTCACCGATACCCTCGGTAACCGTAGTAGTCCCCATAGTGTCGGTCTCTGTTCTGGTAGTAGTTCTGCCACTGGAAGAGGCGGGGAAACTGAGTCACCACGGGCCGGGGCGGAAGCTGGGGGAGAGCCGCGCTCTTCACCCCGCTCCAGCCACTCACCTCCTGGTTATACTGTCTGTAGTAATCCCTGGGTCTGTTGTAATCGTAGTCTCCTCGGTATCGGTTGTAGAAATTATGATAACCCTGAGGGGGGGCAGGGATGGGGGGGAGAGAGGGAGAAAAAGAGGGGTGACTGGTGAGTTCTCGAACATTTCTTCCCCACCCAACAGCTACACCACCTCAACCCAGAGACGGAAAGACCCGGGCTCGGAAGTCAGGGGACCTGCGTTCTGATCCCGGATCTGCCACGTGTCTCCTGGGTGACCCTGGGCAAGACGCTTAACTTCTC
The DNA here is from genome assembly GCF_004115215.2 of Ornithorhynchus anatinus. Lineage (NCBI taxonomy): Eukaryota > Metazoa > Chordata > Mammalia > Monotremata > Ornithorhynchidae > Ornithorhynchus > Ornithorhynchus anatinus. The sequence goes on along the minus strand of NC_041730.1, from coordinate 16,048,757 downwards.
TGTGCCTCGGTTTACCTCGTCTGTAAAACGGGGACCGAGGGCCCCGTGTGAGACGTTGGCTGCGTCCAAACCCATTAGCTCGTATCTACCCCAGCGCCCGGTACAGTGCTCTGCACATAGTGAGGGCTCGATAAATACCACCGATTGAGAGTCGACGTGAAGAGATTCCATTTCTCTCCTAAAGGAAACGATATTTAAAACGGCAGAACCCCACGTCCTGGGAAGAGACCGATTCCCTTATCTATTCCTGTTCACGTCTGTCTCCCCGTCTAGACTGTAAGGTCCTCGGGAGCAGGGAACGTGTCCGTTATAGTCGTTCTAGTACGCTCTGCCAAGCGTTTGGTCCAGCGCGCCGCAAACCGTGAGCGTGCCAATAAATACGACGGACGGACTGACTCCGGTCTCCCCCCGACGACGGGAAGGTCAAGGCCTGCTCAGGAAGAGGGGGCCCAGCGGCACTCACACGTTTCCAGACTGGCCCCAGTACTGCTGCCCGTACGCTCGGCTCTCGTAGCCTCGGCGCTGCCCGCCCGCTGCGACGCAAACGCTCTCGGGCCACCGCCCTGGGTCTTCGGCTCCGGGTTTGGGAGAAATAAGCAGCACGGAACCAGACCGGAAAACCCTACTCCGCTCCGTTTGGCCGAGGCGCATCTGGGTTCACGGATCCCAGCTGACCTTCTGCAAGTGGCTGCGGGGGGGATGGGGCCGGCGCCCTTCAGGTGCTGAGGTGCAGCCTTTCCCACCCGCTTCCAAACTGGACACAGACCAGACAGGACCCCCCCAGCGTCCACGTCCAGCAAGGCGGGAGGTAGGAAATGCTGCCGGTGGACGCTGAGGTGGAACCAGCCCGATCCTGTCAAGGGACCGCCTGGTGGGCCGGGCCGGGGGCCGCCTTCTTCCCGCCCCCGAGACCCAGCATCAGAGGGAGGGGACCGGCTGCTGAAGAGACAGCACTCCGACACAGACACGCGGAGAAGCAGCACAGCCTAATGGATAGAGTCCGGGCCTGGGAGTCAGAGGCTCTGGGGTTCTGCTGTGTGACCTCGGACAAGTCACTTCCCTCCTCTTGGCCTCAGTTCCCTCATCTGTAAAATGGGGATTGAGACCGGGAGCCCCACGTGGGACAGGGATTGTAGACTTGTAGAATGTAAGCCCGGCACGGGCAGGGATGGGCTCTCTTTATTGCTGAACTGTACTTTCCAAGCAGTTAGTACAGGGCTCTGCACACAGTGAGCGCTCTATAAATAAGACTGAATGAATGATCGTGCCCCGCCCAATTTGCTTATATTCATTCATTCAATAGTATTTATTGAGCGCTTACTATGTGCAGAGCACTGTACTAAGCGCTTGGGATGAACAAGTCGGCAACAGATAGAGACAGTCCCTGCCGTCCACCTCGGCGCTTAGTACGGTGCCTGGAACATAGTGAGCGCTTGACGGATACCGTAAATATTATTCGGCCGCCTCGACTTCCGGCAGTCGGAAAGGGGGCACCCTTCCAGTGACCTTAAAACGAGGCTGCGTAGCCAAGTAGGGAACGCAACGGCAGCCGAGTTGTCAATCGGATCCTCCGGAGCACGTGAAGAGGTCCCGCGGCGCTCGCCCGCCGGCTTGGACACCGGGAAACTGGGGCTTCGAATCCCAGTTCTGCCCCCGAGAGCGAGTGGGTGATCCTGCCCGATTCCCTCAATCTAGTCATCTGTTTCCCCGATGCTGTGAGGACAGCTGGGTCACACTGCTCCCCTACTACACCCACGGACACCCGGGAGGAGAGAAAGTTAGCAGGCGGGCGTGGAGAAAAGGACGTGAAGTGAAAATCTGGACCCAGGGAGCCAGGGAGAACTTGGCTCTGCCTCAGAAGTCAGTTTAAGGGGCAGCCTCCATACAGAACAATGGAAAGAGGAGATCAAAAAACACAAAACGGTCTGTGAGGGAAAGGGCCGCAGACAGAAAGACGCGGGTTCGTCGCCACGCCGAATCCCCCGGGGAGGGGAATAGAGAGGGAAAAGGTGACATGAGATGAAGCGTGCACACTGGCGGGTCTGAGTCGACGCTGGAAGGAAATATGCGGTTTTTTTCTTCGTTTCGGATCCCACCGTGGCGTAATGCCCCGGCTTTTTCCCTCGTAAGGAAAGTCAGTGCCGGCCCCCCCGGAACAGGGAGGAGCGTGGGGCCGCGCCCTCGAATCCTCACCGTATCCTTGGCCTTGGGCGCGGTTGCGGCGGTTGCGCTTGTTTCGGTTGTTGCGGCGGTTCGGCCGCTTCTCGGTAGGAGGGAGCAGCTTCCGCGCCTCCTCTTTGTACTTGGTGACCAGCGGCTGGGCCTCCTCCTTCTCCAGCTCCCCGAATGTCACCTCCTCCACATAGTCACACTTCTCCGGCACCGAGAAGTTGGCTGGGGAAGGGAAGAAAGAGGCTCTCTGGGGGGAGGGTGGGATTTGAGGGACGGTGGCCTCCGCGGGAAAAATTCCGTGGAAAAAAGGGACTGGCCGCCGTCAGTCCACACCTTGTCATCGGCCCCTCTGGATCGGCCACGTCCACCTCTGACAAGAGGCCGCCCGGAACCGGTGCTCTCACCAGGCGGGGGACTTGGCCAAAAAGGAGCTCTACGCTCCGCACGTGGCGAGCGCGTGAGAAACCCCACTGATTGATCGGCCAGCAGGGCCCGGGGATCCCCGGGCTCCAGGTGCTTTCTAGAGCAACCCATCCATCCATCCATCCATGGCATTTATTGAGGGCTTACTCTGTGCGGAGCGCCGTTCGAGGCGCTTGGGAGAGTACAATACATCGGCATTGGTGGCTAGGATCCCTGCTCTTCCACCTGCCCGGAACTCCCTGGATCCCCTTCGGCTCCGCCAGGCCTCAGCCGGCCCCAGAGACTGAAAGCTCGCTGTGGGCAGGGGACCCGTTCATTCTTCTAATGTGCTCTCCCGAGCACTCAGTACAACGCTCTGCAAACAGTAAGCGCTCAATGAACACCATCGTCGGACTGGCTGAGAAGGGCGTGAAAGACAAGGGCCCCGCGACCGGTTTCCCGTCAAAGGACATATAGGAACCGTGAACGGATTCAGATAAGACCGTAGCACTTGCCCAAGAGCTGAAGCCTAAAGCCTGGGAGAAGCAACTCTGTTTTCCACCAGGTGCTGGAAGCAAACAGAAACCACTGCCAGGAGATTCAAATGGGGGTTTGACTGGATGAAGAAGCCTTCCAGGAGATGCTCCCTCAAAGTTTACCCCCATTTATGCCAGGCAGGCAGAAGGGTTCAGTGATTTCTTTTTTTTTCTACCTGGGCTCTCCCAGGGCAGGGAGACGGGGAGAAAAGTCCATCTTTGGTGGACTAGTTTGCCCTACTTTCACTCTTCACCACCACTGCCTAAAGAGTGAGCACAACAGTAATAATATTTGTTGAGCACTTACTATGTACCACGCACTAGACTAGACCTATGGACTGCAAGCTGGTTGTGTCTGCCAACTCTCCCGAGCGCTTAGCACAGTGCCCCGCACACCGTAAGCGCTCAAATGCCGCTGATGACGACAGAGGACGACACATCGGGTCGGCCAGAGCAAGGAGCTCAGGAATCGGATGATACCACACCACAGCGTGGACTAAGGGAAAGAGCACGGGCCTGGAAGTCAGGGGATCTGGGTTCTAAACCTGGCTTCACCGCTTGCCAGGTGACCTTGGGCAAGTCACTTAAAAGCTCTGTGCCTCGTTTTCCTCAACTGTAAAATGGGGATTAAAAACCTGTTCTCCCTCCTACTTGTACCGTGAGCCCCAAGCGGGACAGACGCTGTGTCCAACCTAATTAACTTGCACCTACCCCAATGCTTAGGACAGTGTTTGACACATAGTGTACACTTCACAAATACAATTTTTTTAAAAAGCAAAAAAACAAACAAAAAAACCCCAAGCCACGGCGAAACTGGATCGGACCATTAATTCACTTTGGGGGACCTTGAAAGGACTTACTATGTACTAGACACTTTTTTCTACATTTTTTTACAGTCAACCCAAGACACAACTGGCAAAACACCTTTGCGCCGTGTTAAAAAAAATCACCTGGGAATTTTTTCCACTTGTGTAGGCAATTCCCAACCGGTGGCCCGCTCACCGGGCTTAGGTAAGTAGGCAGCGTTGAGGGATAACCGGAAGCGCTCTACGGACACGTCACCTGCCGAGAGCCGCTTGCAAAATGATGGGTTACCAGGGATCTTACCCCCCCCACCACAGGAATTAAAGCTTACTAAATGATCACCATTCCCGTCACTCCCGCTTAATTTTTATTATTTGCCACCCCATGACCCCCCTGCCCCCCCGGATCAATCTAGCCACTTGTTTGCTGTGTGATTTGGGGCAAATGACTTGACTTCTCTGTACCTCAGTTACCTCATCTGTAAAATGGGGATTAAGAGCATGAGCCCCAGGTGGGACACGGACTGTGTCCGACCTGATTAGCTGGTATCTCCTCTAGCACTCGGTACGGTGCCTGGCACTTGGCAGACGCTTAACGAATACCATTAAAAAAGAAAAATAGAAAAACCTCACCACACTGGGTTCTGTCTTCCGTTCAGGGGTGTACTCGGTAATAAGGGTCAACGCTTCCCCTCCCGACTCCCACCATCGCGGTCTAGGCCCAGGGTGGAGGCAAGGGAACCCAGCCACTGCTCAGGGCCCTACTGGATGGGAGGGACTCCGGCCGTCAAGTCCTAACCTCGAATTCCGGGTCTGAACTGTCAAGGGATCCGACTTTTGGGGGGAGGGACGGACGACAGCCCACTCCGGGAACTCTCTTTCCACCCAAAGCGCTCCCCCCGGGTCCTCCCCCAACCTAGAGGCTCCGGCCTCTCCTCCCGAGAACGGGAGCAGGGCTCCCCTCGGGGCTGGGGATCCTCTCGGCGACAAGAGGGCCCCGGAGACCGGGGGCTCCGCCGTGTCCGCCGGGAGAAGCAGCTCTAGCCGGGCCTTCGGGTCACCTGACCCCAACCCCCGGCTCCCGGCCCAGCCCACCTTTCATTTCTAGCATTACGGCCTCGGGCACATCATCTCCCTCCACCTCCTTCCTCAGCTCCAGCCTCTTCTTCCAGTCCTCTTCATTAGGGACGATCACCACCGCTCGGCGAGAAAAGGTCTTGAACAGCAGCAGCTTCCGCCGCTGGCCAGAGTTGTACACGTTACACTGGAGGCAGACGAGACATGTTTTTTAGGGCGACCGAGTGGCGGCTGCGTCGCCTGGCTCCGGCCGCACCCGGGGTGGAGGACGGGGGAGGAGAGGAGGTCCTCTTAAGCTGGGCGGGTTCCGTTCCCGACGAACCCTATGTGGAGGATCGGCCCCGCCGCGACAGGAGGGCTTCGACGGGTGCCGCCCGACCGGGCCTTCCACCGTCCGAGTCCCCTTCTATCTCCCCCTAGACTGGCAACTCCTCGTGGGCGGGGATCGTGTCTTCTACCGACTCTACCGCATTCCCCCAGGCGCTTGGCACAGTGCTCTGCACACGGGAAGCGCTTGATAAATACCAACGATTGACCGATCCACAGAGATGCACTCGGCCGGGGACCCCGGCCCCCGAACATGCAAAGGGCTTTGACCGCAGCGTTCCACCTTATCGGAGGTTGGAAGTGTCTCTTCGGGTCAGACATATTACAGCTCTTAAGGAGACGACAACGTCTAAGGAAGAGAAGAACGGACCCATCGTCAAAAAATCTCAACTTTACTCCTAACTCTACCGTTAGGGTGGCCGACTGGTCCTTAGACTCTCGTTCCATCTGTTCCCCAGTCTGTAGAATGGGAGAATGGTCATCTACCCCGGCTCGCTTCCGAGAACGAGGTCGGAATGAATTTAAAACGAAGCGAAAGCGGACGGAGGACGTCCCGCGGCTGCTTGACTTGCGATTCTCCCCGGGCTCCGTCAGGGCAGGATGTGGCCAAGCTCCTGCGGGACGTACCTGATCGAGGCTGAAGTTCCTCTTTGTCCACGAGGCGATCTGGACCAGCTTGCTAAGGCACTGGGAGGCTTGCTGAACTAAAACGTCTCGCCCTTTGGGATCCGGCTCGGGCTCCTCTGACCCCCTCGTCTGGGGGGTTTTGGTGGTGAGAAAGGGGATGGAGAGGAAAACGGAAGCGAAATGTTAGGACGGTCCCTGTCTGTGGCACCCGTGGGTCCTCTAAGTCCCCGGCCACGGCCGAGAGCACCCTGCCTCCTGGGTCCCGGGCCACCCCGCCGAGTCCGTTCTCCTCCCTGCTGTCGGTGCAGCTACCGCCCGCCCGCCCTCCGGTTCCAGCCCCAACTTGGACACGTTCCCCATCTCCACCTGTCCCCCCGGAGAGCATCGGTCACCGTGACGAAGCACCGGACTCCGTGAAGGACACCCGTGGGGAAAACGGAAAGGACACTTTTAGGCGCGAGAAGGAATGAAACCTATGGAAATGAATGCTAGCCACTAGTCTGCCACAGAAATATCGTGTCCCCGAAGGGCGGGGAGGAGGCCTGCTGCTTCTCCCAGCAAATGTCTGGCACTTAAATTGGGTCTTGCTGGAAATTTCTTAAAGATCACTGGAAATCACATGCTATGGATGGAGTGGTTCTAAAAAATCCTACTTTTATGGTTAGAACTGCTTCCGCCAGTAAAAGTTTGGCAGGAGGGATGAGATACTTTTCCAACATTTTGTTCCATTTCTAGGCTATTTCAGAATAGCGTATTTTTTTTCCCCAACGATCCTTTCCCCCTTATGCCTAAAGCCACAACTCTGCTTAAAGAACAAAAGAACCCCAAGTATGACACTGGCTATTTTTTCTTTTTCTTTTACGGGAAAAGTTCTGAGAGTGAACCTAAGTCATAAGAGACCATAAATAATACCAGTACAATCTCAATCAGGATATTTTTTTATGGTATTTAAGAGTTTAAGAGCGCTGGAGGAGATACAAGCGAATTAGGATGGACAGTCCCTGTCCCACGTGGGGCTCACAGTCTTAATCCCCACTTTACAGATGAGAAAACTGAGGCACAGAGAAGTGACTTTCCCAAAGCAGACTAGTGGTGGAACGAGGATTAGAACCCAGGTCCTTTTGATTCCCAATCCCGTGCTTAATCCACTAGGCCATGTTGTGTCTACTTATTTTTAAACTTTTGATGGTTTGTTGGGTTTTTTTTGCTTCCTTCTTAAAATTATACCATTCCTCCAGATAGACTGTAAGCTTGTTGTGGGCAAGGAATGTGTCTATCCCATGCGCTCTGCACACAATAAGCACTCTGTAAATATGACTGAAATAAACTGATGTTTGCTAAAAACTGGGAACTATGGAATCAACTGAGGTGTCTACCACAATGCCGTCATATCTCAGAACACTTTTCACGTGCATTTAGGGTCTTAAATCTCGTAAATAGAAACCATCTGTTGATTTACAGTCAAATATTATGACAAATGTATCATACGCCGGATTTCTAAAGTACCGTAAAAGATACCAATCCAAAGATGTGTTCTAAAAGGGAGCAGGGTGGCCCGTCTCTCTTCCCGACTGGCCAAGAGTTTTCTCATCCCTCCATCTTCTTTCTACCTTTGCAGATGTCGTGACCGATTGGCCTTAGCTGGCCAAATCACTTCAAACACGCCATTCCATTTGGGAGAAAGGTCCCGAGGCTAATTTACCTATTTTCCTCTTGCAAGGGAGTCAGAAGGACCCGGGTTCTAATCCCGGCTCTGCCACTTGTCTGTTGTGTCACCTCGTTCAAGTCACTTCACTTCTCCGTTCCTCAGTTCCCTCATCTGTAAAATGGGGGTGAAGACTGAGTGGGACAGGGACTGTGCCCAACCTGATTGTCTTGGCTTAGCACGGGGCCTGGCATGGGGTAGGTACTGTACAGATATCACTTTTTAAAAAAAGGTACCATCAGGGGAAGGACTGTGCATCCTCAGATCCATTTCAGTGCACGTCACGAGGGGCCCCCACGGAGAAAAAAAGGAGTCACTCGACGTGCCTAGACTGTGAGCTTGCTGTGGTCAGGGACCGTCTCTCTTTACTGCTGTATTGTACTTTCCTAAGCGCTTAGTACAGTGCTCTGCACACAGTAAGTGCTCAATAAATTCGACTGAATGAACCGAATGAATGAATGCTCAACAACAACGATAGTCGGGCAAGGGACTCCGGCCCCATCGCGTCCACTGAGGTCCACCGGGCTAAGTCGCTACCCCACCTAAAACTTTCGGCTCCGTGGTTAACTCTGAAGCCTGACCTCTCTCCCCCACCAAACAACACTCACACAGGGCAACAGGTATCCCTCCGTTATTGCTACATTATGGGGCTTCCGCCTTTCCTGTCGCCCGTCACCTCAACAGGCTGCAAAGCAGTCCACGGACATTTGACTTCCCCTTAAATATTAACTTTATCTCTTTGGCGAGGGATTTTTTTCTTTAAGGGGGGGGTGGTGCTGAAACCTGCTGCCGGTGGGTTCTCAGGAGTTAAAGAGAAGTGTGGCCCAGTGGCAAGAGCCCGGGCAAGCAGCGTGGCTCATTGGAAAGAGCCTGGGCTTCGGAGTCGAAGGTCATGGGTTCGACTCCCGGCTCTGCCACTTGTCAGCTGTGTGCCTGTGGGAAAGTCACTTCACTTCTCTGTGCCTCAGTGACCTCATCTGTAAAATGGGGATTAACTGGGAGCCTCACGTGGGACGACCTGATGACCCTGTATCTCCCCCAGCGCTTAGAACAGTGCTCTGCACATAGTAAGCGCTTAACAAATACTAACATTATTGATCCCGATTCTGCCCCTTGTCAGCTGTGTGACTGTGGACAAGTCACTTCACTGGGCCTCAATGACCACACCTGTCAAATGGGGATGAAGGCTGTGAGCCCCACGTGGGACAACCTAAGTACCTTGTATCTCCCCCAGCGCTTACAACAGTGCTTGGTACATAGTAGGCGCTTAACAAATACCACAAGTATGCTCTGTGCCTCAGTTACCTCATCTGTAAAATGTGGATAAAAGCTGTAATCCCCACGTGGGACAACCTGAGTACTTTGGTTTAGAACAGGGCTTGGCACATACTAAGCAATTAACAAATCCTATAAATTATTCTCTGTGCTTCAGTTGTCAGCCCAGCGTGGGACACCCTGAGCACCTTATGTTTCCCAGAGAAGCCGCTTGGCTCCGTGGAAAGAGCCCGGGCCGGGGAGGCAGAGGTCGTGGGTTCTAATCCAGCGTGTTTTAGTGGAAAGAGCCTGGGCTTGGGAGTCAGAGGTCATGAGTTCGAGTCCCGGCTCTGCCACTTGTCAGCTGGGTGACTGTGGGCAAGTCACTTCACTTCTCTGGGCCTCAGTCCCCTCATCTGTCAAATGGGGATGAAGCCTGTGCGCCTCACGGGGGACCACCTGATGACCCTGTGCCTCTCCCGGCGCTTAGAACAGTGCTGGGCACCTAGTAAGCGCTTACGAGATGCCATCGTCACGACAACTGCCCCAGCGCTCGGCACAGGAGCGCTGAGGAAGGAGGAGGATTACCAGGGCGGGTTGGGAGGCGGCTCACCGTGCTGCTCCGCCTCCTGTCTAGACGACTACGCCTCCGGGGACTGGAGTGGCCGCCGCCCCTTCTTCCTCCTCCTCATCGTCGCGGTGGGGGGAGGAGGGGCTCCCCCGAGCCGGGCCCCGCCTCCGCCTCCTCGACGGCGGCTTCGTCCTCCAGCATCTCGGCGTCGACGGCGTCCTGCAGCCCCCCTGAGGCCGCGGGAGTCCAGGCCCGGCCCCCGACCCCCGACCCCCGACCCCCGCCGCCGCCGCCGCCGCCGCCGCTGCCACCTCAGCTCCCTCCCTTCCACTCGCTTCCCCCTCCATCGCCGCCGCCCGACCCCCCCACTGCGCAGGCGCCGCCTTCGCCTCAGCCCGGCCCCGCCCGCTCACGCGCGTAAGGACGTCGAGACGCACGCGCGTAATGACGTCGAGACGCACGCGCGAGGGACCCGCCTTTCTTCCCTCCTCCCGCCTTTTCTTCTCCTCGGCCAATCACCGCCGGCGGTTTTTTTTTGGTTTTTTTTTTTTGGGTGATCGCGCAGTCGCGCGGGGATGAAGCTTGGCCTGCGGTGGCTTCCGTTCTCGCGCGGCGAAGGAGCGCGTGCGTGCGCGCGCCCGAGATGCTCCCCCAGTCCGGGACGTTGCGTCCCCGCCGAGACCTTCGCCTCCCCTCCCTCGGGTCCTGTAGTTCGGCAACAAATAATAGTAATAATAATGGCATTTGTTAAGCGCTTATTATGTGCGAAGCACTGTTCTAAGCGCTGAGGAGGGAACCAAGGTGATCAGGTGATCCCACGCGGGGCTCACAGTCTTCATCCCCATTTGACAGATGGGGTAACTGAGGCCCAGAGAAGCAAAGTGACTTGCCCAAGGTCACACAGCAGAGCGGTGGCAGAGGTAGGATTAGAACCCATGACTTCTGACTCCCAAGCTCGGACTTCTTCCCCTGAGCCCCGCTGCTTCTCTGATAGAGACAATCCCTACCCAACAACGGGCAGAGAAGCAGCGGGGCTCAGGGGAGAGAGCCCGGGTTTGGAAGGCAGAGGTCATGGGTTCTAATCCCGCCCCCCGCCGCTTGTCAGGCGTGTGACCTTGGGCAGCGTGGCTCAGTGGAAAGAGCCTGGGCTTCGGAGTCGGAGGTCATGGGTTCGACTCCCGGCTCTGCCCCTTGTCAGCTGCGTGACTGTGGGCAAGTCACTTTACTTCTCTGTGCCTCAGTTACCTCATCTGTAAAATGGGGATTAACGGGGAGCCTTACGTGGGACAACCTGATTCCCCTGTATCTCCCCCAGCGCTTAGAACAGTGCTCTGCACCTAGTAAACGCTTAACAAATACCAACATTATTATCACTTCTCTGGGCCTCAGTGACCTCATCTGTCAAATGGGGATGAAGACTGGGAGCCCTATGTGGGACCACCTGATCACCTTGTAATAATAATAATAATAATAATGTTGGTATTGTTGGTGCTTGGCACCTAGTAAGCGCTTAACAAATACCATCATTATTATTATCAACGAGCTCACAGTCTAGAAGGGGGGAGACAGACAAAAAAAAAGACAAGTGGGCAGGCATCAATACCGTCAATATATTGAAAGACACACATTATTAATAAAATAAATCGAAAAATAGGTCCATAGAGACACAAATGCAGTGGGGCAGGGAGCAGAGGGAGGGAGTCGGGGCTCTGTCTGTGAATACGTCTGCCTTAACTCGTCGATTTTCGGCCGCGAAAAAGGCAATCGTGCCGAGCAACCCCCCGCTCATGGTTTTATAGGAAATGAACAGCCGCGTCACCACACCTAGGACTCTCCCACACCTCCCTCGTCTGGTTCCGCTCCTCTGCCCGGCAACAGACTACGTCGCTCCCCCCGCGCCCGCTATTGGTCCGCTCGAATCGCCACCCGCCGTTGCAATTGGTCGACTCTGGCCCCCTCCCTTTCCCCGAGAGTTTTTCTGATTGGTGGAGTTCCAAGGAGGCGTTTTTTTCGGGTTGGTCGGCGAGAGGCCCCGCGATTGGTCCGTTGGGCGGGACTCGGGTTCCGATTGGGCGGCGGGGAGCGCTCGCGCCACCATTTTGCCCCGGTCGTCTGGGTAACCCCAACCCTGCCTCAAAAAAAGCCAACCCAAACCCCACCTCATGGGCGGAGCCCGTCAGTCGTGTCAGGCCCTGCTGTTGGCCTCCCTCTGTGCCTCAGTTTATCTCCTCCTCCACTTTTGGAGCCTAGGGCCCCGGATGAGGCGCCTCCTGGTTCCGGGTAGGGTCTTTCGGGGCGGGGAAGATGCTAATTGGCGGTGGGGAGGGGAGAGAACGCCTCAGGGAAGGGGGGGGCCAACCTCCCAGATGCCCCCGGGGCTTGGGGAATTGGCCATTTGGCCTGGATGGTGGGCGGGGGTCGGGGGGACAGGGAGTTTAGGAATGCCGGCCTCGGGGCTCCAGAGCCGGACGTGGACTTGGGGGGAAAAAGCTTAAACTGAGGCAGAGGGTTGAAAAGGGGCCAAGCTCCAGGATCAACCCATATTTAATCACTTGGACTGTAGGCTCCGGCCCTCCACCCTGAAAACTCATCATGGGCACCCATATTGCCATTGCATGGTACGCTCCCAGACGCTTAGAACAGGGCTCTGCACGTAGCGAGCGCTCAATACATACCATGGTTTGATTACGGTTGGCCCCCGGCACCTCCCTACAGTAGACAAAGGCGACCGGACACCCTTTCCCCGGACTAGCCAACCTGAGGGGCAACACGACAGAGAGGAGGGCTGACTTTAAGCTAGTCGAGGGCAGGGAATGTGTCTGTTTCTTGTTCTATTGTACTCTCCCAAGTGCTTAGCACAGTACTCTAAAGAGAGTAAGCGCTCAATACCAATGAATGAACCGTGTGGAAAATCTGCCAGAAATGAAGAGGCCTCGGCCTAGAATCTGGCCACACAGATTCTCACATGAAGTTCTAGTTCCTGGCTAAAAAAAAGCAAACAGCAACAAAAGGAATCTTTTCACTGGGCCTCGTTCCTCCTCCATCTTTTCTCCCTTCTCTTTCACGAGCCGTTCCTTCCTTTTCCTTATCGTTCCAGTTAGGGAGGGTAAAGGAAAAGCAAGCCCGACGAGAAACCTGCTGTTTGTAGCTGCGACAAGCCGGCAAACGTTTCTCAGCGAGGCGTCTTACTTTTCCTGCCCTTGATCGTGTTTCCCCCCTTCCCTTCAGCCCTGAGTTTCCCGCTGTCATTCTGAATTTTGTGTTAAGACATCTCCTAGCTCCCATCTCCCTCGGGGCTGGTTTGCTTGTACTTCGAGAAAGCGAGAAGAGCTGCAATGAGGGGAAGATGAACCTGTAATTCCCCGGCCCAAAGGGGCTGCTTTTTCTCCAATCCCTGGGGTGCAGCTGTTTTGAGTTCCCCGACTTTCTCCGTTTCCACAGGGTCCCCGGGACATCATCGGAAGCGCCATGGAGAGGCGGCTGCGGGAGGCCCAGCAGTACAAAGAGGAGGGCAACAAGCGCTATCGGGAACAACGGTACCGGGATGCTGTGAGTCGGTACCACCGGGCCCTGCTGCAGCTGCGTGGCCTTGACCCGAGTCTCCCTTCCCCAATACCTTCTCTGGGACCCCAGGGTCCCCTGCCCACACCCGAACAGGAAAAAATCCTGCATGCCACCCAGATGGACTGCTACAACAATCTGGCCGGTAAGAAAAGCTTCCTGAAGAGCCTGCAAATGCAGTCAGTCAGTCGATCGTATTGATTGAGTGCTTACTGTGGGCGGAGCACTGTTCGGAGTACTTGAGAGAGCACAGTATAACAATATAACAGACGCGGTCCCTGCCCACAACGAGCTTAAAGTCTAGAGGGGGAGACAGACATTAATAGAAATAAATAAAATGACACATATGTGCATAAGTGCTGTGAGGCTGGGAGGGGGCATGAATAAAGTTGTCTTGTTTTTTGTCTGTCTCCCCTGATTAGACCGTAAACCCGTCAGTGGGCAGGGATTGTCTCTATCTGATGCTGAATTGTACATTCCAAGCACTTGGTACAGTGCCCTGCACATAGTAAGCGCTCAATAAATACGATAGAATGAATGACGAAAGGGATCGCGTCGGGGAGATGCAGAAGGGAATGGAAGAAAAGGAGGGCTTAGGGAAGGCCTCTTGGAGGAGAGGTGCCTTCAATAAGGTTTTGAAGCAGGGGAGAGTAATTGTCGGTCAGATATGAGGAGGGAGGGTGTTCCAGGCCAGAGGCGGGACGTGGGTGAGAGGTCGGTCGGCGGGGAGGTAGATGAGAACGAGGTACAGCGAGAAGGTTGGCATTAGAGGAGTGAAGCGTTGCGGGCTAGGTTGTAGTAGGAGAGTAGCGAGGTTGGGTAGGAGGGGGTCAAGGGATTGACTGCTTTGAAGCCGATGGTGAGGAGTTTCTATTTGATGCTGATGTGGATGGGCAACCACTGCAGGTCCCTGAGTGGGGAAACATGGCCCGAACGTCTCTGTAGAAAAGCGATCCGGGCAGCAGAGTGAAGTGTGGACTGCAAGTGGGGAGAGACAGGAGGCAGGGAGGTCAGCAAGGAGACTGTTACAGTAATCAAGGTAGGAGAGGAGAAGTGCTTGGATTAACATGACAGCAGCGTGGATGGAGAGGAAAGGGCGGATTTTGACGGTGTTGTGAAAGTGGAACTGACAGGATCTTGTGATGGATTAAATACGTCGGTTGAATGACAGAGAGGAATCGAGGATAACGCCAGCGTTACAGGCTTGTGAGACAGGAAGGATGGTGGTGCCGTCCACAGTGATGGGAAAGTGTAGCGTGTACAGACGGTACAAACGCTAGCTGAGTGCTCTGCCCAGACTAAGTGCTAAATAGATACCATAGATTAATTGATTGACAGCCTAGGATGGGATGCTTTGAAAATAAGCAGCGTGGTGAGGTGGACAGAACACAGGCCTGGGAGTCAAAAAGACCTGGGTTCTAATCTTGACTCCACCACCTGTCTGCTCTGTGACCTTGGGCCGGTCGCTTAACTTCTTTGGGCCGCAGTCACCTCATCTGTAAAATGGGGATTAAGACTGTGAGCCCCGTGTGGGACGTGGACTGTGTCCAATCTGGTTGGCTTGTTTCAGTGCTTCATACGGTACCTGGCACCCAGTGAATGCTTAGCAAATACTGTTAAAAAAAAAAAAAGAAGAAAAGGTAACTTTCTCAGGCACTGCTACAGTCCTCTGAAGTGCAATCTTGGGTCCTGTTTCTAGGAATAATTGCAGTTCCTTTCAGTACCATATTAACCTCCACTGGAAGCTCGTTGTGGGCAGGGAATGTCACTTTTTATTGTTGTGTTGTACTTTCCCTAGAGCTTAGTACAGTGCTCTGCACAAAGTGCTCAATAAATCCGATGGAATGAACAGGACCTTGGTCTTTTAGGGGGTTTTATTTTTTCACAGCTCAACACCTGAAAACATCCACCCCCATTAGCTAAAGGAATAAACAAAACGTCTTCCAAATAGTCCTGCTTAAAAGGGTTTGTACCTCCTACCCCCAGGCTCTTAAAGTTGAAAGCAATTCTTGCCTTCTCTCTCCAGACTGCAAAGGGCTCTTTTGTGTCC
Organism: Ornithorhynchus anatinus; assembly: GCF_004115215.2. Lineage (NCBI taxonomy): Eukaryota > Metazoa > Chordata > Mammalia > Monotremata > Ornithorhynchidae > Ornithorhynchus > Ornithorhynchus anatinus. The sequence goes on along the minus strand of NC_041730.1, from coordinate 16,033,672 downwards.
TTGAATGAACATTAATTCAACTGAATTCTGCAGTTGATTCTGATGGTTTGAAGGAAAGAGTATGTTTGGAGATTTAAATTCTTAAGCGGGATCTAAACTAGATAAAACAATAGAAATATAAATTAACCCTCATCAATCTTCTTAAATTGGTTAATTTGTTCTTTTACATTTACTTCTTAAAAATCCACTGTGATAGCTCACAGAGTCAAATAAATCATGTGGATTTTGGGGGTCCAGAAGTGAATTATTGGGAGAAAACTAACCCAAACGTCTTTAAAAAGGGAGGTGGTGACTCTGCTCCACCTTTAGCCAAGACCTCTCCTGGCTAAGGAATATCAAGAGTTTTTCACTGCTGGAGTTGTCAAGGAGCCTCACCGTGAGACTTTAGAATTTGAATTCTTAATGTTCTTGATAAGAAGTCAGAAGTGATCCCCGTTAGGTTGCTAACGCCGCACTAGCCCATAGGCTTGGTGTGGGCAGGGATCGTATCCACCAACTCTGTTATATTGTAGTCTCCCAAGTGCTCAGCACAGTGCTCTGCACCCAGTAAGCGCTCAATACCACTGATAGAACAAATATAATAGTTTAAGGAAGGTCAAATGTAGCACATTGTGTTTGGCTTAGTGGAAAAAGCCGGGGCTTGGGACTCAGAGGTCGTGGCTTCTATCTAATCCCACTTTTGGACTTGGGGCAAGACACTTAACTTCTCTGGTCCTCAGTTCCCTCATCTGTAAAATGGGGATGAATGAAGTCCATGAGCCCTACGTGGGACTCCCTGATTACCTTGTATCTTAACAAATGCCTTCATTATTATTGAGGAACGGAAAGGCCACCGACTATTCAGTATAAAGGGAAAATACTTGGTTTTATGTGGACAGAATAAGAAAAGGTCTTGCAGGTGGAAGTTGACCATGAGGTGAAATTTGGAGTATAGTTGCTATTAAAAAAGCGACGATTATTCTGCAAAGTGGGCATAAAAATATCAGGCAGATAATTAATCCCATTATCCGCTCATTATCCGCTCATTTTGCTTGACAATGGTCAGAGTAAATCTGGTTTATTTTACGATACTGTTCTACCCTGGTTAGCATTTTTAACTGGGTCCATGAAAACAGTGTTAAGCAAAAGACCGCTAAATGAAGAGTGAAAGCAGTTTGGTTTAGTGGTTAGAGCACTGGCCTCTCCACCACTTGCCTGCTGTGTGACCTTAGGTGAGTCATTTATAACTTCTCTGTACCTCAAGTTTCTCATCTGTAAAACTTGGGATAATAATAATAACTGTAATTTTTGTTAGGCCCTTATATAATAATGTTGGTATTTGTTAAGCGCTTACTATGTGCAGAGCACTTTTCTAAGCGCTGGAGGAGCTACAGGGTAATCAGGTCGTCCCACGTGAGGCTCACAGTTAATCCCCATTTTACAGATGAGGTAACTGAGGCACAGAGAAGTTAAGTGACTTGCCCATAGTCACACGGTTGACAAGTGGCAGAACCGGGAGTCGAACCCATGACCTCTGACTCTGAAGCCCAGGCTCTTTCCACTGAGCCACGCTGCTTCTATGCCAAGCCTATTACGTGCTGGGGTAGGTAGAAGATGATAGGTTCCCACCTGGGGCTCGCAGTCTAAGTAGAATGGAAAACAGGTACCCAGTCCCCATTTTACTGATGAGGGAACTGAGGCAGAGAGGTTAAATGGCTTATCCAAAGTCACACAGCCGACAAGTTGCGGAACCGGCATTAGAACCCAAGTCCTCTAACTCCCAGGCCCGTCCTCTTTCTCCTTAGGCCACGCTGCTTCTCAGCATACCTGTCTCCCTTTATTGCTGTATTGAACTCTCCCAAGCACTTAGAACAGTGCTCTGTACACAGTAAGCACTCAAGAAATAACGGTTTAATGAATGAACGATACCTGTTCTCCCTCCCCTTTAGACAGACCCTTCAGCCCAATCTGCCTAAAGCGTATCCCGGTGCTTATTAATAAGGATAGCATTTGTTAGGCGTTTACTATGTGCAAAGCACTGTTCTAAGCGCTTATTACAGTGCTTGGCACTAGCAGATCCTTAACCAGTACCACAATTCAATAATGTAAAGGGCACTGTACAAGTTACTAAGGTACTAAAGTCACAAGATTAAAGAAAAAGGACAAATATATTTTTAATATGTGATAAAATATAATTAAGCGATCATCTACCAATGTAAACATGTACCAAGAATGCAAGATTTTGAAGGAGGATTTTGTGTACTGGTGGAAATGTAGAACTTAATTTTTAAAGTATTCTTAAGTGGTATTTCTTAAGCACTTACTCAGTACCAGGCACCGTACCTAGAACTGCGGTAGATAGGAGCTCCTCAGGTTGAACAGAGTTCATGTCCCACTTGAGGCTCACACCCCCATTTTACAGAGGAGATAACTAAGGCCCAGAGAAGTGAAGCGATTTGCCCAAGGTCACAAAGCAGGCAAGTGGCAAAGCCATAATCGAATTTAGGTCCTTACCTCACACGGCCTATTCAACAAAAAGGAATTTAGTACTAACACCCTAGAAATGTCATTATCTGTGCTAAATAGAGAAGCAGCGTGGCTCAGTGGAAAGAGCCCGGGCTTGGGAGTCAGAGGTCATGGGTTCGAATCCCGACTCTGCCACTTGTCAGCTGTGGGACTGTGGGCAAGTCACTTCACTTCTCTGGGCCTCAGTGACCTCATCTGGAAAATGGGGATGAAGACCGTGAGCCTCACGTGAGACAACCTGATGGCCCTGTATCCACCCCAGCTCTTAGAACAGTGCTCTGCACATAGTAAGCGCTTAAACACCAACATTATTATTGTCTCCCATTATCTTTGCTAAATTGAATTGGAACTGAATCACTGCATTCAATCCAGTCAGAATACTGAAATGCGAGGGGTAGGAAAGTGCTTAAGCTCGAAGTGAGAGTCCTCAGTGATGCTATCATGAAAATTCAATAGCCCTATCACTAAAGAGCTTTATAATGGGAATTACCAGAGAAGCAAGTTTTCTTCAGGGAGTTCAAGGAACTTGGGCCTTTCAGCCTGAGGGTTGGGAAAGAAAGGAATGTTATTAAAGGAAGAGGAAAAGGCCTTAGAGCCCATCAAACTTATTTCAGTGGAATTAAAGCTTTTTAAAAAGCTGAAGATTTCAAGTAAACTGGAGAGTGGAAATATCCTACGTTACTGTTAGATAAAGCAAAAGGAAAATAAATCGAGGAATAGAAAGACTATGTTCCTAGAGATTCAGAGTGAGTAAGGCTACCAGGCCGTAAGCTAGGGCGTCAAGAAGAGGGAAGGATGGGGGTGGGGAGGGAGCTGGGCTGTTGGGGAGAATGACATGAGAGGTGGGAGAGAGATCTACTTTGATTTATTGTAGTATTTATGAAGCTCCTATCTTGTATCTTACCCCGGTGCTTAGTGAAATCCTTGGCTAACAAATATTAGTATTGGTAGTGATGATAATAATAAAAAGTGCTTACCATTGACCAAGCGGTGGGGTAGATACAAGATGAGCAGATCGGACACAGTCCTTCTCCCGCCTGGCACCCACAGTTCAAGGGAGTGGTATTTAATCCCTATTTTACAGATGAGGAAACCGAGACACAAGTAAGTTGAGTTCAGATAAACCCAAGGTCACCCAGCAGGTAAGTGGTAGAGCTGAGATTAGAACACAGGTCTTCTAAGTCCCAGTCCTAGGTGCTATCTTTTAGGCCTCACCACTTCTCTAAATGTCATCATGAACCTCAAATCGAGCTGAGTTTGACCTGGGTTAGAATTAGGATAAGTTATCCTGGGAAAAGTAGGCTAAGCTATACCTTCGGCAAAGCCCCAAGTATAGAAAGATTATGTATAGTATATAAAGCTAATGGAGTCCAGCTTTTCTTGGGATCTGTTTATTTATGCTGTTTTTTAAAGGCTTACTATGTGCCAAACACCGTTTTAAGCACTGGGATAGAGGTGAATCCGGTTGAACACAGTCGCTGTCCCACATGGGGCTCACAGTCCAAGTAGAAGGGATGACAAGTATTGAATCCCCATTTTAGAGTTGTGGAAACTGAGGCACAGAGAAGTGATTTGCCCCAAATCAGTCCAAGGTCCTCTAAGTAAGCACTTAACAAATATCGCCATTATTAGTAGTAGTAGGAGTCCCCTGCCCTCAAGGAGTTTTCTGTCTAAGATCCTGATCATCAGGAATGTTCAAGTTCCAGAAGGATCTCCCTAGGTTATGTCCAACATAATAATAATAAAAAAAGTTGGTATTTGTTAAGCGCTTACTATATGCAGAGCACTGTTCTAAGCGCTGGGGTAGATACAGGGTAATCAGGTTGTCCCACGTGAGGCTCACAATCTTCATCCCCATTTTACAGATGAGGGAACTGAGCCCCAGAGAAGTGAAGTGACTTGCCCACAGTCACACAGCTGACAAGTGGCAGAGCCAGGATTCGAATCCATGACCCCTGACTCCCAAGCCCGGGCTCTTTTCCACTGAGCCACCCTGCTTCCCTACATTTCACAGTTCTTTCCATGGGGCAGCGGGAAGTCGGAGCGCCTTACGTCCAAGTAAGGACGACAGAGTGATTCAACCGAAGAATCCCCGTCTCCTCCTTGTCTCCCACAGCCTGCCTCTTGCAGATGGAACCAGTTAACTACGAGCGGGTGAGAGAGTACAGCCGGAAGGTCCTGGAACGGCAGCCGAGCAATCCCAAAGCCCTTTACAGGGCCGGCGTGGCCTCCTTCCACCTCCAGGACTATGACCAGGCCCGCCGCTACCTCCAGGCTGCCATTGACCAACAGCCAAAAGGTCAGGAGGAAAAAGACACCTGGGGGAGCCGGGCAGGAGGAGGGGAATCCTTAAAGCTCCATCTGGACTGTAAGCTCATTGTGGGCAGGGAATGTGTCTGTGTATTGTTTTCTTATTGTTTTCTTGGGGAAGCAGTTTGGCTCAGTGGAAAGAGCCTGGGCTTCGGAGTCAGAGGTCATGGGTTCGACTCCCGGCTCTGCCACTTGTCAGCTGTGTGACTTTGGGCAAGTCACTTCACTTCTCTGGGCCTCAGATACCTCATCTGTAAAATGGGGATTAAAACTGTGAGCCCCACATGGGACAATCTGATCACCCGGTATCCCCCCAGCGCTTAGAACAGTGCTTTGCACATAGTAAGCGCTTAACAAATACCACCATTATTATTGTACTCTTCCAAGTGCTTAATACAGTGCTCTGCACACAGGAAGTACTCAATAGATCCGATTGACTGACTACCTGTTTGTAGAAGGGATTCGCAGGAATAGGCTCTCCCCAGCTTCTAGACTGTAAGCTCGTTATAGGCAGGGAATGCATCTTGTTTATTGTTGTATTGTACTCTCCCAAGTGCTTAGTACAGTGCTCTGCACGCAGTACGTGCTCAATAAATACCACTGACTGGCTGACTGACCATCCTAATTAACATTCCTTACCTTGCCACCCTAATGTAGTTACTGGCCGGTCACAGAATCTACTTCAAGGCTCCAGTTTTGCTACTTAAGGGCCCAAATCAAATTGTATTTATTGAGTGCTTACGATGTGCAGAGCACTGTTTTAAGTGCTTGGGAGACTAGCAGAGAACAAGCAGACATGTTCCATGTTCCTGCCCATACTGAGCTTAAAATGACAAAAGATCTGGATTAAGTTTCCATTCTATTTACACTCTTCTACTACGGCTTTCAGCCTCTTCTTTGCCCCCATTTTTTTTTTTTTATGGTATTTGTTAAGCACTTCCTCTGTGCCGGGCACTGTAGTAAGCACTGAGATAGATCCATGTTATTCAGGTTGGACATAGTCCCTGTCCCCCATGGGGCTCACAGTCTTAATCTCCATTTTCCAGGAGAGGTAGCTCCCAGAGAAGTAAAGTGACTTGCCCAGAGTCTCACAGCAGACAAGTGGCGGAGCCGAGATTAGAACCCAGGTCTCTCTGACTCCCGGGCCGGGGCTCTAGCCATTAGGCCACACTGCTTACCCGATCAGAGGGATGGCTTTGCCGGCACCAGTTGGAGGTTGGGGAAGATTCGTCTCTGGTTTTCCAGTTCACGGCACACACTAAGAACTATGAGAGGAGACCCTAGACTCTTCTATGTTGGCTGAGATTTAAGACTTGAGAAGATAATTTAAATCTATTCCCATTCGGGAACACACCACGGGGCGGTCAGACAGGCAGAGGTTGTGCCGGATAGTTATTAAGGTTAAACGGTTAAACCCCAACACGGCCCTAAATTTTCGAGGGACATAAAAAGAAGGGGAGGGTCCCTCTTCTTAGTCTTCAACTCTTCCCTACCTTTCCCTGCTTTGACTTTTTTTTTTTTTTACAGTATCCGTTAAGCACTTACTCCGGGTCCGGAGGCGTAGTGAACGCTAGGATAGACACAAGCTAAATGGGTTGGACGCAGTCCACGTCACATAAGGCGCTCACCGTCTTAATCCCCATTTTACAGATGAGGTAGCTGAGGCCCAAGGCCCGAGAAGTGAAGTGATTTGCCCACGGACACCCAGCAGACAAGTGGCGGAGCCGGGGTTAGAGCCCAGGTCCACCTGACTCCCAGACCCGGGCTCTTTCCAGCAGGCCACGCTGAAACGCCTCCGCCTCACTCCCGTTCCGTGTCCTCTTTTCTAGATGCCAACGTCCGACGATACCTCCAGCTGACAGAATCGGAGCTGAGCAGCTACCACCAGAAGGAGAAAAAGCTTTACTTGGGCATGTTCGGTTAGTCAAGAGGTCCAGAGACATTTGCACCGGTCAGGGGATGCGAATCTCCTCCCACCTCCATCTCTCACCTCCCCGATCTTTCATTTGGTTTCCGTTTCGGAACAAGCTCCCCACTCTGGGCACAGTCTGGTCTTCCTCCACCACTTCACCTGTGTCTTTACAGAGCACTTAGTAGATATAGAGCTCAATTTTATTTTTGGGGGGGCGGGGGTGGATAATCAGAGCTAAAATATTAGCGAGGGGGCTGGGTTACTGAACTCGAGCGAGCCACAGGTTCTAACAGGTGGACTTCCACAGTCATGTGGAGAGAGAAGGGAAAAGTGGGGAAGAAAAGGAGCAGGGTGGAGAGAGGAAGGTGAGAGAGCCTATATTTTGCCATACGTTTGCTGGGCGGAATTCCCCCGAGGACCAGTTTGGGATCATCTTCTTCAAGGGCCTTGAGAAATTTCACAGGGCTGTCCGTTTTTGGCCTTCTCCAAAAGAAGTGTTTTTCTTTATGATACGAAGTCTCTTAGAGAGTTAAGGCTAGGCAAAACGGTATTAAAAGTTTTTTACTCGTAATCAAACTGAACCCAATATTTTGTTCTTGGGTCATATGAGACACCTTGGAGCTTGTAAAAAATGACATTTCTGGCTTTCTCCCCACAGTGCCCCGGGACTCCTAATTTTGCGGTTTTGGGGGAGGCAGCCTGGAGTAGCGGACCGAGCACGGACCCGGGAGTAAGAATGTTGTGGGTTCTGATCCCGGTTCTGCCACTTGTCTGCTGTGTGGCCTCAGGCAAGTCACTTCACTTCCCTGGGCCTCAGTGAATTCATCTGTAAAGTGGGGATTGAGACCGTGAGCCCCACGTGGGACAGGGACTGCGTCCAACCCCGCTGGCTGATATCCACCCCAGCGCTTAGTTCAGTGTCTGGCAAATAGTAAACACTTAACAAATACCACAATTATTATTATTCTGAGCCTGTACCAAATTTCAGTAAACCCCATTACTTCTTTTTCCCCTTCTCCCACTTCTTTGGTTTTTACTTTTTTAGGTTCTTTTAATCATGTCCGTGTCTATAAAAAAGATTGTGAAATCAAAGTCACCACTGAACTGAAATTGATCAGATTTTAATACTTAGGGGACAGCGGTATTCCAGTCCAGTTTACAGAACACACCGACCTATTGTGTCTGCCGTACAGGGAAAATCCACTATCATTAAAGCATCCTGATATCAGTGGTGGAAAAACGTTCTCTCTCCCTACCGCCTCTTATCCGTCCACCACAATCATTTATTCAGCTCTCAGGATGGAAAAAAACACACGGAAGATAAGGAGATAGGGTCTCCGGCCCATCCCGTGGCTCACGATATAGCGGGGGGAGTCGAACGCGAAGGGAAGAGCCCACCGGGATCTCGAAATAAGACTAAGTTCCACACACCAAGGCAAGGGCGGTCAAAATCCATCTCCGTCTGTGAGTCCTCGTCCTCGGGTTTCTTACCGTTCAAGGCGGGACAATCCCCGGGCCAAACTTCCGCGATCCCAACATCCCAAGGGTGATGATGGACACCTGCCCCTGGGGGAGGCCGGCCTTCACTTCCGTGGTGGCGAGGACGGGGGTGGGGGCTGCCGGCTTTGGGGGCAGCCCCCGCGGAGTCTCGAGCCCCGGTGGGCCGGGGGGCTTCGCGGACGCACCCCCTCCTCGGCGTTGCTAAAGTGCTCGTCTCCAGGGAGCCTGGGAACAGATGCGGGGCAAGAGGGGGACGCACAGATTGACTTCTCGGGAGGGCCGCTGAACCGAGTCTGAGCTCTGGGGTGGGCCTGGTGGGAGACAGCCAACCGAGGAGCGGCGTGGCTTGATGGGCAGAGCGCGGGTCTGGGAGTCGGGAGGTCCTGGGTTCTAATCCCGGCTCCGCCACTTGCCTGCTGTGCGACCTTGGGCGAGTCACTTCACTGGGCCTCAGTTACCTCATCTGTAAAATGAGGATTAAGAGTGAGAGCCCCATGTGGGACAGGGACTGTGTCCGACCTCATTAACTTGGATCTACCTCAGCGTTTAGTACAGTGCTTGGCACATAGGGAGCGCTTAAACACCATCATTATTGTTATTCTCATAACGTGGCCCGTGTGAACTTGCCAGTCACGGCTCAGGCGGAGGGACTAGGGGCCGCCGGGCTCTCCGATACTGTTTCATTTTCTCTCAGACTCTTTTAACTCTCTGTGTTCCATTTCTGTCTGCGGTAACCCCGGTGTGACGTGGTCACCTTTTAAACCTGCTTTTGCGAGAGAGATTTAGCAGCGATAAATACGGTAACCCAAATGATTTAGGCCCGTGCCTTTTAGGGAGCCAGGTGAAAGTAAACCGCCTGTATCAGAAGGTGACGGTCGGGCCCCGCACTGTAACCGTCATGATGATGTCGTCATTGCTGTGGTATTTAAGTGCTCCCTATGTGTCGAGCCCTGTGCTGAGCCCTGGGATAGCCACAGTATAAAAGACACAGTCCCTGTCCCACCTAGCACTAAAGGTGTGGGAGAACAGGTATGTAATCCCCATTTTACAGATCTGAAAACCGAGGCACAAAAACCTGAAGCGTCTTGCCCAAGGTCCAACCCCATTTGCTCGTATCTTCGCCGGCGCTTAGAACAAGTGACGGGCACATAGTAAGCGCTTAACAAATACCACATTTATTATTAGGTCACACAGCAGGCAAGTGGTGGAAACAAGATTGTAACCCGGGTCTCCCGACTCCCAGCCCCGTGCACTCTCCATTAGGCCACGCTGCTCCTCGGGGGTACTTACCCTCTCACGGACATTCGGGAGTAGCCCCAGTCAGTAAAGTCTGCCCCGGGACGGGACGGGGGGGAGACACCCAGGAGCGAAGGAGAGCCGAGCCTCAGGTCCCGGCCCTGGGCAGGAATGAGAGAAAGGCTGCCAGGTTCCAAAATCCAAACCATCTTGGCACCACCGACAGCTCCGACGTGCTGCCTATCCTGCCCAGAAGCATTTGGGGAGAGGGGTTTCCTCACCTCCTTGGACTACCCTTTGTCCCCATAGAGCCGGCGTCTCTCATCTGGGGAATCCTCTGGCATCAGAGGGCCCTGGAGGATCTACGTCTCCGTGCCCCCACTTACTCCGGTCACGGGGATGGGGGAGGGTCACCTCTCAACCACAAATCCTCAACCTGCTCTCTGCGAAACTCCCCGCCTCCGTCTCCACCTCACCCTGCTCCTCTTCTGGAACAGAGAGGACTCAGAACGGGGAGCCTATTCCTCGGCTGTGCCTGAGAAGGGGCAGAGAAGAAGAGTCGCAGGGTTTAAGACGGAACGGTCTTTCTGTCCGTCCGCCCGTTAGCCTTTCTTTCCTCAAACCGTTGGCCCGGGGTTTCATTCCTCTCCCTGAGTTGAGGGAGGAAAGAAAAGGGACAGGGGCCGTGGTACCGGGGAAAGAATAAAAGCCCGTCGGGCCGCCCCCGTTTGGCCACAGAATCCCAGCTTTTCTCCCGTCAATAACCCCCTTCCTCCTGCTGGTCCCACTCTCGGCTCGCGTCGACAGCCCCCGGTCCTTCCACCGAGTCGTGTGCCAGGGAAGGCCGAGCCGAAGAGCCACACGCCAAAATCATAATACGGCAGGAACCACAGGTCAAAAAATGTCTTCAACCGGGTGGGTGAACGGGTGTTCCCGGGAGCTGTGTGTGGGAGCGGGGGGTGGGGATGGTGAGTGGCAGGTGGGCAAGACATACCCGTGGCAGGGCCCGGCCCCCATCCCTGGCCCAGGCGGGCCCCCGCGGCCAAATGATCAACCATCAGGCCCCCCGGCGCGAGACGCACGAGTCAACGGCTACGTGCGGCTCGCCAGCCGCAAGACCGACCACCCCCGCCCTACTCCTCATCCCGGGCCTCTGCCACCTCGTTCCCCGTGCATTCAAATCTTCGCATTCAAATTCCCGTACACTCCACGCAGGCAGAATTATTACACCGTCAATAAACATCTGCAACGTAGAACCAGGTCAGGCGTTGCAAGAACCCTAACGTTCTCACTGGGCTGGTATTTCCTCCCGCGGGGCACGTTTCGGGAGCAGTTGGTTGAGGCGGGGCCGACCGCGGGGGAAGGGCCCGCAGGGCTACTCCATAACCACGTCCCCTGTGGCTGCCCATCTCCCTGTGACCGAGTCACGGAGACCTTTTAAAGGTCGAAGCGGGTAGACCTGCCCGTTCAATACTTACCCTAAACGACCCGTCAGCCGTCCCGATTAAAACATATGCCTCTACTTACCCGGGTGACTGATCTTTAATGGTTACGGTATTTATTTAAGCGCTCTCTACGGGCCAAGCCCAGGAACCAGATACACGGACCCTCCGTCCCAGGGCTCACCATCCATCCGTTTTCACGTCTCCCTAGCGAGAGTGACCTCCGGCTCTTTCTCCCTGACCAATCCGCTTGCCCGCTCTTCCCGCTTCCGCTCCTCGAGAGGTCGACCCCCAGAGATCAGGACGCCCCCACCCTCGGGAGGTCTGGCTGAGGGGGATTCGGGATCGGAAGCGGACGTCGGCCACGGGGACCCCCGGAAATGCCGGCTCGGAGAGAGCTCCGCTTTTACCCTTCGAACCACGAGCCTGAAACAGAACCGGGGCCCGGGGTGGGCGGTAAGGATAGGCCACGTGCCCGGTGAGGGACGGATGGCAGTGAGGGGGGGGTCGGGCACCTAGAGAGTCAGCAGCGAGAGGGAGATCGCGCCCTGACGTTTGGACTCCTCCGTCCCCGGGGCCTTCTGCGGCATCGAGAGAGGGCAGGTGGAGACGGGGCCCCGGCTCAGCATCCCACCGCTTCAGGGTGACCCGCTCCTCGGGACGGCATCCCGCGCCTGCCCCTTCTCACCCCCACCTCCACCCTCCCCTCCCTCCCACAAACAAGGACGATAAGGGGAGCGGGGGGGGGGGGGGAGGGAGTCCGGAAGTACCGGCGTCAGCCCCCGCCCCCCATTCTTCCGGGCAGCATCGAGGGGCGACCCTCCCGCCGCCCCCTCAGAGAGGGCAGTACCGGGGCGCGTCCCCCGAGCGGGCGCCGGGGGTCAAGTGCCAAGTCTCCGGCGCCGGTCCCCCCCCACCGGCCCCGAGCATCTGGGTCGGTCTGAAGCCCGGGGAGGGGGGCGGGGGCGGGCTGCGAGGGCCCTAGGAGGGGGCGGTTTCGGGATCGGGCTTGCTGCGTTTGGCCAGGTCTTCGTTGTGAGCTTTGCGAATGTGACGGTAGAGGTCCCCCGACTGGGTGTAGCTGCGCAGGCAGTAGCGGCACTCGTAGGGCCGCTCCCGCGTGTGCACCGTAGCGTGCCGCCTCAGCGTGTAGGAGCAGGAGAAGGTCTTCCCGCAGGTCTTGCAGGTCGGCACGTCCTCGGCGAAGACGCCGAAGCCCCCGGGGGCCACCTCGTACTCCGGCGGCAGGTAGAGGGGCTCGTGCAGGCCGCCGGCGGCCGGCGGCGGGGGCGTCGCCAGCCCCGGGTGGTACTGCCCGGGGCCCGGCGGCAGCAGGTGGTAGGGCAGGTGAGGGTCGGGGGGCAGAAAGTGGTCGGCCGGGCCCACCTCGTCCAGGCCCGGGCCTCCGCTCTCCTCGAAAGCTTCAGCCGGGGGGTGGCGGCCCCCGCAGACCCCTCCGCCGGGCGCGAACGGCCCCTCGGCCCCCCGGGGCCCGTCCTCGGGGCCGTCCGGCTCCTCGTCCGAGATGACGATCGCCTCGACCTTCACCTGCACCCGCTCCGCCTCGGCCCGGCCCGGCGGCGGGTGGTAGAAGCCCTCCGGGGGCCCCCCGCTGGCCCGCGGCTCCGCCCCGCCGAGGCTCTCCGGCCCCATCTCCGGAGGGCCCGGGGCCTCGGCCGAGGCCGTCGCGAGGCCGGGCGGGAAGTAGCCGGCGGGGAGGGTCTCCGTGGAGCTGCTGGGGCTGGACAGGGACGCCTCGGCCGGGGGCGGGGGCGGCGGCTGGGGGGCCCGGAGGTGGGGAGGGTCGCCCTCCATGCCCGGCTGGGTGGTGTCCGCCCCGTCGGGGACCGGGGGCTCCTCGGGAGGGGGCGGGACGGCGGGGAGGGGGGGCGCCGAGCTCTTCCATTCTTCCCTGCTCCTCCGGAACGGGGGCTCGGGCGGGGGCGGCGGGGGCCCCCGGGAAGCGCCGGGCAGGAACTCGGAGCTCGGCGGGCGCGGCGCCGGGCCGGGCTCCTCCTCCTTCTTGGTGCTGTCGGCCTCGGCCAGGGCCCGGGCCTGCAGCCGCCGCTTGCAGACCTTGACGATGTCGTTCATGTGCAGGTAGCTGGCGGCGGCCAGCACGTCCTCCACGGGCGTGTCGCCCCGGAGGGCCAGCCGCCCCGCGTACATGAAGTCCAGGAGCAGGCCGAAGGCGGGGGCGGTGACGATCTCGTTGTGGATGCAGACCAGGTCCCGCTTGTCCAGGTCCCGCTCCTTGTAGAACAGCTGGAAGAAGGGGCTGCAGGAGGCCAGCACGGCCCGGTGGGCCAGGAACCGCGTGCTGCCCACCAGCACCGTGCAGTCGCAGAGGAAACCTTGCGACCGCTGCTCCCGGAGGCTCTGCAGCAGCTGCTGGCTGTGCTCGGGGAACTCCATGGCACCTCCCCCGGGGGACGACGAGGCCAGCGCCGGGGGCGCCCTGCGGAGAGAGGGGACGACGGGGGTGGGGGGACGGGACGGGGGGGGGGACCCTCGGGCCCCCGAACCCTGGCCTCGGAGCGCCCCGCCTCCCTTCGGCCCCCGGCGACTGCCAACGGGGGACTCCGTCCCGCCCCATCCCTCGTACCCGCCCCGGCGCCCGGCAGGCTGCCCGGCACACGGACGGCTCTTAATAATAATACCGACGGTCTCTGGTAAGCACTTACGAAGCGCCAAGCGCGGGGTAGACGCGAGGCGATGGGGTTGGACCCAGTCCCTGTCCCACACGGGGCTCACGGACTCGGTCCCCATTTTCCAGATGAGATCGCTGAGGCACAGAGAAGCGAGGCGACACGGCCAACGTCACACAGCAGACAGGTGGCGGAGCCGGGATTTCACCCCACACCCTCCGACTCCAAGCCCGGGCTCTTTTCCCTAGGCCACGCCGCTTAACAAATACCACAGTTATTACTGCTACCCCAGCGCTGAGTGCCCGGCACACCGTAAGCGCTTATCAAACACCACAGTTTTTATTATTATTATTATTATTATTACCCAGCGCTTAGTGCAGTGCTGAGCACACATTACACGCTTAACAAAACCACAAGTATTATTACTATTACCCCAGCGCTTCATCCAATGCCTGGCCCAGCCCAGCGTTTTGTCCAGTGCCTGGCACCAAGTAGACGTTTGACCAATACCACAAATACTAGAGATGCAACGTGGCTCAGTGGCAAGAGCCCGGGCTCGGGAGTCAGAGGTGGTGGGTTCTAATCCCGGCTCCGCCACTTGTCCGCTGTGTGATTCTGGGCAAGTCGCTTCACTTCTCTGGGCCTCGGTGACCTCATCTGGAAAGTGGGGATGAAGACTGTGACCCCCACGTGGGACAACCTGATTACCTTCTATCTACCCTAGCGCTTAGAAACAGTGTTTGGCACACAGTAAGTGCTTAACAAATACCATCTTTTTCATTATTATTATTATTATTACTCCAGCGCTTAGTCCAGTGCCTGACACACAGTGTGCACTTAACGAATACCACAATTATTATTACCCCAGTGCTTAGTCCAGTGCTTGGCACACAGTGAGCGCTCAGCAAATACCACAATTACTAGGATTACCTCAGCGTTTAGTCCAGTGCCTAGCACATAGCAAGCGCTTTAACAAATGCCGCAATTATCATCATTACCCCAACACTTCATCCACTACCTGGCCCAGCCCAGCACTTAGTCCAGTACCTGGCACACAGTAAGCACTTAACGAATACCACAAGTGTGATGGTTACTATCCCAGTGCTTAGTCCAGTGCCCGGCACATAGTAAGCGCTTCACGAATAGCCCAATTACTATGATGACCTCAGCGTTTAGTCCAGTGCCCGGCACATAGTAAGCACTTAACAAATACCCCAATTATTACGATTACCTCCGGGTTTAATCCAGTGCCCGGCACATAGTAAGCGCTTAACAAATACCCCAATTATTACGATTACCTCCGGGTTTAATCCGGTGCCCGGCACGTAGTAAGCGCTTAACAAATACCCCAATTATTACGATTACCTCCGGGTTTAATCCGGTGCCAGGCACATAGTAAGCGCTTAACAAATACCCCAATTATTACGATTACCTCCGGGTTTAATCCAGTGCCCGGCACGTAGTAAGCGCTTAACAAATACCCCAATTATTACGATTACCTCCGGGTTTAATCCAGTGCCCGGCACATAGTAGTGCTTAACAAACACCCCAATTCTTATTATCATTACCCCAAGGCTTCATCCGGGGCCTGGCCCACCCCAGCGCTCAGACCAGTGCCTGGCACACAGTAAGCGCTTAACAAGCGTGGCTCAGCGGCAAGAGCCCGGGCATGGCAGTCAGAGGTCATGGGTTCGAATCCCGGCTCCGCCACTTGTCAGCTGGGTGAGTGTGGGCAAGTCGCTTCACTGGGCCTCAGCGACCTCATCTGTCAAATGGGGATGAAGACTGGGAGCCTCACAACCCAGTGCTCAGGACAGTGCTGTGCACATAGTAAGCGCTTAACAAATACCAATATTATAATGACTAACAAGCCCCCCAACTGGGATTAGTCCAGCGCCTGGCACCCAGTGAGCACTTAACGAGCACCCCAATGATCCTGCTGACCTCAGCGCTCAGTCCAGTGCCCGGCACACAGTGAGCGCTTAACAAATACCCCGATTATCGTGATGACCTCAGCGCTTAGGACAAGTGCCTGGCGCACAGTGAGTGCTTAACTAATACCCCAATGATCCTGCTGACCTCAACGCTTAGTCCAGTGCCTGGCACACAATAAGCGCTTAACAAGGACCCCAGTTATTGGGATGATCTCCGCGCTTACAACAAGGGCCTGGTGCACAGTGACCGCTTAACAAATGCCAACATTATTATTATTATTATTATTAACAAGCACCCCAATGGGGATTATTATTACCCCAGCGCTTCGTCCAGTGCCTGGCACCCAGTGAGCGCTTATCAAGTACCCCATTGATCCTGCTGACCTCAACGCTTAGTCCAGTGCCTGGCACACAATAAGCGCTTAACAAGGACCCCAGTTATTGGGATGATCTCCGCGCTTACAACAAGGGCCTGGTGCACAGTGACCGCTTAACAAATACCAACATTATTATTATTATTATTACTATTATTAACAAGCACCCCAATGGGGATTATTATTACCCCAGCGCTTCGTCCAGTGCCTGGCACCCAGTGAGCGCTTATCAAGTACCCCATTGATCCTGCTGACCTCAGCGCTTAGTCCAGTGCCTGGCAAATAGTAAGCACTTAACAAATACCCCAATTACTGTCATGACCTCAGCGCTTAGTCCAGTGTCTGGCACCTAGTGAGTGCTTCACAAGTACCCCAATGAACCCGATGACTTCAGCGCTTAGTCCAGTGCCCGGCACATAATAAGCGCTTACCAAATACCCCAATTACTGGGATGACCTCAGCGCTTAGTCCAGTGCCTGGCACCCAATGAGCGCTTATCAAGTACCCCATCGATCCGGCTGACCTCAGCGCTTAGTCCAGTGCCCGGCACATAATAAGCGCTGACCAAATACCCCAATTACTGGGATGACCTCAGCCGCTCGGTCCAGTGCCCGGCACCCAATGAGCGCTGATCAAATACCCCGCTCATGATTCTTCTGATTATGAGGAGGTCGGCGCTTAGAAGAAGTGGCCCCGGTCCTTGGGATTTACCTCAGCGCTGGGTCCCGGGCCTGGACCCCCGGCAGCGCTTGACAAGTCCCCCGATGCCGGTGCTCACCTCAGCGCCGACGACCAGCGCCGACGACCAGGGCGGGGGCAGGGCGGGGGCAGCGCGGGCCTCCCCCAGCGGCCCCTGGCCCCCCCCGCGGGGCCCCTCGCCTCAGGCGCCAGTCCTCCCCGGAAGTCCCGCCCCCGGAAGTCCCGCCCCCTCCGCGCCCCCACTTCCGCCCGGCCGCGGCGCGGGAGGCCCTGCCCTGTGTCCGTCCGCCCGCCCCGGGCCCCTCCCGACGGCGGCGGCCCCGGGCCCGCGGGAAGCAGGGGCCGAGGCAGCGTCTCTCGCCCGCCGCCGAGCAGCCGCCGGCCCCCGCTCCGCCCCTTCTCCGCTGCCATTGGCCGGAGCCCCCCCGCTCCCGGCGCGGGGATTGGCCGGCCCGCCCAAGACCCGCCCCCTTCCCGCGCGCATGCGCGCGCATGCTCCGTCCGCTTCCTCCGAGCGGGCTCGGCTCGGCCCCGCCTTCCCCTCCGGGGCCCGCTCCTCTGATTGGCGGAGGAGACCTGTCACTCAACTTCAAGGCGGAGCGTCGTCTGAGGACCGAGGGCCCGCCCTCCCCCCTCCATTGCCTTAGCCTGCGTTCATCGGCTGATTGATTGATTGATCGATCGATCGATTGATTGCGGGGCGGAGCAAAGCTTCGAGTCCCGCCTCTCTCCCCTGCTGCCCTTTTGGCTCCTCGGTGGGCACCGGTCCTGGGCCGCTGGGGCATCCCCTGGCAACCTGTTTGTGCAATCAATCAATCAATCAATCGATCGATCACTCAGTGGTATTTATTGAGCGCTTACTGGGTGCAGAGCACTCTCCCCCTTCTCCCAAAATGGAGGCTCCTTGTGGGCAGGGAATGTGCCTCTCTCAAACGCTTAGTAATAATAATAATAATAATATTGGTGTTTGTTAAGCGCTTACTGTAATAATAATAATGTCGGTATTTGCTAAGGCGCTTACTATGTGCAGAGCACTGTTCTAAGCGCTGCGGTAGATACAGGGGAATCAGGTGTCCTAATCCCCATTTTTTACAGATGAGGTAACTGAGGCCCAGAGAAGTGAAGTGACTTGCCCACAGTCACACTACTGACAAGTGGCGGAGGTGGGATTCAAACCCATGACCTCTGACTCCCAAGCCCGCTCTCTTTCCACTGAGCCACGCTACTTAAAACTCTGAGCTTTCCATAGAACATCCTGAACAGCTTGTATCCCTCAGCGCTTAAAACAGGGCTTTGCATGTAGTAAGTGCTTAACAAATACCACCACCATTATTATTATTATTGCACGTAGTAAGCGCTTAACCCGGCTCTGCCCCTTGTCAGCTGTGTGACTGTGTCACTTCACTTCTCTGGGCCTCAGTTCCCTCATCTGTCAAATGGGGATGAAGACTGGGAGCCTCACGTGGGACAACCTGATGACCCTGGATCTCCCCCAGCGCTTAGAACAGTGCTCTGCACATAGTAAGCGCTTCATAAATACCAACATTATTATTATTAACAAATACCATTATGATTACTAGGCCTCGCCAATTCCCTCAGTGTTTAATCGAGCGCTTCACAACTTGGAACGGTGCTGGGCACAATCCTCCTGCAGGACCTCGCCGCTCTCACTAACTGTGGCACTTCGCTCTTGGTTTCTTGGGTGTTTCATTCAATTCATTCATTCAGTAGTATTTATTGAGCGCTTACTATATGTAGAGCACTGTACTAAGCGCTTGGGATGGACGAATCGGTAACAGATAGTGACAGTCCCTGCCCTTTGACGGCCTTACAGTCTAATCGGGGGAGACGGACAGACAAGAACAGTAGCATTCAATTCATTCAGTAGTATTTATTGAGCGCTTACTATGTGCAGAGCACTGTACTAGGCGCTTGGGATGGACGAATCAGTAACAGATAGTGACAGTCCCTGCTCTTTGACGGCCTTACAGTCTAATCGGGGGAGACGGACAGACAAGAACAGTAGCATTCAATTCATTCGGTAGTATTTATTGAGCGCTTACTATGTGCAGAGCACTGTACTAGGCGCTTGGGATGGACGAATCAGTAACAGATAGTGACAGTCCCTGCCCTTTGACGGCCTTACAGTCTAATCGGGGGAGACGGACAGACAAAAACAATAGCATTCAATTCGTTCAATAGTATTGATCGAGCGCTTACTATACGCAGAGCACCGTACTAAGCGCCGGGGATGGACGAATCGGTAACAGATAGTGACAAGTCCCCGCCCTGTGACGGGCTCCCAGTCTGACCTCATCATTCTCAGCGGGGAGGGCTGCGGTGACGTCAGCGGGGGAGGGGGTGCGGTGACGTCAGCGGGGGCTCCGGCCACGGGCGCGCGCCGGGGGGGGCGACGTGATGACGTCGACGCGCCGGCCACGCCCCCTGACGCACAGGGGCGGGGGGTGAGCGCCTATAAGGGGAGGCGGGGGGCGGGGCCGCGCCTGGCTCGGGGGCGCGCCGGAAGCGGGGCCGCGCCTGGCTCGGGGGCGCGCCTCCCGCCAACATCCGGGTCCTCGGACGGACGGACGGACGGACGGACAGACAGGAGCCGCGATGTTTTACCACGTGAGGGCGGCGGGAAGCGCGAAGGAAGGACGGGCCCCGGGACTCACTCCCCAGTGCTGTTTATGGAGCCGTTCGCACTGTGCGCCGAGCGCTGGGCCCAGACCTTGGGCGCTGCAGCGCGAGGCAGTGCGGTGCAGCAAGGAGGAGAGACCCTCCCTGCCCCCACCGTGGGCTCCCAGGCCAACAGGAGGGGACACGGGCCTCGATGCAACCAAACGGGCAGCCGTGGGAAAGGGGCCGCCCCGAGGACGGGGGCACGGGGGGCAGAGAGGACGGGCATCAGGAGGGGGCACGGGGGGGGAGAGAGAAGGGGCATCATGAAGAGGGGGCACAGAGGAGAGGCATCATGAGGAGGGGGCACAGGGGGAGAGAGGAGGGGCATCATGAGGGGGCATGGGGGGAGAGAGAAGGGGCATCATGAGGGGGCACAGGGGCGGAGAGGAAGGGCATCAGGAGGGGGCACAGGGGGCAGAGAGAAGGGGCACAATGAGAGGGAAAGAATAATAATAATAATGTTGGTATTTGTTAAGCGCTTACTATGTGCCGAGCACTGTTCTAAGCGCTGGGGTAGACATAGGGGAATCAGGTTGTCCCACGTGGGGCTCACAGTCTTAATCCCCATTTTACAGATGAGGGAACTGAGGCACAGAGAAGTGAAGCGACTCGCCCACAGTCACACAGCCGACAAGTGGCAGAGCTGGGATTCGAACTCATGAGCCCTGACTCCAAAGCCCATGCTCTTTCCACTGAGCCACGCTTGGCAGTCAAAGGTCATGGGTTCTAATGCCCGCTCCACCACTTGTCAACGTGTGACTTGGGCAAGTCACTTCACTTCTCTGGGCCTGTTACCTCCATCTGTAAAATGGGGATTAAGACCCCCATGTGGGACAATCTGATTACCTTGTATCCGCGCCCCCCCCCCCCCCAGTGCTTAGAACAGTGCTTGGCACATAGTAAGTGCTTAACAAATGCCATCATCATCATTATTATTATTAAGGGGCGTCCTGAGGAGGGGGCAGGGGGAGAGAGAAGGGGCGCCCTGAGGGAGGTGTGGGGGGGAGGGGGTGCAGGGTCTCGGCGCCACCGCCCCCTCCCCGCGCCACCTGTCCGCCCGCGGGTCGGTCCGTCCGTCCGTGGGTCCGTCTCACCCCCGTCTCCTGTGCCGCCCCCCCCAGATCTCCCTGGAGCACGAGATCCTGCTGCACCCCCGCTACTTCGGCCCCAACCTGCTCAACACCGTGAAGCAGAAGCTCTTCACCGAGGTGGAAGGCACCTGCACGGGCAAGTGAGTACGGGGATGGACGGACGGACGGATGGACGGACCGGGGCGTCCGCCCCACGGCCCCCCCACCCACGGAAACTTTGCGCGGTCTGGCCGTAGCGCTTTGCCGAGGGTTTGGCTGCGGTGTCGCCGACGGTGGGGGCCTGTGGTTTCTGTCCGTCAGTGGTCATGATTGAGCACCTACTGTGTGCAGAGCACTGTACTGAGCACTTGGCAGAGTACAGTAGAGTTAATAAGCACGATATCTGCCCTTCGGGATCTCACAGCCTAGGGGAGAGTTTACAGTAGAGCGAATGTAGCTACGAGGTCTTGAAACAAACAAATATGGGTTTAGAATGTGATGAGGGGAGGGCTACCCCAGATTCAGGACGGAGAAGCAGCGTGGCTCAGTGGAAAGAGCACGGGCTTTGGAGTCAGAGGTCATGAGTTCGAATCCCAGCTCTGCCGCTTGTCTGCTGGGTGACCTTGGGCAAGTCACTTCACTTCCTCTGTGCCTCAGTGACCTCATCTGTCAAATGGGGATGAAGACTGTGAGCCCCACGTGGGACAACCTGATTCCCCTGTGTCTACCCCAGCGCTTAGAACAGTGCTCTGCACATAGTAAGCGCTTAACAAATACCAACATTATTATTATTATTTTATTCACTGCGCTTAGTACTTTGTTCAGCACACCGTAAACATTCAGTAAATCCCATGGATTAACTGATCTCTGGCTAGGGGAGAACCTACTCTCTGTACCTCGATCCCGTCCATCTCATCCATTCATTTATTCAATAGTATTTATTGAGCACTTACTATGTGCAGAGCACTGTACTGTGCTCTTGGGATGTACAATTCGCCACCGACCCCTCGGCCACATCCTACCTTTGGCCGGGAACTCCCTCCTCCTTCCGATACGACAGACCGCCACTCTCCCCACCTTCGTACCGCATCTCCTCCAATAGACTATTCCCAATTAAACCCTCATTTCCCCTTCTACTTCTCCCTTCTGCATCACCCATGCACTCGAACTGTTGTGTCAATCCCACGGCACTTGGGTACATATCAGTAATTTATTTATATTGTGTGTCTCCCTCCTCTAAGCGGTGGAGCTCCTCGCAGGCGAGGAACCTGTCCACCGGTTGTATTGTAATCTCATCATTATCAGTGATCCTCCCCAGGGGTATTTATTAATTGAAAGCTAGTTACAGGCAAAGGGAAGGTGTTTCAGGGCAAAGGGGACGTTCTTGCTAAGGTGTTATGATATTTGGGTAGGTGCTTCCTATGTGCCAGCCACTCTACTCAGCGCTGGGGTAGATACAAGCTAGTCGGGTTGGACACGGTCACTGTCCTTCATGGGGCTCACAGTCTTAATTCCCATTTTACAGTGGAGGTAACTGAGGCACAGAGAAGTAGGACAAGTGATTTGCCCCAGGTCACGCAGCAGACAAGTGAGGAGAACCCAGGGCCCGAGGCCCGTGCTCCATTGCTTGGTTCATAGTAAACGCTCAACAAATGTGCCATCATTCAGCGCTTAGAACAGTGCTAGGCACATAGTAAGCACTGAACAAATACCATCATCATCACCCACTAGGCCACGCCGCTTCTTCTTACTCTCTGTCCCCCCCGCCGCCTTCCCCGCCCGACGGAGCAACCTCTGTCCTCCCCCAGGTATGGCTTTGTGATCGCAGTCACCACCATCGATAACATCGGGGCCGGGGTGATCCAGCCAGGCCGGGGCTTCGTGCTCTACCCTGTCAAGTACAAAGCTATCGTCTTCAGGCCCTTCAAGGGGGAGGTCGTGGATGCCGTCGTGACTCAGGTCAACAAGGTGAGGGCCGAGATGGGGGAACGGCTGTGCCGGGAGGGGAGCTGGGACCGACCCTGGGTGCGAATCAAGAGCGCTCATCCTGCTCCACGCCGGGGGGAAACTGGGAAGACGGGTAGGGCTGACTCGTGCCCCGTTGTGCTTGTAGGTGGGGCTCTTCACCGAGATTGGGCCCATGTCCTGCTTCATCTCTCGCCACGTGAGTCTTGCCGGGGCCCGGTCCGCCCGCCCGGGGGGACGGAACGGAACGGGAGCCTCCCGGGCCCATTGGTTTGGGGGGAAAGGAGACGATTTCCATTTCCCGACACCCGTTGACGTCTACAAAGAGCCGATACGGGGCTCTCCTAAAGCCATTTTGTGCCCATCTGCTTTTGGCGGTCGCTCCCCAGGCCGCTACCTCCAGTAAATCTTGGGAGGTGGAGGTCCGGACGGTAGAAGAGCCTTCTGGTCCCTTCCTGTCCAATTTTTCCCTTTCTCTCCTCTCCCCCATCCACCTGCCCAGGCCCTCAAAGGGAATGGAGAGGCGGGTGTGTTTTTAGCAAGCGTTATGCCCACCCCCTGCACTTAATCATTTTTATTTCTCTTCCAGTCTATACCCTCTGAGATGGAGTTTGATCCTAATTCGAACCCCCCATGTTACAAGACTGTGGATGAGGTAAGAGAGGGGAAAGAAGCGGGAGAAAAGAAAGAATAAGGTGAATGGATGGAAAATACTGTTAGCGATGGTAGTCGTGGCATTAATTTTATTAATGATATTTGTTCAGCGCTTACTGCGGGCCATGCGCTCGCTGTAGGACGTTGGGCAGATCACTTCTCTGTGCCTCGGTTCTCTTAGTTGCAAAATTGGGATTCAATACCTGTTCTTCTTCCTTCTTAAACTGTGAGCCCCATTTGGAGACCTGATTTTTTTTTTTTAAGGTATTTGTTAAGAGTTTATTATGTGCCAAGCACTGTACTAAGCACCGGGGGAAAAACAAGCTAATCTTGTTGGACGCAGCCCCTGTCCCTGCCCCACACGGGCCTCACCATCTTAATCCCCATTTTCCAGATAAGGTAACTGAGGCCCAGAAAAGCAAAGTGACTTGCCCACGGTCACCCGGCAGACAGGAGGTGGAGCCCGGGATTAATAATAATGATGTCGGTATTTATTAAGCGCTTACTCTGTGCGAAGCACTGTCCTAAGCGCCGGGGGGTTACAAGATCAGGTTGTCCCACGTGGGGCTCACAGTTTTAATCCCCATTTTACAGATGAGGGAACTGAGGCACAGAGAAGTTAAATGACTGACACACAGCTAGCAAGCGGCGGAGCCGGGATTCGAACCCAGGTCCCTCTGACTCCCAGGACCACGCTCTACCCATTTGGCTACGCCGCTTCCCAGTTTATTGAGTGCTTGCTGTGGGCCAGACAAGTGTATTGGTAGGTTGCAGTAAAATTAGTAGACAAGACCCTGCCTCGAGCTTACAAGAGAAACGTGACACCCTTTCCATGCCCATGAGGAGCTTCCGCCTTTAATCCGGGGATCTAGCCGAGGGGGGAAGCTAATAAACTCATCTCTGTCACCCAACCTCAGGACATCGTGATTCAGCAGGATGATGAGATCCGCCTGAAGATCGTAGGGACCCGGGTGGACAAGAATGACATCGTAAGTCCCCGTCCTTCTCCTCCCCTCCCCAGTGCCTCACCAGTCTGGGCGACCGCGACGCTGTCCTTGGGCCAACTCTTTCCCGTCTTTTGGTGCTCGGGGCAGAGGCCGTTGCTCGCGGTAACCGCGGCAGCCTCCCATCGAGAAAGATGGATGAGCTTCTCTCCTGAGACTTTAGCTTTTAATCAGGGGAAGTAGCGGACTCGAGGTCTTAGACGTGGCGCTCCGGATATGATCTGGCCTCATTTTCTCCCCCTCCTTTGTCTTGTAGTTTGCAATCGGCTCCCTCATGGACGACTACCTGGGTAAGTCCTTGTCTGGGCTGGGCCAGGGATGGGTCTTGATGACAAATACCTAAAGGCTCCGCTCTCCCCACGGTTCCCCTCGGAGCCGCGGAGTCAGTTCTGTCCGGAGGGGGTAGAGAAGCGATGCCGTGAGGACCCGCTACCGCTCGGGCCTTTGGATTGAATCTTTTGCCTTTCCCTCTGCCTCTCCCCATAGGACTCGTGAGCTGAGAGATCGTTTCCTTCACGCTTTGTTCGGCTGGACAGCTGGGCGTGATTCGTTTGCGCTCCCCAGAAGAGACGGGTCCTGCTGCTGTTTGGAAGACGAGGGGAATCGTGGGAACCTTGCTTTCCGCGCCCCTACCGCTGCACTTCTGGACTCTCTAGACTCGTTGGACTTTTGACACCTCGTTTTCTCGATAAAGGTTCTCGGCTCTCAAAACGCTAGCCTGAGCTCTGGTTTCCGGGAGGTCCTGCTCGGAAGAGGAATCAAATGCCATGTGTATCTGACTGAACTTTGGGGGCGGTCCGGGCTGCCGGGGAGATAGGCCTGACTCTTTCGTGCAGGGACGGAATCTTCTTTCTGATTCCCCTCAGGTCTAGGCTAACTTTCCCATTCCTGGTCTTTTCCCTCTCTGTTTCCTTCCAGTGAACTTCTTGGCTCAACCACCCTCTGTAGCCAGGAGCCAGGGGTCTTCCCACTGGCCCACCATGCTGCCATTACAACTCTAATTCCTCAGGCCCCACCAGCCGAACCCAGCTCCCTCCCGCTAACGTCTAATCAAGTCCCTCTGGACTGTGAGCTCGCTGATGATGGCATGTGTTAAGCGCTTACTATGTGCGAAGCCCTGTTCTAAGTGCTGGGGAGGATACAAGGTGATGAGGTTATCCCACGTGGGGCTCGCAGTCTTAATCCCCATTTTACAGATGAGGGAACTGAGGCACCGAGGAGTTAAGTGACTTAACCAAAGTCACACAGCTGACAGGCGGTGGAACCAGGATTAGAACCCATGACCTCTGACTCCCAAGCCCATACTTTTTCCACTGAGCCATGCTGCTTCTCTGTTAGTGCTTAGTACAGTCCTTTGCATACAGTAAGCACTCAATGAATATGATTAATAATAATAATAGTAATAATAAATGTTGGTATTTCTTAAGCGCTTACTAGGGGCCGAGCACTGTTCTAAGCGCTGGGGTAGATCCAGGGTCATCAGGTTGTCCCCCGTGGGGCTCACAGTCTTCATCCCCATTTTCCAGATGAGGGAACTGAGGCACCGAGAAGTGAAGCGACTTGCCCAAAGTCACACAGCTGATGGGTGGCGGAGCCGGGATTCCAACCCATGACTCCCTCCGACTCCTAAGCCTAAGGTCATGGGTTGGAATCCCAGCTCTGCCACTTGTCAGCTGTGTGACTGTGGGCAAGTCACTCAACTTCTCTGTGCCTCAGTGACCTCATCTGTAATATGGAAATTAGGACTGTGAGCCTCACGTGGGGCAACCTGATGACCCTGTAAATAATAATAATAATGTTGGTATTTGTGAAGCGCTTACTATGTGCAGAGCACTGTTCTAAGTGCTGGGGGAGATACAGGGTCATCGGGTTGTCCCACGTGAGGCTCACAGTTCATCCCCATTTGACAGAGGGGGTCACTGAGGCCCAGAGAAGTGACTTGCCCACAGTGACCCAGCTGACAAGGGGCAGAGCCGGAATTCGAACCCATGACCTCTGACTCCCAAGCCCGGGCTCTTTCCACTGAGCCACGCTGCTTCTCAAGTAAGCTCTTGAGAACATAGTAAGCGCTTAACAAATACCAACGTTATTATTATTATTAAGGCCGGGCTCTTTCCGCCGCGCCAGGCCGCTTGTCGCGATAGGAACGAGGCCGAGCGGCCGCGTCCCTCACAGTCTTCGGGTCGAGCCGGGAAAGTGGGCTCTGTGTCTTTAAGGGGCGGAGGGGGCTCCCCCGTCACGTGACGGCCGGCGGCAACATGGCTGCGCCCGCGGTGAGGCCGGGGCCCTTCTCACGTGACAGGGGAGCGGGGCAGCTGTGATTGGCTGAGGGGCGCAGGGGGCGGGGCTGGCCGGAACGGAGTCGCCCCCCCCCGGGGCGCATGCGCGAGGCTGGGCCCGCCTCTGCCCTCCTCCCCCCGCCCGCCAGACCACGTGACTGCGCCCTCCTCTCCCGCTCACCTGGGCCTTTGGCCCCTGGCGACGCCCCCCGCCCCGCCTGTCGCCCACCCCGGAATCTGAGGGGCTCAGGGACCCCAGGTGAGAGGCGGGGACACCCCCGTGGGCTCAGGGTGCAGGGGGGACGGGGAGGCCAGTCCCTGAGCGGTTCAAAGGGCACAGGACCAGAGGTGGGGGGGCAGGTCTACACTGTAAGCTCCTTAATAATGATGATGATGATATTTGCTAAGCGCTTGCGATGTGCCAAGCACTGTTCTGAGCGCTGGGGGAGATGCAAGCGGTGTGGCTTGGTGGGAAGAGCCCGGGCTTGGGAGTCAGGTGGTGGGTTCTAATCCCGGCTCCGCCACTTGTCCGCTGGGTGACTTTGAGCAAGTATCTGCTGGCGAATTGTACATTCCAAGCGCCTAGTACAGTGCGCTGCACCTAGGCAGTGCTCAGTAAATGCTACTGAATGAAGTCACTTCTCTGGGCCTCAGTGACCTCCTCTGGAAAATGGGGATGAAGACTGGGAGCCCCACGAGGGACAACCTGATCGCCTTGTAATAATAATAATAATAATAATGTTGGTATTTGTTAAGCGCTTACTATGTGCAGAGCACCGTTCTAAGCGCTGGGGTAGACACAGGGGAATCAGGTTGTCCCACGTAGGGCTCACAGTCTTCATCCCCATTTTACAGATGAGGTAACTGAGGCACCGAGAAGTGAAGTGACTCGCCCAAGGTCACACAGCAGACAAGTGGCAGAGCTGGGATTCGAACTCATGACCTCTAACTCCAAAGCCCGTGCTCTTTCCACTGAGCCACGCTGCTTCTCTAGCTACCCCAGCCCCAAGAACAGTGCTTGGCACATAGTAGGCACTTAACAAATACCATCATTGTTATTATTATTACAAAGTGATCAGGTTGTCCCACGCGGGGCTCACAGTCTTCATCCCCATTTTACAGACGAGATCACCGAGGCACAGTGAATGATGATGATGTTGGTATTTGTTAAGCGCTTACTATGTGCCCAGCACTGTTCTAAGCGCTGGGGTAGATACAAGGGAATCAGGTTGTCCCTCTTGGGCTCACGGTCTTCATCCCCATTTTCCAGATGAGGTCACTGAGGCCCAGAGAAGTGAAGTGACTCGCCCACAGTCACGCAGTTGACGAGCGGCGGAGCCGGGATTAGAACCCACGACCTCCGACTCCCAAGCCCAGGCTCTTTCAACTAAGCCACGCTGCTTCTCTAGCTCGTTGTGGGCGGGTGGTGTGTCTGTTAAGCCGCTGTGTCCTATTCTCCCAAGCGCTTAATACAGTGCTCCACACACGCTAAGCGCTCAGTAAATACGATTGAATTGAGCAGGTTCCCAAAAGGAAGAGGGATGGGAGAGCGACTGGTAATACTCATTTATTCACTCGGATTTATCGAGCGCTTACTGTGTGCAGAGCCCTGGACTAAGCATTTAGAAAGTAATAAGCGTGGTACTTATTAAGCGCCGCTTACTACGTGCCAGGCACTGTACTAAGCGCCGCTTACTCCGTGCCAGGCACTGTACTAAGCGCCGGGGTGGATACAACCAGGTTGGACGCAGTCCCGGTCCCACATGGGGCTCACAGACGAGGTAACTCGGGCACAGAGAAGTGAAGTGACTTGCCCAAGGCCCCACAGCAGACAAGTGGCATTCAAACTCATGGTCATCTGACCCCCCCCAGGCCTGTGTTCTATCCACTACACCGGTTTGGGAGTCAGGGGTCGTGGGTTCTAATCCCGGCTCTGCCACTTCCATTCAGTCGTATTTATTGAGCGCTCACTATGTGCAGAGCACTGTACTAAGCGCTTGATGGCAGCTGTGTGACTGTGGGCAAGTCACTTCGCTTCTCTGTGCCTCAGCTCCCTCATCTGGAAAATGGGGATGAAGACCGGGAGCCCCACGGGGGACGACCTCATCACCTTGTATCTACTCCACTGCTTAGAACGGTGCTTGGCACATAGTAAGCGCTTACCAAATACCGTTATTATTATTACACCATTCTGCTTTTAGAGGTTCCCTCTGGGTTGGGGGCAGGAGGGGCGGCCGGTCCGGGTTCCCGGGAGGGGAGAGGCGGAGTAAATAAGTCAATAAGGGGGTCCCGGGGCCCCCCGCTGCAGACCGGGCGGAGGGGGTGACGTGAGCACGTTCCCCCCCCCCCCCCCCCGCCTCGCGTCGGCCGCGGCCCCCAGCCCCGCCGGGCCCATGGCCGAGCGGGAGGAGCGGCGCTTCGTGGAGATCCCCCGGGAGTCGGTGCGGCTCATGGCCGAGAGCGCGGGGTTGGAGCTGAGCGACGAGGTGGCCGCGCTGCTGGCCGAGGACGTCTGCTACCGGCTTCGCGAGGCCACCCAGGTGACCCTTCCCGTCCCGGCCCCCCCCCCCCCCCCCAGTCTCTCCTTTCCCCGCCTTTGGGGCTTCCTCCTTCCCACTCTGCTCCCCCACATGCCACCCTTCCCATCCTGGGGAGCCTCACCCACTGTCCAGAGAAGAAGCTCCTTTCATTCCCGGACAAGCCAGTGATCGCCCTTCGGTTTTCTCGAAGCCTTTTTCGTAACAACCACAAACGACAATAATGACGACGCTTGTTGAGTGCGTGCTGTGTGCCAGGCACTGTTTGGAGCACTGTACTGGGAGAGGCAATGTGGCTTAATGGGTAGGGCGTGGGCCTGGGAGTCAAGGACCTGGGTTCTAATCCTGACTCCGCCACATGTCTCCCGTCACTTAGCTTCTGGGCCTCGGTTCCCTCATCTGTAAAATGGGGATTAAGAGTTTAAGCCCCGAGTGGGACGGGGACTGTGTCCAATCTACGTGCGTGTACCCCGGTGCTTAGAACAGCGCTTGGCGCATAGTAAGCGCTTAACAAATACCATTATTATATTATCGTTGCCATCATTGCCAAATGCTGGGGTGGATACAGGCAAATCAGGTTAGATACAGTCCCTGCCCCAGTGGGGCTCACAGTCTCCATCCCCATTTTACAGAAGACATCCCTGAGGTAAAGTGAAGTGAGTTGCCCAAGGTGACACGGCAAACAGTTGGCGAGCCGGGATTAGAACCCAGGTCCTTCTGACTCGAGGCCCTTGCTCGGCCCCTCTAGGCCACGCTCCTTCTCTTCCTAGTCCTCCATCCTCAGGCACGGGCCTCCCTCCAAAGCAAGGACCCATAAAATCATTCTCTCTACCCGGTGCCTGTTGTTTCTTCTCCCAAGAATAGCTCTCAGTTCATGAAACACACCAAGCGGCGGAAGCTGACGGTAGAGGATTTCAACCGGGCGCTCCGGTGGAGCAATGTGGAGGTGAGTGGGGGGGGGGGGAGGGAGGGAAATGGGGAGAAAAGGGGGGTTATGGAGTGATGGGGTCAGGCCTAGCTGGATAGGAGGCTTTGGGCAAGTGGGAATAAATTAGACGAAGGGGCAGGAGGATCGGTCACGTTCTGTGGTGGTGAGTTCACGTCAGACTCAATTTCCTGCGGTTTGGGTGGCGCCGGGATCCTCCCACTCGGGGCTCAGGAAGAGGGTCTCCCAGCCCCTGTATTTATTTAATCATGGTATTTGCGAAGGGCTTTCTAGGTGTCAGGGACCATTCCAGGGACTGGGGCGGATTCGAGTCCGTCGGGTCGGACGCGGTCCCCGTGCCGCGTGAGGCTCACGGCCTAAGAAGGAGGGAGGTGAGGTACCGAGTTCCCCGTTGTACGGATGAGGTAACCGAGGCACAGAAAAGCCGAGTGACTTGTCCGAGGTCACCCGGCAGGTAAGCGGCAGATTCGGTCAGTCAGCCGTACCTAGGGAGCGCTTACTGTGTGCAGAGCACTGTCCTGAGCGCTGGGGGAGTACCATATGACCGTATTATAACTGACACGTTCCCTGCCCACAACAAACGTACAGTCTAGAGGATGGGATTAGAACCCAGGTCCTCTAACGTCCAGCCCTTTCCTCTTTCCCCGAGGCCACGCTGCTGGGTTTCTTTGTAAGATCGCAGTTGTTGTGTTCTTTTGAGGCAGACGGCAGGTACTCTCTACCGTAGGCCAAGCGTTCGCGACCAGACCCTTTCCCCCTCCCGGAGCCCGAGGTTTTTACTCCAGCTCTGCTGTTTCCCCAGGCGGTGTGTGGCTACGGCTCCCAGGAGGCTCTGCCCCTTCGCCCGGCCAAAGAGGGGGACCTCTACTTCCCCGAAGACAGAGAGGTGAACCTGGTGGAGCTGGCCCTGGCAACCAACATCCCCAAAGGCTGCGCTGAGACGGTTGTGAGAGGTGTGGGCCCGGAGGGCGGCCGGGGGGCTGGCGTCGAGGGCGACGGGGCGAAGGATGAGTGGCGATCAGGGCCAAGGTGGTGATGATGACGGTATTTTGAAGCGCCGACTATGTGCCGAGCACTGTTCTAAGCGTTGGAGTAGGTGGGAGGTAATCAGGTTGCCCCACGTGGGGCTCACAGTCTCAGTCCCCGTTTTCCAGACGAGGTCACTGAGGCCCAGAGAAGCGAAGTGACTTGCCCACAGTCACCCAGCAGACAAGTGGCGGGGGCCGGGATTAGAACCCACGACCTCTGACTCCCAAGCCCGGGCTCTCTCCGCTGAGCCCCGCTGCTTCTCATGGCAGTGAGGGGTGGGTGACGGGGTGGGGCCGAGGGAGAGATCCCATCATGACGGGATCCGGTCATTCAGTCAGTCGGTGGTATTTATCGAGCGCTTACCGTGTGCAGAAGACTGTACTAAGCGCTTGGGAGAGTACAGCAGAACAGAGTTGGTAGGCACATTCCCTGCCCACGGCGCGCTTAGGGTCCCGAGGGGGAGACGGACATTACTATAAATAAGTAAATTACGGATATGGACATAAGTGCCGCAGGGCTGAGGGAGGGGGTGAATAAAAGGGAGCGACGCAGAAGGGGATGGAAGAAGAGGAAACGAGGTCGTAGTCAGGGAAGGCCTCTTGGAGGAGGTGTGGAGGGGGTTTCGGAGCGGGGGAGAGCGGCGGGCTGGCGGATATGAGCAGGGAGGGCGTTTCAGGTCCGAGGCGGGACGTCAGCAAGAGGTCGGCGGTGAGATAGGCGAGAGCGAGGACCAGTAGGGCACTGGGCGGTTCTGGCCTCGGTGACTTCTCTCTCCCATTCGCTCTCTCTCATCTGGCTGCAGTTCACGTCTCTTACTTGGATGGCAAAGGCAACTTGGAGCCTCAAGGATCCGGTAAGAGTTGGCATCGGTGGCAGGTCCCAGGACAGGCGCCCCCGCCACCCTTCCTGGCCCCTAGGCTCGGAAGCCGGTTGTCCGATTCTCGGCCGTTCGTTCTGATTTGCGACTCCCGCCTGCCGTCCCGTGGCCGGCGATGACTGCCGTGAGGGAGGGCGACGGGGCTCTCGGGGTGGGGAGGAACCCCGTCCTGTGCCGTTGACCACTCTCTGCACTTCCGCAGTGCCCAATGCCGTTTCCTCGTTGACGGACGACCTGCTCAAATACTACCAGCAGGTCACCCGGGCCGTGCTGGGGGACGACCCCCAGCTGATGAAGGTGAGGAGGGTGGGGTTGAGGGAGACCCTGTGGGTGACAGGCCAAGGGGATTCCTTCATTCAATAGTATTTATCGAGCGCTTACTATGTGCAGAGCACTGTACTAAGCACTCGGGCAGCGTGGCTCAGTGGCAAGAGCACGGGCTTTGCAGTCAGAGGTCATGAGTTTGAATCCCAGCTCTGCCACTTGTCAGCTGTGTGACTGTGGGCAAGTCACTTAACTTCTCTGTGCCTCAGTTACCTCATCTGTAAAATGGGGATTAAGACTGTGAGCCCCACGTGGGACATCCTGATTCCCCTGTGGCTACCCCAGCGCTTAGAACAGTGCTCGGCACATAGTAAGTGCTTAAAAAATACCAACATTATTATTATTATTATTATTAACCCTTTTCCTCCTCGGTGCCAATAAATTTCCCCATAAAAGTCCCGAATACACCCTTATCGAGGGCGCATCTCCTCCAAGAGGCCTTCCCAGACTAAGCCCCTCCTTTCCTCTTCTCCCACTCGCCTCTGTGTCGCCCCGACTTGCCCCCTTCGTTCGTCCCCCCTCCCAGCCCCACGGCTCAGATGTCCGTATCTGTCATTCATGTATTTCTATCGATTGGGCAGGGATCCTGTCTGTTGTTGTATCGTACTCTCCCAGACGCTTAGGACGGTGCTCTGCCCGCAGTAAGTGCTCAGTAAATAGGATTGAATGAATGAATGAGTGCCAGTACAGCACTAGGGAGAAATCTTCGGGCCAACACCACCAGCACAGATTTCCATCAGAGACCATCTCCCTCCTCATTCTTGCAGATGCAGTCGCTTTCTTGTAGTTCTCTCCTTGTTCACTCTTAAAATCTCGGCTGTCCTTTAAGGGAGGGTAAATAGGACCCGTTCCCTGCCCGCAACGAGCTTACAGTCTCGCCTCCAGCAGAAGCTCCCGACTACTGGCTTTAAGTCACTCAACTCTCTCCTTCCAGACCCCAGCGCAGATGCTTTGCTCCTCTAGAGCGAAGCTCTCTGCTGTGCCTTTCTCTTGCCCATACTCTTCTCCTCCCT
Organism: Ornithorhynchus anatinus; assembly: GCF_004115215.2. Taxonomy (NCBI): domain Eukaryota; kingdom Metazoa; phylum Chordata; class Mammalia; order Monotremata; family Ornithorhynchidae; genus Ornithorhynchus; species Ornithorhynchus anatinus. Next base: position 16,000,732 of record NC_041730.1, on the reverse strand, counting down.
CCCCCTTCACGTCCGGCAGATTGCAGCCCCCCTCCCCGATCTTGAGAGCCCTTCCGAAATCACCTCTCCCCCGGGAGGCTTCCCCCATCGATTTCTCCTCTTTCCAGGTCGCATCCCCGCTCCTCCCACTTTGGGATTTGGGGATTTTGTTACAGGACTTGGGGTAGGGGGCAGATTGGCGGGAGAAAGGAGGGAGGGCGAGGGGAGATCACCGTGGTGCTCTGAGCAGTCCGGCTAAACGGTGCCCTTTTTGGCATGTTGGAGTAGATTTCCATTTGGGGGTTCGCGGGGGGTGTTGGGGGGTTGGGTGGGTGTCTTCCCCTAAAATGTGAATTCCTTGACTGTTCCCCAAGCACCTAGTGCCACTGCTTGTCAGCTGTGTGACTTTGGGCAAGCCACTTAATAATAAGGTTGGTATTTGTTAAGCTCTTACTTTGTGCAGAGCACTGTTCTAAGCGCTGGGGGAGATACAGGCTAATCAGGTTGTCCCACGTGAGGCTCACAGTCTTCATCCCCATTTTACAAATAGGGAACTGAGGCACAGAGAATTTAAGTGACTTGCCCACAGTCACACAGCTGACAAGTGGCAGAGCTGGGGTTCGAACCCATGACTGCTGACTCCCGAGCCCGGACTCTTTCCACCGAGCTGCGCTGTTTCTCTGCTTCTCCGTGCCTCAGTGACCTCGTCTGGAAAATAGGGATTAAGACTGTGAGCCCCACGTGGGACAACCCGATCACCTTGTATCCCCCCCCAGCGCTTAGAACAGTGCTTCGCACAGAGTAAGCGCTTAACAAATGCCATCATTATTATTATTATATAAGGCATCTTATAGGTGCTCGACAACATTAGTGATGACGATAAGCCACAAGAGTCAGGATTTTATTATGAATTCATCTATAAATTTTTTTAATTTATTTTAAAATTTTATCTGTGATTCATTTGTCTTGATGTCTGTCTCCCCCTCTAGACTGGAAGCTGGTTGAGGGCAGGGAATATCTCTTTATGATTATATCGTGCTCTCCCAGGCGCTTAGTACAGTGCTCCGCACACAGTAAGCACCCAACCAATACGTTCAACTGACTGAGGATGAAACCGCGGAGGGAGAATTTGGGTTGGATTTGGGAGCATTTCCGTGCCGACCCGCAGCCGAACGTGTCGGCGGGAGGGGGATTTGAACCCCGTCCCCTTCCCCTTTAGGTCGCCCTTCAGGATTTGCAGACCAACTCCAAGATCGCGGCCCTGCTGCCTTACTTCGTTTACGTGGTCAGCGGGGTGAGTGGCCTGGGCCGGGCCCGGCGGGGCGGGGAACCCGGAGTAGGGGGAGACGGAAAGGAGTGGAGGGGGTGGGAGATTTTGGGATTTGGGGCGGGGGTGTGTTTGGGAGCTGGGGGGCTTGGCCGAGCGGAAACGGACCTGGGGGGTGGGTGGGGGAGGGCGGCGGGCCCCGTCCCCTCCGCGCTCCGCCCTCTTCTCACCGGTGGAGTCGTCCCCCGGGCAGGTGAAGTCGGTGAGTCACGACCTGGAGCAGCTGCACAGGCTGCTGCAGGTGGCCCGGAGCCTGGTCCGCAACCCGCACCTCTGCCTGGGGCCCTACGTCCGTTCCCTGGTGGGCAGCGTCCTCTACTGCGTCCTGGAGCCGCTGGCCGCCTCCATCAACCCCCTCAACGACCACTGGACGCTGCGCGATGGGGCCGCCTTGCTCCTCAGCCACATCTTCTGGTACCGGGCTATCAGTGATAGAAAGATCGGGAGAATGGCACTTCTTAAGCGCTTACTGTGTGCCAGGGACTGTTTTAAGCGCTGGAACGATAATAGTAATAATAATGAAGGCATTTGTTAAGCGCTTATTATGTGCGAAGCACTGTTCTAAGCGCCGGGGGGGGGGATACAAGGTGATCGGGTTGTCCCACGTGGGGCTCACGGTCTTCATTCCCATTTGACAGAAGGGGTAATTGAGGCCCAGAGAAGAGAAGTGACTTGCCCAAAGTCACCCAGCTGACCAGTGGCTGAGCTGGGATTTGAACCCGTGACCTCTGCCGCCCAAGCCCGGGCTCTTTCCACTGAGCCACGCTGCCTCCCTTAGAGTAATTGTGGTATTCGTTAAACGCTTACTATGTGGCAGGGACTATTCTAAGCGTTGGGGTGAATACAAGCCATTCTGGTGGGGCCCAGTCCCTGTCCCAAATGGGGATCCCGGTCTTACTTCCCATTTTTTTAACTGATGAGGTAACTGAGGCACAGAGAAATAAGTTACTCACCCAAGGTCGCACAGCAGACATATGGTGGAGCGGGGATTAGAACCCAGGCCCCCGTGACTCCCAGGCCCGTGCCCTATCCACGAAGCCGTCCGCTTCTCACTGGGTATCGGGTGAGGAGGCGCCATCGGGATGGCATTGATTGCTCTGCCATTTACCGATTCATTCGGTCCTATTTATTGAGCACTTGAGCGCCTGGCGGAGTATAATATAACAACAGACACATTCCTGCCCACAACAAGCTCACAGTCTAGAGGGAGAGACGGACATTAATAATAACAATAATAACAATAATGTTGGTATTTGTTAAGCGCTTACTATGTGCAGAGCACTGTTCTAAGCGCTGGGGTAGACAGGGGAATCAGCTTGTCCCACGTGGGACTCACAGTCTCAATCCCCATTTTACAGATGAGGTAACTGAGGCCCACAGAAGCGAAGTGACTTGCCCACAGTCACCCAGCTGACAAGTGGCAGAGCAGGGATTCGAACCCATGACCTCTGACTCCAAAGCCCGGGCTCTTGCCACTGAGCCATGCTGCTTCTCTAATATAAATATAATATTAATATAAATAGGTAAATGGTGTAATAATAATAATGATAAGTGGTATTTTTGGAGCGCTTACTTTGTGCAAGAACATCATCCTAAGCGGTCGGGAGAGTGCAGCGGAGATGGTAGCCACATTCCCTGAAACTTGACAAAATATGTCTCCCCCTCCCCACCGCCCCGGATGTTTCAAAGCCACATTCAAGATACCTCAGTAAAGTCACCAAGCAGCGCGGCCTATCTTCTGGACCTGAACTCTCTGATACGGTCTTCGCCGGAATGAAAACCGGCCAAACTAAGGTGTCCCCATTAAGAGAAGCAGCGTGGCTTAGTGGAAGTAGCGCGGGCTTGGGAGTCAGAGGACGTGGGTTCTAATCCCACCTCCGCCACCTGTCCGCTCTGTGACCTAGGGCAAGTCACTTCCCTTCCCTGTGCCTCAGTTATCTGTAAAATGGGGATTAAAAGTGGGAACCCCATGTGGGACAACCTGATGACCCTGTATCTACCCCAGTGCCTAGAACAGTGCTTGGCACGTAGTAAGCGCTGAAATACCATTAATATTTTTATTAATATAATAATAAATATTGATTGGGGGTGGACCTGGGAATGAAATGGATCTGTGGAAACTGGAGGGGCCCAAATCGTGGAGTTCTGGGAAGAGAAATCAGGATGTAGAGAAGCAGCTTGGCCTAATGGATAGAGCATGGGCCTGAAAGTCAGAAAGACCTGGGTTCTTCTTCTTCTTCTTCTTCTTATCATCATTATTATTAAATGCTGCCTTCCAGCCCACGCTCTGGGAACCAAGCCAAATTTTCAAGACTCATTGCCCATCAGAAATTTTTTTTTGGCTATCTTTAATCGTTTTCCTAGGATAATTCTAAAAGTGCCAAAAATCCAATCTCCCCCCCACCCACCACACACCCAAACACACTCACCCACACAATTCGGCTCTTTACACTGATGAAGTATTATTATGGCATAGAACGATATTACCAAATAATACTTGGGGGGAGAAGGATGCCCTTTAGGTTTACCCACAGATTTACTGAAAATGCAACCGTTTTGTCTGTCTGGCTTCCTGCCTTTGGAAAAGAGCATCAGGTTGAGTTGGGGTGTGTAGTGTGAGAGAAAAAAAAAAGAGGTGTTCCGGAGGGGGAGGTTTACGGGACTGGAAGCGGAGGTAAAGAAGCAGAATGGCTCAGTGGAAAGAGCGCGGGCTTGGGAGTCAGAGGTCACGGGTTCTAACCCCGGCTCTGCCGCTAGTCAGCTGTGTGACCTTGGGCAAGTCACTTAACTTCTCTGTGCTTCAGTTACCTCATCTGTCAAATGGGGATTAAAACTGTGAGCCCCACGTGGGACCACCTGTTCACCTTGTACCCCCCAGCGCTCAGAACAGTGCTCTGCACATAGTAAGCGCTCAACAAATACCACGATTTTAAAGAGGACGGACAGTACATGGCAGCATTCACCCCGATAAGCTCCACTGGGGTCCGTTACATCCTTGCAGGGGTGACGGAGAGCCTGGATGGGTTGGGCGTTTGGGTTTGGTGAGTGTGGAGTCCCCGTTGGAGGCGGTCCAGCTTCATCCACTCAGCCCCCTCCCCTTTCCGGCATACCAAGCTGAAAACCTATTCTCCCGGTGTGCTGGTTTAGTGAAGCGGCGTGGCGTAGCGGATGGAGCACGGGCCTGGGAGTCTTAAGGACCCGGTTCTAACCCCGGCCCTCCGCCACTTGCCCACCTCGTGACCCCGAGTGAGCCGGTTCACTTCTCTGGGCCTCAGTTACTTCCTCTGGAAAAGGCAGAGGTAAGATCGTGAGCCCCATGTGGGACAGGGACCGTGTCCAACCTGATTATCTTGTATAATAATAATAACGCTGGTGTTTGCTAAGCGTTTACTGTGTGCCAAGCACCGATCTAAGCGCTGAGGTAGATACGAGGTCATCAGGTTTTCCCACGTGGGGCTCGCGGTCTTCATCCCCATTTTCCAGATGAGGCACCCGAGGCCCAGAGAAGTGAAGCGACTTGCCCAAAGTCACCCAGCTGACAAGCGGCGGAGGCGGGATCAGAACCCACGACCTCCGACTCCCAAGCCCGGGCTCTTTCCGCTAGGCCACACTGCTTCCAGCACTTAGTGCCTGGCCCATAGTAAGCGCTAACACCTTTAAAAAATAAGAAAAATAGAAAAATGTGAGTTCCCTCTGTTCCTCGCCAGGACTCACGGGGATCTGGTGAGCGGCCTGTACCAGCAGATCCTCCTGTCGCTGCAGAAAGTGTTGGCCGATCCCGTGCGGCCCCTGTGCTCGCACTACGGAGCGGTCGTGGGCCTGCACGCCCTGGGCTGGAAGGTAACGGGCACCCCGGGCTCCGCGCAACTCTTGCTCGGCTCCTCCCCGGGCGGCCCCGAGCGGAAGCCGGCACACCCGGGCCGAACGAGGCGAGCGGGCTTGAGGGGCGGCTCGAGCAGTCGGTCTGTCGTATTTATTGAGCGCTTACCGCGTGCGCAGCACTGAAGTAAGCGCTGGGGGAGAGTACAACAGAACGGTCAACGGACACATCCCCCGCCCACAACGCGCTCAACGATCTCAGAGGAGGGATGGGAGATGGGGCTGAGCCGGGAGGGCGGAACAAAGGGGGAAGGTAGAAAAGGGAAATCGGCGAGGGGACGTGGTGACGGTGGGTGGTCTGCCCTCTCCCACGCTCTCCTCCTCTGCTCCCAGGCAGTAGAGACGATCCTCTACCCTCACCTGTCCACTTACTGGGCCAACCTGCAGGCCGTGTTGGACGACTACTCTGTCTCCAACGCCCAGGTCAAGGCTGACGGGCACAAAGTCTACGGAGCCATCCTGGTGAGTCACTGCCCCGTCACTGAACTGGTGGTGCTCGAGGCCTGAGGCTGAACCGGGGGGAATCTGAGCCCTTCTTGGGACCAGATCCCTTCGCCGTTGGCCACGGTTTCCCTCACGGGACCTGCTACCCTCAAAGCAAGGCTTCCCGTTAACCCCCTCTAGCAGTAGGAATAGTATTTTTTTAATAAACATCTGCCGCGTACCGACCACAAGAAATCCGTCGTTGAGAATGAGGTACGGTCCCTGCCCCCAAGGGACTCGTACACGCTTCCTTTTTTTATATTGGTATTTTTTAAGGGCTTACTCTACGCCAGGCACTGTACCGAGCGCTGGGGTAGATACAAGCTATTCAGGTTGGACAAGAGTCCCTGTCCCACACGGGGCCCGTCGTCTTAATCCTCATATTACAGATGAGGTACCGGGCACGGAGAAGTGAAGTTACGCACCCAAGGTCACACGGTAGATGAGGGGCGGAGGCAGAATTAGAACCCAGGTCCTTCTGCCTCCCAGACCCGCGCTCTATCCACTAGGTCACACTGCTTCTCAAACGGTGTTCCTTTTCTCTCTCAAAGTCACCTCCGTAGTCCTTGTCTCTCAAAATCCCCTTCCCCAAAGTCCTTGTCTCTCAGTCACCTTCCCCCAAAGCCCAGTCCCCGCCACTGGGCTTCTACCTTCCCCCGTCCTAACCCCATCAGCCACCCTACCCCTAACGTGTCTCTACTTGTTGCTTCGTCGGTCTCTTCCCACGAGACGAGAGAGTCCCCGGGCCTGCCGCCTCTCCTCGGGAGAGCGTCAAGCGGTCGAGGGCCGGCCCGGCCCGGCCTCCCGGGGGCGTGGGCCCTCCCGCCGCCGCCCCCCGGGTGACGCCGCTCCTCTCTGCAGGTGGCGGTGGAGCGGCTGCTGAAGATGAAGGCCCAGGCCGGCGGGCCCGGCGAGGGCGGCGGCGGCGGAGGGGCCCGTCGCCCCGAGGACCTGCCTTGGGCCGGCCTCCTCCTGCAGGACCCGCCCGCCGGCGGGGCGGGAGAGCCGGGCTTCGGCCCGGGGGTCCCCTCGGCCCCCGGGGCCGCGGGGCCGGGGACCCCCGCCGCCCCCGCGCCGCTGGGAGACACCTATCGGGAGCTCTACGCCTTCTTCGGCGACAGCCTGGCGACGCGCTTCGGCACCGGGCAGCCCTCCCCGGCCGCCCCTCGGCCCCCCGGGGGCAAGAAGGAGCCGGCGGCCGCGGCCGAGGCCGTCCGCAAGATGCCCCAGCTGACGGCCAGCGCCACGGTCGGCCCCCGGGAGGAGGAGGGGGGCGGCCGGGGCGGGGGGCCGCCGGCGGGGGTCCCCGCGGCCCCGGCGGCGGCGCCCCCGGCCGAGAGCCGGCCCCCGCCGCGGCCGCACCGGCCCCGCGGGGCCCCGCGCCAGCAAGGCCTGCGGCCCGGCGCCCGGGACGTGTTCCAGAAGAGCCGCTTCGCCCCCCGGGCCGCCCCCCACTTCCGCTTCCTCATCGCGGGGCGGCAGGCCGGCCGCAGGTGCCGCGGCCGCCTCTTCCAGACGGCCTTCCCGGCCCACCACGGGCCCAGCCCCGCCTCCCGCTACGCCCAGAAGCTGCCCATGATCGGCCGCACGGCCCGGCCCGCTCGCCGCTGGGCCCTCTCCGACTACTCCCTTTACCTCCCGCTCTGAGTCGCGGGGCGGCCCCGGGCCGGACGGAACGTGACTCCTCCGCCCTCCCCCTTTCCCCCCGGCGGACACCCCCTTCTGCCTCCCCATTTTCTTCCTCTCCTGGCTTGAGCAAAGCGGAGGGGGGCTGAGAGCCGCCCCCCGTCCCCTTTCGCCTCCCCCGTCCCTTTCTCGCTCCTCCATCCATCCCCCGAGGAGGCTGAGGGGGCTGAGGGCAAAGTGGGGGAGCCACCCCCCGCCCCTCTTCTCCCCCCACCCCCCCCCCAGCCTGGCTCCAGGCGTGTGCGGGCTGAGGGGAAGGGGGGAGTCGGGGACCCCGTCCCATTTTCCTGCCTCTGAGGGGGGCCGGGGGAGGTGTCCCCCCTGCCCTTTCTGGCTGCCCCCCCGTGGAGGTGGGGCTGGAGGGGGACCCTGCTGCTCGCCCCCACCCCCTTTTCTCTCAGCCCTGAGGGAGGCGGAGCTGCCCCGCCCCCCCAGCAGGGGGGGTCCCCTCACCCGGACCCTCCTGAGGGGCCCCTCGTGCCCCCCAGGGGCCTTCCTCCCCCCCCCCCGGGGCCCCCTGCAGCCCTCAGGGGTGCCCTGCCTAGTCCCTCCTGAGGGTCCCCCTGCGCCTCCCCAGGGGCCTCCCTGCCCCTCCGGGGGTCTTCTGCACCAACCGAGGGGCCCCCTACCCCCACCAGGTGCCCCCTGCACCCTTCAGGGACCCCACCCCGCCCCCTCGGCGCGCGTCAATAAAGTCCGGTTGTGGGGAGCCGGGAGGCCTTGTCGTGCGGGGCGGGGCGGGGCGTGTCGGGCCCTTGTGGGGCGGGCCGGGGAACCCCGGGGGCCCCCTCCTCCTGCTCCCTTCCTTCCTTTCCCCCCGGGTCGGCGTGTTCCGGGGCGAGGGCCGGGAGGATGGCGCTGTCGGGGCGGCAGCGGGCCGAGCTGGTGCTGGCGGCCGCCGCCTTCCTCTGCGGGGCCGTGGCCGCCGCCGCCCTCACCCGCACCCAGGTCGGAGCCGGGGCAGGGAGGAAGGGAGGGAAGGGGCCGGCAATCCCTGGGTCTGGGCTGGGGGGGGGGGCAGGGACGGAGGGGAGACCCCTGCCCGCCCCGGGGGGGAGGGCGGGGAAACGAGGACGGACCTCCGATCGCGACCGCCCGGAGCCCACGAGAAGCGAAGGACCCCCGGACCCACCGTCGCAGCCCCCTCCGCCCCCTCCGGTGACCAAAACCTTCTCTTTCCCAACGGGGAAAAGGCGCTCCGGGCCTCACACCCATCTTCCGCAGCTCCCCTCTTTCCTCCTTTCACCCCAACCTGCTGTTTTAACGACAGAAATATGGGGTGGTCGGCGCGCTCCCCAGGTGTAGACAGACCACCGTTGCGGGCCCTGGGGTAGTTGGAAGTCGAGCGGGTTGGACGCACACCGTGAGCCCCGCGCGTCCCCCCATAATCGTGTTGGGATTTGTTAAGCGCTTACCTTGTTAAGTGCCGAGGACTGTTGTGAACGCTGGGGGACATACGGGGTCATCGGGTGGCCTCCCTCCGTGGGGCTCACCGTCTTCATCCCCACTTTCCAGATGAGGGAACTGAGGCCCAGAGAAGTGAAGCGACTTGCCCGGTCCCCCGGCTGACGAGGGGCAGAGCCGGGATTCGAACCCGTGACCTCTCACTCCCCGGCCCGCCGCGCTGCTCTTACAGCTGAGGCGAAGGGTGCAGAGAATTGAAGCGGCTGAGAAGGTGGAGGAGCGGAATTAGAACCCGGGACGGCGCTACTTCCACCAGGCTCGACCGCTCCCCGGCTTTGGGGCCGCTTGCCTGCGGCCTTAGAGGAGCAGCGTGGCTCAGTGGAAAGAGCCCAACCTTGGAGGTCAGAGGTCGTGGGTTCGAATCCCCGCTCGGCCCCTTGTCAGCTGTGTGACTGTGGGCAAGTCACTTCTCTGGGCCTCAGTGACCTCGTCTGTCAAATGGGGATAATAATCATGTTGGTATCTGTTAAGCACTTACTATGTGCCGAGCACTGTTCTAGGCGCTGGGGGAGATACAGGGTCATCAGGTTGTCCCACGTGAGGCTCACAGACTTCATCCCCATTTTACAGATGAGGGGATGAAGACTGAGCCTCACGTGGGACAACCTGATGACCCTGTATCTCCCCCGGCGCTCAGAACAGTGCTCGGCACATAGCGCTTAGCAAATAACATTATTATTAGATCCCACGCACAGCCTTACACGGACAACCAACGTGGGCCCGGGGGGGGGGGGGGCCCATGTCCAACCTGCCTCGATGCCGTCGATCCCGGCACTTGCCGGAGTTCCTGGAACGGGACGATCGCTTAGATGGAATCATTAATCCAACGCGATTTTTTTTTTCCCAGTCCCGAATCCTCCTCCCTCACTCTTTCCAAAGTTGTCCTAAAGTTGCTTTCTAAAGCAGTTGACCCAGTGAGCCGCCTAGGGCGGTCCCCACCGGGTTCCTCTTAAGATTAGAGTTGCGCCCGCCACCGGGCTCGCCGTAATTCCAGTACGTCAAATCCCTGACGGCCGGAAGCTTCGGGTTGCTCCCTCTCCCTGCCACTTGGATTTGACCCGTGACGGCGGGTTAAGGACCGCGTCGGAGACCCCCTTCGACCCGGAGCCCGATTTCTATTTGCAAAGGGTATTAAAAGCGTACCCGTCCGGTTCAGAGTTGGCTCCGGTCGGCCTTCTCCTCAGGCCGCACAACCTCAACTGCGCTACTGGAAAGGAATAAAAGCGGCTTGTCGCCAAGGGCCCATTTCTGGTTCCGGGCCATCTGCCGAAACGCCTTCATCCTCCTGCCACTCCGACCCCTGGTCCCCCGGGGCCCCGCGGTCCAGCGACACCCAGGACTGACCTTGCCTGAGAAGTCGTCCGGCATCGTGGGCAGAGCAAGGGCCTGGGACTCAGAAGGTCAAAAGTCACCCGACTTCTCTGGGCCTCAGTCACCTCATCTGTAAAACGGGGATGAAGACGGTGAGCCCCACGTGGGACGGCCTGATTACCTCGTGTCTACCCCGGTGCTTAGAACAGTGCCGGGCACATAGTGAGCGCTTAACAGATCCCACCGTCACATTATTATTATTATGAGTTCCAATCCCGGCTCCGCCGCGTGTCTGCTGGGTGACCTCGGGCGAGTCCCTTCACCGGGCCTCGGTGACCTCATCTGTAAAACGGGGATGGAGACTGAGCCCCACGTGGGACAGGGGCTGGGTCCGACCGGATTTTCTGGCGTCCACCCCGGCGTTTAGTATTCGGTACGGTGCTTGGCGCACGGTAGGCGCTCAACACGTGGCGTTAGGACTATTCTCACCGCTCCCTCCAGGCCTCGTTCGGTGGCAGCTGCCCGCTGTACGGCCGACCCGACTGGAACGGCTCGGTGCTGTCTCTGCCCCAGCCCTCCGCCCCTTCCCTCTGCTACTTCGTGGCCGGCACCTCGGGCTTTCTGGGCCTCTACTGCCTCTTGGTCCTGCTCTACTGGATCTACAGCAGCTATATCGAAGACTCTCCAAGGTGACTACTCTCTGGGCAGCGGGAAGCTTCTCCCCGGGAGAGGTGTGACCGTTCACTCTCCTTCCTTTCTTCCCCGCCTAGGGGTCGGGTCGCCCTGGGCGTCAGCCTGGCCGTGTCGGCCGTCGGCGTCTCGGCGGTGCTGCTGACGGCCTGTATCCTGCAGGTGGGCACCGACAGTCTGTGCGCCTCCCTGGTGCGCTCCAAGGCGGTCAAGAGGTGAGTCCGTCGCCTCATCCTTCCCGCGGGCATTCCGCCCTCTCCTCCGTCCTTTCCCTAAGATGGAGCGGCTCCTAGAGAGGGGGTGGGGACCCCTTAGTGATCCGGGTGGAGCAGCGTGGCCTGGCAGAGGCTCTGGGTTCTAAGCCCACTTGGTAAAAATAATGGAATTTTTTAAATTACCATCACCGATAATAACTGTGGTATCTGTTAAGCAGCACCGTAATAAGTGCTGGGGTGGATACAAGCAAATCGGGTCGGACGGTCCCCGACCCCGTTTTCCAGATGAGGTGACCGAGGCCCAGAGAAGTGAGGTGACCCGCCCAAGGTCAGACGGCAGACAGGTGGCAGAGTCGGGATTAGAAGCCACGACCTTCCGACTCCCAGGCCCGGGCTCTACCCACTAGCTCATGCTATTTCAGCACTTATTATGTGCCGGGCAGCGAGCAGCAGCGTGGCTCGGTGGAAGGAGTCCGGGCTGGGGAGTCTGAAGTCGTGGGTTCTGATCCCCGTTCCGCCGCTTGTCAGCCGGGTGACTTTGGGTAAGCCACTTGACTTCTCTGGGCCTCAGTGACCTCATCTGGAAAATGGGGATGAAGACCGTGAGCCCCACCTAGGACAACCTGATCACCTTGTGTCCCCCGTCCGGCGCTTAGAACAGTGCTTCGCACATAGTAAGCACTTAGCAAATGCCATCATCATTATTATTATTACTAAGCACCGGGGTAGATACAAGCTCATCGGGTTGGACACAGTGCCTGTCTCACAGGGGGCTCAGTTCTTAATCTCCTAGACTGTGGCTTCAAAGCTGTCCATCCCCTTGCCCCCCTCTCCTACCTCACCTCCCTCCTCTCCTTCTCCAGCCCGCACGCTCCGCTCCTCCTCTGCCGCCCACCTCCTCACCGTCCCCCGTTCTCACCTGTCTCGCCGTCGACCCCCGGCTCACGTCCTCCCGCTGTCCCGGAACGCCCTCCCTCCTCACCTCTGCCAAACTAACTCTCTTCCCCTCTTCAAAGCCCTCCTGAGAGCTCACCTCCTCCAGGAGGCCTTCCCACACTGAGCCCTCCCTTTCTCTCTGCTCCTCTTCCCCTCCCCACCACCTTCTGCTCTTCCCCCTTCCCCTCAGCACTGTGCTTATTTGTATATATCATTTATTACCCTTTTTATTTTGTTAATGAGGCATATATCTCCAGGATTCTCTTTTATCTTGATGATGTCGTCTTGTTTTGTTCTCTTTTGCTTTGCTGTCTCCCCCGTTTAGACTGTGAGCCCGTCTTGGGGCAGGGATGGTCTCATCCGTGGCCGAATTGTCCATTCCAAGCGCTTAGTACAGTGCTGTGCACATAGTAAGCGCTCAATAAATACTACTGAATGAATGAATGAGCCCGTTGTTGGGTAGGGACTGTCTCTATCTGCTGCTGAACTGTACTTTCCAAGCACTTAGTACACTGCTCTGCACACAGTAAGCGCTCAATACGACCGAATGAGTAATCCCCATTTACAGATGAGAGAACGGAGGCACAGAGAAGTGCCTTGACCAAGGTCGCAAAGCCGCCAAGCGGCTCTCTCCCCTAGACCGCTGGTCTGCTGTGTGACCGTGGGCAAGTCGCTTAACTTTTCTGTGCCCGCGGTCCCTCATCTGCAAAATGGGGATTCAGCACCCGTTGTCCCTTCCAGACGGTGAGCCCCGTGTGGGACCTGATGATCGCGTGTCTACCCCAGCGCTCGGTACGGTTCTTGGCGTCATGTAAGCGCTTAACAAAATCCCGCGTGATTATGGTCATCATCCTCACTTTGCTCCTGCAGCTGCCCTGAGGTCGAGAAGATTTCCTGGACACCCCCTGGGACCGGACTGCAATCTTATACTAACTTGCACAATGCTACGGTGAGGCCCTCGGGGCTGAGGAGACCGAGAGGAGATCGAGGGGTCGATGAAAGCCCGGCAGCCCCGGAGGTGCCCGCGGAAAGCCCGTCTGCTAACGTGCATTCGACTCCGGCTCGGTGGGAGACCCTACGGGGTCCCGAAAACCTTCAGGGCCGGGAGGGTGGACGTGCGGGGAGGCGGAGGGGCGGCCCGTTCTCATCACCCTTTTTTTCCCCCATCTCCCCCAGGCGGCCTCTTGGGTGAGCCTAGCTCTGTGGTGTCTGATTCTGATGCTGCAGGGGGTAGAGTGGAAGTATCAAACTCCCCCGTTCCGGCCCTCGGAGCGAGGGGACCCGGAGTGGAGCTCGGAGACGGATGCCCTCTTCAGGTCTCGACCCTCCCCCACCTCGAGGGGCAATTGAAAGCGACATTTCCGCCCCCAGCCAAAGACTCATCTCCCAAGCGCCTGGAGCCGCACGTGTCCGCCAGACGGGTTTTCTTCCACTCTTCCGTGAGAAACGGTTAACGCCTCCCTCCCTTATCCCCTTCTGCTGCTGTTTTTGTACTAATAAAAGTCCTCCCCTCCACCCTCCGATCCTCGTGGCTCTCGATTTCCCGACACGGGGGGGCGGGGGGGGGAGTGGAGAGAGACAGGAACTTAACAAGACCACGGCAGGGGGAGGAGGGTGTTGGTTTTCCTTCGTTTTTATTTCTTCTTCCCGGTCTCTAGCCCCAGCTCCGACCGTGGAGTCCGGCCCCCGGCCCCTCCGCCCTCACAGACTCCGGTAGGCTCCCACCGTGACGTCGAAGAGCCGCAGGTTGGGGAAACGTCCGGCCTTGTCCAGGAGGAAGTAGAAGCGCCTGCCCTTAACCTTGAGGGGCAGCACGGCGGGCACCTCGCTCCGGTGGGCCAGGCAGGACACGTGGCGCAGGGGCACGGTGAACTCGGCTCCCAGGCCCAAGGGGGCGTGAGTCGTGACGGTCACCTGCTGGCCCCCCGCTCGCAGCAGCACCGAACGCACGGACCGGTGGGAGAAGAGCAGCCCTGCGGTCAGCACCAGGGACCCTGCCGGGGTAGTCGGGGAAGGGGGCGGAAGACTCAGTCAGGCCCTCGTATTTCCTGAGCCCTTGCTCATCAGAACGACGGCGGCATCTGTCAAGCGCTTACTCCGTGCCGAGCACCGTTCTAAGCGCTGGGGAGGATACAGGGCGATCAGGTTGTCCCGCTCGCCCTCTTCATCCCCATTTTCCAGATGAGGTCACGGAGGTCCAGAGCAGTGAAGTGGCCTGCCACCCAGCTGACAAGCGGCTGGACCGGGTTTTGAACCCATGACCTCTTGACTCCCCAGCCCGGGCTCTTTCCACCCAGTCACGCTTGCTGAGCGCTGGGGACAGCACAGTACGGGAGACACGTTCCCTGCCCACGACGGGCTCACGGTCCAGAGAGGGAGACGTCAGCGTTGTGCGGCGGGGATGACTAAACGGAGCTGAAGAAAAGGAAGGGAGGGCGCAGGGAAGGCCTCATGGAGGAGACGTGCCTCTGATTAGGCTTTGAAGGCGGGGCGGGGGGGGACAGTAGTCGTCTGTCGGACGGGAGGGCGTCCCAGGCCGGAGGCAGGATGCGGACGAGAGGTCGGTGTGGCGAGATGGGGGTAGAGGAGGTGAGCGTTAGAAGAGCCAAATGTGCGGGCTGGGTTGTAGGACAGTAGCGAGGTGAAGTAGGAGGAGCAAGGGGATTGACCGCTTTAAGTCCGACGGCGGGGACTCTCTCTGGTGCGGAGGCGGACGGGCAACCACCACGGGAGGCTGGACGTCCCGCTGCGGTTGAAGCCGCGGGAACGGATGAGTTGTCGGAGGGAGCGTGTGGGGGTAGATGGAGAACGGAAGGGCACCCGGAACCGAACCCTGAGGGAGGCTCCCCGCGGTTAAGGCGGTGGGAGGCAGGGGAGGAGCAGTGGACAGAGAACGGGCCGAGCAGTCGGAAGGTCACGGGCTCTCATCCCGACTCCGCCGCTCGTCTCCTGGGTGACCTTGGCGAGGCACTTCTCTGACCCTCGGTTAGCTCGTCTGTAAAATGGGGACCGCCACTGTGAGCCCCCCCCTCCCGCCCCCGGGGGGGCAGGGACCGTGTCCAACTCGATTTGATTAGAGAAGCAGCGTGGCTCGGTGGCAGGAGGTCGGGCTGGGGAGTCAGAGGTCATGAGTTCAAATCCCAGCTCCGCCCCTTGTCCGCTGTGTGACCTTGGGCAAGTCACTTCACTGGGCCTCAGGTCCCCCCTCTGTCAAATGGGGCTGCAGACCGGGAGCCCCACGTGGGACAACCTGATCACCTGGTATCTACCCCGGCGCTTGGCACATAGGAAGCACTAAAATACCAACGTTTTGTTAATAGCTTATGTCTACCCCGGCGCTGAGTACGGTGCCCGGCGCATACTAAGCGCTTAACAAATACCATCATCATTATTATTGAGAGAAGCAGCGTGGCTCAGTGTCAACAGCCCGGGCTGGGGAGTCAGAGGTCGTGGGTTCTAATCCCGGCTCCGCCGCTTGTCAGCTGGGTGACTTTGGGCGAGTCACTTTGCTTCTCTGGGCCTCAGTTCCCTCATCTGGATAATGGGGATGCAGACTGTGAGCCCCACGTGGGACAACCTGATTACCTTATATCTACCCCAGCGCTTGGCCCATAGTAAGCGCTTAAATACCAACATTATTATTATTAGCTTATCTCTATCCCGGCACTGAGTGCGGTGCCTGGCACATACTAAGCGCTTAACAAATACCATTACTATTATGAGAGAAGCAGCGTGGCTCAGTGGCAAGAGCCCGGGCTGGGGAGTCAGAGGTCATGGGTTCTAATCCCGGCTCTGCCCCTTGCCAGCTGTGTGACTTTGGGCGAGTCACTTTGCTTCTCGGTGCCTCAGTGACCTCATCTGGAAAATGGGGATGAGGTTGGTGAGCCCCACGTGGGTCAACCTGATTCATTCATTCATTCATTCAACAGTATTTATTGAGCGCTTACTATGTGCAGAGCGCTGGACCAAACGCTTGGAATGGATAAATCTGATTGATGATCTTGGATCCTCCCCAGCGCTTGGAACAGTGCTTGGTAAGCGCTTACCAAATACCACTATTATTATCAGGGAAGCACCTTATATCTTGCCCCAGCGCTTGGCCCACAGTAAGCGCTTAACAAATACCAACCTTATTATTATTAGCTTATCTCTATCCCAGCGCTGAGTATGGTGCCTGGCACATACTAAGCGCTTAAATACCATTATTATTATTATGAGAGAAGCAGCGTGGCTCAGTGGAAAGAGCCCGGGCTTGGGAGTCAGAGGTCGTGGGTTCGAATCCCAGCTCTGCCCCTGGTCAGCTGGGTGACTGTGGGCGAGTCACTTCACTTCCCTGGGCCTCAGTGACCTCATCTGGAAAATGGGGATGAAGACTGGGAGCCCCGCGTGGGACAACCTGATTCCCCTGTGTCTCCCCCAGCGCTTAGAACCGTGCTCGGCACCTAGTAAGTGCTTAACAAGCACCAACATTATTCTCTGGGCCTCAGTGACCTCATCTGTCAAATGGGGATGAAGACTGTGAGCCCCACGTGGGACAACCTGATTCCCCTGTCTCTCCCCCAGCGCTTAGAACCGTGCTCGGCACCTAGTAAGCGCTTAACAAGCACCAACATTATTCTCTGGGCCTCAGTTTCCCCATCTGTCAAATGGGGATGAAGACCGGGAGCCCCACGTGGGACAACCTGATTCCCCTGTGTCTCCCCCAGCGCGCGCATAACGGATTCCCCCGCCGATGATGACGCCGCTCCTCAGGAGCGCTGAGCGGCAGGTCCCGCCCCCCGCGAGATGCTCACCGACGGCGGCGCAGCCGAGGGCCAGGCCGTAGCGCCAGAGGGCGGAGCCCCGCGCGGGCGCCGCCGGCACTTCCGCTTCCGCTGCGGGGGGCGGCGCGGGTCTGGGCGGGCCGGCCAGCGCGGCGGCGGCCAGCGCCGTCCACAACACCCCCTGGCCGGCGCAGAAGAGGCCCAGGAAGCCGAAGAGGCGGCCCCGCTCGTGCTCGAACAGCAGGACGTCCCGGGCCGGCGCCGCTCCGTGCAGCGCCCGCCGCCACGCCGCGGGGGCCGCCGCCGCCATGACTGCCCGGCGCGCGCCACTTCCGGCCCCGCCCCGCAGGAATGGCCCACTTCCGGTTTCTCGGACAATTTATTGACGGAGATCTCGCGAGACTCACAAGCCGGCCGCGCGGGGGGTGCCGGGAAGTGGGAGGGTGGGGGGAGGGAGGGAGAGAGAGAGAGAGAGGACGGACAGCTCCTTCGGGCCCCAGTGAAAAGGCGGCAGGCAACACGACGGTGGACGAGCCCCATCTCCGCACCCCGCTTAGACGGGGGGGGGGGGGGGGATTACGTCGGTGAGGCGCGGGGGGTGGAGGGGGGCCCCGGGGGGGGTGAGGGAAGAGGGGACGCTTGGGCTACAGAGACTCAACACAAAATAAAACTTCATTCTTTATCATAAAAAGAAGCGGGGGACGGATGGGGGACGGATGGAGGAAGGATGGGACCCCCAACCCCGAGGGGGGGCCGGGGCCGGGGCCGGGGGCGCCCCGTGCGGGGGCTCCTCCCGCTCCCCGGGTTAGCGTTAGTGTAGGTCTTAAACACGAGTAGCTTCACCTTCACGGAGGCACCAAGACCGAGATGCCCGAGGACGGCCGGCGGCGGCGGAGACGAGGGGGGCGGGCGCCCCCGCCTTCACAGTCAGAGGGGCGGCCCCGGCCGCCCGGGGCATCCGACGGGACGCGGGGCGGGGACGGGCCGTCACTTGAGAAACGCCACCTCGGGGATCTTGCCCCCTGCCTGGGGTGGGGGGGAGACACACACGGGAGGAGGTGAGAGGTCCCGGGTCCCCGGCGCCAACCGGGCCCGCCCCGCGCCTCCGGGTCCGGCCCGGGAAGCCCTCCGCACAAGATCCCTCACCCGTTTAATGCCCGTCCCTCAACTCGGAGAGCACATCCCCCGACTCCGCCGGGTTGGACTGCTCCGACCAGTTAGTAAGGGGACCTCGGGCAAGTCGCTTCACTTCTCCGTGCCTCGGTGACCTCGTCTGTCAGATGGGGATGAAGACGGTGGGACGATCCGATTACCTTCTATCTACCCTAGCTTTTAGAACGGCGCTTGGCCCGTGGTAAGTGCTTAACAAATGCCATTATCATCATTATTATTAAATTACAGTCCTCTGCAAGCAGTAAGCGTTCAATAATTACCATTGTTTGACTGAAAGCTTAAGCACTTTCCTCCCCTCGGCCCTCTGTAATGATAATAATAATAATAATAATGGCATTTGGGAAGCACTGAGGTGGATTCAAGCGAATCTAATCGGACACAGTCCCTGTACCCCGTGGGGCTCAGGGTCTCCATCTCCATTTTACAGATGAGGGAACCGAGGCCCGGAGAAGGGACGTGACTTGCCCAAGGTGACACAGCCGACGAGTGGCGGAGATTAGATTAGAACCCGTGACCTTCCGACTCCCGGGCCCGCGCTCTATCCACTAGACCAGGGTGTTTCTCAACCGGCCCCCCGGCCCTTCCGTACCTTGAGCTGGGTGAAGACTTGCGCTGCCCTCGTGTAGTCCCAGTCGTTGTCCAGGAGGCACCTGGGAGAATGAGGGGGCACGACGTGAGCCCCGGGTCCCTCCCTCTCTTCCCGCCAACGGCCCCGCTCCCGCTCCTCTCCCGGAGAGACGACTCACTTCTGAGACCACTCGAGGTTCATGCCGGATTGGGTGGAGAAGTTCTGCAGCATTTCCTGCTGGTCGGAGGACAGGGTGGGGACGGGGCTGGAGGAGGGGGTGGGGGCGGGCATGACGAAAGCCCGGCGGATCTCCTCCGTGCTGGCGTTCCGTACGAACAGCTCGTCGTTCACGATGCACAGCCTGGCCGACGGAAGGCGGTCAGCCACCCCACCGCCCACCGAGCCACACCTCCTCCGTCCCCGTTCCCACCGTGGGTGTCGTTCCCGGACCCGCCCGTTCCCCCCCCCCCCCCCGACCGTTTCGACACGCGCGCGGGAAACACGAACCCAGCGTTTCCCGCTGGCACGGCAATGAACATCCTCGTGAAGGCTCTGACGGAGTCCCGGGATTTCCCATCCACTGTCGGCGGGGAAGGGGGAAGCAGAAGTGAGACAGACGGAAGGGCGGGCCATAGCGAAAGCGGGAGTCGGGGAGGGGAGAATCGACAGACGCTCACCTTCCTTAAAAACTCCGTGGACGGCAAAGCATAACAACGTGTTCTGAAAGGCCAAAGAGCCGCAGGGTCACAGTTCCACCCCGCCTCCAGGTAACGGAGTCGGGGGGGGGGTGGGGGGGGGCGTCTCGGCCGGGAGGGGAGGTGCAGTCGGGATGGGGACGGGGGGCTCGAGAGGGCGGGCTCACCGTCTGGGCGCAAATATCCACCACGAAGGAGTTGATGTCGTGTTGGGTTTTGGGGAGCTCGTTGAGGAAAGCCACGACGTTGAGGCGAGTGTGCTTCAGGAGTCGGAATCGCAGCGCTGGAGAGCGGGGGAGACGACGCTCAGGAGGGGGCTCCCGGAGACCCGGGCCGCCGGGTCCCCCCGCCCCGGACCCTCCCCCTTCAACCGCGTCGCCCCGCGCTCACTGGGATCCTTCAGCTTCTTCACGTTCCTGCTGTCTTTGATGTATTCGCCCAGATTGCTCCTGGAACGCAGCAGGGGAGACGGCTGAGTCTAGGCCGGGATCTCCCGCCCCTCCTCGCCCCGGGGTCCACCGGGGCGGCGCTGCCCACGGCGCCCGTCGGCCGAGGGGGGAGGGGACAGGAGAGAGGGCCGGAAGACAGCCCACCCCGGACGGGACGGCGTCCCCGCCGGCCTTCCCTGCTTACCGGGCTGGGTTCTGAGCGCTCAGGGGGGTGCTGAGAGAGCAGCAGGCGCCGTCGTGGTAAGCGTCCAGCAGTCCCTGCCGGTCCCCAGAATCATAGATTGTGTAATACCTGGACGGGCACAAACGGCCAAACGTGGAGTCCTCGCCTGCAGGCCCGAGGCTCCCGCGGTTAAGCGTGGCTCTCTCCCGTCCCACGAGATGCTCCCGAGTTCGGAAGGGGGAAATTCTGGACGACGACCTGAGGACCCAACGTCCGTTCCCTAACCCCGGTGGCCTGTCTTAGTCCGTCCACCTGCAGAGCGGGAGCCTGCCCGGGGTCACGGTAACCCCGGTGTTCGTCCCGCGCTTACCCTGTGCCGGGCAGCGTCCTGAGCGCTGGGGTGGATGCAAGCGAATCGAGTTGGACACGGTCCCTGTCCCACGTGGGGCTCACAGTCTCCATCCCCATTTCACAGGAGAGGTCCCTGAGGCCCAGAGAAGCGAAGTGCCTTGGTCCGAGAGGCGGAGCCGGGATGAGAACCCAGGACCTTCTGACTGTCGGGCTCAGGCCCAGGGTGGGAGCGTCGACTGCGCTTGCTTCACAACCGCACGCTTCCCCCCGTCACGAGGCGGCGGCCGCCGCCTGCACGCGGGGTCCCCTCTTGGGGCCGAGGTCCTGAGAGGCTGCGTGGCCCGATGGCTAGAGCCCGGGCCCGGGAGTCAGTAGGGCCCAGGCTCTAGTCCCCGCTCCGCCACTTGCCTGCTGGTGACCGTCGGCGAGTCCCTGAACTACTCTGGGCCTCGGCGACCTCATCTGTAAAATGGGGATTAAGATCGGGAGCCCCACGTGGTAAACTGGACCGCGTCCAATCCCATCAGCTCGCACCTACCCCGGCGCTTGGGAAAGTGGCCGGCACATTGGAAGGGCTTAACAAAGACCGTTAAAAAAAAAAAAAAAAAAGAGAAAGGTCACCGCACTCCCCATTCTCCAGGCCTTCGGCCACAGGGCCTGCAAGATGGGCAACTAGCACCGGACCATAAAAGGGTAGACCATCTCCCCCAACCCAAATTGGGTGCAGCACGTCCGTCGGGAGCAAATCCAGAGAGCCAGCTCCGACTCGCTACGGGTGTGAGCCGGGACCTGGACCCGGGGTGCGAAAGCGCAGCTGGGTGGGCGGGGCTCCCCCCTCCCCGCTGCCTACCACCTCCACCTCAGACACTCACTGTTGGAGGAAATGCAGGACCGGGGCCTTCAGGTTTTCAGAGCCAAAGTAGCTGCCCTGTCGGTCGAACGAGAAAGGAGAAGGGTCGGCCTCGCCGGCGTCGGCTCCCTCCGCGCTCCCCGGCCGCCCCCCGCCGAGGAAACTCTCCCCCTCACCTTGCAGGGGGGGAGCGTGGTGGGAGCTTCCACGTCGAAGGCAATCGGCGGAGGCAACTCGTGACCGTCCTGGGGAGGGGAAACAAGAAGAAGGCGGGGACCGTGTCTGATTCCCACCTCCGGACTCTTTGCCGGCGGCCGGTGCCGCGCTCGGCCCCCGGGGCCGCCCGGAACGGCCGGGGGCCAGAGGAGCCGGAGGCCGCACGACACAGACAAGCTGAGGCTCGAGGGGACCGGGAGGACGGGGCGGGCAGGGATCGGGGAAAGAGATCGGGGAGGAGCTCGAGGGGGGCAGAAAAGGCACACGGGAAGGCGAGAGAGTCGACAGACGGATGCTGGGACTCGGTGCTAGAAGACTGGGGGCTGTTTCCAGAAAGGGTGGGAAGACAGAGAGAGCCAGACAGGGAGAGCGAGGGCGCGCACGCACACGAGAGACGAGACGCATCCTAGCCGCGAAAAACGGGGCGACTGGACGGGCCGGAAGACGCGACTCACCAGTCGTAGCAACTTGGGGAACCGCTCCAGGATGGCGCTGTCAAGAACGGGACAGGAGTGAATGCCACCTCAGAGCCGCCGGGGCCGCCTGGGCCGCTCTAGGAGCAAACACACCGAGACCCCCGAGGCACGGCCCCGCCCTCCCCGGCCCCCCCGCTCCCCCGGTCAATCAACCGATCCGATCCGTCCATCGGCGGCTTCTCTCGAGCGCTTCCTGTGCGCGCGGGGCGCCGGGATCCTTCCGCCCGTCGCCCCGTCCCCCGGTCGCCCCGCTCCCCGCATTCCTCTGACTCGCTCCCCTCCTCCAGGGCCTTGAGGAGTAAAACCCCAGCCGAGGGGCTCCCCCCTCTTACCTGCCTCATACTCACCTGCGCAGCCCGGGGGAGGGGGGAGGGGGGTGGGGACCCAGGGACCCTGCCGCCTGGGGAGGCGCCGTCCGTCCTTGCTGGCGGGCCCGGCCTGGGCCGAGACACCACGGGGTGGGGTGGGACGGAATGGCAGCGGACGCCGCTCGGTACGGGAGAGGGGCCGGTGGGGGGGGGCCGTCGGGGAAGAGCCGCGGGGGCGGTCACAGGGAAGGAGCGGCGGGAAGACGGGGGAGAAGGAAGCACAACGGGACGAGAGGCAGGAGGGAGAAGGGGAGGGGGAGAGAGGCTCGACGGCACAAAATCCATTCCTTCCTCTGCCCTCATCTTGGGCTCCAAAACGGATGCCAAAGGCATACGGTTCCGGCAAACGGTTCCGGCAAGCGGCTCGCGTCGGCTGAGGCTCTGCCGTGCGCCCGGGCCCCGGGCTGCGCCGGGCACGTCGGGTGGCGTGGCCGTGGCGGACGAGGTGGGGGGGGAGGAGGAGGAGGAAGAGGAGACGCCCCGTGGAAGGGTGCGGACGCAGGCCCCGGCGGAGCTGGGGGGGTGGGGATCTGTGCCCCACCTCTGTCGGCCCCCGAGCTTTTCTCCTGCTGGCCCCTGCGCGGCTGTGCCTGTCTTAGGTTGTTCCTTCCCTGAGGAATCTTACCCGTCTCTGGCTAACCAGCCATCTTCCGGGGCCAGCCAGGGCACTGGGGCGTGTGCAGGTAGGAGGTCGGGGGGCGGGGGGGGTCCGGCGCCCCCGGCAGGGGGTCGTCTCCTCAACAGCCTGCACCCCCGTGGCCTCCGAGCCCAGTTCTTATCACGGGACCGCTCGGTCGCTGCCGGCGGGGGGCCAGGGGAGGCGCCCGGCTCCCGGCAAAGTCTCGGGGAGCCCGGGCCTGGTAGGGAACCCCGGCTCTCGGTCTGAGAGAGGCCGCGGGGCACCGGAACTCCCAGAGTCCGCCGTCTCGGCAGGAAGGCGCGGGAGGGGCCCGTCTCGCCGGTGAGGTGGGAGGCGGCGGCGGGGGACCGAGGCTCGTCCCGGGCAGAGGCGCCCTCGGCTCTTGGGAAAGACGCCCAAGGCAATCCCGAGGCCTGAGGGGAGAGGGGCCCGGCCTCCTCGGAGCCAAAGAGGGGACGAGATTCTAGAATAGGTTGAGTGCCGCCAGGAAGGAAGAAGCAGAAGGCGGCGAGGGAGAGGACAAGCAAGGGGAACGGGATGGCGGGGGCGGAAGGAGGGCGAGAGCGGAGCGGGAACCAGACGGAGACAGACGAGGGCCACAGGGAGGGAGGGAGTTGGGCACGGGCATCGTCCATCAGCGGGCGGGAGGCTTCTTCTGAGGACTCGGCTCCTGGAGACGGGCGATCCGTTGGGGCCGGGGGCAGGGGAGGGGGTGCCAGCCTGCCTGACTGCCAGGGGGCGGTTGGGAGGAGGAGGAGGAGGAGCGGGCCTCGATTTGGGCCTGGCACTGACCTGATGTACGAGGACTGGTCCCGGAAGTTGTCGCACAGGGGGTTCTCATCCAGCCACAGCTCCTCCAGCTTCAATCCCTTCACCTTATCCAGCTCCCGCTCCGACTTCAGCTAAGGCGAGGCCATGAGGGGGCGGGTGAAGAGGACTCTGGGAAGGCCCACGGCCCGCCTCCCCTTCCCGCCACTAGCTCGGCCCCCGCCCCGGGGCCCTCCCCGGGGGCTCCCCTCCTCCAGGACCCACCTCGTTGCGGGAGAGGTTGAGGATCTTCACGTTGGGGGCCTTCTGAACTAGGTCGCCCAGGTCGTCCAACCGGTATAACTTGTTGCTGCTCAGGTTCAGAGACAGCAGCTGCGGGGAGGGGAAGAGGGAGCTCCGAGGAAGGGCCGGGGGACGCCGCCCAATGCTCCCGACGGGCGGGCGGGCGGCCTCCGGCCCCACCCAGCCCGGCGGCGGCACCTCGTCTCACCAGCCCCAGTCTCCCCGGGCAGGTGAAGCTGGAGGTGGGGGAAGGGGAAGATCCGAGGGAACGGGGGGTGGGGGAGCCCCGGGAAGCATCTGTGGCCGGGCAGGTCGAGGGGGCAGGACTGGGAGCCGGGGGAAGGGGATCTGGGAACAACGATAACGACGGTAACTGGGTTACTTCTCAAGCACTTACTATGTGCCAGTTACAGTACTAAGCGCCGGGGTGGATACGAGCAAGTCGGGTTGAACACAGTCCCTGTCTCATGCGGGGCTCAAAGTCTCGATCCCCATTTTACAGGTGACGTAACTGAGGCCCAGAGAGGGACGGGACGGGACGGGTGCGGCTTGCCCAAGGCCACACAGCAGACAAATGGCAGAGCCGGGATTAGAATCCATGACCTTCAGGCTCCCAGGCCCGCGCTCTATCCGCTAAACCATGCCAGGGGGCAGGTCCAGCGGGCAGGGCGCCCGGGAAGCGTCCGTGGCCGGGCGGGTCCCGGGGACAGGTCCCGGGGGGCAGGTCCCAGGGGTGGGCAGGACGGGCCTCCGCTCACCTCGGGGATGTTCTCCTCGATGATGCGCAGCGTGGCCACCATGCAATTTTTGCGGTTGAGGACGACGTTGATGTTCCGGGTTACCAGATCTGCAGCGGAAAGGGGTGAGGGAGGCCGGGGGCCGGGGGATCAGAGACCCCTGGAGGAGAGCCGCATCCGTCCTGCGGCCCGCCTTTCCCACCGCCTCGCCCCCGCACCGTACGGGTCGTACCTGGGTCGGAACGGAGGCTCTTGAGGTCCAGGGACTGCTGGGAGCCATCGTACCGTTTGCTCATGGTGATCTGCGGGGAGGGACGGAGGATCAGAGGGAACCGGCAGAGCCCGGGGGGAGGGGAGGAGAGCGGGGGTTAGGTGAGAAGACAGGGCTAGGAGGGATGTACGGAAGGTGGACGGAGGGAGGCGGAGGGAGGGGGAAGGAGGGGGAGGGAGGGAGAGGACGGTCGAGGGAAGTCGAGGAAGCCGGGGCGACGGGGGAGAAGGGACGGAGCGGGAGCAGGGGGGAAGAACGGAGACGGGGAGCTGGGGGAGAACGGAGACGTGGTGCAGGAGGAAGGGAGAGGTGGGAAAAAAAATCCCGGTTTCACCTTGAGCTGCTCCACCTGCTCAGGCTTCAACTCATTCTGCACCGACTGGGGAGGGGCCGATGGATTAATGATGACTGATATCTGGAAGGGAGACGGGAAGGGAACCGAGTCAGCCCCTGTTGAGTCATTCATCCCGGAGAGGCCCTCACTCAGCCGCCCGGCCCCCGCCGGTACCCTGTAATTGTCCCGGTCGGCGATCTTGTGGTTCACCGCCTTCAGGGCGGCAGCCGTGCTCGCGTCTTCCACAAAGAACTGAGCTCGGTTGTTCTCGTAGTGAAACTGGGAAAGCGTGGAGGGAAGAGGTGGGAGGGTCTCTGCGGTCACACCCCCCTCTCCGGAGCCCCCGCCCCCCGACACCCTCCCCCAGCCCTCCCCTCGCCACCCCACGTCCCTCGGGCCGAGCCTCACCTCCACGGGATTGAAGGGGACGCTGCACTTGTTCTGGAGGGCGCTCAGCAGCCACGACTTGTCATACTTCTTGCCGTAGGGAATCTAATGGACGGAGAAGGACCGCGACAGGAATGACGGAGAAAGCCCGCGGGAAGACGACCGACAACTGAACTCGCCCGGAGACCTTATTAAATCACGGTGGGGAGCAACAACCCAACGAGTGGTCTGACCTAACGGGCTGGGGTAACAAATGCCAGACCTTCACCCCGGCTCCCGTCCCGTCCGCCAGGGCTGTGTGAAGGATTTCCTTCGGTTTGGAATCCGCCATCTTCAGGCAGTAATCAAGGCCCCCCCCCCGTCTTGACGGACGACAGGGGACCCGGGGAGCGGCCCCCCCGTTTCGGCCGCCTCCCGCTCGGGTGCCCTCTCGAGCCTCATCTGACCGGTCCCCGCGGGGCGTATCCTTCGGAGACTCTCCGCCCCCAGATCTTCCTCCCCGCCCTTCTCTCTACTTTCTCCAGCTCCACTACCCCTTCCTGAGACGGAGCGAGCGGCGCCCTGTGGAGGATTCCAAGTTGGGACGGGGGGGAGTCTTACTGCAGGAGGCCAAACCCGGCCTCTGTTTTCGTTTTCTCGACCTTCCCCGAGGACGCCCGGCATCTGGTTGGCTTTTCCGGCTGGGGCCGCTCACCTAACTCATAATTTAATAGAACAGGAGCTGCCTTCCTTAAACTGGGACCGACAGCTAGGCTAAGAGAGGAACCGGGATCACCCGGACTCAACAGCTGGCGGGATTTAGAACCCAGGGCAACGGGATTACTCTGTCCCCGAGGTCCAGCAGGGACGGGGTGGGGAAGGGTGTTCCCTTTCGGTCAGTTATACGAGCTTGGCATTCTCGGGTTGAGTTTCTCGAACTCCTCCTCAATTCTAGTCCTGGCCTTCCTGACCCGGCTGCCGTCACCCCCCCCCACCCCGTCCTCGGTCCCCTCCCGACCCGAGAGCCTCTGCCACTGCCTCGGACGGGACTCCCGGGAGAGCTCCAGTTGATTGGGCCAAACTCCTTCCAAAACCCAGGCGGGTTTAGGCTCGGAAAGCGTCCCGGTGTCAGGTCCTGGTGTCGAGAGGCAGCGGGGCTGGGTTTTGCCCGCCGGCTGCTGGGGGAGGGTGGGCCTTCGACTGCCCGGGGCTGCCCCGCACGCGTGCCCCCGTGGGAGTCCCTCCTTCGGGGGGAACACCAGGCCCCCAAGGGGGCCTGCTCAGGTAGGCCAGGACGGGAACTGAGGAAAACCTGGAGACACTTAACCCAAGCAACGCTCTAGCCCGAACATTCCTCCTCCCTTCCTGCACCTGGCCTCGTACCAAGCACCAACGCCTGACCCTCAGCTGCGAGGCACTCAAATCGAATCAGCTCTCGGTCCATCGATCGACGACGGTATTCACTGAGCACTTACTATGTGCAGAGCGCTGCCCCGACTGCTTGGGAGAGTTCGCTACAGCAGACTTGGCAGACACGTTCCCTGCCCCCAGTAAGCTCTTGCGCTTACTCAGCCACTCTCTCCTCCCACTACAGCAGAAGCGGCGGGGCACAGCGGATAGAGCACGGCATGGGCGTCAGAAGATCATGGGTTCTAATCCTGGTGCCGCCACTTATCGGCTATGTGACCCTGGGCGAGTCACTTCACCTCTCTGGGCCTCAGTTCCTTTATCTATAAAATGGGAATCGACACTGTGAGCCCCACGGGGGACAGGGACTGTGCTCACCCAATTTACCTGTAACCACGTCACCACTTTGTAGACTGCCTGGCTCACAGTAAGCGCTTAGCAAATACCACAATTTCATTTTTTTTTTCCACAACCCAGCGCGCTTTTTGTTCTTCTGAAGCTGAGCTACTCGACGTCCCTCGTTCGCGTCTCTTCCGCTGCTGGTCTTTAGCTCGCACCCGCCCCACTGCCTGGAACGCCCTCCCCGCTGCTCTCCCATCTTCAAAGCCCTTCTGGAGGCCTTTCCCCTCTTCATTTTCCTTCATCCTAGGTCAGAATCCTCCCCACCTCACTACAAACTTATACCCTCACACCCACCCCAACCACTCACTTACTCATCGACTTCCGTGCCTTAACATGTAAGCGCTCACCTACACATCCAATTTTATTTTTCTGTACAAGATTTTACCTCTGTTTCTCCCACTGAGTCTCCTAATTCTACTGCACTCTCCCAAGTGGTTCGGCACAAGGTAGGATGCTCAGTAAACACGACAGAGATTGACCAGGCCCGAAGCATCAGGCCTCTCTGGACCAGAAGCCCACATCCTCCCCACAACCCTCTTGGCATCTAGCTGATGAGAGGGTTATCAGGATGGGGACGGGATAGATGCTCCGAATGGAGTCTTGGAATCCCATCGCTGACTTCTTGCCCACATCCTGACCTAGGACGCGTCCCCCTCTTCGTATCCGACATTTACTCTCCTCCCCTTCAAAGGTTCACTTGAAGACACGTCTCCTCCAAGAGGCCTTCCCTGACTAACCCCTCACTTCCTCCTTTTCCACTCCCTTCTGCGTCTCCCTGGCGTGCTCCCTTTACTCACCCCTCCCTCAGCGCCTCAGCACCTCGGTACACATCTGTAATGTATTTACTTATGTAAATATCTGTCTGCCCCTCGAGGCTGTGAGCTCACCGTGGGCAGGGAATGTCTAGCGACTCAGTTGTACTGCACTCTCCCAAGTGCTTGGTACAGTACTCTGCACACAGTTAGCGCTCAATAAATACGACTGTTTGAAGAGGGCAGGGCTGCTGGGGGCGGGGGAGGGGAGAGATGCTGGGTGACTTCGGGCCAGTCACTTAACTTGTCTGGGCCTCGGTTACCTCATCTGTAAAAATGGGCATTAAGACGGTGAGCCCCTTGTAGGACAGGACCTGTGGCTGACCTGATTAGCCGGTATCTACCCCAGTGCTTAGAACAGTGCTTGGTACAGAGTAAGCGCTTAACGAACACCATTATTATTATTATTACAGCATGGCTCAGTGGAAAGAGCCCGGGTTTGGGAGTCAGAGGTCTTGGGTTCTAATCCCGGCTCCGCCACTTGTCAGCTGTGTGACTTTGGGCAGGTGGCTTAACTTCTCTGGGCCTCAGTGACCTCATCAGTAAAATGGGGATGACGACTGTGAGCCCCACGGGGGACAACCTGATCGCCTTCTATCTCCCCCGGTGCTTAGAACAGTGCTTCGCACATTAGTAAGCGCTTAACAAATGCCATCATTATTACTATTATTACGGAGGAGAGAGCTGGAGGAGGGTTCACTGGCCTCCTCTGATAATCAGTGAAGTTTCTATTTAGTGTCTGCTGTGCTCAAAGTTCTGTATTATGTTCTTAGAGTCCAACTGAGTGAGAGACCGCACAGACCCTAATCTAACGGAGAGGCGGCCGGACATGGTCGAAAGAGCGCTCTAATGGTCGATGGGAGAGATATGGAAGGTTAAAGAGATAAGCAAGGGTGAGTGATGTAAATCAAGATAAGAACCGAGGGCTACGGGTAGGTGAATAGATCCGGGGCTGAGGGCGGCCGTTTGACGGGGAGCGGCCTGGGAAGGTCGAGACCTACGGCAGAGACAGACGAGCTGTACGAGCGCGAAGACCCACGGGAAGCTGTCGCTCCTCGTGGGCTAAATGGAGGCAGGCAGCGGGAGATGATGGGGAGCTACCACAACGCACGCAGGCGTCTATCTGCCTTTTCTCGGCCCGAGGGACCGTTCTGGAAGCCGGCACGCTAGCCTCCATTTCCCTCCTCTCCTGTGCCAGTTCAGGAAGCATCACTCGGTTCTCTTTCCTCTTCTCTCGACAAAACTTTTAAAACTCTGCTAGTCAAAAATGTCCCAGGCCAGAGGGGCCGCGGGGGCCCCCCTTTCTTATTTTAAACGGTGCTGTTCCCCTCAGCCCCAAACTCAGGGCCCATGAGACAGAGTCGTCTGTTCCGCCAAGATAGTAAGACCTCTCCGGGGGCCGGCCGAAGAAGCATCCCGGAAGCATTTACCTTCCATCGCCCCGACGCCTCCAGGGTCACCGAACCACATTCCTCTGCCCCACGCGGCCACCTCCGGCCAACTTCTCTTTGTCTTTTCTAGGACCTCCCCCATCCTTTCTTCCACCTTCTCCCTCGGCCTCCCCAATGCCACATCCGCTCTCGACCCCTACGTTCCAGCCTCCCGGCTCCACCGTCGAACGCCGGAAACGCCCCGGGGAGCAGAACGCACGTCTACTTGACTTACGCCATCCCGCCGTCGGCGCGGCCCCACTGGGGCAAGAGCGCGTAATACGTAATACTAAGCGACGACATCTACCGCCCTCCCCCTCCACCCTACCCTCTCTCCGGCGGTACTCACGGTGATTTTGAACCAGTTTTTCGAGGAGCCGTCCTGGGCGGCCCCGGCCCCGCTTCGGTCCTGGGCGTTCTTGTCCCGCCGTTCATTGCGGCCTCGTTCGGGCCAGTTGTCCCCTCGACGGTTTAGTCGAGCGTAGGGATTACTGTGGGGGAGAGACAGGGAGGGAAGCGGTGAGCTCGAGGGACAATACCTCTCTCGCCCAAGGCCGGTCCAGATTCCCCAGGGACACTGGGCACCCTCCTCCTCCAGGGAAGAAACACGGAGCCGGAATCCCGGCGCCCAGAGGAGTTCCCGGCGCTGGGGCCGTGGTCCTCCTCTTCCCCTCTCCCGCGGGAACCGGACACTCACAATCGGCCGCGGGGAGCTTCGTGGGCATCGCTCATTGCCACGTCACCGTCGTCCTCTTCGGGGCGAGGGGCCCGGGGGCCGGGCCCACCACGATTGCGGGGTCGCTGACTCGACTCGTGCGGCCTCCATCGGAAGGGGCCGCGGCCTTTCCGTCTCCTTGGGGGGAAGTTGCCCCCGACGCGGTCATCGTGCTCTGGGGTCGAGAGACGCGTGTGAGTGTCCGGAGAAGGGAAGTGGAGGGAGGGTGACCCCTCTTCCCTCCTAAGCCATCAGAACCAAGACAGCTGCCCCTGAAAACTTCTACATCTAGGTGCCATCCTTCAGGGTAACCTCATCGCACTCCCTCTCTGTGCCCTTGCTGGGCTTACTCCCCTTCTACCTCTGCCTTATGATGCCAACTCATGCATTCACTCTCATTTTTTCTCTTTTTTCTCTCTGTCCTTCAGAGGCTACCCTCTCAAATTCTCCCTGAAACTCCAGACGGTCCTTCGACTGCGCCCCACTTTTATTCTCCACCCCCTTCCCTTTTCAGAGAAGGAGCGTGTATCAGTGGCAAGAGCCCGGGCTTGGGACTTAGAGGTCGTGGGTTCTAATCCAGGCTCCACCGCCTGTCAGCTGTCTGACTTTAGGCAAGTCGCTTCACTTCGTGGGTTCGAATCCCGGCTCTGCCACTTGTCAGCTGGGTGAGTGTGGGCAAGTCCCTTAACTTCTCTGTGCCTCAGTTCCCTCATCTGTAAAATGGGGATTGTGAGCCTCACATGGGACAACCTGATTACCCTGTATCTACCCCAGTGCTTAGAACAGTGCTCTGCACATAGTAAACACTTAAATACCAACATGACTCTCCGGGCCTCAGTTTCCTCATCTGGAAAAGGGGGACGAAGCCACGTGGGCCACCCCGATGCTCTTGGATCTCCCCCGGCGCTTAGAACAGTGCCTGGCACCTAGTAAGCGTGGGCAAGTCACTTCACTTCTCTGTGCCTCAGTTCCCTCCTCTGGAAAATGGGGATGAAGACTGGGAGCCTCACGTGGGCCCACCAGATGACCCTGGATCTCCCCCAGCGCTTAGAACAGTGCTCTGCACGTAGTAAGCGCTCAACAAATACCAACATTATTTTTTTTTAACCAGTTTCTCTCCCGGTCCCGGGGGTCTCTGCTTTCCGATGTACTAAAGGGCGGCCTTCGTGTTGCAAACACGGCCCCCGGCACGTTATTATAATTATCCCTCTTCATTACGCTAGCTCGCTCACCCCGTGCAGGGCACTGGGCTAAGCACTGGGGCGAGAACAATAGAGCATCCAAGAGGCGCCCACGGGGAGCTCGGAGGGGGGGAGGGGTCACCTCCGTCCTGCGGGGCCCGTCCGGTCCGTCGCCCCCCCCCCCGACCTCTGACCTTTGACCCCGACCAGGCCACCGCGGGGCGGAGGCTGGACCCCCGCTCCCCCCGCCCGCGGCCTCGACCTCCCGGGGCTCCCGTTCTCCGCAGCCCCCCCCTTCCCCGACGCTCGCCCTCCCCCGGAGGCGGAGGCCGGGGACGAACCGTTGTAGGATTTTCCGTCGTCCGCCATGGGGCTCCGCCGCCTTCGACGCCCACAGCGGCCGCCCACCCTCCGTCGAGCCGGGGGACGATGCGCATGCGCCGGCCCCGGGGCGTTGCTCCAGTGCGCCTGCGCAGGGGCCCCCACGGACGGCGCGCGCGCACGCGCGCGACCCGCCCCCTCCCCGGGGGGGGGGGGTTGCCTCCCTTGCGCCTGCGCACGCCCGTTTTCCCTCAATGCGCCTGCGCCGACGACCGACTTTTTGGCCCCCCCCCCCCCACACGACGCCTCCTTACCCTGAAGGGGACGGAGGGAAAAAGGACAGAAGGGGGGAAAGGCAAGGACGAGACCCCTGACAATAATTTGGGCATTTGTTCGGCGCTTATTATGTGCCAAGCACTGTTCTAAGCGCTGGGGGAGACACAAGGTCATCAGGTTGCCCCATGTGGGGCTTACAAGCCTTACGTCAATCAGTGTTACTCCTACTTCTACCACCGTCTTAATCATAATAATCGTATTTATTAAGCACCTACTATATAATAATGATATTTGTTATATTTCTTACTATGTGCCAAGCACTGTTCTAAGCGCTGGGGGAGACACAAGGTCATCAGGTTGCCCCATGGGGGGCTTACAAGCCCTACGTCAATCAGTGTTACTCCTACTTCCACCACCGTCTTAATCATAATAATCATATTTATTAAGCACCTACTATATAATAATGATATTTGTTATATTTCTTACTATGTGCCAAGCACTGTTCTAAGCGCTGGGGGAGACACAAGGTCATCAGGTTGCCCCACGTGGGGCTCACAAGCCCTACCTCGATCAGTGTTACTCCTACTTCTACCACTGTCTTAATCATAATAATCGTATTTATTAAGCACCTACTATATAATAATGATACTTGTTAAGTGCTATGTGCCAAGCACTGTTCTAAGCACTGGGGGAGACACAAGGTCATCAGGTTGCCCCACGTGGGGCTCACAGGCCCTTCATCAATCAGCGTTACTCCTACTTCTACCACCGTCCTAATCATAATAATAATGGTATTTATTAGGCACCTACTATATAATAATAATGATATTTGTTAAGCACTTAACTATGTGCCAAGCACTGTTCTAAGCACTCAGGGAGACACAAGGTGATCAGGTTGCCCCACGTGGGGCTCACAGGCCCTTTGTCGATCAGTGTTACTCCTACTTCTATCACCGTCTTAATCGCAATAATAATGATATTTATTAAGCACCTACTATATAATAATAATAGCATTTGTTAAGCACTTACTATGTGCCAAGCACTGTTCTAAGCGCTGGGGGAGACACAAGGTCATCAGGTTGCCCCACGTGGGGCTCACAGGCCCTTTGTCGATCAGTGTTACTCCTACTTCTACCACCGTCTTAATCATAAGAATTACGGTATTTTTTAGGCGCCTACTATATAATAATAATGATGGCATTTGTTAAGCGCTTACTATGTGCTAAGCGCTGTTCTAAGGGCTGGGGCAGACACAAGGTCATCAGGTTCATTCATTCATTCAATAGTATTTATTGAGCGCTTATTATGTGCAGAGCACTGTACTAAGCGCTCGGAATGTACAATTCGGCAACAGATAGAGGTTGTCCCACGTGGGGCTCATGGGCCCTTCGTCGATCAGTGTTACTCCTAGTTCTACCACCTTCGTAATCATACTAATCATGGTATTTATTAAGCACCTACTATATAATAATAATAATGATGGCATTTGTTAAGCGCTTACTATGTGCCAAGCACTGTTCTAAGCGCTAGGGGAGATACAAGGTCATCAGGTTGTTCTCACATGGGGCTCACAGGCCCTTCGTCGATCAGTGTTACTCCTACTTCTACCACCATCTTAATCATAATTATGGTATTTATTAAGCACCTACTATATAATAATAATAATAATGATAGCATTTGTTAAGCGCTTACTATGTGCCAAGCACCCTTCTAAGCGCTGGGGGAGATATAAGGTCATCAGGTTATCCCACATGGGGCTCACAGTCTTCATCCCCATTTTACAGATGAGGTCACTGAAGCCCAGAGAAGTGAAGTGACTCACCCAAGGTCACACAGCTGAGAGGTGGCGGAGCCGGGATTAGAACCCATGACCTCTGATTCCCAAGCCCGGGCTCTTTCCATCGAGTCACGCTGCTCCTAGATGCCAAGCAGAACAGCTATATCTGTCTAATCCGCTCTCACAGTAGGACGGCCACCTCCTAGTTGGCCTGGGAGGGAGGATGGGATGATAATTATGGTATTCGTTATGCACTTACTATGTGCCAAGCACTGTACTAAGCGCTGGGGTGGACACAAGCAAATTGGGTTAGAGACAGTCCCTGCCCCACGTGGGGCTCACAGTCTCAATCCCCATTTTACAGATGAGGTAACTGAGGCCCAGACAAGGGAAGCAACTCGCCCAGAGTCACACAGCAGACAAGTGGCGGAGCCAGGATTAGAACGCATGACCTCCTGTCTCTCGGGCCAGCGCTCCATCCATTAAGCCACGCTGCTCCTCAAGCGGGAGAGCTCCCGGTGGGCTTCGTGGGGAGAAAGACCTCTGGAAAGTGGCGTCGTGAGGAGGGAATGAATCTGTTTATTGGACTCTCCCAAGCAATGCTCTGCACACAGTAAGTGCTCAAGAAATTCGATTGAATGAATGTATGAAAAATGAAATTCCCCCGGGGCTTACTGTAACAGAGTCCCCCGCTGAGGGAAGCGAGATCACCAAAAGGAGAGGGGGAGATGGGTGAGAATGGGGATCAGACTTGGAGAAGTGTGGTGTGGAGAGGGGGTAGAGTAAGATTTTGAGGGGCTGGAGAGGACTGGGACAAAACCCTCTCTGGATTGTGAAACTGGCTCTTTCCTCTCACAGCTGCTTTTTTTGTGCGTGTTTTTTGGGGATGGTATCTGTTCAGCGTTAACTATGTGCTAGGAACTGTTCTGAGCGCTGGGCTAGATAGAAGGTGATCAGGTTAGACACAGTCCATGACGCCCAAGGGGCTCCATCCCCAATTTACAGAGGAGGTCACTGAGGCCCAGAGAAGTAATGTGACTCGCCCAAGGGCCCAAAGCAGTCAAGTGGAGGAGGTAAAACTAGAATCCGCGTCTTTCGGACTCCCAGGCCCGGCCTCTCTCCACTAGGCCACGATACTCCCTTTGGGGCCCGGCCCAAAAGGACCGAGAACCCCTCCGGCCCCTCGACCTACCGGGACCCAACACCACCCTCATGCCAGAGGACAGCAGCTGCCCGCAGAGCCACGCAAGCCACGGGGGAGATGAGGATGGAGTGTATAATAATAATACACTGGTTCCCTCACCTCTTGTCGATACGAGAGCGGCCCTGAGGGGAGGGGATCGGTGGAGGGGAGCTGGCCTAGCTCTCACACTAGGAGCCCAGTTGTGCAGAAACCAGGAAGCGAAGAAACTGGGCGCCCGGGGCCTGGCCTCACCCTGGCGGGCATTTTGTTCACGGTCATTTTCCTCCACTGTGGGTGGCCTATTTTTAGCAGAGAAGCAGCGTGGCTCGGTGGAAAGAGCCCGGGCTTTGGAGTCAGAGATCATGGGTTCGAATCCCAGCTCTGCCACTTGTCAATTGTGTGACTTTGGGCAAGTCACTTAACTTCTCTGTGCCTCAGTGACCTCATCTGTAAAATGGGGATTAAGACTGTGAGCCCCACGTGGGACAACCTGATTCCCTTGTGTCTACCCCAGCGCTTAGAACAGTGCTCGGCACATAGTAAGCGCTTAACAAATACCAACATTATTATTATTATTATTTAGGGCAGGTCTATCTCTGAGAAGTAAAGAGGGTGGGATATAGAGCAAGAGGCGACTCCTTCCCTCACGAGCCCCAGCCGCCGCCCAAGGAGAGGTCCCTCACCTGAAGCTCCTAAGGAAATGGAGCTGGGGACCTAGACGAAGCCAGCCCTGGTCAACAGGCTTGGAGCCTGTCCAGATTTAGAAGGCGTGGAATACCACCACTCTCCCTCTGGGCTCATTTCTCATGCTCACTCTCCTTTTTTAGGGGGGAATTCTGGGGCAGAGAAAAAAAGAAAAAGGAAGCTAAGAGACCAGAGACTCGAGAGGAATAGGATAAAGCTAAAAACAGAGGGCGGGGAGGGAAGGGTAGAGTGGAGATCCCAGCCCGGCTCATCTCCAACCTCGACGACTCCCGAGCCCGTCACCGCCCCAAATCGTCTCCTGTCCCATCCCCCGCGACGTCCCCCGTCCCAAATGAGGACACGGCTGGTAGGGGCTGAGAGTTCTGATGTAATTAGGGCAATATGGGGGTGACGCCGCCTTTGGCAAACTGACACGGTCGCCGGCAGTCGCGGGTGGGGGCCGAAAGGGACCCGGGGGGGGCCCCAGGTGGAGTGGAGAGAAGGGGATTAACAGAGTTAGCGCCCGGGTTCGATTTGCCCTCCTCTCCTCTCCCCCGGGGGGGGAGGAGATGGGGGACGGGGGGAGGGAGGGGGCCGGGAGGAGGGAGAGGGGTCTTCCCCGTATGTGCGATGGGCCCGACGGGCCCTGGGAAGAGGCCGGGGAGGACCCCCGGAGCCGGGTGCCGACGGAACGGGGAAGCCGGGGGCCCCCGTCCCTCCCGCCCCCTTCACAGCAGAGTCCAAATATAGAAAAGTGGGAAGTGGGAGGTAAGGGGTTTCGGCCATCCTTATCAGTCCGGGGAGAGAGGAGGAGCTCTTC
Source organism: Ornithorhynchus anatinus (assembly GCF_004115215.2). NCBI lineage: Eukaryota > Metazoa > Chordata > Mammalia > Monotremata > Ornithorhynchidae > Ornithorhynchus > Ornithorhynchus anatinus. The sequence goes on along the minus strand of NC_041730.1, from coordinate 15,964,284 downwards.
GGCCCCCGGAGACGGCCACCTACCACCACACCGAGGAGGACCGGCCGCAACCGAGCCCCCACCCCCACGCCGAGGAGATCCGTCCCGTCTGGGTCGCCGCGGGGGTGGAGAGGGCTCAGGCGAGGAAGACCACGAAGATGATGAAAAAGACGATGAGGATGAGGAAGATTTTGATCATGAGCCAGCGATTGGAGGTCACTGACTGGAAGTACTTGAGGATCTCTGAATGTGCTGCTTCCACGTCCAGCTGGGCTCCCAGTACGTTCTCGTCGATCCTGAAGGGGAGACAGGGACAGAATCCTGTTAGAGGCAGGAAGGCCTAGTTCTCCCAGGCAGGAAGTTCTCCCGGCTCGAAGACGGTGAAGTCCCCACGCTAGGGATAGGAATCGGAGGCAGTAAAGGACCCAGAACGGTCAGTCCGCCTAAGTAGAATAAAATAATAATTGGGTATTTGTTACGCGCCTACTACGTGCCAAGCGCTGTTCTAAGCGCTGGATAGATACAAGGCGATCAGGTTGTCCCCTGTGGGGCTCACGGTCTTCATCCCCATTTTCCAGATGAAGTCACTGAGGCCCAGAGAAGTGAAGTGACTTGCCCAAAGTCACACAGCTGACAAGCGGCGGAGTCGGGATTAGAACCAGTATCTCTCCTGACGGTAGAGAATCGGGCGGGGGGGGGGGGAGAGGTGGAAAGAGAATGCTGGCTTGTAACACGGACAGGGCGTCACTCTCCGGAAAAATGTCGCTGCCACGTGGAGACCGAAATTCAGATCCATGGATTTTATTATTTAACATTATATGGTCCTGAGACTACAGGGCTGCTTAATTTCCTCTCGCCTTCAGTTTATGTGCATGGACAAGGAATGAAAAGATGGGATGAGGATGAGCTGAGAAAGGGCGGTTAGCTATAGGATGAATGGAACAAGGATGGGAGGAGAAAGAATGAGCGAGTTGAAGAGATCCTGACTGATTTTGTTCATATTAACGACTCTCTCCCTCTCTAGACTGTCAGCTTGTTACGGGCAGGGATCCTTTCTGCTAACTGGGTAGTGCTGTACTCTCCCGAGTGCTTAGTACGGCGCTCCACATGGAGTGAGCGCTCAATAAATACCAACGATCGATGGATCGATCCTGGGCTCTAGTCCCGGCTCCACCTCTTGCCTGTTCTGTGACCTTGGACAAGTCACTGCGCTTCTCTGAGCCCATTTCCTCCTCCTTAAAATGGGAGATTAAAAACATCCGTTCTCCTCTGTCTCTGCCCGGAATGGGAAAATGCGTCCATCTGATTATCTCGTATCCACACCAGTGGCTAGGATGACGATAAGCGATTCGAACAGTGCTCGGCACGCAGTCAGGCCTCAATAAATACGAATGAGTGCTTTGGCATACAGTCAGCTTTTAGTAAATACCATCATAATGATCAGGTGGCAGCCGAGAATCCCTACTGCTTTCGGAGTCTCAAACTCCCTCGCTTACCCTCCGGTTGGCCAAGCTGGGTAACAAGAATAATTGTGGTTCTTGTGAAGCGCTCGCTCCGTGCCGGTGACTGTACCGAGCGCTACAGCAGACGCGAGATCTAGTCATATCCCACGCGGGGCTCACGATCGAAGGAGGAGAACAGGTTCCGACCCGCACTTTGCGGGTGAGGGAACCGAGGGCCCGGGAGTCAAGCGACGTTCCCAAGGTCCCGCAGCAGGCAAGCGGCGGAGCCGGGATCAGGACCCCGGTCCTCCGCCTCTCGGGCCCGGGCTCTTTCCGGTAGGGCACCGTGGAGCCCGTTCGGGACCGATCCTGTCCCGCTACCTGCAAGACCCCCCCCGACCCCAACTTAGCCATCCCTCCTCCACCCGCCCCCCTCTCCTCCCCGCTACCCCGAAAAGATGATTTAAGGAGTGAAGAGGTATTTTTACCTCTGAATGGTTTCTTCCTGCTCCTTGACCATGTGTGCAAGCTGCTGGAAAATGGAGCCCAGCTCCACGATCGTGGACTCGATGTTCTGCATGGTGTCGGCCCGGCTCTGGATGTAGGAATCCTGGCAAGGACGAAGAACCCCATTTGCTTGTATCCACCCCGGCGCTTAGTAGTAATCACAGTGATAACGATGGTATTTGATAAGCCCTTCCTATGTGCCAGGCACTGTTCTAAGTGCCGGAGTAGATACGGGGGTCATCATGTCGTCCCACGCGGGGCTCGCCGTCTTCATCCCCATTTTCCAGATGAGGTCACCGAGGCACAGAGAAGTGAAGTGACTCGTCCAGAGTCACACAGCGGATAAGTGGCGGAGCCGGGATAAGAACCCACCACCTCTGACTCCCACGCCCGGGCTCTTGCCACTGAGCCACGCTGCTTCTCCAGTGCCTGGCACATAATAAGCCCTTAATAAATACCACAGTTATAGAGAAGCAGTGTGGCGCAGTGGCAAGAGCCTGGGCTTGGGAGTCAGAGGTCGTGGGTTCTAATCCTGCCTCTGACAGCAGCGGTGTGACCTTGGGCAAGTGGCTTCACTTCTCTGTGCCTCAGTGACCTCATCTGGAAAATGGGGATTAAGACTGTGAGCTCCACATGGGACGACCTGATTACCTTGTACCTACTCCAGTGCTTAGAACAGCGCCTGGCACATAGTAAGTGCTTAACAAACGCCATCGCCATTATTATTATGGGAAATGGAAGAATTGAGGTAGGGCAAGGGGGAGGAGGGAAGATCAGCAAATTCCACATCTCCTTAAGCCCTTCCAACTCCACCACTCCTCAGTGACCTCATCTGTAAAATGGGGGTGGAGAAAGTGAGCCCACGTGTGTCCAACTCCATCTGCTTGTATCCAGCCGGTGCTCAGCACAGTGCCTGGCACATAGTAAACGCTTAACAGACACCACAATAATTCTTATTATTATCAAGGGAAAAGGGAGAATTGAGGAAGGACAGGGAGTTGGTCGGGGGGTGGCGGGAAGATCGGCGAATTCCCCATCTCCTTAGCCCTTCAAACCCCACCCCTCCTCTGCTCCCCGTGCCACGTTACCCGCTCGTCGATGAGCTGCAGCTGCTGGCTGGTCCGCGAGTCCATCATGTCGATGGCCACGTCGCCCGCGGCCCGGGGCTCCGCCCCCAGCACCGCCGCACCGCCGCCTAAGGACATTTTTCATCGGTCGTCATCATCGTCATTACTATTTACTATCACACCGTCCTCTCCCAAGCGCTCAGTACAGTGCTCCGCGCACAGTGAGCGCGGAGCGAGGAGCGCGGAGAGACGGCGAGCCCCCCGCCGAGGGACGGGGACCGTGTCTGCCGCCCACCTGGGCATTCTTCCTCAGCGCCCTCTCTAGTCTCCCTCTGTCGAGTCGTTTCCGACCCGTAGCGACTCCACGGACGCGTCTCTCGCAGAAGACGGTCGCTTCGGTGGTGTATCCCCAGGGTTTTCTCGGTAAAGTGGTTTACCATGGCCTACTTCCACGCGGTAAACGTGAGCCTCCGTCCTCAACTCTCTCCCAGGCCGCTGCTGCCCGGCACGGGGGAGTGTTGACTTGTAGGAGATGGCCTTCCGCCCGCTAGCCACTGGCCGAGCGGGGAATGCAGTGGGGAATGCAGTGCCAGCCTGAGAGGGAATGGTGAGAAGCAGCGTGGCTCAGTGGAAAGAGCCCGGGCTTTGGAGTCAGGGCTCATGAGTTCGAATCCCAGCTCTGCCACTTGTCGGCTGCGTGACTGTGGGCAAGTCACTTCACTTCTCTGTGCCTCAGTTCCCTCATCTGTAAAATGGGGATTAAGACTGTGAGCCCCACGTGGGACAACCTGATTCCCCTATGTCTACCCCAGTGCTTAGAACAGTGCTCGGCACATAGTAAGCGCTTAACAAATACCAACATTATTATTATTATTGCTCTGTACCCAGCTTAATCAATACTACTCCCTGGGCGCGGGAGTCAAAGGACCTGGGTTCCGATCCCGGCTCGGCCGCGTCGTTCAATCATTCGTTCGGTCGTGTTTACTGAGCGCTTACTGGGTGCAGAGCACTGTACTGAGCACTCGGGAGAGTACACTCCAACAATAAGCGGACGCGTTCCCTGGCCACAACGAGCTTACGGTCCAGAGGTCACTTGTTTGCCGTGTGACCTTGGGCAAGTCACTCGGCTTCTCTGCGCCTCAGTGACCCCATCGGTCAAAGGGGGATTAAAACGAGAAGCAGCGTGGCTCAGTGGAAAGAGCACGGGCTTTGGAGTCAGAGGTCATGAGTTCGAATCCCAGCTCTGCCACTTGTTAGCTGTGTGACTGTGGGCGAGCCACTTAACCTCTCTGTGCCTCAGTTACCTCACCTGTAAAATGGGGATTAAGACTGTGAGCCCCGCGTGGGACAACCTGATTCCCCTGTGTCTACCCCAGCGCTTAGAACAGTGCTCTGCACATAGTAAGCGCTTAACAAATACCAACATTATTATTATTATTATTATTATTATTATTATTATTATTATTAAAACGGGGAGCCCTACGGGGGCCGGGGGCCGTGTCCAACCCGATTAGCTCGTATCTACACCGGCCTTTAGGACAGTGTCTGGCACGTAGTGAGTGCTCAATGGATATCTCAATCATTATTACTACCACCGCAGCAGGGAGGGGGAAGAAAGAGGAGAAGGGAGGAGAGAGAAAAGCTGCAAGATGGAGCCTCCCTCCTGCCCTCCCCCCATTCTCACTCGCTCATTCATTCCGTCGTATTTACTGAGCCCTCGCTGTCCCAAGCACTGTTCTAAGCGCTCGGGAGAGTACGACACGACGACCAACAGACAGATTCCCCGCTCACAGCGAGCTTACGGTCTAGAGGGGGGCCGAGGGGGGGAGCGGGTAACTCACCCAAGTGGTTGGGAGCGAGGGGGAGGGCTGACACTGGGGCGCGGGAGAACTGCTCCCTGCGGCTTCTCTGCTGCTTCAGGTTCTACGGTCGACGGGAAAGAGGAAGTCGATGCGGCGGGGCGGGGGCCGGGGGGGGGCGAGGGTTCCTCGCCAAGGGCCAGGTGGGGGAACCGAGGCAGGTCCCAGCCGCCCCCCGCCCCCCCGCGCCGTAAAATGCCAGATCTCTCCTTCGGCCCTCACTCCTCTCACCTCGGTCCTCACTTCTAGCACCGACTTGAAGTCATTGGACATGGAGGCCAGCTTGGACTAGAGCGAGGGAGGAAGAGGCTCGGTCAGGAACGGCAAGCCTTCCCTCCCCGCGGCCTTCCCTCTCCTTGCCCTCAGCCCCACCTGCAAGGAGACCACGATGGTGTTGGAGTGGGTCTGCAGGTGGCGGCCGCTCTGGCTGCCCTTGGCTCTCACAAAGTCCTGCAGCTGGGCGATCTGCTTGTTGAGGCTGTTGATGTCCTGGGGAGGGGGGAGAGGGAAACGGGGTCACCCGACCGCTCCTCTGAGGAGAAAAACTGCTGTTGCTTCCGCCACCCCCCACCCTCACACGCCCGGAGAGCCAGGGACCAGATCTAATTCCCACCTGGGAACTCCTTCCCAGCGCTCAGGACAATCTCCCAAGAAACAAATCCGATTTCAGAGCCCAGTCCGTTTCTCCGACCTGAGCACGCCCGGTTTTAGGGCCGCTGGGCCTCGGCTCACTGTGGGCAGGGAACGTGCCTGTTATACTGTCCTAACGTACTCTCCCAGGTGCTCGGTAGAGTGTTCTGCACACGGTGAGCGCTCAATAAATACGATGGCTTGATTAGAGAACATTACAACCTAGGGAAGGGCTAGAGTTGGGAAAAGGGACGACGGGAGGAATCCGGTGGTGATCTAATCCCGGCTCCGCCTCCTGTCAGCTGTGTGACTCTGGGCAAGGCGCTTCGCTTCTCGGTGCCTCAGTGACCTCGTCTGGAAAATGGGGATGAAGACTGCGAGCCTCACGTGGGACAACCTGATTCCCTTGCATCTACCCCAGCGCTTAGAACAGTGCTCTGCACATAGTAAGCGCTTAACAGATACCAACATCATTATTATTATTATTATTATTATCTGGGGAAGCTTTCCAGAAACGGCAGAAGACAGAGAAGGGAGCAGAGACAGGAGATGTCTCAAGAAGAGTGTGGCATGAGGAGGTCGGAAGAAGCAAAGGATTCTGAAGAGGCTTCCAAAGCAGGAGGCTTGTGGGTTTATTAATAATAATAATAATAATAATAATGTTGGCATTTGTTAAGCACTTACTATGTGCAGAGCACTGTTCTGAGCGCTGGGGTAGATACAGAGTAATCAGGTTGTCCCACGTGAGGCCTTACAGTCTTAATCCCCATTTTACAAGATGAGGTCACTGAGGCCCAGAGAAGCGAAGTGACTTGCCCACAGTCACCCAGCTGCCAAGTGGCAGAGCCGGCATTCGAACCCATGACCTCTGACTCCCAAGCCCGGGTTCTTTCCACTGAGCCACGGTCGTTGCTATAATGCGTGACAGCACGGCGGAGGGGAAGAGGATTCCCGTGGACGACTCTAGACCGTGAGCTCGCTGTGGGCAGGGACCGTGTCGGTTATATTGCTTTCCCAACCGCTCAGTAAAGTGCTCTGCACGCAGTAAGTGCTCAGTCAACACCACTGATCGATTGCAGGGAGGCAGGGTGGCTTAGTGGATACAGCCCAGTCCCGGGTGTCCGAAAAACCGGGGTTCTGATCCCAGCTCCACCCCTTGTCTGCTGTGTGACCGTGGGCAAGTCATTTCACTGCTCTGGGCCTCAGTTGCCTCACCAGGTAAATGGGGATTAAGACTGGGACGCCCCAGGTGAGACGGGGGCTGGGTCCAACCCGAATGGCTTGTATCCGCCGCAGTGCTTAGTGCAGCGGTCGGCACACGATAAGCCCTTAACGGACGCCCCGGTTATCGTCATCGACGGACCGACTCTCTGCCTCACCTGTTTGATGATGTAAGTGAGCTCTTCGATCTCCACCGCTTTGTCGTCAAACAGGGACTTGCGCTTTGCCACTGTGGAGACGAACGTTGAGAAGAACCATCGAGGTTACGCGCTTGACCCCTCCCCTCCCCGGCCACCCCAAGGGCTCCCGCGGTCACTCACGGATTGTCAGCTTTTCCAGCTTGGCGAAGGTGTTGCTGAGGTCCTTCCCGATGTGCCTGCGACACAGGGGAGGGAGAGCTCCAGCCCATGTCACCGGCCGCTCCCCTCACGGTGGGGGCGGGCCCAGAAGCGGGGTCCCCCAAGCTGCCCTTCGCCCCCGCCCCACCTCCCCAACTCACTTGGCCATGAGGGTGAATTCGCTGCGCTGCCGGACGGCGCTCAGAGCCGGTCGATTGGTCTGCAGCCCGTTCTACGAGGCAAAGATGGGGAGGGGAAGTCCGCAAATGCTTCGTGCTCCCCTCCTGCCCTTCCTCCCCTTCCGACCGTCTCCCGATGCCTTCGGCCCGGCCGGCCGTAGCGCGCGCTCTCGCTAGGCGCTCCGGATCCATCGCTGTTGGGGAATCGGGGACCGTTCTTCCGACGGCGCACGGTCAACCGGAGGGACTCCGGCGGGCGGTCGGAAGGATCGGCTGCGTGCCCGTATGTGCTGTCGGTCGAGGGGCACGTGCTACGCGTCGCTTCGCTCCTCTGTTCCTCGGTTTCCTCGTCCACGATTTTTCTTATGGTATTTGCTAAGTACTCACTCTGTGCCAGGCACCGTACTGAGCACTGGCCTGGACACAAGCTGATCACGTTAGACACGGTCCCTGTCCGGCATAAGGCTCGCACTCTCGTTCCTCATTTTCCAGATGAGGCAACTGAGGCACGGAGAAGTGAAGCGACCGGCCCAAGGTCACACACCAGATGCGCCGCGGAGCCGGGATTAGAGACCGGTTGCTTCTGACTTCCTGGCCCGTGCTCTATCCACTGGGCCACACTGCTTCTCTAATGAGAATTCAATACCTGTCCCTCCCGCCCCCTTAGACTCAGAGCTCCCTGTGGGACAGGGATTGGGTCCAACCCGATTATCTTCTCATCGCCTCATGCCGTCGAGTCGGGTCCGACCCATAACGACATCAGAGGCACTCCCAGAACGCCCCACTTCCATCTGCAATCGTTCTGACAGTGCATCCACGGAGTTTTCTTGGTAAAAATCTGAAAGTGGTTTACCACTGCCTCCATCCGGGCGGTAGACGAGTCTCCGCCCTCCAGCACGGGTGAGTTTTGACTTGTAGCAGATTGCCTTCCCCTCGCCAGCCGCCGCCCAAGCCGGGAATGGAATGGACAGGCCTCTGCTCGACTCTCCCTCCCATAGCCGCGACCGATAGAGGACCGGAAACCCTTCAGCTGCGACCCTGAGAGGGGCCTGATGATCTTACCCATCAGTCAGTGGCATTTGTGGAGTGCTAACTGTGTACAGAGCACTAGGCTCTGTCCTTGGGAGAGTATAAATATAACATAGTTGGTAGACACAGTCCCCGCCCACGAGGAGTTGAGCGCAGAATAATAACAATAATGTTGGTATCTGTTAAGCGCTCATCATGTGCCGAGCACTGTTCTCAGCGCTGGGGTAGATACAGGGTCATCAGGCTGTAATAATAATAATAAAGTTGGTATCTATTAAGCGCTTACTATGTGCAGAGCACGGTTCTAAGCGCTGGGGGAGATACAGGGTCATCAGGTTGCCCCACGTGAGGCTCACAGTCCCCATTTTCCAGATGAGGTCACTGAGGCTCCAAGAAGTTAAGTGCCGTGCCCAAAGTCACAGGGCTGACAGGTCTGGATTAGAACCCATGACCCCTGACTCCTAAGCCCGGGCTCTTTCCACTGAGCCACACCGCTTCTCTACTATATGCTGGGCACTGAACTAAGTGCTGGGAGCTTACAGTCTAGAGGGGGAAACAGGCATTAAAATTAAATATATCAAAATCTCATGTCTGCAAATAATAATAATATTTGTCACTGTTGCAAAAGTTCCAGTCCCTGTCCCACGGGGTGGGGGGATCCCAGTTTAAGAGGAAGAACAGGTATTTAATCCCCATTTTACAGCTGAGGAAACTGAGGCACAGAGGAGTTAAGTGACCGCCCAAGGTCACACAACAGGCAGTCGGCAGAGCCAGGATCGGAAGCCAGATCCTCTGACTCTCGGGTCCGTGCTCTTTCCACTGGACAATGCTGATTTTCGTACGTGAGCATAGTAAGTGCTCGGAAAATACCACAGAGCGAGTTCCCCTTAATGCCGAATAAATCAGTCAGTGGTAATTACTGAGCGCTTACTGTGGGCACAGGACTGTAATAATAATAATTACGGTATTTATTAAGCGCTTAGCTATGTGCCAGGCACCGGGCTAAGCGCTGGGGTGGACACGGGCAGATCGGGTTGGACACAGTCCCCGTCCCCCGTGGGGCTCCCGGTCTCAATCTCCATTTTACAGATGAGGGAACTGAGGGCCAGAGAAGCGAAGTGAGTTGCCCGAGGTCACACAGCAGATGAGCCCCAAGTGCTTGGGCGAGTCCCACACGGCAGAGTTGGCGGACGCATTCCCTGCCCGCGATGAGCTTACCGCCCTTCCGTTCCTGGAGAACTGACTGCATCCTAGTAGAGCTCCTTTCTTCCCAAGACGCCACCCCGGGGACGCGCGCGACAACGCTCCGCAACTCCCAGCGGATATCCCCGTCCTTCCAATCGGCAATCCCTCTCTGCTCCGAGTTACGTGACCCCGAGAAGGCCTTCCCGACTGTGCTCTCCTCCCACTCTTCTGCGTCGCCCTCGGATCTGCACTCTTCGCGTCACCTCAACCTCGGGCCCGCCGCCCCGACGCGCCGAGCCGTAACTTAGTTCCTTCCGTCACTAGGTCCGTCTCCCCCTCTAGGCTCCTCGCGGGCTACGGCAAGGGGACGTCTCCACCGGTCACCCAGGCGCTTCCCACAGTGCTCCGCACACGCAGCAGGCGCTCGATCGATACGACCGACCGATCGCTCCCCAGGTCGCGGAACCGAACCCCGGACGACGGCGTTAGGGGCGTGAACCTCCTCCCGGGCGACTCCCCGAAGTCTCTCCCGGTCAGCGGAGCCCACGGATTCCTTCCCCGTTTCCCCGAGGCCTCCAAAAGAACCTCACCTGCCGGCTCTGCAGGGATTTGCAGGCGGAGAGGAACTCCTGGGTCCGGTCTCGGCAGGACATGGCGTCCGGAGGGGGAGGGGCCGGGGCCGCAGCGGGTCGCGGAGGGCCGCCGCCGCCGGGCGCCGCGGGCGGGACGACCTGCGTCTTCGAGAGACCTAGGTAGACTCCCTGATCCGTGTTCTTAGATCCGTAGCGTTTCCGCGTGTTCATCGAGACGCATAACCTCGTACTGTGGCGGAGAATCAACGGTCATTCCCTAGCCGACGATCTCTCGCTCACCCCATCGATCGCGTTTACTATAATGACGATACGACGGTGGTGTCTCTTAAGCGCTGACAATGCGCCAAGCGCTATTCTAAGCGCTGGGGGAGATAACCAGGTTATCCCTCGTGGGGCTCGTGTGCCTCAGTTACCTCACCTGTCAAATGGGGATTAAAACTGTGAGCCCCACGTGGGACAACCTGATCGCCTTGTATCCCCCAGCGCTTAGAACAGTGCTTTGCACATAGTTAGCGCTTAACAGATACCACAATTTATTTACTTTTATTTTTCATCCCCGTTTTACAGATGAGGCCACCAAGGTACAGTGAAGTGGCGGAGCCGGGATTAGAACCCACGACCTCTGACTCCCCAGCCCGTGCCCTTTCCGCTAAGCCACGCTGCTTCTCAATGAGCGCTTACCGTGCGCACAGCGCTTGGGAAGGTAGGGTAAAGCAATAAAGACATCTTGAAGCAGCGTGGCTCAGTGGAAAGAGCCTGGGCTTGGGAGTCAGAGGTCATGGGTTCGACTCCCGGCACTGCCACTTGTCAGCTGTGTGACCGTGGGCAAGTCACTTCACTTCTCTGTGCCTCAGTGACCTCATCTGTAAAATGGGGATTAACTGGGAGCCCCACGTGGGACAACCTGATGACCCTGGATCTACCCCAGCGGTTAGAACAGTGCTCTGCACATAGTAAGCGCTTAACAAATACCAACATTATCATTATTATTATCTCCCCCTCCCATGATCTGGCTCGTCCTCCTGTCTCCCTCTCTCCCCGCTCCGAACGGGAAGAGCAGCCCCGTCCCGAGGGAGAAAGGGGAGGACTGGAGAGGGTCCAAACCCTTCGGCCCCAACGCTTCCCATCTCCCTGCCTCCTCCGTCTCCAGCCCCTTCTTCCTCTTGTCTCCTGGGAGATGCTGTGGAGGCAGAAAAAAAAGAGTTCGGAGGAAAGGGCCGGGGTCAGTCCCCTCGGAGGGGGACCTGGTTATCTTCTACTCTATCCGTAATAATAATAGTAATGGTACCTCTTAAGTCCTTACCACGTGCCCAGCACTGTTCTAAGCGCTTGGGTAGATACAAGGGAATCAGGCTGGCCTACGTGGGGCTCACTGTCTTCATCCCCATTTTCCAAATGAGGTCACCGAGGCCTAGAGAAGTGAAGTGACTTGCCCAAGGTCACAGAGCAGACAAGTGGCAGGGCTGGGATTAGAACCCACGACCTCTCACTCCCCAGCCTGGGCTCTTTCCACTAGGCCACGCTGCTTTAACCCAGAGCCTGCCCTGGCCTTAGGGCTGGCCTCTGAGGGAGAAAGAGGGAAATAATAATGATGATGGTGGTGAAGCACTTACTATGTGCCAAGCACCGTTCTAAACGCTGGGGTAGATACAAGGTCATCAAGCTGTCCCTCACTTCGCTTCTCTAGGCCTCAGTTACCTCATCTGGAAAATGGGGATGAAGACTGTGAGCCCCACGTGGGCCAACCTAATTACCCTGTATCTACTCAAGAACTTAGAACAGTGCTCTGCGCATAGTAAGCGCTCAACAAATACCAACATTAAGCATTTACTATGTGCCCAGCACTGTTGTAAGCACTGGGGGGATACAAGGTGATGAGGTGGTCCCCCGTGGGCTCACAGCCTCCATCCCCATTTAACAGATGGGGGAACTGAGGCCCAGAGAAGTGAAATGACTTGCCCAAGGTCACAGGGCAGACAAGTGGTGGAGGCAGGATTAGAACCCATGACCTCTGACTCCCCAGCCCGGACTCTTTCCACTGAGCCACGGTGCTTTAACTCCGAGCCTGCCTTGGCCTTAAGGCTGCCTTGTCTTCCAGCCCTAAGGGAGAAAAAGGTAAATAATACTACTAATGATGATAATAATGATGGTATTTAAGTGCTCACTATGTGGGTTAAGTGCTTACTATGTGCCAAGCACCGTTCTAAGTGCCGGGGTAGATACAAGGTCATCAGGTTGTCCCATGTGGGGTTCAAGTCTTCATCCCCATTTTCCAGATGAGGTCACTGAGGCCCAGAGAATAATAATAACGGCATTTGTTAGGCGCTTACTATGTGCCAAGTACTATTCTAAGCGCTGGGGGAGATACAAGGTGATGAGGTGGTCCCACGTGGGGCTCCCTGTCTCCCTCCCCATTTTCCAGATGAGGTCACTGAGGCCTAGAGAAGTGAAGTGACTTGCCCAAAGTCACAGAGCTGACAAGTGGCAGAGGCAGGATTAGAACCCATGACCTCTGACTCCCCAGCCTGGGCTCTTTCCATTAGGCCATGCTGCTTTAACCTCGAGCCTGCCTTGGCCTTAGGGCTGCCTTGTCTTCCAGCTCCAAGGGAGAAAAAGGTAAATAATAATGACGATGGCATTTGTTAAGTGCTTACTATGTGGGTTAAGCACTTACTGTGTGCCAAGCACCGCTCTAAGTGCTGGGGTAGATACGGATGAGGTCACTGAGGCCAGAGAATAATAATAACGACATTTGTTAAGCGCTTACTATGTGTGAAGCACTGTTCTAAGCGCTGGGGGAGATACAAGGTCATCAGGTTGTTCCCTGTGGGGCTCCCAGTCTTCATCCCCATTTTCCAGATGAGGTCACTGAGGCCCAGGGAAGTGAAGCGACTTGCCCAAAGTCACATAATAATAATGATGGTGTTAATAATAATAATAATGTTGGCATTTGTTAAGCGCTTACTACATGCAGAGCACTGTTCTAAGCGCTGGGGGAGATACAGGGTCATCAGACTGTAATAATAATAATGTTGGTATTTGTTAAGCGCTTACTCTGTGCAGAGCACTGTTCTAAGCGCTGGGGGAGACACAGGGGAATCAGGTTGTCCTACGTGGGGCTCACAGTCTTAATCCCCATTTTACAGATGAGGTAACTGAGGCCCAGAGAAGTGAAGTGACCGGCCCACAGTCACCCAGCTGACAAGTGGCAGAGCCGGGAGTCGAACCCATGACCTCTGACTCCCAAGCCCGGCCTCTTTCCACTGAGCCTCGCCATGTGCCAAGCGCTGAGGAGGGACACAAGATGATGAGGTGGCCCCCCGTGGGCTCCCCGTCTCCATCCCCATTTAACAGAGGGGGGAACTGAGGCCCAGAGAAGCGACTGGCCCCCAGTCACCCGGGTGGCGGGATTCGAACCCACGACTTGGGCCTCCGCAGCCCGGGGGGGTCGCCGCTACCAAGGGGGGCAAGCGCGCGCGCCCCCCCTGCTCCGCCCCGCCCCCCCCGGCCTACTTCGCCGCCGATTGGCCGAGCCGGCTGCTCCTCCCCGCCTCCGTCCGCCGCCGATTGGCCGGGCCGCCTGCGCCTCCCCGCCGCCGATTGGCCGGGCCGCCTGCTCCTCCCGGCGCGCGCCTCTCTGACGGGCTGAAAGCGACGTCCGTCAGCCGGGCCGAGGCCGGCGGGCCCCGCCTCCCCTCCTCTCCCCTCCCCCCGCGGCCCCAAACGGCGGCCGCCGCGCTCCGCCCTCCGCCCTCCCCCCTCCCCGTCCCGCCGCGCCCCGCACCTCCGCTCCGCCGCTCCCTCCTTCGGGCTCCCCGCTCCGCCGCCTCGGCCGCTCCCGCCGGACCCACCGACCCCCGCACCGGAGGCCGACACGTCACCCGCGCCCGGCCCCGCCCCCGTGACGTCAGCGCGTCGCCGCGCCCCTCTGACGTCACGCCGCGGGGGCGTCCCGGGGCGCGCCGCCGCCCCCTAGGGGCCGACCGAGCCGCCGCCCCCTCAACATCATCGACGGGACGTGGTTTGCTGAGCGGGTGCCAAGCCCTGCCCTAAGCGCTGGGGACGGGGGAGAGAAGGCGATGGGGTCGTCCCACTCGGGGCTCCCCGTCCGCATCCCCATTTTCCCGATGAGGCCGCCGAGGCCCGGAGGGAAACGACCGGCCCCAAGTCACCCGGCCGATTGGGTGGTGGGGCGGGATTAGAACCCACGACCTCCGACTCCCCAGCTCGAGCCTTGACTCCATGCCATCTGAGAAACGGCGTGGCTCGGTGGAAAGAGCCCGGGCTGGGGAGTCGGAGGTCGCGGGTTCGAATCCCCGCTCGGCCACTTAACAATGTTGATATTTGTGAAGCGCTTACTATGTGCCCAGCACTGTTCTAAGCGCTGGGGTAGACATAGGGGAATCAGGTTGTCCCACGTGGGGCTCACAGTCTTCATCCCCATTTTACAGATGAGGGAACTGAGGCGCAGAGAAGTGAAGTGACTTGCCCACAGTCACACAGCCGACAAGTGGCAGAGCTGGGATTCGAACTCATGAGCCCTGACTCCAAAGCTGGGTGACTTCGGGCGAGCCACTTCACTTCTCTGGCCCTCAGTTCCCTCATCTGGAAAATGGGGATGAAGACCGTGAGCCCCACGGGGGGGCAACCCCGATTCCCTTGTGTCTCCCCCAGCGCTCAGAACAGTGCTCGGCACATAGTAAGCGCTTAACAAATACCAACATTATCTATTGAGCGCCGACCGCTCGGTTAGACGCCCCCCCGAGACACGGACACAGACACGCACGCTCTCCCCGCCGCGTCCTCACAGGATCAGACAGGGCTCCCCTCCCGGAGGTCGGGACTCCATTTATTCTTCCGACGAGAGGTCGGGACTCCATTTATTCTTCCGACGCGCGGGGTCAGGTCGAAGGAGGGAGCGAGTTGCGCGGGGAATCCTTGCAGTTGAAGATGGACACCCGCCGCCAGATGACGGTGATCTTCAGGCTGTCCCGCGCCTTGCCGGTCCTGCGGCCCTGTTCGGCCTCCTGCTCATGGCTGCCGTCGGCCTCTGTGGGGACCAGGGGCCCGGTCAAGGCCGGGGGCTCCCGACCGCCGTAACGCCCGAGCCCCGCCGCCGCAGCTTCCGTGACCACGGCCCGCGTTAACTGCGTGGCGGGCGCCGGGGTCGGACGCGGTCCCTGTCCCGCGTGGGGCTTACCGACTCCGTCCCCGTTTTACGGATGAGGTGCCCGAGGCTCGGGGAAGCGAGGCGACTGGCCCGAGGTCACGGCGGGAGCCGGGCGGCGGAGCCAGGATCAGAACCCGGGGCCCCCGTCGATTAACGCTGGCATTCGGTAAGCACTTCGTGGCTCAGTGCCAAGAGCCTGGGGTCGGGAGGCAGAGGTCACGGGTTCGAATCCCGGCTCTGCCACTTGGCGGCTGTGGGCCAGTCACTTCGCTGAGCCTCAGTTCCCTCATCCGGCAAATGGGGATGAAGACGGTGAGCCCCACGTGGGACCAGCTGATGACCCCGTATCCCCCCCCCGGCGCTTAGAACGGTGCTCTGCACAGAGTAAGCGCTGAACAAATACCAACATTATTATTACTACGTGCCGAGCAGGGGAGATACAGGGTCATCAGGTGGTCCCCCGCGGGGGCTCAAGGTCTTAATCCCCATTTTCCAGGGGAGGGAACCGAGGCACCGAGAGGTGAAGCGACTTGCCCCGGGTCACCCAGCCGACGACGGGCGGCGGAGCCGGGATCAGAACCCACGACCTCCGACTCCTAAGCCCGGGCCGTTTCCCCCGAGCCACGCCGCTTCTCGTAGGGAGGCCTACAGACTCCCAGGCCCGGGGTCCGTCTGCCACGCCACGCTGCTTTTTGGGGCCTGCCCCGCTCCTCCCCGGCACCCCCGCGAGTCCCGCTTTTTCCTTCGTGGCATTCTCTAAGCGCTCCTTCTGTGTCAAACACCGTTCTGAGCGCCGGGGCGGGCACGGGCTAATCAGGTTGGACACGGTCCCTGGCCCGCACGGGGCTCACAGTCCTAAGCAGGAGGGAGAAGAGGTATTTAATTCCCATCGAGGAAACGGAGGCACAGAGAAGTCGCGAGTCCCCCAAGGTCACCCGGCGAGCGACGGGCAGAGTGGGGATTAGAACCCGGGGCCTCTGCCGGGCCCGTGCTCTTCGCCCCAGGCCGCGCCGCTTCCCCCAAAGCGGGGCGGCCCCAGCCCCGCGCCCGGAGGCCTCGCTTCCCTTCCCCCGCCCCCCACACCTTCTTGCAACTGTGCCGGCTCTGCCGCCTGGGGCTCCTGGGGCCGCTCCGGGATCGTGGATTTACAGCAACCCATGGCCCACCGAGGGCCGACTCAGGGCGGCGGCCCGCCCCCGCCCGCCCGCCCCCTTTGTGACATCAGAGCCGCCGACCTCCTCCATCCCCCCCAATCCCAGCCGGGACCCCCCGACTCTCCCCACGGCCCCCCGGGAGTCCCCGGCACCCGCCCCGGGCCTCGCGGCCGCTTGAGGAGACCCCCGGCGGCGCCGCCTTACCCCACAGGAAGCCGGGGAGGTGGGGGGAGGTCGGAATCGATTTATTTACAAGAGGGAAAGGAGCGCGCGGGAGGCCCGGGGATCAGGGGTCCGGCGACCGCGGCCCCTTCCGGTCCCGCTTGGGTCGGGCCGCCGCCGCCGCCGCCGCCTCGGGCCGGGGCCTCTTCCGCCGGTCCCGCGGGGCCACCGTCTCCAGCGCGGCCCACAGCTCGTCCGCCTCGGTCTCCTCCGGGGGAGCCGGGGCCGGCTCCGGGGGCTCATCCTGAGGGTAGGTGAAGGGGCAGAGGAGTGAAACGGGTGTCGCTTCACTCTCGCCTGGAGACGTCTCCTTTTCGGCCTCATCCTTCCCCACTTTCCCCTCCCTCCCTCCCTCTTCTGTTCTATCCTCCCCCTCGGACGAAGGATCCCCAAGGATCTTTCCCTTTCCAGGCTTCTCACCTCCCAGTTGTCCCTGCCTGACAGGAGCAGGCAGTTGAGACGAGACTTGAGGTATACCTGAGGGAGAAGAGAAGAAATCGGTGGCGGCTGAATTTTTGGAGACGGAGGCAAAGTGGGGGGCGGGAGCAAGAGGAAAAGAGGAAACGGGGAAAGGACGGCAAGAGGGAGGGGGGGTGGGAAGAGTTCAGTGCTCAGAGCCTGAGTGCGAAACGGGGGAGCTTCGTCGGGGAGGCGCCCTCCCCTAAGCCTAGGAGGCCCAGGGATAACGATATCATTTAATAACAACAATAATCACGATATCTGTTACGGACTACGTGCCGGGCACCGTTCTGAGCGCTGAGGTATAACAAGGTGATTGCGTTGGATATAGTTGCTATCCCAAACTGGGCTCACAGTCTTAATCCCTACTTTTTTTTACAGACGAGGTCCAGAGAAGTAAAGCGACCCGCCCAAGGTCGCGCAGCAGGCCCGTGACGGCGCTGGGATTAGAACCCGGGTCCTTCCGGCTCCCGGGCCCACGGTTTAACCCCCAGGCCGCGCTGTTCTCCCTTCTGCGTCATCTGTGTACTTGGATCTGTGACCTTTGGACATTTGACATTTGCCTTTGGGGATATTTGGGGGGATCCTTCCGACTCTCGGGCCCGGGCCCTACCCACTAGGCCACGCTGCTTCTCTGACGATTTAACGAATAGATTCCCGGGCGCGGGCAAAAAGGTCCTAGAGGAGGCCGGGGCCGAAGAGAGAGGACAGCCGGTCTCGCCGCTCACCTTATGCTCCAGGCCGCGGGGATCCCGGAGCCGATGCACCCTGAGAACACGGTCGAGGCCGCAGGAGGCCAGGAGAGGCCGGGTGGGGTGGCACTGCAGCCCCCGCACGCTGCCCGCTAGCCCTTTCAGGCAGCACACCAGTCGCCCTGGAGGAAACGGTGAAGGGGGGATGAACCGAGAAGGGGGCGCGGGGCCTCTCCGGAGGCCCACCCCCGGCGCGGTCGGCAGGGCCCCTCCCTCCTCCCGACTCACCTTGCCGCAGGTCGATCTCCGCCAGCTGCCCGTGCGTGTTCCCTACGACCACCGAGCTGGGGGAAGGGACGCCAGGGGTCGGACGAGCCACGGTGAGGTTTCCGCTCCCGGCCTCCCGGCCTCCCGCCCTCCTCCCCTCCCCGGCCGGCATCACTCACGTGCCCCCCGGAACGAGGGTCAGTGCCGTCAGGGGATATTCCCCGTAGGAGGCCTCCAGGACCGGCCGGCGCGTGGGGGAGCTGGGATCGTACACCCGCACCTGAGGAGAAACCGGCAGTCGCTCGAGAGACCGGGCCCGTCCCCACCGTGGCCGCCCCCGGGTCCCGCCGGGTCCCCTCCCGAGACCGCCGGCTCACCTGATGGTACCCCGTGCAGGTCACGAGTCTCTGGGACCCCGGGAGGAACTGAATGTCCTGGTCCCAGATGGGGACCCTCAGATCCAGCCAGTCGTTACGGACCTGGCGGGGCGGGGGGAGGGAGAGCGTCGGCAGGGTGCCGGTCGGCCCCTCTCCCTCCCCCGGGGTCTCCGGTCGGCGCCGTGACCCCCGATGCCCCGAGGAAGCCCGGGCCGGGCCTCGGACCATCTCTCGTGCCCCCGTCACTCACGTTCTTGGCTCGGAAGACGGGTTCCTGGGAGCCCTGCAGGTCCCACACCTTCAGAGCGTTCTCCTTGCCACCGGTGGCCACCAGGTGCGGCCGCTCGGGGTCCTGGCGCATCCGGCACACCTTCGGGCCCACCTGGACCTCCGCCCGCTGCGGGGGAAGAGCCGAGATGGGGTCGTGGGCCAGTAGAGAAGGGGCCGGGCTGTCGACCCATCGATCAGTGGCACTTATTGAGCGCTTGCTGTTTGCAGAGCACCGTATTAAGCGCTTGGGAGGGGACAACGGAGTCGGAAGACACGTTCCCTGCTCGCAACAAGCTTCCGGTCTTGATGGGAGGCAAGACATATGTAACTTAAAGATACGGACATAAATGCCTTGAATTCCTCAACTCCAACTCTCTCCTGGATCCCCTCCAATCTGGCTTCCATCCCCTCCACTCCACCGAAGCTGCCCTCTCAAAGGTCACCCATGACGACCTCCTTGCCAAATCCAACAGCTCCTACTCTATCCTCATCCTCCTCGACCTCTCAGCTGCCTTTAACACTGTTGACCATCCCCTTCTTCTCCACACTTTATCTCACCTTGGCTTCACGGGTTCCGTCCTCTCCCGGTTCTCCTCTTATCTTTCTGGCCGTTCATTCTCGATCTCCTCTTCCCCCTTCCATCCTCTAACTTTAGGGGTTCCTCAAGGGTCAGTTCTTGGCCCTCTTCTGTTCTCCATTTACACTCACTCCCTCGGTGAACTCATCCGCTCTCACGGCTTTGACTACCATCTCTACGCAGATGACACGCAGATCTACATCTCCGCCCCTGTCCTCTCCCCCTCCCTTCGGGCTCGCATCTCCTCCCGCCTCCGGGACGTCTCCACCTGGATGTCGGCCCGCCACCTAAAACTCAACATGAGCAAGACCGAGCTCCTCATCTTCCCTCCCAAACCCGGTCCTCTCCCAGACTTCCCCATCACTGTGGACGGCACGACCATCCTTCCCGTCTCACAGGCCCGTAACCTCGGTGTCATCCTTGACTCCGCTCTCTCATTCACCCCACACATCCAATCTGCCACCAATGCCTGCCGGTCTCGCCTTCACAACATCGCCAAGATCCGCCCTTTCCTCTCCATCCAAACGGTACGTACTGGTACAGGCTCTCATAATATCCCGACTGGATTATTGTGTCAGCGTCCTCTCTGATCTCCCATCCTCCTGTCTCTTCCCGCTCCAGTCTATACTTCACTCCGCTGCCCAGATTGTCTTCCTACAGAAACGCTCTGAGCATGTCACTCCCCTCCTCAAAAACCTCCAGTGGTTGCCTCTCAACCTTCGCATGAAGCAAAAACCCCTCACTCTTGGCTTCCAAGCTGTCCATCCCCTTGCCCCCGCCTACTTCACCTCCCTCCTCTCCTTCTCCAGCCCAGCCCGCACACTCCACACCTCTGCTCCTGCTCACCTCCTCATTGGGCCTCGTTCTCGCCTGTCCCGCCGTCGACCCCTGGCCCACGTCCTTCCTCTGTCCCGGAATGCCCTCCCTCCTCATCTTCGCCAAACTAGCTCTCTTTCCCCCCCTTCAAAGCCCTACTGAGAGCTCACCTCCTCCAGGAGGCCTTCCCAGACTGAGCTCTCCCTTTCCCTCCACCCCTCCTCACCGCCCCTACTCCCTCCCTCTGCTCTACCCCCTTCCCCTCCCCACAGCACTTGTGTATATTTGTATATATTAATTACTCTATTTTATTCATGATGTGTCTGTATCTATGATTCTATTTATCTTGACGATATTGATGCCTGACGACTTGTTTTGTCTGTCTCCCCCTTATAGACTACTGTGAGACCGTTGTTTGGGCAGGGACTGTGTTGTCGAATTGTACATTCCAAGCGCTTAGTACAGTGCTCTGCATACAGTGAGTGCTCATAAATACGACTGAATGAATGAAATGCTATGGAGCAAATATCAAATGTCCAAAGGTCACAGATCCAAGTACACAGATGACACAGAAGGGAGAACAGCGTGGCCTAGAGGTTAAACCTTGGGCCTGGGAGTCTGAAGGCCCTGGGTTCTAATCCCGGCTCCGCCACGTGTCTGCTGAGTGATCTCGGGCAAGTCACTTCACTTCTCTGGGCCCATTACCTCATAATAATAATAATAGTAATAAATAATAATAATAATGTTGGTATTTGTTAAGCGCTTACTATGTGCACAGCACTGTTCTAAGTGTTGGGGTAGATACAGGGTAATCGGGTTGTCCCACATGGGGCTCACAGTCTTCATCCCCATTTGACAGATGAGGTCACTGAGGCACAGAGAAGTTAAGTGACTTGCCCTCAGTCACACAGCTGACAAGGGGCAGAGCCGGGATTCAAACCCATGACCTCTGACTCCCAAGCCCGGGCTCTTTCCACTGAGCCACGCCGCTTCTCTACCTCTAGATACTTCTTTACCTCATCTGTAAAATGGGGATTAACACCACAATCCCTATGTGGGACAGGGACTGTTTCTAACCTGATTAGTCTGTATCTACCCCAGCGCTCAGTAAAGTGCCTGGCATATAGTAACTGCTTAAAAAGTACTATTCAAAAAAAAAAAAAAAGAGCAAGCCGGGGAAAAGAGGGCTTAATCGGGGAAGGCTCCTTGGAGGAGATGTGTCCCGCCCAGTCTTCCACCAGAGTTTCTCCGGGGGACGACACACCCAAACCCTCTGCCCAGAGCCCAGGACGGTGGTCCCGAGCACCCTGAGCGTTCAACGCGTACGCTTCCCCTCGCCGGCCCCCGACCGGGCCCAGTTCCGAGGACGGTGGGAGCCTCACGTGTTCAGAGGTATCCTCGGGCCAGACGCGGATAATCCCAGACTCTACGCAGGTGACCAGGCAACTGCAAAGAAAATGCGGAGAAAAATTTTAGGAAAAGAGCAGCCCCCTTTCTCCCCATCCTAGGCCGGTTTACTCCGAGGTGGAGGAAGACGGTAAACTGGTTGGGTTTATTCCACTTTCCCATTTCCCAAAGAGAACTCCTGCTTGGCTTTTTTTTTTTTTTAATGGTATTTCTTAAGCGCTTACTATGGGTCAAGCACCGTTCTAGGCGCTGAGGTAGATACAAGTCAATCGGACAGAGTCCCTGTCCCACGTGACCTAGTAGGAGGGAGAATCCCCATTCTACAGTGAAAGAAACCAAGGCCCAGAGAAGTGACGTGACTGACCCAAGAACACAGAGCGGGCAAGTGGCAGAGGCAGGATTAGAACCCAGGTCCTCTGACGGCCAGGGCTACCTGGGCTCTTTCCACTGAGCCTCTGCTCCCCCTCTCTTCCTGCTAACAGTGGAGAAGAGCCCGGGCCTGGGAGGCAGAAGGACCTGGGTTCTAGTCTCAGCTCTGCCACTCATCTGCTGCGTGACCGTGGGCAAGTCGCTTCTCCTTGAATCTATTTATTGCCATTGTTCTTGGCCGCCCGTCTCCCCCGATTAGACTGTAGCCCGTCAAAGGGCAGGGACTGTCTCTGTTACCAATTTGTACATTCCAAGCACTTAGTACAGTGCTCCGCACATAGTAAGCGCTCAATAAATACTATTGAATGAATGAATGGGCCTCTGTTCCCTCATCCACTAAAAATGGGGATTCAGACTGTGAACCTCCTGTGGGACACGGACTGTGTCCAACCTGATTAGCTTCTATCTACCCCAGCGCTTAGTACAGTGCCTGGCCCGTTGCAAATGCTTCACAAATACCAGTTGTTGTTTTTAAAGAACAAAGTAAAACTCTTTATCCTGCTCCAACTATTTCTAAATAATCTGTTTCAGCCGTCCCAGATAGCAGACAGAGCAGTTCAACAAAAGTAACGATTTTACAAGCTAGGTGATTTGGGGGAAATCACTTCACCTCGCTGGGCCTCAGGTACCTCATCTGTAAAATGGGGATTACGACTGTTGAGTCCCACGGGGGACAGGGATATTCTCCGATCCAATTTGCTCGTATCTACCCCTGCGCTCAGTACAGTGCCTGGACGTAGTAAGCACTTAAATACCAAAATTATTATTAACATCAAAATTATTATCATTATTGAACTCTCCCAAGTCCCGAGTACTACTGCTTGGCCTGTCTTCTCCCCTGTCGTTCTGCCATTTTTGCCTGCTCCCCCCCGGCCCAAGTGGCCACAGTTTTGGTACATTTTGTCACCTCCCTAAGTTACTCTGAGGGAAACAGCGATCGAAAAGACAGAGGAAGCAGCAGCAGCCAGCTGCTTCGTGTCCCCCAAACCTCGTTCAACTCTTCCAACTCTTCCCCTCCGACGGTATCAGGCCGTGAGAAGTAGCAGGGGCTAGGGGAAAGAGCACAGGCCTGGGAGACAGAGGACCTGGGTTCTAATCCAAGGCTCGGCCGCTTTCCTGTCGTGAGACCTAGGTCGAGTCACTTAACTTCTCCATTCCTCCATTTCCTCATCTGCAAAATGGGGATTAAATCCTACTCCCTCGGAACTCGACTGTAAGCACCGTGTGGGCCAGAGGCTGTGACCAACAAGATTGATTTATTTCCAGTGAGAAGCAACGTGGCTCAGTGGCTAGAGCCCGGGCTTGGGAGTCAGAGGTGATGGGTTCTAACCCCGGCTCCGCCGCTCGTCAGCTGTGTGACTTTGAGCAAGTCACTTAATTTCTCTGGGCCTCAGTTCCCTCATCTGGAAAATGGAGATGAAGACTGTGAGCCCCACGTGGGACAACCTGATCACCTTGTATTCCCCCCCCCCAGTGCTTAGCACAGTGCTTGGCACACAGTAAGCGTTTAACAAATACCATCATTTTTTTTCCCACCCTAACATCTACTAAGCACTTAACAAATGTCATTAAAAAAATGGGCGCCTAGACCCAGAATTGGAGTCTTACCCATCGTGTCGTGCCAGCCCTCGGAAGACCCCTTCTCCGCCGGGACACCGTCTCCCACTTGTGAACGTTCCTTTCTCGGTGCTGAACCGTTTGACCTCTCCATTTGCACAACCCACCAGGATCTACGGAAAGGGACGGGGAAGGGCCACGGCCACGAACGCCAACAACCGGCAGCCCTGACGCCTGGCTTCCCTCCCCACCCCACCCACCCCCATTTCCTTGCCCCATCTCACCTGGCTCTCGGTCTCGTCCCCCCAGGCCAAGACCGTGACCTCCTCCTCCCGCCGCAGCCGACCGGACTCCGTGAAGTTGGTGGCCTGTTTTCTCTGCAGATTCACCCCTGGGGGGGACGAGAGAAAGAAGCAGACGGTGACGATGGCTGCTTCGTCGCGGGCAGGGTACGTTTCGGCTAAGTCCGTTACATCGGACTCTTCCTAGCGCTTAGCGCAGTGCTCTACACACGGTGGGTGCCCAATAAACACCGTTGATCGACTGAATGGCTTTCAGGATCCAGCTCCGCAGCCCAAGATGACCTGACTTTCTCCCTTTATTCATCCACCCCCGCCCCCCGTCCCAGCCCCACAGCCCTTCCGTACGAATCTGTAATTAATTTATTTCACTCAATCCTATTTATTGAACGCTTACTGCGTGCAAAGCACTGCACTAACTGCTTGGGGGTGTGCAATGTAATAAAGACACATCCCCTGCCCACAACAAGCTTACAGTCTAGAGGAGACGGGCGTTAATATAATTAAATAAATCACAGATATGTGCACGTGCTATAGGACTGCAGGGGAGGGTATTGATTTATATTAACATCTGTCTTCCCGGCTAGACTGTAAGCTCGTTGTGGACAGGGAACGTGTCTGTTTATTTCTGTATTCGAATCACCCAAGCGCTTAGCGTGGTCATAGGTTCGAATCCTGGCTCTGCCGCTTGTCAGCTGTGTGACTGTGGGCAAGTCACTTCACTTCTCTGTGCCTCAGTTACCTCAGCTGTAAAATGGGGATTAAAACTGTGAGCCTCACGTGGGACAACCTGATTACCCTGTATATCCCAGCGCTTAGAACAGTGCTCTGCACATAGTGAGCGCTTAACAAATACCAATATTATTATTATTAGCACAGTGCTCTGTACTCCGTGTAGGAGAGGCAGCAAAGCCCAGTGGCAAGAGCATAGGCTTGGGAGTCGGAGGATGTGGGTTCTAATCCCGGCTCCGCCTGTTGTCTATGTGACCCGGGGCAAGTCACTTCACTTCTCTGTGCCTCAGTTACCTCGTCTGTAAAATGGGGAGGAAGACTGTTAACCCTATTTGGGACAGGGACTGTATCCAACCTGATGACCTTGTATCTACCCCAGCACTTAGAAAAGCGCTTGGCACATAGCAAAGTTCTTAAGAAATGTCATGATGATAATAATAGTAGCTATTATTATTATTAAGCGCTCAATAAATGAGCAGCAGCGTGGGGTAGTGGATAGAGCCCGGGCTTGGGAGTCAGAGGACGTGAGTTCTAATTCCGCCTCGGCCACTTGTCAGCTGTGTGACTGTGGGCAAGTCACTTCACTTCTCTGGGCCTCAGTGACCTCATCTGTCAAATGGCGATGAAGACTGTGAGCCTCACGTGGGACAACCTAATGCCCCTGTATCTCTCCCACCGCTTAGAACAGTGCTCTGCACATCGTAAGCGCTTAACAAATACCAACATTATTATTATTATTACAGCCTGATAACCCTGTATCATACCACCAGCGCTTAGAACAGTGTTCTGCACATAGTAAGCGCTTAACAAATGCCAACATTATAATTATTATTACAGCCTAATGACCCTGTATCATACCACCAGCGCTTAGAACAGTGTTCTGCACATAGTAAGCGCTTAACATGTACGAACATTATAATTATTATTACAGCCTGATGACCCTGTATCATACCACCAGCGCTTAGAACAGTGCTCTGCACATAGTAAGCGCTTAACAAGTACCAACATTATAATTATCATTACAGCCTGATGACCCTGTATCATACCACCAGCGCTTAGAACAGTGTTCTGCACATAGTAAGCGCTTAACATGTACGAACATTATAATTATTATTACAGCCTGATGACCCTGTATCATACCACCAGCGCTTAGAACAGTGCTCTGCACATAGTAAGCGCTTAACAAGTACCAACATTATAATTATCATTACAGCCTGATGACCCTGTATCATACCACCAGCGCTTAGAACAGTGTTCTGCACATAGTAAGCGCTTAACATGTACGAACATTATAATTATTATTATTACAGCCTGATGACCCTGTATCATACCACCAGCGCTTAGAACAGTGCTCTGCACATAGTAAGCGCTTAACAAGTACCAACATTATAATTATCATTACAGCCTGATGACCCTGTATCATACCACCAGCGCTTAGAACAGTGCTCTGCACATAGTAAGCGCTTCACAAATACCAACATTATTATGATTATAACAGCCTGATGACCCTATATCTCCCCCAGCGCTTAGGACAGTGCTCGGCACCTAGTGAGCGCTTAACAAATAGCAACATCATCTTTGTGATAATTGGGATTACAGAGGCGTCCGTCCGTCCGTCCGCCCGTCCGCCTCCCTCTGTCCCTCCCTCTGTCCCCCGGAGTCACCCTTGAGGATGCCGGTCTCCGTCCCCAGCCACACGTGGTTCCAGCGCGCCGAGGCCGCCATGACAGCGGAGTCGGGGCTCAACAGCTTCCGCTTCGGTCGGGGCTCAACAACTTCCGCTTCCGGTCAGGACCCAAGCGCTTCCGGTCGGGGTGCAACAGCTTCCGGTCCGGGCCCCCTTCCGACCCTTCCGGCCGCACGAAAGGCCCTCCGGCTGGGAAACCCATGACAAGCTTTAAGGGTTCCGGGACACTAATAATGATAATAGAATAATGTTGGTATTTGTGACGCGCTTACTCTGTGCAGAGCACTGTTCTAAGCGCTGGGGGGAGATACAGGGTCATCAGGTGGTCCCACGTGAGGCTCACAGTTAATCCCCATTTTACAGATGAGGGAACTGAGGCCCAGAGCAGGGAAGTGACTTGCCCCCAGTTACCCAGCTGACACGTGGCAGAGCTGGGATTCGAACCCATGACCTCTGACTCCAAAGCCCGTGCTCTTTCCACTGAGCCACGCTGCTTCTCTAATATAATAATATAATTCTCTAATATAATAATGTTGGTATTTGTTAAGCGCTTACTATGTGCAGAGCACTGGACTAAGCGCTGGGTCAGATACAGGGTCACCAGGTTGTCCCACGTGAGGCTCACAGTTAATCCCCATTTTATTCATTCATTCATTCATTAGTATTTATTGAGCGCTTACTATGTGCAGACAGATGAGGTCACTGAGGCACAGAGAAGTGAAGTGACTCGCCCACAGTCATACAGCTGACAAGGGGCAGAGCCGGGATTCGAACCCATGACCTCTGACTCCCAAGCCCGGGCTCTTTCCACTGAGTCACGCAGCTTCCCGAATGAATCGAATGAATAATAATCATTCATTCATTAGTATTTATTGAGCTATTACTATGTGCAGAGCACTGGACTAAGCGCTTGGAATAGACAATTGGGCAACGGACAGAGACCATCCCTGCGCAATGACGGGCTCACAGTCTAATCGGGGGAGACGGACAAAAACAGGACAACTTAATCACGATAAATAGAATCAAGGGGATAAGAATAATAATGTTGGTATTTGTTAAGCGCTTACTATGTGCCCAGCACTGTTCTAAGCGCTGGGGAGGAGACAAGGTAATCAGCCTGTTCCACCTGGGGCCCACAGTCTTCATCCCCATTTTCCAGACGAGGGAACTGAGGCCCAGAGAATAATAATAATGGTATTTGCTAAGTCCTTACTATGTGCCCAGTACTGTTCTAAGCGCTGGGGAGGACACAAGGTTCATTCATTTATTCAATCGTATTTATTGAGCGCTTACTATGTGCAGAGCACTGGACTAAACGCTTGGAATGGACAAATCGGTAACAGAGACAGTCCCTGCCCTATGACGGGCTTGCAGTCTAATCGGGGGAGACGGACAGACAAGAACAATAGCAATAAATAGAATCAAGGGGAAGAACATCTCATTAAAGCAATCGTAAATAAATAGAATCAGGGTGAGGTACATCTCATTAACAAAATAAACTGACAGGCGGCAGAGTCGGGATTCGAACATCTCAGGAGTATTATTACTTTTATTTAAAGCATTTTATCCACTTTCCCCCGCTTGCCTCACTTCACCGATCTGTTACAGTCGCCCATGTGGCTCCTTTCGCTCCAGCTTGTTCACCATCTCCCCATCTCAACTTCTTTAATAATAATGTTGGTATTTGTTAAGCGCTTACTATGTGCAGAGCACTGTTCTAAGCGCTGGGGAAGATACAGGGTCATCAGGTTGTCCCACGTGAGGCTCACAGACTTCATCCCCATTTTACAGATGAGGGAACTGAGGCACAGAGAAGTGACTTGCCCACAGTCACCCAGCTGACAAGTGGCAGAGCTGGGACTCGAACTCATGACCTCTGACTCCCAAGCCCAGGCTCTTTCCACTAAGCCACGCTGCTTCTTTACCGCCAACCCTTTTACCCTCAGCAATCTATCACGTCCTGAACGCCTCCGCGGGGCACCGTACTGAGCGCCTCGGAGAGTGCCACACCACTAGCCCTGACGGGCACGTCCGCTCCCCACAAAGAACCGACGATTCAGAGAGAAACAGTCACCGCTCGTGCCACCCCTCGGTGGACAAATAATAATAATGTTGGTATTTGTTAAACGCTTACTATGTGCGGGGCACTGTTCTAAGCGCTGGGGTAGACACAAGGGAATCAGGTAGTCCCATGTGGGGCTCACAGTCTTAATCCCCATTTTACAGATGAGGTAACTGAGGCACTGCGAAGTGACTTGCCCACAGTCACACAGCTACGTGGCAGAGCCGCGATTCGAACCCACGACCTCTGACTCCAAAGCGCGGGATCTTTCCACTGAGCCACGCTGCTTCTCTACCCTCTTCCCCACTTTCAAATCCTTATAAAAAACAAGGCATAAGGAAAGGGAAGCTTCGAACACGAGCACAACAATCCGCAAAGTAAGAAAAACACAAGCGCAGAGAAGAAGAGCGATAAAGGATGTCAATTCGGATATTATTTATTACTATACTATAAATACGACGTTATTATGATTAACAATCTTATAATCATTGTAAATTACCTATTATTATAATTTATCCATATTCGGCAAAGGCCCACTCTGCAAAACAGCGTGGCTCAGTGGAAAGAGCCCAGGATTGGGAGTTACAGGCCTCGGGTTCTAATCACCGCTCTCCACTTGCCACCTCTGCGTCTGGGAATAAACCCCTTCATTGTCGTAGGCCTCAGTCATCTCATCGGCAAAATAGGAAATAACTGAACATCACATAGGACACCGTGATTTTCCTACAACTCCCCAAACACTTAAAACAGTGAGTGCACAATAAGTGCACAACGGATACTAAAAAAACTACCACTAACTGTAAAAGAAAATAGGAGCAGGGTCTCCAAAATTACTATCAACTACACCACCTTACAAGCTACAGTAATGAAAATTCTCTTCTTAGAACACAATAGACTCCCCAAGAAGAAGTGCAACGCTCTTAGAAATACTGCAATATCAGGTCACTGCATGGAGTGTACGGAGCAAGCCCCTATTCCACTTCCTGGCTCCAAAATTCCATTTAACACATTATCCTCGGATAGAGAATGCATCAAATACTAAACTGATAAGAACAAATGCTACACTTGATCTTAGCCAAAAGGCCGAGAAGCGATAACTTCAGCCCCCACGCTCAGCCCGGCCCTCCCTCTCCCGCTCCTCTGCAGCTCACGACGACAGGGAATCTCCCACTTCCCATCGCGCCCCAGTGGCTCAGCACTCTTTATTTCCATCTCCCACCTCCGCTTCTTCGGACGAGGCGGGGAAATTGGTAATTTCCTCTGGTACAGAAAAAGAAAAAAAAGCTAATACTTATACGGCTGAAGGCCATCGATCAATGGTATTTACTGAGCGCCTGCTTTCTGAAAACTCTATACTAAAAGGTTGAAAGAGTAAACTGTGATAGCGTCGGTGGACAATCCCTCGCCCACCAAGAGTTTCCTTTAAAGAGAGGGGGAGACTGACATTAATAGACATGACAGACAGGAGATATAGTAGAGGATAAGGATTTGTAGTGAATCCCGGTGGGCCTGAGGAGGGGGTGGATATCCAGTGGGTTTAGATCCGAAAACAGAGGGGATAAGGAAAGGAAGGTAGATAGGAGAAGTGGAGGTTTAGTCAGGGAAGGCCTCTCGGAGGAGACGGGATTTTAGGAGAGCTCTGAAGGGAGGCCGTGGGGGTCTGTCCAGGTCCGACAAGGATGCGGGCAATGAGACAGACGAGATCTAGGTATTTTGATTAAGTTGTCATTAGCGGTGCGAAGTAAAATAATAATGGTATCCTGTAAGCGCTTACTATGTGCCGAGCACTGAACTAAGTGCTGGGGTAGATACGAGCTAATCGGGTTGGACAAATTCCCTGTCCCACATGGGGCTCACAGTCTACACATCCCCATTTGACAGATGAGGAAACTGAGGCACACAGAGGTGAAGTGACTTGCTCAAGGGCACGCAGTAGACACGAGGCAGAGGCGGGATTAGAACCCATGGCCTGATTCAGGCATATGCTGTCTTCACTACACCACGCTGCACGCACCGTGTAAGAGTTGGGTTGTGTAATTCGGTAATGTGAGGTAGGAAGGGAGAGAGACGTTTGAATGTCTCAAGGCTGACGATCAGGAGTTTCTGTTCAGGGCAGAGGAGAAATGACAACCACTGCAGGGCTTGGAAGAGAAGAGAAACTTTTTTTTAAGGTAATATGTGGGTAGTAGTGTCTAGTATGGACTTTAGACCGTGAGCCCGTTATTGGGCAGGAATTGTCTCTTCCTGTTGTCGAATTGTACACTCCAAGCACTCAGTACAGGGCTCTGCACATAGTAAGTACTCAATAAATACTACTGAATGACTGGAGGGGGAGAGGCAAAAAGCGACGTGGCCTAATTGATAGGGGACGGGCCTAAGAGTCGGGAGGACCTATGTTCTCATCCCACCTCTGTCACTTGCCTGCCGTGTTCCCTGTGATATATCACTGGACTTCTCTATGCCTCAGTAAAATGGGGATTACGACTGCGTGCAGTCCGATTAGCTTGTCTTTGCCCCAGCACTTGGTACAGTGTCCAACACGTAGTCATTCATCGCATTTATTGAGCGCTTACTGTGTAGGAAGCACCTTACAAAGCGCTTCAGAGAGTAGGATGGAACAAGAGACACATTCCCTGACGACCACCAGCTCAGTCTAGAGGGGGAAACAGACATTAAAATACATAAACAATGCATAAATAAATAGAAAGCACTTAAAACATACCGTTAAAAAACGGTACAAGAGCAAAGAAGAAGGTGACGCAGTAAAAGGTATGGTGAACTCTTGCATGACCGTAGTAGGATTCTTTATGAAGTTCATCCCCCTTCCCACCATCCTAAATCCCTCCCTCTGCTCTACCCCCACCGCATTTGTGTATATATATGTACATATTTATGATTCTATTTTATTGATGACGTGTATATATCTATAATTCTGTATTTTTAGATTGATGCCTGTCTACTTGTTTTGTTGTCCGCCTCCGCCCTTCTCTGGTGCTCACTTTGTTACTTTTAGCAACTACCTGCATTCGCACCTACTCAGCCCAACCCATGTTATTAGGATATTTACTCCTCTTCCCAGGCGTTTCCTCTCCCGAGTCGACCATAACAATTTCAGCCCTCACCAGAACTGCCATCCACAGGACTCCCTCCCCCACCACCTCAGAGACAAGTCAGCCGGGAACCCCTGGACTCTCCTTTTTGAATTGACTGACTCATGTCCTCTGACTCTAGGCACCTCCCGATTATGCTGTTGCTGCTCTTTATTATTATTATAATGATGTGCCGTCGAGCCATTTCCGATTCATAGCGACCCCGTGGATACACTTTCTCCAGAACGTCCTGTCCTCCGCCATAATCCGCAACATTTCTAGCGATTCTTCCGTTATCGTTGTTACGGTCTCTATTCTCGCTGCCGGCCTGTCTCTAGTCGCATTTTCCCTGGACTTTTCCTAGCCTCGGTGTCTTCGTATGTTAAGTGGTGTAAGTGCCGTCGCTTACCTCACTGACCTCACCACGGTCTTTCAATTCCACCCCGCTCCCTTCTGCCCATCCCAGGTCTCACCTCCCCCATTCCCCCTCCCCTGGCTCCGCCCCCTCCCCTCCTCCCTGGATTCCCTCTGTCCCAGTGCCAACCCCCCTCCCATCCCATCCCTTCCATCCCTGTCCTCCTGCCTCATCCCTCTCCCAACTCATTCCCATCCAGACCCTCCCCTCCCCCTCTGCCAAGTGTGGCTGCCTCTCTGCCCACCTCACCTCCCTCCCTCCCCTCTCCCTTGGTGGCTGTCGCACCCCTCACCCACCGCCCTGGATCCCCTCCATCGTCCGCCTCCTTCGCTCTTCTGCTCGAGGCGCTCAATGCTGCTGGCGGGAATCAAAAACACCAGGCCAACCTTGTCCCATTCGAGCTCATCTTTCCTGCCTTTCACTCCTCCGCCTCCCCTGCGCGGAATAAACCATCTTTCTTCGACACCGCTGCCCCCCACCTTGCTCAGCAGCTATAATAATAATAATGTTGGTATTTATCAAGTGCTTACTACGTGCAGAGCACTGCCCTAAACGCTGGGGCAGATATGGGTAACCAGACGACCCCAAGTGAGACACTCCCAGTCTTCATCCCCAATTTCCAGATGAGGGAACTGAGACCCACAAAAGTGAAATGAGTTGCCCACGGTCACATACGTGACAAGTGGGGGCGTAGGAATGAAAACCCATGACCACGGACTCTTCAAGCCCGGGTTCTTTGCGTTAAACGACACTAATTTCCATTATAGACATCTATACTCTCCTCAAACCCCCTAACTTCCGAATTTATGAAGAAAACTACGGAAGCTTACTTCCTCTCATAATGGAACACTTAAACCCGCAGCATGAGTGGATTAACCGTATTCCAGAAACAAAGCGCAGAAAAGAAAAAAACCGTTCTTACTTTGGAAACTTGAAAATCACCCCCCAAAGGGGAGATGCACCGTTCCTGGAGGTACTGCAATACCAGGTCGATGCGTGGAGTGGACGGAGCAAGCCCCTATTCCATCTCCCGGCTCCAAAAATCCATTTAATATATTGTCCTCGGATAGAGGACGTATCAGATATTAAACTGATAAGAACAGATACTACACTTGATCTTAGCCAAAAGGCCGAGAAGCGATAACTCCGCCCTCCACGCTCAGGCCGGCCCTCCCTCTCCCGCTCCTCTGCAGCTCATGACGACACGGAATCTCTCACTTCCCATCGCGCCCCAGTGGCCCAGCACTCTCTATTTGCATCTCTCCGCCCACCTCTGCTTCCTCGTTCACTCATTCATTCAATCGTATTTATTGAGCGCTTACAAAGTGCAGAGCACTGTACTAAGCGATTGGAATGTACAATTTGGCAACAGAGACCATCCCTGCCCAACGACGGGCTCACAGTCTAAACGGGGGAGACAGACAACAAAACAAGTAGTCAGGCGTCCATACCATCAAGATAAATAGAATCATAGATATATACATATCATTAATAAAATAAATAGAGTAATAATAATGTTGGTATTCGTTAAGCGCTTACTATGTGCCGAGCACTGTTCTAAGCGCTGGGGTAGACACAGGGGAATCAGGTTGTCCCACGTGGGGCTCACAGTCTTAATCCCCATTTGACAGATGAGGGAACTGAGGCACAGAGAAGTGAAGTGACTTGCCCACAGTCACACAGCTGACAGGTGGCAGAGCTGGGATTCGAACTCATGAGCCCTGACTCCAAAGCCCGTGCTCTTTCCACTGAGCCATACTGCTTCTCATAAATAATATAAAATAATAAATAATATATCAAAAGATGCACAAATGCTATGGGGAGGAGAAGGGGGAAGAGCAGAGGGTGGAAGTAGGGGGAATGGGGAGGAGAGGAGGGGCGGAGGGAAAGGGAGGGCTCAGTCTGGGAAGGCCTCCTGGAGGAGGTGAGCTCTCAGGAGGGTTTTGAAGAGGGGAAGAGAGTTAGTTTGGCGGAGATGAGGAGGGAGGGCATTCCAGGACAGCGGGAGAACGTGGGCCGGGGGTCGACCGCGGGATAGGCGTGTACGGGGGACCGTGAGGAGGTGAGGGGCAGAGGAGCTGCACACAGTAAGCGCTCAAAAAATATGATTGAATGAATCAGTAGTGCTATTTGTTAGGTGCCTAGTATTTAGCAGGCAATATACTAAGCTCTGGGTGGATACAAGCTAATCAGGTTGGACACGGTCCATAGAGAGAAGCAGCGTGGCTCAATGGAAAGAGCCCAGGCTTGGGAGTCAGAAGTTATGGGTTTCAATCCCGCTCTGCCACTTGTCAGCTGTGTGACTGTGGGCAAGTCTCTTCACTTCTCTGGGCCGCAGTTACCTCATCTGCCTAACAAACACCAGCATTATTATTAAAATGGGGATGAAGACTGTGAGCCTCACATGGGACAATTTGATTACCCTGTATTTACCCCAGCACTTAGAACAGTGCTCTGCACATAGTAAGTGCTTAATAAATACCAACATTATTATTATTATTATTATTATTCCACATAGAGCCCACGGTATTAATCCTCATTTTGAAGATCAGGTATAAGACACCACAAAGTAAAGTGATTTGCCCAAGGTTGCACTGCAGACAAATGGCAGAGCAGGGATTAGAACTCAGGTCCTTATGATCCCAGGCTCATGCTCTGTCCACTAGGCCACACTGCTTCAATCATCTCCCTGGCTTCTGCTTAATCCCAGTCATCCTGAGATTTGCCCCCCTAGTAGGTACATTTCCCAGTAGGCTCTTCAAGGCCACAGCTTGAAAATAATAATAATAAATATTAATTTTGGTATTTGTTACATGCTTACTATGTGCCAAGCACTGTTCTAAGCGTTGGGTAAATACAAAATAAACAGGTTGTCCCACATGGGGCTCACAGGAAGCAGCGTGGCTCCGTGGAAAGAGCCCGGGTTTGAGAGTCAGAGGTCATGGGTTCGAATCCCAGCTCCGCCACTTGTCAGCTGTGTGACTGTGGGCAAGTCACTTAACTTCTCTGTGCCTCAGTTCCCTCATCTGGAAAATGGGGATTAAGGCTGTGAGCCTCATGTGGGACAATCTGATTACCCTCTATCTACTCCAGCGCTTAGAATAGTGCTCTGCACATAATTAGTGCTTAAGTAATACCAACATTATTATTATTATTAATCCCCATTTTCCAGATGAGGCAACTGAGGCACAGAAGCAGCATGGCTCAGTGGAAAGAGCCCTGTCTTGGGAGTCAGAGGTCACGGGTTCTAATGCCAATTCCGCAGCTTGTTAACTATGTGACTTTGGGCAAGTCACTTAACTTCTCTGTGCCTCAGTTACCTCATCTGTCAAATGGGGATTAAAACTGTGAGCCCCATTTGGGACAAGCTGATCACCTTGTATCCCCACCAGTGCTTAGAACAGTACTTTGCAATTAGTAAGTGCTTAACAAATGCCATCATTATAATTGTTATTATGTGACTTGCCCAAAGTCACACAGGTAAATGGCGGATGTGGGATTAGAATCCACAACCTTTGACTCCCAAACCCGTGCTCTTTCCACTGAGCCATGTGATGTAACTTTTTTTATATTGTACTCTCCCAGGAGGTTAGTACAGTGCCTTGCAACCAAGAAAGGTTCCATAAATGCAAATAATTGGCATTTGTTAAGCCCATACTATGTGCTAGGCACAGTAGCAAGCGCTAAGGTAGAGACAAACTAGATCAGGTTGGATCCAGCTCCGGTCCCAAGTGGGGCTCACAGTCTTCATCCTCCTTTTACAGATTAGGTAACTGAGGCATAGAGAAGCGACATAACCAAGGTCACACAGCAGTCAAACTGCAGAACTGGGATTAGAACCCAGGTCCTTGTGACTCCCAGGCCCGTCGTCTCTCCACTAGAGCATGCTGAGTCCCAAATTTTGAGGGGAAGAATCTGAGTTGTTGCAAAAAAAAAAGAATATCTTAATTTTTATAGAGGCTTTGTACATGTTTTTCCAATTGCATTTTAGTGCAACCTAAATCCTATTTCATAGTAGCAGGAAGAACAGTCCTGGTCATAAATATCCCTCCCCAATAGACAAGGGAGCAAGCTGCATTCCTATGATTCCTCACAGGTCCTTCCCCACCTCATAGACCCTTTCCTTCACTACCACTGCCAAGACATCCTGGGTCCTTTACCTTCCAACCCTTATTCAGCCTCCAGAAAACTTACAACTTTAGGATGTCTGTAGAGTTTAGAGCGCTTCTCTAGCCCCACGGCTAAACAGCTTTAAGGGGTATTTATGATATTTTGTCCGTGCCACTTAATTTCTGTCACATCCTTTTCCTCACACAATTAGAAGCGCTGAGGGCCAGGGTGAGCTGTCGCCCACCTCAACTGGCTTAATGGAAAGAGCATGGGCTTGGGAGTCAGAGGTCATGGGTTCTAATCCCAGCTCTGCCACTTGTCAGCTGTGTGACTGGGGGCAAGTCACTTCACTTCTCTGTGCCTCAGTTACTGCATCTTTAAAAATGGGGATTAAAAAATGTGAGTCCCAGGTGGGACAATCTGATTACCCTGTATCTACCCCAGCGCTTAGAACAGTGCTCAGCACATAGTAAGCACTTAGTATACCATCATCATCATCATCATCATGAAAGTGAGTGGGATGGATAGTGAACATTTCTAAATTTTGCTTCAGTGCAATCCAGCTTGATTTGCTTCTTTCCACCCCAGTGTTTAGTACAGTGCCTGACACATACAAGTGTTTAATACCATAATTATCATTGGTGGCATTAAAGTAGTGCCCTAGCACAGTAAGCCCATCACTTGTCTCTGTTGCTGAATTGTACGTTTCAAGTGCAGTGCTCTGCACATAGTAGGCACTCAATAAATACTATTGAATGAATGATCCTTCTCCTCCCTGCTCCTCTCCACAGGATAAACAGCGTGGCTCAGTGGGAGTCAGAGGTCATGGGTTCAAATCCCAGATCTGCCACTTGTCAGCTGCGTGACTGTGGGCAAGTCACTTCACTTCTCTGTACCTCAGTTACCTCATCTGGGTACCTACCTGCTTAGTACAGTGGCTCTAATAAACATAAGCAGTCCCGGATCTGACTGTAAACTCATGTCCCTCTAAATTTTAAGCTCATTGTGGGCAGGGAATGTTATTATATGCTAACCTTCCAAACACTCGGTAGTGTCATGGTGCCCCTTAGCCAGTAGCAAGCTCTTCCACCTCCCTCCACAGTTGAGTTCGTGGGCAGCTTCAACAGTTACCACTCTTTTGCCCACTCCTGCGATCCCCATCTTGGCACTGCTTGTCTAACAGTGCAGAGGTTGGGGCAGGTGGCATCCTGGTGGTCCAAGGCCCCTAGTACCCACACTTGAAGCAGCCATGGGGCATGGTATGTAAGGAATATTTAGATCCCAGGATTTTGCAGGGAGGGCATTTAAATGCTTGCTTTGTGGCAGGCATTGGATAAAATGGAGTTGATAAAAGAAAATTGATGCTCACTGTCCTGGAGCTCACAGGTGGGCATCCCATTTTCCAGATGAGGCAACTAAGGCAATAAGTAAATCTCATGCTAGATCACACAGACATGTTTTTGAATTAAAACCCAGCCCTTCTCAAGCCCAGGCTAGTGCTCTCTCCACCCCACCCTGCTGATTTCTTGGACAACAGTTAATGGGAGCAGGATTCCAGCTACTTTTGATGGGGGTATCGCCCAAGGATGAAAAACTAGCCCCCTGTGTTTAAGACCACTCATGCTATCCATTCCCACCGCAACCCCAATGGAGCCCTAATTTCTTGGTCATCATTAGCTCCCCCTTTCCTGCCACAACTTTGGCTGGCAGCTTTGTAGACTTTGGCAGATGCAGGAGTTGGGGTTTAAAAGTTGGGGCACTTCTTTGTTGGGATGGTTAAATAGTAAATGAAGTACAGAATATTTGGGTTAAACTACCTTAACCACTAGTGAGGTTAGGAAGAAAGGCATGTACCCTTCCCACAGTTTTTAACCCACCACCAAAAAATCACAAGACACAAATCTGTAGTCTTTTAAAGTTTATTTAAAGAATGAGAAGGGTTGTTTTCACCATGTTTTGTTGTTCTGAGCTTAAATGCTCAACAGCATCTGCAGAAAAAAAGTTATGTAAAAGGGTGTGTTACTTAAAATCCTCTAAAAGGCAAGGTGCATGTTCTCAACTGATGTGCACAGCATATATGTATAGTGGACTTAAGCAGAAAATTGTACACGGTAAAAGGAGATGATATAGGTATGGCCAGTTGGATATGCTTTAGCTAATCACTTGAGGGGTTACATAGCAGTGAAAAGGCTCTCCAAAGTCATGATAAGACGTAATGACTGAGCCACGTTTGTTGCAAGAAGGGAATGCAGCTGAGGCATTAAAGCTCAACCACAAAAAATTCATTTGTTTTTAAACATGGGTCCCTCAGACTGTTCCCGCTGGAACAGATTATCATCTTCTCCCCCAGCCGACCCCAGTGGGTTCGCCTTTGCAGGCTCTGGGGCCAGGACAAGGAGTAAGACAGGTGCTGGTTTTCTTCATTAGGACCCAGGGGACAATAACATTTCAACTTCCTTCTCCCTGAAGTCTCCCCCTTACCTGTTCCAGCTCTTTTGAAGGGTTCCAGGCAGTCAGAGTTGATACAGTCAACAATCTCCTGAAAAGGAAAAAAAAAGTGATGCTAAATCAAGAGTAGATTTACTTGACCATGAAAATGGGGGGTGGAGACCCAGGATTGACAGCTCAGAATTACCTTTCAGTCACAATGATCAGACTGGGGCGGTATAGATTCATCACAGAATATTGCTATCCTGCAATTCCCTCATCTTCCCTTTATTAATACTTACCCAAACTGCCATTTCTCTTGCCAAACACTGAGAATGTTTCCAGGCATAAGAAGCTGAAAAACAGGGATCATGAATTTAGCAATTCACTTGATGTTGCCATGTTCAGAGGAGGCAAACATTAGATTGGGGGGGGGGGGGGTGTCTGACAATCCCTCTAATTTAATGCCCTGCTCCTAGCTCAGATGGGGATTACCAGCAACCAGACTAAGGTGGTACTAAATCATCCTTGGAGAGCATACCCACCCTCTTCCCACCTATGAGGTTGGGTATTTACCAGGGGATGGGATTGTTCTGCATTTCATTAACTGTTGAGATGGATAAGAGGTATCTGCAAAGTGCTTACTACTTGTCAAGCACCATACTAAGCGCCGGGACAGAGACAAGCAAATTGGGTTAGACACAGTTCCTGCCCCACATGGGGCTCACAGTCTCAATCCCTATTTTACTGATGAGGTAACAAAGGCAGTCAGACAAGTGAAGGATGCCCAAGGTCACCCAGCAGATTCACATCCATCAATGAGCAATGTTCCTTGGCCAGTTAAAGACTGCTCAGGGTGCCTAATTCAAAATCCACTTGGGCAGTTTGCATTTTCAGACAATTAGGAGGGCTGTTTGAGTCAGGCACACTTCAGGAGTTAGGCAAAGAGTTTACCTTTATTCAGTCTTGTCTTGACCCTATCAAAACGGGTAAGCTGTAACAAGCAGAAAGGAGATTCAGAACATTTCCTTCAGCAAGGCTTCCATCCTTCTCCCAACGTCAGCTACTGCTGACAATCAGATTTCCAAGTCTCAACAGCAGAGTTCAGCCGAACGAGATTCCAAGAAATTCATCACATCCTCCCCTCACAAATTTTGCCCTCACACTTGGGTACCACCACCAAAAAACCCCAGTCAATTTCCTTAACTCACCACTGGCAGTTGTTCTCTAAGGACCTATATAAAGCGGAAAAAAAGGTATGAGAACTTAGAAAGTAGCAAGGAGTGGCAAAAAACAGCTTTAAAGGGTCCTCAGGATTGGGGAAAGAGCAGTTTCTCAGATGTTCAAGGGTTTTCATTTTAGTTATCAAAGTGAGCTAGTTAGAATCATCATAGAAACTGCATGAAGGGGGTCCCCATGTGAAGTTTATTAACTCACCTCTCATAACAGGATATTTATTACTTCTCCACCTTCCCTTCAGCAGCTGCAGCAACTGTTAAAAGTGAGAAATTAGACAGGTGAGAGTGGGCTATGTCACATTATGAAAAAGGCTTTCTTGGATTTCAATAGGGCACATCAGACTGTTCACTCAGGAACATTTTATCTTCCTCTCTCCCCTGCCAATTCCAGTGGGTTCGCCTTTGCAGGCTCTGGAACTGGACAGGAGCTAAGACAGGTGTGGATTTCCTCATTAGTACCCTTGTGTTAGCAAGTGGGAGTCATGAGACTTTCCTGAAACATAAAGAAGGATCTTACCTGAAGCTCGCAGAAGCACCACGGATAGACCTGGGAAAAGCAGCAAAAGACAGGTCAGAGGGGTCTAGTGTGGTGTCAGACATTTTATGTAGAGGGAATTGCCATCAGAACTCTAACATGCTATGATATCTGTACCTCACGGAGCATCAGAAAATAAGGATTGAAATCATCTGGCAATGACTAGCTGGGCCTAAGGATGTGTTCACTCGAGAGTATTTCTCCAAGGAGCAGCTCCACGCACTCACCCCAAAATTACCTGTAGTCCAGTTGGGTTCCATTTTCCATCCTTGCTGGGTCATCTACTGACAAGAGATGTAGTCAACCAAATGCCCATTGTACATATACAGATCTACTGTCCCCCTGGCCTATTTCTCAGAAGTAAAGTGACATCACTATGCCATCAGCCATATGCTTGTCTTTTTTACCTTCATCAGGGAAAGTGGAGGCCGTTATGTAGTTTCCCCTCCCCCAGATGGAATCTAGGACAATTTCCACACAGACCTCATTTACCTGGGGTCTGTCATTTTAGAGGCCATCACTGCGACTAGATGGTCGGTGCTGGTTGGAAAACTGTCTTCAGTCCATGGACTCAGGACATAAATTGCATTTTCTGTGGCAAAAAAAATTTTAGACCTCATTACTTCAAGCACTTATGGAAAACCCAGCTTATGTCAAGCATTTAGTACAGTACAATACACTCCACAGAGCTTCCCAGTGACATCTCCTGTAACTGAAAGCAGACCTAACTGGAACAAGAATAATGCCACTCAGAAATTAGTAAAATTTCTCCACTGAACCATCAGAAAGAGAGAGTTCATTTTTACATCATCCCTGCAGCACATCCAAGTTCCATGTTAAGTTGTGTGGCCTAATGGAAAGAGCCGAGGCCTAAGAGTCAGAGGGATTGGGTTCTAATCCTAGTACTTGCTGTATGAGCTTGGTAAATGCACTTTCCATTGAAATGGAGCCCCATGTGGGACAGATTGGGCTCGATCCGCTTAGCTTCAATCTGCCCCATGGCTTAGCCTAGTTTAGTC
The DNA here is from genome assembly GCF_004115215.2 of Ornithorhynchus anatinus. NCBI lineage: Eukaryota > Metazoa > Chordata > Mammalia > Monotremata > Ornithorhynchidae > Ornithorhynchus > Ornithorhynchus anatinus. The sequence continues at coordinate 15,923,245 of NC_041730.1, read as the reverse complement.
TTTTTCCACAGGTTAGTGGAAAAAGCAAATCAGAGGACATGAGTTCTAAACCCAGCTCTGCCACTTGTCTGCTCTGTAACCTTGGGCAACTCCTTAACAGCTCTGTGCCTGTCACCTAAACTGTAAAATGGGGACTAAGACCCAGCCCCACGTGGAAAACGTGATTACCTTGTATCTACCCCAGGGCTTGTCACAGCATTTAATACATTACTAATTAAAACATAGCAAGTAAACAAAAATACCAAGGTCTGTATATTCTGCACTTACATTAGTTTGGGTTAAAGAATTGCTGATGCCCATGATCACGTAAGGACACTGGCCATATTGGCCCCTATGAAGAGAAAAAAATCAGTTATTCAGATCACTTTGGTATTCAATAAATAATCTTTATATCAGGATTCTCAATGACAGAGGGCCCCATTGGGTGGCCCCGTGATTTCAGTGAGAATTGGTGCAAAGCTCAGTCTCTTCAGAAAAGTATTTTTTCCTCACAGATGTCAGTACAGGTCTGTGAAAATTTTTCATCACCGAGAAAGGCTCCTGCAATTTTTTTTTCTCCCAAGGCATGGCAACAAAGGATTTCCATTATGCGGTGTAGAGGAGGCTAGTGTAGCATGGGCCTGGGAGTTCAAAGGAGCTGGGGTTCTAATCCCAGCACATCAGTTAACTTCTCTGCGACTCAGTTTCCTCCATTTATAAAACAGGGATTGAGCTCCATTTGGGACATGGACTGTTTCCATCCTAATCTACCCCAGCGCTTAGTAGAGTGCCTGGCACATAGTAAGCACTTACACTTCCTGGGGAATTGCACTTACATTTTGTTGGGAGAATGGCAGGTGAATTGGTTGACGCCTAGGATCCTGCAGGACACCGTAGCCATACTGGCTCCTACAGGGGAAAAAATATCGGTCAGATCACGTGATTGCTTTTGTTCTTCATGGGATTCTGCACCAAAAAGCAGTTCGGTTCCCCCTCCTTATCCCCCTTGCCCCTTGGGTCAGAAGAGTGGCACTTCAAAAGGTGCAAGGCTCAGTCTCTTCAGAAAGTATTTCTTCCTCACAGAAATCAGTATAGGTCTGTGAAAATCATCATCGAGAAAAGCTACTGCAGTTCTTTTTCTCCCCGAGGCAGGACATTCATTCATTCAACAGTATCTATTGAGCGCTTACCACGTGCAGAGCACTGTACTAAGCACTTGGAATATACAATTCGGCAACAGAAAGACAATCCCTGCCCATTGACGGGCTTACAGTCTAATCGGGGGAGACAGACAAACAATAGCAATAAATAGAATCAAGGGGATGTACATCTCATTAACAAAATAGGGTAGTAAAATATATACAAATGAGCACAGCGCTGGGGGGAGGGGAGAGGAGCAGAGGGAAAAGGGGGGAAGGGGGGTTAGCTGAGGGGAAGTGAGGAGGGGGCAGAGGCAGCAAAGGGAGCAGAGGGAAAAGGGGAAGCTCAGTGTGGAAAGGCCTTCTGGAGGAGGTGAGGTCTCAGTAGGGCTTTGAAGAAGGGAAGAGAATTCGTTTGGCGGAGGTGAGGAGGGAGGGCATTCCGGGACACTTATGCAGTTCCATCTTGCAGCCCCGGGGCCCCTGTCTGCGGACACCCTGTCACCCACCCACTGTTGCCCCATCGAAGAAAGGCTTGTATATTTCAGAAGCAGCATGGCTTGGTGGAAAAAGCCCGGGCTTGCGAGTCGGAGGTCGTGGGTTCTAATTCCGGCTCGACCACTTATATGCTGTGACTTTGGGCAAGTCCCTTCACTTCTCTGGGCCTCAGTTACCTCACTGTAAAATGGGAATAATAACGGTGGTATCTGTTAAGCGCTTACTATGTGCAAAGCACTTACTATGTGCAAAGCACTGCTCTATACGCTGGGGGGGGGAGATACAAGGTGACCAAGTTGTCCCAGGTGGGGCTCCTAGTTTTAATCCCCATTTTACAGATGAGGCCCAGAGAAGGGAAGTGACTTGCCCAAAGCCACCCAGCTAGCAGGCGGCGGAGCCGGGATTAGAACCCAAGACCTGAGTCCCAAGCCCGGGCTCTTTCCACTGAGCCCCACGTGGGACAACCTGATTACCTTGCATCACTCCCAGCGCTCAGAACAGCGCTTGGCACATAGTAAGCGCTTAACAGATACCATTACATTTCTAAGAGTCAAGCCGTGCGGCCTAGTGGACCCGGGAACCTGGAAGTCAGCAGGCCTTCGATTCTAATCCTTGTTCCGCCCTTTGTCTACGGGGTGACCTTGGGCAAGTGCATTTCTATACCCCAGTAGCTTCATCTGCAAAATGGGGAATCCGTGCACCCCGTGGGGGTCACGGAAAACCCTGTGCCCAACCCATGTCGCTTGAATGTTTCCCAGCGCTTGGCACAGTGCCTGGCACCCAGCGAGCGCCATAACAAAGGCCCTTTGAAAAAGGGCCCTATGCATTTTGTTAATGAAATGTACATCGCCTTGATTCTATTTAGTTGCCACTGTTTTTACGAGATGTCCTTCCCCTTGACTCTATTTATTGCCATTGTTCTTGTCTGTCTCCCCCGATTAGACTGTAAACCCGTCAAACGGCAGGGACCGTCTGTTACCGATTTGTTCATTCCAAGCGCTTAGTACAGTGCTCTGCACATAGTAAGCGCTCAATAAATACTATTGAATGAATGAAAAGAAGCAGCCTGGCGTGGTGGTTAGACCATGGGCCTGCGAGAAGATCATGGGTTCTAATCCCGACTCCCTCGCTTGCCAGCTGTGACCTTGGACAAGCCACTTAACTTCTCTGTGACCTCATCTATAAAATGGGGATGAAGACTGTGAGTCCTACATGGGACAACCTGATGACCTTGTATCCTCCCCAGCGCTTAAAACAGTGCTTTGCACAAAGTAAGCTCTTAACAAATGCCACTATTATATTACTTGACAGAGTAAGCGCCTAAATACCAACATTATTATTAAGCGAAAAGCCCAGCATTCGCCCTCGGACCAATCTTCCCATGGATGATCCTCACGTGGGACAATCTGTATCTCCCCCAGCGCTTAGAACAGTGCTCTGCACCTAGTAAGCGCTTAGCAAATACCATCATTATTAGAATTATTCTTGCTGCGCACCTCTCCCCGGCAACAGCACATTAAAGACACGAAAATGGACAATTGCACATGGAAAGAAAGGAAAAACAAAAAGGAGCAGAGCGACAAGCCCACGCACTCAGCACTCACCAAACTCCCAGCGCTGAAACAGGCCGAAGGGACCTCGGCCACGGATATATATAGTCCCCCGCAAGGGCTTATGGGAAAGTCAGGGGGAATGGGAGGGGGAGCGGAAGGAGCGCATGCGCCTTGGCGGGGCTGTCGGTGCGCACGCGCGGGGGAGACGGGCGGGAGCATTACGTCACGCGCTGTGGAGACTTTGGGCGGGAAAAAGTCGCGCATGCGCCTCATATTCCCAAACGGTTCCTTGGCTTTCAACTCCCAGATTCCAGTCAGGCCCTTCCCTCCCCCCCAAATCCTCGACGGACTGACACCTTCCACTTTGAAACTGAACCCCCAGACTCTCCCATCCCTATTTACACCCCATTATAACCTACTTACACCCCATTATTCCCTGTCCGTCGCCCTCGTCCTTCGCTTGGGCCCTTCCCATTCTCCTTCCCGCTATTCCCTGTCCATCGCCCTGGTCCTTCGCTTGGTCCCTTCCCATTCTCCTCCCCACTATTCCCTGACCATCGCCCTCGTCCTTCCCATTCTCCTCCCCTCTGATTTCCTACCCATCGCCTTGACCAAACTCTTCCCTCCATGGACCCTGACCTGCCCTTCCACGGACTCGTTCCTTCGCTGGTGGGCCACCCATCACTCAGCTCTGTTCAGCATCCTCGTGAGCAGGATGGCCAGTCGGGTGGTTCAGGTAACACCGTTCCTAGGCAGGGCCCTTCTGGGATGCAGGGAATGTTAAGAGCACATTGCAGAGCCAACGCTGCCCAAGCCCTTTCCCAGGTCCCATTTTTGCTAAGGTTGGAAGGATCACGAAGGATGGTGGGGAGGTGGAGAAACTGAGTCCAGCCTCCCTTTAGGGGACCCATGGAGACATACGGGAATCGTCAGTGGTTAGAGACGGGGGACTCGGGCCTAAAAGTTTCCGAATGTTTGCGGTTGGTGAGAAGTTCGTGTAACGTTGGGCCGATGATAAATATAATAATAATAATGTTGGTATTTGTTAAGCGCTTACTATGTGCAGAGCACTGTTCTAAGCGCTGGGGGAGATACAGGGTCATCAGGTTGTCCCACGTGGGGCTCACAGTTAATCCCCATTTTACAGATGAGGGAACTGAGGCACAGAGAAATGACTTGCAGTCACAAAGCTGACAGGTGGCAGAGAGGGGATTCGAACCCATATCAGGGAGAAGGATGTAAATTATTTTGAGGACAGGACTAGAGCTATGCTACAGTTAATCAGTCGTGTTTATTGAGTTCTTACCGTGTGCCGAGGACTGTACTAACCCCTTCAATAGCAATAATAATAATAATAATTTTGGTATTTATTAAGCGCTTACTATGTGCCAAGCACTTTTCTAAGCGCTGGGGTAGACACAGGGGAATCAGGTTGTCCCACGTGGGGCTCACAGTCTTAATCCCCATTTTACAGATGAGGTAACTGAGGCACCGAGAAGTTAAGCGACTTGCCCAAAGTCACACAGCTGACAAGTGGCTGAGCCGGGATTCAAACCCATGACCTCTGACTCCAAAGCCTGTCCTCTTTCCACTGAGCCACGCTGCTTCTATGTAGGTGTTTGTTAAGCGCTTACTATATGCCAAGCACTGTTCTAAGTGCTGGCTTAGATACAAGGTCATCAGGTTGTCCCACGTGGGGCTCACAGTCTTCATCCCCATTTTCCAGATGCGGTAACTGAGGCGCAGAGAAATTAAGTGGTTTGCCCAAGGTCACACAACTGAGAAGTGGTGGAGTCGGTATTAGAACCCATGACCTGTGACTCCCAAGCCCGGGATTTTTCCACGAAGCCAGGCTGCTTCTCAAATAATGATGGTATTTGTTCAGCCCTTACTATGTGCCAAGCACTGTTCTAAGCACTGGGTAGATACAGGGTCATCAAGTTGTCCCACATGGGGCTCACAGTTTGAATTCCCATTTTACAGCTGAGGTAACTGAGGCACAGAGAAGTGAAGTGACTTGCCCAAAGTCACAAAGCTGACAAGTGGCGGAGTCGGGATTAGAACCCATGACCTCAGACTCCCAAGCTTGTGCTCTTTCCACTGAACCATGCTGCTTCTTTGATATATAGTAGATCAAAGTTGGTAGGCACATTCCCTGTCCACAAAGAGCTTAGAGAAACAGCTTGGCTTAATGGAAAAGCCCGGGCTTGGGAGTCGGAGGACGTGGGTTCTAATCCCGGCTCTGCCACTTGTCTGCTGTGTGGCCTTGGGCAAGCCACTTAACTTTTCTCTGCCTCAGTTACCTCATCTGTAAAATGGGGATTAAGACTTTGAGCCCCAAGCGGGACAGCCTGATTACTTTGTATCTACCCCAGCACTTAGAACAGTGCTTGGCACATAGTAAGTGCTTAACAAATACCATACTTATTATGATTATTATTGAACTTACAGTTTAGAGGTGTAGACAACCATTAATATATAATGAAGAGGCAGTGTTGCTTAGTGGAAAGAGCACGGGCTTGGGAGTCAGAGGTCATGGGTTCTAATCTTGACTCCGCTGCTTGTCTGCTGTGTGACTTTGGATAAGTCACTTATCTTCTCTGTGCCTCAGTTACCTCATCTGTAGAATGGGGATGAAGACTGTGAGACCCACGAGGGACAACCTGATCCCCTTGTATCCCTCCCAGGGCTTAGAATAGTGCTTTGCACATAGTAAGCGCTTAACAAATGCTATCATTACTATTATTAGAAAAAGCGGACATGTACATAGGCCATTCTGCCTATTGGAAAGAGCATGGCCCTGGTTGTCAGAGGGTCATGGGTTCTAATCCCAGCTCTGCCATATGTAAACTGTGTGACCTTGGGCAAGTCACTTCACATCCCTGTGCCTCAGTAAAATGGGAATTGAGACTATGAGCCCCATATGAGACAGCGACTGCGTCCAACGTTTTGCTCATATTCACCCCAGCAGTTAGTACAGTGCTTGTCACATAGTAAACACTTAACAAATACCACAATTACTATAATTATTACTTGCTTCTAATCCTGGCTCCACCATTTGTCTGCTGTATGACCTTGAGCATGTCACTTCACTTCTCTGTGCCTCAGTTTGCTCATCTGTAAAATGGGAATTAAAGCCGTGAGCCCCATGTGGGACACAGACTGTGTCCAACTTGATTATCTTGTATCTACCCCACCACTGCTTGGCACATAGAAAGCGCAAAACAAATACCATAAAAAAGTGCTATGGGGCTGAGGATTGGGTGAATTAATCAGTCGTATTTATTGAGTGCTTACTGTGTGAAGAGCACTCACTATATTAAGCACTTGAGAGAGAGTAAAAGTAACAAAGTCGTTAGACACGTTCCCTGTCCACAAAGAGCTTACAGTCTAGAGGGGGCTCTAGACATTACTATAAGTAAATAAATTAAATTACAGATATGTACATAAGGGCTATAGGACTGAGGGAGGGGTGAATAAAGGGAACAAATACTAGTGCAAGACTAACACAGAAGGGTGTAGGACAAGAGGAAGAGACAGCTTAATCCGGGAAGGCCTTTTGGAGGAGGTGTGCTTTTAATAAGGCTTTAAAGGCAGGGAGAGTGAACATCTGTTAGATGCGAAGAGAGAGGTGGGGCTCCAGGATGCAGGTGAGGATTTGATGAGATAGATGAGCTCAAGGTGCATTAAAGGGGTGAAGTGTGGGGTCTGGGTTGTAGTAGGAAATCAGGGAGGTAAGGTAGAAGGGGGCAAGGGTATTGAGGACTTTAAAGCCAGCTCGGGGGTCATGTAACTTTCAAGTACGTAAAGGTTACAGATCCAAATGGGGCAAGCAGCCACAATGCCAGTTGGCATTTGATAACTACTGATGAGGAAAGAGAGAAAGAGGGCTTGCACATTAGTTTTCTCTTGGGATGGTGTGACTAGGCAGCAAACTGCTGTCTGGCAGTCATTTCATCCAGTTGAAGAAAAATCACCAAACTGTTATTGCTTTAATCAAGATTTTTACTCCCTGTGCCTGTGACTACTTCCTAGGAGCAGGAGAGAACTGAAGATTGGAGACTGTATACATTTTTTTCATTAGAAAAAGTTTATATAACAGAGACTCTGCCTGTCAGCCCTCTCAGGGTGGCACCTGGAGAGTTTCCAGTCCTCTACCAGTCTCGACTCCAGGAGGGAGAGTCAAGCAGAGGCATTACCCATTCCATTCCTAGCTTGGGCAGTGGCTAGGGAGTGGAAAGCAATCTGCTACAAGTCAAAACTCCCCCATGCTGGGCAGCAGCGGCACGGGAGAGAGTCGAGGGCAGAGACTCGTTTACCACGCAGAAAGAGTCAATGGTAAACCACTGCCGGATTTTTACCAAGAAAACTCTACGGATACACAATCAGAATGATTGAGG